>NW_024037072.1:26145735-27611226 GCF_015706575.1 Patiria miniata
GGATATTTTGCCGGAGACGGCAAACCTTCAGTAAACGTTAGTTTGCCGGATATGCACTGAACATGCGCAGTTACTGTTTTTTTGTACTTAAAACATTTTCCGGTGACAAATTTTAGTCTGGCTCCATGCCAATATTATCGTTGTATTTTTGTATTAACGAATGTCAGACAAGTCGACCGTTGAGACAACTCGACTCGGGACAAGTCGACCGTTGAGACAACTCGACCGTTGAGACAAGTCGACCGTTGAGACAACTCGACTCGGGACAAGTCGACCGTTGAGACAGCTCGACGGACTTAATGGAAATGTATACACGTGGAGCGGAAAAAGTTGCAAAAATCTGTGGCAGGACCGGTCCCGGGCGCGGCGCGGGCATACTCGATGCACAGAGGGCGCTCCGATCCGGTGGCTGTCGCGTCGGGCTGGCGCGCCCCGCCCGCGAGGACCGGGCGCCTGGCCCGGCACGCGGGCACGTCGACCGGCGCGGCAAGTCGCCGCACAGGCCCGGAAAAAACGAACGATGTGCACGGACAATCACGCTGCGCTATATCAGCTCTGTATGCAACAAAAAAACTCATGTGTCATCACTCCCAAACGGCGATCAGCCGCCGTCAAAAATCCCCGGTACTATCCCCAAAACTAGGCCCAAAAACATGCGAGGCGACTCAGCTGTCTCAACGGTCGACTTGTCTTTCCATATCGCACACACGGTCGAGTTGTCTCAACGGTCGAGTTGTCTCAACGGTCGACTCGTCCCGAGTCGAGTTGTCTCAACGGTCGACTTGTCTGACCCCCGTATTAACAAGATGGGAATCATATATAATTTCGGACTTTATTTCCCTTTAAAAAAAAATCCTCCAGAGCCACAAATCTGAAAAAGAAAAAGAATTACTCTGCAATAAAATGTTTGAGACATATTAAAATAATAAAAGAAGAATATTCTTATTTATTTGGGGATTGGAAAAAAAACCTTAAAATTGTGGCGGGGGTCAGGATTCGAACTCGGGACATCCCACTCACTAGAGCTTTGCCACTGCACCGACTGTGCTACACAACTTTGGTGGGAATTTAATACATGTTATAATTCAGCCCTATCTTAAAGAGTACAGCGCCCTCTGTTGATATGGATTGCTGCCGGCAAACCTTTAGTAAACGTTAGTTTGCCGGCGTTACCTCCGGCAAAATATACACTACCTTCAATTAGCGTTGGACAACGCGCGCGCGTTGCAAACATTACCTGCGCCGAATATGGTGAGTCGAGGATACAAAGTCTATGAAGAGTCTAAACAAATTTCTAAGTATTTCCTAACAAAATTGGAAATGTTTCTCAGTCCCAAATTGGTCCAACTCCAAGTAACTTGGACCCAACTTATCGCCTTTTTATTACATTCGGACTAGCAGTAGCAGTAGCACGACTAGTCCGAGTAACTTGGACTCTGGAGTTGGACCCAACTTATCGCCTTTTTATTACATTCGGACTAGCAGTAGCATGACTAGTCCGATTAACTTGGACCCAACTTATCGCCTCAACATTCGGACATGGTCTTGCGTAGTAGGGTCCAAGCTAGCCCCACTAGTGATGTGGCCACGATATTGCTGCGCTGTACATGTATCTCTGGCCGCACGCCAGGTTCTCCCTACCTACAGTGAGGGGTTTCTCAAAAAATTACGCAAATTTTCTTACAAATTACATATGGTTCATTGGTTGTATTACTCCAGCTCTAAATGCCTATCGCATGCGATAAGCATTTGTATATGGGTATATATTATATTTGTCCTAATATCAAATTTTCCAAGAATTTTTTTAATCTTTCTGGAGCCCATATGCACACGAAAATCGTCTGTTGATGGCAGCCAATTTGAATATAAAAAGCGATGACCCCAAAACTGTAATGTAGCGCTTATGCAAATTGATCTTGTCGCTCAGGCGCGTGAGTTGCGATGCGACGGCTGTTTCTTGATTCGCCCTGTATTGTGTTGCTGCTCGCTATAATACCGTCGGTTGTGAGATTTTACAGGAAACAGCCGTCGCATTGCAAATTGCGTGCCTGAGGGACAAGATCGATTTGCATAAGCGCGATGTCACAGCTTTGGGGTCATCGCCAACTGTCATTGCCATCTGTTCTGATGTGTGTTTAAAAATATCAGAATGCCACTTTTGAGTGTCATTTAGTCAGCTGTTTTGGTGAGTCTTTAACCTTACATAGGAACGGGGTCCTTAAGGTACAGTAAGGATAACCCTAATTGCCTTAGTAACGCATGTTGTTGTTTTTTTACTTGGCCTAATACATGTACTGTACTTACATTGTACATGTACCTGTCCTTAAACAGTTAAATGGTCCACACATTTTCACTTGCAGGTACTGTAATCTGTGTTCAATTTCACATTTTAGAATCATCCTCAGAAGATGCAGAGCAATGTACAGCAGAAGATATTGCCAAGCGACTGGCTAAAAAGTACTTATTGGTGAGTGATGTCTCGCATTGAACATACGTATTACTTGGTAGTAGTGATGCTGCACATACCAGTATAGTAGATAGCATCTGTAAACATCTGCATTCTCACTGTAGGCTTACATGGGAGAGGAATGACGGTTAAACACTTTGAACTTTTTATATGTCTGTTCTGTACATGTATGTATGTGAATTCAAACCTGTAGAAATACATGTATTATCTATAAAAGTATTGTACAAAAACTACTTTAATTTGTTGTCATATTGGTAATCTTGCCAGCTGAAAACGTATTTTGGGAATTCCACTAGCTGGCCAAGCTATTTGTTCTTTTTTTATTACTACATGTAAACATTTGTACTAAGCCTGGTCTTTTATTCAAGTGAGCACACAATCACACATTAAGTACCTGTAATTCATGATTCAGCTTGGGCTCTCTAAAAGTTGGTCACTGGATTTTAGTTGCTTGTAAATTACATGTACCGGTACTCACCTAGTCACCTTGCATTCCAATTCAGTTGAAAAGTAGCCTACCGGGTGGTATTCCGTATTCCACTTAACTGGCGGATGTAGGTTTCAATGTTTCCTAACAGAACAATGTACATGTACGTACCTGAAGTGCCATGGTTAAAGCTTGGATTTATTTGAAAAGCTGGAATGCATTTTTGCAAATTACATGTACATGTATTGGTTTGACATTGTACATGTACATGTACATTTTGTTTTGTACACATGCATATGTAGCACTTGAACATCATGAACATGGTGCATGTACTAAATGCATTGTTCTTGAACGTAAACATTTGTACTTGTGCTACATGTATATTTAGCACTATTTGGAATAGCACTCTTCTCAATATTCAATTTGCCCTACAGGTACTAATATCATTTCAAATGTATAACTTTCCTCATCTGTTGTTAACTAGAAATCCAGCACAGACACAGAACAGTCAGACCATAAGGAAAATGAAAAAGCTGCTACCAGGGTGAGTATAAATGTCCAAATTCCACGGAGGTATTTTTAGAAAGATTCCCATACCTGGCCGTCACTACTTTTTCCCTGCAATGACCTATCCACCATTAGAAAGTGATACATGTGTGTCTTAAAAGTCAAATTTAGCTGGGAAAATGCTAGAAAGCATTTACTGAGAAAACACTTGGAAATTTTCAGACCAGCCTTATAGGGTTTGTGCATAGGGTGACAACTGACAAGTGATGTCCAGGTATGGAAATCTTTCCGTATTTTTAAATTGTAGCTATACGGGGCGTCCTGAAAAAAATGGTGCATGTGAACCCCTCCATTTTTGCGGATGTTTACACCATTTTCAAGGTAATAGATTTAACTTGAGAATACCGTTTGTTTCATTGAGATTGCTTCTGTAAATCCAAAGATATGTTTGAATAACGGCAAAGCCATGAAACCCATTTTGTGCCACTTTCTGTGAAGCAGTGAAAATCAGTATAGTCCTAGTCTAAAACCAAATCACTTTACTATTAGTGATTTTAACATTTTTAAGCAGAGTGTGCAATGTTTATTTTTACTTAATTGAACTCTTTCATTGAAGTTTTAAAGAAGTGAACCTGTCTGTACTATTAAGTTGTTTCAACATAAGAACAAAACCCTATATTGTCATGTAAATGGAATGTTTGTCTCACACCCATAGGGATAATCTTATCAAAAGAGCCATACTGGCATTGTCTGATCTTTGAAGCACTCGCTTCCTAAAAGTGGCACAGAATGGGGTTTTTTGGCTTTGCGGTTATTCAAACATATCTCTGGATTTACAAAAGCAATCTTAATTTAACAAACGGTATTCTCAAGCTAAATCTGTAACCTTGAAGACCGTGTAAACATTTGCAGTAAATTCCGGTTGTAAATTGGTGAAAATGGTGGGGTTTACATGCACCATTATTTTCAGGACACCTTGTACTACATGTAGGTATCCTCTACCACGCAGGAAACAAGTGGCATACTCTTCTGTTTCTTGTGTATGTCGGCTCTACTGTGTGTGTCAGCTCTTGATCAGGGTATCGAGTCCAAAGTAAATCAGCCACTGGCTTGGCTCCATCATACACAGTCTTTTAAAATCCTCCAAAGCCTCTCGGGGGAATTTTTGAAATGTCTGAGACAATTAGGGTTAGGTTATCACATAAAATCAATGGCGCAGTGCGTAAAGCGCTCGCCTCTCACCATTATGGCCTGGGTTCGATTCCCGACTCGGGTCATTGTGTGAGTAGAGTTGCTTGTTGATTCGCTCCTTTGCCAGAGGGTTTTTTCTCGGGTTTTCCTTCAGGCCGGGTCATACTTCATACGACTGTGAATACGATGTGATTTTGACGCCAGGAAGCATTTGCTGCGAAATTCACCGGAGTTAAAATGTGTTCAATATTTGCGAATTTGCAGCACAAAAACATTCCCTGCCATCACAAATTCACATTCGCGATCGCTTTCGCTCCGAGTTCGAACTGGCCTTACCTCTGCAAAAATCATCATTTTCGATTTGGCACCATGGTAAGACATGGGTCGAATGGCGCTGCCCAAGGTGCCTTTATGTGCCTTTTAACTATGGCTGCGTCCTTCACAATCCAGCTTCTGCTGCAAGTAAGGACGATAAGCCTCCCAAATGTATTCATTTATTTAAGTGTAATTGTTGTTCTTTTTTCTCTTTGTTCCTCCCGCGTGTTTATCCTGAAGGTGGGCGATCCTTACGATGCAGACTTGAGTGACGTAGACACGGCTGCGTCTGTAGATACAGCCAGCGATATGGAGTGCCAGGAGGCACAGCTTGTGCCTCGTATTCTGTCTCCTTCCAGACGACCTAATGTGCCGTCAACCCGCACAGTCACAAGTAAACATGGTAAAGGCAACTGATATTTGCTGGGACTGTTTTCATAGAGATGCTAAGCATGGAATTTTGCTCAGCACAGAAATCATTTGCTTAGCAAGAATGGGTTACCAATCAAAATGCCATGTGATGTGCAGTGGAGGTGCAGTCCAGCAAAGAAACTTAGAAGCCATTTTTTGAGGTGGTTTAACACACACCGCATGCGTTCTTAAAGACAAGGCGTGCATGCATTCTGGTAACACTATTGGTCGAATGAGCCCGGAGTGCGTGCGTACTACCTGAGCGCGACTCACGCGAGTCTGGTGCCACGACAGTGCCACCTCAGAAAATGGCTGTCGCCGAATTAGTCTTTTGACTTCATGTAACTTTTTCAGCTGATGTTTGTCCTTGCTTCATAAATTCTTTCGCAATATTTTAAGCTTCATGAAATAAACCATTATCATGTTGCGGCTATCTTGATTTTTTGCCCTTCAAATTAACGTAACCACAGCGAGGCTGGAAGGAAAAATAGTCTGTTTCCTTTGGCACAAAAACATTGCCATTCAGTACTGTTATTGCATACAGGGAACATGACTGAAATGGTGGCAGCATGATAAAGGTCTGTTGGGCCTTGATTATTAAAGCTACAGTCCATCATTTGTAATTTGAGCATTTTGTTCGTTTGAAGCAACAAAAGAGTTCAAAATCTAATGAAGGACACTAAGCAACTAACCTGATGAAATTTCAGCTCAGCTTCAGCTGTACATTCCGAGAAAAACAGCATTCTAAGATCTCAATTTCAAATCAAAAGTTACTGAATCATGTTTTGAATTGTTTTGAATTGCAGTTATACGCGACGTAGCGCACTGATCCGACGAATTATAACAACCGCGCGCGCGTGTGCGTCGTTCCAATACTTGTGCGCGCTGCACTGAATAACAAAACGAACTACTAATTTAAATTTTCCTACGGTGCTTCTTAAGAATCACTGTTGGAACTGCCTTCTTTCGTTAATTACTTCAAAATGACAGCTTCCCAGAAAGAATAATTTCACAGGGAGTTTAGTTTCCTTACTATCTTTCAACCAAGTTTGTTTTTCAACAATAATTACGCCAGTTACTTTTCGGATGGCTGCAAATGATGGACTATAGCTTTAACAACTTTGATTATGCTATTGTAAAGATGTGGGGAGATATTTCACTTGTATCAATTTATTAAATTAATTATTTAACAATCGCTGGGTTATATATATACATGTATTGGGGAAATAGTAAAGGGCTTGTTTGGTAACCCATGTACTGGCGTTGGTGTTTCACAGTAGTCTTGGTCCGTCAAAGACTGGATTTGAATTTTATCCCCCTTTAATATGCAGCCAGTCCGTGACAAACGAGGTTTCTATCAACAAGATGAATCAAATCCAGTATTGGCAATATTGGCAGCCCTACCCAGGAAATTCTGAGCGTACCTCAAGCATGCTGTATTCAAGCTAAGGCCAAAAAAAAAAAGTCTCCGGTTTCTGGTATGGAGCTTGCCCAAAAAGTGGTGCGGCGACGCGGCTTTTTTGTTTTTTTACCTGATTTTTTTGCTTCAAATGTCGGCTGATGACTGCAAATGGTGCCCGACTAAACTTAGTGCAAATGTATGGGAGTCCAGAGAGGCCACATAAAGCTTATTCTCGACCATAACCCAATCTAAAAACACGTTAAAATTGTGCAGCAGCAGGATTCCAGTCAAACCAGTGAGTTTGGCGGTTTTGAGACATCATCTTTCATTGAAAAAAAACTTTTTCATGTTGCCGACGCGGATGGCTACAGCGACGCGCGCGCATACCAGAAACCGGAGACTTTTTTTTTTTGGCCCAATGCATGCGCGTGAGGTATGTTCAGAATTTCCCAGTTAGCGCTGCCAATATTGCCAAGACTGGCTTTGATTCATCTTGTTGATAGAGACCTCTACCACCGTGGCAACTCACCACAATTGTCATGGGACTGGCTGCAAAATAGGGGAATTTACCCTGAATCGTGCGAATAAGTAAAAAGATAACGGTTTTGATTACTGTGAGCTTTCCTGCCGGACATGCGTTTGAGAGGTTGCAGTTCTCTGTTGTGAGGCGTGTGGGCCCTACACATGCATCCGTCATGCCCGAGCAATACATGCAACCCCGATGGATATGAGATAATATAAGGCACACAGTGTTTATGAAGTAAACAGTCATTGTTACAAACTGGACAAGTAGGCTTTCAAGACATGATTTAACTGCGGGATGCATTACTCTAATGACATGATCATGTTTGTTATCTGTATTATATCATTGAATTGCTTTACTTAGCAAACCCTTCCAAGTCAAACCGGAAACTTCAACAACCAGTCCAACCCTCGGCAAGGCAAGTTCATCCAAGTTCTGCCAAGACTCTGCCTAGCCATCGGCATGACTCTAGAAGACCATCGGCCACACCAGAGAAAACTGCCCCAGTCCGCACCCCAAAGGAACAGCATCACTCACTCGAGAGTGACAGTGGGCTGTTTGTCTCCCCGTTCACAAGCCTGCCCCGACACTGCTTGCCCAAGATGAACGCGTCCGACACATCCACACCCACATCCGCGTGCGGCGACATCCGATCAGACCTGAATGACTCGTGCTTTGGCTTCGACAGCCTGATGGCTCCAGATCCCCTGGCTCCAATCTCGCCCGTGGACCCCGTGTCGCCGCCCAGTCACGTTTCTCGTTCACGATCTGCCCTCAGCGATGTTTCATTGACAGGAAACAGTAGTGCATCCACTTCGTATTCCGTCGTTAAGCCAGTGAAGCGGAAGGTGTCTGCAGCCATGGATGTGACAAGCCTTGTTCAGGAGAAGCCCCAGCCTGTCAAGAAACAGAAGAGACAGTTCAAGCGTGATGCAGTTGTGCATGTGAGTAGTATGCTCAGATCTCTGTACTTGAAAATACTGGCAAAGCTAATACGGTTCCCATTTTTCAAACTTTAAACCAATTTCAAAGTCTTGCTAATTATACAAGGGAGACACCATTGGTTTGAATCCTGCTTCCAAAGGTTGATTACTGTACATGAAAAGAGGCAGACACCAAGACAAACTGTCATCTATTGTTTGTTGGTTCTGATTATTAACAAACACAAAAATTAGGTTTTTAGTATTTTTGCCTTGTCGTGCTTGTTGTCTCTCTAACTACCTATGTAGCTACCCTAATTTATCAAACTCAACACCCAGGTTTTCGGTATTTTAATGGCCTGCTACAGTTGTGCAGTTGTGTCAAGTCAGGCCACTTTAACTGTACATTAGGTTTGATGTGCCAGTTATGATAAGGCAGGGTTCTCCCCAGGATTTTTTCAAACCTGTGGGGGAAGTTTTGTTGTGATTCACCAACCTGCGAAGCCATGGCGTGGGGTTCGGGGCCCGCTTAAGGGCCCCGAAAAATTTTGAACTTTAGAGGCTCTCTGGTGCATTTTAGAGCAAATCTGGGGAGTCTTTGAGGAAGATTTTCCCTTAAAATTTAGAGGAGATCATGTGATATTTTTTGTAATTAAAAGAAAAAAATATATCAAAATTTTTAACTTAAAAAAAAAAATCAATATTTCAAAACCTGTGTTAAAACTTCCTGATCTAGAAAGTATGAATTATATTAACAAGCAAGTTTCAAATTAAGAAATTAAGGTGAAGAAAAATATCACTTTTGCTTCCGATTACATGCCTTTCAAAATAGCGTCGGTAAGTCGGAAAAATTATTTCGCCAATTTTTTGGGCTGCTGATTGAATCATGGAGGAATAAAAACACTTGATTGAATGGAGCATATTGAACAAGGAATCATGTAGTTTTGTGCCTGGATTATTTTCCTTTGCACCACGAAAATTATCAAGACTGACCATCAAAAGTGATTAAAACTTGCCTCACCTAATTAAAAATATATTTGAGGTAGTTGATTCCACAATATGTTTAACGTACATCATGGCCCCTGGCGCCGTCAACATTCAGTCTGGCCGGCTGTACATGGCGCTGTGCTCACGGCGCAGCATCAGTGTGCATTACTGAACTGTGTACGGCCCATCCCATGTGGCTGAAAATTTTGCACCACTGCTTCTAAGAAGCATGCTACGCGTACGATGTTTCGCCATACGTTCGAGCTTTGCAATCTCGTCATTTTAATGGAAAATACATACACAGAAAATAGAGATCACGTTCTGTGAATTAATTTGCAGAAATTCTCTTTCTCCATCGATGTTTGTTTGGTGTTTTGACGATCCAACTTCGGCCGAAATCATCATGTATGCACGTACAAGGCAGTAGTCACTGGTTCCGGTCCTTCATCATAGCATTGATACTGTTAGCACGCGAAGGGAACCAGTGTACCATGCTGAATGCGCTAATATATAGCTGGGTGCTGGCGGTCGTCGCGGAAGACCTGTCATCGTGTGCATTTTGATCACACATGCAGCATCAGAAATACGGGATTTTTGTCAAGATTTTGAATGTCAAGATGAAATAATGGCGTATGAAACGATAATGTTGTGCATTTTAATGGCTTGTGTAATAAATTATATTGTGCGTATCGGGGGCTGAAAAATGTGATCGGCATTTTTGTCGGCGTATCGGGCCACAATTCCAGCGTATCGGGCCGATACGCACGTTTGTACGTGGGGAGAACCCTGTAAGGTGCATCATACGTACCATTCGGTTCTTGCATGTTGTTGGATTTGACAGATTCTCGATTGTTATGATACAACCAGTGAGGGTTATTGTATACATTGAAGAAAGAACATGGATGTTCTTGCATGTACATGTACCCTAACAGTCCTGAATCCTCCAATTTTAATACGATTTTGCACACCCACTATCAGTAGAACAGGCGGTAAAGAACCGTATTTTCTTCGTTGGTTTGTTAGTTGTGCATTGTGTAATGACGTTCTTAAATCAAGGGCTTAGACAAAGCAGAAAAGCATTCTGTGGAATATGTTGATGTCCTCAGACGATCTACATATAAAACTATTAACAAAACCAATGTTTTTTACATTCACAGAATTCACAGAAGTTGTGTAAAGCACAGGAGTGGGCGGCACAAATGGCGGAGGAATTTGAAGACATTGAAATGCATGAACTCACCATTGAGGCATGACAAGTGGCATACTTTAAAGGTGCAGTAGACGTACAGTGGGCCCTGTACCAGCTTTGCAGCCTACCGTACAGTGACTGATTAGAAGCAAATGGAGATATTTGCAACAAAAGTTAAGCATCGCATTATACACAGCAGATTGTATGGTCAATTCTTGAACCTTGTGAAAAAACAACAGTGATGTGCATTTAACACGTGAGAAGTTTCAGCACAGAGTGTCATACAGGTCGCCGGTCGCACCACGAAGTGACGTATGGTGTGCACAAAGTCCACAGATGGTACGTCACTTGGTGGTGCAACCAACGAGGTGTGTATGGAAAACCTTTGAGCTGTTATTAGACTGAAGATATATCCATTGGTGAAATTTGATGATGATTAGTTTGACTAAAGATGAGCCTGGAATATGGTGAGAAATAAAATGCAGGTGGTTTAGTGTTTATAGTGACATGAAACGCACTAAAGAGGCCCACAAATTTACTGTCACATTAACAGTATTTTCAAAGTGGTTATAAATGTACACATGTACTCAACACTACATAATGTTGTCTATGAATTAAATTAACAATATTTATGAATTGCGTTATGCTATACATGTTCATTGTACTACATGTACTAAGTGTAAAGAAAAACGTCCTACTTTTGATCCAAAATAACTCTGATCTTCACCAATGGAATTAAACCAAAATTTCAGATGATGTAAACAAGGCATGACAACTTTTATGGAGCAACTTTCATCAGCTTTGTACAAGAGGGTGAGATTTAAATGCCATACAAAAAACACTACTCACTTTCAAATTTCAATACATTGCTGGAGGCGGAAGGTGCGTCCTGCGGCAGAAAGCTTCTGAAGGAATGCAGGGTCACCCCTGATGTCATTGCACAACCTCCTCCGTTGTGTGTTGTGCTAAATGATTGAGGAGGTGTGCAATGACATCAGGAGTGATCCTGCATTCCTTCAGAAGCTTTTGGCCGCAGCATGCATCTCCAGCACTGTTTCAACATTTGAGGATGGGAAGTTGAAAGTGACAGATTCTGAAAGTTATTATTTTTTTTATATGGCGTTTAAATCTCACCGTTTTGCACAAATCTGTTGAAAGTCGCTCCAAAAATGTGTTTTGCCTTGTTTACATGATCTGAAATTTTTATATAATTCCATTGGTATAATTCCATTTGAGTTATTTAGGATCAAAGTAGGACATTTTTTTTAACACGTACATTTGTAGTGCATTCTATTATAGAATACAAGCTTTCTACCTTGGCTTAAATTGAAGAGGTGTTCGGTGCGATTTCTCTAATTTATATGTGTTTGCACATGAATATATCCCGCACATAAGACATTCATGAACGGACACAGAGCACAGAATGCATAATTTTCAATTTGCTGTTTTTGGAATTATAATTTAATAACGAACTTTTTGAGTAGAAATGGGAAGTATCTATATCCGATTTTTTACAATTTTGCTTCTGAGCGTTAGTGATAAAGAATTCTGAAAACTCACTTTCATTGCAAGCACTGCTATTAAATGGCATTATGCCTTTGTATTATTCTATTACGAAAAGTAATTATACATGTACATAAGTATGCATGTAAGTTTGTATTTTATTTCCCATTGGACCAGCAAGTGTAATTCCTGCAAGAAAGCAAACATTTGATTGCCATTATTTCAGAGGTAATTTACATGTAGTTTAGTTCCATTATTGGCATTGTATTTTTGTACATTGCAGATGACTAATTTATAGTTGAAAAGACTCTGTTGAAGGTAGAGTACATCATTTGTCATTTGTGCATCTTTTTTTCCTTTGAAGCAACAAAAGTGCTCAAAATCTAAAGAAGGGTGCTTAACAACAAACCCGATGAACTTTTAGCTCAGTGAATGACATGTTCGCATTCAGCCCATTCCAGCTACGCGATGTCACGCATTGAAGTGACAAATTATAGCAACTGCGCGCACGCGTGTGCGTTATCTCAACACTTTCGCACACCCATTCTCTGAATTAATAACGAACTACTAACAGAAATTTCCAAAGATGCATCTTTGGAAATGACCTTCTTTTATTGTTTTCTTTAAAATGATAGCATGTCAGAAAAAATAATTGCACACAGAGTTTAGTCCCATTACTATCTTTACACCAAGTATTTTCCTTTCATAAATAATTTCATCAAGTTAATTTTTGGATAGTTGCAAATGATGTACTCTATTAAAGGCAACTTATAACAGATTTTTGGAAAAAGAAAAGTATCAGTATTTGTTCATTAAATTAAAAAAAAAGCAGTTTCAAACTATTTTGAAGTATATTTTCTTGATAAAGCTGCATAGCATGCATTTTATTCATGCAATTCTCCCTCAATTGTAACCGCGTATGAAGTAACTTTTATACAAATAGTTTTTGTAATCAGCAAAAAGACATTTAATATTTTGTTGTACTTAAACATATTGCTGAAAAAAATGTGAAATAACTGAGAAAAAAAGACTATTTATTTCTGGGAATGGAAAAACTCTGCCAAAGTTCTAAAAAATAATGGGAAAAAACAGATACATTTAAGGAGGTCACACAAAAGATCACACAGTTCAGCTGTACTCCCAACTCTCAGGTTTATTGCTCATTGTAGAGTATATCACAGGTTAATCTATACATTTGTAAGACGATTAAACTATCATTTTGGCCCGTTCAATGTTTGAAACCACATGTATTTAGTTTGGCCACATTTAGTTAAAATTGTTTGATGAGCATTATGTGGTATTGTATAAATGTACATACATGTATCTGTATTTGTGTTTAACATTTTTTCTTTTACTTGCATGTATTTCTTTTTTTAGTTTCAGTATGGAAAATGTCACTACTGAGCATGAAGCATAGATACATGTACCTGTGCTTCATGAGGTTTGAGGTGTTTACGAGAAAATTAAAAGAGACACGCTACACAAATGCCTTGTTACTTGCTCTGCTGTTTGAATCCACTCGTTTGTACATACATTTTGTATATGGGTCATTTCACAGGGTTGATGGGAAGCAGTGCATGTTACATCCATATATTTGGTTAAATTATTAAAAGTATCCATGCATTCTAAACAATTGCTCAACATAATATTCGTCTTAATGTGTTTCCATACTTGTGAAAGTTGGAAATCATTTGAATGTAATTTGACAAATATACGAGCAAAAATGTAGGAATTGGGACGTAACATTGACACCGTGTCATTTCATTTATGCTCCATTTGATACCTGACTACCAAAACAAAAGCTTTTCTTATTGTGTTGCATGTATAGTAAGAAGTACGTAATAAAGCTATCATATCTGCTCCATTTGATACATGACTACCAAAACAAAAGCTTTTCTTATTGTGTTGCATGTATAGTAAGAAGTACGTAAAGTGAATTTGGGAAATGTTACACAGAAATTTAAAAAAAGGTACAAATGTCATATTTGGACTTAACATTGACACGGTGTCAATGTTACGTCCGAAATGACATTTTTGGCTCATATTTTTGGCAAAATACATTGAAATGATTTGAAACTTTCTGGCGTAGTGAAACACCCAATAACAATTATTATGCAGAGCAACTGCTAGCAAGATATTCATGCTTTTCATAATACATGTACATGTATGGTCATATGTCACACATTGTTTCGCAACGAACCCGGTGGAATTGTTGCTTTGGTAACATTCTCTTCAGTCATAATAATAACTTGGTTAATATAGAGAAAAACAATTTTGCAGACACTGCTAGGTAAACAAAACTATGAAACACCTATTTTTATATTATATTATTTTTTTTAGGGGGGGGGGGGGTGGCGGCACCAATTCCCCACCCCCAAATACACCATGCCCCGCCCTTCATGCCACTGGTGACAGCAAATTCATCCAGGCTCAACGCGCCCTTCGCCCATTAGACAGTGGGGCTTTATTGTTATTGCGTGGTGATCAGACCCGATCGCGTGCGACTTGTAATGAGTCTAGAAGTAAAGAGATACAATGAAGTGCAGCATCATTAGGCCAGTTAGCGGTTTTCCATCTGTTTGAAATATAGCCTACATAGTACATAATGTACAATGTGTGCCTACAATGTAAAAATGGAAGTTGGAAATCATAAGGACACTTTCTTAGATGAAACTTGAAGGAAGTACATGTACATGTTTCCCCAAACTGCTTCATATTTTAGTTCTTTAATCAATAGTAAAGTTTGACAAAACGAGTGACCAAAGGCTTCAAGTTTATACATGTGTAAACAACAGTTATGATTGTCAATTTTTTGGTTGTTCCTAATAGCGAAATACGGCCTAATATATAAGGCCTTTTTTTGAAGTCACTTATGTATCCTTGTTTTTGCATCATTGCATAAAGCTTTATGTAATACCCAAACCACCTGCTTGATTACCAGGCTAATTAGCCAGTCGCCAAGTTGCAAGTTAACCAAAAGGCTTATCACTTGGATTACCTAAAGAATATACTACGTCGTGGCCGACCTGTAGTGTAGTTCGTGTGTAATATTTCACCAGATGTTGGAGATCTGGTTGGCAGGTGTTTCCCGCGCCCGAGAGAGTCCTAGCTGCCATTTGAAGTTGCGGTTGATTGCCTTGACGATTAGGCCCGAATATTTTATGACAAAATAATGCCCTATAGGCCTACATGTAATTCTAACCCGTCTGGCTCGGGGAATAAGTGCTCGTTGATTGTGTTAACTTTGAAATGTCGGTGTCAGTTTCCAGAAAAAATTATAACGGTAAAGAAAGACACTTAAATGAAAGTTACGTAATTAAATGTGACAACAAATACACTGGCTGGTACAACTTTCCATTACTCAATAAAGAGTTCTGTGCAAATGTGATACCAGTGCACTTCGAAATTCTTTTCTCACACGTGTTCAGGCTGCACAGAAAAATTGATCTAAATGTCGTGTTTCATTTGCTTACATTTTTTTTGTGAGTTTGGCCAATGACTTTTTGGAGAAATTCTCACCCAAAGAAGACCACCCCTTAAACGAATGATGTTTCCCAAACTGGAGTAGCCAAAAGGATCCCTCCACTGCAGGGCTAAACACCGCCACTTCCGGACCCAATTGTATCCTAAATGCTCAGAATTGGAAGCTCCAAGTCCAGGCCATGGGCGTCGCCAGGATTTTTATTAGGGGGGCCGGGGGCAAGCTCTACAAATCCTTGTACTTTCTCTAGCATATTCTCTATCATTTTTTCGAGGTTGGGCGGGGGGGGGGGGGACATTTCCCCACCCCCACCCCAGTTGACACCCCTGCGGACGCCCATGTTAAATGTGCATTACATTAACAGTATTATGCCTTTTTCTTTGTTTTTGCTTTTCCGGAGAAGCCTCCCCCCCCCCCTTGCGACACCCATAGTCCATGTTCTTCCATTACTTTCACCTGTTTTTCACATGTTGTTCTTATGTTCAGTGACAGTCTTTAAATAGTTTCTTTAGTTATGTAGGAGTAATTAAGTTATGTAACTTTTAAGCATGCAGAAGATGACAATAAAGCTAGCAGCATGCACCAGGCTGCACACACCCAGACTTTGTTCTTTATTTCAGTTAGAAGACAGAGGAATGAGGTTGGGTATTCATGATATTACATAAGAGGGTTATGTGTAGATTTCTAGGAAAGCCACTTTGATAGTTGTTAATAAGGGAAGTACTTTTTTATTGAGTGTTCAGTGTGCTTGAGATAGAAAGTGAGAACCTTGCTGAGGGTAGCCACTTCACAAATTTTGATCTTTTGCAAAGTCTGCGCTTCGGCCAACACATTATTCAGGTGTTGGGCCAGTTGTTTTTTTACAACAAGAAAAAGTAAAGCTATTTTGACGAAAGTCGTCAAGGCAGACCGTTGCCAATCTGCAATTTCCAGCTTTGGCGTAGCCAAGATTGCCTGGCACATAGAGTAGCAGTGGCACAGATACCCAACCTGCGAGATATAGACACCATTTCTGAAGAGAACTCGTAAGTTAAATTTTCTGTTAATTTCATTTGAGTTTGTTATCATAATTCCAATATACCTACATGAGCATCTTCTGCCTAGAAAGTGATTTTTGAAATTGGCATTAGACATTAGAGGATCTAACTTGCTTTATTGAAGTTGTGCGTTTAATCATGTTTTTTTTACAATTCGATACATTTATTTCGATGCTGCATAAGGATGATACATAATACATAATGTTATATATTCAAATTGACATTACATACTAGATATATTTACAATAGTGAACATTAACTAAATGGCAACATCTAGGTCCAGGGTGAAGCATCAGCTTTTGTTCCCCAGCCTATGGACAGACAGACAAGTGACAGACATACATGGAAAGACAGAGCACAGACACATGTGTAAGACAGTAATCAAAAACTGGTGATATTTGGCAAACTGAAATTGTTGAGTGTATCATTTTCTAGCATAAAATGGTCGTGTTGTACCTTTGACTTCAGAATTTTATAGGTCAAATATTTTCGAAGTTTCGGGTTTTATTTTATATCATATAGATGGCCAGAAATCCCAGGTGTTTGCGATAGAAGCCACTGGTATAGCTTATCCTGAGGAGTGCACTGTAGTCTCAGCCCCACCAGAAACTGGCAGAAGCCGTGGGCATAGTCCATCAGATGTACATGTATGCATGACGTGCTACAAAACCTGACACCAGTACCCGGCAACACCATCATCTACATTTGTATATAGTCTTGTATCATTTACTCATTTTTTTTAACAACCTAAGAATTTTTTTTTTTTTTTTAATTTAAGAAGTCAAACAAGTTTTCTGTTGTTGGTAATTGTAAGATTGAAAGTAAGAGAAACCCTTGCAAATTCGTAAATTGAGAAGAAACAAAAACCCTTGAAAATACTTGTAATACAATTTCCTATAAATAATAGAGAACAAATTTTGTCAAACAGAGAAGTTATACTTCAGTTGATTGATTTAATCTATCATCAGAAATTTAATACGATTTTGGAGGGAATATATCTCCTGTGCCAATGTGTATATATGATAGTTTGTAAATAAATTGTAAGCTTTGGAATATAGTAAAGAAACTTGAGTTCTCCCCGCCTTTTCATTTTGACAATTTTGCCCGGTATTGACCGATATAAATAATTTGAATATATAACAGTTAGTTATGGCTCATCGGACGGATTCTTGGCCTATTTACTTGGTTGCATCCCGAGCTAGGATGCGCGTTAAGCATTATGGTGGAAACAGCAATACCAATACGAAGCGCGGTTTGTTCATGATAGCGCCACCCATCGGGCTTTGGGTGGTAACCATTGATCTCCATATACACAGACTGGATGGGACATCGCGCAGTGTTTGTGCACGAATGCGCGGCCGAACAATGGCGGCGCGTTTACTGTCAGACGGGTAAACGCGCATTGTGCTTTCACTTTGTTTACTTTGGAAAATGGATTGTTGAGTGAAATTTTTCTTACAGGAGGGAGTTCAAGCGCTCCTCCAAAACAATCTTTAAAAAAAACCCTGAACGATGAAGAGTTACCCTTCAAACAGCTTTTCCACACTTTCTTGATATACACTTTCTTATTATGCATTTTCGAAATTCAAGAACCCCTCATTTCCTTTTCCCTTATTTTTTTAAAAATCCCTTCCCCTCCCAAAAATGATTGTAAGTAAATTGCCATTTCATTTTTGGCACATTGGTCATTAGAGCACACTGAATTACTCCATCAACGAAATGAATAATTGTATTAATAATATGCTGAAATGACATCATATTTTTTTAACTGAACACTCACACGAGAAATTGTATGGAGATTCATTCAAATGATTGATATATTTATTAAAAAACCTGGTCATAAACCAATTACAATCTAAAAGGTAAAAAACCCCTTAATTTTACAAAGTAATCAGTAAAAACTTCTTCCCGTCCCTAGATTGATCAGGGAATGACATCGTTTACCTCTTGTGATATTGTGTGAAAGGAGATGAATCACAAACCAAAATAGTACTATACTAATTTTGTCAAAGAATAATTCAAGCTACGCACGGTCTTGCAATTAAATGTTTAGCTATACTTCTGAAAATAAATATAATTACTTGTAAGTGTAATGGGAATCGTTTTTGTGAGCGAATATGACGGTGTTTATGGCTATAGCTAGTAATCTTATATAACGGCGTACACAACATAATTTCAAACCGTAAAAGTACTCATTGCTTTCTTCACCATACAAACTGTCAATAATGTGACAGTCATCTTGGGAGCTTATAAAAATACTAGCGTTGAACTCCACAACTTCTTTCCAAAACCAAAATCAATCAATGTTAACAGTTCCACATCGTAAAAATTGATTAAGTCAAACGCTCAGATGCTTATCACACGCATGTTCCATTCAGTGGATGATACAGTCGATTCCATCCCTCCGTGAAGTTCTCCATTTTCGTCCGGCTCGGTCCTGCAGCTGGTGGTTTTTGCTATATGGCTTTGCTGAAGTTCTTTGTTTGATATGAAGGTCAATCGGCCAGTTGTGCAGTAAGTTAGCATAAACCATCTCCTCGGTTTCTCTTTATAAAGAAAAGAATAGAAACATTTCGGTAGGCGTTAAGCCAAGGCAGACATAATTCAATCAGATTTTGCATATAAAAGTTATTCGAATAAACTATCTTAAACAAGTCAACTTTTGTTCATTGCCATTGCCGGGTCAATCATGTACGTTTAGGACTATGTCTTTTAAAGAAAAATGATGCCGACCACTGAGCATGACAGGCCTAGATCGCATGGAATTTGAACAGAATATCTCGCTAGCTACCACACAGGCCTCCATCCCCTCAAACTCAGAGCGACAACACTAACGATATTATAATTTGCTATGTTCATATTCCTCCATGCCATGTTGTATAGGCCTCGTTAAAAAAACAACTTACTTGCGAATAATTGTCCTATTCTTCAACGCTCCTTACTTCCCGGCTCCAGCGATCTAATGCTGCGCACACCTTGACTATACTCCTCGTCGATTTTGATCAATTTAGATCTCTGTTTCTTTTATTCTTTCAAAAATGACAAAGAAACCGAAGAAAACCCAACTTCATTTTTTAATCCTCCGTTCGAAAGTGTACACAACTCGAATGCGAAATTGTGTTCTTTACCCTTTTCAAAAAACGCGCGCGCGGACGCACGTTCGTACGCGATGTCCTATCCAGTCTGTGTATATGGAGATCAATGGTGGTAACGTATAACACAGGTGACCGAAGCTTGCCCATGCAGCCTCTTTTTCAACCTAAGCGCGCAAAGCGCCCATACCCGGCTAAGATGCGTTTTGCTACTATTCCCGGTTGGTGTGTAATACGCAGGCGCGGCACACGTACGGACCTACGGAGAGGAAAGAAGTAAAAAGGTGCTTGCCCATACCCCGCAGATGTTGCAATATTTTACGCGCGAAAAGGGTAGCAGTTGAGGCAATGCTTTGAGCTATTGCACAATTTGGGGGAAAAGTGGCAGTACAATTTATGTACATTAATTTAGTTAAATGAATACGCGCTGGGATAAAGGGGGAGCATCGCAGTTAATGGTTGGGGAGGTCCCCCCGCGTGATCGCCGCACATGCACTCTTATTACACGAGGGAATTTACACTAAAAATCTATTGATTTATTGATACAAACTATTACAATCAATTACTGAAATGCACGAATAACTATGGGTCTATTTATGAAAAAATCCAACCCAGCAGTTCGCGTAAACACAGGGGCGGATGACCGTAAGCTTCAGAAGGAACTTCACTCCTTCCCGGTCCCTTCAGCATTCTCACCCTAAGCTTGACGCCCAACCCCTACCAAGTAACTCTTAAAGCTGTTTTTTTTTGTACTGTTATAATCATTAGTTCCCGGCCCTAGAAGTTTCATTGCCCAGAATTTTATACCATTATGACTGTCCAAGGGCGGATCCAGAACACAATTTTGGAGGGGGCCAACAAAAATTTTGGTCCCCCAAAAAAGTGGGTCACAAAAATTACGGCGTGGGGTTCGGGGCCCGCTTAAGGGCCCCGAAAATTTTTTGGATTCTAGATGCTCTGTGGTGCGATCTGAGGCAATTTCTGACCACTTTAACCAATGTTTTTTGAGGAAAAGATGGTGGTGTACTCATTGCCTGCCTTTATCGCGATGTCACATAAAAAAAAAAAAATTGGTTTCGTTTTTGGGGGGGGGCCATGGCCCCCTTTGGCCCCCCCTGGATCCGCCCTTGTGACTGTCATGCATTATACCAACGAGACGACAATAATAATCGAACATCTGTTGTGGATGGAGCATAAGATTCGTGTTCACAAAGGAAAAAAGCCGCAACTATACAATTACAGAAAAAGGAGGCGAACTGCAATTAAGAAAGAAAACTTGCTACGTTTCACTGAACACGATATACAAAAAAACTGTACTCGCAAATTATTGGCGTTAATTCCTATATGCTGCTCATATTTCATCCGCAACTTGTCTATAAAATGTCCTTGCTCTGTCCGCTTGCATCACACAAACCCAGGAGGAACGAGGCTTGCACACAGGCGAGGTCGTACCGCAGAGGACGAACAACGAACCGGTAAAGTTTATTTCACTCTATGAAAAGTCGCAGCAGTAACTCAGCATTAACGAAGCGTTAGCTTTGGCTCTGGAATGTGAAAGTATTGTCTTCTGATAGGTGTTCAAGTTAGTTGGTATAGTTACCTGCTCGCACACAAACAAATCTCCCGTCTCACACTATGGGGCTGCCGAAGCCTTTGATAAACTAATTGTTTGCATTAATTAAAGGCAGAGTGCATCATTTGCAGCTATCCAAAAAGTACCTGACGAAACTACCGTTGAAAAGTATACTTTGTTTAAAGGTGGTAATGATACTTAACCCACTTTGAAATTATTCTTTCTGGCATGCTGTCATATTAAGAAAACAATAAAAGGCTATTTCCAACGATGCGTCTGAAGACGCATTTTTGTAGTAGTTCGTTAATTCGTCGAGGCCGTCAATAAGTGCGCGCAGTAGTACGCACGCCTGGTTGCTATACTTCGTCGGTTCAGTGTGTGACACTGCGTAACCTGCAATCGGCCGAATGAGAACATGCCTGGACGCGAATTTTGTTTTCCCAAACTACATCCACATACACGTACATGGTTGTTTAGCGCCCTCTTCCATACTTTTATGATACGAACGCAGGTATATATAATTAATTTTTTCCCCAGGGTTTAGCGAGCAGTGGGTGTCAACCGGGTCGTGATTTTGCACCGCGTCACAGTTTTGGACCCGAATTTTTCCCTTTTCTAATCTTAGGCTTCGGAGGATTTTTTTTTAAGGGAAATGAAAGTCCAAATTTCATTACGTTCGAATTCATTTTTTTTTTCTAATTTTTATATTTTCTTCTGATGTTTTTAGAGAAGTTAAGTCCAAAACGCCAAGGCGTACACCCCATGCGGATGTCGTTAGGGCAAACAAAATTCGCGTCCCGGACGCAGATTTTGGGCGCAATTCAAAACATGACTCGACAACTTTTGAATTGAAATCGAGATCCTTGAATATTGTTTCCTCGGAATATACAGCATTCACTGAGGTGTAATTTCATCAAATTAGTTGTTAAGCACCCTTCTTTAGATGGTTACACCTCTATGTTCCGACACCCCTATGTTCCGACTGCACATATTCCTATTCCTAACCCTAACCCTAACCCTAACCCTAACCCTAACCCTAACCCTAACCCTAACCGGGAGTAACACAATCTAGGTTGTCGGTACATAGGGGTGTCGGAACATAGAGCAGTCACCCTTTAGATTTTGAGCACTTTTGTTGTTTCCAACGGGAAAAAAATGCACAAATGACGAATGATGTAGGGCCTACTCTACCTTTTGGCTGATACGTTGTTTCTATTCCAGCTTTTCTTAAAGCATTCAGACCGCATTTTTTTCATCAAGTCGACTTTGATACCGGTAGTGACTTCATCTGCCCCTACAGGGCGAAATTATTGGCCACTATATTTTCTTGTTCGTATATAGGCTTACATGTACTGATCAAGCTTATACGTGAATTAGTTAAACCATTTTGGATGAAAAAAATAATAGGGCCAAGTCTATGAGATAACTTTTTGGATGTCTTGGATGGACCACTTTAGATTGATTTTAACTTTGTTCCGGTGCCATATATACAGTACACCTTATGGTACACAAAGACACTGAGAAGTTTTTATAATGATATCATTCTTGTTTGGAAATTTCTCGGTGAACAAAAAAAAATACGTTTCGTCACGGAAACTTTCCGGTTCAATTTGATACCTCACTTGGAAACACTGTGTTAGAAATAACGAGAGCGCAAACGCTGAAGCTCCTGAAACCACAAAACTAAAGGTTGCACTTAGTGAGATTTTTCAATGGGCATCGCAACACACGTTGAATGCAATGATGCAGTGACCACCAAAAATCTCGCCAAGTGCAACTTTTAGTTTCGGGGTTTCAGGAGCTTCAGCGCTTAAATTGAAGTTGCGCTCTCGTTATTTCTTACACAATGTTCCCAAGGTTAGATAGTCGTATTTTTGTCTGTGAACTTCAGTCGAACTACATTGGTGCGGCTAGTATAAGACTAGTACGTAATCGGCCGGGTTGCGACAAATCTAACGACTTGACGACGTTCTCGCACCAGTATTCTGCAAGCAGCGCCATACATATGCAGTGAATTTTTGCGTTGAGATCCAATCGCGCAGAGTTCTTCTCAATACGTCAGGGACATGTTTGCAGATCTGGCGACGTTTAAACGACCAATAGTCTCAGCTTGGTCATGAAATAAAATGTATCATTGTGATATATATAGGCCCCCTACTTGATTCATTTGAGTCGTGTATGATGCATTTGTAATGTTACACAACACAAATTACAAACCCTCGAAGTAATGAGAACGATCTTCCGTGGTGGCCTAAAATTCGCTCTGCATGGAATCTGAACCAATCAGACTGCTCGCATAGAATTCGCTAGCGATTCACAATACTCCCATATCGTCGCTTTGCTCACGAAGTGACAAAAACCTCGAAAATCGATAATTATTCGATTTTGAGTTTTACTAGCCATTTTATTATAGTTGTCTCAAGGAACAATTTGACCAAGTTTCAAGTCAAAATATTGTTTACTTTCTTAATTATTGTAAACAAACAATTGACAAAATGCCTGAAATCGGTGATTTTCATTTTCACCAAGTGTAAACATGTGTAAAATGTTCTCACGAAGTGACAAAAGTCACTTCCTGAGCAGGGCCAGAAATTATACAATGGTCTACACGCAGAATGATGGGAGCATACACGCGCGCGCGAACGATGTTGAAAAAGAACAGACGCGCGCGCGCTCAACTGTCGTGACGCGCAAAAGTAACAAGTTTGTTGCGTCGAAAAAAATCCCACGAAGTGACAAAAACTGTGTACAAAGTAATTGGCACAATATGGGACCCAAAGTTTTGATGTTCTCACGAAGTGCAAACAAGTTTTATTAATGAATTACTGTTTAATTACGAACTATTTTTAACAAACAACTATGAATTAACAAAGAGCAAATCATATCCTATCGGTCAATGCAAAAATTTCCGAATTCTGTTACTGCAAAGTGGTCAAAAATGTCTTTTGAAAAAATGAATAACTTCAAATGCGATTATCTCAGAATGAACTTTTGTCAATTTTTTAGGTTTTTGTCACTTCGTGAGCAAAGCGACGATATGTTGTGTGCAAAACTGACAACGTATTCGCCAAGTCGGTAATTTCAACAGAAATAGTCAGCATCATTTGGTCTGGGAACCAGACTACGCGCATTGCAGCGATATTTTGCGTGCGTGGAGCCACTGAGTAACCGGTACCGTACGCAAAACAATTACCGACTTGGCACCTAGTCTATATAGGTATCAACTTGAACCGGAACGTTTCCATTACAAAACGTATATTATATTTGTTCACCGAGAAAATTAATGTCCAAACGAGGATGATTTTAAAAACTGCTTATTTTCTGTTCTCATTCATTTTTTGGTGAATTTGTGACGTTAAAGCTGCCCAACTCGTGCTGTTCAACATATTTATTTTGTTTTCTCTAAACGAATTTTCAATTTGTCTGTTTATTTAAACCGAAAAGGACTATTTTTTTATATTTTGGACGTTTTCAGTCTCCGAAAATACACTGTTATTTGGGTTGCGTTTGCGCCCAGGCATAACGCACAAAAAGATACATGAACGCCCAATTAGTATAGTAATTAGTGTCGGGCCTCAAATAGGCCTACTTCAAAATGTGTAGAGTAATTATCCGTTTACTAAAAACGTGGGTGTATTTTTTTTGTTCGGTGTGTTATTTAAAAGGGAGTAACTTTTGAATTGCTAGGAAAATAGATATAAGGGGGGGGGGGGCTGGGGCTGGACGCCACATTATACTAGCGGGCGCTCTTTGATGGGATACAATATGTCAACTATACTCGCGCTTTTCCTCCAAACGGCGCATTTTAAAAGCTTTTGTCAATTGTTTCTCCACTTTTCAGTGCTATTGAATACATTTTGGTTGGGATGTTCGTAAAATACCTCGAAATCCCCTCATAACAAAAAAAGTGGCGGGGGGAGATTCAATAGCCCATCCCCCTGATCAATAAATGGGGGATATATACCCCCAGCCCCCGGATTTACGCCCCTGACCTAATCAAAGTAGAAAGTTTGAATTCCGTTTTCTTACACGGTCTCTTGTTGTGCGCTTTCCATCTTCAGGAGTTTGTGATTCATCATAACAACATGAAGAGGTTTGCCATCGCAGCCCTCTTGCTATCGGCGCTTGCCACCCTGACGAGCCCCTGTCTGGGCTTCTGTATACCCCCATTCGGCTGGCACTCCAAGAGCCTGGTAGAACGCATGGAGCTCGGGGAGGCTGAGGTCGTGGTCCTGGCGACCGTAGACGCTACCAGTCCCGCCCATCCCTACAAGTATCCCTACACTGCGGACCTGATCGTGGACTGCGTCTACAAGGATACCAGCGGGGAGTCCGAGCGCCTGCCGGACTACCTGAAGGATGTCGAGGGCTTCGGTGGTAGCTGGGACTGCGCCGAGACCAGAGTCGAGGCTGGCACGCAGTACATTATCTTCCTGAACCGCCGGGGACCTTACGCTGCTGAGGTGGCAGAGGTTAACAGTCAGTCTGGTGCCGAGCAAGCCATCCCTACCAGGCTGAAAAAGGTCGAGGAGAAGTACCAGTGCATCTAGACAGACGAGAACATTCAGAGAACATTGCATGTTTTTTTTTTTAAGTTTTACATTTACACGTGTAAGGGTGTTTCTGTCGGAAAATCTACGTATAAATCGGTAGTCTGTTTTCTGTTTGTATATTCTCAGGATTTAAATCTCTGAATGCTTTGTTTCTAAAAAAAAGTTGGGAGCATATTTTCAATTTTGGATTTCATCTACCACACTTCCGTATTATCATGGACATGCTGAATCGAGGAGTTTTACTCAATAACTTTAAATATATCCTGCGTATTTACACTAAAGTTTATGTGACTGCCGTGAGGAGTCAATCTATATCCAGTCCAACTGAATTTCTGCCATATCCCATTAAAATGTGATTGTAAACAAACGTTTGAAACTTTCTTGCTTTTCATCTTAAGGTCCATAACGTTACCAATGTGCATTCTGATGTGACGTTCCGCCTTGTCAAGGTAATATCTGCCGCGACTGAACAGTTCATTTTAATTGATCACCCACCCCCAGCGAAACACTCCTTCTTCAGATATTTCAATTTTCAAAATTGAAACTGGGATTTCAAAACTGACACAATAGTAGACACACTTAAGAATGCATGGGCGGCGATCGCGGGGGGATACCCCGTCCGCCCAATATATTGACAAGAAATCAGCGCTCATGACGCACTAATCTTGCCTTCCATGTGTAGCATCGACGGACCAATTCGACCTTTTTTTTGCTGGGGGGGGGGGGGGAGGGGGTGGGGTTGGGGACGGCGTAACCAAATAATTGCCAGTTCACCCTGTGCAGCAACATACTGTAGATAGTATTTATTTCCCTGTTTACTCAAACGTTGCAGAATCCAACAGTGGGGAAGGGGAAGGGGTAGTCAGTCACCATCTGACGATGGCCGCCGAAGATTTCAAAAAGCGGGGGTGGGGGGGGGGGGGGGGGATCAGCCGACACTGGGGGCGCTGTTAAGTTTTGTGGATCCACATATTATATTCCGGGGTGGATCTCAACGCCATCAGCACTGTATAATTACGGGGGCACTGCTCGTCAGCACTTTAGAGCCTCAATTATGGCTTTTCGGGGGCGGGGGTTGACAGATTAACCCCTGATCCACCAATAACTTCCCTCAAGGAACGACAAGGTTTAGTCAAAGCGCCCTTTGAAAGACTACCTTCAGTCCATGTGACTGGCGATCGCGATGATACGGATCCCCTAGTTATTGTTTTGTTTACAGGACACTAATGGCGGTGTTCTAATATCCAGAGGCGATGCTAAGGGGTGGGGTATTTAGGGCACGCCCCTCTCCCTTGAGGACTATGCGCCCCTCTCTGGTCGCCCTGGCCCCGCTCATAATTTGGGGAGGGAAAAATGATGAGCTCTTCATAGTAACAACAAGTATAGAGTCAAGACCTTTAACGGTTTAAAAGTTTATAAATTAGGATTTTAAGAAAGTGAATTCAAAACTTCCTAAAATGTAAAATACTTCCTGAAATGTAAAAATCATTTATTGAAAACTTTTGGGAATAGACGCAGCAGAAACAAGGGGAGGATAACGCCATCACCTCTTATTGAGCTATGAGAGGGGCAATGAACCCGGAAGCAAGGTGCTTCGCCGTTGAAATATGAGAACAGATGATTCATCAGTGCAGTAATTCAGGAACAGGACATGACGAAATGATTACTTCATTTTAACGACCAGCTTTTACATGTACAATAATCTCTGTTAGTTTAAATGTGTAAATCGCCTTCCAGTGAGAGGCGATCTGTTGGTTAATATAGATTGCACATTTATTTTTATCAAAATCGTGAAATAATTCCCGCTGAAAGGCGACAGTAATTAGTAAATGAAGATATGGCTATTTGTCCCGTTTTCCTTCTGTTTGCGCGGTACCACTGGGGATCATTTCACACTTGATTGCCGTTTGCAAGAAGTGCCTTTAGTAATAAACAACTCTTTAATTGAGATTTTAAACGATTGAAGTATGTTTTTCGTCATGCCTTTCGAGATGTTCACAATCTTGCTGATGGAAAAAAAAATTACGCATTTATCGGAGGAAAGACATAATACGCGATTCTAAAATGTGAAGTCCGAACACGATTTTGTCGATTCGCCACTTTGTGAGAATGTCAACGATTAATATTGGCGACGTCTTGGGGCAAATAATATTCAATGTGAACCTAAAGTCGTCGGGACGATGGCCTAAGATAAATCGCTCAATAATCAAGAGCGGTGACTTCCCCTTTCACTCCCTCTTACACACATCGTGACATCATGCACGCACACACAAAAGCAATGAACGAAATTGAAAGGGCAGTACTTTCCTATCCTCGCTGCGCTTATCTAAGCTTTATAAATCCAACTGATTAATGCAGTAACACGGTTGGGACATCAATATGCCGGTGCCTTCAATCCGTTCAATGCTTGTCTCTTAGCGGGAACCGTGATGGAGTAATCACGGAAGAAAGGGTCGAATTTTTAATTGTGAAAAGTTGCTGCCGTATACACTGTATACAGTTGGACAATAAAATATTTTCACGACAGTGGTGTAACCATCCAAGTGCCTGTTAGCCCTGGACACAGTGGTATGTTATTATTATTTGCTCATTTGGTATGCGAGGGATCCCATGCGGAGAGCGGGTGTATCAATAACTTTATGGATATTATTTAACTCGGCCTTGTATTGAGCAACACTCCCGTGGGCACATAATATGTGGAGAACGGTGCATCATCATTATCTTTATCATCATCAGCAGCATCAGCATCAGCATCAGCATCGTCATCAGCATCGTCGCCTGTGCCAGCCGCATTATGCAGCATGATTTATTGTGAGCCCATCTTGCGACTTAGAGTAACGATGGGGAGACTAGGTCCAGTCCGTGCCGTGCATGATAAGCCCCGTAAGGGTTCCACGGACAAGGGGTACATGGTGAGACAAATTGCATAAATTTACCTCTATGCGCTCAGCATCGTATATCACACGCTCACGACTCACTCACCGGCGGGGAAGTTGTCGTTTTTTCCCCTCGCTTCAACGATCGCCGGAACTTGGCATAATTTATACGAGCAAATATTGGAAAGTGGATCGCAGTTTCTGTGCCGATCACCGGCGTGCCGGTCATGTCATGGGTGTTATCCTCATCCTTACAGAGTCCATGAGGCGAGTTCGTTTCGGTTGGGTTGTGGTGACTTTCTTCATTTCACGCTGCGTACATAATTACATCCGGTATTGCTATGTGTGGAGTCATCGAGTCAGAAAATGACAGTCTGGACGGCGTACCACAAAGACTGAGGGTTTGAAGTCCCGTAGACGTGGCCATGAATGCAGTTCATGCTCCCGTCTTTGCGAATCACTAGACACTCTGGAAACATGTCATCTAGAGAGAACGCAACTCCACCTGCTTTGCAGACACTTTTCAAGCGTGTGCCGTCCATACGGGAGAGAACGAGACGTGGAAGCCTCGGTCAAGTCTCAGGAGCTATTGCCATTCACGATGCCGTGGCAAAAGGAAAGATCCATCTGGCTAAATTTATCTTGGATGCTGTCGAGGGTCAGTCTCTTGTGGACGCACAGGATGTTCACGGTAAGACACCTCTCATAAGAGCTACGAGGATCAAGGATGCAGAGGTACGCAACAAAGTCGTAGACTTGCTCCTTAGCTACAAGGCCAACGTAAACCTCTTGGATCACGTGGGACGGAGTGCCCTGAGTTACGCCTGCGAGTTGCACTGCAATGGCGTCATCAGGAAACTGGTCAGGAACAATGTAGACCCTAACGTGGAGGATCACAACGGCAACACGCCCCTGATGTACTGCGCCATGGCCAACAATGCCGAGGCTATTGAGATAATCTCTCGGTCTTTCCGCAGACTTGGCCTGGAGGTGGACAAGGTAAATGCTGACGCCATGACGCCCCTCATGGAAGCTGCTAAGAACGGCTACGTTGAGTGCGCTCGGCTACTGGCCAGGGAAGCCAAAGCATCGGTCATTGTTCGGGATGTGGTGCGTAACATGAACGCAGCGGACTGGGCGCGAGAGGGTGGCTGTTCCACCCCTGAAGTTGATATCTTGCTTCCAAAACAACGGACTTCAAAACAATCCGCCTTGAATACGGCAATTCACGAACACACCAAGAAGAGCTCAGCAACAAACGGAACTCTGACATCCCAAAAAGATGGACATACTGCGGCATCGGTTGAATTGACTCAACACAGCCCAACTACCTCTTCTCGAGGCAGTGTTCCTGCAGGCCTCTTTACTTCCAAGAAAGGAAACGCAAGAAAACACCCTTCCAGCATGGAAGAATTATCCTGCAGGTCCAAGGAAATGCAGTCGCTCGGTATGCCGGCAAATAGGTCTAGTTTTCCTGACGTTCAAAGAGCGGGGATGCAACACAACACAGTACAGGAGCACCACCAGTTCCCGCATTTGAGTAACGACGCGCAGGAAAACCTGATGGTCCTCTCCAAGGGCAGTGCATCAGCGGCATCGCGTGGAGGTTTGTTCACAAAGAGACCCCAGCCTCCAGCTGCACCGATACGCCCGTGTTCCGCCGCGGCGCAAAGACCCAAAAGAGGAGTTCGTCATCCTTCACACACCTCTACCTCTGTGGAGGATCTTTTGCTCATGGGTGACCCCACTGAACCCCTCATCGGTTTATCACAAAGCCCGCTGAAGTCAAGTAGCATGAGTCATCTGATGTATGAGCGAGCTGACGCGAGCGGTATGATCAGCCCGCGTTTTGTTAAACGGAGTATCGGCAGTGATACACTTATTGATCTGACAATCGTCTCACTGAGAGAACTCTCTGGACGACCCAGGACCTCATCACAACCTCTACCGAGTACAGATCCTGGTTTGACGAGCGACAGATTGGAATCTGTTTCCTGCACGCACCTTCCGCCAATCACTCCAAAATACGACCAGTAATGGAAACCTAGTCTTTTCTGACCAAGTGGCATTCCTTTATCCGTATTAAATCTTACAAACTCTGTTAAAATGCAGTGTTCTTAAGTTTTCTCTATGCGAAATTGTAAATCTCTGTTTAATTGTAATGGGAATGGAAACATTAACGGCTCCGGCTTCTCGCGTTTTAGTTGAAGCCGTCAAAGCTTGTGCCTTTCCGACTAAAAAAAAACACGTTGTTTTTTCGTCGCGGTACACAATCTTAAACATGCTATGAGATTAAACATGCACCCTAATGTTCGTGGGTCCGTTGCTTATTTTGTAATAATCGATATTAATTACGCGGAAAAACAGTTTGATAATTGACTTGATGAATACAATCAAAACTGGTCGACTTTTCAAAAAAAAACCACCTTTATTCTTAGACTTACCACAAAAATGCAAAGACAATGCAGATTCCTGGTTTTGTGGGAATCGTACGAATTTTTTTTTTGACATCCACTTCCATTATACTTAAGGTTTCTGCATTATAGTCTGCAAATAATGACGTCATGGTATGTCAAATTCAGGCAGAATTGGGCAGGGGTTGATTTTCAGCGATTGTGAGATTTTAAAAAACAATTGTGATGCTACTAGTATTTAAAATGTCCTGCAAAAGATTCAAACTGAAAATTCATCGACAAAGTATTAAAAAAAACACTTCTAGCGAGGCATGTCATGTCACAAAATGACCCCTTGTTCGGGATTTTGTTCTGAAATGACGCAAAAATTAGCATGACCTTTCGAACAGTCTGATTTCAAAATTTAATAACTTCGCTTTGGAATATCCAATTTAAAAAACAAATCGGTGTTTGAAAGAACAAGGACTGACTTTTTATGACATTGCAGGAACTCAAAATTGACTTTTTGGTCCGAAGTGCCCGATTTTGACATACCACGTCTAACATCAAGCTTGTATAATACCGTTAAATGTTATGTTCTTATTCACTTGTCTCAATGCAACAAGCAAAGGCAAGCACATTTGAACCGTCTTTGACGAAACTTTCTAGATTTTTGCTTCTTGAACAGAGCTTGCCATAGTTATTTGATTCCTAGATAAAAAAAAAAGTGAAAAAAAATGAGAGTCACCAAATAACTTACTTTCAATACCGTCATTTTTTTTTTTTTTGCCATCTTTGAGACCAACTATGACCTGAGACCTGAGTTATGTCTGAATCTGCCTGCATTTCGATCAATGTGCGAGTATACTCCAGCGGAGGTTTCTGCACAGTACAGAAAAAAAATGATGAGGTGAATTACCATGTTTGCCCGATACATGCAATAATATATAGCTGATACTGTGTATTCAGTAAGGAATCTGGATTGTCAAGTTGTTAAACTTTTAGTGATACCTTCGTCACCTTTTGTCTCTGATGACCTCTGCTCAATTCCTGCTTTGGTAACCATTATGTATGTTGCGATTTAGAATGGCCTTTGATATTTCTGTATTATTATGGTGTATACTACTACGATATATATGTATGTTGTTCCTATGGCTACGATGTATATACATTTGGATGTTTTACTATGTATATACTATTTGATGTTTTCAAAAATGAGAGTCAGAACGGTGCGAAAGCTGTTATTAGGATACATTCAGGGTGGATAAGAAATGAAGAATGAAGAAGGTATTCTTATCAATCGAGTCCTCCTGAGTTTTAATTGAATACGCTTACACCAGTTTAATGCAAATGAAAATGCCATTAAGGATTTATTTCTGCTCAAAACGAAAAACCTCCATAAAAGTCAAACTTTACGTCACCTAGCTGCTCTTCCAACGACATTCTGAAAATGACATTTGCAACAGGATTATTTCAAAAGATCTACAAATGTGTAATCTTAAATTAAGTAATTTTCTGTTTTTCTTTTGGCCACTGAGTATAAATGCCTTGCACAGCATGGCAGTTGATAACACAGTTACTCCGAGTGATACGACGTCTGTGTTATTTACCACAGTTCACTGACTTTGATTGTAACAGAATACAAATTACGTGACATTCGTGTCATTGCGCGGATCCCATCCTATCACATGTTTCTCATCAGCGAACCTTCCATTTCACTTGCCATATCACCTGCCATTTAAATTTGGTTTTTGACGTTTTATTGTGATTTGCTTAGTACAAGTTATTGGGAAGTGTCGAGTGACGATTACCATGACTGTCATGTTGAAACGATTACAGTGGTGCATGATGTAAGGCCCAGTCCAAATTAGTTTACTACGGCTTGAAATTATACACGAGTCTATGGGAATGGCTGCAGCCGCTACCGTAGACATGTGTGTAATTTCAAACCCTGGCGAAGTAATTTGGACACGGCCTATAGGCACAAAGTTTGGTCTATGATGTCACGGTATGCAAACATTTAATAGAAGAGGCACCATTGCCTCTAGGCGGCGCTCTTAACTCGTCCCGAACATTATACACCTCAACATCTAAACATACACATTCTAGTCCACCCAGGCGATAGTCGTCGACGCGCACCTTGCATCCCCGTTAATAATAATGGTACTTATAAAGCGCACGTTTCCACTTGTACTGGTGCTCAATGCGCTATTTGGGCCAATGAAAACATTTCAAAGACAAATTTCAGCTTCCAAGGGACTGGGAGTATACAGCTCAATGCTGCCATTTCGGCACAAAGCAGCCTAAATCAACCACAATAACCATCTCTGCCCTCACATACAGATACCATTTACTCCTGGGTAGAGGGAAACAATGAGTGACAAAGTGTCTTGCCCTAGGACACACGCATCACAACCCCAGACTGGACTCGAACCCACAACCTGCAGAATTACCCACATACCAAGAATTCAACACTATCTGTTTCGAGTTGTGTGGTTCTGAGAGGAACCGTTAGCGCACTTGTTGTTGTAGACAGCAACAAACATCGACTGCTGGCACGTGATGACAAATTGACAAGCTAGAACCCGGCCCTCACTCGTGAATATCTAGGAGGTTTGGTAATTGACCTATCGCCGTTTGCGAGTTAGCCAAGCCCCTTAGACAACCCTATGGCATTTTTGTACAAGTTTTGTTTGTCCTAGATTTTGCGCGTTCCGCGTCCATTTGTATATCATGTAATTGGACAATATTTCACAAGCTGCGTTGACGCGATTCTAACGCGATTCTACCGCGATAGGTCAATTATAATCAAACTGTGATACTCAGACTATGTTATGAATAGGAGGTCGAAAAAAAGACCTTTTGATAATTACGATTACCTATTTGAAAAGAGCACGGGAAAAGGTAATGGTGCATCTTGAAACCCTGCCACACTTTTGGTTCTTGAGGGGTATGTTCGTTCTGATTCCTCCATGGTTTGAAGCAGCAATACTTTTCACGGAACTTTTTACATTCGTATCGTAGAAAACAGTTTTGAATAAAATATGATTGTGCAAAGATAGACATTGATTACGTTTAGGGTTGATCAGAGAAATAAATATTCTTGTATAAATACATGAAATTGAAATAATCAAATGAATAGTTATGAAATGGAATTCGTATTATATCAAATGCAAAACCGTAATGGCATTATTGAAATAACTGAGGTTGCGCTGTATTTAAGACAAGTTATGTGGTTATTTTGATGAACGTGGTTAACATTTTTCAGAACAGTATATGATTACGACTAAATAAACTTACAGTTAACAGACCTGTGCTACCCCAAGTGCGGGTTGCTCGATCCTTGGTCTGAAATTGTATTTACTTTGAAACCTGAGATCAGCACTTACATTTTTTTTGTTCGCCGGCTGTACGGCTCGAAAAGTCTTTACACGCGAACACAGCATTTTGCCGAAATTATGATTAATTGCGCACACGGACCGCACGATCCCGCCGATTCTATATCTGCTGTCTCGCGCAACTGGATGAACAACATCATACAGGCACTTTCCCTGACCCGTATGCAGGCTATATTATCCACGACTTCCTTACTGGCCAAAAACAACTCACGAACACTAGACAGGTTCAATATTGGAACTGCACGTGTGCAATCACAAGCTCGCCAATCTTGTGGCGCTCAGGGTGACCATGGAGCTATTAAGCTCTATGGGGTGACACCGTGTCCAGCGTAAAACAAACTGATAATTTTATGGTTTGTAACTTTATTCAAAAAAGAAAGTCGTTTGGACTTCCTACAACTCAATCGGGTGAAAAGTATCCTGCACGCTTCAGGGAAGAGCCGCAAGTTGAGGCCGTGTGTAATGCTATCCAAAATGGATTTTACTTCAGGAACATTGTTCCCCTTTTCCGAAAACGAATGAAATGTACAAATAGTTTTCGTGAATATAAAGCCTGATTTGGAATATCCGCATGCATGAAATTGCCTCACACATCACAACGCTATATAATAACTTGAACATTTAAAAAAAAAACAAAATATAAATGTTTTATTCACGACAAGAAGGTATTACCATTAAAATTCATACACGAAGGCAAGAGGCTAGAATTTGTTAAAATAATCACCTAGCTTCCTTTAGCATTACTGATGATAATGAGTTTCCAGCGTGGACTGTTTCTGCTGAATTGCCTTTGGGCGCACCATAATGAATACAGTAATTCAAAACTATCCCTGGCAACTTGTAATTAATTTCGGGCATATTTTGATTTACCGGATACGCAGTCTAGGATTTCATGGCCTTTAACTAGCGACACGTGATAACCCAGGACAGATGGGAATTAATTATATTTATACGTTCTTGTTCCGAACGAGTAATTAAAATACCGGCAAATTGCAAACTTGCGATATTCCGCATCTACTTGTCTTATATTGTGACCTTTCTGTAGGTCACTATATCATCCTCACTGAGTGATTATTATATATAGGCCCTCCCTTTTATTTGCACATGTTGATTGATTTAGCTGTATGGGTGGAAACCTGCAGCAGCGCTGACTGGGAATATTTCAACCGATTGGGCAAGCAAATTGGCACGGTTGTTTAACACACAATCGTAAGTGACAGCGTGATTAACCACGTAGTTGTCAGGCAGTTGTCAAATGCGCCGAGATCGAAAGCTGCGGACAAACGTCTATACATTTAATAGAATCTTCCGATGTTATCGATGGATTTTAATATGAGATAAGACATAATGGACCAATTTTATATATATATAAAATCTTCCGATGTTATCGATGGATTTTCATATGAGATAAGACATAATGGACAAATTTTATATATATATATTTTATATATTATATATATATAAAAAAAAAGTTTTGAAATTTGGCTTGCAAACAAACTTGTCGCAGGCCAAGACCTTCACAGTGTTTTCTCGGCGACTAGATTAACAGGTCAGTTCTGAAAAATCATAAGCAATATAATGTGATATATTCGAAACGTTTATTTCCTATTCGTGGTAAAATGAAAGTATAATAATACAAAATACATTATACACTCTAAAAAGTCCTGGGTCAGAATCGACCCGGAAAAGGGTCATGTGGGGCCTGACCCTTTTCCGGGTCAAAAAATGACACTTTCCTGGGTCAAAATTACGCTGCGTGACTCATCTTACGGGTCATTTTGACCCGGAAAAGTGTCATTTTTGACTCGGGATAGGGTCATTTTTGACCCGAAAAAGGGTCAGGCCCCACATGACCCTTTTCCGGGTCAATTCTGACCCGGGACTTTTTAGAGTGTAGGGCATGAAAAAGGCCAGTAGAGGTGGCAAAACCAAACAGAGCAAAGCTAGTGCGAGGCTTGCCGAATTATGACGAATAAAAAAAACGGCAGTAATTATGCTTGATGTGAGAAAGGTTTACCTGATGTGACATTTGATAGAAGAGAAATGGGCCTATGTGAGTTTACAAGACCGATGGAGCGAGAGCTCTCTGTGAATTCGCCAGTTTTCCCAGGTGCATTTAGCCGATCTAATCCCAGGCGGCATTCAAACGTGCCTCGTCATTGCATTTGTTCTCCAATGGCCATGCTAAATATTTGTGTTGTAAGGACAGGAACCCTCATGCTCCAGTATGGCGATCGAATGTACTTGGAGCGAATTTGGGAACGAGACAATTTTTTGGGTGTTTTTCCATTGTAACTGTATAGTACACATTAATGAGATCAATGTTCCAATGGTGCTATCTGATACTACATACGTGGTACAATCAAATTTAAAGAATTTGAAAACGAAGGCCTATCGCTTCGGGTAACAAACCACATAGATACCCTATATTGCATCAACACCAAGATCGATGGATGTGAACATATACTGCCATGAACTAAAAACGCAGATCTGCAAATAGCCGTGGGACTACTTACTGAAGTACTAAATTTGGAGCCTTTCATTGCACAAACATAGGTACACCCATGAGGAGTCTGAGTTATCGCTTTAGTACTAGTAGGCCTTTATTTTTATTGCTTAATGCTACCAATACGTTTAATATGTCCATGTATTTGTTGCAGAGCATGATTGCAGTATAGGCTTTATTCGTATACAGCTTATGAGTGGCTAGGTTTGTCCTTTTGACACTCGATTACCGAACGGTTTAAAATTTACTAAACGTATTTATCTACAACCTATTTAGGATATGTCAGATCCAGTTAACCTTCCTCTTAAAATGTTCAAAGACAATGGCAAATAAAAGCATGTCCACAAAGTCTTCTGTTCTCTGAATTAGTTTATTAACTTAAAAATCACTCCTACTTACAACAATACATCAAGCTTGAGTTAATTACTCTCAAATGCACCACTTGTGAATTGTAATCAAATATATAAATAGAAAATATTACAGCTGTGATGGACTATCACATCCAAAGTCCGAATGAATACGGGATTAATCACACTGGTCAAATATACAATAAAAATGTTAGACTATCATGAACGGTTGAATCTACCCAAGATTCACCACCGTCTGCAAACTATGAATTTAAACCTTCCCAAAATATATGAAAACAAAACTCCTTAAACTTCACTGTTTAAGTGGAATCAAACTTCTCTCCGCAAGTATCACCAAATTACTAAGTTCTCTGTAACTCCACTCCCCGCAGGGTCTGTGTGAACAAAGTCACAAATTGAAATTAAATAATTTATCCAACTTTTGGTGAAGTTTCACGCCCTCACGTTACTACAAATTCAAAATACACTCTTCAGTAGCAGGTTCAGTAAGTTATCTAGCACATCAAAATTATTATTACAATACTACCAATGAACAATTACATAAATACGGCATGAAAACAACTGACTTCTTCCTGGTAGTTCTCGCCACCCACTCTACGGAGACACTGGAAATACTGTAAGCTTAAGCTGCCTTCAGTCTTTCTGCTGACTTCAGTGCCGGTGGCGTCACCTTTGTGCGTCCATCCTCGTCTGAGTTAGGATCAGAGTAGGCCGTCTGTAAATTTATAATTTTAATTAACTCTCACAATAATTTTGAGTCACTATACAAAATACAGGCCGAATCACCAATCAAATGTTCTTCAAAGCTAATCCTAAAAATGATATCAACTGTACTACTCTATACTTCGATCTCATGTCACTTAGACTTTTCTAATTCTTAAATTAACACAATTAAATCGACATCTGATATATACATACAGCATATTCATGCCCATTATGCGTCTGGAAAATTGATGCTTTAATTTTGAAAATTATCTCGAGAACTGTTAAAATGTTTGAAGACATTATTTTTATGTTTTTAGCTTTGTTATTTATTTGTTAACACACCCGTCTTTGGATTTTTGTGTGTGTGACATTATATAGTTTTATGGTATTCATATTCAATAGCTTTTCTAATAACACAGAGCCTGATTGCCTGAATTTTGTTTTCTTTTGATTGGGTTCAGGACAGGGTCGGCGGTAATAAAAAAAAAAAAAATCTTGGGTCGGAAGCAAACAATACGGTCAGTCGGAAATGAGAACCAAAGAAATATAGGGATGCCCTAAGATAGCAGACCAAATTTTCTATTATTTTTTTCTAGAATAGCGTTACTCATTATGGGACTGCTATCTCCCGTTTGACTGAGTCCGGGGTTCTTACATAAAGTTGCCCCACGCCATGTCAACAAAATGGCCCCATCGAACGTGACTACTGTATTGTTTCACAGCCTAAGGACAATCTTTAATTGAGCGGCCATGCTATATGAACACATAAATAGACTCCGCGCGATGACAACAGAATTGGGTCAACGGTCATAACGGCATGTATTGCTCGCCGTGGCATATTTTCCCATTTGGATATTCAACCGCGGAAGGACACTATAATCAGCTTAATGAAAATCGTCCCGAGGGGTAGGACACATGTCACTGGAGATATTGCCGGGCCCCATTGACGCCTGAAATATCAGTCAACATCAACGCATCAATTCCTGTTGATATATGGCTTGCTTTCATAATCGAGGTGTGTATAATTAGACTTGATCCAAGTCGGTCTCCGCGCTTGGTATGTGCAATGTACGCTATTATAGTGCATGCACGAGCACTGAGCTCGTAAGAAGGTGCGCCTCACGCGTCAGTTTCAGGCCAGCTCATGATGTATTTTATTCGCTCGTCCCACTGCCTTATCCAAGAACGCTGGCGACTGCTAATAACCACACAGATCTTGTAAAGGAAACGCATACGCCGCAATGCATTGTGGTCAGGTCGTTCACCATAACCAATTCACGCACATTCCGTGTGCACGCAACCTCGTTCTCATGGTGTCGAGCAATACGCTACTTTCTCTCTCACCCTGGTATTGGATCATTCGCATGTTCAGAAATCTTGCAAATTATGTAAGCAAATTAGGAATAGTCTGGTGCTATGGCTGTACTTTAATTCAGTGCTTTTTTTTGTACGCAGTGTCTGGGGTAAAAACAGAATCAATAATCCTTGCGGCGTGAGATCCCAAAGCACGATATTTAATTTCCCAAAGCAAAGATTTCCCCAAATGTTGCAATCTTATCCTGCCAATTTGCAGTATCACATTACATGTTATTATAAGCCAATGGAAAAGGGGGATTGTTTTGAGGTAGAGTGGACGAAACATAAAATACATTAAAAAGGAAAAAAAACGTAATACACGTTGGAAATTAAAACACCAAGTACACGATATCAATTCCATTACTTTGCTATATCGAATCAGGATACGGGAAGCACGTTTTCCCACCCAGGGGTTCCTATTGGAAACGAGATTGAAAATAAAGTAACCCCTGACCTATAGGGACGAGGTTGGTGCACACGTGACTGTCATTACGGAAGTGTCAATCTAGGTCATCGGGTAAAGACATTCCTCCAATAAAAGCTCAAATTAGATAAACAAATTAGAGTTGAAGAGGCATTTTGGTGAGGTGGAGGCGCGCGCGCGTGTGAAGGCAGCTTGTGTCGTGGATTCCGACTACTGTACGACTGGTGGTAAGTCTAAGTTATAATACAAAATTTTGCCGTCCGTATGAAAAATTGTCCCTTTCTATGGCGGCATCGTCTCGGCTGGTAATCTCATCAGTTACGCTAGGAAGGATTCTCCCGATCAGAAATACAGGATTACATGTTAGACGACCCGTATACTATATAGGCCATTCCTCCACGGCCGTGCGGCACACTCCCTCGAGTATTATCATTTAGTATATATGCACTGACCTCTTGACCTAGTTCACGTCTTAAGCAAAATATTTACTAAGGAACTGAAATTGCTGTTTTTGCTTGTTTGGCTCTATTTTCAAACTCTATTTAGAAAAAATTACCCAAAGGTTTTTCAATAGAACAAGCAATGGAATATATCTGACATTAATTTTGTTCTGACGAGGAACGACAAGCAACATAATTAGACAATATCACAGAGTATCGTTTTTCACTTAGTAAGTTCCCTTTAAAGTTTGGTCAACTTCGAATTTGGAAGAAGTGAAGAGATAGCGCCCTTGTGAACTTAAAAAAAAAATATATAGAAATTGAAAGAAATCGCCTCAATTTTAGCAATTCATATTCAGGGACACTTTTGCCCGAGATGCGCTCTTTTTGAGCTTTAAAACGCGTACGCCTTTCTAACGAAATAATTATTACAGTCGTTACAAAGTAGAATATAAGAGTTCACACAACTGTACCTTGAAAAGATATTGTTTCCGTGTAATAATTGCCGGAATGAATTTCGGTGTTCAAGGTTTGGGTTCCCGCAAAACCACTTAATTTTCACGATACCAAGACGAAAGGGCAAGTTAAAATCCAATGAGTTCGAACACAATTTTGGATTTCTTCCATTTTATAACATTTAAACTGCAACACCCTTTGTTCAAACAGTGGGTACTACTCTTGCATCGTTAATGTTTACATTGGGCATAATAAACTAACAGAGCATAATTACTTAAGTCAGTCAAACCATCACTCAGACCATCGACTCCATCCAGGCGCAGTCAACAGGGTCATGTGAAAGGTTTTCATTTGGAAAGGTTGGGGAGGCGGAGCCAACCACCCTTCTTAATTATGTGATTCATACAATACTGAAAATCTTGGTTCGTCGCACACATAGACATATTGTTGACTTCACAGTTAAGCCCCCTTGAAAAAAAGTGAACTGCTCTCAACATTTCAGCTATCCCATTTAAGAAATTCTGTGATTGCACCAGACCTCAACATGCAGTGCACCGTGTGGCACGCATTACCCACGCCAATTTTACATTTCCTTTCGGTGATTGAACGCCTAGATCTCTCGAGCCTCTGCCCGTCCAAAGTCCGCTAACGGGGCCCAGTCTTCGTGTTTGCCCATTTCTACGCTGCTTGGAAAACCTCGCACAAAAACCTTCCAATTTAATTACGATAATAAAGATAAAGTATCGGATGAAGTCAATGGGTCTCCAACGGCACTACAACTGTTTTCGCACTCGGGCCCTGCCTATAACGTGTGTAAATAACAAGAGTTTTGTAGTCATAGGCCAGACGCTGACTGGACACACTTCATAGTGTTACTAGGTAATTGTGACCGCACCCTAGCATGTGGACCTTTATGGTATTTATCCTTTTCGACAAATAAGAGGTGTATTTTTGTATAAGTGTCCACGCTAATTCATATTAACAATGATAAAGAAGCCTCAACAAAATGTTGGCTTGTCAACAAGCCGTCACACTGCCCTTTTAATTTCAATTACTAATCAGGCGCGTAGCAAGGTCATTTTGATCGGGGGAAGGGAAGGGCCGGGTAGACGTAAAAATGGACACATTGAGCTTCGCTAGGTCATCCGTGCTGAAAGGAGGGCTGGACACCATCCTCCTATGGGGACGCTGTTCAAAGCAGACGATCATATGCAATATGGGACAATATAGGTTGCGCTCGATCTTCATGGCGGGGCAATTTGGGCGATTCACAATGCAGTGTGCCACTAAGAGTTTACCATGGAGAGTCTATTTTTCAAGTTTACGGTCGACAAAACATGAACAATTTGAATGAGTGTCAGTAGACAACTTGAGCTAGTTTGATATCATACGCTTACGAAACTACTGTCCGGAAAAACAAACAATTTCAAATGTCCCGCGCTTCGAATTTGTCGACCATCTTTCACAATGCACTGGGAAAAATGAACTCTCTGTGGCAAACTCTTGGGGGCGCACTGCATTGTGAATCGCCCGAATTCGGCATAGACATAAAACAAGATTTCATTTTTCTATTGGTGGCGCTCTGCATTGTGAATCGCCCGAATTCCATATGTCTATGGAATTCGGGCGATTCACAATGTAGAGCGCCACCAATAGAAAAATGAAATCTTGTTCACAGCCTAGGACAAGTTCGCGCAAGGACTATAGTTGACCAATGGTTAACTAAGGTTTGCACGAACTCTGTCTAGTCGACGGTGGTTGACTACGCTAGTCGACTATTTGGAACCAGCCAACTGGGGTTGGTTGCTTCGCTGGTAACCAATAGCCGCACGCTTTCATAACGCTAGCAGAGAGCCAGTATCCAGAAGTTTTGCGATGACATTTTGACCAGCGTTTGACTAGAGACGTTCGCACGTTGCTATCAATGCGCAGGCGTAAGGTACGCCACAAATCAACCACTAGTAGACTAATGGTCCTTTCCCGAACTTGGCCCCTGAAGTCCATTTCCGCAAATGGACAGCAAAGAAAGAAGACAGATCTGCAAGACGATTATACATTGTGCGAAAAATCGCTGTGGGCTAAACTGATCGATAGTACCATTACCAGTGGCAATGAATCATCATTATCCAGGTCATTATCCAGCAATAGTCTTGTCAGAGCAAAACCCTCGTTTTAAATGATAATTGTAGATTGAACAAGATAAATATGCAATGAATGTAATCTATCCTACTGGAATATGTGGCGACGGAGAGAATATATATGCTCAGTCCACTATAGTCAGGTCGCATATGGTCGGAATCGTCAGGGTGACCGATTGGCACATATATTCTTATAGCCCTGAAGAAGATATTTAAAGGGGGTGACACCTCAAATTCTTTTGGGAAAGGTGCCTAATTTGCACTGGTCATAAATAGTCTCCGTGTAATATATTTATTCCCATATTTTAGTATATTTAATTGTTTTTCTTCATTTTTTGAAAAGTATATTTTGGGGATTCTACTTATACATAATCCTTGCTTCAATAACATTTTCTAAAGCATATAGGTGAATGGAAGATTGTGTTTCATAAAATTTTATTTAAGTAAGGATGTGTAAGTAGAATCCCCAAAACAGATTTTTCAACAAATAAAAAAATTAAAGATATACCAAACTATGGGAATAAATACACGGCAGCTATTACGATTTATGCAAATTAGGCACCCCTCCCAAAAGAATTTCAGGTGTCCCCCCTTCTAAAGATCTTCTTAAGGGCTATAAGAATCTATCTGCCAAGTTTGGTGCTTTGGACCAGTTGGTCACGATCTTGTCCAAAATTAGATCTAAGCCACTTGACTACACGTGATGATGGTGTTTTACGGTCGAAGTAGATCGTCTATTGACTTGAAGGCAAATGCGTTGCCAGAGACCAATGACACCGCCCTCTTGTGACAAGGTCTTTTACGAATTACGATTTAGTAAAATATCATGTGATTTAAGATTTCCGTCGGAGATCGTGGCAGAAATGTGGCCTGCAACGCTAGGTCACTCGTCACAAGATTGCAGGTTTGGGATTCGAGTCCCAGAAATGTTACATTTTCTTCAAATCCCCCCGCGCGCCCCCCCCCCCCCTTCAAGAAAAGTATTCTTTCCTGAAATGTGTTTAATAAAGTCCTACCGATCGATGAAATAAATTTCACCTTGTTACCTGATTTGTGGCTCTGGGGGATTTTTTGTTGAAAGGAAAGTCCGATAACATTCCGTTACCAACTGACGCATGCGCATTAAGGCCATTGACTCTAATTATTTGGTTGCAGAAGAAATAAAAGCGGGCGGTAGGACTAATTTAAAAAACAACAACAACAACAACAACAACAACAACAACAACAACAACAACAACAACAACAACAACAACAACAACAACAGCAACAACAGCAGCAACACAGCAGCAGCAGCAGCAGCAGCAGCAGCAGCAACAGCAGCAATTACAACAACAACAGCAACAACAGCAACAACAACAACAACAACAACAACAACAACAACAACAACAACAGTATACTTGATAGGGAATGAAAATAGAGGGCGTAATAGCATCCAACCATCCAACCATCTTATCAACTATTACAAAATTGTCGTTTTATCAGTTGATCCGGGTTCGCACTGCCAGTGTTTTTTTTTTTTGGCATACTTCTCATTTTATCTTTTAAATGAATGATTCCGGGGGGGGGGGGGACTTTTAATTCTTATAACACGTTATGCCGGGTTTGTGCTGAAGAAAAGAAGGCATAAGATATGCATTGGTCTTTGGTCACGACTTTTCTAATTCTGGTCGCCGGACGCGGATTCCACTATCCATCTTCTGCCGCAAGAGGGCGTTTCACAAGGAATCACTATCATCCACGAACGGCTATCACAACAACGTCTTGGGAATTTGGTAAAATCTTCTTCGTGTTGCTACACGAGTTGGTACCCCAACCGTCGATCACTAAACCTCTGGCAGGTACATTGTAGTTGGACTATTATTGTGTTAAAGGGAATGTATGAACCAGTGGCGCACCCAGGACTTGGTTTTGCGGGGGTGGGGGTGGGGGGGGGGGGGGATTTTCTTCAATTTATATTGATTTTTGAGAATTTTTTTTTCAAATGTTGCCCACAATTTTTTGGCCGCAGAAAAACAAATTATTTTTTTTTTGGGGGGGGGGGTATTTGGACGTTGGTGGCGCCATTTATACCCCTATTATACTACTCCGGCGAAAATAGGCCACATACATATCACCAGGGTCAACTCGTGGGACTAAACAAAAACAATTGACCCCATTCCCCCCCCCCCCAACAAACCCCCCCCCCAAAAAAAAAAAAAAAATACAACCTATTGGGGGGGGGGGGGCTCAGGCCCCCCGAAGGCCCCCCCCTTGGGTGCGCCACTGGTATAAACCATGTTGCCTGTGACGTCATACCCAACGGGCGCAACCGACGGGCAACCCATACATTTCAGCATCTTTCGCATGTTATTTTGCTCACATTAAACAGTTCATATCAACACTTTGTGTAAAATTTGCTAATGGACTTGGCAATAATTTAATAACAATCACTTGCTTCCCCCTAGCCATGCCATTGAATGAATCTAAGGAACAGTAAACAAATAACGCAACTCCCCATTAGAACCAAGCGCCTTCAACAAAGTCCCATCCCGTACATTATAAACATTTTGAATGCCGGCTGTGCGTGATTTCTTTGTGTGTAATTTTGTGTTTGGGGCATGCTGCCTGCTGCCTCCCCTTTGTTGTTGTACATGTATTGTTCTGCTGGTTTCTTTGGTTTTGTGGGTGTTTTGTTGCATTTTATTGAACTACCTTCCTTTTTGTTGGTATTGTTATGTAATTTTTAACGGTTCCTTTAATTGTATTTAATAGAAATGTCTCTTGTAATTTGGTTCCCGGGCACGAAGTGAGATAAATAAAATAATTGAAAAGAATTGAAAATAAAACTTTCACACCATATCATATTTCAGGAGATACATGCAGAAGAGAACAGTTTACTGAAAGTTGGCATCATTATCCACATACAAATGTAACATGGTGTATATAACTTTTGCATTTGTCGTAATTTTATAAAATGGACCGAGTTAAGGGCTAGATTTTTTTTTTTTTTTTTTTTTTTTACATATACACGTACCTTTTACGTAACCGAGCATACGCCCGAAGTCAGTAGCTGGCCTGTGCCCGTTAACGAATGTAGTATTTGGGGGAAACGCCTTTCAAACGATGGTTTGGGAAATGATGGTATTTTCTGTGTTCCTCTGATTAATTCACTTTTACCATAAGTTTACATCTTAGGCCTACACATTTCTCGCTCTCTTCTTTTTTTGGTTCTCATTGAGTAACACACCAAAACTTGTCAGACTTGCAGCCTGTTAATACCTTTCCAGCCGAGGGTTTATTTTATGTGAATATTGTCTCATCCGCTTGGGTTACATTAAGAACCAATAATTCCCCAGCCGATCTGCATCTTGCTAATAGGAAGGCGTGCACGTCACGCTTAGTCCTCTTGGGAAGGACTTCTTCATCCCTCGGAGCTCATAACCTGTCACATTGACTGATTAAATTCTCTCTTCTTTACAATTAGTCTGGTGGGTATACACAACGAGGTGAGAAACAACGTCAACGGGAAACACAAAAACTGGCTTAATTGGAAAAATACACTCAGATTTTTTTCATTAGCTTCTCATACAGACTTCTGAACAACAACTCTGTTGTGCTGTAAGACAACCGGCTGGTGGGCGTTCTATTTTATAAGACCTCGACTGCTGGCGAAGCCGTGGGGCGGGCGGCATGCCCAAGTTGTTGGTCATACAAAAACAAATGCCCCGAACCCATTTTAAAATTAGCATTAAGCGTAAATTTAAGAATAAAACCTACCGGAAACAGGGTTTTAAACGCGGCGCGGGGGTGGCTAAACAGAGCGTCTCCAAAAAGTGCAACATTCAAAAAACAAACTGTTTAATGTTTTTTTCTTCAATGAAATTATATAATACATTAAAGCCTGACTATTTCTCAATCCATTCCTTTTACCCCATTCCGTTTGGGTCCCTAGATCCAGGAATACAATCAATTAAGTAGAAGGGTGTAAATTTTACATTGGCCACTCTCAACTGGATATGCTGAATCTGGGTTAAGCATTGAATAGGCGTTGAATAGGCATTGAGGTTGTTGACATCACAGGTGAGAGTGGCCCAAGTAAAATTTACACCCTTTCACTTCATTGATTGTATTTCTGGATCTAGGGTCCCAAATGAAACGGGGTAGAAAGGAGTGGATTGGTCAGGCTTTAATGTAATACTTAATGTCATTGAAGAAAAAACAATAAACATTTTTAATTATTTGTTTTCTCGACGTTGAACTTTTCGGCATACTCTGTTGGCTTATGTACACTCTGATAACATTCTTAAATTTGACTGAGAAACGGTCAACTTAACTTGCACCCAGCTGGCCGGCCCTTACTATAGTCGGCCGGGTGCAAGTTGTGCTGCTTTCTAGTAAAATCTAACGAGGTGTTTTTACAGTGTACAAACCACTGCAGCAAACGAAGCGTTCAATATGATGATCATATCGCCACACTTCCTAAATAGTAATAAATAAATATATAAGTAAATTAAACTGAACCAATCGAAATAACTACCGTCCAGATCGAGAAGACAGTTTAGCATGTGCCCCATTGCCTTTAATGCGCGACGTTGGTGTAACCATCGCGTGACTCGATTTTTCCAGAAAAGTCACGCACGGTGCTCAGTCTCCAGCACAGCCGTTCGTGTACACAAGGTCCAGCAGCTAAGGTCTAGCTCCCCATTGCCCCGCGTTTCGCATTGGACAGGGCCGGTCAAGTGTTGCTGAAGCTGGCTGGGCATGTTCCTTGAACGAACCAATCTGTCCTGGCCTGTTTATCATCACATCTTTAAAGAAATATTGCAGAAATAGGACATTCTTCAACACAATTTCGACAACATTTTAGATTCTGAATTTAAACATAAAAACCCAACTGTACAGATGAGAGAGTGCGGAAAGTGACATCACAGCAACATTGCTCTCACGTGTCAGGAAACTTTAAAAAGAGAAATTGGCCATCAAAGACATTTTGACAAGCATCTTGGAGGCACATTGAAGAGTGTTATGGCAAATTATTATTAGTAGTTTTGCTGAACACGATTGGTTGCAAGATATCGCGAGCCAATCGTAACAGTGATTGAAATCAGTGTAGTGGACGAATTTTCCTTCGGAGCCGGCGATTCCAAAAGCAGAGGAGTTTGATAATACCCCGTCTGATTCTGGGACTAGTGGCAGCATAGATGAACGGGTTGATCGCTGAGTTGACCCACACAGTGTAGAAGACACCATTCCATAACAGCCAGCTACCCTCTGTTACCTTCGTGACAAGCAGGAACTGCAAGACATAATAGGGATCCAACATGTGGAAAACACGCCCACGATAAGGGCCAGCGTGATAGCGGACTTCCGTGAATTTTTGTAGGACCTTTTGGTATCTTGGGATGATTGGTCGGTGCTGTGGACGTGTGGCTCGTTTTTAGCACCGGGCTCTGCCGGTGGGTGGATTGTGTCAAGCTGCATTGGAGAAACTGCCGTACGAACCAAGCCTTTGGAGCGCTTCAGGATGTTGGCATATACCTTGAAATTCAAGTAGGCTAAGATGATTGCCGGTGCAACGAACCCTACAACTATTCGAGCAATGTTAAAGGAAAGCGTGTACAGCACGCCGAAATCGCAGGTGACTGAGTAATCAACCTTACCAAAGCCTCTAGCATTGGACCATCGTTCATTGCCTAAAACTGGGAAAGCATTGAATAACAACGCGAGCGTCCAGGTACCTGTTATGAGACAACAGGCAAGTTTCTTGCTCGTGTATTTTCGATACTCCAGGAATGTGGTCACCATGAAATAACGATCAAGACTGATAAGTGTCACTGCGAAGGCGCCCTGCATGCACGCCGAATAATCCACGACAGTCCAGAAGGTGCACACGGCTCGCTGAAAGGGCCAGTTGCCGGTATATCGCCAAATATTACTCACTGTTAGAGAATTGATACCAACACACAAGTCTGCGCTGGCAAGGTTCAGAATGTACATATTGGCTACATTAGACCTCAGCTGCTTGTCTTTGAGAATCACTACGAAGATCAGAATGTTACCAAACACCGCCAAAAAGCACATGAGCCATACAATGGTGGATATGATTATCTCGATGGATAAAGGGTGCGAGAATTCGCCAAGGAGACTATAATCTGAAGAAGATGACATGGAATTGTCCTCTATGATGCTTGCATCGGTGGGTGCCATCTTTCAAAGACAATTTTGAATTAATATTTCGATTAACAGAATTCGAATACACCTCAGTCTATATGCAAACTCACGACTCTCCCACGATACTATTGCGAGATTCCATCCTATGAGCGCTGTTCGATTGACAACGAAGTGACATTTGGATATCGGAGGTGATGTTACGAAACAGTGGCAACAATGGTCCGAAGTTCCCGAGTAAAAGCAATAGACTACATGCGATATTGATAAATGAACTGTTAAGGAAGAAAGTTACAAATATCTCGCGATTGATGAAATTGTCTAAACTCGGAGAATTACCAGGAAAGAAATGTAAGCCATGAACGCCACGGAGCACCTGACGCACACATGAGATTCTCGATGGGTAAAGCGTAAGAATATAGACCACAGAAACTGTAGATCTATAGCAATCGTAGTGGTAGAATGCAGATGCCATTTCCAGGAGCATGCGCGCAATAAGGGCTGTCGTTGTTTCCTTTCATATTGGTACGATGTATATATGAACTATTAGTGAGTGATTTTGTAAATTTTTAACAAAATAGTTAGTTTCTGTTGAATTATGAAATGCTTGCGATGTATTGTTAAACTGGGTCGGTCCAGCAGCATAGTCAGTCTTGTCCACTCGAAGTCACGTTGTATAGAAACAGAGACAGCAATTCGGTCGATGAATCAAATGAAATCACCGTACTTGCTGTGCCAGTCGTTCGGTGCCAAAACTAAAATTTGCTTGCTACATCAGGTAAAACAAACAAATAAGCGCGCGGGAACTGTGAGTTTCAATACAGGCAAAAAAATCATTATGCCAAGTACTTATCAACCTCATATTTAATTTCGTTTGTTTATTAAACGATATCAATCATTTTCTGGGGCAACAGATCTAAGTGTAAAAGGTGGTTTACTGGACTCGGGAGAAATCGCCTTGATGTGACCTTTTCTGATGATAGTTTCCTGCTCTTTTTTTAAGGTTGAGGAAAATAACGGCTCAATCCCGCTAATTAGTCATAAAATTCGTTATAGAATGAAAGCAGCCATTCCCGTGGAATGCCAAGAAAACAAATCTGAAGACATAGACACAGGCCTACGCAAGATTTCCCATCCCAGCTAATAAGCTTCAAATTGTAACCGGTTAGACACCAAAAAGGGAGAGAGAAAAAAGGTTGAGGACCAGTACACTATAAAGTGAGTACATTGTTTTCATGTATTTAGTGCGATTTGTACTCTCTAGAACTCATCAGATTTAGAGAGCGCTGTTTTTAATAGCTGCCATCATTTTTTTTCGATCCTCCTGTTTTAAAACTTCTTTATCGAGTCTGATCTTTACAATTTGTGATCATCTTGTTTCATCTGCGGGATGGAGTGATCCTTGTGTGCTGTACTTTTGATGGGCGTGTATTTGAAACTGTTATTTTTTAAGTACATTAATTTTGAGAGATTTGTGAACTGTTTGAAGTACCTGCTTAGTGCCTCTTTGGACATTACAGCTATACACTAGGCGTATGAGGTGACGCAGTTTCATGTGGCAGGAAAGGTTATCGACCATGCATTACCTGAAACATATCCGAACAAAAGAGGTAAGCATTTTTTTTTTATTGTTCAGGGAGTATTTCACGCCAGTTTTGGGGAAATGCTTCCTCAGTGACCCCTCTTTAGGTGGCATGGGTGGCTTGTGCGTAAAGCGCTCGCCTCTCACCAAGGTGACCACGGTTCGAATCCTGGCCGCGGATCGTATGTGAGTAGAGTTGTGCGTTGGTTCTCTCCTGTGCCACGTGGGTTTTTCTCCGGGCCCTCCGGTTTTCCTCCCTCCGGAAAAATCAAACACTTTCGATCTCAGGCTGTGCTCCGTGGTCATATATGGGTCGATGTGGCCGGCAGCCATAGGCGCCTTTACGTGCCAGCGGCCCGACCACGTTGTAGCCGCGTCCTTCGCAATTCAGCATACCAGCTGCGAGTAAGGATGATTAGCCTCCCAAATTAAAATTAAAATTAAGTACCTCTTCTTGAGCCAAGCTGACCCATTTGTTCAGGAGTAGAACTGTCGCCCGCCTTAATTGCGGTCAAATTGTCACCGACTGAAGGCAACCTTAACCAAATCACACTCGTTATGTGTGCGATAAACAAAGATTCCATAATGTAACGGGGGGGGGGGGGGTTCTGTTTAAGAAGGGGCACAACAATGTCCTCTTTCCGTTGAAGCTGAGCAGTTCCCTATACAGGCAGATGAGCAATGCAGGATATCAGACTATGGAACTCTTCATCATATTAACCTGGATATGTATCTGGCCACCATTGGATATAACGGTCTTCTGCGACATCTCGGAAAACGCAGGGTCTGATGATGATTACTGAACAGCTTATTCTAACTTGCCGGTACAGAGACGAGAATCTTCAATACACAAGTTGTATGACTGTGCAAATACGTACAACCTACCTCTGTCTGGGAATTGAAAGCACTTCGATTTTGATCTCACCGGAGATGCAACTCTATGGCGACCTTCCCAAGTTGACCAACAAGATATCAGGAAGACGAATGCAACTCGCCGGGCACTGTGTCTGCGATACCCAGAGTTTCCCGCCAGCCAAGTCATCATCTGCATGGGCACTGACCCATACTGGAGGATGAACCGTGGGCGTCCTTCTAAAACCATGGTCACGACCCTGATGCAGGGCAGTGGCGATGCGACTGCTGATGAACTCAAGATTACTGATGATGGAACAGGACATGTAGCGCGTCTGTCATTGTGCTCAACGCAAGTGGAAGTTGTAGTCAATCGAAGATGCTCCCTGTTACTGGCTCTTTTTAACAAAATAAAACATTTGGGAATAACCAAACGCCAGCGAGTCAGTTGAAGTGGAAAGCACAGAACTGTTGGCGACAGGAGACCATGAACAACCCTGTTTCGGTTCGTATCAAAATCCGATGTCAGCAAAACTAGTCAATAGAGAGACGTCAGAGAGAGCCACGAAACCTGGTGAGCATTCCCTGTGACCTACAGTTCAAGAGGACGTTAGCTGGTGCTTCTGGTTTACCGATTTTATTGCTTACAAATGCTCAGTCCTTATAAGTTTGCGGAAACTGAGGTTGTTTTCCCAACACTATATTGTAGGTATTGGAGCTATTAGTGAAACATGGTTCTCTGATAATCAGGTGCGGCGGAACCGGGGGGGGGGGGGTTACCCAAATGCCCCCTTTGCGGACATAAAATGTGTAGTCTATTACGTGTGAACAGCTTCACTAATCAATATTAGGCAAGACCCCGCCTCTTTACCTCCTTGATTTTGACCAATCAGCGGGCGCTTTATATATCGGGTCTTCGGTCATTCACCCGTTGCGCGTCATAGACATGGGCGTCGCGAGGGGGACAAGGGGGGCACTTGCCCCTACCCCCCCCCCCCCATAACGAAAAAAAAAAGAGGAAGAAAAAAGAAAGAAAAAAGAGGTGCTGTTAATTTCATGGGGGGGGGGTAGGGCAAATGCTCCCCTGCTCACGCCCGGAAAAATAATAATTTGAGAATATAATGAAAAAGTAAGGAATTTTGGGGAAAATTTACTTTGCCACCCCCCCCCGGAAAAAAATCCTGGCGACGCCCATGGTCATAGAATAACGTGTCACGCGCTCTGTGTCATGCTACACGATATCGCGCCCGGCTGTTGTTGTATTACAAAACACTGCATTCGAATTGACCAATCAAACCATTTAGTACTTATTTAGGAATGAAATGACGTCATGATTCCGTAAAGTCGACTCCGATAGGTTTGTGCATGGCTTGCATAATATCTGCATGTCTATACAAATCACGTTATACAGGAGACTTACTCTGTGGATAACGGGTGATGCTCAGACTACTAAATGTGCCCCAGGCGAGCATAAATGTGCCCTCTCGAGATGAAAACAAAACTGGCCCAAAAATTTCGGATGATTTGTTTTCAGTAACCATTTCCCAAAATGGTATAGAGATTCCTGACATGAACGAGGAATATGAAAACCAAGCCTCAAAACCCTTACAATGCGCCCTGAAAATGGGCACATAATGCGTAGTTTGCATAATGGCCGGTTTTGAAGAGCGCCCCCTAATTTGGAAGATGTTACCCACCGCCCCTCCCCCCCCCCCCCCCCCCACCACCACCACCAATATTTGATTTTACGGAGGCCAAGTGTCCGGTGAAAAAAGCGTGTCAACATTTCAGCACGGAGGTGCAAGTACCCCTTTTTGTGACCCCCCCCCCCTCCAGTTTGAAAACCGTTCCGCCGCCGCTGCTGATAATATGCAAGAGTATGCACTTGCTATTGATGGGTTCAATGACGTCTTTAAGTGTCGGCAGAATAAGAAAGGTGGTAGTGTGGCAGTGTATCCAAAATCACACATATTCAGCTAACATCGTTGATGACATTGTTGTCTCTGAGGATTTTTTGGAATAAGGTATGATCTAACAGATTACCTAGAGAAGTTTCAGTAATGTGTTTTCTATTTAACAACATAATCACCTCATTAACAGTTACTCCAGATATATTTGGAAAAAAGCATTGATCATTTGCGATCTAAATACCCGGATGTATATTTGGCAATCATGGGAGATTTTGACCGTATGAATGTACATCTTTAACCAGGGGCAATGATTTGATTCAAATTACACAATTCCATACCAGGGCCGATACGACATTAGATCTTATTCTTAACGACCGTAAATTGAAGCCATCCTACAACACATTACCGTTATCTCCCATAGGTAGCAATGATCACATTAATGTGTATTATGGAAACCTCAACTTGTGAAGAAGGTTAATCATTCATTCCAAATACAAGTCAGAATTATTCGCCCGATGCGCGATGCTGGTATTCGTGCTTTTGGTCGTTGGATACAGAAACGTGATTGGTGTCAGGTTTCAACTCTGAGTGCACTCAGGACGAGGCCAATTCTGTTTAGTATCTGCTCGATGAAGGAATGGAATTATTTTTCCCTATACAAAAAAAGTCATTAAGTTCATGTTAAAGATATTCCTTAGTTGACAGGTTGTATCAAAGATATGATTCGTTATTGGCAGTCTGCATTTTCTGTATCTGATACAGTTAAAAGACGTTAATTAAGAGTTCATATGAAGAGACAAAATGAAAAAATCACGATCTCATATAATGCCAATCGAATTAGGAACTTTAACAGTTAACAGATCCTCGGCAGTGGCATCAACAGGTCTTAAAGAAGTTGCCAATTTTAACCAAACCTGGACCCAACATTGACATCCAGTGATTGACGCAAGTGATTTGGCAGGGATAACCAATGCAATCAGAAGCAGATTAACAGATGTTTCAGTTGAGCTCCATCAGTTGGATATTTCACAGGTACTTGCTTCTTCGCCTGGTCAGTGTCCTCCTCGCGTTTATCCCTGGCAGGTGTATGCGGCTCTTAAGAAACTAAAAATGGATACATCTGCTGGATCGAATCAGTTCCCAGCTAATTTGCTTAATATGATGAAGAGTGCCATTGTTGTGCCCCTTCTTCAACAGAACCCTCCCGAAATTGACAAACTCAGGCCGATATCACCTACGTCAGATTTTGCTAAAATTGCAGAAGGTTTTGTAGCAAATTGGATTCTTACAAATATTGGTGATAAGAATGATGTGCATCAATTTGGCAATGTTCGAGGGGTTTCAACTTGCCATTATTTTGGTTAGTTTGGTGCATTATCTATTCCACGATACTGAAATATAGAGTACAGAAACTGCAGGTCTGAATCAGTCGTATGGTAGAACCCAGATGATATTTCCAAGAGCATTTGCGCAAAAGCGTTTTTATTGTTTCCTTTCATATTCGTACGAAGTAAATGCACTATTACTTGAGTGATTTTGTAAATTTTTAACAAAATAACAAAATAATTAGTTTATGTTGAATTATGAAATGATTATGCATAGTCGGTCTTGTCCACTTGAAGTCGTGTTCCTAATGTATATAAACAGGGACAGAAATTGGGTGGATGAATAAATCAATCACCGAACTTGCTGTGACTGTCGTTCTACAGAACTACAATTAGCTTGCCAAATGAGGTAAAACAAACAAGTTGAGCTTCGATCAATACAAGCAAATGTTATGTCAAGTACTTATCAACCTCACAGTAAAAAGCCGCTTGTTGGACGACGATTTTCTGGGGCAACACATTTAAGTGTAATAGGGTGGTTTTCTGGACTCGGGAGAAACCGCCGTAGCTTTTTCTGATGAAAGGTTTCCCGTTTGGTTGAGGAAGATGATAGCTCAATCCCGCTAAGTCGGGATATTACTTATAGATTGAGTGAAGCCATTCCTTACAGAATGAGATAAAACAATTATTCAGAAATAAACACAGGGCGCAAAGCTAGGTTTACCGCCGGCCCCAGCTAAGCTTCCATTTGTTACCGGCTAGACAAAATAAACTGATAGAGACAAATGATGTAGGATACACTCTACACAGTGAGTAACTTGTTTTCATGCATTAAGTGTATTTTGTCTACTCGAGGACTCATCAGCCTCAGAGGTAGATGTTGGTAATGACTGCAATTAATTTTTTTTTTTAGATCCTACTGTATTAAAAGTTTTTATCGAGTTTGATCTTCGTTATTTTTAGTCATGTTGTTTCATCTGCTGGATGAAAAGATCCTTGTGTGCTGAAGTTTTTTGGGGTATGTATTTGAAACTGGTTTGTGAAGCTTATTTGTGAGATTTGATGACTGTTTGGTGTGCCTGCTCAGGGCCACTTAGGACATTACAGCTAAACACTGTACGGAAGGTAAGGCAGTTTCATGTAGCTGGAAAGGTTATCGACCATGTGTTACCTGAACTTGAAGTATCCGAACAATTGTGGCGAGCAATTTTATTGTTCAGGGAGTATTCCACGCCAGTTTTGGGACAAATGCTTCTTCAGTAACCCCCCCCCCCCAACCTCAAGTACTTGTATAGGCTCGTGCCAAGCTAACACATTTGTTCAGGAGCTGTCGCATTGAAGCCGTAATTGTCAACGACTGAAAGCAACCTTAACCCAATCACACTCGTTATGGAATGTGCGATCATAAATTGAAATCTTCTATGACAACAATCCATTACCGGTACACATCTGTGTAAAATGGAAACCTAAACTTGTGAAGATGGTTATTCATTCCAAGTCAGAATTGTTCGCCCGATGCACGATTCTGGTATTCGTGCTTCGGTCGTTGGATACAGAGACGTGATTGGTGTCAGGTTTCAACTCTTAGTGCACTCAGGACTAGGCCAATTCTTTTTAGTATCTGCTCGATGAAGGAATGGAATAATTTTCACCTTCGAAAAAAATGAAGTCCTCGTTAACGAAAAACCTCGAACGACAGGTTGTATAGATTTTATTCAAGATTGTCCGACCACTTTTTCTATCTGGTACTTTTCAATGCCGTCAATTAAGAAATCAAATCAAGAGGTAAATTTAAACAATCAAGACCTCATTTATGGCAATCAAATTAGGAACTTACAGTTAACGGATCTACGACAGTGGCATAAACAGGTTTGTTACAACTGATAATGTAGTAACCAAAGGATAACGTATCACCAACCGATAATGTATCACAAATTGACCGATATTGTATCACTAACCGATAATGTAGCAAAAATTGACCGATAGTGTAGTAACATTTGTATCCGATAATGTATCACGTGTCGACGGATAATGTAACTACAAAATAACTGTATCCGATAATGTATCACCACGGAACAGATACTGTATCAACCGATAATGTATCAAAAATCAACCGATAATGTATCAGTATATTTGGAAAAGGTGGGAATAATATTATTTCAAATCAATTAAAGTCTAATAAGTGTCTTTGCTATGATAAGTCCCCACTCGGGAAAGTTTATCATTAAGAATATTTAAATTTTAACTGCATTCGCACAACCGCGCCGAAATGTGGACAAGTTCTTTTCTCCGGACACTTGGCCTCCGTATGGGCTCCGTGCTCCAACCCAAGAGGGCGTGTTTTACCACTTTTGAGAGCACCATGTATGGAGATCACTGGACGGGACACAGCATGTGCGAACTGTACTGTACTGGTTCGCGCGCAAAGTTCAACGCCACTTCCAGAATGTGCCAAGGCTATTAGCCGCAGCGTCTTCGCATGATTGTCAGGCAACGTCGGCGCGCGCATACGTTCAATTTAACTTGCGATGGTCTCACAGATTATTCCCTCCCCCAATAACTTTGCATCATTCAAAATACGCAGTGGATGGACCGGGACCAGTCTAGGTCCTCCCCCAACTCTCCGTTTCTGGCCGTTGAAGGGGCACTTGTGCACGGAGCCCATAGCTCCATGGTAAAATTAAAAAACTGAGGGGGTGGGGGGCTGGAGACCACATGACACTGGGGGCGCTGTTCATGATACAGATGTATCAGCTCATTTTAAGCTTTTTGTGCTTTTTCTCCCTTTCTCAGTACTATTTAATGCATTTCGGCGGTTGGAAAGTTTGAAAAACACCTCAAAATCTGCCCTTTTTTCTCTAAATACAAAATAATGGAGGTGGGGTGATCCAATAGCCCAGACCCCTTTCCCCGGTCAAAAAGTGGGGCGGGATACAAAGAACATAAAACAAACATTTGTGTACACCTTTTTCCCGTACTGATACATTATCGGTTGATTTTTGATACATTATCGGTTGATTTTTTGTACTTTATCGGTTGATACAGTATCCGTTCCCTGGTGATACATTATCGGATACAGTTATTTTGTAGTTACATTATCCGTCGACACGTGATACATTATCGGATACAAATTCTACTACACTATCAGTCAATTTTTGCTACATTATCGGTTAGTGATACAGTATCAGTCAATTTGTGATACATTATCGGTTGGTTACTACATTATCAGTTGTAACACAGGTTTAACAAGTTGCCAATTTTACAAAATCGGAACTCTGACATTCGAGGGATTGACGTGAGTGATTTGGCCGGGAAAGTCAATACAAGCAAGTCAATAGCAGATTCACAAATGTTTCAGCCGAGCTCCATCCTTGGACATGGTACCCGCTTATTTGCCTGCTGTGTGTGCTCCTCATGTTTATCCGTGGCCGGCGGGTGTATGCAGCTCATAAGAAACTGATATCAAAATCTGCTGGACCAGATTAGTTCCCAGCTAAGATAGCTAAGGAATTTGCTTATTGTCTGAATCCCTGAATTGCTAATGGGAACTGTTCAACTTCAATGGGAACATGTTATTGTTTTGCCCATTCCTAAACAGAATCCTCCCCGAATTGGCAAACTCAGGCCAATATAACTTACGTCAGACTTTGCTAAAATTGCAGAAGGGTTCGTAGCAAATTCGATTCTTAAATATTGTTGAAAAGATTGATGTGCATCAATAGCACAATAGCACAAGCCCCCCCCCCCCCAAGTAATTGATTTTCAGAGGCCTACATTTCAGCACGCCTACCTGAAAAATTCTGGATCCACCCTGCTAGCCCCCCCCCCCAAAAAAAGAAGAAAATATTGGCTTTAGAACCGCGCCTGTAATCTCGAAGGCATTTTGATCTTGTTGATCATACAATCTTAACTTAGAAGACTATTGCCGTGAGTTTTCGTGGGGCCATGTTTCTTGAATTTGTGATTTTCTCAATGATAGGCAACGTGTTCGTTATAAGAATGTTCTCTCTCCCTTCATCTCAAAAGGGGCATTCCAATATCAAACTAAAGAAACAGGACACACTACCACATGCTGTCTAATACACATGTACAAGTTAGGCTCAGGATTTGAACAAAACAACTATACAGAAAGTGCAGAAAGGGATATCACAGTACCCTCACGTGTCAGGAAGCTAAGAGACCGGTCGCCAACGACACATTGACGGGCAGTTATACAGGGTGGATAAATAAAAACGAAACCGAGATAGTATTGCTAATTGGAACAGAAGTAGGGCACATGTGAATCAAAGGGAGACATCCTCTGTGAGGGTTGAATCTCCTCTTTAAAAGACACCCTTACCATGTAATTACATTCACGGTTGACTGAGCAGTAACCAATTTTATGAAAGGGTTCATGGTTGCGCAACTTTTCAATTGTGGTTTTTGTGGAGTCATTTGTCTCAGAGTGAAATGCTATGGTTGCCATTCAAGGCAGGTGGGGAAAAAAAGAGATTTCACCATGAAAAGTGGTGCAATTCTCTAAATAGACCCTTGTCACTGCTTAGTCAACCGTGAATGTAAGGACATGACTAGGGTGTCATTTTAAAGAGGAGATTCAACCCTAACAGAGGATATCTCCCTTTGATTTACATGTGCCCTACTTGTGTTCCAATTAGCAATAACATCTCGGTTTCGTGTTTTTTTTATCCACCCTGTATATGTACATTGAACATTGATATAACTGAACATTATGTAAAGTTTGGATGAACACGATTGATTTAGCGAAACCGTCGTCCCTGCGGTAGTGATTGGAATCAGTGCAACGGGCGAATTTTTCTTCGGAGCCGGAGGTTCCAAAAGCAGAGGGTTTTGATAATACCCCGCCTGATCCTTGGACTAGTGGCAGCATAGATGAACGGGTTGATCGCTGAGTTGACCCACACAGTGTAGGAGACACCATTCCATAACAGCCAGCTATCATCTATCCCCATCGCCACCAACATGAACTGCAAGACGTAATAAGGGGTCCAACATATGAAAAACACTCCCACGATAAGGGCCAGCGTGATAGCGGACTTCCGTGAATTTTTGTAGGACCTTTTGGTATCTTGGGATGATTGGTCGGTGCTGTGGACGTGTGGCTCGTTTTTAGCACTGGGCTCTGCCGGTGGGTGGATTGTGTCCAGCTGCATTGGAGAAACTGCCGTACGAACCAAGCCTTTGGAACGCTTCAGGATGTTCGCATACACTTTGCAATTCAAGTAGGCTAAGATGATTGCTGGTACAAAGAACCCAACAACTATCTGGATAATGTGAAAAGAAAGAATGTACAGCACGCCGAAATCGCAGATGACTGAGTAATTAACCTCACCAAAGGCTCTAGCATTGGGCCAAAGATCATTGCCTAAAACTGGTAAAGCATTGACTAGCAACGCCAGCGTCCAGGTACCTGTTATGAGGCAACAGGCAAGTTTCTTGCTCTGATACTTCCGATACTCCAGGAATTTGGTCACCATGAAATAACGATCAAGACTGATGAGTGTCACTGCGAAGGCGCCCTGCATACACGCCGAATAATCCATGATAACCCAAAAGGTGCAAACGGCTCGCTGAAAGGGCCAGTTGCCGGTATACCGCCAAATATTACTCACTGTTAGAGAATTGATCCCAACACACAAGTCTGCGCTGGCAAGGTTCAGAATGTACATATTGGCTACATTAGACCTCAGCTGCTTGTCTCTGAGAATCACTACGAAGATCAAAATGTTACCAGACACCGCCAAAAAGCACATGAGCCATACAATAGTAGATATGAAAATCTCGATGTATGCAGGGTGCGAAAATTCGCCAAGGAGGCTGTAGTCTGAAGACGAATGCGTGGAAGTGTCATCTACGATACTTGCATCGCTGGTAGCCATCTTACAAAGACGATTTTGAATTATTATTTCGATTGGTAGAATTCGAATACACCCTCAGTCCAACAGGGTATCGACCTATTGTGTTATAGAATCGCGTTAGAATCGCGTCAACGCAGCTTGTGAAATACATAATGGACGAGGAACGCGCCACATCTGAGACAAAACTTGGCGTACAAAAATTCCATAGGGTTGTCTAAGGGGCGTGGCTAACTCGCAAACGGCGATAGGTCACTTACATATGAATGCAGACTGTATTCCGGTAACCATGCATACCCAAGAATCTCCCACGATACTAATGCGCGATTACATCCTATCATCGCTGTACGAATCACAACAAAGTGACATTTGATATCGAGGGGGATGAACAGTGGCAACAATGGTCCAAAGGTTCATGTAAAAGCAACAGAGTACATGCGATATGTATGATAAATAAACTATTAGTGAAGTCACAAATACTATCACATGATTGATGAAACTGTCGCCGTTTGCCTAAACTCGTAGAATTACGTGAAAAAGAATACAGGCCAAATCATCAATGCTACGGAGCACTAGGCGCACTCACGACTGAGGACATGAAATTCTCGATGTGTAAAGCATGAGAAAATACACCACATAGAAATTGTAATCTAAATCAATCTCAATGGTAAAATTTAGATGACATTTTCGGGAGCATGCGCGCAAAAGATAATTGCAGTATGTGAGAGTGATTTCGTAAATCTTTACCAAAATAGTTAGTAAGATTACACCCATACCCGAGACAGGCGTTCCAGATTAGTGTCAATATTTGACATATGTGTAGTCTATTATGTGTGAACAGATTCACTAATCAATATTAGGCAAGACCCCGCCTCTTTACCTCCTTGATTTTGACCAATCAGCGGGCGCTTTCTATATCGGGTCTTCGATCATTCACCCGTTGCGCGTCGTAGACGTGGGCGTCGCGAAGGGGGCAGGGGGCACTTGCCCCCCCCCCCCCGGAAAACGAAAAACAAAGAGGAAGACTTGCAAATGCTCCCCTGCTCACGCCCGGAAAAAAATGATAAATTGAGAATATAATGAGAAAGTTAAGGAATTTTGGGGAAAAATTTACTTTGCCCCCCCCGAAAAAAATCCTGGCAACGCCCATGGTCATAGACAATGGATAAAAAAACGTGTCACGCGCTCTGTGTCATGCTACACGATATCGCGCCCGGCTGTTGTTGTATTACAAAACACTGCATTCGAATTGATCAATCAAACCATTTGATCCTTATTTAGGAATGAAATGACGTCACGATTTAGTAAAGTCGACTCCGATAGGTTGGCGTATGGCTTGCATAATCTGCATGTCTATACAAGTCACGTTATACAGGAGACTTACTCCGTTGATAACGGGTGATGCTCAGACTACTAAATGTGCCCCCGGCGAGCATTAATGTGCCCCCTCGAGATGAAAAAAAAAATGGCCAAAAAATGTCGGATAATTTGTTTTCAGTTACCATTTCCCAAAATGGTATAGAGATTTCTGACATGAACGAGGAATATGAAAACAAAGCCCCAAAACCCTTGCAATGCGCCCTGAAAATGGGCACATAATGCGTAGTTTGCATAGTGGCCGGTTTTGAATAGCGCCCACTAATTTGGAAGATGTTACCCACCCCCCCCCCCCCCCCCCCCCCCCCCCCCCACCACCACCACCACCAATATTTGATTTTACGGAGGCCAAGTGTCCGGTGAAAAAAGCGTGTCAACATTTCAGCACGGAGGTGCAATTACCCCTTTTTGGTGATTCCCCCCCCCCCTCCAGTTTGAAAACAGTTCCGCCGCCGCTGCTGATAATACGCCAGAGTATGCACTTGCTATCAATGGGTACAATGGCTTCTTTAAGTGTCGGCAGAATAAGAAAGGTGGTAGTGTGGCAGTCTATCAAAAATCACACATATTCAGCTAACATCGTTGATGACATAGTTGTCCCTGAGGATTAATAATGTTTTGGGATTAAGGTATGATCTAACAGATTACCTAGAGAAGTTTCAGAAATCGTAGTGTGTTTTCTATTTAACAACATAATCACCTCATTAACAGTTACTCCAAATATATTTACAAAATATCATTGATCATTTGCAGTCTAAATACCCGGATGTATATTTGGCAATCATGGGAGATTTTGACCGTATGAATGTACATCTTTGACCAGGGGCAATGATTTGATTCGAATTACACAATTCCATACCAGGGCCGATGCGACATTAGATCTTATTCTCACCGACCGTAAATTGAAACCATCTTACAACACATTACTGTTATCTCCCATAGGTAGCAATGATCACATTAATGTGTATTATGGAAACCTAAACTTGTGAAGAAGGTTAATCATTCATTCCAAATACAAGTCAGAATTATTCGCCCGATGCACGATTCTGGTATTCGTGCTTCGGTCGTTGGATACAGAAACGTGATTGGTGTCAGGTTTCAACTCTGAGTGCACTCAGGACGAGGCCAATTCTTTTTAGTATCTGCTCGATGAAGGAATGGAATAATTTTTCCCTATATGAAAAAAAAGTAATTAAGTTCATGTTAAAGATATACTTTAGTTGACAGGTTGTATCCAAGATATGATTCGTTATTGGCAGTCTGCATTTTCTGTATCTGATACAGTTAAATGGCGTAAATTAAGAGATCATAATATGAAGAGAGAAAATGAAAAAATCACGGTCTCATATTATGCCAATCGAATTAGGAACTTTAACAGTTAACAGATCCTCGGCAGTGGCATCAACAGGTCTTTAAAAAGTTGCAAATTTTAACCAAACCTGGACCCAACATTGACATCCAGTGATTGACGTGAGTGATTTGGCAGGGATAACCAATGCAATCAGAAGCAGGTTCACAGATGTTTCAGTTGAGCTCCATTTAATATTTGGATATTTCACAGGTACTTGCTTCTTTGCCTGGTCAGTGTCCTCCTCGCGTTTATCCCTGGCAGGTGTATGCGGCTCTTAAGAAACTCAAAATGGATAAATATGCTGGATCGAATCAGTTCCCAGATAATTTGCTTATGATGAAGAGTTCCATAGTCTTATATCCTGCATTGCTCATCTGCCTGTATATGGAACTGCTCAGCTTCAACGGAAAGATGCCATTGTTGTGCCCCTTCTTAAACAGAACCCTCCCCGAATTGACAAACTCAGGCCGATATCACCTACGTCAGATTTTGCTAAAATTGCAGAAGGTTTTGTAGCAAATTGGATTCTTACAAATATTGGTGATGAGAATGATGTGCATCAATTTGGCAACGTTCGAGGGGTTTCAACTTGCCATTATTTTGGTTAGTTTGGTGCATTATCTATTCCACGATACTGAAATATAGAGTACAGAAACTGTAGGTCTGAATCAGTCGTAGTGGTAGAACCAAGATGACATTTTCAAGAGCATTTGCGCAAAAGTGTTTTTATTGTTTTCTTTCATATTCGTACGAAGTAAATGCACTATTACTTGAGTGATTTTGTAAATTTTTAACAAAATAATTAGTTTATGTTGAATTATGAAATGATTATGCATAGTCGGTCTTGTCCAGATGAAGTCGTGTTCCTAATGTATATAAACAGGGTCGGTCTTGTCCACTTGAAGTCGTGTTCCTAATGTATATAAACAGGGACAGAAATTGGGTGGATGAATAAATCAATCACTGAACTTGCTGTGACTGTCGTTCGGTGCAAGAACTACAATTAGCTTGCCAAATGAGGTAAAACAAAATCTTAAGCGCACTGGAAAGTTGAGCTTCGATCAATACAGGCAAATGTTATGTCAAGTACTTATCAACCCCACAGTAAGAAGCCGCTTGTTGGACGATATCAATCATTTTCTGGGGCAACACATTTAAGTGTAATAGGGTGGTTTACTGGACTCGGGAGAAATCGCCATGGCTTTTTCTGATGAAAGGTTTCCCGTTTGGTTGAGGAAGATGATAGCTCAATCCCGCTAAGTCGGGAAATTACTTAGAGATTGAGTGAAGCCATTCCTTACAGAATGAGATAAAATAAGTATTCAGAAATAAACACAGGGCGCAAAGCTAGGTTTACCGTCCCAGCTAAGCTTCCATTTGTTACCGGCTAGACAAAATAAAGTGATAGAGACAAATGGTGTAGGATACACTCCACACAGTGAGTATTAAACTTGTTTTCAGGCATTAAGTGAATTTTTGTCTACTCGAGGACTCATCAGCCTCAGAGGTAGATGTTGGTAATGACTGCAATTATTATTTATTTTTTTAGATCCTACTGTATTAAAAGTTTTTATCGAGTTTGATCTTCGATATTTTTAATCATCTTGTTTCATCTGCTGGATGAAACGATCCTTGTGGGCTGTAGTTTTGTTGGGTATTATTACATTATCATTACATTCATGATGCTGACCTCGATGAAAACCTCGGGACGGTGGTCCTCGCAAACTTCTCGAAGGCATTTTGATCTTGTTGATCGTACAATCTTAATTAAGAAGACTATTGCCATGAGATTTCGTGGGGCCATGTTTCTTGAATTTGTGATTTTCTCAATGATAGAATTAGGCAACGTGTTCGTTATAAGAATGTTCTCTCTCCCTTCATCTCAAAAAGGGGCATTCCAATATTAAACTCAGGAAACAGGACACACTATCACACGTCATCTAGTACACATGTACAAGTCAGGCTCAGGATTTGAACAAAAACCTCCAACTATACAGAAAGTGCAGAAAGTGATATCACAGTACCCTCACGTGTCAGGAAGCTAAGAGATTGGTAGTCTGGTTCCCAGACCAAAAGATTCTGACTATTCCTGATGAATCTTAGGTCCGGTAGCCTCCGGTAATACATTGTATTACAATTTACGTCATGTGACTAAAACGGGAGGAATTCCTCCTTTTTCCGAAAATTTCCGAAGTTTGCCGAAGTCGTTTCGTCGACAATCGGATAGTGCCCGAGTATTTCTGAGTATATAATATAGGTTTAATTAACTGCTAATTGCTTATTAATTTTATTTTAAATGAGTTGATAATTGATATTCATTGCTTTCATTTAGAAAACTTGAAATTCAACGACGATTTTGTGCATCAAATATACTCGGATCGTACGGGCGACATTTTTGCTGCGTCATGTACAATTTTGAATTTGACGACCGTTACCGAGATTTTCCAAAACTCGGTCTTCATTCGGCTCCGCCTGCTAACAGTGCTATTTGGGTGCCTAATTTTGAAGATTCCAGATCAACATTAGTCAATGTTATCTTACAGAAACATCAAACTGTATTATCATAACTGTATGATAATTACTAAGCAAGTGTTTTTTTTTTTAAATGTGATCAGAACATTAAAAGCTACAAGCGATAAAGCGAAATCGGAAACGAAGCCGATCTTTGAAAAAAGGGCCATCAATGTCGTCACTTTTATTTTTAGCCACGGAGGCTGCCTGACCTAAGATTCATCAGGAATAGTCAGAATCGTTTGGTCTGGGAACCAGACTAAGAGATTGGTCGTCAAAGACACATTGACGGGCAGCTAAACAGGGTGGATAAATAAAAAACGAAACCGAGATATTTTTGCTAATTGGGACAGAAGAAGGGCACATGTGAATCAAAGGGAGACATCCTCTGTGAGTGTTGAATCTCCTCTTTAAAAGACACCCTGATCATGTCATTACATTCACGGTTGACTGAGCAGGAACCAATTTTATGAAAGAGTTCATTTAGAGAGTTGCGCAACTATTTCCAATTGTGGTTTCTGTGGTGTCATTTGTCACAGAGTGAAATGCTATAGTTGCCATTCGAGGCAGGTGGGGAAAAAAGAGATTTCACCATGAAAAGTGGCGCAATTCTCTAAATAGACCCTTTCATAAAATTGGTCACTGCTCAGTCAACCGAGAATGTAATGACATGATCAGGGTGTCATTTTAAAGAGGAGATTCAACCATAACAGCGGGTATCTCCCTTTGATTCACATGTGCCCTACTTGTGTTCCAATTAGCAATAATATCTCTGTTTCGTTTTGTTTTTTTATCCACCCTGTATATGTACATTGAACATTGGTATAACTGAACATTATGTAAAGTTTGGATGAACACGATTGATTTAGCAAAACCGTCGTCCCTGTGGTAGTGATTGAAATCAGTGCAACGGGCGAATTTTTCTTCGGAGCCGGTGGTTCCAAAAGCAGAGGGTTTTGATAATACCCCGCCTGATCCTTGGACTAGTGGCAGCATAGATGAACGGGTTGATCGCTGAGTTGACCCACACAGTGTAGGAGACACCATTCCATAACAGCCAGCTACAATCTATCCCCATCGCCACCAACATGAACTGCAAGACGTAATAAGGGGTCCAACATATGAAAAACACTCCCACGATAAGGGCCAGCGTGATAGCGGACTTCCGTGAATTTTTGTAGGACCTTTTGGTATCTTGGGATGATTGGTCGGTGCTGTGGACGTGTGGCTCGTTTTTAGCACCGGGCTCTGCCGGTGGGTGGATTGTGTCTAGCTGCATTGGAGAAACTGCCGTACGAACCAAGCCTTTAGAGCGCTTCAGGATGTTCGCATACACTTTGCAATTCAAGTAGGCTAAGATGATTGCTGGTACAAAGAACCCTACAACTATCTGGATAATATGAAAAGAAAGAATGTACAGCACGCCGAAATCGCAGATGACTGAGTAATTAACCTCACCAAAGGCTCTAGCATTGGGCCAAAGATCATTGCCTAAAACTGGTAAAGCATTGACTAGCAACGCCAGCGTCCATGTACCCGTTATGAGGCAACAGGTAAGTTTCTTGCTCTGATACTTCCGATACTCCAGGAATTTGGTCACCATGAAATAACGATCAAGACTGATGAGTGTCACTGCGAAGGCGCCCTGCATACACGCCGAATAATCCATGATAGTCCAGAAGGTGCACACGGCTCGCTGAAAGGGCCAGTTACCGGTATATCGCCAAATATTTTTAATTGTCAGAGAATTGATCCCAACACACAAGTCTGCGCTGGCAAGGTTCAGAATGTACATATTGGCTACATTAGACCTCAGCTGCTTGTCTCTCAGAATCACTACGAAGATCAGAAGATTACCAGACACCGCCAAAAAGCACATGAGCCATACAATGGTAGATATGAAAATCTCGATGTGTGCAGGGTGCGAGAATGCGCCAAGGAGACTGTAGTCTGAAGACGAATACGTGGAAGTGTCATCTACGATACTTGCATCGCTGGTTGCCATCTTACAAAGACGATTTTGAATTATTTTTTCGATTGGTAGAATTCAAATACACCCTCAGTCCAACAGGGTTTTGACCTATCGCGTTAGAATCGCGTTAGAATCGCGTCAACGCAGCTTGTGGAATATTGTCCAATTGCATGATATACAAATGGACGAGGAACGCGCAACATCTGTGACCAAAACTTGGCGTACAAAAATTTCATAGGGTTGTCTAAGGGGCGTGGCTAACTCGCAAACGGCGATAGGTCACTTACATCTATGAATGCAGACTGTATTCCGGTAACCATGCATACCCAAGAATCTCCCACGATACTAATGCGAGATTACATCCTATCATCGCTGTACGAATCAGAACAGAGTGACATTTGATATCGAGGGCGATGAACAGTGGCAACAATGGTCCAAAGGTTCATGTAAAAGCAACAGAGTACATGCGATATGTATGATGAATAAACTATTAGGGAAGTCACAAATACTATCACATGATTGATGAAACTGTCGCCGTTTGCCTAAACTCGTAGAATTACGCGAACAAGATTACAGACCAAACCATCAACGCCACGGGGCACTTAGCACACACACGCGACTGAGGATATGAACTTCTCGATGGGTACGGTAACATACGAGAAAATACGCCACATAGAAACTGTAATCTAAATCAATCTTAATTGGTAGAATTAAGATGACATTTTCGAGACCATGCGCGCAAAATGATGCAAAAGATAATGAGAATGTGGTATTCTGAGAGTGATTTCGTAAATCTTTAACAAAATAGTTAATAAGATTACACCCGCACCCGAGACAGGCGTTCTACAGTCGAACAAACCAAATTAATGTCAATATTTGATTTTAAGGGATATTACGGTCTGGAATACGCCCAATTAGGCCTTAAAAAAACCCGGTTTTTTTACAAAATATTATTAAATGAAAAGTGCATTGACAAGTAGAAAGTAAACATCCACACGACCATCCTTTTTGTGTGTGTTATTTTTGCGAGAACCATATGTGAGAACGAATTTCGGGGTCCCGAAAAGTCGAGTTAGTTATGAATCCAGACGCGCAGTGTTCGGCTTCTGCGGACGTGTAAGAAACCACATTAGTGTATTGGTGCTGTGTGTAATTTTTGTGATACACAACGTGTATCGTACATTGAATGAAAATGACAGGAAAACGTGTGCGTACTCCGTCGTGTCCGATGTAAACGACCGAGTTTTGTCCGTCTTTTCTCGGGAACGTTAAGACATTAGGTTAGTTTTATTTCAATTTGACCTTTTAATTAGTATAAGTAAACACTCCAAAACATGAAATATTCGTTGATTTCAGGCGGTAATGTTCCTTTAAGTTCATGGACAATCTGACGTCTCAAACAATGAGTGACTTTACGCGCTAAATAGACGCCGAAAGATCAACTGTCAGAGTCGTTCAGCACGATGTAACTGTTGTAAATAATAAGGTAACGTGTTGTCAAAGTAGCAGGAGAGAGACCAAGAAGCCAGGTTCAGTATTCTTTTACTCACACATCAACATCAACATAATTAATACATGTACTGATATGTTTTCTGTCCTTCTTTTGTCCTTTTCGGCCATAATTCAGACATGGATTTATCTGTTGATTTTCATGGGTTAGAAACTGCTCAGGCAAAACAACGTCTGAGACAGAAGTAGGGCATGCTCTTCGAAAACAAAACACATATGTGATTGCGCAATAGCGATCTGTTCGTTATTCGTTTGATTGTACATAATTCTCCAGTGTGTTTCGTTAGCCTGTCTGAAACCAATCATCTATTTGGGTCGACTCGAGTCGCTTCTCAATATTTATTTAGTAAGGCGCAACTCTTGACCGTGAAACTGAATCGGGGTTATTTAATTGTGAAATGCTTGTAGATGTGCTTTTAACTTATCTGGGTCGGTCCAGTTCCATAGTCGGTCTTATCCACTCGAAGTCATGTTGTTCCTAATGCATCGAAACAGAGACAGACACTAAGTGGGTAAATATTTAAAGACATCAGACTTGCTGAAGCTTTCGTTCAGTGTTTTGCAAGAACAAATTTACAAAGCTGTAGCAATACATGCCTAATAACAGGAAAATACAACTCTGAAACATTTTCCTTGTTTTTTTAAACGTGCCTGTGAATGTTAATGTTTTGGGTATCAGGTTAAATCTGAGAGCTTTTTATTGCAAATACTGAAATCACGACATTCCGAAGTCTCCTGGGAAGGCATTGTCGTCCTCTCCAATTAAGACTCCTCAGCCACTCATTTGGTGGAATGAGGGTGACCGTCCCGCACTTTGATTCAGAACCCACTCTCACTGTCTGATTTATTTATGTTCCTTTTTTGAAGAAGAAGAATAAGAAGAAGAAGAAGAAGAAGAAAAGAATATACACAAAACCCAGGTAATTGGTCCAATTACAGACCACAGGTACATTAAAAAGACAAACACCAGTGTAAATAGGACCAATTATACCCTACAAAGGAAAATTTCATAAAGTGTACACAAACAAATATACAATTACCAATACATAATGAACAATTAAAAAGATACACTTAAAATTTGACGTACAGTGTTTTATTTTTGGAAAGGAGTAGAAATGATACAGGGAGAATTGAAATGATAGCAAGACTTTATCTGGCTTAATACCTTATAATAACCAGTGGCAGGAAAGAAATCTCCGAAATTTAAAAGGACGCATGAAATAATCGACGATTATAGCCCAAGTAAAAATGTATTTACAAAAAGCCGGTTATCGGGCCTACTTTATAGAAGCGACATATTAACCCACTTTTGATCGGATCTGGCATTATTGATCACATATGAAGTAGTCTTGGCCAAAGACGTCAGTGATCAAGAACGATAGTTGCATTGTTATGTAGTGCCCCATCATATTTTTTTTACTCTCTCTCGCTGATGTCTTGGTCATTTCCTAGGAATGGGGGGGGGGGGCCATGTTGCGCTCATACCGTCGGTACAGATTCCAACAAACACTGTTCCTTTTTACAGCTCCATGCTTGATCACCGCACGTAGCGCGTAAGTTTACAACCGTCGGGTGCGACATTGAACCTTTTTCTCTATCGCTGATTGGTTCCCTAAGAAAGCTTAGGGAGAAAACAACGAAACAGTTAAACCGCTGAAACGAAATGGCCAAGACGTTAAGGCGAGTAAGCCCGCTGGTCCAATTGTTATGCCACTATAGAGGGTGTACTATGCACCGTCCACTATCGACCACTAGCGTCTTGGGCCAAGACTACATACAAAGCTGCTGATTAAAAGCCAATTTGCTAATTTTGTTGAGTACTTTTTGGCAGCCCCTTTCCCCTATGTGTTTCAGAAGCCTTTTTTAACACTGCAGTTCGTTTAAGGGCTTTTTTGTGACAACGCCACGGCTTCCCACTCGTAGGCAGATAAGTTGACAACCAATAATGTCAGATGTAACATCACTTTGTAGTTGAGAGTACCGTTCCAGTTTTCTTATAGTTGAGGTAATTTTACAAATAGGATACAGACTGAATTTTGCCGGTTGGTCATGTCGGTGAATTCAAAAGAACTGATCAGGCTCGAACCGATTGGCTACCGTGTCTGACGTGTCGGCGTCCCGACCCTAACCTCCTCAGTTAAAAAAAAAAATCACCGAAAAGAATCGCCGGTAAAAAATACGAATCTGCCTTTATTTGATAATGTTAATTATACCAGAAGAAATTTGAGTATTAGCCTACACTTACGTGCATCGCTACAAAAAACTTTTTGATCATACGGTAATTTATTGACGATTTTGTTGTCGTATCGGCAATATTTCTAGGAAAACTCCGGCCAATGAAAAACGATCCGTGTCACCAGTTCAAAGTACAGGCTTTCATACACAGCACTCCAAGCGTCACATAAAACCCTCCTCCCACTTTTTGCATTTCACTCTGTTGGTTGAATATTACTGATATGGTCCTCCTTCTTCAAAATATATGGATTTGAAGATAAAACCCCCACTATACAGAGAGTGCGGAAAGCGACATCACAGCAACAGTGCTGTAACGTGTCAACAAAATACGAGCGATTTCTTGCAAGATTTAGCGAATCCGTCGGTGCAACGGGCAAATTTTCCTTCGGAGCTGGTGGTTCAAAAACAGACTGAGAGGGTACCCCGCCTGATCCTTGGACTATAGATGAACGGGTCGATCGCCGAGTTGACCCACACAGTGTAGTACTAGTAGACACCGTTCCGCATAACAGCCAGCTACCATCTATCCCCATTTAAGAAATACCATAATGTTCAGTGCTTCTGAAGATAGCATGTCAGTAACGTCTATCGCATAGCCTATCAAAATTCACAGCAACCGAATAAACCCTCACGCCTCCCTTGTGTGCAAGGGCGGATCCAGGGGGGGGGGCCAAAGGGGGCCATGGCCCCCCCAAAACGAAACCAATTTTTTTTTTTTTTATGTGACATCGCAATAAAGGCAGGCAATGAGTACACCACCATCTTTTCCTCAAAAAAACATTGGTTAAAGTGGTCAGAAATTGCCTCAGATCGCACCACAGAGCATCTAGAATCCAAAAATTTTTCGGGGCCCTTAAGCGGGCCCCGAACCCCACGCCGTAATTTTTTTGACCCACATTTTTGGGGGACCAAATTTTTTTGGCCCCCCCCCCGAAAATTGTGTTCTGGATCCGCCCTTGCTTGTGTGTTGGGTTGATGGTCATTAAACAGACCGATACCAAAGCATGCAATCTAAACGTATTAAGCCAAGTTTGCATCTGACACCGCGCGGTCAGCGTAATTTTTATTCCCAGGAGGGTTAGGGGCAATGTCATGAATAATTCATGTTTATCCATGAGAACGGACAATGACATCAACAGCATTGTTGTTAGTTACTCAACTAGTTACAATACATTTTAAAGAACGGTTGTCGTCGAGCTACCACACAGTAGCCTAGTGGATAGCGAGAAGAGCTATGGATACAAAGATCCCTGGTTCGAATCCACGTCGTCGCTGCTCATTTTCATCAGCTATTTTTCTTCTCCAAATTTATCACTGAGATAATTTTAAATTAAGGGGAAAATAGAACGAGAACCTAAGTCTTGCAATGATTCAAAGGAAAAACTGAATTATTCATGACATTGCCCCTAACCCTCCTAGGAAAACAAATTACGCGCGCGGTCACACCTTCCAACCTGCATTTTCATGAACCAAAGCTGCAAACAGTATTGTTCCGCATATAATGAATACAAAGTGACAACCAACTATGAAATATCAAGTTGAGAAATTCTGGCTTCCTGCTATCATGGCGACAGCCTCCTGACCAAAATAAGAAATCGTCGGCAGAAAATACGATTAAAGCTGTCCTTGTTTGTTCAAGTTTAATGATATCAAAAGTATTTTGAGCAAGTACACTCATTTCAAGACTTAAAAAGCGTTGAGAATACGCTCATTCGGAGCACTTATTTTGAAATGAAACGTGCGACGCAAATTACGTCTTAGTGTGGTCAAACTACTCATTTTTTTTTCGACGAAGATTGTGCACCCCGAAAATATTTTTTTGCCAGATTATTACACAAAAACCGGCAAAGTTGAGAGCATCATTATTTTTTTCCTTATTTCAATAACCTTTTGATTGGGCTATTCGTGGAAATGCGTTCCAGAGCCCAAAACGGCGCAATTGTTTCCCTCCATCCAACATTAAACGATCAAGTATTATGTAACATGCCTCATGGGATCGTCTCTTGGTGAGTACAAAAACAATTGTCCGTTGTTTTGGCGTCATTACTTTCGCATGCCACCTCCTGTACGGATCGACTGGTCAATAGAAACTGCACTTTGTTTTTGCACAACAGGCTCCATTAGTTGACATGCTAAGTGGTGTAAATAAATGGTTTCATACTTTGCATTTGAGTCCACATTACGTAAGAAGTTATTACTGACTCGGGTGGTTATAACGTCAAATTATCTTGTTATCTATTGGCAAGATGGCAACCACCGATGCAAGCGTCGTGGAGGACAATTTGACGTCGTCTTATTCAGACTACAGTCTCCTTGGCGCATTCTCGCACCCTTTACACATCGAGATTGCCATTTCTACGATTGTATGGCTCATGTGCTTTTTAGCGGTGTTTGGTAACATTCTGATCTTCGTAGTGATTCTCAAAGACAAGCAGCTGAGGTCTAATGTAGCCAATATGTACATTCTGAACCTTGCCAGCGCAGACTTATGTGTTGGTATCAATTCTCTAACAATGAACAATATTTGGCGGTATACCGGCAACTGGCCCTTTCAGCGAGCCGTGTGCACCTTCTGGACTGTCCTGGATTATTCGGCGTGCATGCAGGGCGCCTTCGCAGTGACACTCATCAGTCTTGATCGTTACTTCATGGTGACCAAATTCCTGGAGTATCGGAAGTATCAGAGCAAGAAACTTGCTTGCGGTCTTATAACAGGTACCTGGACGCTCGCGTTGCTAGTCAATGCTCTGCCAATTTTAGGCAATGACCTATGGCCCAATGCTAGAGCCTTTGGTAAGGTTAATCACTCAGTTATCTGCGATTTCGGCGTGCTAAACATTCTTTCCTTTAACATTGCACAGATAGTTGTAGGGTTCTTTGCCCCGGCAATCATCTTAGCCTGCTTTAATTTTAAGGTGTATGCCAACATCCTCAAGCGCTCTAAAGGTTTGGTTCGCACGGCAGTTTCTCCAATGCAGCTAAATACGGCCCACCCACCAGCAGAGCCCAGTGCTAACACTAATTCATCAGCCAACATCACTTCCCGAGACACTAAGAGAACCTACAAAAAACACCGGAAGGCCGCGGCGAGACTTGCCCTTATCGTGGGCATGTTTTCCATCTGCTGGATCCCCTACTACGTCTTGCAGTTCCTATTTATCGTCGACAAGATCAAGTTCAGCTGGTTGCTGTGGAATGGTGTCTACTACACCGTGTGGGTCAACTCGGCGATCAACCCGTTCATCTACGCAGCCACATGCTCCAAGATCAGGCGGCGTTTGGTAGAAGCTCTGTGCTTTTGGAACCATCGAATTCTGCGGCGAACTCGCTAAAAATATTGCGTACAAGGAAGGCAATAGACCCCACACATGATGACCCCAAGAACCTTGTTTCCTTGTACTTTTAAGTGTACTTGCTGGTTACATATTGAAGTTCTTCGTAAGTGAATTAATCAATTGCGTTTGTTATTTTGCGCACCTGCACATGTTTTTTAGTACAAACTGATTCACGAAATAATAAGATTCACATTCATTTACTCACGTCTTATATGAGGTGTGTTTGCATAGTTCGTGTCGAACGTTTTACTCGGAGACTTTGTAAATTTTAATATTTTTGGGGTAGTAATTGTTGACAGTTATCTTTGATATAGTCCTACCATAATTGCATGATCTGAGATGGCATTTTTCAACGTTAAAAATGTATTGCAAACAAAATTGGTTGTTGTCCAAACTAGTATTTATCGATCACTTAAAGGGTATATGACATGCATTTTTGTTAGAAACATATTTCGTGCAATTTTCCACTCCTCTTAAATGGAGTGGAGTGCTGTGGCCTCGTGGTTAAGGGCATTGGATTCGTGGTCTGCAGGTAAAGCTACAGGTTGTGGGTTCGAGTCCAGCCTGTGGTCATGGGCGTGTGCCCTTGGGCAAGGCACTTTGTCACTCATTGCTTCTCTCCACCCAGGAGTAAATGGGTACCTGTGAGGGCAGAGATGGTTATTGTGATCGAATTAGCTTCCTTGCGCCTAACATGCTGCATTGAGCTGTATACTCCCCAGGGAGCTGAGATGGTATTTGGAATGTTTAATTGGCCCAATGATCAGGGGTAAGAATAATGTGCTTTACATTATTTTGATCTTTATTAAAAGCGCTTTATATGAACCCGTTATTATTATGCCAACTGTTTGACATCCCTTTTGGTTATTTTTATTTACCAATACACTGTAACAATACCCTTGAAAATGGCAAAACAAAATTTGAAAACACGGTAAAATGGGACACAAAGGTGCATTCTCAAGGATTGCATTAAAAAAACCGCATTGCATGAGCCCTTTAAGAAAAATCGGTACTTATGTTGTTCGGAACTTGGTATTTCATCTGTGTAATTCGGCTTATCTTATACTGCCTGAAAGCCTGTCATGTCTTTCATAAAAATCCAGACATATATGTCAGAATTTCTATGAAAGACATTCCATTGGTTGCGTATTTTAGGAAATGAAACCACAATCCCCTCACAGTAGTATGACCATCTCTGTTTTTTATTCCGTTTTAAAAGAACAACAGTAAATCAGGACTTTTTTGTGGATACGCTACTGCGTTACATTAAAAACATGTTGTTATCCTGGAAGAATATTCTTTTGAGGGACCGCTACATTATGTTATTTTAATTCGGGACCGACGCATAAGCTAATTGTGACCCATTTTAATCTAGGTCTCCCGACACTCTCTTAATATCTGACTATCCTTTTAAGTCCGGAGCGAGGCTTAACACTGCATCGGCCAACTTTATAGAGGAATTTCTTTTTTTGAAATGTTTAAATATAAAAGTGGCATGCTATTAGATATGAAAGCACTCATTATAATTATGTCCAAGATGACATCAGTTGTGTATGGACAGGTTAAACAATAATTACTAAGTAGATTATTATTTAAAAAAAGACCATGGGTTCCCCACAACCGTGAAAATGCGGATCCTTTTTGTTGGTTAATCCTATTTCCCCTGGTCTTCAATGATGCTAGTGCTACAATATAATGTAGTATGCAAAAAGCACGCATAACACGGATTTGGGATCGCACTGGTTGCCTGAATCCCGCCTCTGCCATCGAAGACGAGAAGATAACCCAAGGGGGCTGCGGAGCCAGTCTTCTTTATTTCTTTGCATTTGCTCTCACTTGCATCTGACTATGCCATTGCTATGTCGTAGCAATTGAGGGCTCACACACTTCACTTTATGCAAGTCCATTTAATCATGACATGGGACCGGGACCGCCGTATTGAAACGAGGCTAGATCCTCCCACATCAATACTCCGTATTGCTCAGTAAATCCAAAGTATGGCTAAGCCTTGCAAAAGTCATATAAACCGTGAATGTAAAGGTAATTAATCAATGGTGTATGGCGTGCATTCTTGACATTTAATCAAAAATAAAGATATCTCTATTTATAATAGAGACATCTCTATTGCTAATAGAGATATCTCTATTAGCAATAGAAATATCTTATCTCTATTTTCTAATTGAGATATCTCTATTATTAATAGAGACATCTCTATTAATAATAGATGTATCTCTACTACTAATAGAGATATCTAATCAATGGCCGATACCGACAACATTTTAAACTTGTCAGCTTTAAACGGCGCCAAAATGACAAACCTTGGATAAACAATCACTTACGGAGGCTAATAATGCAACGTGATAGAGCCTTTAAAAGAGGAAATGGTACTTATAGAAATTTAAGGAATAGAGTCCAACGGATGATTAGATCTGCCAAAACACAATTTTACAGTCGTAAAATAGAGCACTTGAAACAATCCGAACCAGGAAAGTGGCACCAGCAGATCCGTCATTTGACCGGGCTAACTAAACGACCTTTATGCCTTCCTAGATGCAACAATCCACCCCTACAGGTAGCCAACGAGATCAATTCCCATTTTGCTGAGATATGTTCAAGGCTACCTCCACTTGACACTTCTACATTGACCCCATACCTGCCAGCACCGCCTGTACCTGTAATACACCGGAATCAGATATACACTCATCTTCGTAAGCTGAACACATCCAAAGCTTCTCATCCTGATGACTGTCCCACAAGACTTTTGAAGGAATTTGCATTTGAACTGTCTAACCCACTTACCATTATTTTTAACTGTTGTCTCAGTTCTGGGATTTTTCCAAATATTTGGAAAAATGCTTCACTTTGCCCTGTTCCTAAAACAACCCGAGTCACCAGTTTCGACCAACTTCGCCCTATCTCCATAACGTCTGTGATAGCCCGAATCTTTGAAGGTTTCTTGGCAGACTGGATTATGAGGGACATTAGACTGGCTATTGATACACAACAATTTGGGAATTTGAAAGGTAGCTCCACTGACCATTATCTCATTAGCATGCTTGATACTATTCACAATGGCCTTGATAAGGCTGGTAACTTTGTAAATTTATGTGCAGTAGATTTTAGCAAAGCTTTTGACCATATCAATCACACAATAGCAGTTGAAAAGCTTATACATTTTGGTGTTGACCGATCTCTCATTCCAACAATATGTAGTTTTTTATCACATCGCTCCCAAACTGTTCGTTTTCGGGGCTTTACTTCCACCCAGACGCGGTTCTAGAACCAATATTTTTGGGGGGCTAGCACGGTGAATCCAGAATTTTTTCAGGGAGACGTGCTGAAATGTTGACCGGTTATTTTTTCCAGACACTTAGGCCTCCGAAAATCAATAGGGGGGGGGGGGGGGGGCTCGTGCCATATTTTCAATGGGGAGCGCCAATAAAATCCTAAAATCATTCACACCTATATTAACTAATGCACACTTGTCAGTGCAATTTTTTTTTTTTACGGAATTTATTTTGGGGGGGGGGCTAGACAAAAAAAAATGGGGGGGGGGGGGGCTACAGCCCCCCCTAGCCCCCCGTAGAACCGCGCCTGCTTCCACCCCTCTCAGTCTTACTTGTGGTGTCCCGCAAGGCGCAAAACTAGGACCAATCATCTTCCTTGCCATGGTAAATGATGCTGCTCAAACACTGGCAAATCGCTGGAAATATGTTGACGACCTCAGTCTTCTTGATCATCGAGTATTCAGTTACATATTGACTCACTTGTGGACTGGTGTTCCAAAAATGATATGAAACCAAACCCAGCAAAATGCAAAGCTATGCAGATCTCATTCCTACGCAACCCACCTCCTGCCCTGCATCTAAAAATCAATGATGTCCAACTTGAGGTCATTTCGTCCGTTAAACTTCTTGGAGTGACCATCCAAAATGACCTTAAGTGGGACCAGCAGGTTCAGCAACTCATTACGAATGCCTCACGTACAGACTTTACATTCTTAGCAAAGTTAAAGGGAATGTACATCATTGGCTTTTGCTGTAATTTTCAGAAATGGACTATTTGAGGGTTTAGTATAATAGATCAAATGTTGTTACACTGACAAATTTGAAGTTTTGTGTTTGAAACTGCTGGAAAAACCAAGAAAAACCAAATATGTTCAAATAGTCTGGTTCCCTGACTGCACCAAAGATGAAATTGATCAATTTATATATGCCGGAAAATTGTAAAGTAAGTGTAACAGTCTCGCTGGCCTGCACCCGTTCATGAACATGTAACCAATAGCAGGCAAAATTTGCACTGAAAAAAATGGTACATTTGGAGCAGTATAGTTAAAAAATAGTTAGGTTTTTCCAACGGTGGTCGGCCGACCACCATTGGAAATTTACACAAAATAGCACTTTTCTATAAAATGACTTCACACCAGGTGCCATAATTTTACAGGATGCTTTAGACTGTCATTTACCAACATCCTAGTAAGATATTTTGTAAATATTTGGTAGTTTTGTTTTTCGTAGTCTGCAAATGTTGTATATTCCCTTTAAGAAAAATGGTGTTAAAATTGACGACCTCATCTTAATCTATAAGAGCTACATTCGTCCTACACTTGAATACGGTGCAGTGGTGTGGTCTTCGGGTCTGACTGTCAATCAAGTTCAAAGTAATGAAAGAATTCAGAAGCGTGCACTCCGCATAATCCTTTACCCAAAAGTCTTGCCATATAACGATGTTCTCAATCTCCTGAACATCCAATCGCTTTCAGACAGGCGTGTTGACCTCACCACTCAATTTGCCAAAAACTTGCTTACCTCTGAAAAACACCGTCACATGCTTCCCAACCCAAGACTCTCTCTCACCAAACGAAATCTCAGGAACTCCAACCACCTTACCATGCCTCGTATCAATACTCAGAGATATAAACAATCTCCTGTCCCCTCTATGATCAGATTAATTAATTGTCAGTAGTTGTGGTTTTTAGGTGTTCATATACATGTACTTGTTCCTCCTATCTTATTCTATATTAATTACTCAAATTTTATCTGTAATGTGAGTCACTGTTATTGTTTTTTATCTGTTCAAAATTTACTGTTTACATGTATGTAATGCTTAGCAATCATTGTAAATATTAATTATTACTGTAAACCAAATATTTTTAGTCCTTGGACTTTTTCTTTGGTCACCATTTTTTTTAACAATAAAACCGAAATGAATGAATGAATATCTCTACGGAGATATCTCTATTATCATTATCTCTATTATTAACAGAGATATCTCTATTTCTAATTGAAATATCTCTATTATTAATAGAGACATCTTTATTTTTGATTAAAATTCAAGAATGCACGCCATACTGGTAAGATGGGTGGCTAATGCGTAAAGTACTTGCCTCTATAGCTCTCACCACTGATGTGGCTTGGGTTCGATTCCTGGCTCGGACCATAATGAATAGAGTTTTATCAGGGAAACTTTTCTCAGGGCTCTCCGGTTTTCCTCCCGCCGTAAAAATGAACAATTTCGATCTGGCTGTGCTCTGTGGTCAGACATGGTTCGTATGGTGGCAGCTTAAGGCGGCTTACATGCATTCGGCTCGCCCACGTTGTAGCTGCCTCTTTCGCAATTCAGCATCTCAGCTGCGAGAAAAGTTAATTAGCCCCCTCCCCCACCCCATAAAGTAATGAATAAATACATAAAAATGAAAATAAGGTATAGCGTTGTTATAGCGTCGTGTTTTATAAGGTTCACGTGGAATGTTCCTCTCTAATAAAGTCGCTCTCATTGAACTTAATTTTGTAAAAAGTAATCTCGTGTGATTGACAATTAATTGTGGTTATTCTACCGTTCCCGCACTTGGATTAGTTTCGTCCTGCGGAAAGTCATTTCTTAGGTACAATTAGGAATGTTAAATCTAACAGTTGTAATTCTTCCGCAACCCAGTTGGCCCTGTAAACCTTAATAATAAATAATTATAATTAACATTGCAGACCATGAAATCTACTTTTGACGGTCGATACTTGACCATTTGGGAAGTTTATCGGTGTCCGCACTGGGCTTAATTTAAGTTGACAATAGTCTCTCCGTAAAGTTTACAAGAGTCTCCGGTAGTTTTACCTAAACAAAGCCTATATGAACACGGCTTAGACTTTGCAAAAGGCCAGCATGGTATTATAATCAATAATGTGACACAAATGTCAGTGTCTATAACCTCAAGCTCTTTGAGTTGTGTTTGGTGACTTTAATAAGATAATATCGATTACTACATCGATTTCAAATCTGACGCAAGTAAAGGTAAATATTATCACTAACATTTGTTCAGTGTTTGTAGCCAATTAAAAAGAACGAAAAAGGGAACTGACTCATGAGAGTTTTTTTGTTTTGAGGAAAATTTGTCCACTGACGTTGTGAATATCCTTGATGTAATACCCTGCGGATTCAATTAGAACCGGATAATCAGCTCCATGGGATTACATTGTCCTTCCAATCTATGGAAGGTCGTGGCGTTGGAGATGGATCGTCTGTGGAAAGGTTTTCATTTGGAAAACGTTTTCTAATAGTTTAACGAATTTACTTTTCAGTAACATTGAAGAAGGAATTGTTGCTGGCTTTGCGGAACGTCCATCTGCCTGTCAATAAACGGATAATAAAAGGGAATGATCGGAAGTTGAGATTCTTCTTACTTTAGCGCGATCAAGACAGGCAGCTTTGACAAAGAAATAATCGAATGTTACAAAGTGACGTCCACCATTTTCAGTTCGCTTGTGCAAAACTCCTTTTGAAACGAGGAGGAGTTGTTTTCCGGTGCACATTTTGTAGTAGAAAAGCCAAACTATAGTTTACAAACGTTTGAATTATTCAAATATGTATGATGGAAAGTTTGTAAATTCTGCTGAAAGTCGAGTTTTTTTTCCAAGAAATAGAAATATAGCGTCCTCTTTTGAAATTTCGAATGCAGTCAAATGACACCAGATAATTTCATACCTGAGGAGCAATCACTCTGCCAAAATATCAGTAAAAACAAAAAATTAGTGTCAGCTGAAGACAAAGTGTAAAATTGTGTAAAACATGTGCTTCGCGTGGTTTGTTTTAGTTTTGGGTGTTTCTTTGGTGCTTCACGTGTTTTTAGGGGTGTTTTTTGTTGTTTTTTTTGCATGTTAGTGCGGCATTCAGACTTGACCAAAATGTCAGGAGGTTTGTACGCGTCCAATTTCTCTTTTTGTGGCGATCAATCAATTTGCAGTACATGACGAACCAGCAATTTGGTTGGAGGCTTCAAAGAGGTTTCATTCAGACTTTCAAGTACAGGGTTTGAGTAAAAAAAAAAAAAAAGCGGAACGTAAACCCCCAAAAATATATTTCATATTAAAAAACGTATAGCACCAAAATTAATAATGACTGGAAAGCCAATTTCATAAGCTACTTTTAGATGAAAAAAATACTGAAATTGCTCAATCCGTTCAAAGAACATTACCATGTAAACGCAATGACCCTTAAATTATTTTGTGTTTTGACTGTTTGGAACAATAAAGAAAATGACACAGAATACTTGTTTCAACAACTGTAGTACACAATATCTTTAACAACCCTGGTTAGGCAAACAACACGATTTATAAAATCAACTTTTGTGAAAGACAGGCCTTCAAAAGGACTTTGTTGAATATTTGTAACTTTCAAACTGAGGTTTTATCGCTGTTGATGTTTGAATACAATTGTGACGACGATTCTTGAAATCGCATTTTTGGACGAGATAGGTTTTAGGGTCAGTGTTTAAAATATCCTTTAACTGATTGAGCAATTTCAGTAATTTTTATCATCTAGAAGTAGCTTTAAATGAAATTGGCTTTTCGGTCATTGTTGTTTTGGTGCTACACATATTTTTAAATATGAAATATAATTTTATGGGTTTGGGTTTCGCTTGTTTTGACTCACCCTGTACTGTAGAAACATACACGGGAATCAAAGGGCACTACGTACATGTAGGCATCTGGACATAATATTTTGAACCATTACAAAAGATGCGCGAACGGGAATGCATATGCGGCTCGGGGGAAAAATAACAACTTGCTGTTTATTTCTCGTATATCACCAGACAAACCTATATCTATCTACATCTCAACATTTTGCTGTTGGCTACGCACCCCACATGGTTTGCCCGATTAAATTATCGTACAAGAATGGTGGTTTAAATGCACTTTTAACGAGCCGCATATAAGTATTTCGTATTTGCTCCATGAAATAGTCTCTAATACGGTGTAGGGTTATTGTATAACATATAGTTTGTCTATTGATTAAGTCAGACTTATGAACCGTGAGCATCTTGATGTAATCAGCATGAAAGTGGACTGGGAAATCTTGAGATGCTTATGTTTTCAGGAACACTGTGTCTTGGAAAGCGCCCAATTGGGCTACAAAACACGTTTTTCACGCGTTTAAAAGTAGAATATAGACGTCTACATAACCATATTTTAAATATTGGCCATTTTGTGTTATTCTTGCAAGAACGAATTTCAGGGGTCAACATTTTTACTCTGAAAACATCGAGCTGTTTCGGTGCTAGTCGTGATTCCATCGATCGTTTGTTCGGAGTTTGTAGCCAATTAAAAAGACAGAAAACAAGAGACTGACTCATGAGAGCTTCTTTTGTTTGGGGAAAGTTTGCTCAATATATTGTCCGCTGACGTTGTGAATATCCTTGATGTAATACCCGGAGGATTCGTTAAAAAGCAACTATCACTGTAACCGGTATTATGGCAGGTGATCAGTTCCTTGGGATTACACTGTACTGCCACTCTAATCAAAGGTCGTGGCGTTGGAGATGGCGGTCGTTTGGTGGAAAATAATACTTTAGCAATTTGCTTTTCATTGATTTTGAAGAAGGAATTGTACAATACTGGCCTTGCGGAACATCAATCTGCCTGTCATTAAACGGATATTAAAAGGGAATGATCGGAAGTTGAGATTCTTCTTACTTTAGCGCGATCTAGACCGGCTGCGTCGACAAAGAAATAAATCGAATGTTGCAAAATGACGTCCACCATTTTCAGTTCGCTTGTGCACAATCTCCTTTTTAAACGAGGATTTTTTGCAGTTCCAATTTTGTTGTAGAAAATCCAAACTAATTTTACAAATGTTTAAAGGATTTGAGTATAAATAATGGGGAAAAAAAACTATCTGAAAGTCGAGTTTTTACAAGAAATGGACAAAATACAGCATCATCATGTGATATTCCAAATGCAGTCAATGGCACCAGATAATTCCATACTCGACGAGCAACAACTCTGCCTAATTTTAGTCATAACAGCAAAGCAAGTTTTTGGTTTTGTTTTTGTTTGTTTGTTGGTGCTTCAGGTGTTTTTGCATGTTAGTGCGGCATTCAGATTTGACCAGTATGTCAGGAGGTTTGTATACGTCCAATTCCTCTTTTTGTAGCGATCAACCAATTTGCAGTACACGACGAATCAGCAATTTGGTTAGAGGCTTCGAAGGGCACTACAAAATGGGCGCCACCAGTATGCGTTTCATGCAGACGCGTGCATAGCTATGTTCCCCAATGCCTATATGTTTCCCGAAATCCTTAACCTAACCCTAACCCTTATCCTAATCCTAAGGATTTCGGGGAACATCGGTATTGGGGAACATAGGTATTGGGGAACATCGGGTAGACCCCCATGCAGACTTATACGTACTAGAAACATACAAGCGAATCAAAGGTCATTACGTACATGTAGGCCTAGGCATCTGGACATAATATTGGGAACCATTGTAAAAGATGCCCAAACGGGAATACATATGCGGCTCGGAAAAACAACCTGCTGTTTATTTCTTGTACATGTATATCACCAGACCAACCTATCTACATCTGAACATGGTTTGCCCGATTAAATAATCATATATATATTTTTTTACCTAGCCAAATAATTATTTCGTATTTGTATCATTAAATAGTCTCTAAAAGGAATATGTGCAAGAGGAGTTATTGTTTCATGTGATCTATTGATGATCATGTCGGAACCGTGAGCATGTACGAACAAGTTTGTTCAATTGTTCCTGAGTTATAAATGAATAATAATCTCGCAAGTACTTTGATACATTATGGTGCAGTGTTATACTCAAGTACATTTCCACGAGAATGGGTATGAGTACGAGTACTTTGTCATGAGTACCAATATTTTTCCACAAGTATGAGCTCATTTCAATGTGTCACGTGATTTAAAAAAAAAAGAGCAGTGAAAATCTTGAACCTTAAAAAACATGACCTGTAAACGTTTTTTTTTCTTTTCGTCGTTTTTCAGAATTGAAGGTCAGCTTTACCAGTAACCAGTATTGACGTTTCGGCATTGATGACGGCGATTTTTTCACTGACATGAAGTTTAGAATTTCTTCTTCAGTTAGAATGTAACATTTCAATCATACCGAGCATATTTTCTGAAAAACACAACGTTCGAAAGGCCATGTTTTGGGGGTTCACGAATTTCAATGCTCTGTCACAGCGTTTTAGTACGTAATTGGATTAGCTTTCCTTGACAACGACCGACGCTTTGCCTTGGCGACCATATGGTTGACAAGGCTGGTGCAGCCTATCTTGGGTTTGTGTTGTGGAGAACAAGGCATTAGATATACATGTAATGGACCAATCAGAAGATGGGAATGTGTGTCGTTTGGGGGGGGGGAAGTTGATTGATCACCCATGCCGGAGTGGAGGATAGTTATTTTCAAAAAAACCCCGCGTGTTTACTGAAGTGAAGCCTTTCTGTTTTATGTTGTCATTTATAATACATTAACCAGTCATCAAGTGCTTGCGTTCTGCCTGATTGAGTACTTAAATGCAAACTGCAACGCCAGTAGAATCGGGAAGATAAGTAAGTTACTGAAACCTCATAGTGTATTAAATTAATGTATAACTTTGAGGTCTTTAAATAAACAAGGCAAGACTTGCTTGTCCATTCAAGCTAGGCCCGAATGTCACAGGAATCAGTGATATTTGAAAGCGGTAACAATTATTCAAATGGTATGAGACAGTGAGATACTGGAAGTCCTTGGTTAATGAGTATGAAAGCAAAAATTGGCTGAGTGCCTTTCAAGTATGAAGCATGCAGTCATCCTAGAAAAGGCATCCCTTTTTCAACAATAACACAAACATTGGTGTCGACGTTGTAAATAAAAATCTAAAACTTGGACCACGTTAGCCACAATTTGTATTAGTATCTCAGAACGTTACACTGCCAAGACCTTTCGGATATTTTTTTCTCTCATCGGCGGGAACGTGGTGTTTGGTCTTGAATGTGTGACAGGGGCTTCAGTTATCCATTTCACTTCAGTTGTACAGTTCGCTGAAGCGCAAAGCCAACATAAAAAACTCAAAAGTGGCTTTTCGTTACTCCCTGTACTTTTTTGTTCATCACGGAGTAGGCGTTACCGCGTTACCCTTTGTGTAACCCGTCTGATACGCAACGATTTCTTGTCAGGATTTGGAGGGTATGGTGTACTATTGACGACACACCGCGTCGCCCCTTCAACACGCGACGCGACGGCACGACGGCTACATTGCGTCATGTCGTCTAGTCGTGCTAGTCTATTGAATAGCCGGTTCCACACAAGCGTCAATGATATTCGCGCACATTCGGTGGCTAATTATGCCAACCAAGACTGCGTCTTGACCTACAGATTTTGACCATTCAGCAGGCTTTCTATCGAGTCTTCCTTAACCCGTTGTTTAATTACAAAAACATGATAACCAAATTGACCAATCAACAGCTTAGCCCACATTTCTGATCGAAATGACATCACAGTTTCTTAGGTAGACTCTGATTGACTGGCACTCGTGGTTGCATACAATTTGCATGCTGGGATATTATTATTAGACGCTCGGTGAGTGGCACTGCACTATAGTGCACTGCACTACTCCTGATCCCGCGACTACACTGTAAACAAAACCCGTAAAAACACTGTCCATTTCCCGTATTTTTTTACGGTTTATTACCGTTATTGCTCGAACCGTCGCAAGAAAGAACGTACTACGTGCATTTCCCGTAAACCTTGGTGCCCTGACGCAGTCTGGCACTCACAATGCTTTGTATTTAACTTTTCAAAACCCCTCCCCTTTCAAACCCTCACAACCGCCTAGTTTTTAAAGCTGTGATTCATGTGCACTCACGCAAGGTTCGCTAAGTGCTGATCATTGTGCTGTCAAAGCCGTAATGCTTTAATATTGCAGAATTTGGAGAACCAATAAGCTAATCCTGCGGCGTTTACCAGCAATAGGTCATAACATTTACGGGAAATTCGTGTTAAAATTACGGTCACCGTCATTTTTGGAAACCCGTAACTGACCGTAAGTTTACGGTCTTTTGTTGGCAACCCGTTTGACAGTGCTTTTACAATTTTAAAATTATGGGCAATTTTGTTGACAATGTAGCGTTTTGCCGTCGTTCACTCTCAATTGTTTTTGTACACAGTCTGGCGTCTCGTCGTGCGTCGCGTTGTGTCGTCCACCGGTTGTGTCCTGTCGTGTCATTGTTGTGCCTTAACGTCGCTCCTTCTTGTGGTCACTTTCTTATGAAATCAGATTTTAATCAAGTCTGCATTAGGCACAAGTACCCTTGAGAATGTGGTGGGAGGTTTAAAAAAATACGTTTGGCAATACAAAAAATAGCTCATCATCAGCAGGAGTACTGAAGCGGAGAGGATTAGTTAGGAGCTGTACAGCCTGTCTCCAAAAAAATGATACAATCGAAAACGATTTTTTTTTTCAATATTAAATCTCAACATCAGTAAGTCGTTTTGAGCATCACATTAAAGAAAAAAGACCAGGCTTTCCAATACTTTTTGTTTCATCTCATTTGCTTTTGTCAATCCAGAGATAACTCCAGTTTACTGCGAAACACAAAAATCGAGTTTGTTTCTTTTGCCAAGTTGCAATCTTTTGTGAGCTTCAAGACAGCATGGCACAGTGCTCAAAACAACTCTGCCCATGCATAAAAGTGGCACAAAATCGATTTTGGTATATCGCACTAAATTGATTATATCTCTGAATTGACAAAAGCAAATGAGATCAAACAAACACTATTGGAAAGCCCAGTCTTTGTTCTTTAACATTATGCCAAGTAAGAATTACTTATTTTGACATTTCATATTTAACCAATTTATTTTCTGATTGTACCATTTTTTTAGACAGGCTGTATAATTTGGAGCGTTGTAGTAAACAACGCCATTCTGGGCGTATAAACCGACGCTAATATCCAAGATTATATTCCTATGCATGTTGCTTTAATATAACCATTACATTTTCATAACATTCCAATTTTTTTTGATTGACGTTGAGTTGATATAATTGCTACACAGGAAAGGCTGCCAATCAGACTGGTTAATGAATAATCATCAGAGCCAGAAAATATTGTGCCCAGTTCTCAATCCTTCCCCTGTGAGTCCTCCTTGTCCAATGGCAATTAAGTTTTATAATTCATCATCTGTGTAAAGGCTTACCATTTCTATTCTTTACCTTAACCTTTACCTAGGCGTCGTCCATCCACTGCAGGATGTAGACCTCTGTCCGACCTCTGCAGGTTGTTCTTTCCTTTGCTGTCCTTGTCCTTGTCCTCCATCCAACTTTGATAGTCATCTCTCCATCTTTTGTGTGGTCTGCCTATAGATTTTGTTCCGTTCAAGGTTGCCATTCTGTTGTACTTATTGTCCATCTGTTGTCTGTCATCCTGTGTTTTATATTCTCTTAAATGGTTTATCCATGCAATTTTCCCCAATTTGCACAACTGAGTTTCAAACAAACAAGCAAGCTTTAAATTTATTGCAGCACCAAATGATGATTATATAATTCCGTTGGGTACTGTAAATTATTACATGTACCTGTTGTACCAGCAAACCTCGTGTAGTTTCCGATTGAAATCAGACTCGGGAAAACTCTACCTGAAGCAAAAAAAGTCAACGGAATTTCAACATTGAATGATGGATTTGCCGTGAAAAGAAATTACGAGTTTACCGAGTGAAATAATGAATTTTCCGAATGGAGTGATCAATTTGCAAATGGAAGCATATATCGTCGCGTTTCATACCCACTCCAGTGAATTCAGAGGGCATTATGTACGTCTTGTTGAATCGTAGAGCTGGATTCGATAACAATCGTTACCCAGGTGATGTCCAAATAAACTGCGTACAAGTGAGGGGTGATATCATGGGGCACTCACGTATATTTTAGTTGAGTGTATTCATGTAAGGTTAATCCATTGTCACCGTTGTTTGTGCGTGATCATTGTAAGTTTAACGAGCGGCGATGTGATGCGATTAAAAAGTGCAATATTAAAAGCGGAAATTTCTCTCGGTGGAAATTTGAAATTTGTAACACTTGCTTGGGTTGGACCAGCACATCTATTCCCTACAATTAAGTTGTGTGCGAATCGTCACACCCTCCGATATCAATTTTAGGGTGGTTGCAAGTTATATTAGATCGTTTGTTTTCGTTTTGAGTACGTGAAACTTAATTGGGTCAGATTTTGTCCATTCTGTGCAGACGCAAAAGAAACTTCTCTTGCTGACAATATGTTTGGTATGTCTTAATTAATTAATTGACATCGGGACAAGAAACGTTGTCAGAGAACAAAGACAATTAAACCTCTCTGTTGAAAAGCGTTATAGCTTGTACTCTGAGAGCCCCATAGTGGGACATATTAAGGGGGTTCTTATCAGATCGGTGCTTATTTCGTCAATATGCTTCCTGAAAGTTTCCTTGTACCCTTTGTTAGACTTTGGAGCTGGCAGAGTACAAGCTACAAAGCTTTTCACAAGAGAGGCTTGTCTTTGTTCTCTGACAAAGGATTTTGTCAGGGTGGAAGGATCTCCAAAACCGTTGGGGGAACTAAGTAGATAACAGGCTTGGTGTAGCTACTGAACCTTGACGGAGTTGAAATGAAGCACTAATCATTGAATCGCGTTCAAGCTGCTGCCGGCCTCCGATATCCCTGAGGACACGATGAACGGATCTGACGCCTTTTTCTACGGTATTTCCACCGCGACCTTCAGTCGTTCACAGTAACAGTCAGTGTCCCATGGGCGGCACTTGGCGAAGGACCGTACACGCTTCTCGGGGAACTCGGATCGCTAATTCTTATCTGATGTCCTTGGAGACGGAGCGCACTTGCCCTTTCGTGTGTTTGCCACGTTTTCTTCGATTACATTTTCCGCTATCATTTGTTTGTGTTTGTTTGCAATTTCGGAGCGGTCTAATAGAAAAGTCTGTATTCTGTGCATGTTGTATTGGGGGTTCAGGACTGGGGAGTTGCTATCTTACCAAATGCGGTACTCACTAACTTGGAAATTCTTTATAATCTTAGAAACGAAATTTGTAAACAAAACTTTCAGCCGATTTTCTACTTCCAGTTTTTCCCAAAGAGCCACCAAGTCTTTATATTTGTCTTTTCAGTCTGTGGTACCTTAATTAATTTCTCCTTTATTTTCAGAATAGACCTAATGTTGAATTAAGTTCGTATGCCAAGATGACGGCCAAACCATTGCAGATAAACCTGTACTGTATGAAATAGAGGAAGACTTTGCAACAATGCACACAGTCTGACAGTTATGTCCGACAAGCCACCTATAGAAATAACAGATCTTGACTTGTACAAATAACATGTCATATCGGGGAGTAATTGTCTCGTACCGATAGGCCTATTAACTTTTCCTTGAAGTATGACAAGAAAGAGTGCGTTGTTTGTTCATGATGTGATTACTTTCCGCCGATCAATTCGTAATGAAGGAGACCGTGGACGTTATGTTGTCATCCCTGGCTTACAACCTGTCACTCTTGATGGTTCATGAGGTGATTTGGATTTATTGGCTTTTTCGCAAATTTGCGAAAAAACCTTTCTTTTTGTTCTTTCCCAAGATCTTCTTCTTCTTCTTTCTGTCGCCTAAATCCCATAGACTTTGTATACGTATTTTTCTCAATGCCACTTTTGGCATTAATCTTTGTCATACATCATTCAAAGTTAATACAGGCATAGTTCCTATGGCTGAGTTGTATGCCGAAGGGTGACGTCATCATGACGTGACCATGGGTCACGTGACGTCATCACAAACGTGCATATTTTGAAGTCCTATATCTAAAGAACTGTAAGTCCTATTGGCTTGAAACTTGGTATGTAGGTAGACCGGGATGTGTTATAGGTAAACATTGAGGTGATGTCATGATGACGTCATCGTCCGATTTTATATGATTTTTTGAATTTTTGGACCTTTAAGCCATATCTCACGAACGCAAGATGCAAAATTCAAAATTCTTTTTGTATTATGTTTGTTAGGTAACAGGTATATGTACAAAATATTGTAAAATGTGTGACGTCATCATAACGTCATCAAAAATGCGATATTTTTTTTTAAAACACATATAAGGGAAAGTCCGATCGTCATGAAACTTGGTAGATAGCTAGATAATAGTACTAGTATGCAAAATCCGGAATGACGTCACCATGACGTCATCGCATGATTTTTAATGATTTTAAAAAAAATATTTACAAATTCATTCCCCTTTCAAAATTAAACACTTCCTTTCGTTGCATTGACTTCAAGCTTGGTACAAACCAAGACCACAATGCAAAAATGTGCATTGACAAGTGTTATCAAGATGACGTCATCGTAAGGCATGTGACGTCATCATAAAGGTGCATTTTTTAAAGGTACGTCTGATTTAATATGGATTTATTTTTTTTTGATGATAATATATCTCACAGACGCTACATGCTAAATTTTAAAAATTCTTGTACCGTATAATTTGAAACGTTGTACATGCATAGTATATGACGTATTATTGATAAAAAAAATTGCATAATGCGAAAAAGCCCTATGTTCTGTTGCAAACAGACATAGATCTCTAGTTAAAATTTGTTACGCCCTGAACACACTGCGCGCAGTAGGGTTACTCTATTGGGTCCAAAGTGCAGAGCAGTAAATTCAGATTCGCGCTGCATGCGCTTTTTTAATACCAAGTACGGTTTAAAGGCTATGAGAAAATCTGGCGCCTGCAACCTATGAAACATTGTGACATTGTGGCCTTGATCTCTTATAGTCCTCCTCTAGGTATCAGTAGGTTTTGTAATTATCGAAATGCATTTTTAAATGTGGATCCTCTCTGTTAAAGTCTGTAGCCAATGAGGCATTACGGAATCCTTGTTCAATTTTTTTGTAACATCTGCAGTAATGCATTGAACCGTAGGATTCCCGTAAAATACGGTATGTAATATACATGTAGCGTATACCTTTAAATCAATTGCGTCTGTACTTAGGGATATGATTGATTTTAGAGACGGCGTCGTTGAATGTGGAATTTTTTAAGGCAAAATGTCTTTGAAATAATTAACGATATCTGTGTCAATTTACTCTTTTTTTTCCTCTGTAATTTTCTTTGGTCTTCTTTGTATATTTTTGGTTGTGTTTATTAAATTTTCTGTACTTTTGTGTCATGAATTTGTGCGAATAAAGATATTATTACTATTACAGTGACAATTAAATGTGGAATATTGGGTACCTCGACAAAAGAACATGTGTTTGAAGCAACGGTTACGAAAAGAAACGTATGGCTGTAATCAAGACTAGCGATCCAACGGTTTGATTTATGAGTACCAACAATGTGTACACCGATATTCATTCGCATGGTATTAATTACACACAAAACCAGCAAAATGTTGAGGTATAATGTTGTGTTGTGTATAATCCTTTGAACTATTTTTCCAAATATTATGATTTCTTGGGAAACATTCTTTGAGAGCCGAACTGATTTGTTTCGACCAACCGTATCACAACGGGTAGAGCGCCGCCCCATCGGTTCCGAGGCTGCATGTTCCCCAATACCTATATGTTCCCCAACCCCGACCCTAAGGATATTGGGGAACATAGGTATTGGGGAACATCAGGTTGATCCTGGTTCGGAAGGATCTGCAATATTAATCCATATATACACAACGACCGTTAGACGAAATACATACCGACTTTTGAGTCGAGATATTTGAAGACTTATACGAGTCTCGTTGCAATGACATCTGAAATACCACACCACTCGGCAGCAGTGATACCGACGTCATCATACGTTGAAAACCAGGCACGCATACACATGTGTGTCGTTTGGCGAGCTTTGGGCACTGCAGAGTTTGCGTTTGAATTGCCGCACACTCTCCACATCTGCCAACTGTCGCGGCACGGTATATTAACTTCAAACAAATTCTTCGTTATCTGTTTGCATGATGGCTACCACCGATGTAAGTGTCGTAGAGAACAGTTTCGCGTCGTCAGATTACAGCCTCCTTGGCGCATTCTCGCACCCTTTACCCATCGAGATTGTCATATCTACCATTGTATGGCTCATGTGCTTTCTGGCGGTGTTTGGTAACATTCTGATCTTCGTAGTGATTCTCAGAGATAAGCAGCTGAGGTCCAATGTAGCCAATATGTACATTCTGAACCTTGCCAGCGCAGACTTGTGTGTTGGTATCAATTCTCTGACAATGAACAATATTTGGCGATATACCGGCAACTGGCCCTTTCAGCGAGCCGTGTGCACCTTCTGGACTGTCGTGGATTATTCGGCGTGCATGCAGGCCGCCTTCGCAGTGACACTCATCAGTCTTGATCGTTACTTGTTAGTAACCAAGTATCTCCAGTATCGAAAGTACCAGAGCAGGGTTATGGCAGGGGGCCTCATAACATTCACCTGGACCGTCGCGCTGGTATTCTACGCCATTCCCATCCTGGGCAATGAGTTATGGCCTAATGCGAAAGCCTACGGTGTTGTCAGCTACTCGGTAACCTGCGACTTCGGTACGCTGTACATCCTGCCCTACAACATCGCCCAGATAGCCATTGGTTTCGCTGTGCCTGCAGTTATCCTGACTTATCTCAATGTCAAGGTGTATTCCAACATCCTGCAGCGATCTAAGGGTTTGGTTCGCGTGGCGGTAGCTCCAGCTCAACCCAGTGCCACTACGGAAGGTGGGAACGACCCAGCCCTGCAGCACGGCCCCAACGCTGATTCAAAAGTGAATGCGGAGCCGGTGGCGTGGAACACCAAACGGACCTACAAAAAACACCGGAAGGCTGCTATAACGCTTGCCCTTATCGTGGGCATGTTTTCCATCTGCTGGACCCCCTACTACGTCTTGCAGTTGCTGTTTGTCGTCGACAAGATCAAGTTTAGCTGGTTGCTGTGGAATGGTGTCTACTACACTGTATGGGTCAACTCGGCGATCAACCCGTTCATCTATGCCGCCACTAGTCCCCGAATCAGGCGGGGTATTATCAAAATCATCTGCTTTTGGAACACTCGCCTGTTGAGGAAAATACGCCCACTTTAAGAAAATTATATTGATTGCTTAAAAATGTGTTCCCCATAGATAACATTAATTCCCAATTTGTACTATTTTGGGTTTTTTTCTTGCTATGAAAGCATGGTTTCCGCAAATTTCTGTAGAATTGTGTGGTTGACGTAAACCTGAAGAAACTCTCGGGGAAGATGATGACGAAATAATTTATGTGGGAAGCAAAACCCGACAATGATAGTCCGGGAATCCATCAGACCCAGACAGGAACTGAAAGCCAAATGCCAGTAACGGCCTTCATGTGAATCGAACATGGATCTCGCCGGAGGAAGACATGACAGTTTCTCTTCTATTCCCTTAGAGCCGACCGACGCCACTAAGCCTATATTTATTGTTTTAGCATCTTTTCAGGCCATTTCTTGAGGTAAGAGACTTACAGTCCAATAAGAATTGACATGAAAAGTAACCAACCCTAACATTTGAGTTAAATTAACAACATACTTTTTCCTCAAAATTTTTACTCAAAATCCTTTATGATGAACGCACACAAAATCATATTGAACCATTTTTGTCGATAGGAAAATATCATTTTTAAGCTCTTAAAATGGCGATTCTACACTCCAGAAATCATATGGCACAATTACAGAAGCCCAAGTTGGATCAATGCTAATCCAATACAGGCTAATCCTAAGTTGGTCACATTCCAATACGGGCAAGAGAGCATGGCAGCTTCCACAAACACCCATGAAACTCACGTAGCAACTTGTTACTAGTAATAACGGAATCACAGACTCAGTTATAACAATTAGTGCAATCCAATCGATATTAATTTAACCGAATTAATATCATTTTATAGTCAGACAAATTATGTTGCTGTCAAGATCCGATTTTAAGCATTTGGGGGACTTTTGTAAGTGTTTATATTTCTGTTATAAAGGTTACTTTGAATAGTTTTACGGCTATTTACACGAAGGTTTACCCCTAATTTTTTTCCTACTATGGACAGTGACATTCTTGAAATGCTTTTATCATAATAAATTTGGTCATAACCTTCACCAGTAGTTTGGACCTTTGACATTTTACATTTTTAGGTTGAAAACTTGCAAGAATCCTTGCCCGTTCATTCAAAGGTAGGATTTCGCTTAGATGTCGGAAATACATGCCTTTTTTTATAAATTGCACATCCCTTCTGTTTTTTAATTAATTAACATATTCCCCCAAGGTTGATTTCGATTGATTTTATTGAGGGACATAGCTTGAGTTCCAATAAACACATTGCCATCAAAATTTGCCTGTTAACTAAAACGTCAGGGTCGTCAATTCGTACTGGTTTATAAATGTCTGGCGAATATTTCTTGATTTATATATTGACAATGGGATAGCTAGGTAATTATCTTTTAGAAGCCTCGAATCGTGCGTAAGGGTCTTATTGTCCGCATGATCAAAGTGCGGCCTTCAAAATCATTATTTATTCACTCGAAATATCTGAAAAGGGTTCAGGAAAAGTAAGAGGCAACAGATTATATGGAACATATTTTGATCTTGTATATTACGTGTACACACAAAGTATATCCTATGTTGATCCTGTGTATGTTTACAAAAATACGTGAAGTATATCCCAGCCACATTGTATGTTTCCCCCTAAAATAATGGTATCTTTGTTTCATATACTTGGATATTTGAGTATGAATGGGTGTCACTTGTGTATTTAAATCGTAATGGTAATTATGCTTGTGCCTTTTATGCAGTGGTTATGTGGAAGTTTTTTTCTTTGTGAAGAAAATAGAGCATAAAATAAGTAAACCATGATTTGTAACGTTATAAACCGTGTGGTATATATGCTTATCCAAATTTGAGTTAAATATTTCTAATGGCCTTATGAGCTAAAAACATGTTCATTGTCATGAGTTTTTTTTTTACCAACACATTTCCAAATCTGTAGGTTTAGGAAACACAACAGAATGAGTGTATTGCATATTGGCACCGACAACCATTTTCTTTCGGGGACGAAAAGGAACTGTTGATGTTCATTTCAAGTTAATGACCATGCCTATTATTATAATAATAACTGTTGTCAATTTTTTTTCATTGAATGTAGATATTCATTTGTCCTGAGTGAACCACGCTGTTAAACTCCAGATTTTTCCTGGCCAATTTCGACTAAAATTCGTGTAATTTTAATATCTGTCTCATTTAAATTTTTATTGAAACTGGCTGCTTAATTCCTGAGGCCTACATCAACATTAGTCGTCAAAAAGGAGTCACCCAATGTCATTGCTTGGCATTCTCTAGACGAAAACGTTCAATCGAATTCCAATGTTCGTTTAGTTCATTCCATTTCGTCGAAGTCAGTAGTCAGAGGCTGGTTGATAAAGAATTCAGTTTTATTGGAAACATTCTCCAGTTGTGAATTCAAATTCGTTACTGTGGTATGTGCTCTCAGACTCATATTCATTATGTAATTGTATTTTTCGTGGAGATTTCATGCTGCGCGGTTCTTATGATAAACAAGTCTCTGTCAAAGCACTGTTGAGACTACCGATGTGTGGCCAATGTAGTTAGGTATAGAAGCTGATTAACGCGTATATAGAGAACAGCGCCCGACTAGCCACAAATAGCAGACACTCCAGGCAGCTAAGGACTGCCTCCAATTTGTATCGTGAATATCAAATTAAAACCCTCAAGTTTGATCTGAACTCGGTAATCTGCGTGCATTTGAAAGCGTTAGAATGAAAATGAACCAACGGGGAAAACCTATATTAGATTAAACTTACGATTCGTCAATATAAGTGCACATTTTTAACAGTGTTATAATAAGGGAATAAATGTGTGCATGGGAGGTGCTAAACACTCTGTTTAAGACCGGTTGAAGTCTGGATGCTGATAATTATACCCGAGCCGAAGGCGAGTGTAAGTTTCAGCATCCAGACTGCAACCGGTCTTAAACAGTCCTGGTACCAGATTTCAAAGGAGTCAATATTTCATGTGACACTGGAAAAGTGTTTAAGACCAGCCAGCCAAGTCAAGCCAACCATTTTAAACCGACCACGTGACGGGCTCCCAACCAATACTGTATGAGGTATTTATGAGTGTGCAGTTTGTCATTGAACGTATACCTTATGGTCCACACATAAGCAGCATGCCTTAGAAAATTACACCAAGTGGTTGGTGCAGTAGATTTTGTGCATCGTATTGTATATGAATTGCAAAATCTAGTTTTATGACAAAAGTGTTATTGTAAGTGTAGTCATCAGTTAATTATTGACTATTGGCATTTAACTGAGTTGTTGATCAGTGTTTTATAGTAAAGAGCAATTCCACGGTAAAGTAAATAACTGTAATTTTTTGGAACACTGTAACATTAATTCCTGTGTATTTATCACACCCAACTCATCGTGAGGTTGTGGGTAAAGATTTAATGTGTAATAATTGAGATTCAAAAAGTTTACGTGGGTCAGTTTGAGGTCAAAGTTTGGTGAAGTACGAAACTAAAGACTTGCCCTCTGAAGAGTGTCATCGTAGAATATAATCGCCCTGTGCCAAAATTACTCAGTAGATGGGAAGATTATTCCTTTAAAGAGAAGCCGAGTCTGAGTTATTTTGAATTTTGAAGGAAGTATAATAGTCAGGTAACTGACGTTAGTTTAAGAAACCTGTGGCTCGTGTACATGGTAAAAGTTGGGTAAACGGGTTGGTAATTGTGCCCAATGTTGGTCAACAAATCAACTGCCGACACTCTTGGGAAAATCACTTTTTACCAGAATAAGTAAACGATTAGTTAACGTCATACTAAGACATATCCCAACACTGTTTTACCTAAACTTTTGTGTGTGTAAAAGTATTAATAGCGACAGGAAACTGTAGAAAGGAACCAATAGGCAATTTGTAAGCATCTTAACACAGGTGAGATTTTTGACTTACAGTTCATATATTTTCCTTATCAAAGAAAACTTTGCATGAATTAAATATTTTATCAAGTTATACGTATGACCTGATTGTCACTGCCTAAAAAAAGCTTCAGTCTATTTTTTCATTGTAAAGACTTTTTGGTGCACATAATGTAATAAACGTATCAAATAAAACGAAAGCCGGGTTTGCAATGGAATTTTTGGGGTAAAACAAATGGAGACTTTTGTCAACTTACCCAAATTAGGCCAGAGCGGGCGGACGCTAAATACTTCCCAAATGGTCAAGTGAAGACTGTCGATTGTAAGTTTCAAGCTTCGCAGCCCCAAGTTTCACAGGGCATACAAGACATCGCGGAAGAATTTCAATAATTGTTAGTTTTACGTATAACGAATGAGTTTCCACGGGCCGAAATCAATCCAAAAACCCAGATGCTGGGTAGAATAACCACAATGGAATGGTAACAATCACACTCGGTTACTTTTTACAAAATTAAGTGCAATGCGAACGATGCTCAACAATGCAATTCTTCCCCAGATCTCTGTCATTATTATGATGCCGATTTCTGAAAGTTCTGTCGAAATTTGCTGACGCGTGATGTCACCAAAGCATTTCGGTGAAGGTTTTCCTTGTAACCCCCCCCCCCATATCTCCTTACGCGAAATTATATTAATAATGTCTATAGTTGCAAATCATTCTGACAGCTAAGCAGGCTGGCAGCAAATGCCTAGATTTCTTAAGATAACTAAAAGTGAAATGGTGTTCTCAGCTTTTCGACAGGTATAAAGCTTCATTTATTTGACGCAGACTGAAAAAACGCCCAACGTTTAGCATCATGTCACTGCGATTGGTATATCGCAGTTCTGCCACAGGTTAGCGCTCTTTGCTTCTGCGGAACCTTGTTTACTCCGTTTATGCATCAACAAACATTGTTTCAAGGAGAACAGTAATCGTGGTTTATAATGGACCTAGAGCCTCAGAAGAAATGACAAAGGGGATCTCCACAGGCTACGGAATAACTCTTCCGGAATATCTGTTCGGACTTTGAATGTCAATCACGTCTCAGCGGCCCTCGTCCGTAACACTGCAGGGAACCTACGTCAACAATGATGAAAAGCAGTTGCCATGGGAGTGTCATGCGCTTGGATTGATAAACAATCATATCGCAGGGAATTGTAATGTTTTTATACTTCCCTTATATAAGTACATCAATTTTTACAGTTACTTCATTTCGAGAAATGAAAATGTGTCTTCTTGATACTATTTGGCTTCTTAACTTTCAAGGAGACCTGAGTTCTTACACAGCCAAAATGAGCTTTGTACACAACTGTGTGTGCTTACGCAACCAGGTGCTATGAACTCTACAAGGCAACTACGTCAGTCTCATGCCCAACTTAACCTTTTGTTTTTGTTTTAGAGAGACGAGACTTTTCTATGCCCTTGTTCAGACGTTTTAACGTTGTGTCAGGTTCTTGTGAAGAAGGCAAATGAAATAAGTTTTGGAGATTGTCCAAGACCCGGGGAGAAAATAAATCACATTTTTTACCGAGTTTTTTGCTAATTTTACAATGAGAAAGGAAGATTTAACTAAATATGTGACTAATCGGTGAATGGACGGCATGCACTGTCCCCCATCCAATCCTGGTCGGTTTTTAAGAGCCCGTCGCGGTTGAAAGATCATTCTGCAATTACCATCCAGCGAAACCCAATGACCAAAGACAACACGATGTAGTAGCCATATGGGTGAGTTACTATCTTCCACGAGTTTTGAGTTGTGATTTTCAGACTTAGTTTCTACAGTTACAGTTGTTCTATAGTTGTAATGTTGATGGAAGTTCATAGGTTTTACTTTTAGTTCTTAAGTCCGATTATTTTGTTTGCAATTGTTTGAATCGAGTTAATATGTATACATTGTACTTCTTAAACTTTTTAAAATAATAATTGAAATAATTATGGCTAGTCAATCGTATGAGACACTGGGTTTTTTTTGCGTTCTTAGGACGAAAGTTACCTTCAACCGTGAAGCCAACTATATGGCATTAAATCGTTATTTTTTCAAGAGGAAGTGGTTTACACATTTCGGATATTTACGGATTTTCTTCATTCATCCATCGAATTTATCAGGCACATCCACAAAATCCAAGAGACAAATGATTGAAAACAAGGTGGTTCTCGGACCGCCTGCTTTCGCTATTATCTTTAAAGAGTGACCTTTGAACTTGGTGTGTGACCTTTGACATCAGTATTATGTGAAGGTTCTCATGTTGCATCTATGACCCAAGTTCAGTTCCAATTGAACCTCAACTTTTGAAATGAGACCAATTTGACATGTTCAGCCTATTTTACAACTTGACCTCAGATGACCTCTGACCTTGGTAAGTGACCTTTTACATTGTCATGTGAAGGTTCCCATGTTGCATCTACGTCCAAAGTTGGGTTCCAATTGCACGTCAACTTTTGAAATGAGACCAATATGACGTACATGGACAACCTATTTTACAACTTGACCCAGATGACCTTTGACATCACTATCATAATGGATGTTCCCATGTTGCATCTGTGATTCAAGTTTGGTTCCAACTGGACTTCAACTTTTGAAAGGAGACCAATTTTACGAAACCAAAAAAATTAACCAAAATACCACATACATACTACATAGGCCTACATACGTACGTACAGACATAGTGATTGGTTCAGTAGTATCTAAAAACACTCCATCTATCCATTAACCTCTTTTTCATTTATTTTCTCACAAAACATGCATACAAAACTCAAGTATATAAAGATCTCGTCGATATAAAGATCCACTCACTGATTCTCTTCGGCCCACGTCTCTTTGCATTGAGAGGAAATCTATTTACCTTTTTATATAGATAAGGGCGTCCTTTTTTATTTCTATGGTTCTCATATTGATGTTTTGCCTGTGAAGTAGTGTCGGTCGGTTGAACAAAAATGTTGCCGAGTGCATATGGTCTCTATAGTTTTGTGTATTGCAATGATTTTATTGTTATCACTGAATACAACTTCCTCTCATCTTCTGGATTGCTACAATACGCCGTACTCCGCGCAAAAAAATCTGGTATTCGTTTTCAATAGCTTTTCAAATATATTCATTATTTTTTATCATTTGTTTTTGTTTTCAATGGGGATTCAGCCAGGGTCGGTGGTAATAAAAAGGCTTTTTTATTATTGGATAGGGACACCGAAATAGGGTCGGTTGGAAATGAGAACAGAACAAATTAAAAGGGATGCCCTAATAAATGTTGTATCGAATTTACATGCATGTGATCTGAAGTGAACCAAAATGAAATGAATTGGAAATTGGTACAGAGCTGAAGGGCAGCATTGCTTAACTCAGTCCACGGACCATTTACACAGTCCATCTCTATGTCTGGTATTTTTGCAGTCCTGACGAAAATGATACCTAACGAAATTTAACACTAGTGAGTAAAACAAAATTAGTATTTTGAATTCTTTTTTATATGGGGATGGGGAAAAACCTTAGAAATGTGGCGGGGATCGGGATCTAACCCAGGTCATCCCGCTCACAAGAGCCGTTGCTTACCCACTACACCAAATGTGCTACACAACTGTTGGTGGAAATTTAATACATCTTATGATTCAGCCCAATCTTAAAGAGTACAACACCCTCTGTTGACATGGTACGGCGCTCCAAGAGTGCCATCCACTTCTTTATTTACTCAGATAATTTATCACGTCATGTTGACATATTGCCGAGAGTAAGGCGACTTAATCACATAATTGTATCGCCCAGTCGACTAACCGAAGTCGCCTTGGTGACTTGTCAGATGCATTCCAAGTCGACTTCCATAAGTCGACATGACGACTTGTCCAGATGCATTATCTCTCCAAGTCTTCTTCCATAAGTCGACATGACGACTTGTCCAGATGTATTATCTCGTCAAGTCGACTTTCCGAAGTCGAGATGACGACTTGTCCAGATGTATTATCTCGCCAAGTTGACTTCTCGAAGTCGAGATGACGACTTGTCCAGATGAAATATCTCGCTAAGTCGACTTCCTGAAGTCGAGATGACAACTTGTCGAGATAAATTATCTCGCCAAGTCGACTTACGATGTGGAGATGATGACATGCAAAAATCTCGTTCTGTATGGATAACCCGTTGTTGAAGCACTGTCGTTGATTCTTTCATGTTCGTCGGTGCATTAAAGGTTTTCCCCACCCGTTCTTATATGAACAATAAACCGGCAGAGGAACAAGAGATAAACTGTAGGGTATTGATTTGATCTGGGTCGAAGTTGATTTGTGTTTTTTTTTATTTTCAACTTGTTTTAAATTACTCCCCCAAGTTTCGTAGGAAATCACACCTCTTCCTAGTTTTCCTCTATTTATCCCGTTGAAAAGTAATTCACTTCACGTTAAACATTAACAATCATAAATTCACAAAAATGTCTTTATTGGCAGGTTGCTAACTGCTCAAAACATTAGCTAGCCTTAGCACACTAAAATCACACTGTGATCATCACATTATGATAAAGTTCTGTTCCTAGCAATATAGAAGTTGTTCACTTTTGAATGAGACTTCGGCCTCAATATTACTGTGACGTTATTCTGATGTCATGAAGTATGAAATTACCCAAATCGACCTAAATCAAATTACCCAGATCCCAAATCGACCTAAATCGTTAAGGCTGAGAAAATCCCTCAGGAAGAATGACATTTTGTCAAACATGTAATTCAAATTTCCAAGAACCTAAACAATTTCCCTATTAATAAGTTAATGATACTTTCCTCCTCGACGAAAGACACCAGGGGGAAGACGTTAAAAGAGAGTACTTTTTTGCTCATCCAGTCAGTGGCGTGAGTTTTAACCTAATTCCGGTGGGTGGGGGGGGGGGGGCACATGGGTGCACACAATTTTTAATGGGGCACTGTAGGCAAATGACAAATTTTTGTTCATTTCAAAATTTTAAACGGGAAGCGCCGGGGGGGGGGGGCACGGACATTCGTTGTGGGAGGGGGGGACAACCCAGTTACGCCACTGATTGTACCGGTATATTTTACCTTTTTTTCAAGAAATGAAAAAGAATTTATAACTGTAAATATATGTCAGCATGTTTTTTTTAATATCCTTCCTTTATCCCCATGCAAACGGTGGCCATATTTTACAGCATAACCGGCTAATTCGACAATATTATATTTTATCACATCTGCCTGTGAGTTGCGCAAAAGGAACGTTTTCCCTTTGGAATGTTGTTGTCAGTCTCTCTTTTTGGAAAAGCCGAATATATATTGGCTAATAGGACATGATGCAAACCGCCTTGCGAGTGGTCGGTTTCAGAGTACAGGTTACTGATGAGGCTACCGTGTATACAACCATGCATGCGGTGCTCAATCGATAACGATTCGCAAGGCTTTCTACCGGCTTCTCCTTGCAGGGGAGTCAAAAAAGAAAATGACTGAATTTGAAAATATTCAAAAATATTCGGCTTGCTCAATTTCATTATTAAAAAATGATAAGGTACATCTTATTGACTTTTAACTGTGAACATTTCACGTCATTTGCATACTTTATTCCCGCGTTATGTCTAAAACAAGATAAGTTTGCGGTAGCACCATGTGAATAAATCTCTTTTGTGAGTATGTGTGGTTCTGAAAAGAACCGAGGGACTCAAAGTTTCGAACAGTATGCTCTGCCCGTCGTCAGGAGAATGTTATTCACATGCTGCTATCGCAAACTTTTCTTGTCTTAGTATCTTTCCACTATGCAAACCTACAAATCTCACGTTATGTCTATTTGAATAAAAAGATCACAAAAAACTCGGCTGTCCACCTCTGATAATTCTACGAACTGGTTATACACTGAGTATTATGAAACATTGACGTTTTCCCACCTCGATGATTGAACGAGAACTTGCAAAGGATTTTTATATCGCTAACGACATTTCAGAAGAAAAAGAGTTGACTTGTTCCTCATATGCAAACCATTACAACTGACAGTAAAAACAATGGTCTTGATTTCAATTATTAATACATTTATCTCATTTTAATGAATGCTTGTGTGTATTATCACTACGCTCAATGGCACTCCAAGGACAGCTATAAAAATTGTTTCTTTAAGTAAAACATGCATAACTTCTGTTGGCATAGATCAATATCAGTAATTGCTTTTTTTTCCAGATGAGTGGAAGAACATGCTCTTATTAGACATACTTCATTGTATCAAATTTGTGTATCAAATTTGATTGCATTTGGATCACCTTGTAGACGATAATAATTGCCGTATATGCACAACAACAATTGGGGCGGAACCAGGAATTTGTGTGTGTGTGTGGGGGGGGGGGGGGTTCATCAGCAAATCAATGCTGAAATGTAGACAGGTTTTTTTGTCCGGACACTTAGCTCCTTAAAATCAATGGTGGGGGGGGGGGCGTACCATACTTTCAAAGCGGTCGCTTTTCAAATCCGACGATTATTAACAATTTGTTACGGGATGTACAAATACCCCCTAACCCAGCATCGTATTTTGGGGAAAGGCGTATAATACCAGTATAATTTGTCGGGGTGTCGGAGTAGGGGCGCTGGGCAGTACTATTGTACAGGATTACCCCGTAACGTCTCACGAATGGGCTATTGTGTACACAGTACAGATGCATGCAAAGGCCTCAATTGAATAGCCATTCGGAGCCAGTTGAATATAATTTTTTATGATTTGGGAAAAGCTTGGCTAGGCTTGACTTGTCTTTTTTATTGCCACAAGAAGATTTAATTTTACCTCAAAATAAGTCATCAACTATTTACATCATTACGATGTTATCAAAATATAAAACAACAAACCAAAAAATTCGACCAAATTTATTTCTTTGTAGATTGTGTTTATCCGGCTTACAAACTCATGGGGCATCGAACAGGGGACATCAGTGGTTTAGTCGAGTAAACACACACAAAGACATGTAAAAATAGAACTAAAGGAAAGTTGAGTGTTCATACGTTTGTGGTACATTTTGAAACGTGTAAATTATTTTCGCAAACGGACTTGATATTTCTTAATTATTTAATAGCATTCGTAGAAACTAATACCCGACGACACCGAGACTAAAAATTGATCAAAATGCGGCGCACAGAGGCAACTAATGGTTGTGTCTCTTTCGTTGATGTTCATAAAAAATGCAAAACGTCTGCTCGTGTATTTCCTTTCCACACATGAAGCGGCACAAAGACGGATGATTAATGATGTCATTAGAGTTGTTTTCATTGAAAAGGTATTGTTGCTTTGATGCAAAGCGTTTGGGTATTATCATCTGTGGAGAAGCAGTTAAGCTTGACGAACATGCAACGCATGATTGTATAGTTTAGGGAATTTGAAAGGTTATTGTTGGTATAATTATATACGTGCTTTTTCAAAATTTAGATTTTTCTTTTCCGAACGAAATGTAAAAGAAATATAATGTCCTGCAACAAATGCCCCCCCCCCCGGCGCTCCCATTTAAAATCTTGAAATGAACACAAATTTGTCTTTGTCTTCAGTGCCACAGATTTAATGTTGGCAATAAGAGCCTTTATAGTGATTTTTTATCAAATTATTTCTCGTAATATATCAGACAAGAGTTTTGCTAGCCGTGAGAGTCGTTTTATCTTAATATGATCTCAATGTGATTTGAAGCAAATCTTGAATTTGTAAGTGTCATTTCTAGGCAACCTGTCAATAAAGACATTTTTGTGAATTTATGATTGTTAATGTTTAACGTGAAGTGAATTACTTTTCAACGGGATAAATAGGGGAAAACAAGGCAGAGGTGTGATTTCCTACGAGCCTTGGGGTTGTAATTTAAAACAAGTTGGAAAAAAACTCAACTTCGACCCAGATACCCTACAGTTTATCTCTTGTTCCTCTGCCGGTTTATTGTCCCCCGGGTGGGGAAACCTCAAATGCACCGACGAACATGAAAGAATCCACGACAGTGATTCAACAACGGGATATCAATGCAGAACGAGATTTTTGCATGTCATCATCTCCACATCGTAAGTCGACTTGGCGAGATAATTCATCTCGACAAGTTGTCATCTCGACTTCAGGAAGACGACTTAGCGAGATATTTCATCTGGACAAGTCGTAATCTCGACTTCGGAAAGTCGACTTGACGAGATAATACATCTGGACAAGTCGTCATGTCGACTTCTGGAAGTCGACTTTGAGAGATAATGCATCTGGACAAGTCACCAAGTCGACTTTATTAAGTCGACTTGGCGAGATAATACATCAGGACAAGCCGTCAAGTCGACTTCGGTAAGTCGACTTGGCGATACATTTATGTGATTAAGTCGCCTTACTCTCGGTGATGTGTCAACATGACGTGATAATTTATCTGAGTAAATAAAGAAGTGAATGGCACTCAAGGAGCGCCGTAATACGGATTGCCACCGGCAAACCTTTAGTAAACGTTAGCTTGCCGGCATTGCTATCCACTATCTTTCAAGTTCTGTCCATGTATCACTGAAAAAAAATGTGTTTTCTTTCAGCAAACCGAAAGAAATTCGCACTCATCCCTATGTGAATTGTTTTCGTTTTGCTGAAGGAACGATTACCTTTTTTGTGATCCGTAGACAGAAATTTAAAACGGTGGTTGGAGAAAAGTACATGGGCGATTTGAATTCTTGTACAAAAAGAAAGCTTATCAATTAGGCTTTCATATCCTAGAATCTGATAGTACTACGTACATGCAGAACTTCATTAAAAGATTGGTCCTACCATTTTGTGTTTCCTTTTTTTGACTCACTCTGTATAGATATTGCCTGTGCACCACATTTCCCCAGTGTTGTAGTACTCGTACTCGGTACTCTCGAGTACTACTTGTGTACTTTTTTTTTTTAGTACTCGCACTCGCACTCGAATGACAAAGTACTCGTACTCGAAATGACGGTACTCGTACTCGGGCAGCAATGTACTCGTACTGGGCATGTCGAAATTGTACTCGATTATCAAAGTACTCGTACTGGAATAGCTGCAGTACTCGGGGAAAATGGTATAGCTTGACTTACCACGGCCTTATTTTATCGATACTTTCAGTTTGCAACAGTTGATTGGCTTACGTCGAAGTTTCCTAATTTTGTGATTTTCGGGTTGGGTCGGTAGGGTCGGTTAATTAGCCATTTGGAAAAATCCCGAAATAAACCGAAATACACCGAAACAGTTCGGAAATTCACATGGTGCAATATACATGTATATTGCAGAGTCACTGTGCCCGGTACGACCCGGTACGATCTGTTTCAGTTCGGATTCGGTTTATATCTACATGTACAGTATAATGTTTCGGGTCAGTTTGGCCTAGTCAACCCGACTCTGTGATGCACAGCAGCAACACTATAGTCAGATGGTGTCCAGCCGCCCTGACCCCCGGGCCCGCCCCCATTTCGAACTTCCAAGCTGCTGCCCATACCACTTGGCGAGGAGATCGCCTCCTTCGTACAGGGATCTCCACTCATCAGGAATTACATGGCCTTCCCACGTCGTATAGACGAAAGTACGCAAGACCGGTGGGATGTAAACGAACTGCTGAAGAGTCTTTACATTGGAATAAAATAGAATTTTTGTCCGGATATGTAGTAAGACTATCTTGTATAATAAAGTATTTATTACCGTGGTGTTGTTGGAAGTCTAAAAGGGAGTGGCATTATATCTATTTCGATGAAAAAAAAGAAGCTCCCCGTCACTAAGTTATTGATACTGAGTCGAGATACTTAAGTCCGTCTTAGAAAGTCATCTGATACTAACGCAGATGCATTTTGCTTGTTTCATGCCGTTGCCAATTGCGCTGCCGAATTCTGCGCCCAAATCGCTAGCGTAACAATTAAAGACCAAATAGATTGACACTGCGTTTTGCATAGGTACATGTACATGTTAAATACAAGTTATATTTTGTATTCCTACACACAAAAAAGCAGTCAATCGGCACAATGAGGACGTACAAATATTAATCATCAGCAATTAGCGTCTAAATGACAAACATAAATGGATTGATACAAAAAACCCGCTTAAGACAAGGCCACACGCTAATACTGTTGGATTCCTTTAGGTCGGAAAACTAATGAATCTTTTTTTTTTTTGGGGGGGGGGGTTATTAAATATTTAATTTTGGTGCACGTTGATCCTCTTTGGCTGCGTGGCCCTGGTGGCCAGGCTGTGATTTTTCCCAAACGACATACGTTTCCCATCTTCTGAATGGTCCATTACATGCATATCTATGATACCTTGTTATGTTCTCCACAACACAAACCAAAGATAGGCTTTACGTCTTGTGAGAAATGTTCCTTCCTTACGTTAGTTATTTGTTAGGTATTAATGAGAAGTGAAAAACGCTCACTGGGGTTTGAACTAGACGACAGGACTACTTCCAACCAGCCCACAAATGAGCTGCATATCATCGGCATTATTCATTGTTGTATTCTATAAATCCTGGACATCGTGAATATGCATATAACGCAGAGAGAGCGCCCTCTTTTGATAAAGTCGGATCTCGTTTTGGGAAAACATAATTCGTGGCCAGGCTGCTTCAATGCGCTGGCACTATTCTCCAGTCCAGAAAGTATATGGCTGTCCTTCACGCTTTGTACAAATCTTTCACGTATCTGTGAATCCATTCTTTGTCTTCCTCTTCTTTAGTGACGATCTCGCCTCCTTCGTACAGGAATTTCCACTCATCAGGAATTATCTGACAGCTCCACCTCGCGTAGGGAAACGTACGCAAAACCTGTCAACGAAAATGAACCGAAATATTGAGTGTAAACACTTTTGAAAAAAAAAGAGACTGCTCTTCAACTCTTTTCTTTTTAAATACCAAAAGAAAATGTTTGAGTCGTTTCGTTATTTATTTATAATAGCAAGTACAACCTTTGGGAGACACTTTGGCGTCATAAGTTATACCTTAGGGAGACATATCAATGTCTGCCTAATTCCACAGCCCCTACTTAGAGGCAACATTTGACAGTCGCAAATAGGCTAGATCGATTGCTCGTGGTCCAATTAGTCAAAATACCGAAATTCGTGGGAGTAGGATAAGGTCAAATTGGGGTCAGGGGTCGTTAAAGTTTGGGGAAAATGTGTGCACAAGTCTATGCGAATGTCTCCCTAATACCCAATTATCGGTAATTATTATTACTATTATTATTATTTATTTGGGGGGGGGGGGGGCATATGTAAGTCTCCGGAGAAAAAAAGCTGAAAGGGCAGTGGGAACCAGTCTGTCCTACGAAAACTGAATTATTGTAGGGCCAACTATAATTTTGTGAACTGAGGGTACTTAATAATTATTGTATTGCTAGAAATAAAAGCAATTGAAATTAACAAAAATCGGGTAGGTGAAACTCGAAATTGCACGGACAGTTCAGGGTGACCGAAAACATATGCAACGCTGAAACAGTTGCCCTTTTTTTTCAAAAACATGAGAGCTTTTTCTTTCAAATCCTGGAGAAAAAAATCATGACAGCACATTGGGTTGTTGACAAAATGCCAAATATGTAAAAGAATTGTTTCCAAAGATGCTTCAAACAGTGAAACATGTTACTGTAAGCCCACCGTGCAATATTATAGTCTTTCATTTGTGCAATTTATTTAAATTTTTGACATTTTAATGATGCTGAAAAGGTTTTAAAATAGAACTTAAAAAGATAAGATACCTGTTCAGGGGTAAAATCAAAGGTTTTTCGTCAAATTCATTAGCACTCTTGTCCTATCATGTGCCGTGTTGTTTGTATGGATTAGGACACAATGGGCCACATGCATTTCATATCCAAATAGGTACAGTGTGAATCCCTTTACTGTGGTAATGCCATTGGAATGGACAAAAAACGAGTTGTGTTACTTAATTGGTATTTTCTCAGCAACTCACTTTGCTGTCTTCATGATTTGTTCAGTATTTGAAAAAAAAGCTCTCAGCTTTAATGTGCTATCCAACACATACAAATTCACAGATCACGTTTTTGAATGTGGCAAATGTTTAAGGGTTGCTTTTTTGGGGAGTCACCCCATGCAAAAGCACTGTCGATTTCCGCCCAAGATACATACATTAGCAGCAATGACGGTCACTTGTTTGAATTCTTCAAACCCAAGACATCGATAATACGCCTCGTTGCTTTCAGAACGGACGCTGACATGGAGGTACCGACTTCCAAGGCAGTTCTTAGCGTAGTCTTCGATCAGTTCGTGGAGCTTCCTGCCAAGTCCTTCATTTCGTCTAGTCCTCTTGATTGCCACTGAGAAAATGTACAACGATGTTGAAGAAATTAATTATCGAGGCATTCCAAATAAAAGGACGAAGTTTTCAGTCGTCACCCATTGGGGCAAGGGAGAACATCGTCCCCATCGCCTTATCTCATTGGAGCGCTGGTCACTATACTGATCTTCGTCACAAATACTTGTGAGGATATGAAGATGTCGCAAGCATTAGTATACAAATAATGAATGTTTGTGAGTGCAATGGTAAGAATAATTTCATGAGGTGACAGATGAAATGTTCCATTCCACGAGGCGTAGCCGAGTGGAATGGAACATTTCATCTGTCACCGAATGAAATTATATTTTCCATTGCACGAACGTGAAACATTCATTATTTGTTTTATATAACACCTGAATAAATCCTTGTCATCTGATTGGTTGACTTTTAATAGCCAATTTTCTCAGGTTAAAAACTGTTTGAAAGTTCGACAACTTCATCATATTTATATTAATGCAAACTGTTCAACAGGTTGAGAACAATCGTATTCAATTTAACTCGATTTAAAACAGCGCCACCACCAGCAGCAATGACCGTGCAATGGAAGTTGTATTCACCGTGCAATAGAACTTCCATTGCACTGTGCGCTGCGCGCCACGCGCGCACCGTGCGTTGGTACGAGGAATTCAATGACATGTGATCAATGATCCACCAATCAGATGAAATTTTATTCAGGCGTTGTATAAAAGGTCACATCGGGAACATGCCGTACACGCGTGTCAGAGTACCAGTATAGATGGCTAAATTAATCGAAGCCAAGTGCGTACCGTCTCTAGTTGTGTATAATTGCAATGACTTTATCATAAGTTGATATTGAACAAATAACGAATGTTTGTGAGTGCGATGGTAAGAATAATTTCATGAGGTGACAGATTGAATGTTTCGCCTCGTGGAATAGAACATTCAATCTGTCACCGAATGAAATTATTCTTTCCATCGCACGAACGTAAAACATTCGTTATTTGTTTTATACAACACCTGAATAAATTCTCGTCATTTGATTGGTAAATTATAAACTACAATTTACTTTGATTTTAAAGATGTTGAACTACCCCTTCACGAAAATGTTCGAACCCAACGCTGTAAGGCTGGCTCTTTGGAACAATACGCGCTACGCTGAACGCGCACACCAGCATGCATTTTGCACGCAAATACCGCGTCATGGAACAAGCGCAAAGTGAAACGGTATAACGCATGGGTATAACGCATGGTCGCACCGTGCATTATACCGAATAATAATATGTCACATGATCTACAATTCACCAATCAGATGACGGGGATTTATTCAGGTGTTGTATAATATACAAATAACGAATGTTTGTGAGTGCGATGGTAAGAATAATTTCATGAGGTGACAGATTGAATGTTCTATTCCACGAGGCGAAGCCGAGTGGAATAGAACATTCAATCTGTCACCGAATGAAATTATTCTTTCCATCGCACGAACGTAAAACATTCGTTATTTGTTTTATACAACACCTGAATAAATTCTCGTCATTCGATTGGTAAATTATAAACTACAATTTATTTTGATTTTAAAGATGTTGAACTACCCCTTCACGAAAATGTTTGAACCCAACGCTGTAGCGCTGGCTCTTTGAAACAATACGCGCTACGCTGAACGCGCACACCAGCATGCATTTTGCACGCAAATACCGCGTCATGGAACAAGCGCAAAGTGAAACGGTATAACGCATGGGTATAACGCATGGTCGCACCGTGCATTATACCGAATAATAATATGTCACGTGATCTACAATTCACCAATCAGATGACGGGGATTTATTCAGGTGTTGTATAATACCGAATAAAATAATAAAACCGTATTTAGCAAGATGTATACTTGACTTACATTATATAGTCGCAAACGTTTTATTTTCTGTAGTGACACCTTAAGTATGATGAGAGGCAACATCCTCTCAACTTCTGGGATTCCACTGGTTGCTTTTACACCGTACTTCACGTACAAATCTGGTATTCATTTTCAATAGCTTTTCAAATAACTAAGCGCCTGTTTGCGTTAAGTTTTGTATTTTGTATTTTGTCCACACACAGGGTCGGCGGTAATAAAAAGTGTGGGTTTGTTGTTGTTGTTGTTGTTGTGGTTGTTGTTGTTGTTGTTGTACTTGTTGTTGTTGTTGTGGTTGTTGTGGTTGTTGTGGTTGTTGTGGTTGTTGTGGTTGTTGTTGTCGTTGTCGTTGTTGACCTCGATTCCACGTAATAGAAGCAGGTAGCAGGTGAGAGACGAGGTAGTGGGAGTGTACTGCTCGCCTCGTCCCCAGGGGAACAAGGCTACCCGCTTCTCATTTACACGTACCTGACTCAATATACACACTCTGCTCACATTGTGGATGGACTTGTACGATTCTCACGTGGCCCAGCACTTCGCTTTTAGCGCCCTCTCGTGTTTCTATCAATACCAGTGAGCAGGGCAGACCAGTACATTTTGACGTTTCAACCACTTGCAGTCTGGAGTTGAGGCAAAAAAAAATTGAATCATTTTTTTTTTCGAAAAAGGAGAGAAAAAGAATCTTGATACCGCATTCAACAAAACAAAGTCCCAGTTGAAACCGAAGGTGTCGGCTTGGTTCAATTAACAGTAGCATCATAAAATGACATAATAATCATTTTAAATATAATCATATAAACGTATAGGGTGCTATCATAATAGCACCCTATACGTTTGATCTACACGCATGTCTGTGTGACTGCAATCAGGCCCGGATTAGGTGTTCCGTAGGCCCTAGGCACCTTTGTTCCGTAGGCCCTAATACTCCACCCCAGGCACCGGCACCAAAATCAAAGTACAAACCACTGTACAAATCAAGCCAGACAAAACTGGTATAGGTCCTAGCTCTATAAGCAAAATACAAAATGGATTCTAGACGCTCTGTCATGCGATCTCAGGCAATTTCTGACCACTTTAACCAATATTTGTTTCAGCAAAAGTTTTTTTAAAACATCATTTTCGAGTTTTGAGTCATCGGATCAGCTATTCTAAGTTTTATAATAAAAAGGAAATATGTACGTTACAATTTTGTTTATTCAGGGACGAAAATAGTTGGGGAGGGGTAACGTCATGTTCCACCGGCCCCCTATCGACGCCCATGGTTGGCACCGCGCTTTACACGACATATACTTTACACGTAAAATGTATGGCCTACATGACGCCTATACATGATGTAGGCCTACATTGTATAGCATCAGTTGGTGAAATCAAACATTCTGAGAGACCCTAAAACTGTTTTCTGCGTGAGTGCGTGTTGGTAGGCCTATTGTGTTTTATGGCACACTGCGGTATTTTCGTAGGCCCCAACATTTTCGTTGGCCCCCGAATTTGTCGTAGGCCCTAGGCACAGTGCCTACGTCCTGTGCCTATTGGGTAATCCGGGCCTGACAACAATCACACAAGGTATTTCAAAGCAAAAGTAATGATTAAATGTCTTATTTTATGCTTCATTTCCAATCACTGGAAACTAACATTATGTTAGAAACTCATCAAAATTAAAGGAAATGTACAACATTTGCTTTTGTTGCAATTTTCAGAAATAAATGGATTTGGAGGATTAGTTTGTTATAGCAAATATTGATAAACTGACTAGTTTCACTTTTTGGGCTTGTAGATGCTAGAAAAAAAAACAAGAAAACCAATCAAGTTCTTGTAGTCTGGTTCCCTGACCCCACTTAAGGTTAAATGGAGCAATTTGTAGACTTTGGGGAATTTTAAGGTCAGAGAATCAGTCTAGCAGGTTTGTTCCCCTTCTAGGTGTGTAATGATCAATTGCAAATAAAGAAAATGCAGAATAGATTAATATGAAAAGTTAGCCGGAGCAGTTTTTGAGAAAAAAAAAATTTCTCTAACGAGTAGTCGGCCGACCAGCTTTGGAAAAATACAATTTATCTTGAAAATGTCGGCACACCAGGAGCCACGATTTTACAGGGTGCTTTAGACTGACACTCCCTAACAATCCAGTAAGGTACTTCGTGATAATTTGATTATTTCGTTTTTTGATGTTTGCAAATGTTGTATCTTCTCTTGAAAAAGTTTTAAAACTTAACAAACAAAACGTGTCCCTCCGCGAATATTGTTTACGCAGTATGTTGCAAGTGGACACCGGAACAGTGCACGTACCATGCGGTAGCCCTGTCCATATCGCGGCGAGCCATCTTTTTGACATGCGCACTGCATCATTAGAATGGATGACAAGCAAGAAATGCAGTTTATGCACAAACTTATGGGGTTATATAGGAACCAGTCAAGCTTTAACCTATTTTTTTCTTCATTATGTTTTTTCAAGATTGAATTTCAACGAAAAGTAAAGAACACATCACAACGATTTGTAGCACCGTACTTGGATCATTATAAGGGAAATAAACCCTGAAAGTTGCATGAAGATACGGTCTTCCAAACGGGAGAAATTAATTTTCAAAGATTTCGCCCCCCAACGTGAACATGATTGTGTGTGTACATGTAGTTTCATTCAAAGTAAAGTGTTACGTAATCTTTAGAAATCGCCCTTCGCAACCGCATGGCTGCGAGGGGGTCGGCGAAATATTTTTTTTTTATATTTGCATACGTGTTCAAACATTTTGCACATGCCAATGATCCAATACCAGGGTGAGAGAGCAGGTTGTGATGGGCGCGTACTGCTCGACACCTTGGGGACGAGTTTGCACATAGGCCATATGCTGCCACATCACAGCGTGGTCACTTCGACCCCTATCGGTGCAGACAAATCGGTCCGAAATTGCCTACGCCGGCCAAATCACGATTAGCATGCCCTAAAAATCTTCAGTATTTGAGCATGCTGTGGACCATGAACTAGAGGGTTTGTAAAAAATATGGGTGGAAGCCGTGCACAGGACTGTGAGCTCGCAGTTCCGTTCAATTTGGATGAAATTGGGGCCCTCAAAGCGCTCTATTTTACAATGGAGTGTAGGCATCGTCTTTCAAAATGGCGATAGATTTCAAGACTATTTTAAGGGGTGATCATCTTCGAATGGTAATTTCTCCTAAAAGTCATCATTTAACCCCCCTTAGGCCAACAAAAAAATAAGTCGGTCCGTTGGTCAGCGCGCGCGTCGATTTTATTCATGCGCGTCAATCTTTTTTTTCCAAAATGTTCCGCGGTTGCTCCAACAGCGCCCTCTATTGCCGCACCTCCTCAATTTTTTTTTACCAAAGAGCACCAAGGAATGGGAAATTGCACCACGGCAAATGATCGAGAGCACCAAGGTAAATTATGAAGGACACCAATGTACATGAGGACACCAAAAAAGCAAAATAGTACCCCACCTTGTCTGTACAATCCAAGCTTGAAGAAAAAAAAGAAAAAAAAGAAAAAAACCCGCGTCGCCGCGTCAATTCCGGAACTTTGGTCTGACCAGAGACCGAATATTTTTTTTTTTTGGCCTTAAATTGAAAAGAAAATGAAAGATGATGAAATAAGCTTTAATTTGATGTGTGTCTCGAACACTTTGGAGAGTTGTGAGTATTTTCCCCGAATTTCTGTAGTGGGAGCATTTATCATTGGGGTCAATGGAAGTTTATTTACTTGTCTGCAACCCTATGACCGTGGCAGTCATTTACACTTGCTTGCCGGCCACAAACCACATTCGTAAATCACGACCGGCGAGGCGTGTCCATGGAAGGCCATCACGCAGCTAGCTGATCGGTCAGATAGAGGTCACTGCTACCGATCATGCACAAAGCAATAGCCTCGTTGGTGTGTGTACAAACTTACCAAAAGCATCGAGGCCGTTTCTGTATTAATGCACTGTTGATGTACTAGCACATGAGGAATTGTTATGTATGTAATTAGGGCTCCCCATTCCCCTCCTCTTGCTCGAGTCCCTTGCCACACACTTGTGCCCCTCTACGCTGAGAATTTGGATTGGAGAAGGCTAAATATAGCTGGTACAACTATAGAATACAGGGCCACTCCATTCTATATCCGCGCATCCGATATGGCTGCGTGGAGGCGTGGAGGCGCAGTCGACCTACCTCCGAGAATTATAGCTTTGTACTTTTTTTAAACTAAGACTAACCCCTGTGTGCCCACCTCAATAACTAGTGAGCCCCTCCCCGGCCCCAAGGCCCCTTGCGAATGAGACCAGTGTTGCGCTTCTGGCAGCATTTTTTTATCATGCACACATGCAGGTTCTTACCTTTCGGCCAAGCACATTGGCCACTCTTCTTTGAGGAGTCTTACAGTGTCTTCAATCAAGTCTTGGCGGGAATGAAGAGGTTCCAAGGTGTACGTCATTGCGGTAAACAAAGTGCCTTTTCTGAATTAAAGGAGTGGTTATAGCAGCATGTACCTTCTGAATTGGAACAATGGTCAACCACAAAAAAAATGACCTTTGAGCATAATTGCGGGCCTGGGGGTCGGGGGCGGCTGGACACCATCTGGCTTTAGTGTTGCTGCTGTGCATCGCAGAGTCGGGTTGACCAGGCCAAACCGACCCGAAACATTATAGGCCTACATGTAGATATAAACCGAATCTGAACCGAAACAGATCGTACCGGGTCGTACCGGGCACAGTGACTCTGCATTATACATGTATATTGCACCATGTGAATTTCCGAACTGTTTCGGTGTATTTCGGTTTATTTCTGTTTTTTTCCAAATGGTTAATTAACCGACCCTACCGGCCTAACCCGAAAATCACAAAATCAGGAAACTTCGACGCAAGCCAATCAACCGTTGCAAACTGAAATTATCGATAAAATATTATAAGGCCGTGGTAAGTTAAGCTATACCATTTTTCCCGAGTACTGCTATTCCAGTACGAGTACTTTGATAATCGAGTACAATTTCGACATGCCCAGTACGAGTACATTGCTGCCCGAGTACGAGTACCGTCATTTCGAGTACGAGTACTTTGACATTCGAGTGCGAGTGCGAGTACTCAAAAAAAGTACACAAGTAGTACTCGAGAGTACCGAGTACGAGTACTACAACACTGGGGAAATGTGGTGCACAGGCAATATCTATACAGAGTGAGTCGAAAAAAAGGAAACCCAAAATGGTAGGACCAATCTTTTAATGAAGTTCTGCATGTACGTAGTACTATCAGATTCTAGGATATGAAAGCCTAATTGATAAGCTTTCTTTTTGTACAAGAATCATTCAAATCGCTCATGTACTTTTCTCCAACCACCGTTTTAAATTTCTGTCTACGGATCACAAAAAAGGTAAGCGTACCTTCAGAAAAACGAAAACAATACATATGGGGATGAGTGCGAATTGCTTTCGGTTTGCTGAAAGAAAACACATTTTTTCAGTGATACATGGACAGAACTTTACAGATAGTGGATAGCAATGCCGGCAAGCTAACGTTAATACTAAAGGTTTGCCGGCGGCAATCCATATTACGGCGCTCCTTGAGTGCCATCCACTTTTTTATTTACTCAGATAAATTATCACGTCATGTTGACATATCACCGAGAGTAAGGCGACTTAATCACATAAAATGTATCGCCAAGTCGACTTACCGAAGTCGACTTGACGACTTGTCCTGATGTATCATCTTGCCAAGTCGACTTAATAAAGTCGACTTGGTGACTTGTCCAGATGCATTATCTCTCCAAGTCGACTTCCATAAGTTGACATGACGACTTGTCCAGATGTATTATTTCGTCAAGTCGACTTTCCGAAGTCGAGATTACGACTTGTCCAGATGAAATATCTCGCTAAGTCGTCTTCCTGAAGTCGAGATGACAACTAGTCGAGATGAATTATCTCGCCAAGTCGACTTACGATGTGGAGATGATGACATGCAAAAATCTCGTTCTGCATTGATATCCCGTTGTTGAATCACTGTCGTGGATTTTTTCATGTTCGTGGATTTTTTCTTGTTTTAAATTACAACCCCAAGGTTCGTAGGAAATCACACCTCTGCCTTGTTTTCCCCTATTTATCCCGTTGAAAAGTAATTCACTTCACGTTAAACATTAACAATCATAAATTCACAAAAATGTCTTTATTGACAGGTTGCCTAGAAATGACACTTACAAATTCAAGATTTGCTTTAAATCACATTGAGATCATATTTAAGATAAAACGACTCTCACGGCTTAAATTGGAATATCGGAAAATTAGCAAAACTCTTGTCTGATATATTACGAGAAATAATTTGATAACAATTCACTATAAAAGCTCTTATTGCCAACATTAAATCTGGGGCACTGAAGACAAAGACAAATTTGTGTTCATTTCAAGATTTTAAATGGGGAGCGCCGGGGGGAGGGCATTTGTTGCAGGACATTATATTTCTTTTACATTTCGTTCGGAAAAGAAAAATCGAAATTTTGAAAAAGCACGTATATAATTATACCAACAATAACCTTTCAAATTCCCAAAACTATACAATCATGCGTTGCATGTTCGTCAAGCTTAACTGCTTCTCCATAGATGATAATACCCAAACGCTTTGCATCAAAGCAACAATACCTTTTCAATGAAAACAACTCTAATGACATCATTAATTATCCGTCTTTGTGCCGCTTCATGTGTGTAAAGGAAATACACGAGCAGACGTTTTGCATTTTTTATGAACATCAACGAAAGAGACACAACCATTAGTTGCCTCTGCGCGCCGCATTTTGATCAATTTTCAGTCTCGGTGTCGTCGGGTATTAGTTTCTAGGAATGCTATTAAATAATTAAGAAATATCAAGTCCGTTTGCGAAAATAATTTACACTTTTCAAAATGTACCACAAACGTATTGACACTCAACTTTCCTTTAGTTCTACTTTTACATGTCTTTGTGTGTTGTCTCGACTAAACCACTGATGTCCCCTGTTCGATGCCCCATGAGTTTGTAAGCCAGATAAACACAATCTACAAAGAAATAAATTTGGTCGAATTTTTTGGTTTGTTGTTTTATATTTTGATAACATCGTAATGATGTAAATAGTTGATGACTTATTTTGAGGTAAAATTAAATCTTCTTGTGGCAATAAAAAAAGACAAGTCAAGCCTAGCCAAGCTTTTCCCAAATCATAAAAAATTATATTCAACTGGCTCCGAATGGCTATTCAATTGAGGCCTTTGCATGCACCTGTACTGTGTACACAATAGCCCATTCGTGAGACGTTACGGGGTAATCCTGTACAATAGTACTGCCCAGCGCCCCTACTCCGACACCCCGAGAAATTATACTGGTATTATACGCCTTTCCCCAAAATACGATGCTGGGTTAGGGGGTATTTGTACATCCCGTAAAAAATTGTTAATAATCGTCGGATTTGAAAAGCGACCGCTTTGAAAGCATGGTACGCCCCCCCCCCCCCCCCCCCACCATTGATTTTAAGGAGCTAAGTGTCCGGACAAAAAAACCTGTCTACATTTCAGCATTGATTTGCTGATGAACCCCCCCCCCCCCAACACAAATTCCTGGTTCCGCCCCGATTGTTGTGCATATACGGCAATTATTATCGTCTACAAGGTGATCCAAATGCAATCAAATTTGATACACAAATTTGATACAATGAAGTATGTCTAATAAGAGCATGTTCTTCCACTCATCTGAAAAAAAAAGCAATTACTGATATTGATCTATGCCAACAGAAGTTATGCATGTTTTACTTAAAGAAACTATTTTATAGCTGTCCTTGGAGTGCCATTGAGCGTAGTGATAATACACACAAGCATTCATTAAAATGAGATACATGTATTAATAATTGAAATCAAGACCATTGTTTTTACTGTCAGTTGTAATGGTTTGCATATGAGGAACAAGTCAACTCTTTTTCTTCTGAAATGTCGTTAGCGATATGAAAATCCTTTGCAAGTTCTCGTTCAATCATCGAGGTGGGAAAACGTCAATGTTTCATAATACTCAGTGTATAACCAGTTCGTAGAATTATCAGAGGTGGACAGCCGAGTTGTTTGTGATCTTTTTATTCAAATAGACATAACGTGAGATTTGTAGGTTTGCATGGTGGAAAGATACTAAGACAAGAAAAGTTTGCGATAGCAGCATGTGAATAACATTCTCCTGACGACGGGCAGAGCATACTGTTCGAAACTTTGAGTCCCTCGGTTCTTTTCAGAACCACACATACTCACAAAAGAGATTTATTCACATGGTGCTACCGCAAACTTTTCTTGTTTTAGACATAACGCGGGAATAAAATATGCAAATGACGTGAAATGTTCACAGTTAAAAGTCAATAAGATGTACCTTATCATTTTTTAATAATGAAATTGAGCAAGCCGAATATTTTTAAATATTTTCAAATTCAGTCATTTTCTTTTTTGACTCCCCTGCAAGGAGAAGCCGGTAGAAAGCCTTGCGAATCGGTATCGATTGAGCACCGCATGCATGGTTTTATACACGGTAGCCTCATCAGTAACCTGTACTCTGAAACCGACCACTCGCAAGGCGGTTTGCATCATGTCCTATTAGCCAATATATATTCGGCTTTTCCAAAAAGAGAGACTGACAACAACATTCCAAAGGGAAAACGTTCCTATTATAAAATATTCGGTAAGTCGACTTGGCGATACATTTAATGTGATTAAGTCGCCTTACTCTCGGTGATATGTCAACATGACGTGATAATTCATCTGAGTAAATAAAGAAGTGGATGGCACTCAAGGAGCGCCGTAATACGGATTGCCGCCGGCAAACCTTTAGTAAACGTTAGCTTGCCGGCATTGCTATCCACTATCTTTCAAGTTCTGTCCATGTATCACTGAAAAAATGTGTTTTCTTTCAGCAAACCGAAAGCAATTCGCACTCATCCCTATGTGAATTGTTTTTTAGTTTTGCTGAAGGAACGATTACCTTTTTTTGTGATCCGTAGACAGAAATTTAAAACGGTGGTTGGAGAAAAGTACATGAGCGATTTGAATTCTTGTACAAAAAGAAAGCTTATCAATTAGGCTTTCATATCCTAGAATCTAATAGTACTACGTACATGCAGAACTTCATTAAAAGATTGGTCCTACAATCTTGTGTTTCCTTTTTTTGACTCACTCTGTATAGATATTGCCTGTGCACCACATTTCTCCAGTGTTGTAGTACTCGTACTCGGTACTCTCGAGTACTACATGTACTTGTGTACTTTTTTTTTGAGTACTCGCACTTGCACTCGAATGACAAAGTACTCGTACTCGAAATGACGGTACTCGTACTCGGGCAGCAATGTACTCGTACTGGGCATGTCGAAATTGTACTCGATTATCAAAGTACTCGTACTGGAATACCTGCAGTACTCGGGGAAAATGGTATAGCTTGACTTACCACGGCCTTATTTTATCGATACTTTCAGTTTGCAACAGTTGATTGGCTTGCGTCGAAGTTTCCTAATTTTGTGATTTTCGGGTTGGGTCGGTAGGGTCGGTTAATTAGCCATTTGGAAAACCCCCGAAATAAACCGAAATACACCGAAACAGTTCGGAAATTCACATGGTGCAATATACATGTATATTGCAGAGTCACTGTGCCCGGTACGACCCGGTACGATCTGTTTCAGTTCGGATTCGGTTTATATCTACATGTATAATGTTTCGGGTCGGTTTGGCCTAGTCAACCCGACTCTGTGATGCACAGCAGCAACACTATAGTCAGATGGTGTCCAGCCGCCCTGACCCCCGGGCCCGCCCCCATTTCGAACTTCCAAGCTGCTGCCCATACCACTTGGCGAGGAGATCGCCTCCTTCGAACAGGGATTTCCACTCATCAGGAATTACATGGCCTTCCCACGTCGCATAGACGAAAGTACGCAAGACCGGTGGGATGTAAACGAACTGCTGAATCTTTACATCGGAATAAAATCGAATTTTTGTCCGGATATGTAGTAAGACTATCTTGTATAATAAAGTATTTATTACCGTGGTGTTGTTGGAAGTCTAAAAGGGAGTGGCATTATATCTATTTCGATGAAAAAAAGAAGCTCCCCGTCACTAAATTATTGATACTGAGTCGAGATACTTAAGTCCGTCTTAGAAAGTCATCTGATACTAACGCAGATGCATTTTGCTTGTTTCATGCCGTTGCCAATTGCGCTGCCGAATTCTGCGCCCAAATCGCTAGCGTAAAAAATTAAAGACCAAATAGATTGACACTGCGTTTTGCATAGGTACATGTACATGTTAAATACAAGTTAGATTTTGTATTCCTACACACAAAAAAGCAGTCAATCGGCACAATGAGGACGTACAAATATTAATCATCAGCAATTAGCGTCTAAATGACAAACATAAATGGATTGATACAAAAAACCCGCTTAAGACAAGGCCACACGCTAATACTGTTGGATTCCTTTAGGTCGGAAAACTAATGAATCCTTTTTTTTGGGGGGGGGGGTTATTAAATATTTAATTTTGCTGCACGTTGATCCCCTTTGGCTGCGTGGCCCTGGTGGCCAGGCTGTGATTTTTCCCAAACGACATCCGTTTCCCATCTTCTGAATGGTCCATTACATGCATATCTATGATACCTTGTTATGTTCTCCACAACACAAACCAAAGATAGGCTTTACGTCTTGTGAGAAATGTTCCTTCCTTACGTTAGTTATTTGTTAGGTATTAATGAGAAGTGAAAAACGCTCACTGGGGTTTGAACTAGACGACAGGACTACTTCCAACCAGCCCACAAATGAGCTGCATATCATCGGCATTATTCATTGTTGTATTCTATAAATCCTGGACATCGTGAATATGCATAACGCAGAGAGAGCGCCCTCTTTTGATAAAGTCGGATCTCGTTTTGGGAAAACATAATTCGTGGCCAGGCTGCTTCAATGCGCTGGCACTATTCTCCAGTCCAGAAAGTATATGGCTGTCCTTCACGCTTTGTACAAATCTTTCACGTATCTGCGAATCCATTCTTTGTCTTCCTCTTCTTTAGTGACGATCTCGCCTCCTTCGTACAGGAATTTCCACTCATCAGGAATCATCTGACAGCTCCACCTCGCGTGGGGAAACGTACGCAAAACCTGTCAACGAAAAATGAACCGAAATATTGAGTGTAAATGCTTTTGAAAAAAAAAAATGCTCTTCAACTCTTTTCTTTTTAAATACCATAAGAAAAATTGTTAAAGTCGTTTCATTATTTATTTACAATAGCAAGTATAGGCCCAACCTTTGGGAGACACTTTGGCGTCATAAGTTATACCTTAGGTAGACATTTCCTGTCTCCCTAATTCCACAGACCCTACTTAGAGGCAACATTTGACAGTCGCAAATAGGCTAGATCGATTGCTCGTGGTCCAATTAGTAAAAAAAAAAATACCGAAATTCGTGGGGGTAGGATAAGGTCAACTGGGGTCAGGGGTAATTAAAGTTTGGGGAAAATGTGTGCACAAGTCTATGCGAATGTCTCCCTAATACCCAATTATCGGTAATTGTTATTACTATTATTGTTATTTGGGGGCCGGGGGGACATATGTAAGTCTCCGGTGAAAAAAAAGCTGAAAGGGCAGTGGGAACCAGTCTGTCCTACGAGAACTGAATTGTTGGAGGGCCAACACTAATTTTGTGAGGCTGAGAGTGCTTAATGACTATTGTATTACTAGAAATAAAAGCAATTGAAATTAACAAAAATCGGGTAGGTGAAACTCGAAATTGCACGGACAATTCAGGGTGACCCATAACAAATGCAACCCTGAAACAGTTATCCACTTTTTCAAAAACATGAGAGCTTTTTCGTTCAAATACTGAAAAAAAATCATGAAGTCAGCACATTGGGTTGCTGAGAAAATGCCAATTATGTTAAAGAAGTGTGTTTTCTTCCTTTCCATAGGTGCTTCAAACATTAACAGTGAAACCTGTTACTGTAAGCCCGCTGTGCAATGGTATTGACTTTCATTTGTGCAATTTATTAAAAAATGTTCTCATTTTAATGATTCTGAAAAGGTTTAAAATAGATTTTTAAAAGATAAGATACCTGTTCATGTGGAAAATCAAAGGTATTTCCGTCAAATTCATTAGCACTCTCGTTATATCATGTGCCGTGTTGTTTGTAAGGTTTAGCGCACAATGCGCCACATGCATTTCATATCCAAATAGGTTCAGTGTGAACCCCTTTACTGTGGTAATGCCATTGGAATGGACCAAAAACGAGTTGTGTTTAATTGCCATTTTCTCAGCAACTTACTTTGCTGTCTTCATTGATTCGTTCAGTATTTGTAAAAAAAAACTCTCAGCTTTAATGTGCTATCCACACATAAAAAATCACAGATCACATTTTTTAATGTGGCAAATGTTTTAGAGTTGCATTTTTTTGGGAGTCACCCCATACAAAAGCACTGTCAATTTCCGCCCAAGTTACATACATTAGGAGCAATGACGGTCACTTGTTTGCATTCTTCAAACCCAAGACATCGATAATACTCCTCGTTGCTTTCAGAACGGACGCTGACATGGAGGTACCGACTTCCAAGGCAGTTCTTAGCGTAGTCTTCGATCAGTTCGTGGAGCTTCCTGCCAAGTCCTTGATTCCGTCTACTCCTCTTGATTGCCACTGAGAAAATGTACAAGAAATTAATTGTCCAGGCATTCCAAATAAAAGGACAAGTTTTCAGTCGTCACCCATTGCGACAAGGGAGAACATTGTCCCCATCGCCTTATCTCACTGGAGCGCTGGTCACTATACTGATCTTCTTCACAAATACTTGTAAGGATATGAAGATGTCGCAAGCGTAAAGCCCGGTTCATACTTCACGCGAAAGCGAAAGCGAAGCGAAATTCGTGACGTCAACAATACATTCGAAGCGCGTCCACCATTAATTGTTGACGACATGAATTTCGCTTCGCACAAGCTTTCGCGTGAAAGTATGAACCGGGCTTAAGAAGGTACACATCGGGAACATTCCGTACGCGCGTGTCACAGTTACAAGTATAGATGGCTAAATTAATCGAAGCCAAGTGCGTACCGTCTGTAGTTGTGTATAATTGCAATGACTTTTTCATAAGTTGATATCACCGAATGAAATAATAAAACCGTATTTAGCAAGATGAATACTTGACTTACATTATAAAGTCACATACGCTTTTTTGGCTGTAGTAACACCTCAAATATGATGAGAGGCAACATCCTCTCATCTTCTGGGATTCCACTGGTTGCTTTTAAACCGTACTTCACGTACAAATCTGGTATTCATTTTCAATAGCTTTTCAAATAACTAAGCGCCTGTTTTTCGTAAAATTTTGGATTTTGTATTTTGTTATTTTGTAATGGGTTTCCACGTCCACACACAGGGTCGGCTGGGAGGCTAAATGTGGGTTTATTGCTGCTGCTGCTGCTGCTGCTGCTGTTTTTTGCTGCTGCTGCTGCTGCTGCTGCTGCTGCTGCTTGTTGGGGTGTTTGTTTGTTTGTTTGTTTGTTTGTTTGTTTGGGTTTTTTTTGGGGGGGGGGGTGGTCGGGAGCCCAAAGGATACTCTTATCGATAGATAACGTCTGGGACCAAGACTAATGCAAGTGAAAAAAATGTAGGCTATCCCTTCTGCAAAAACCTCGTCCCCAGGACCGACTTTATTTTCGACCTCGATTCCATGCAATAGAAGCAGGTAGCAGGTGAGAGACGAGGTGGGAGTGTACTGCTCGCCTCGTCCCCAGGGGAACAAGGCTACCCGCTTCTCATTTACACGTACCTGACTCAATATACACACGCTGCTCACATTGTGGATGGACTTGTACGATTCTCACGTGGCCCAGCACTTCGCTTTTAGCGCCCTCTCGTGTTTCTATCAATACCAGTGAGCAGGGCAGACCTGTACATTTTGGCGTTTCAACCACTTGCAGTCTGGAGTTGAGGCAAAAAAAATAGAATCATTTTTTTTTTCATAAAAGGAGAGAAACGAGTCTTGATACCGCATTCAACAAAAGAAAGTCCCAGTTGAAACCGAAGGTGTCAGCTTGGTTCAATTAACAGTAGCATCATAAAATCATTTTAAAAAATAATCATACTAAACATACGGTGCTATCATAATAGCACCCTATACGTTCAACACGCATGCCTGTGTGACTGCAATCAGGCCCGGATTAGGTGTTCCGTAGGCATAGGCACAATTGTTTCGTAGGCTCTACTCCGCCCCAGGCACCGGCACCAAATTCAAAGTACAAACCATTGTACAAATCAAGCCAGACCAAACTGGTATAGGTCCTAGCTCTATAAGCAGCGGCAAAGGGCGTCAATCGCTTCTCAAAAGTGGGGGTGGTACATACAAAACAATTCAAAACCATGAAGGGCCCCGAAAACAAAATGGATTCTAGACGATCTGTCTTGCGATCTGAGGCAATTTCTGACTACTTTAACCAATATTTGTTTCAGCAATTCAGATCTTCATATATTTAAACATCATTTTCGAGTTTGGAGTCATTGAATCAGCTATTCTGAGCTATAGAATAAAAATGCAAAATGCATGTTACAATTTTGTTTATTCAGGAACGAAAATAGTTGGGGAGGGGTAACGTTATGTTCCCCCCCCCCCCCCCCCCATCGACCTTCATATGGTTGGCACCGCGCTTTACACGACATATACTTTACAAGTAAATTGTATAATTAGGGCCTACATGACGCCTATGTAGGCCTAACAAGAAAGTATTTATAATTGTGTTGACTGGCTATACACATTTGTTTTGTACTGATACAAGGCAAATATCCACACAGAGGGTTAAGGCTACCTTTGTTCTTATGCCTAAAATTGAAAACTTGGTCCCATGGTCAATTTGACCTCTCTTGGAAAAATTACTCATGACTGTCAAAAAATATCAGATTTTGACGTTTGATGTCACGTTGGAAGGGCGTATCTTTCAAACCATATCTATATTATCTACGTTGGTTACACATCCGACGTCTGACAATCCGTTTTATTTTGCTTGCATTTTGTTTGATTTATACACACTGTATTATGTCAAATACTTTGACCTCCACGCACTCAAACCACGGATTTTCGTTCTGTCATGCAGTTATGCACATATGTGTACCTGCTATGATACCGTACCTTTCTGCCAAGCACATTGGCCACTCTTCTTTGAGGAGTCTCACAGTGTCTTCAATCAAGTCTTGGCGGGAATGAAGAGGTTCCAAGGTGTACGATGTCATTGTGGTGTACATGTACCGCCTCTTAAACGTACCACGAAGTTAGAAACACAATTACTCATTCAGTACAAAATGGTCCAAAATCTTCAGCATATACGTGTGTATAATTATATGTACATGTACATGTATCCGTCGTTAAAAGCACTGAAGCGTAGATCAGTTCAAAGGTCGTTCCGTGTCCCAAAATATCGCAAATCCCCGTATCAAGCGAACAACAGAGGGAGAATTTGCGAGATGAGGCGCCCATTTTGGGGCGATATATAATGAGTTATAAGGAAAGTTGCATATGAATAATTATGCTGACCATGGGAAACTCCTGTGGATTTTCATCAATTGAACACAATGGAAATACATGGGACATTGGGAACACCATGGGACACCATGGGACACCATGGGACATTTTTGTGAGAATCTGTGTATTGGAGCCGGTAACTGAAGTGAGACAATACATATGTGAAACTGCAAGCTTCTGTCGAGACCCTTGTTTTTTTTGTTCTTCTGAATTTGCGTAACACTGCATCCCTTAGTGGCAGATCGACCGAGACCACCGACTTCCGCAACACAGACAGTTGGACAGCATGCATGGCCATCGATCCAAGCCGCATGGGTGGGACTAGAATGGTAGTCATTACCAAGGCCGTTGGTTCGAATTCAACGCTTGTCAATTCTCTGTGTCATCAAGGGGGGGGGGGTGGAGAGAGAGAGAAAGAGATGAGAGATGAGAGAGCAACATAATTTTTGGAAGATTCTTGGATGCCTACATGAATAGAAGAAAATTTCCTTATAAATAGAAGAAAATTGTGTTTTTTTCTACTGAGAAACTTTATTCCATATGATTATGAATATTGATGACACTCATACAGATTTCTCTATACTAAAGTTTAAAATGTAGTTCTTAACTAATACAAAACAAATCATACTGCTATAATGAACTTGAAGATACTTTACAAGTACAAGCATATAGGGAGACAGAACTTACAGATCCACCAGAATGTGAAGTGATTGCTCTGTCAGAGTTGCTCACTTCACATTGATTTGTGTATTAAATACATGTGGAGGGAAATCGGAAAATTGCAGACAGTTCGAATAAATTCTCATTTTCAATTTTGCGATTTACTCCATACCGCAAAGACTCAACAGGTCTATGCATGATTTGTGCACATTCAGATTACAATTGCTTTCTTTGTGTGTCCTGCACAGGTATGATGGTCATATAGTGGCATTCTTCTACCTAAGCAAAGTCTGAAAGTTACCAATCCAGTTCATTGCTAATCCTGCTCCAGGACCTGCAGTCGAATCTCGTTAGTACAAACTCTGTTAATACCAAATTCTGGTTATAACAAACATAAAGTCTTAGTCCCGACTGTGCATTTATATGAACAATGAATGGGACTGATGTTTTTTTTCTGATATAACAATTTGACTAGGTCCAAACGAGTTTGTATTAACGAGACTCGACTGTATTTCGAATTGCCGCTTTAAAAAAGGAATACACATTGAACTATATTCTTAGACTAACTATGGCTTAATCGTTTGTTTCTTTAGTATTGAAAGATCCATATTCATTTCAAAATCATCGGTATTTCAGTATGTCATACAATTTCCAACTGTATGCCTTCTGAACAAATCTTTTGATGCCTCTTTGAGGCCAACATATAGAAAACTTGTTTTCATATTCATTTCAACTTGAATCAGCGGTATTTTACTACAGTGTTGTTTTTATACAATTTCCAACTGTATGCCTTCTGAATAAACCTTTTATGCCTCTTTGAGGCCAAGATATAGCCAACTTGTTTTCATATTCATTTCAAAATCTGCGGTAATTTACTATTTCACACATTTCCAAGTTTGTATGCCTCTTTGAGGCCAAGTTGTAGAAAAAGTTTGTTTTCAACTGCCAATAAACCTTAGAGACAGATACAATGGTGAGACCATACAAGTATGCTGTGATAATGCGTCATGATACAAAAATATATATATTGTGATATCTTGCCAAGTTAACGAAACAAACGTGAACTATTTTAGGCACCACATGTGTGTCCGAACACATCTTGTAACTGTGTATACAAAATATAAACCGTTTGAATATGTACCTGAGATGAAAGCACCTTTGGCAATTTCCACACAAAAAATACAATCCAGTGCATAAAAACAGAATACAATGTACATTGTGTGTGGATACCTTCAAAATGAATAAAACAAATGCGTAATGCATGTCAAACAGCTGACCTACACATAACTATCGCAGATTCACAATGCATATATTTGCATGTGGTACTATGACCCAGTGGCACATGCAGGATTTGGCTTTAGGGGTGGGGGGGGGCCCTCACAATTCTTTTTCAATTTTTTTAGAAAAAAATGGCAGACCATTTTGACTTTGGTGGCGCTACTTACTAATACTACTCGAAAATAGGCCACATACATTATCACCAAGGTCAAATCGTGGGACTAACAAAAAATATTACAAAAAAAAGTAAATTAAAAAAATTGACTACCTCTGGGGCTCATCCCCCCCAGAGGACCCCCCCCCCCACACACACACACACACACACACACACCGACATTTTGGTGCGCCACTGCTGTGACCTCAGTAATGTGTGAGATTTTATTTTTCCTCCCCCCCCCCAAAAAAAAAAAAAAAAAAAAAGAAAGAGTATACACAAAACCCAGCTTATTGGTCCTATTACAGACTATTAAAAAAAACACCAGGGTAAATAGCATGAACTACAAAAGAAAAATGATTAAGGGCATGCGCACGAGCAAATACAAAATTACCAATACAAAAGAAACATAAAACAGATACACCTAAAATCAGACCTCCAGGTTTTTTTTAAGGACTGGATATGATAGAGGAGGAAAAATTGAAAAAAATGGCAAGAATGAAAATATACCTCGCTCAAAACCCGAAATTAAACCGAAGCAAAAAGAAACCCTGAAACGTAAAAAGGACGCATGAGAAAATCGACGGTCATAATAACCCAAGTAACAAAAATATTTTTAAAAGCCGTTTATACGGCCTCTCTAGAAGTGACATATCAATCCACTGTATGTGGCTAACATACGGAGCTGCTACAGCCAATTTGCCAATTTTGTTGGGTACTATTTTGCAGCCCCCATGTATTTCAGAGGCTAATTAACACTGTACTTTTGTGTTTGTTTGTTTCTTGTGACAATGCCACGGCTTCCCACCTCTAGGCAGATAAGTTGACAGCCGAAATGTCATGTCGCTAATTGACTTTTATCGCACTAAGCTACCTATCAGTAAAATCGCTGGATGTGTCAAAATGCTAAAACCATATTTTCTCAATACTACCAAAGTGTTGACATTATCACCAATCACATAAACATCCTTGATGCAACAGTCAGATTGATTACCAAAATATACATATACAGTGTACATCTGTCAATGAAAGTCTTACCAAAAAAGTCACCTGCATCAGTTTGAAACTGAAAGGCACAAACTACTTTGACACACATGTATTGCTTTCCAATACCTATCCACATAACATGTACATCTCTGAATTGTTGTATGAGTTGAATCAATGTGTCAATATAATTTATACATAGATTTTCTTTTTAAAAATTGTTAAAACTTCCTAATCACAAGTAGATTTCAGTAGACTTCAGGACTGTGGCATGCTAGTGCCTTTAAATAATAATACATGTAATAGTACTGAGTATTGAATCCCTGAGTGGTTCACCTGCCTAAAAAGTGAATTTCTGAGTAACACCCTTGAACAAGTAAGTAAGTAAAGTCTGTCGCGAGCCAATGTGGCTCATCAGGCCGGCGTTCATCTCCGGTTTCAGTAGCATGAAACGACTGAGAATATTTCTACTCCCCCTGGATGGGATGCTAGTCCATCGCAGGTTACTCCCCAGCTAATGCCAGTACCCATTTATACTCCTGGGTGGAGAGGGACAAGTGGGGGTGAAGTGCCTTGCCCAAGGACACAATATATGACCAGCGGCTGGATTCGAACCCCGGACCCTCTGATCATGAGTCAAGAACCCTAACCACTACGCCACACACTCCCCCTACCCTTGAACAAAGAAATTGAAAAAAGTGGGAAGCCACCAACATACATGTAGGGCTGAAAAGCTCAGACAGACAAGCGCTGGTACAGGTAACCTGGATGTCGCAGTTTTAAATCCTGCTCCAGTCAATTCCTTTGTTCAACTTTATAAAATAAAAGTTCATAACTCAAAAAGCAATTAAAAGAACTACCACCAAAGTGTAAATACTAATTAAGAAAGTGTATAAAAAAACACCAAATATTTTACATTAAGTGGGTAAAGAAAACACCATGGCCCAATTTCATGGATCTGTTAAACATGAAATTCTGCGCTTACAATATCCTTGATTAATAGATGCATACATGCACAATATCCCAAAATGTCTGGCTTACGCTTGAAATAGTGGGCATCTACTTGACAAGCAGTGCTTTTGGGGAATCCCCACCCACCTTTACTCCTCTCCAATTTGTTGTGATAGTAATTATTGTTGACATCGCTATCATATCTTGTAATGTGGAAATCATGTAAGGTAAACTTGGTTTTTTTTTATTGGTTTGCAGAAAGTCTTTGCTTATAATGTGCAGAGCTACGAAATTTACCCACGTCACTATTCCTTCATAACTTCATTGGACCTCTCACTGTTACGGCTTGTTCACGAATTTGATATCACGAACAAACCAAACTAAAGCGGAAATGTGTTCCAAATGCTAAAACGCATTCAAAATTCAAGTTTGCACCGAGTATGAACCGGCCTTTCTTGCCTAAAGCCCGAGTAGTGAAGTGCACATTGCAATCAGAAGTCCGAGAGTCTCAAGTCAAGTCACAACTTACTCAAATGTATAAAGGCTTTCCTTTGCCCAGGGCAAAGGAAAGCCTTTGTTCACCTCCTGTTTGTGACCTCCATGGACCGATCCAGTAAGCCCCTCCCACTGTGCGCATGGGCAAATTAACAAGTGCTCCTCTCCAATGCCACACTGCATTTTCCTGCCGCGCGCATCATACGCGCGTGCACGCATATCGGACTTTTGTGCACGCATGTCGGACATAAATCACGGCTGTGATTGGTCAGAATACCATGGGGTGGTGCTTACTGGATCGGTCCATTGTGATGGACTACTGACTTCACCCATAAAAAATTTGTATCCTTGTGGAGTCATTTCTTTGTTCTCGTGTACTTAAGTTTTCGAGTTTGAAAGTGCACTTTCAAAATGCTCTGTTTTTAACCAGAATTAATTTCCTGGGCTGAAATTCGGACTAAATATCCCTTACATAAAATACTTCAATTTGCGACGGATCAACACACCTCGGATATTCCTAGTTTTTGAGTAAAATCCATATATCTACATTTGTGTGTATTTCGTGATAACTTTGTGGAGACGTATTCAACAATAGAAATTGCTCTGGGGAGACATATATATACAATCTTTTGTTCCCTATCGTGCACATGTCTCCACAGGGTACCGTGTGCCAGATCACTCGTGCTGAACTTGAGCTTGACCTGTGACTCTGTGACTCTCAGGACCAGTTCATGCTCGGCGCAAACATGCATGGAAATTTGTGAGGTCATTTCAATTGAGTTGAAATGAGTTGAACGAGTCAAATTGAGTTGAACACATTTCAACTCGGGAGAATATTGCTGCAATTGTTATGTGACGTCAAATTCACTTCACATTTGAATAAAAGGCGAGGCATGAGCCAGCCTTATACATGACTTTATAGTGAGTGATAAATCCTCCGTGTATTTTAGGCGGGACATTTAGCCAGGTCCGTTTCGGGCCCGTCCACTTGGAATCTCCCCATCAACACATTGGAGTTCATCCGCCCACCAGTACTTGGGCCTGGCTGCTGACCGCCGGCAAACACATCAAAGCGTCCCGGCTGAAGGACCAGGCGGTCAGTGTAGGCCGCTCTCACACGGGCCGGAATGGACAAAATGACCGTTGTAGTCTGAAGTGTGGTGATGCTGATGCGTTTGAAGGCTGCCAACTGGATCTTGGGCACTGGGACGGTCGCGTCCAGCCACTGAATGTAGACTTGGACCACCTACAAAATGCAAAAGATCCCTTGGGTAAAACGAATGATTAGGAGGATCAAAGCAGACTTTCCTCTTGAGGTATGTTTAATGCTTGGTCCTTTTGGGGGGGGGGGATCCTACTGTTATTCAATGCTGGGAAGGTAACAGACTCGCTGTGGAGATGTACTTGAAAGCCTGGTGTTTATTCATTCGAGAGCTGTGTCCACACGGTGATTTTGGAAGAAAATCTTATCCCTCCTACATGTAATGCACACTAAGAGAGTTTGCAGGCCATTTTGCATAGCTTAGCGATATTCTGTACATGTACAATGTTGAATTCAAAGTCTACAGCAGTGGCTATTACCAGTATGTTGGATTTTAATGGTACCCTATGTTACCTAAAAGTGTTGAAACATTATTTGCAACCAAAATATTGTCTCCCTGTCAAAGCAGTTTAATATTGCTTTTAACATGCTTAAATTTAGTCAATGTTAAATTCTAGACCACCATTGGAGCTTGTAAATTTTTTGAATCTAACAAATTTGGAAACAAAATTCCTTACCGGTACCTGCCTCAAATTGTTTGGTTATTTGAAACTTTCCCACCATTTTTAACCTACATGTATTCAATAAACATACATTGTGTGATATTAAAAAACAACAACTAAATTTCCAGCTCATCAGGGGACAATGGTGCATAAATTTTCCACCTTCAAACAAAATTTCGGAGACGGATACATGTATATATAGTGGCAATTTCACAACCAGCTAAAGCATTTAAAATTGAACACTCGTGACAGGGAACCTCCATGCCACTTTATCATTAATCTCTTCAAGATTCATAGCTATGCTAATTTCATCAAAAAGCATGCAAAGGCTTTTACAAAGTGCATGTAATCCAAGACATTGTCATTAAACCTACCTCCTCTCCTGAGTATGCTCCCACATTTTTCAGAGTCACATTAACGAAAACGTCATTACACGGAGAGATGCTGACAGGTTCCACGACAAACTTCAAGTACTCAAACTTGGTATAGGAGAGTCCGTAACCAAACTGATAGAGCGGTGTTCCACTGAAGTAACGATAGGTGCGGTTCACCATGGAGTAGTTTATCATTGGGGGTACCTGATGATAGCCGAAAAAGATAATGCAGTGTGAGTTTCTATTAAAACAAGCAGTACGTGTTATAGTAGAATCCAAGTCCGAGTCAAAAAAATCAATGGGTCGGTTGGCTGCTTCAATGTAAAATTTACATCCCCCGACACTCGGTTTTAATTTCAAACTAGTAGTGTCATAGTTGATTTACTTGACTTGAGTCTGAGACCAAATCTCAAGTAATTTGGTTCAGGTCCGAGCTCGAGTCTGAGTCACGACTTCTTTGCGAGTAACCTCCACTAGAAACCTCTGAGAGAAAACAGTCAATTTAACTGTAAACTGGCCAGTCCTCTCATCTTTATCTTAATCCTTTGTCCAAACAGTGGCTTTATAATCCCTAACACTTACACCGCGTTCCCACTTGAATTGGAAAAAGGTGGATCAAGATCCGGCATTTTGGTGTGATCGTTATCTTACCGCAACGAAACCGCAAGTCGCGTTCCCACTTATGCTTGATCCACCTTTTCGTATGGAAATGTTGGGTCCGAAAGGTCACTGAGTTCGGAATAACGCGCGCTCTGTGGGAATGCCATTGTTGCATGGTTGCATGCTAGGCCAGGATGGGTCAGTTTTCAAACAGCACTATCAGAATTCACAGACAAAAAATTACGCGAATTCACCAACATAAATCACGGATCCGTAGAGGATCCGTGCGTGCATAAATTAACAGGTGAAATCCAACAGAGCCGCTCATTGTGTGACATCACGGCAGAAACCAATGCATCGATAAGGGATTCCCAGGTTCTGAAGCTTCTCATTGGTCACATGATGTACTACGACATCATTTTCCAATTTTCTATAATCAATACTTCAGATTTGTCACCTCCGTACGTACCGCGTTATCGGCACTATTCTCATCGCATACTTGGCTTTTCCATGATTCTGTGCCAAAGTGAAGTCTTTTGGTGAGTGCGGACTCAGAGTCATTTATGGATGGAAAAATAAGTAAAATTTCAGGAATGAAAAAGGTTTAGTAATGGACGAACACGCAACAAAAATAAGGCCTATAGTGTAGTTTTAGGATACCACGTGCGCTTTTGCATGCGCGGTGCTAGCCCGTAGTTCAGCGGTTGTTTATTGTGCATGTTGTTTACGCTGGAAATGTTCACATGAGCTACACGCCTGAAAACGTGTTTCTTCGTTCATGAGACCGCAACATTTTCGCGCCACTCGTGCACCGGGCGGATGTTAACAGGTCAAATTGCCGGATCAGATCCACCTTTTGCGTTCCCATCTGATCGTGATCCGGCAATTGCCGGATCTGATCCACCAATTGGGGGATCTGTATCCTGGTCCAGAGGTGGATCAGAAAAGGTGGATCTGATCCTGATCCACCTTATAACGGTTAGCGTTCCCACTACACACAATTGCCGGATCTGATCCACCAATTGGGGGATCTGATCCAGGAATTTGGCAAAAGGTGGATCAGATCCCCCAATTGGTGGATCAAGTGGGAACGGGGTCTAAAGCGCACGTGGTATCCTAAAACTACACTAGGCCTTATTTTTGTTGCGTGTTCGTCCATTACTAAACCTTTTTCATTCCTGAAATTTTACTTATTTTTCCATCCATAAATGACTCTGAGTCCGCACTCACCAAAAGACTTCACTTTGGCACAGAATCATGGAAAAGCTTACGAGTATGCGATGAGAATAGTGCCGATAACGCGATACGTACGGAGGTGACAAATCTGAAGTATTGATTACAGAAAATTGGAAAATGATGTCGTAGTACATCATGTGATCGTTTCTAACCAATGAGAAGCTTCAGAACCATGCATTGGTTTCTGCCGTGATGTCACACAATGAGCGGCTCTGTTGGATTTCCCCTCGTTAATTTATGCACGCACGGAAATACGGATCCGTGATTTATGTTGGTGAATTCGCGTAATTTTTGTCGGTGAATTCTGATAGAGCTGTTTGAAAACTGACCCATCCTGGCCTAGCATGCAACCATGCAACAATGGCACTCCCACAGAGCGCGCGTAATTCCGAACTCAGTGACCTTTCGGACCCGACATTTCCGTACGAAAAGGTGGATCAAGCATAAGTGGGAACGCGTCTTGCGGTTTCGTTGCGGTAAGATAACGATCACATCAAAATGCCGGATCTTGATCCACCTTTTCCCAATTCAAGTGGGAACGCGGTGAAAGTGTAATAAAGCCACATGTGCTGTCACACAGCTGATATTGACATGTGCAGGGGATTAGCAGCAGTATCTGAAAACAGGGGCCAGATTGTTGACAAAGGGATTAACAAGATAAGAGTGTACAGCCAGAAGTACTATATTCTTTCTGAGTTTACAGGCCATAACTGGGAAAGCTGCTAGAAGCACTTACACCTGATGTGCAGGAAAAAACTTATCTGAATTATGTTTTTAAAAGCTAATTTTGAGTAAAAAAGTGACTCAAGACAAAAAGCAGTCGAAAAGTCGGTCAAGGGTTCGAGTCTCACCGAAGGATTCTCCATTACAACTCTTGGAAGCACTGATCATAGTGCTTATAAAACCTGAGTTACTGTAGGGTAAAAAGAAATAAGTAAAAAAGGGGAATAACTAGAAGTATTGCTTCCACATTACCTGGTCCATGGATGCAGGCCATGTGTAGGGAAGCCTTCCTGCTGGGTTGTTGACACCAAGGTAGTTGGTAAACATGTTTCTGATGGCCACACCAGTAGCTTGGGCTGGAAAGAAGCACTGTACGATCACCTGGACAGCGGTGTTGTTGATGGCCCAGGAGATGTCAAATGGTCCGGCAGTGAAGAGCAGCAAGACAACTGGCTTACCATTGGCTGGAGATAAGGGTAGAAATGAAGAAGGACATCAGCCATCCAACTAATCACAATGAGGACAACATTGCTGAGGCAAGGCAACATGACAATTTTTGTCCTAATTTCAATAATAGGTTTTGCCCTTCAATGACCTTTTAACACTGCATACTCAGTGTGCTACCCGCCAAGTGAAAGTGAAAAAAAATCACTCGGGTGGGACTCGAACCAAAGACCTCCTGCTTTCTAGTGCAGACGTCTTACCACTCGATCATAGAGCTTTAGGATCAGCTGGCTGGTTCGAATCTGATGTAGCAGCGAGTACCGCAATGAAACTATTCATAAGATGGAATTTCCGTCGGGGTGATGTAAATTCAATATTAGGCTTTGCCCTTCACCAACATATAAACACTGTATACTCAATGTGGTCCCCCCCCCCCCCCCCCCAAGTGAAAATGAGAAAAAATCACTCGGGTGGGACTCGAACCCATGGCCTTCTGCTTTTTAAAGTGCAGACGTCTTACTCCACCATCGAGCTTGCCAGGATCAAATAGCTGATCAAATAACGATCAAATCGCAAGGAAACTATTCATAAGATAGAATTTGGGTCAGGGTGATATAAATTCAATAATAGGTTTTGCCTATCACCGACGTTTAAACACTATAAAAGTGTGTTACACCCGAGTGAAAGTGAGAAAATATATCACTCGGGTGAGACTCAAACCCATGACCTCCTGCTTTCTTGTGCAGACTCGACCACTGAGCTTGCCGGGATCAGCTGGCCGGTTCGATTGTTTGCAGTGGCCAATACAAACAAAACTACATGATTATTTTGATTATTTTTCAATCATGTGAACACATTTCATTGCACAAAACAAAGTGCAATGGTGACAACATTGAAAGCCTTAATAAGTTACATTACGAATCAACAACTACATGTAGTTGATCATCAATGGTCTATGAAGGAACTTCCTTGTAATGGGAATCTTACCAGCTTTGACAGCATCCTGCAGAAGTTGTAGTTGGCTGCCGGGCAGGGCGAGGTCTTTCCTGTCTCTACCCTCACTCTCCACCGTCACACCTGAAATAAACAATAACAATTTGGGAGGCTAATCATCCTTACTCGCAGCTGGTATGCTGAATTGCGAAGGACGCGGCTACAACGTCGTCGGGCCGCTGGCACGTAATTGCGCCTATGGCTGCTGGCCACATCGACCCATATATGACCACGGAGCACAGCCTGAGATCGAAAGTGTTTGATTTTTCCGGAGGGAGGAAAACCAGAGGGCCCGGAGAAAAACCCTCGTGGCACAGGAGAGAACCAACGCACAACTCTACTCGCATGCGATCCGCGGCCAGGATTCGAACCGTGATCACCTTGGTGAGAGGCGAGCACTTTACGCACAAGCCACCCATGCCACCCAATAACAACCAATGGTATCCAATGATTTACAGTTCACAGCGTACTCATAGTGTGGTAAATCAAAGTAGCGGTGTACATTGGAACCGGGTACCCAAGTACCTGACCGCTGATGTCGGGAACTGGTTCAAGCTTTTGGGATCGGGTACCCGTATTCAAACATTGCAAATAAGTGACTTCTCAGACAATGAATAAGAAAGGTTTGGAATGTCGTTGGTGAGGAATTTTCAAAATGAAAACCAGGCAACAACAATGTGCATGGAAAATTATAACAGATGTCATGTTTATTTCCATTTTAATGTGCCACAGATGACACTCACAAAAGTTGCAGTCACACAGTAAAGCTAAAACCATTCAGACACTACCAGTATAAGACCGTTTTTAATTCAATTGGTACCTGGATACCCGTGTTTTACATCAATAGGGTACTGTAGTCTCAAAACTCATGAGAAAAACCAATATACATGTACTGCTGATTTCGTTTTTAAATCACAAGGCAAATAGCCACTTACACATGTACCGGTACATATAAATGTAAAGATAAAGAGCTTTACATGTCTGTACTAAAATGCTCCTTTTTTTCATGGCCTAAACTGAAAGCATCCATGGCCAGGGACCCATAAAAGATTGTGTTCATCGATGAACAAGACAGGGCAAGCTTAGTAAAACTGGCCACAGACTGCACACCATTCTCATCAACTGTTTCAGAATGGCTATCACTGGAAACTTCTTTTCATGCATCTGGTGTGCCCAATTGGCCAAACTAACTTAACTATAAAGCCAGAATCGCTGGTGTTACAGGGTAATCCTACATGTATATGTTAGCACAAGTAGGTGTGTTCTTGGGCAAGACACTTCACTACAATTGCCTCTCTCCACCCAGGAGTATAAATGGGTAACTGTGTCGGTAGAGACTAGAATGAGCTCATCTCAGGCTGTCATGGCTGTGGCCACACATCTCATGGCCTGATGAACACGGTAACAATTGTGAAGCACTCGAGACCTTTTGTATAAGCGCTACATAGCACCACATTATAATTATTATCATAACCAGTAAGATGACTATCGGTATATCTCTACTCCCCTATTACAGTCGACTCTCGTTAGTACAAACTCTGTTAATACAAAATTCTGGTTATAACAAACATAAAGCCTTGGTCCCGACTGTGCATTTATGTGCACAATGAATGGGTCTGAATTTCCTCTTAATACAAAATTCTGATATAACAAACAATTTGGCTACGTCCGAATGACTTTGTTATAACAAAACTCGACTGTATAGGTTTTTAAAATAGAATTGGTGTCAGGAAATGTAAATTTTCTTTTCTATATTTAAAAGCAGAGTAAATCATCTGCAGTTACCCCAAAAGTAACTGACAAAATTATTGTTCAGAAGCATACTTGGTTTAAAAATGGTAATGGTACTAAACTCTGCGAAATAATTCTTTCTGGCATGCTGTCATGTTGAAGAAAACAAGAAAAGAAGGCATTTTTCAACGACGCATTTAAAGACACATTTTGGAAATTGTCCATAAGTAGTTCGTTTTTAATTCGGCAAAGCCGTAATGAGTGCACGCAAGCGTTGACATGATGCAGACGCACACCAGGCACAGTTGCTATTATTCGTCAGTTCTGTGCGTGACATCACGAAGCTGCAATCGATTGAATGAGAACGTGTCCTGGATGCTGATTTCGAGCGCAATTCAAAACATGACTTGGCAACTTTTGAATTGAAATCGAGATCCTAGAATATTGTTTTCTCGGAATATACAGCATTCACTGCGCTGAGACTTCATCAGGTAGTTGTTAAGCACTATTGTTGCTTCAAACGAAACAAATGCACAAATGACAAATGATGTACTCCACCTAAACACTGTATACTCATTGTTGTCCCGAGGGCTTGCAAGAAAACAATTCGCAAGCTTACTCGGGTTGGACTTGAACCCACAACCTTCTGCTTAATAGTGCAGACTTCCTATCACTCGACCATCGAGCTTGCTGGGGTCGGCTGGCTGGATACTGCAACCAGACATTTTATAAGACGGAATTTGCATCGGGAAATTTATATAAATCTTATATTGGTTTTGCCGACATAACTGTGATTTTTTTGTTCTTGTGGGCCTTGGGACAACACTGAGATTACAGGTTTTTATAAACTACATTGGCAAAGGGCAAAAGGCTAAGAGACAAGATTAACAAAAGGTTAATCTCCTTGATTCTGCTATATAATTTAGTTTCTCACCTGAACCCAGACAGACGACGACAAAATCAGAGCCGTTTATTGCCTGAACAACACTGGACTGGTTGTACAGCGCACACGCACAAACAGGGTTGTTACATCCTGCAGCAAAGCGAGTTTCATTGGCCAAGGGTTGCAGGCCAGCCAGTGGTGTGGTGACGTATTTTGGCAACGGTGTGCCTGCATAGTCCCCAAACAACTGACCGGAGTCATTTCCAAACGGACCAACAATCTACGACCAAGCAAACAGTACCACTACATGAGTGCATTAAATTGTTTGAAAAAGAGGGAGCGTTTTAAAAGAAATCTATTTGTTCAATGAAGGTGCTACCAGTATTTAGGACTTGTGATGACCTGCGAGGACTTACGAGATCTAGTGAGGACTTTGACTGCAACGTGTTCTTTTAAACACTTACCGCAAGCTTCAAAATACTTTTCACTGGTAGTATGCCATCGTTCTTCAGCAAGACAAAGCTCTTGACAGCAGCTTCTATGGCAAGATTCTGGTGTGCAATGCTTTCAACTACATCCTCGGCACGCAGCTTGGTGTAAGGGTTTCTGGCTGGTGGGTCAAACTCCCCAAGCCTCATTCGGGTGTAGAACAATGGACGCACCAATGCCACCACGTCATCGTACGACACCATCTTCTTTAACACTGCCTCTGTGATGTAGGTATAGACGTTAGCTGTCACTGATGCGAGGTCCAGATTGACTCCAGCCTTGACGCACACTGCGGCAGTCTCAAGAGGTGTAGACGTGTATTTGTGCGCAGCGTAAACTGCTCTCAGTGCACCCGCATCACTAACAACGTACCCCTGAAAGCCAAATTGGTCGCGGAGGATGTCTCGCAGGAATCTTGTGTTGGCACAAGCTGGTACTCCGTTGATGCTACATGTACATAAGATGTAATTAAAACAAAAATTAAAAGTGAACAAAACTGCTGGAAACTGCCGTCTGAATGGAGATGACCTCAAGCACGCAAACCAAAACAGTTTGAGCAGCTGACAATTCAATCTCAGCAGGATGTTTCTCAAGGGATTTATCGCTGACCACAACCTCAGGTAAAATCAGCTGTTAAAAAAATTAATTAAGAAGAAAAACAGTCTCCAAGGCCAAAAAAAAAAAGTCTCCGGTTTCTGGTATGCGCGCGCGTCGCCGTAGCCATGCGCGTCGGCAAAATGAAAAAGTTTTTTTTTCAATACAAGATGATGTTTCAAAACCGCCAACTTCACTGGTTTGACTGGAATTCTGCTGCTGCACAATTTTAACGTGTTTTTAGATGGGGTTATGATCGAGAATAAGATTTATGTGGCCTCTCTGGACTCCCATATATTTGCACTAAGTTTAGTCGGGGCTGTCGGGCACCATTTGCAGTCATCAGCCGACATTTGAAGCCCAAAAGAAAAAAAAAAAAACAGGTAAAAAAAAAAAAAAAGCCGCGTCGCCGCACCACTTTTGGGGCAAGCTCCATACCAGAAACCGGAGACTTTTTTTTGTGGCCTAACCAACTTCATTAACGTTTACACTTGCATCGGTATATGCAAGCATCTACATGTACTCATGATTAATAAAGTAAATTAAAAGTACCAACTAATTTTTCACAACATTCTCCAGCATGTCCAGAGAACTGATAATGGCATCGGTATTTATCAGAAGTGAGAAAACCACTAGACTACTGACCAGTGTAATTAAATCACAGAAAGAATGTACACAGAATCACTATCTGTGCAGTTGCCTAATGAATACATGCACATTTGTATGTATGCGCACATGTATTCATAGCCCGCACTGTGTAAAATAACACATAATTCAATGAATGAGTAGGCCTACATGTGTGTATTTTTTTGTAACAAATAACAAGTACCTGTTGTAACTGCACATGATGCTGTAGCTACCAGCTTTGACGCACTCATGAAACTGAGGTAGAAAGGTCATGAAGAGGTCACGGTCTGATACCTGGACAAGGTGAAAAATGCCGGAAAAAAATTGACTTCTCTGGGTTCTTCATAATGTTCAGAAAATCTGTGCTACTAATTAAACATAACAAGTAGGAAGTTACACTTGTGCACATGCATGCATCTGGTACAGGTCTACTGGTACGTGTATGATTTCGGTCAGCTATATGTATTGTATGGTGTCCCAGCTAGTGCACGCCATCAAAGTAATCACATTAAATTACATCTCGCGAGATGCGAGATGCGAGACACAAGATGCGAGACGGGAGATGCGACGAGACGCGAGACACGAGACGCGAGACACGAGACGCGAGATGCGAGAAGCAAGACGCGAGATGCGAGATGCGAGATGCCAGACACGAGACGCGAGATTTTGATGGCGAGATGCGAGATTTTGAAGGCGAGATGCGAGATGCGAGATTTTGAAGACGAGACGCGAGATGCGAGACGCCAGATTTGGGACACCATAGTATGTATCGTAGGAAAGGTGATCAAAGCATTTTGTGGGAACTACAGCCCAAGGGCACTGCATGTTTAAGCTGTGACATGTGACACTTTTGTATTACCTACATGTAGTACTTTAACCCTTACCCTACCAGACCCTCCAACGCATGCCAATATGTGCCTCAAGAAAATCTCCTATGTTTTTTGCATGGCCCTCCAATATCTGCCATGTCATTTCAAGGGTAACTGGACAGGCACTCCAATACATGCCACAGAGAACAATGAGAGTCCTCTGATAACAAAGTGAGTGCCCCCAGCTGGTCAGTATCAGGCACCCTCCAGGGCCTCCAACTCCTGCCAATTGGAGCCTTCACTGTTAAATAAAACTATCTGCCAATAAACTGCAGCTGGAGGGCATTGGCATAACCAACTGACATGCAGTAAACTACCCTCAGAGAGTAAGGGTTAAATTCAAACAAACCCTGCTTTATCGCATATATTGTACCATGGTCCACATCCTCCACTCTCCTCGTATCGCACTATTCCATGATGATGCACGTGCCATTCCTGAGTGCACGTGTGGATGTATAACTGCTAAAAAATTCCTGTACAGTGTGTGCCTGTTCCATTTTTACTGTGAGTCAAGTTTACTTGAAGATAAATTTGTTATCCCACTTGCGCTCATGGAACATGGAAAATGTATTGTGTCTGTGTCCCATATGTGGGACACAGACGTAATGCATAATTATTCCATGTTCTACTCACACTCCAGGATAACTAATAGTATGTATACAGGTAGAGTACGCATATCACTTATTCATATTGACAATGTAGTCGAGACGTCAAATTCTGAGACCAAGACCAATTAAATCCAAGACTAGGACGATAAGAGGCCAAAGCAAGTTCACTACGGATCCATCAATAATACAAAAATAATACATGTACAACATTCCGTACATACTCACTTTGAATTGCACTTGTTGGCTTATCCTTTGGAACACTTTTCTTCGTTTAATGATTTACTCTTTTCAGCAGTATTCTTTTTCATGAATTATGTCACTTTTATATGAACAGAATGTTGTAAAATTTGTTTGTCATCACCGTGAAAGACGGTAAAAGCCACAATGTGGATAAATGTCTTTACTGACAGATCCCGATCTCAATAAAGGCCTGTTGTTACTTGACCATGCTAAAAATGTCTTGAGGAAAACTTAAAGATGAAACAAAAACCGGAAAAGTGAGAGATCATTTAAATGTACCGGTTTGAGTTGTTTTACAACGTGAGGTAATCTAGTGTAAAGTTCAACTAACAAGCACAGTCTGCGGTAATTCTTTATTAGGCCCAAAAAAATTAATAATACATGTAGTTCTGCTTACAGTGGCAGATATTTTTTTTTTTTGGCCTATTTTCATTTTGAAAGTGTAATCTACCAATGGATCCTTCGGCATCAAGCTACTGCAGTGTGATTCGGCAAACTGCCCAATTCACATTGAAAAGGGAATAGCAGGGCACCGATGCAGGTCAGTGAACATAAAAGGATTTCACAAATACAGAAAGTACTTGCACACACAAAAACCAGTATGAACGTGTACAATGTACCGTAGGCCTACTGTGCATTTACACTGATCATAGTAAATATTGACTGCTTCTTGTGAAGTAGTAAAACTAGCCTCCTGAGGTGATCCATGAAGCATTCCACTCAAAATGCAATCAAATCAACCAAACTGCATGAAATTATGGCACACATCACATGATTCACATTACACCATCAAAATCAAACTTAAGTGTGCGTTTATGAGAAGACCATGCAAAATCCTGAAAAATCGACAAGGTGGGGGGTCAGCGAATTAAGTTCAAATCTTGGCCATTTGATCCCCACCTGAGACGATACCACTCGGTGGAGTAGCTCGATAAATAATCACACGGTGGCCGAGTACGGGGCACCAACAATTTTGAGCAAAAAGGGTGACTTCCGGGGAGTAAATTTGTGTTGTTTCTGGTGTAAAGTTATAGCCTCGTTTATACCCTTAAACTAAATCGTTTACTGTCGACCTACATATCAAAAGAAAGGGTTTAATCTCCTCTAAACGATGAAATATAAATCTTTGATATGCAAGCATTCACTGCGGAGATATAGGCGTAAGAAAAACACGTATCAGCTCTATTACGAAATGAAGTCCTTTACGCGGTAAACCATAACTTAATTAATGCAGGGCTGAGAGTCAACAAACTTGGAGGAAATATAGTTCAGATATCCGACTACAATAATAAAAAATAAAAAAACTGTCAGCTCTTCTTGTTTTTGTTTGCTCACGGTCAACAAAGTTGAAAAATTCCTAATTTTCAAGACCAAACCTACATAGCCCCCTAGACAGTTCCGAGTGCAATTGGTTGCCCTTAATTGACATTTTGCAGGAATTGTTGTAAGAGCATAACAAAATGTACATTTTGCAGACTTCACCTATTGGGTGGGTGGGTGAGTGGGCTACCTTTGGTGGTGCGCACTGATCCGGTAGGAGGGGAACGTCCTGTTGCCGCCCACCCAGTTAGCGCGCGGTATCGAAAGAGGGCGCCCTCGCATTACATTACCGTCAAAATGGCAGCCATGGACATGCCGTCTGTGCGGCCGGCTGCAATGTGATTTTAGTAATTTTGAGTATAGCAAAGCCATCGAATGTGGTGTAAATCCCTCTTATCTGCGCGAACTAAATACAGTGCAACTTAATCGATGCACAAAAGACATACGGAGCCATTTGCAGAAGTGGAAAGTCGCTGCATATGATGTGAATGTCGAGTGGAAACTGATCCTCCTGCGATGTGGTTTGTGCGACGTCGATGCATACACTGATAAGACAATACGTCCAGCGCATAGATACAAGTTAGGGTTGAGTTGGACATCATCAAGGAAATGTTGTCATCCACTCCATAAAGGGAAAGGCAAACCATTCCGTGGTGTGAATAAAACAACTAGCCGTGAGATCATAGATGTTTGATCGATGGGGTACCATGATCACTGTTGGAACAGGTAAGAAGACAGAAATCAAACAAAAATACATTTTTGAAAATTAAAATGAATTAATCATGGTCAAGGTCCATTTCTGATCAACTGACTTTGTTCCTGGGTAGGTTATATCAATTAAATCCCTTATCATGCAGTTGACTTGGGACCAGTGAAATTTATTATTGTGCGAAAAATTAATACTGGTTGTCACAGCTCTGGACCACACACATGGTTTTCGGCAGTGGACACACATGAATTTATTTTGTTTTATATAAAGAAAGTTAAAACTGCACTGAACATGCGCAGTTTGGGGAATAAAACATATATATTTTTTTTGCACTTACATTGTTTTTTTTTTTACTTTTATTCACGAGATGTGACTCATCAGACCATTTACAACTTAAAGAACAATTTCAGATTTGTTTCCCCTTTTATACAAATCCTCCAGAGCCAGCCACATCAGAAAAAGAAAAAGTAATAAGTGCAATTAAATACAGGCAATATAAAATAATAAAAGAAGATTTCTTATTTTTTATTTATTTATTATTTTTTTTTTTGGGGGGGGAATTTATGACATGGGTTTTGTTCAAGGCATCTATTGCTCAATATTGTTGGCTACATACGCCCCGCTTTATATCTTTTACTTTAAAAAAATATTAAGCCTGCTGCGGCCTTAACACTTTGTTAATTCTCACTGTTCATATAACTTTCAGGTATCTGTAGAGGTTGTCTATCTTAGCACAAACAAGCAGTTACGCACCAGACAGCGGAACAATTACCATCTAGCGATGTGCTCTCTAAGGAACAAGAAGAGCATCAGTGTACAATCAGTGATTTCACATCGCCGGCTGGTGTACCATCTCTCCAACCCACCGACACAGCGTGCACTTCAGTTCATGAGGTAAAGAGAGTGAACTAAGAATGGACCTTGACATATTGCATCTCATTTATCACAGATGAATTGTAAGCACTCTTCTTTGAGTACATCAATTTGTATTTCAACCCTATATGTAGCATGCATCTCACTGTTTTTATTTTCTTATGATTATTTCTAGCATACATCTGAGTCCTCATCAACTGATGGAGATATTACACAGGATGTAGGTGCACTTGACTCTTCTTGGGCTCCAACCCCCTGACCAAAGAATGTGGAGCTGCAATTCCTGAACACTTTCCTTACTCAGGGGGGAATGTCTGCTGTTGATGGGCAGCTTCATATGTCATTAGAATAAGCATCTGATAGCACCATCCATTATTATAGAAGGAAGGCAAAGGAAGCCTTTGGTTTAGTTGTTCATTGTTTAGCACCACGTCAAGAAGATGGGCTCATGAAGATTACAATCGGTGAAACAACTGCTTAATCATCACAAAGTGGTCAAAATTTTGATAGTAGTGCCCGTTTTCATTTTTTTTTATTGCATCCTTTTTTACCAACATTTTTGCATTAGTGGTTCCATGTTCTCTTCCTTTACGTATTTTGTGTTTAAACAAAGGGTTATCATGGTTTGTTATTTGAAGACAGTGACTGTTTTTGTTTTTTAATGTTAATTTAAGAAGGAAAACAATTTCTTGATTTATATTCTATTGTTTTTTCGAGTTTGATCGTTAGGTTGTTCCATGTGTCATTCTATTTTGATACTGTGTTGGTTCAGTTTTCTTCTTTCAACTTCCATTTAAGTTTAAAGTTCAATTTAGTTTTGTACAGTTGACTCTCGTTATAGCAAGGTCGGTGAGACTGCCCAAACTACCTCTTTAAACAGAAATGTTGCTTTAAAAGGACAGAGAAACAAAGAGACACAAAGAGAACTAGAGATTCGAGACCTCAGAATGTGCTCTATATAAGCAGCAGTAGGACATCTTTGTAAAAGTGTTCTTTATAACAAAAGTCGACTGTAGTACTACCATTTTACTTATTTGGTGGGGTGGATAACAGGTTTAAGGTTTGGATAAAAGTTAATTTGGATCCTTTTTGATTATTGGTTTTTTGAAAGGTTTTCTTCAAATTTTGGTTGGTAAAATAAATCATTCTTTTTTGGTCTTTCTAAAACTTTGTTTGTCATTGTTTCTATTTATTCAAATTCCTCTCTACTTGTTCCTACCCCATCTAGGTGTGTCTCATTTTTGACGAGTACCCCAACATTTAGCGTTTTTCTCATTCAATTTATTATTTTCCTAGTTTATTAATTTTCCGGGTTACATTAACATGCCAAAAAAATAACAGAATTGTCATCCAAGCCTCATCATTCCCACATTTGGTGCGCGATATGTGGCAGGGTGTAACCCCCCCCCCCCCCCACCACCCCCATTGTGTCTTCATTTTGTTCTGGTAATCTCGGGAATTCTTTAGATGATTATTGGGGGATACTTCTGTTAACAAAAAGACAAGTGTGTGTTGAGTATAGGAACATTTGTGGGGACTCCCTCTGCCACAAATCGGGCAGGGTATACATTCCATCCTGGACTCTGAAAGGTGGCGGCCATATTGATTTAAAGTGAAACCCCCTACCCTAAAAATGGGATAAATTAAGGAATTATAGCACCCCTTATGGCGTCTCCAGTATTAAAATATGTTTTAATTTTTTTGATCATGAATATATACACGTTTGCCAATTTTCATAACATTCAAGCAAAAAAGAAAAAAATGATGTGAAAAATACACTTTTTGACCAAAAAGGTGCCCAAAAAAAAGCCCTCTGTTAAAGATTTTTAAAAATATTTTTGACGTCATAATTTACAAATTGGAAATATAAAACTTGGTAGCAAATTTCATAAAAATTGGTTGTCGACTTTTGAAAATACAGAAAAGGGGGGGGGGGCACTGTATGCCCCTCCCCCGTCCCTTTACTAGCGAAAAATAGGGGTAAAACAGACTCCTGCCATTTTATACTAAAAACTGCTGACAATGTTTTTATTCTTGATACTTAAGGACCATGATAAGAACTCTCTTTCACCTGAGTGTCATTGTTCAAAGACCTGCACTAATGACGCTACGGCGACTTAAAGATCGCTATTTCTATGACTCAACTTTGGGGGTACCCTTAGTGCCGTTGCCTCCTAAGAGCAATTTTTTTCTAAATTTTGAGTACCTGGTTTTAGGTCAGGATACAACCTCAGGACCCTGCAAATTTCATTTCTCTGCTGCTTTCCCCTGTTGAGCAGCACGCGTTTAAACGTTTGTACCCCAAAATCATAAAAATCACCATTTTTCACTAATAAAAACACATTTTTGGCTCTTTTTTCTGCTACGGAGGTCAGATTGGCCAAATATTTTGTACAACCTCAAGGCTACCTATGACCCACCTACCCCCCAAATTTTAACCAAATCCGCCGACCCCCACCTTGTCACGGTCTGCATGGTCCTCTCGTGGACATACTCTTAAACAATCATAATTTTAATATCTAATCTTGCCTGTATGGCGAAATGTACAGTGTATGTAAACCTACATGTTCACATGTACCACGTTTAAGTAAAAAAGTCACTCAGTTAAGGCGGCCATTTTTTAAAACTTTGTCAAAACGGCCGCCATATGGGTCAAAATGGCCGGCATATTTTGTCATGGGACAAATCTGTGCTGACAAGTATATCTGGAGGTCTTTAATTAGGTGCAAAATGTCATGCTTTTATAATAATAATAATAATAATAACAGGTTCTTATATAGCGCTTTTAACTAAGATCAAAGCGCTTTACATTATTATTACCCCTAATCATTGGGCCAATTAAACATTCCATTTACCATCTCAGCTCCCTGGGGAGTATACAGCTCGATGCTGCCTGTTAGACGCAAGGAAGCTAATTCAATCACAATAACCATCACTGCCCTCATAGGTACCCATTTACTCCTGGGTGGAGAGAAGCAATGAGTGACAAAGTGCCTTGCTCAAGGGCACACGCACCATGACCCCGCCAGGACTCGAACCCACAACCTTTTATGGGAAAAAAAACATTTTATTCACACCTAATGCGCCAAATATATTGTAAATAACGAGCAAATGAAATGGCCGCCATTGTTGTCATACTAGGCCAAATCTGCGATGGCCCTATAGCCAAATATCTTTCTTAGGACATGCTCTGCATGACTGTGTGCCTAATTTTATCATGATCATCAAAAGCACGATTCCTGCACCTACATGTATGATAATGGCATGACGAGATCTTTTCAACGGTAATGTACACGCACCTTGGCGTCAAAGGTGAATCGAGAAACAGGGTAGTTATCAGGCCCATCGTAGGCGGCATAGTGTTTGCAGCCAGCGTTGGCCCGGACGTAGCGCGAGTCATTTCCTTGCAAGCCAGTCACATACGCTCTGGTCATCTCCCCGCTTAGAAACGGACCCTCACCGTATGTTTCCTATATAGTGTAATAAAAATGAGAAAAGCAAGATAAGTTGGATGTGTATACACTGCATGACTGTATGTGTTCGCAAGTTGATTGCAAGCTTACATGGTATAAACATGAAACTTTGAACAAAGATCAACCATACATGATCCCGAAGTGTTACTCCGCCGTCAAGATGATGTCAAGTATTAAATTGCAAGCGATTTTACATCAGAAAGTGACCACCTTGTTTCACTTATAACTCTTGAACAAAATGATCAATCATTTTCATACTTTGTAATCTGACTGACCATGACTTCATAAACTTTTCCTGTGTACGTAAAGTCGCTTGACCTTTCCATCTAGGGTTACAGGAAGGCCAAAGTTAGGTGAAATCAAAATGCACAGAAGCCTCAATTTAAGGGATTACGATACGATCTTGTACGAACTTGAATCCTGGTCCAAAGATATAAATATTTTGTAACGTCATCATGACATCATTACCTGTTTCAAATTACAAGCGATTTCACTCAATGTAGTGAAGGCCCTACCGGTACGTGTACATGCTTACTGAAATTTATCATGTACCCCAAAAGGTTTGTTTTTTTACTGTAAAGGCTGAAATTCGTGATCCTTTTTCTGTTCTGACATACATGTAAAAACACAACTTTACTGGTCCATAAAATAGTTGTACCGGTAACTCAACAAATGCTAAACCGGTAGCTCTAGTTATATGCTTAATAATACAGCCTGTCCTGATCTCTGAAATCATAGCCACCGCCAAAGTGATAGGGACGCTATCATTAAGATGAATAAAAAAGGAACTGGGCCTGGGAAATGTTGAATTCACCTAAGGCCCAAAAAAAAAAGTCTCCGGTTTCTGGTATGGAGGTTGCCCAAAAAGTGGTGCGGCGACGCGGCTTTTTTTTTTACCTGATTTTTTTGCTTCAAATGTCGGCTGATGACTGCAAATGGTGCCCGACTAAACTTACCGTAGTGCAAATATATGGGATTCCAGAGAGGCCACATGAAGCTTATCTCGACCATAACCCAATCTAAAAACACGTTAAAATTGTGCAGCAGCAGGATTCCAGTCAAACCAGTGAGTTTGGCGGTTTTGAGACATCATCTTTCATTGAAAAAAAAAATTGGGGACTCAGTCCCAAAACTTAAGGTATCCATATCGTGCAAAAGTTTGTGCTGCATAATAAAACCAGTGTGAATCAAATTTGCAAGCTTCTCACTGATCATTACAGTTTCCTCAATGTTCCCCAAATCTTCTGCCTCGCAAAGTTGCTGTTGTGAGCATTGCATCACCAAAAATTCAGCTTTTAATTATAATTTTGCAGAGAGTTATCGAAATCCAAACGTGAGACATCACGTTGATGTGTACTGCAATGCATTGTGCAAAAAGACTCCTCAGCTATAACATTTTCACCGTGTAGATAAAACAGCGCCCTCTTGTTGATCCGAGTGAATGCAGAATGTTTAATGGTTTAACAGGGGGCGCTAAGTTCTTTTGGCCATCGATTAAAAAACAAGTAAGCTGCAAGGCACTTCGTGCATCTACCCAGAATACCTTGTGAATCACATGCACGTTTCTAGATCGTGGAGAATGACGTGGATGGTTTCTGAACTGCCAAAGACTTGCCTTAAAATTGGATTTAAGGTCTCAAATTTCACTGGTGATGTGCTTGCAACTACATGTATAGCATTTTGATGTTTGTGTTGTGTGGGCATTAATATTTTATAATAAGCCGAATGGTGAGTAAAAAAACGTCAGTTTCTTGCTTCCGAGTGCCAAATTTGCCAACACTGGATTTGAGTTGTCAAGTTATTGAGAGCACCATCATGATCTTCGGCAGCTACACCATTCTTACACAAGTTACAGTGCTTGTTGGGATTCGGGGGCTGATTGCATATATTAGGTCAACAAGATGTTTGTAGCCAGGTTTTTTTTTCATCGGTTGGGAAAGGGGAGAGCTTGGGGGGGGGGCACAAGTATGATATGGGGGACACCAATGGCAGCCCCGCAAACAATTTCCACCAAATTTCCAGGCACCGACTGGCAACAGGGGTGTGAGTGACCACTGATAAAAATAGCTGAAAACAGCTGAAAAAAAGTGTACAAAAGCTGAACTTTGGAAATCTCCTATACTTTTATACACAGCAAGTGAGGGAAAAAGCTGAAAAAAAGCTGAAATCCAAAACAAAAAAAGCTGAAATCAGCTTTAAAGCTGAGATTTCACACCCCTGTGGCAAGGTAGGTGCTGGAAATTTGAAAATTAGAAAGGGGGGGGGGGGAGGTGGAATTGCTAGATGGTGATATGTTTTCATAAAATTGATAAATTCACACATAAAGCCGTAGGGTTCAAATATAAGGGGTTTAGAACCAAGCACCAAATAGTCATCTACATTCCTCTTGTGTTTAATTACTCATAAAAGATACTTTAAGTAGACACTTCCTTGGCAAGCGGCAAATTTTGTTGGTTTATTTGTCTGGAGGGCACGGGGGGGGGGGGGGGGGGGTCGCAAACTGGCAATTTGTGTGTGTGGGGGGGCATGTTCCTCCCAGGCACCCCCTCCCCCCTTGGCTACGCCCCTGTAATTGCCAAATGTGGCAGCAGCATTCTACAGTCTGCACATGTATGCAGATTGTTTCTGTTATAAAACGAGCGTAATTTCCAGTACTTCCAACATCTGGTAAAGTAGTATGATATTCTGGGGACTTCCTACCTGGTTGCGGCCCCACAGTGGATGCCTCATGATGTTGATGACAGGACTGAAGCAGCTCAGGCCACCTTTGCTTACATAGATGCCGTGCTGGGTCAGGTTGTTGTGCCTGGCTCGGACCTCAGAACCAATAGCTTCAGCAACTCTGTACAGCAGATCTGTGCTAAAAGGCAAATAAAAAAATGACATTGGTTCTTGGTTCTTGGTTGGTTCTTCTCCTAAATACTCCACGTGGGAGTTTATACAGGAGGCCAGAAACACCGGGGCAAACCCCTTCAGGCCAAAAAAAAAAATAAGTCGGTCTCTGGTTAGCGCGCGCGTCGATTTTAATCATGCGCGTCAACCATTTTTTTTTCCAAAATGTTCCGCGGTAGCTCCAACAGCGCCCTCTATTGCCGCACCTGCTCAATTTTTTTACCAACGAGCACCAAGGAATGGGAAATTGCACCAAGGCAAATGATCGAGAGCACCAAGGCAAATTATGGAGGACACCAATGTACATGAGGACACCAAAAAAGCAAAATAGTACCCCACCTTGTCTGTACAATCCAAGCTTGAAGAAAAAAAAAAAAAAAAACCGCGTCCCCGCAACAATTCCGGAACTTTGGTCTGACCAGAGACCGAATATTTTTTTTTTTTGGCCTAACAAAAATTGTTTATTTCTTTGTTTGTAATTATTTGGCAATTGGCCAGGATAGCCCACAAAAGTGTAGGCCTAAGAAGAAAGTGGCGTCAGGTTGCACTATTAATCTTTTCATGTTTTCCATGGCATGAGATAAATTTAACGACTATAGTACAATTACCTAAAAGTTGCAGCCAATCCAATAGACTGCGGGAATGATGTTGCATTGTAGACCAGATCTCCGTGTAGGCATTCGTCGTCCCAGATGAAAGGGTTGATGTTTAGGCGGGGGATCGGTGGCGCCGGGTCGTTCTTGAGGAAGCCGCCCCGCGCCATCTGAAGGGTCATTTCGTCCAGGGCCAATCGAGACATCAAGTCATCCAGTCGCTCATCCCAAGGGAGTGAATCGTCTTGGAACGGGAAAGTGGTCGTCACTACTCCCGGCAGGACGCTCACTTGCATAAAGACGATGTAAAATAGGCCCCCTAGTAGAAAATTGCAGGCTGTCGACATTGCGAATATTGTGAACACTAGAACATTAACAGGTTACGTTGTTGATGAATTGAGAAGTCTAACTGTGCATGGCGCACGCACGCACTCACTGCCACTGCTCGTGCGTGTGAATGGTCGGAGTGGGTGAAGAAAAATAAAAAAATATTGGAACAAAAGTCGAGTATTTACACAGTGCTGCCTGTCAGTTTTCACGCTTTGGTACAACTATAGAATGCAGGGCCACTTCACTCTACATCCGCGCCGCCGTACGGCTGCGTGGAGCCGTGGAGCCGCCGGCCGTCGAGTCGCTCGACCTACCTCCGAGAATTGCGCCCTCTGTCGGCGGCGCGCTTCTCTGCGGCGCGCGTCTCTGCGACTCCGCGACAGCCGCGTCTCCGGTCCGCGTCTCCCTGACTCTGCGTCTCCCTGACTCCGCGCCTCCGCGTCTACACAAAGAAATATCTTTATCTTATTCACGCATGACTGAATATCGTTGAAAATTACAGCAAACGTCAAGTCCATACCCAGACCAATGGACCGATCCAGTAAGCCCCGCCCAGTGCGCACGTGGGAAAATTAACACGTGCTCCTCTCCAATGCGCGTGTGCACGCATGTCGGACTTTTGTGCACGCATGTCGGACATAAATCACGGCTGTGATTGGTCAGAATACCATGGGGCGGTGCTTACTGGATCGGTCCATTGTTGCCCCGTCGCCCTCGTACCTTCCTTTGCGAGGAAATTAACAATGGATATGGATGCTCCGTTCTCTAAAAAATACCTCCGAGAATTGCGCCCTCTATCGGCGGCGCGCGTCTCTGCGGCGCGCGTCTCTGCGACTCCGCGACTCCGCGCCTAGCCTCCGCGTCTCCCTGACTCCCCGCCTCCCTGACTCCGCGACTCCGCGCCTCCGCGTCTCCGCGACTCCAGTGCCTCGTTGCCATCCTACCTTCCTTTGCGAGGAAATTAACAATGGATATGGATATGCTTCGTTCTCTAAAAAATACCGCCGAGAATTGTGCCCTCTATCGGCGGCGCGCGTCTCTACGACTCCGCGACTCCGCGCCTCCGCGTCTCCCTGACTGCGCGACTCCCTGGGCGTTTTCGAATCCCTGTTCTTGACAACACGCGTGTAACACGAGGACGTGTTCTCGAGCTGGTTGTTACGAACGCGCGGGTGCGTGTTGCATCGATATAAAGCAATGCAAAATGGCCGACAATCGTCTGAATTTGTACTTAGGCTATTCCAAATGAACGAGGACGACTTTTGCAAAACCGGACATGCGGGGATAAAATTGCAGACCTGCATTATAATGGTATTCTTATTCCAATCATTAGGGTATTAGCAAAAAAAAAACACAAACAACTTGAGAATCTGCACAGTCCGCCATTTTGTTCAAGCTGCACCTCGCGGAACCCTCCATCAACCGGGGAGTGAAAAAATCGATCAGCGAACGCCCTCTCGGGTCTGTTCGTTACGTTCGAGACCGCTGTTCTCGTGTCGGGTTCACCCGAGTGTGGTCATGAACAGGGAATCGAAAACGCCCCCTGACTCCGCGACTCCCTGACTCCGCGACTCCGCGCCTCCGCACCTCCGCGTCTACACAAAGAAATATCTTTATCTTATTCACGCATGACTGAATATCGTTGAAAATTACAGCAAACGTCACGTCAATACCCAGAACAATTGTTGGCTGAAAAAAAGGCCTTGTAACTTTACAATTTTCTGTGAGAGACAGGATCGAATCCAGAGGGACATTTTTTGTACTCACCCTATACAGTTGATTTGTAATTGTTGATGTTTAAGCAGCATGTGTTAATGCTGACAAGTTAAAAGTTTTGCATATGACAAGCTGATTTGAATTTTAGATTTTTGATGATGAACAATCTCCAGTGTGGTCCCGTCCATGTAAAGAACTCCAAATAACCATTTAAAAACTCTATGCAACAGGGCTCTGATCTGTAAGATGTTGTTGGAAACATCGTGGCAAGTACACTGATTAAAAAGTAAAATTGCTTGAATTTGTACACTTGGATGATTTAACACAGCTTAACATGGAAGAAGTTTGCGTTGAAAATGTCTTCAATGTAAAACATCATTTTGTGAGCCTTACATTTGGCTGGTCCTCAGCAAGAGTTCACTTTATAGCAGAAACATTTGAGTATTTTTTGTGGTAATCCATTGTGCCAAAATTGACACAGCCAAGGGAATCCAGCAGTTTTGTGGATAGATACATGTACTTTAATGTAATGTATTTGTGTTTTACATTGCTAGATGACGTTGATGGCATTTAATTGTTGATATTCAAACAGCAGCTTTTAATGCTGGTAGTTCGAGCGAGCACATCCTGAGAAAAATAAATATAACATGGTAAATGATTTGTTTGCTTTGATATGGTTCGCGAGTCTGTAGTATGATTGCTTTGGACTACCAGTACATGTGTAATGTTTGCATGATAGTCACAGAGATTGGTGCACAATATAATGGAAATTGTTCATTTTTATGATGAAGGCATGAAACTTGACACACATTCAGAGTATCATGGGAAAGATATTTGGCTATAGGTTTGTTGATATTCGAACAGCAGCTTTTAATGCTGGCAGTTCGAGCAAGCACATCCTGAGAAAAATAAATATAATCCGGGTTGACAATTTAATAACCAAATCTTAAAATTAATGTGGCCTGACGTTGCGAACTTAGCAAGTTCTTCTTCAGAGGCTAAAACAGCCTCTGAAGAAGAACTTGCTAAGTTCGCAACGTCAGGCCACATTAATTATAAGATTTATATATTTCAGGTCCATCCAGTCAGTAAGCAGTTTGCAGCAGTTTTACTTTTTTTCAATTTAATAACCATTTAAATACCTCTACATGTATGTAAGTTGGCTCTGATCTGTTACATGTAGATGTTGGAGATGTATTTTGACAAGTTAATTGCCAAAGGGAATGATGCCGTCACTATTGCAATGTATTTTTGAATGATTTAACAATTGAATGTTAATGCCATTTGTAAGGCAAGGCAGGGCAAATTTCATTCCAACAAACACACCTTTATGTAATTGCCCTGCATTGTTTCGTTATTATTCTAATTTGCTCAGACTTAGGCAGTACTCATAGTCACTGAAAATATTTGATGAACACTATCACAATTCATGCATGACTCAGGAGGCTGCAGTCTTGAAGACTATTTTATGTGCAATATTTTGTTATTTGAATTGGTGGTGAATGTTTGTAGCACTGAAATATTGGCAAATCTATTTTTTTTCCTTGCCAAAATGTTGTCATCTTGCCACAACATGACATATCTATATTATATACAGTAGCCTCTTTTTCTTTTCTTTTTTAAATTAACATGGTAAATGATTTGTTTGCTTTTATATGGTTCGCGAGTCTGTAGTATGATTGCTTTGGACTACTGTTTGCATGAAAGTCACGGAGATTGGTGCACAATATAATGGAAATTGTTCACTTTTATGATGAAGGCATGAAACTTGGCACACATTCAGAGTATCATGGGAAAAATATTTGGCTATAGGGCCATCGCATATTTGTTCTTTGAAAAAATATAGCTAGAATAAAAAGCAAAGGTAGCCATTTTGAAAATTGCTTGTTATCCTATATACATTTTTTCAAAGTACAAATCTGCGATGGCTCTATAGCCAAATATCTCTCCCATGAAATAGATGTACTCTGACTGGGTGCCAAATTCCATGTCTTTATCATAAAAGTGAACAATTCCATCACAAATCTGCCGTACTATGAAAGACATGGTCAGCTTCTCATAATGCTTTGGTCACTTTCTCAAAGTCGTGAAGGGTTCGTACTTGGAAAGTGTGAATTGGTACGATAGGCAGACATGACTCTAGGCAATTTCCATTGGATGTAAAATAAGAATTGGACGGCGTTAAAAAGGATTCTTTTTAATAATGTTGCGAGAATTTCATTAAATTGGAGCAGTATTTATTTTGTATTCATTTATTTGATTCATTTTATTTACAAGGGTAGCCCCACCAGTTAAAAGGAAATCTCACTGGGCCATGAAATGCATAAAAAAAGTCATGTTTAAGCATGCAATGAAGGATAACTTGACTTTTTAAACAAGTTAAAAGAACTGACAAGAAGCTAAAAGAAATGTTTGTGCTTTTTTAGAAGATGATGAAAATGTCTGAATTTAATTTAAAGCAAGTAATTGCAATCCAAATGGTTTCAAACACTTCAATTCGTGGAAATTCAGATGACAATATGTTCTTGAAAACATTTTAGTGTTGATATGGAATTTAAAAGGCAATTACCATCCCCACCATAAATACACAACACAAAGACCAGCCGCTCCACAAAATTGAAACATGCTGACAAGTTGGCATGAATCCAAAAACACACCGGACCTTAACCTCTACCATTTTGACAAAGTTTTGAGTGTGGTGACATTGGGATTTCGGTGAACGTGGCTATTTGTCGGTGTACGCGTTACTGAATTTCCAATGTGTACTTCTGAAACAGTGAGTAAAACCATGAGAACTGTTATTCATTTACTAGACATACTTTTAATCCTTTGAAATAATATTTGTTTGCATAGTGCTTACGTTTGTCTTCGCAATGTTGATCGCATGGAAGTCCTCAGAAATATGGTAATAAATGCCTTGTGTTAGTCCTCGGTCGAACTGCTTTTATTGTGCAGCTATTGAACACGTATACTATCCTCACAAATATAGCAGTTCTTGAAAATATCCTCGGTTGTATAGTTCAATTCAAGTCGATGAAAAAATAAAATTCTTAAACGGCAATTAAAAAAAAAACGATGTTAAGTTCAATTTCTCAGTAGATATGCTATATTGTTCAAATAAAACGCCCTCAAGGGCATGTCCTCAAACAGAAGTATATTTCCAGTGTCCTCGCAGATAATTGCGAAACGCGTATGTGTGTTCACACATACTGCACAATGGCGAGTGGTTCTCGAAAAAGCTGCAAAAAGTAGCGCAGATATTCACCCCTACTGGACAATGGTATCGCCCGGCAGTAAGGTTGCTCAGTCAGTCGACCGCCTACAATGGTCGCTCAGTCGACTGCAATAATAATGTGCCCGCGCAGCCACCACGGACGTGTACATACGGAAACATGGTACGCAGTGCTATTCAGCCATGCTGGCCTATAGTATCTCCCTACAATGCACGTGCCCGTCCTTTTTGCATTGTTTGCGTCATATTGAGCGCGCGCGCTTAAGCTCGAGCATGACGTAAACAATTGAAAAGAACATCATTGCGTGGTGGTCTAGGCTATATACTGGCACGTTTGCCTCAGAAAAAAACTGCTTTTTTTGCAGCTTTTTCGAGAACCGCTCGTCCAAACAACTTCAAACTTGACACTGCACATTCCGGTGTCCCAAGCAATGGACCCGCCGATTTTCAACTTCATACGGTGCCCGGTTCTGGAGATAATCGACGTACAGGCAGACAGACACACACACGCGCAGAGATTCCCAAGGGCGGATCCAGAACACAATTTTGGGGGAGGCCAAAAAAAAAAATTTGGTCCCCCCAAAAAATGGGTCAAAAAAAGTACGGCGTGGGGTTCGGGGCCCGCTTAAGGGCCCCGAAAACTTTTTGGATTGTAGATGCTCTGTGGTGCGATCTGAGGCAATTTCTGACAACTTTAACCAATGTTTTTTTGAGGAAAAGATGGTGGTGTACTCATTGCCTGCCTTTATTGCGATGTCACATAAAAAAAAATTGGTTTCGTTTTTGGGGGGCATGGCCCCCTTTGGCCACCCCCCCCCCCCTGGATCCGCCCTTGGAGATTCCTCGAATTATAGTAAGGATACGGGAGCGATACGTATGAAAGTTTGTCGATGTTACACCAAACTTGTGCCAAAATGATGTCTCTAAAACTTCTCACTTCTAATTACATGACGCATAAGGCCAAAAAAAATTAAATAAGTCGGTCTCTGGTCAGCGCGCGCGTCGATTTTAATCATGCGCGTCGATCTTTTTTTCCAAAATGTTCCGCGGTAGCTCTAACACCGCCCTCTATTTCCGCACCTCCTCATTTTTTTTTTACCAAAGAGCACCAAGGAATGGGAAATTGCACCAAGGCAAATGATCGAAAGCACCACGGCAAATTATGGAGGACACCAATGTACATGAGGACACCAAAAAAGCAAAATAGTACCCCACCTTGTCTGTACAATCCAGGCTTGAAGAAGAAAAAAAAAAAAAAATCCGCGTGGCCGCGTCAGTTCCGGAACTTTGGTCTGACCAGAGACCGAATTTTTTTTTTGGCCTAATACATCTCACATTGCTTTGGGAGTAATTTTGAGGGTACATGTTGCGGAAAATGTAGGGATTTTCGTAGATGTTGAGGCATGAAAGTTGTCTGGTTTATGCATAATCGTTTGTGCGTTAATAATGGCAGCTTGAGGCCAGCGAAGCGTGATGTTATGCACATGTACAAAGTACTGTACTACGATACCTATAGCTGTGTGTGGGAGTTCAATACAGACACGTATACTACTACCAGACGGTGCCTGAGGCTTTTTGTTTGTAGACATGTTTTCGGGTCCTCAGAAGATCTCTTAATTTTAAATGCAGGTCATTTGTTTCAGAAACACATCTATATCATAAGGCCCATGTGATAAAGTAGTGTAAGTCCCAATATGGAGTGGTAAGCTCTTTCTACGTACTTCTGAGAGAAGGTAATTAATAAAACAAAAATAAATTTATAAGGAAAGTAGGCCCTACGTGTACGTGGCTGCGCGATGCTGAAACTGAATGTTACATTCCCGAAACGTATGCGTATACGTGTGACGTCATACGGATACATACATGTATACGGATACGTGAAATTTTTCCCGTTTGCCGAACCTCTCTAATACATCCTTTTATAATAATAATAATAATAATGAAAATAATTTGGGAGGCTAATCATCCTTACTCGCAGCTGGTATGCTGAATTGCGACGGACGCGGCTACAACGTGGTCGGGCCGCTGGCACGTAAAGGCGCCTATGACTGCCGGCCACATCGACCCATATATGACCACGGAGCACAGCCTGAGATCGAAAGTGTTTGATTTTTCCGGAGGGAGGAAAACCGGAGGGCCCGGAGAAAAACCCACGTGGCAAAGGAGAGAACCAATGCACAACTCACATGCGATCCGCGGCCAGGATTCGAACCGTGGTCACCTTGGTGAGAGGCGAGCGCTTTACGCACAAGCCACCCATGCCACTTGTCCCAGTTGACTAATACGGAGGAATGTTTTTAATCCACTGACTGACTCAATGACTGACTCAATGACTGACCGTCACTTGTGGGTGGACGATCCGCTGTTCAATTGGGCCGGTTTTTTCTACCTATTCATGTACATGTATGTGAATTAGCATCTATACCACATGTACATTAGGTCGTCTCAATTGTTCTTAATACCATCACTTCGCTACTTCAGCTTATTCTGCGTTCTGTTGAGTCATTCTAAATCAGTTGAACTTAATTAAAGTTTGTCTACTTTGGGAACATTCTTGCCTTATTTCCTTTTAAAAGATAAATAAAGACCAAAACCTATTCCTTTGACAACAAGCGTATTCGAGCTTTTGTGACTGACTGTATTTGTCTGTATATTAATTTCTTTTGATTCAATCCTTGAATATGTATCTTTATGTCCCACTAACCTTGTTTTCCATTTTCATTTGCCATTTTAAGGGTACTTTTTGGTTTGTATGCTTATGCAAATTTGCATATTCATGAGTATAAGTGTGATGTCATTTTAGACACAAACCTCATCTCACAGCATTACAGGGGGACCAGGGTTTTTTTCAGAATTTGAGAAATCTTCTGAGATACTTTATAGCGTCACAATTAGAACATCAATCATTATTCCTATGAATACATGAAATACAATACTGCTGTTGGATTGAAATGTGACAGTTCTGACTTGGTCTACCAAAACATGTTTCAAATTACATTGCATTATAAAATGAAAAGAAATATCCATCGACAAAGATATCAAATCAAGAGGGTTTTTTGCGCTCAGTAATGTTGCACTTTCACCCACTCAATCACTCGCTGAGTCGGCGACAGCCGAGCCCTGGCACGGATCTCCCATTGCACTTCCCTGTGTCATGCAATATACCGGCATAAGTGACTATGCAGATGGGATCGCAATAGGATATCTGAAAACTAGACGAAATTTACTTCACATAAGTTCAGATAACAGGATTTATTACAAAAACTTAATTTCTCTTGAGAAAGGTGCATGAAACTGCATGAAATCTAAGTACATGTAACAAGATCGATGCACCATGTTTCGCGTCGCAACCTTTTTTTTTTTTTTTTTTTTTTTTTTTTGGTAGTTGTTTCGGAGTAGGGCCTAAACTCTCCGAAGCAGCTCTTGTTTTCGTTAAAGTTTTATATTTTTTTCCTTTTCCCCCTTTTCCCCATCACCCCCCCCCCTTTCCCCTTTCATGTTTCTTTTTTTTTCTTTTTTCAGACTCCGTTTCTTCTACCCATACAATTTTGGCACTTTCGTAAATCCGATCGACTTTAGACTTGGCACACACTTAGGCCACATTTGAAGATGCCTGCCGAAGATTTTCATTGCGATGATGTAATCAGACGTCAAGTTACGTCACATTAAAGATGCATTTTTCTAAGCGCGATATCTTCTGAAGTACAAGTCTGATTCGGTTGAATCTTTAGTTGGGTATATAGACAGCAAAGTGTTATACATGTGAATCTAAGTGACGTCATGATGAATTATGATGACGTCATCACGTGTCATATGACCTCACATTATATGGGCATGTTTCTTAGGCATATATATAGAGAATTAAAAGTCCAGTTCACTTATAATGTTATAATTAGTGACATCATGAATTCATGATGAAACATTTTGTCATCTCGCCACAGAGCCATTTCAAAAACAGACAAAACAGCTAGCTTGTGCTCGTACACGAACACATTTCTAGGGTTTTGGCCTCAAATAGATCCGTTAGTTATTTGAAAGACACACCTGGAAAAAACATACAGCCTGTAAAGAGTTTTGGGGTTTTTTTAGAAAATTTTGCTGGCTCGGCGCACTATAGTTCTCCGAGTTCAGTATACATTCGTGCTCTGACAATACAACGCCAACAGTCAACGAACAATGCCTAAGTGCATTCCCTGTGTCACGCAATACTGGCATGCGTGGCTATGCAGATGGATCGCAGTAGGATCTCTAAAATATATATATATATATATATATACATCAAACTCAATTTACTTCACGCCAATTCAGACATTAAAACAGGATTAATTACAAAAACTGACTGCCAATCATGGGCGTCAATCGGTGGTGGAGGATCGCCAGTTACTTGAAAGACACACGCGGTAAAACGTATAGGGTATAAAGAGTTTATCTGAATAGAAAAGTTTACTGGTTTGGCGCACTATCAAATAGGCCTACGAGTAAGGATTTAAGAACGTTGCGTTGTTTGACCCAAGCCAGGAAATAATAGTCACAAAAGCTACGTTCAATCGAGTCTGATAGCAGCGGGTACCGCATTAACTATTCCTAATATGGCATTTTTGAGTCGGGGTGATGTTAATCAAAATTATGTTTTGCCCTTCTTATGAAATGCCATCTTATGACTAATTATCATTGTTTCTCACTCAAATACGCGATTTGAAAACAAGCGTGATCGAACAAAGAAACCTATCCCGATGTGAAAAGTCGCAACGTGAAATTCGTTTTAACTTATCTCCAAGTGATATCTTGTGAAATGCTGAGATATAATTCCAACATGAAATTTTCTTGGGTGATTGTGGTTAGAATTCTTTCTGTCAAAATTATAGCAACAGAAAGGGCAACCCCGTGTAAAATGCCGCTCGACGTGTTGAGGAGGGTACGGAAACTCAAAGACAAAATGGCGTACTTTCAGGTCGGAAAGAAAGCACTTTCGGCAGCCGTCGTACCGCAGTGAGGGGTTGAGTGTGTATTATGTGTATACTCAGCACGCGGACGAGTCGGGTCTACGTTACGCGACACGAACAGGCATTCTGGAAAAGTTGGCCGATCGGACTGCCGGTAAGATGAAGCCGCCAAGGGGCACACGGTAGCCAATAAGATTGAAGCAGCTTTAATTGAGCGCGTTAACTGTTCTGTTATGTGCCGTGATGTAAAGTCACATTTCAAGTCTACAACAAGCGGGAACTCACGCGAAAGGCCAAACGGCACCATTCTCTGTTCATGGACGTACCTCCCAAACCGGATCTCCAATACATGTACGTACAGAAGCGCAAGGCTATACACCAGTATATCAAAGGGAAAACAGTTAGGGCGAGGAAATCAAAAAGAGAATTGGCACTTTGCCAATGATGTGAGTATTTTATTAACCCCCCCCCCCCCCCCGAATAATGGAGGGTTCCAATTTGTTCTGATTCCTATATGGCTGTATTACTGTAATGAACTCCGCATTGATGTACCTTCAAAGCTATAAAAGATGCTGTTCATGTTGCTTTGACGCATCTCGAACTCGATCACCATAAAACACAGATACAAGCAGAAAGAGCAGTCAGTGGGTGCACAACACTTCGACCTCAACTAGCTCAATAATAACGTGAGTACATATTTACGTTGAACTAATAAACTTACGCAAAATGAATTTGTCTTTTTGAATCATGTCACGTTTGGTTGTATCATTGTCCGTTAATTGCAAAGATATCTTCTTAGTTGTAATATGTATACAGAGCACAATTCGTACCTATTTACCCAATAAAGTGGATGGTAAATTGTAAACTGGGCTTATTTCTAAGTCTGAACGTCTCCTTAAATTCCTTGGATCCTCGGCCGATGGCGTAAGTTGGTTTAAGAAGGAGCTTCATGCGTTTGTTCTTTGGGAAAAGCACATTACGACATTGTAAAGTTTACCACACTGGAAAAGAAAATTCTGAACGTGTTCACATAACTATTGCAAATTAAATATACATTATTATTATTTTTGTTTGTTTCAAGTTTCACGACGATTCTGTCAATTCGTTTTGTAAACTTGTACTTAAATTGTGTACTTTTTTACCATTTTTTTTTAACTAATCATTTTGTGTGTATACAACAACACTGTATTTTTGTCCAACGAAGCTGGTTCACGATGTTGGTTGAACTAGCGATTCTGACGATCATGACCGCCCTGGGTCCCTTCGGTGCTCTGTGCGAAAATCCGCGGGTCAACATCAACGGTCTCGGTGCCGTGGTCGGAGAGACCGTACATTTCAAGCGTGAGACCTATCCTGTCCTGGACACCTTCGTAGATGTCTACCGGGGAATCCCCTTCGCTGAGCCACCAGAGCGCTTCGCCAAACCCCAGCCTAAGAAGCCATGGTCTGGTGACCTGGACGCGACGGTGTTCGGATCCATATGCCCGCAGCTGGATTCCACCCTGATCGGCGTCATTGGCGCAGAGGACTGCCTTTATATGAACATCTGGGTGCCTAACCAGGTATTGCCAAATGATATCACATAATATGTCACAGCCTTTTAGAGGCCTTTCAAAATGTTCGATGTTTTTAAATTTCGACAAAGTGGGTGGGATGTGGTCAAATTAATTTATTGAAATTTTTGTTAATCGAAATTCTTTTTTTTTTCAATTAAAAAGATAGAAATAGCTCTTTTGACTTCCGATTCAACTCTCTGCGTTCCGATTCGGAAACCCTTTGCCCGTACCGTACGGGTACAGTATGCATCCGGTACATGTACAATGTACCGTGTATTGTGTATACGTCCATCGGAGCACCATATGCATGGGGACCAGTGAAGTTAAAACATGCGTAAAATCAGTGTGCCGCTCCAATGGAGAAGGATACCAGGTTCATTTTGTCTTAATACACGCCACGAGTGTCGGTTACGAATCGCGACAACGAAATAACCCTACTTGTGTTCAAGACTAAAGCGCAAGTTGAGAGTTCAAATTTGCTTTTTCTATCAAAACGACTGAAATTTCTAAATAAACTTCATGAATAATGGGAGTCATTACACCTCTTTACGCCTAGACAAAAGTTTTTTTTTAGAGCGACCTGATACTTATTATTACCGTTTAGAATGGACAAGTTGTACGTATTTCCAGGTGTATTCCCTATACGTACGGGAATGCCAGTGGGCCGTGTTGTTGCAAATGTATTGTATACGGACTGCAGCTGCATTCCGCCGTCAATAAACTGAACATTCGTTATGTTTTTTTTATTGAATGGAAAATCAATATTTTAAGATCGAAAATTTGGGTGGGTGGGTGGGTGGGTCAAAACAATTTAAAAAAAAAACACCGAAATTTAAAAACATCGAAAATTTTGAATGGCCCCTTAGAGGCAACGGACATACTTTGTTACCACACTCAAGCCCATGGGTACAGCGCTGGGTATTTGGGTATAAATCCATTCCATGCTCAGCCGCGGATCCAGAGGGGGGTGGTAGGTCAAACTTAAATTATTATTTAAAAAATATTATGACAAGTATACCGGTAATAATGTTCGCCAGTACACAGCATTCGGACTGAGCCAGCTGGGGGTACCCGTAGTATTTTTATACACTATTCTGTAATATAGTGTACATCATCGTCAGATTTGAACAGCGCTCCCGTTGAAAAGTAAGACCCCCCCCCCCCAGTGATTTTACGGAGGCCAAGTGTCGGGAGGAAAAAAAACTGTCTACATTTTCAGCATTGATTTGCTGATAAACACCTCCTCCCCCTACATGCCCCTGCATGTTGAGCTCGAAATTGGTGTGTTTATATCCCACATGTTTGTTAGGCGAGCAATGCTGCCGTAATGCTGTTCATCCACGGTGGGGCGTTCCTGGTGGGCTCTGGTTCCATGGAGGGTATCAGTGGGCTTCCCCTGGCCGCCTATCATGACGTTATCGTGGTCAATTTCAACTACCGACTCGGACCGTTCGGATTCCTCAGCACTGGTAAGTCTGGCGTTCTGCCATTTATGCAAAATACAAATTTTGTTAAAATTATAAGCGACATCATTTCCCATCAAGGATACAATGTATATAGCAAGTTTCCACATTTGACGACTTTTCAGGGGCGAACAAAATGATTTTGGGCCGCTCTAGGGCAAAATGTCATTCGGACTTTCCCCTTTGGAACACAGACCCGAAAGAAATACTTTCTTAAGATCTAGGTTCGAGAAGAAGTATTTTTGTGACCGCTGGTGGATTTTGAGGATGGAAGAAAAATGCCTGGAAGAAAAATGCCGACGGCCCAAAATAACGGATTTTCTGTACTCCAACGAGCGCAGTATATTGATGCTGCACTGCATGCAATCCGTTCCCTTATTATTTGGCCTCCACTCATTGCAAAACTACATTTTCCCCTCGCGAAGTTTGGTTTATTCTAATTCCCGAACTATTCAAATGATGCTGTCCGTATTTTGAGCGCACTCCACTTTTTTGCAGGGGACGACAATTTTCCAGGTAACATCGGAATGTGGGATCAGCTTGAAGCACTCAAATGGGTCAAGGAACACATCGCTGGTGAGTGTGTGACTTTAAGACGATAAGCAGTGGTGCACTCAAGAGAGGGGCGGGGGTTGACCCATGCACTCCAAGATCTTATTGATTAGCTTCTCCTATAGCATCCCTAATCGCAAGAGAAATAAAATCTGATATGTTGATACGTCCCAGATATAGGAACAAAGATTGATTCAGTGGAAAATGGTTGATTGCTGTGGCCCCATGTGGCGTAGCAAGGCCATTTGTATTGGGGGAGTATTTCCGTTTGGTTCAGATATTAAAATCTTGAAATGTGTCTGATACCATCAATGAAGTACACGGTCAGGGACGAAGCCACGGTTTGTCAAACACCCAAATTGCCGCCCTTTTCATCTCATTGAATAATCGTCATTGTTCCAGACTTTGGAGGAGACAGCAGCAGGATCACAATCTTCGGACAGAGTGCTGGTGGCGCATCGGTCAGCCTCATGACTCTCGCCAAGCAATCTTGGGGTTACTACGACAGGGCTATCATGGAGGTAAGTGGGCATGTGATTAATGTGTGTGATCCACGCCTTTGAAGACTGAGACTTGGTCGGACACTTGGTGGCAGCAGACTTAAGTGCTCCCTGACCACTCAAATGGAGGCTGCGTATACCGATGCAGTCTCTCCTTCCCCCACCAGCGTCCGTCACACAGCATTTCCGTACAAAATAAATGACTGTGATATCCCGACTTGAATAGCTCGTGACTCGGAGTCGACCTGCGTAAGTCGTGACTCGGACTCGGTGACTAAATGTTTGGTGACTCGAATACAAGTCTGTGCAATTGCTCAGTAAACGACTATATAGTGTTTACATTTTGAGCACTTTCATATTCGGGTGTCATAGGGTAAGGCACTCAATGAAAGCGTTGAATAGATCAGCGGGAAAAAAATAGAAAAGCAAGGGGGCGTGATTTGACGCTTGGAGGCGCTGTTCATAACAGTTTAATTACGTATTTACCAAAACCGCGTTTTGGAGTTCTTTAAGCAGTTTCTCCTGCTCAGTATACATTAAACAGTAACATATTCACTTCGAATCTCTCCTGTTCTTGTCATTATTTTTCTCCTTTTTCAATTTTTCCCCCCCCCCCCCCCCCCCCCCCATCCTGGCGACGCCCATGCTTTCATTGTAGCCTAAAACACATGAATATTATCCATTGCAGTAAATTCGATTTTCTTCATCTCAGAGTGGAATAGCAACAGCACCGTGGGCATTAATGGCCACAGCCAAGGCCCGAGAGGACGCCTTAAATCTCGGTAAGGCTGCGCTCTGCTGGTTGCCAGGGAGCTCGGGGAGTAGTTCCCGACTTTTATCTTGCCTCAAGAGGAAATCCATGGTCAATATCATGAAGGCCGCGTCTTGGGTAAGTTAACTAGAGAGAATGATACAAAAGGACCGGCGGAGAGGAAGCATAGAGGTTTTATTAACTGCGGGAACGCAGCTAAGCAGGTCATTGTGTCTCTCCGTTTTAGTTATTTGTAACAAATACTGGAAACGCACCTGTGTGTACTATATTGGCCAACTACTCCCTAAGGCCCTGTGTCATTTTAATGCGTTTCCAGTGAGGGAAGACAGAGTTGCATTATCAAGCTCGCATTGTGACGTTCAAAAAATGGGAAATCCTTTATAATTAACAATCACGACTAAGGGAGCAATTGTGCATTAAAAGTCCTTGCAGTGTTGCATTATCGTGGCACAAATACGTCACTCGTGCATAAACTAGGCGCGGTTCTACGGGGGGGCTAGGGGGCTGTAGCCCCCCAAAAATTTTGTCTAGCCCCCTCCAAAAATAAATTCCGTAAAAAAAAAATTGCATTAGGAAAAAGAAGGATTGTAATGTGCATGCGAATGTGCACCCGTGACAAGGGTGCATTAGTTAATATAGTGTGAATGATTTTAGGATTTTATTGGCGCTCTCCATTGAAAATATGGCATGAGGCCCCCCCCCCCCCATTGATTTTCGGAGACCTAAGTGTCTGGAAAAAATAACCGGTCGAACGCCTCCCTGAAAAAATTCTAGATCCACCGTGCTAGCCCCCCAAAAATATTGGTTCTAGAACCGCGCCTGGCATAAACACATACTCAGTGGTCCGCAGCTAGCACCTGAAATCAAAGCTAAGGTTCTACCGTGGTTATAATGTTCCAAAATTGACACCTTTTTGTTGTTCGTCTTCTGTGATGCATAATACTCGATATCCGAGGAATGTTATCCTTTCAGATTGTACAGTTTTCCCCTGCATTCGTGGATGATCACAAATATCTCCCAGCAGTCAAAGTCTATATGTGCCGTAGATTGGTTACGTCATACGCCGTTGAGGTCACGCGTTGCTTGGCGTTATGTTTCAATACTAACCTCGCCTTCAAGACAATAGCACAGTGCCCATTTTTTTGTCGTTTTTTTATCCGTTGGAAATTTGAAGGAAAAAAAACATATCCGTCAAGTTCTGTTTGCTACGAATCGAGCACTGCCCCATTTTACAATCTTTTTTATATTCTTACTATCTGAGAAATCTCAATTGTAGTAGTGTTCACAGTCACCCGTGACATTGCGTGGAACGGTCAATACGACCCCGCGTGACGTCACACTTCTACGGCGTATTTTAGCCTGTACAATCTTGCGTTCAAATGATCACAATTTTTAGTCTAGTTCCCTGGCCTTACAATTCCCCGACGCCCTCTTGTCTATGAATTGTAGGTCTGGCACCCATTACCGGGCAAAAAAAAAATAAACATGGCGGTCCTGTTCCAAAGCTCGGCTTCATTTCCAGTTTGGCTTTATCATTAAAAGCTTTCACTGTTCTCATCATTTTTTTAATTATTATTTGCTGCATACGTCATGCACTTTGACATTTGTGTAAAGAAACATTGACCGATGTTGAGCAAGAATCTTCAAAGTTAAAGATTGAAATAGCAGGCGAAGCCGAAAATGGAGAAAATGCTAAGGTTTGGGAACATATCCCGGCAATCGTCAGGCTCCAAGCAGTGCATGGCACAGCACAGCTCGCACCTTGTACAATCTGAGTGCATATTCACAAAATTTTCATTGGATTTCTGTTCTTTTAATGGAAGCAATCAATATCAATTATCTTTTTCTTTTTTTTAAATAACATGGCAGGTAAATAAAACCTTCTCTATACCCAGAAATACCCGAGCGCAATCCGAGATTGTCGACGAAATACATTCAGCAAACTTCGAGCATTTTCAGAAACATTGGGTCACGTGCCGTAGCGGCTACCTGACCTTAAAGATTCATCAGAAATAGTCAGAATTGTTTGGTCTGGGAGCTAGACTGCGCCATTTTGAGTGCAATGAACGGATCGTCACGCTCAACCTGAGGCAAACGTTTGCAACAACAATACAATAGGAGGATTTTTTTTAGAAAAGTAAATTTTCTGGTTCTCAATTATTTCCAAGGGAGGCAGTTTAGTTTACCACCGACGTTCCCAAATGTCTCTTTCAATTCTGAGTTCGCAGTGTCATGTTCGAACTCACCCCGTTTGTTTTATGTCAAATCAGTGTTTCCGTGATTATTCTTTTCGTCAGGTGTTGCGTTTCAGGCTTGTTAACTTGGAAAAAGCAAACGAGATCCCATTCGTACCTACCATCGACGGGGAGTTTCTGACCAAAGATCCGGCCGAGCTCTTGCGACTAGGTGATTTCAAGAACAGCGACGTCCTGCTGGGCACCGAGCGGGACGATGGCACGCTGATATCCATGATGGCCGTCCTATCTGACTCCTTGAGACACTTGCATCTCCCCCCGAAACACCCCGTAATCGACAAGGAGAAGTTTGACGAACTGCTCAACATTTATGTCTACATCGAGCACGACCAAGAGATGTTGGACTTGATCAGCGCGAACTACACGACCGCGGACCAATCCAACTACTTGAAGCCGTTGTATCACACCGCTAATGATGAGGGCTTCGCCTGCCCCACCGATACCGTCGTGAAAGCCTTCGCTGCGGCCAACCCCAACACCTACCAGTACCAGATGACTCATGTGTCCTCCTTCCATTTGCAAAACCAAACCTGGCCCGACACCGTGCAACACGGGGACGAGCTTGGCTACGTCTTTGGTAGCACCTTCAATCCAGACCTAAAACCACCCCTTCAGTTGACGGAGGAAGAGGTAGACATGTCGGTGGATGTGATGCGATACTGGACCAACTTTGCCAAAACCGGGTAATGAAATTTGGCTTCAATTACGCTGCGATACTCTTTCTTTTTCTTCTCTAAATACGGGTGTGGGTTTATCCAGTTTTCCAAAACAAACAAGGAGAAAGAAGCAATTAGCATATAGAAGGAGAGCCTATTCAACTTTACAGCCATCCTTTTATAGTTAGAAGTATTGCTTCGAGCTTCGTTATCATTTCTTTTTATTGGACAACCCCCTTTCTAGTTTGAGAGTATTTGTTCCCTTTTGGAATATTCAATGGTCTCTCTCTTTTTTTCCTGATCAGTAATCCCAACGACAATGAGACACCTGTTGCCAAGACTTGGCATAAGTTCAACACGCAGACCATGTACTACAAGGACCTGTCCCCGCCAATGGTTGACAAGCAGTATCTTCTGCAAGACAAATGTTATCTCTGGAATGTTGAACTCCCCGATATGGTACCAAGGTATAATGACCGTTCTTTTAATCTCCTTTTCACAATGAACAAGGTTCAAAATAGGTATCGCAAGGGGCCTTGATGGTCAGAACGTTTTATGAAACAGGTAGGGTACAAGATACGATAGGGCCTAGTTCAATTTGGAGAACACTTTCCGGAGTTATACGGCAGCCTATAAACGCTCAGACAGTGCACAGAAACGTTGTAAAATACGGACAACCTGATACAAGCAAGAACCTGAACAGGACAGTGAAAATGTGAACCTTATCTATAAATCCAATTTCAAATTCACTGAGTTAATTCTTTTTAATGGATGTCCTATTCTGTTCTTCCTTGAATTTCCCTCATTTTCCAGAGGCCCATTGTTGCCAAAGTTGTGTTGATAAATGGAATATTCCATGAATAATTGTGTTAGTAGTGTTTTGGGGTAATCACAAAGAGAGGTCTGTATCTTTTGCATGCATGGATGAATATCAGTGAAACTGTTACCGTTCTGCGGCAGACAAAAACGTACCCAAAGGGACTTTGCTTTTTTGCTCACCATTTAGTTTAACACAAGTCTGAACCTTTATTTAATTTTCATTGGTCCACCAGCATTGTATACCAGCCGAGCAGCGAGGAGAATGAGCCATTGTCTGACATCCCCTGCCAAGTGATCGACCGCAACTATGACGGAATAGTGCGCCGCATATCGGATCGTCTCAACAGAGGTTCGTAAATATCCTGCACATGAGTCGGCTAAAGCGATTGGCTATCTTTGGTATCGTTTGGGTTTTATTTAATCAGCTTAGATTTTCATTTCTTTTACAGATTTTGTTGGTTCTTTCTGATGATAGGGCCTAATGATTTAGTATGGGAATACGTTTTTCTTTGTTTCATCATCTAAAGCCTTATTAGAATTAACAAAAGAAATAAAGTTGACCGTCAAGCAACTACAAGAGCTTAATTTGTCAATTTATTTAACTGCTATACATTTTTTGGGATAAATAGCTATACGATTACCCCTTTATTACAAGGGACTCTATTTTGGAGAAAAAAAACAGTAGAATGCAAACACAGCATAATCCCAATCCGGGGGCCTAATGGACAAGTTCTGTTCTTTATTGCTTACAATTTTGTTTTACAGGTACACTTCTTCTATGTGTAATACTTATACAATTATTCTCAAATTATCAAAAGAGTTTTTCAAATATGCAAGTATACCTTACTTTACGGTACACTCTTTGTAGTGTTGTTTAAGGTGCAGTACAGTGACTAGATTGGTTCCCAGTCCCTTCATTGTCCTTAGGATAAAACGCCCACCTGAATTACAACGAAGATTTATTCTAATAGATAATTTCATTTCTTAAAGTTCTTTTTTCCCAAGTTAACGGATGTTACATCAATTAAAATCATGAAATCTAAATCTTCTTCGTAACTGTTCGTAACTGTTTAGATTATACCTGTTTAAACATTTGGCTGTTTCGTAACAGTAATTGTGAAAGCTGACAGGTCATTCGTTAACAGAATCCACTTTTTTGATTGATGTCGTTTTACTATACCATCCATCTTTGCTCACGTCGTTAAGATCGTTGAATCGATGTTTAGTGTACTGATTGGAATCAAAGGCTAATAATGTTTACCACGTGACCTTTTATTTAAAAAAATCGGTAAGGGTAGATTTTGTTTCTATCGAATGGTTTGAACAATCGTTCAGCGCTTGATGATTTCCGTTATTTTCGTTTACTACTGGTGTTGTGATTCTCTCTGTGAAGTTGTTTCACATTGCAACTCACCAGGACACACATTAAATCAACCGATGGGATCTCAATGATGGGTAGAGAGGGAAACGGCAGAACAAAAGAACATTATAGACTGGACTGCATATTCAATAGGCCTCAATAGGGATCGTGGCTTTTTGTCACACTATTCACCATTGATGACTGATTCATGATGTTTACCACACTCTGTGTTTAGTGTACAGTATGATGCCCCTCTTCATTGCATCTGATGAAGCAGTTGTAAGTACGAAAGCTCACGCACATTTTATTCTCTAGTTAGTCATTGATGACTAGTGATCGACTTTTATTCAACTCATCTCCGTGAGCCTTACAAGATGATTCACTAAAAATGCCACGAAGGCCAAATTAATCCTTTCCTTTTACAGAGTATATTTGACACAATTCTCTAATTCCAATAAGTGCATGTCGAATTGGGACAATATTTCATTTATTTTGATCATTTTGGTGAAGGTTATTAAAACATGATATTCACTCGACCTGTTCGAACCTATTCTTTATTTCAGGTTTGTTTGGTTTGTCGGTCTTTTGGGCTATTTGTCTGTTGGTTTGTTTGGTTGTAAGGATTGTTTGTGTGGGTGTTTGTTGGGCTGTAAGTAAAATGGGTGAGTCAGTTTTTGCGATCAATAGGGGACGTTGAACAACAGAGGATAATAGGGTCCACAATTCTTGAAAGTCCACACCGATGGGACAATATATAAATATTGGGTATTATATTAAAAAATCGTAGTGTTAATTCTTCATGCTCTGTACAGATCCTTTGCATAAAAACGATGCCAGATTTTGTCGTCCTCTTCCTTGGTGAGCGATTCGCCTCCTTCGTACATGGATTTCCACTCATCGGGAATTATGTGGCCTTCCCACGTCGTATAGACGAAAGTACGCAAGACCTGTGGGTGTATAAATTGAACTTTTGAGTCTGATGGGCCATCATTTTTACTCTCAAAGTTAATCATCATGCACTGAAAAATTGCCTGGGTTAATTTTACCCGAGAAAGGGTGAAAACTGGAACTACCCAAACTTGAATTGTTCTATAACCAATTGCTTGGGTTAAAATTTCTGCTAAATTCAACCAAAACTTGTGGTCATTCAAGACCAAATTTAATTTGGTCTTGTATGACTACAACTTTTGGTTGAATTTAACATAAATTCAAACCCAAACAATTGGTTATAGAACAACCCAAGTTTGGGTAGTTCCAGTTTTCACAATTTCTTGGGTAAAATTAACCCAGGCAGTTTGTCAGTGTGGAGGGTTCTTACAGCGTGATATCTAGTACCAGTTGTCTGTTATGGTAACTTAACCGTCATAATAAAGCAACGAGTGTGATGATGTTTACAGCCGTATATAATTGGGAATGGCCCTTTATTTTCTCTCTTATTAACAAAAAGAAAGAAGATTAACCACCGAAATGTGAGAAATAACGTAGTTTGGACTTCTCCTTAAAATGTTAAACGTGTTGCCATTTGTGTTAGCGATAATATCAGTTATCCTGCGAGCGCTAGTGGAACCCGTACGGAATTCACCCGAAAATGATAATTTATGCAAATGAGGGCCGTAAGGCAGAAGCGTAAGTACCATTGAAAATTCTAAACATTAAGGTCATTTTCGGTCAATTTGTCCAGGATTTCTCGCATTTTTTTAATCGTAATAAGTAATGTAATCTGGCATAATTGTTTCTTTTTATTCACAAAATAAAACAATTGAGAAATGTTTTTATCTCGTGCGCACAATATATAGCAGGGCCCCTTTCCGCACGAGTAAAACAAAAATACCCGTGTTTCAGGGTACATTCCTTCAAAGTTTTGGCCGAATCGCGGGCTGAATCACGGGCTGGCTGCGCCGACACAAGCGATGTCACACGGTTCGCAGTGTACGGGCGCCCAGCACCCGGGAACTGGTCACACAGTACACGGGCAGTGGGCACGGTAAAAAAAAAAGATTACCTGGTCAAAAGTGAGAGGGGCTCAAATAATTATATCACCGTGGGCCTTATTCACGAGTCGGCCAAATTGAATTGAAAGTTAGGTAAAATCTTAATTTTCTGAACTTGCGAAGAGAAATGAAAGCAAGATAATAACTAATTAATTCCAGTCTGCTTCAATGAATAATTTTTTTATTTGTAATTAAACATTCCCTGATGTTTAAAGCCATATTAAAAAAAACAAAAAAGGCCAGTAAGATAAGGCTGCATTGTGCCTGCATAAATAGTCTGGCGCCATCCCATTCAACAGTTAACAATTAATGAAATACATTCAGGGAACTCGACAAAAATGGCCAACTCGTGAATAAGGCCCATAGGCTTCGCCTCGGGTGCTATGCCTCCCCCCCCCCCCCCCCCCCGAGTGTTAAAAGCGTCATATCCCCCATCAGTAAAAATAAAATGTGTTAATTTGTAGCACGGCTTGTTGTAGCCTAAGTGGATCGACCAATTAGGACGGATGATTCAATTTTAGTTGAAGATAATAATTATGAAAATGCATAAACGTATACCTACATTAGCTGCGATAAGAGTCGTTTCTGGGCAGTCTTCAAACCCAAGACGTCGATAAAACATCTCGTTGCTTTCAGTAAGGACAGTGGCATGGAGGTACCGACTTCCAAGGCGGTTCTTAGCGTAGTCTTCTGTCATTTCATGGATTTTCCTGCCAAGTCCTTGCTTTTGTCTATTCTTCTTGATTGCCACTGAGAAAACGTACAAAGATTTTAAAGAAATTCATTGAAGCATTCCGAAAATAATGACGTATGGTGATGATCGGGTTAGGCTAGTCACCCATTGCAGTATTGGGAGAAGGCGAAGTCGTACTATGGTAAAATAAATTGTCATTCGCTTGTCCGGCGCTCTATCGTACTGAAGCGTTAAAGGGACATAATACAAACTAAAAAAAAAAAGAACTAAGTCATAATTATGACTTATATCTCATAATTATGACTTATTATTAAGTCATAATTAAGACTTATTATCTCATAATTATGACTTATTATTAAGTCATAATTACGACATATATCTCATAATTATGACTTATAATTAAGTCATAATAACTTATTACTAAGTCATAATCATGACTTATATCTCATAATTATGACTTAGTATTAAGTCATAATTACGACTTATATCTCATAATTATGACTTATTATTAAGTCATAATTATGAGATATCCTAAGTCGTAATTACGACTAAATACTAAGTCGCAATTATAAGATATAATTCATAATTATGACTTAATAATTAGTCATAATTATAACCTTTTTTTTTAGTATGTCCCTTTAACGCTTCCGTACTATCGCAACTGGGAAGCTAGGGAAACTGATCTCATCATGAAGACATCGTACACATCAGTGAACGCGTGTCGATGTCACACGCACACCGAAGTGTTGTCCCCCAGTCATGCCTATAAAGAAGTCGCTCGTTTCCAAAGTCCTCCCTGCACAGGGAGCTGGGAAGGGCTAAGGTTTCTTCGGGGTGCATGAAATTTCTTCGAGCCCCCGTTGGATAACACGGGTCAACACTTCCGCTTGCGCATGACAGGTGCGCACAAAATGTACATGTCAGTGAGGCAGTTATAGCCGCCCACAATTCTTTGCAACGTCTGTGCTTCACGAACTGTTGCGAACGAGCGAAATGCAAAACCCATCCAATACTTTGTTCCTAGATCACACGCTGAACAAATCCGTGCGAAGGCGCACCACTGTTGTGCGGCGGCAGTCTACTAACTTCTTGGACCATGCGAGTGAACAAAAGGACTTCCCTTAGTCTAGTTCGTTCCCATAATATGGGAACCGGCAGTCATGCAGTTCCCTTTTAAGGTGTTGGATCTCCTAATAATAAGCGCGTGCACAGTATGAAAATGATGTTTACGAAGTTGCGCATGGATGACAGTTAAACATGGCTATCAAAAAAACTGTCTCTAATAAACCAGTATAGGCACAATCGCCACAGCGTCTGCACGAAGGCAATTTTCAAGCATTTCAACTGCATGGGTTTCATTTAATTCAATGATACTGAAAAGCAGTGCCCCACTCTTTATTGACGGTTGCCAGCGACACTTTTGAATTCAGCGAAAATCGAAACCACAAACTTCCATTAGTTGTAGCATTGTTGCCATTTTGCGATACGCATTGTTCCGCGTTTATATACATTATCGTAGAGGTCTTGTATTCAAGGGCCAGCAATTAGTCGTACAATGTAGTTGCACATGATGGGTATTATCTTCCTAGTCCTTCATATAATTTGCATACGTTAGCCTGAGGAAATCCTCCCGATGTATTCCTAATCCATTGGCCACTGCCGGTCCCTACATTCGAAGTCCTCAGGACAATGGAGGGACCGAACCAGTGTAGAAATCCCCTTCGCCAACCTACGTCCCCAGGGCCTTCTTTGAGTGGTCGGGCACAACCCAACCACTGTCTAGAATTGTTCTCATAAATCGTCTTTGTTTGGTTCTTTCTTTTTTTCCCGGACAATACTTCTCCGCGGGTTTTCTCCTAAACGGTTCATGATATGAACTTGTAACTTTCAGTATACATCGACCCTCATCCAAAGTGGTGCATATTACTCTGACGTCATGATGACGTCATAGGGTGTCAAATTACAAGCGATTTTACATGAAAAAGGGTCCAATTACTTTCACCCATAACTCTTGAACAAAATAACCAGTGATGTTTATATTCTGTAATCAGGTAGACCATGAATTGATAAACATTTCTTTTCTGTACATGAACTCACTTGACCCTTTCTTCCGGGTCAACCGGAAGGTTAAAGTTACTTAAAGTTAAAGTTAAAGTCTTAAAGTTAAAGTTAAGACTTGAGCCTGAAATCAAAACAAAGCAAAATTTCTTACGTACGGTTTACGGTATGATCATAAAACCTAGTGTGAACTTGTACCACGTTACGAAGATACTATTATATTTGTTACGTCATTATGACGTCATCATGTATCAAATTACAAGTGACTGAAGGGCAAATTTTGATGAAATAGTTTGCGCTATATCTTTTGAACTAAATATAGTATCGTGTTCGTTTTTTCGTGAGTCTGTAGACTTTGCTGTGAGAAACATTTCTTGTCCCCGGACACAAAACCGCTTGACCTTCACTTCCGGTGTTACCGGAAGTGCAATAAAAACCGAGTATAACTCAAAAGCGGAAGCATTTTACTACACCCATATATATTATGAAAGTGTTTATTGAGGAATGCCAGACACAAAACAGTGTGATGACGTCATCTTTCGAAAGGGCGCCCCCTAGCGGCATATTAAATATTGTTTGCTTTCTTTAATTTGAAAATCATCCGTTAAAATGTTACCAAATCGCCCCTTGAAATTCTTTGATTAACAACAAATAATTTGGCAAGGTTTCAAATTCATGACGTCATCAGACCGGAAGTTACATCTATGAGAATTTGAAAACGATAATATTTTAAATTTAATTGCATCTTTTGATTCATGCCGTTTATCTTCGTACCCCAAATAACGATATCCATTTGATTCATGTCGTATATCTTCGTAGCCCAAATTACGATATCCACAATGTTCACCCTTTGCTTCCAAATACTGTGACGTCATCAAACCGGAAGTTAGGTGTTATGAATACATTCAGTTATATTTTCCATATTTTCATACGTTATTAAACTTCACAACAAACATTTATCCACTCCGAAATACATCAGTATTCAGTTCCCGTTTTTGAATAATGACGTCATAAAGCCAGAAATAACTTGTATGTGTACATAGAATGTTTACTAAAATTTATCGCACCGTTAAAGATGCATTCTAAACAATGAATTGATTGTACTGGAAAGGATTTAATTTGTGATCCTTTGTTCTTACATAAACATATTCATAACTCAACTCGGCAGTGTTTAATGAACAAATTGCCTGCCCGACCACTCTGCGTTTGTAACAACAAACGCGAACCTCTAGTTATAGTTTTTAATCTTGTTTCCAATATTATCATCAGGTAGCGGGTGAAAGAACAGATAGAGGAAGCGTACTGCCCGCCACCTAGGGAGCAAGGTTGTCCTCTCCGCACTATTACACGTATAGGCCCTACCCAATCTCGTCCCCAGGGTGTCGAGCAGTACGCGCCCACCACTACCTGTTCTCTCACCCTGGTATTGGATCATTTGCATGTCCAAGATTTTTGAAAACGTATGCAAATGAGAAATAGTCTGGTGCCTGCCTGTGCGTCACAGTTGCGTTTGTTTTTGTATACGGTGTCTGGGGTAAAAACAGAATCAATTCGTTGCAGCGCGAGCATGGCGTGAGTTACGAAAACACAATTTTATTTTAATCAAGCTGTTACGATCTTAACGAGACAACCATGCAGTATCACATTTCATATTAATATTAACAAAGTGGAAAGGAAATGAATTATTTTCGAGAAGGCGTGGACGAATGATCGCGAAAAACACGTACTGCACGTTGTGAATGACAACACCAAGTACACGATATAAATCCATTTCTAGCAAATTGCGGTATCGAATCAGGATACAGGAAGAAAGTTTCTTATCCAGGGCTTTCTATTGGAAACGAGGTTGGAAATAAAGTAAGCACTGGGGACGAGGTTAGGCCCTACCTGACTCGAGATACACACGACATTCACTTTCTGGATGGACTGGTACGAGTCGAACGTGGCCAAGAACTTCGCTTGTAGCGCCCTCTCGTGTTTCAATCAATACCAGTGAGCAGGGCAGACCTGTGCATTTCGACGTTTCAACCGATTTCAGTCTTGAGGAAAGGTAAATCGAAAAAGGAAAGAAAGACAAATATTGGTGCCACCATCAATAAATAAAATTCTTTGGGAAAACCGGAGATTTCAGTGGTAGCTCCCTCATAATTCGTCGCCGTTTTTACGAACCGGCGAAACAAGCATTTCACGTAAAAACTAGATTTCGAGAAAACCGCTTTCAAAGTTATACGAGTTTTCAGATGACAAATTTTATAGTTCAACATTCACAATTTCGGGTAAAATTTTGCAGGTCACCTCCACAGAAGGTGTTTTTAATAACACACCTACGGGTTAGATTCATAATCGGAATTTTAGTGGAGAAAATGAACTCTAAACAAGTTTTTCGGTTCGTAAATCCATTTTTTATGCGCTTTTGTATGATGTACGTTGTGAATGTGAGAGCTTTTTTACGAACTGGCGCACGTACTATTTTATCACTTCGTAAAAACAACTTGACAGCTTAGGACATGCATGATGCAATGATGTTTACGAACTGACGCTATACGTGGAAGTTCGCCCCAGATTGTTTTTATGTGCTGAATTATTGTTTGCAAACCAAATTATCCATCGGCGAAAGTAAAATAAAAATGTTGTTCCCACATGTATTATTATTGACAAAACATGATTGATTGATTGATTGATTGGATGCCCTAGACGGTTGCGAAGTTGATGTCTACGTCACGGGGTGTTCAAATTAGTTTATTAATCAATCCGGGTTGCCAAATACTAGAGCAGACATTAATACAGACATCACTACATATCCACTGGGTGATTTTCAACTACAATACAATGTACATGTTATTTTATTCATATTTAATTAGGTCTTAATTTTAATCCATTGCCATCATCAATCTCCATTTACTTACTAACTTTTAGCATGGGGGTATGTTAATTTTTGTTTAATTTCAGGCCCCTTATTAAATTCTAGTGAGAATGACGCAAGCGTGTGCACGCATGGAATCCACGAATCGACTATACAGTATACATGTATTATGGACATGTTGAGAAAAATATCTCTCTCATCATCCCTTTAGCTAACTCTACGTACGACTTATACAATCCATAAATACGACTTATACCTCAGTACCTACGACTTATGAAATGTAACTTGTACGGGACGTATGATTTTTATGTCGTACGCACGCCTAAAATATCGTACACTCGACTTGCATGTCGTGTGTACGATTTATATATTGCCTTCGTACGACTTATATCTCGTACGTCAACTTATATCTTGTACGTACCATGTATCTCATACGCACGACATATGTCGTACCTACGACTTATGAATTGTAACTCGTACGTACGACATATGTCGTACCTACGACTTATGAAATGAAACTCGTACGTACGACATATAAGTCGTACCTACGACTTATGAATTGTAACTCGTACGTACGATGTATAAGTCGTACCTACGACTTATGAATTGTAACTCGTACGTACGACATATAAGTCGTACCTACGAGTTATGAATTGAAACTCGTACGTACGACATATGTCGTACCTATGACTTATGAATTGTAACTCGTACGTACGACATATAAGTCGTACCTACAAGTTACATCTCGTACAAACCACTTATATGAATTGTAAGTCGTACATACGAGATATAAGTCGTAAGTACAACATAAGTCGTACGGGTTGCAATTCATAAGTCATACGTTCGTATTTGCGAGTTATAAAGTGTACGTACAAGTTATTACTCGTAAGTAAGTACGTGATATTATTGTTGTGTGTACGACATAAGTCGTAAACACGAGTTACAATGCATAAATCGTACGTAGGTATGAGTTACATCTTGTACATACGGGTTATGAATTGTAGGTCGTAAGTACGTTCAAAGTACGTACCTTTTACAAATTATAAGGCATACGTATAATTATGAGTCGTACATACCAGTTTATAAGGCGTACGTACGAGTACTTATAAGTCGTATACCTACATAAGAGATTGTAAGTACGACATACGAGTCGTATGTACGTTCATACAATTCATAAGTCGTACGTACGAGATTACGTTGTATTTACGAGTTATAAGTAGGCGAAGGTACGAGTTAAGAGTCGATCATACATACGAGATATATATAAGTTGTACGTACGTACAAGATATAAGTCGTATGTACGACATATAAGTTGTATGCGAGTTACAATTCATAAGTCGTATGTACGAGACTAAGTTGTATTTACAAATTATAAGGCATCCGTACGAGTTATGAGTCGTACATACGTAGGAGATACTTACATGCTACTTATGAATTTTAAGTCCTACGTATGAGATATGAGATCTAAGTCGTATGTGCGCCATATACATGGTATGTACGCGTGGCAATTCATAAGTCGTACGTACGAGATTAAGTCGTATTTACAAATTATAAGGCATATGCACGAGTTATGAGTCGTACATACGAGTTATAAGACGTACGTATATGTCATACATACAGATGATGCATATTTACATGTTACATGTATACAAGACGTACATATACGAGTTATTAGTCGTACGTATGAGTTATAAGGCATACGTACGAGTTATGATTCCCAAGGCGTTTGTTCGATATATAAGTCGTACGTATGAGATAAGTCGTACGTACGAATTACAATTCATAAGTCGTACGTATGACTTATATGTCGTGCCTACGAGTATATGTCGTGCGACGAGATATAAGTCGTACACGTTACAATTAATATGTCGTATGTACGACTTATATGTCGTACGCATGATTTTCAAGGCATACGTACGATATTTAAGTTGCATGGTACGACTTGTTAGTCGTATGTACAAGTTAGTCGTACATACAGTTGTACGTATGACACCGTAAGACATAATTATAAGTCGTACGTACGAGATATAAGTTGTACGTACAGCTTTCAAGTCGTACATATTACAATTCATAAGCCGTACGTATGACTTATATGTCGTGCCTACGAGTATATGTCGTGCGACGAGATATAAGTCGTACACGTTACAATTAATATGTCGTATGTACGACTTATATGTCGTACGCATGATTTTCAAGGCATACGTACGATATTTAAGTTGCATGGTACGACTTGTTAGTCGTATGTACAAGTTAGTCGTACGTACAGTTGTACGTATGACACCGTAAGACATAATTATAAGTCGTACGTACGAGATATAAGTTGTACGTACAGCTTTCAAGTCGTACATATTACAATTCATAAGCCGTACGTATGACTTATATGTCATGCCTACGAGTATATGTCGTGCGACGAGATATAAGTCGTACACGTTACAATTAATATGTCGTATGTACGACTTATATGTCGTACGCATGATTTTCAAGGCATACATACGATATTTAAGTTGCATGGTACGACTTGTTAGTCGTATGTACAAGTTAGTCGTACGTACAGTTGTACGTATGACACCGTAAGACATAATTATAAGTCGTACGTACGAGATATAAGTTGTACGTACAGCTTTCAAGTCGTACATATGAGTTAGCTGAAGGGAGAGTGAATGGGAACCCCCTCGAAAAGCCAAAAAAAAAGAGAAACAATTTTATGAAGGAAAAAAGAAAAGAAAAAGAGGCGCGAAGTTATATTGCTGTTAATTTAAGGGGGGGGGTGGCAAATATACATGTATTGTCGCTGCCTCCTTCGAAAGAATATGATGAAAAAGTACAGGGTTTAATATGGGGAGCCTGAGCAAATTTGCTTTGCCCCCTCTCGAAAAAAATCCTGCCTACGGCCATGGGAGAGATAATGTTTTTTCTCACTATTTCCCTAATACAGCTTCGTTACATAGCATTGAACTGCGTCGGTTCGGGGCAAGCGCGTTCAGCGCGCTCCCGACAGGAATCATTGTATGGGCGGGTTTTACGAACTGACCGCGTATTGTTTTGTCACTTCGTACAGACCGAGTTTCAACGCTTTGACTATATTTCGGTCACAAGATATTTTCAAGATTGTTTGTATCTTAGAATCTAGCGCGTTTTTAGAGTTGAAATTTCACGTGAAGGTAGATTTTAATAAGTAAGTTAGTAATATGTAAAAATTAGAAAATCGAAAAATTCATGCAATTTGCCTATATTGCCGGTTCGTATAAACGACGACGAATTTATCTACACGCGTGTCTATGTGATTGCAATCATGCAAGTTATTTCATGATCACAGAAATGATGTTTAAATTACTTATTTTATGCTTCATTTTAATTTCATAACAATTTAACTTTCATAACAATATTAACCAAATTAATTAACTTACTTAACTTCCACCTTGTATGAAGGACCGTCAATCAAACTTTCTTTCTATAAGTTTCATAAAGATCAGTGCTGTCGCTTTGAAATTAAAAGCATGTTTTAAAGAAACATACATGCCCAGCTTCTACATGTAGTAGTTTCTGGTATACCATTCATATCCACACACAACGTATCTCGAACGTGCATCAATCAAGCCATCAGCTTTAAAGTCCCTAATTTTTATATACCCTGCTACCAATGAGGTTGAGATCAAGCGATTTGTTTTAAATCACCGATTCAATACAATTTTGTTCATTAAAGGCATTTTCGATGTTAAGTGGGAATTTGGTTTGTACGGAAATTTCTGAATACTGAATTGAGTTTCGTAGATGATTGGTATATGAACGTGAAAACTCCTTGTTGATAGGTGTAAAGGTGCATGGGAAGATTTCGACAAATTATGAGACAAGTCAATGTTTTGAAAGATAATTTTTTTTTTAACAATTCCGATTTAAAGTTTAAAATAAAATCAGATTTTTCGATTAAAGAAACTATAAATGAATATATAAACCGTCAACCCTGACGTGATAGGCCTATGTTTCACGAATGCGTATAAAATGACTATAAGAAAGAAGAAATTTAAAATTTGCCGGTGGGTATAGAACCAAAACGTTGGTATAATTACCGACTTCAATAAAAGTCTATAGTGTTAAGCTTACTTGCACCGGGCGCATGACGTCCGTCTGCGTACTGTATCAGCCAGATTTTCGTTCCATTTGTCATGCATGCCATTTTTTACACAGGTTCTTACCTTTCGGCCAAGCACATTGGCCACTCGTCTTTGAGGAGTCTTACAGTGTCTTCAATCAAGTCTTGGCGAGAATGAAGAGGTTCGAGGGCGTATGATGTCATTGTGTTGTTCATGTACGTGCCTCCCCATAAACAAAACTTACAAATATTCCGAAATCGTTGGCATATTCAAGTATAGGCCTACCACATGTACATGGGTTTATATCAGTCGTCACACCGACAAGCGCAGAGAATGTTCAAAGGTCGCCACGCGTCTAACAATAACGCCGTATCATCTCGTATAAAAACTCCTGGGACAGATTGACCCCGATCTGAGTCTACTTTATGTTCTGCACGGATCTTTTTCGGGTCAACACTTCTCTGGATCAAAATGATATAGAAATTGCCATTTTTTTACCCGGGAAAGTGTAATTTTGACCAGAAAATATCATATTTTTTATCCGGAAAAGGACTGTGCAGATATAGACTTAGATTTTGGGTCAAATCTGACCCATAAACTCATTAACTGCATGAGTTTTACCGCAAACCGAAAGGATACTAATTATGTATTCGTATTAATTAAAGACGTCGTGCTCAATGTTAGAATATTGGAATGGTTTCAACTTCAGTACGTACTTCGGTTTTCTAGTGTTATGTGCTCAGGTCATCTCCGTTTGGGGTTTTATATGAAAGTTGTTTATTTAATATTTTTAACTGTAATTTTTATGTTCCCGGCAGGCCCTGGATATTTCATAATATATTTGTATGTGCTGCTTTTTATTGTATTTAGCTGTTCCCAATTTCAATTGGGAACAGCTATTGTTTTCGTTAAAGTTTTTTTTTTTCCTTTTTTTTTTTTTTTTTTTTTTTTTTTTTTGGCTTTTTCGCAATTTTGCGAAAAAGCCTTTCTTTCTGTTCTCATTTTTTTTGTATCTTCTTCTTCTTCTTCTTCTTCTTCTTCTTTTTGCCGCCTAAATCCCATAGACTTTGTACACGTTTTTTCTCAGTGCCACTTTTGGTATTAATCTTCGTCTTACATCATTCAAATTAAGCATAGTCATAGTCCTTATAGCAGAGATGTGCCCCGAAGAGTGACGTCATGGTGACGTCATTGACTAATTTATTATAGATTTTTGAATATTTAATTTTTCCCATAGACTTTGTACACAAAAATTAAGAAAAAATTGTCGATTTTCAAAGGGCATTTTCGACTCTTTGCCAGTAATTCATTTACACCAATCTTTGTCCAAGCAAAGACCCTAATTCAAACAACATTGTGGAATGATGACGTCATGATGACGTCATCCAGTGTTTATTTATAGGCAATTAAATTGTGACACTTTTAATATTTAAAAATGCATAAGAAATCAACCGTCCGCGTCCGCGGCATTCTGTTGCCGGCAAGTGGTAGAGTAGGTTGAGGTCTTTATTTCATTCAGTGTGCGTGCAATCACGTGACCCTTGCTTCCGGTCGAAAAAGGCCCAAACCGGAAGTGGCTTATTATTTAAAAGTGGTAATAGAAATGAACTTGCTTTTAACGGTGTTAGTCTCTTGGCTAAAAGTATTCTTCAAATCATCTACCAATGACGTCATGCAATCTTCGAGCGCCCTCTAGCGACAGGTTGAAAATTAGCAAAAATGTATTTTGAATAGATGTCTGTGGCGAAGTTTGTCGGAATCGCCTAAATATTGGTGTATATAATGACCTTGACCCACTTAAGACGTGTGCGAAGTTTTAGGCAAATGACGTCATCAGACCGGAAGTTATAATAAAAAGACCCTTTTTCATTTGAAAATTCCTGAAAAATCAACCATGGCAGTTTTTATGTTAGTTTTTACTTTAATCGTCGATTTAAGGGTAGGTCTAAAACATATCAAAGCTTCGAGGCAATAAGCGAACTCGGACATGCCCTGCGCACGCTTAAAACTTCAGGTTGACAATACCTCTGCTCTAAAACATGCACAGAACGTCTATATGTACATGTACATACACGTACGTTACGCACATACTGTACATCGTATGTCAGTCAGCCTGCAGAGCACGTGTTGACGAGGTCAAATCCTGTCCACATCACAGTGACCGTTTTAGCCGATTTTCGGCTAACCTTGACAGATTTTATGTTCATGCATACGCATAGTCAGGGGCGTATAATAAAAAATCATAATGCCGAAAAGCCCTATGTTACGTATTTAAAGGTGCAGTTTTTCTGCAGTGGGATTTTCCACAAGTCTTTTCCTATACAACACTGATATCTTACTGAGTAGTTCTGAACCTCAGCCGAGAATTACTATGAGAAGGAAAGAGAAATCGTATTTTTTTCGGTCTGTCATTCGATTGAACATATTCCTAAGGGTCAGAATATCAAGTAATATTTCATAAAAATGTTTCAGTTCAAAGGCAAATTACAAATTAAAGGTGCAATTTTTCTGCAGTGGGATTTTGTTTAGCCCGTTAACTTTGTACACGTGTTAGCCCATTGACTTTGTACACGTTTTCAAGCCACCATTTCTATAACTTGGCGATCTGGAATCGTCATCAATGTAACAGCCAAGGAAGACCCTCATACAAAAATTATGCCAAGACTATGACGTCATGATGACGTCATCACCCAATTTTGTTTATTGATTTTTGAAAATTTACGTGCATATTATGTTGTCCTATATCTACAGAACTGTAAGCCTGATTGGGTTGAAACTTGGTATGTGGCTAGACCGGGATGTGTTATAGGTAAAAAAACCAATTAGGTGACGCCATGATGACGTCATCCGGAGATTTTATATGAATATTTGAGGTTTTTGACCTTTTAGCCATATCTCATGAACGTAACATGCAAAATTAAAAATTCTTTGTGTATTTGGTCTGTTAGGTAAAAGGTATTTGCACAACATTTTGAACAAAATATCTGACATCATTATGACGTCATAAAAATGCGATTTTCAAAATACACATATAAGGAAAGGTCCGACTGTCATGAAACTTAATGGGTAGGTAAATAATGGTACTAGTATACAAAGTTTAAAGTGACGTCACGATGACGTCATCGTTTGGTTTTTATAATTTTAAGATATTTTAAATTGTATTGTGCTTCCACAAATTGCACACTTTCTTTCACCGGATTGAAATTAAACTTGGTTCAAACCAAAATCACAATGACAAAATGTGCATTGAGAAGGGTCTTAAGGATGACGTCATTGCAGGGCAAGTGACATCATTTGATAAAATTATACTTTAGGAATTATTCTAAGCGTTTTGAACAACCTTTAACTGCATAAAGCACTCTGAAAAGTGACTGCAAAAGGACAAACGAAACAAATATTTGTAAAATGCGTAAAAGCCCTGTGTTCTGTTTGCAAACAGACATACAGCTCTAGTTTTTTTTTCTTTTTCCACTTTTCCCCATAGGTTTTGTACACGTTTTTATTCTACAAGCCACTTTGGCAATTATTTTAAATCTGATCAACTTTAAACTTGGCATAGTTATTAACCATCATCTGAGGATGTATGCCGAAACTTTTCGTCATGCTGACGTCATCACGTGATTTATTATAGAATTTTGAATATTTAATTTTTCCCATAGACTTTGTACACAGAAATTTTTTTTAAAATGTCAATTTTCAGAGGGCATTTTCGACTCTTTGCCAGTAATTCATTTACACCAATCTTTGTCCAAGCAAAGACCCTAGTTCAAACAACATTGTGTAATGATGACGTCATGATGACGTCATCCGGTGTTTATTTATAGGCAATTAAATTGTGACACTTTTAATATTAAAAAATGCATAAGAAATCAACCGTACGCGTCCGCAGCATTCTGTTGCCGGCAAGTTGTAGAGTAGGTTGAGGTCTTTATTTCATTCAGTGTGCGTGAAATCACGTGACCCTTGCTTCCGGTCGATAAAGGCCAAAACCGGAAGTGGCTTATTATTTGAAAGTGGTAATAGATATGAACTTGCTTTCAACGGTGTTAGTCTCTTGGCTGATAGTATTCTTCAAATCATCTACCGATGACGTCATGCAATCTTCGAGCGCCCTCTAGCGACAGGTTGAAAATTTTCAAAAATGTATTTTGAATAGATGTCTGTTGCGAAGTTTGTCGGAATGGCCTAAATATTGGTGTATATGATGACCTTGACCCACTCAAGACGTGTGCGAAGTTTAAGGTGTATGACGTCATCAGACCGGAAGTCATGAATATTTAATGAGACACTCTTTACAGTCTTATAACTATGGAACTATTTGACCGATTGATCTCAAATTTAGTAGGTACACAGACAGGGATGTGTTATAGATGAAAATTGATATGTCAAGGTCATGTGACCTTCACTTCCGTTTTTACCGGAAGTGGTCATTTTAGACCCCTAAATCATATTTCATGAATTATTACTCTGATTAGGTTGAAACTTCACATTAATACAAAGCTATATTGACAGATAATTTTCTTGCATTATTATTACTGTGCACTTAATTATTGTCATGTCATGACGTCATGAATATTTAATGAGACAATCTTTACAGTCCTATAACTATAGAACTATTTGACCGATTGATCTCAAACCTGGCAGGTATACGGACAGGGAAGTGTTATAGATAAAAATTGACATGTCTAGGTCATGTGACCTTCACCTCCGGTTTTACCGGAAGTGGTCATTTTAGACCCTTATATCATATTTCATGAATTATTACTCTGATCAGGTTGAAATTTCACATTAATACAAAGCTATATTGACAGATAATTAAATTGAATTACTATTACTGTGCACATAATTATTGTTATGCTATGACGTCATGAATATTTTAAAGGTTGTATATTTAAAAGTAATAATTTCAATTTATTACTTTCATTTTTTGTTAATCATTAAATCATTTTGTTTACGGTCCAATAGAGAATCAAAACTGGGAACAGCTCTGTGGTTGTTCACAACCACAACCTCTAGTTTTTTTTTTTTTTTCTTTTTCCACTTTTCCCCATAGGTTTTGTACACGTTTTTATTCTACAAGCCACTTTGGCAATTATTTTAAATCTGATCAACTTTAAACTTGGCATAGTTATTAACCATCATCTGAGGATGTATGCCGAAACTTTTCGTCATGCTGACGTCATCACGTGATTTATTATAGAATTTTGAATATTTAATTTTTCCCATAGACTTTGTACACAGAAATTTTTTTTAAAATGTCAATTTTCAGAGGGCATTTTCGACTCTTTGCCAGTAATTCATTTACACCAATCTTTGTCCAAGCAAAGACCCTAGTTCAAACAACATTGTGTAATGATGACGTCATGATGACGTCATCCGGTGTTTATTTATAGGCAATTAAATTGTGACACTTTTAATATTAAAAAATGCATAAGAAATCAACCGTACGCGTCCGCAGCATTCTGTTGCCGGCAAGTTGTAGAGTAGGTTGAGGTCTTTATTTCATTCAGTGTGCGTGAAATCACGTGACCCTTGCTTCCGGTCGATAAAGGCCAAAACCGGAAGTGGCTTATTATTTGAAAGTGGTAATAGATATGAACTTGCTTTCAACGGTGTTAGTCTCTTGGCTGATAGTATTCTTCAAATCATCTACCGATGACGTCATGCAATCTTCGAGCGCCCTCTAGCGACAGGTTGAAAATTTTCAAAAATGTATTTTGAATAGATGTCTGTTGCGAAGTTTGTCGGAATGGCCTAAATATTGGTGTATATGATGACCTTGACCCACTCAAGACGTGTGCGAAGTTTAAGGTGTATGACGTCATCAGACCGGAAGTCATGAATATTTAATGAGACACTCTTTACAGTCTTATAACTATGGAACTATTTGACCGATTGATCTCAAATTTAGTAGGTACACAGACAGGGATGTGTTATAGATGAAAATTGATATGTCAAGGTCATGTGACCTTCACTTCCGTTTTTACCGGAAGTGGTCATTTTAGACCCCTAAATCATATTTCATGAATTATTACTCTGATTAGGTTGAAACTTCACATTAATACAAAGCTATATTGACAGATAATTTTCTTGCATTATTATTACTGTGCACTTAATTATTGTCATGTCATGACGTCATGAATATTTAATGAGACAATCTTTACAGTCCTATAACTATAGAACTATTTGACCGATTGATCTCAAACCTGGCAGGTATACGGACAGGGAAGTGTTATAGATAAAAATTGACATGTCTAGGTCATGTGACCTTCACCTCCGGTTTTACCGGAAGTGGTCATTTTAGACCCTTATATCATATTTCATGAATTATTACTCTGATCAGGTTGAAATTTCACATTAATACAAAGCTATATTGACAGATAATTAAATTGAATTACTATTACTGTGCACATAATTATTGTTATGCTATGACGTCATGAATATTTTAAAGGTTGTATATTTAAAAGTAATAATTTCAATTTATTACTTTCATTTTTTGTTAATCATTAAATCATTTTGTTTACGGTCCAATAGAGAATCAAAACTGGGAACAGCTCTGTGGTTGTTCACAACCACAACCTCTAGTTTTGTTCTGTTTTTTTTATGTCCCCCAATTTTTCTGCTTTTAGTGACTTGCTTACTATAATTTGCTTGGTTTATATTTTTTTTTCCTCTGACTCCCGTGTATTTTATCTTGATTTTTTTTCTGAAATAGTATCTTTTTTATTCTTTTAGTTATTGTATCATATTTTTAAAGCGCCTGGGTGCATTTTATTTAAATGGATTTGGCGCTATACTTATAAATGTACTTATTATCATTGTTAGGGGCCTAAGTACGTGCGTGTACACAATCGATGACCCATTTTTGCGCAAAATGAAATATCCACTGTCAGAGGGTTGCAGACGCCCAAAATCGGAATGAAGCAGGTTGTTTTTTCCGTTAAAACAAAACATACAAATCGAAAGTTCGTAAGGAGAAAAACAATCCGTTTCAGTTTAAGGAGTTCGCTCGTACCCTCCGCCCTGCAAACAGGGCGCTGGGATACTCTGATGAGCTTCACAGAATATTGTGGAGGAAGTGCCCTATGACCTACGTATAAAGCATCTGGCTGCAGCTGTTCAAGACCGCAGTTAGACAATGTGCGCAAATGCTATCCGAAAACTTCCCATAGAAATGCTCGCATTCCATACTGGATGTGACTTCTGTTTCATTGCGCACCATGTGGACAAAATTTTGAGCATCGCATAATACAATCCGACCGTTCGTGATTCAAAAACGGAGCCTGAGCAAGTGACGGGAATTGTAAATTTACAACACAGATAAGTTTTACAGAATTTCCTACATATTATTACGATTTTCAAAGAAAAAAATCATCTCTAAACTGGAATAAAAGAGAAATTAATCCGTCTTAACGGCCATTTCAAACCTTGCAGAGTCATGACTGTGATGACGCGAAGGTCACAGGTCACGCAAAATCCAACCAATCAGAGCGTGAATTCATCAAAGTATCCCAGCGTCATGTTTGCAGGGCGGGGGGGGGGGGGGGAACGGACGGGCGTACGAGCGAAGGGTTATCTTCGCTCGTACCCCCCGCCCTGCAAACAGGACGCTGGGATACTCTGATGAATTCATGCTCTGATTGGTTGGATTTTGCGTGACAAGTGACCTGTGCGTCTAGGTCATGACTCTGCAACGTACGGCCGTACGTTAAGACTGATTCATTACTCTTTTATTCCAGTTTAGAGATTTTTTTCTCATTGAAAAGCGTAATAATGTAGGAAATTCTGTAAAACCTATCTGTGCTGAGTTTACAATTCCCCTCACTCGCTCAGGCTCCGTTTCGAATCACGAACGGTCGGATTGCATTATCCGACGCTCATAATTGAGTCCACATGCGGATCCGCGCTGAAACAGAAATCATATCCGGTATGGAATGTGCGCAATTCTATGGGAAATTTTCGGATAGCATTTGCGCACATTGTCTAACTGCAGTCTTAAACAACTGCAGCCAGCTTTATACATAGGTCATAGGCCATTTCCTTCACAAGATTCTGTGAAGCTCATCAGAGTATCCCTGTTCCCAGCGTCCTGTTTGCAGGGCTAGGGCGGGGGGTACGAGCGAAAGGGTTATCATCTTTAATAGTTGCCAATGGAGGGCAGCACCCCCAAAACAGAAGAGGGCGCTGTTTTTGTAAAGCAAACATGGTGACCGTTTTAGCCGATTTTCGGCTAACTTGACAGATTTTTTTTGTTGAAAAAACGAGTTTGACAGAAAATTTGATGGAATGGATTTTTTTGCAGATTTCTGGCAGAATTCTGCAAAATGGTTATTTGACAGAAAAACATAGCAAATTAAAAAAAATGGTACATTTGTTTAACAAAAAGCTTCAATCTTTTCAAACATACCCTTGCATAAATGGGACAGGTTAGCTAGTGGTGCTGAGGTTTACTGGGAACCGGACTTTGATCGTGACGCAGGCACGTTTTGCCTGAAAGCGATGCAATTTCGTAACATATTTATGTGACTTATATATTGTTTATAATGTAATTTGAAACTTAATTAAGGCAATACTACAACATCTGCATGTGATTTTAAGTGTTTATAGTATATTTTGAGTAATTCTGGGGAATTTGGCAGATTTTGATAAATCTGACAGATTTTCGAAGTGCATTTAGCAGAATTTGGCCATGTCCTTACGGTCACCCTGAAAGCAAACGTGAAAAAAACGAGTGTGTTCTGCATGCAACGTAACGTTGCGTCTGGGATAGAATCCGGTAAATCCTCTCCTTTTATACTTCTTATAGCATGAATATAGTATGAATCGAAGTGTGAACCAATTATTCAAAATCTGAACTAAGTAGGAAAGGCATGGGCTCGTCCAAGAAGCACAAGGATCGCGACAGGGACGAAAAACGACACAAGCACAAACGCGACAAGGATCGCGACGCAGATGAGCGCAAAGAGCACCGCGAGAAAAAACGGCACAAACACCGGCACCGATCACGGTCACCGAGGGACGACATCGGAGAGGCCGACAAACGGGACAGACACGACAGGAAAAAGAAGCACAGGCATGACAAACGGGACAGAAGCTCCAGTCCAAGTGAGGACGGTGGCCGTGCTGGCCCCGTACCGGACACTTTTGTGGACGAGGTGTTTCAATTGGTGAAGGAAGAAATCGACGGGGAATCAAAAAAGAAGATTGCTCCATCATCAGCTGGAGCAAGTGGTGAGTTCTGTCTGATATTGAAATAACTTCCAGAACTGAATTTTTTTCCGACCTCCAAACTCTCCTGTCACAAAATGTTCAGCCTCAGTATACATTTCACAAAATGATCTTCTATAGACTCTAGAGGTTTCTCTTGTAAATTTCTCCACATTTCCCCTGAACATTTTCGGTTAAAAAGGAATTGTGGTACGACCCCGATGTCTCGCTATACATGATATTATTGGTCATGAATTTTGTTTCAGTATCCATTTCGAATTTCACTCACTGACTGACTGATGCAGTTAATTTTATAGGCACTATATTTTCGATATGTAAATTTATGTACCGGTAGGCCTACCCTGTACTTTAATTTTACCCAGGCTGACTTAAAAAGGTGGAGGAGTGAATTCAGTGTACATGTAGCCTAGTATGTAATGATCATGTTTTATCACTTGTGTTGTGCAACATTCTGGCAACGCATCCTACATGTACATTGTACATCCCAGTTTTAAATTCTTGCTTCAATATTTTGTTATCAGGTGGCAGTGTAAAAGTTGAGAAAGACCAAGAACCCATTAGTGAGAAAACTGGCAGCGGTTATGTTGAGTCTCTCAGCATAGCAGAAACAAAGTAAGTCGAGATTTTTTCCTTAAAACATGTTCTAGTATAAAACTTAAAAATTGCCATGACAAAGACATTAAAGAGATGGAATTTGCATCGGGGTGATGTTAATTCACTATGGGGTTGCCCTCCACTGACGTATTTTTTTTTAATGAACACTGTTTACTCAATGTTGTCCTGAGTGATAGTGAGAAAAAATCAATCAGGTGAGACTCGAACCTACGACCTCCTACTTACTAGTGCAGACGTCTTACACTCAACCACCGAGCTTGCCAGGGTCGGCTGGCTGGTTCATATCATGACATCACTCACACATGTACATGCATTGTGCACTGTTAGAGTTAACAGTGCGCTGTTAGAGGGACTTGAACAAAGACATTTGTTAGGTTACATTTGCACTTTTAGCCAACTTGTAAATGACACCTGCCTCTAGACTGTGCTGCTCAGGTAAACAACAAGGCAAGCAAAACTATTGCAAAGGAATTTGTCAGTAATTGATTTCAATAACCTCTTTGATTATTTAAAGGAATCTTCAACCCTTACAGTGCCCTTTTAGTACAAGTGGATACTATGAATGACATGAAAGGTGTAAGATACTTGCTATTTCTTTTAGCAAGTGGGAGTAAAGTAAGCTTCTTACAAGAAAGCAGTGTCTTCTACACCTCAAAATTGGGCAAATTTTTGTAATGGGCAAATTTGTATCATCACGAGCACTGTAGAGATTGGCACTTGGACTAATACATAGGTGTACATTACACTTGCACACTGTTAGAGTTAATCCAATAATAATAATAATTTATCGGCATTTAAGAACGCTCTTATTAGTAAACTAAATCACAGCGCTTACAGTATTATTATTACCCCTGATCATTGGGCCAATTAAACATTCCAAGTACCATCTCAGCTCCCTGGGGAGTATACAGCTCGATGCAGCCTGTTAGGCACAAGCAAGCTTATTCAATCACAATAACCATCTCTGCCTTCACAGGTACCCATTTACTCCTGGGTGGAGAGAAGCAATGAGTGACAAAGTGCCTTGCTCAAGGGCACACGCACCATGACCCCGGCTGGACTCGAACCCACAACCCGCAGCTTTACCCACAGACCACGAATCCAGTGCCCTTATAACCACGAGGCCACAGCACTCCACTGTGCAATCCAATGTGCATAGTGCATAGTGCCAGTGATTTTGATAAAGATTTGTTGAATTTCTTTTTACTAGTAAAATCCGAGCCAAGCTCGGCCTGCCCCCTTTGAAGGTGGACGGGAACGCAAGCCAGCCGACAGCGGAAGGCGGGGATGGAGCGAAGAAAGAGGGGGAGGATGTCCACAAGCCAGCCGTCAACCTCGGGGAGAAGAGAAAGGCTGAGGAGATCAAAGCCAAGCTGGCCCTCATCAAGGAGAAACGCAAGATCAACCAGAAACTCCAGTAAGACTTGCAGTGCAATGGGGGTGTTAGGGATGCAATGGGGTGATTGGTTGAGTAACGTTGGGTTGACTGAGTCAGATTAGACTGCAGGTTGATTGCAATGGATTAAATCGGATCGACTTGATGAGGCTGGACTTGATTGGAATTGAGCTATGCTGAGTCAGCAATAGCATCAGTTTGTTTAGGTTTGGATGGTGTGTTATGTGACATGATTCTGGTGTGGGTAAGGGCTCTGTTAGCAAACACTTTCGAGAGCTCAGTGGACAGGACACACAGTGTACGCGCACTTGTTCGCAAGGGGTAAATCACGAAGTTCGCACACCTTGTGTTCATTTTGAATCTACTCAAAGCCATTGCATCTTCAATTAGAGACAATTAGAGACCGTGGAGCAAATTGGGGAATGTTCAGTTGTTTTTTATTTTAGCCTTTGTCGCAAGAAAATGGAAGACCTAATTTTTTTCAAGGTTGGTTTCAAAAACACTGTTTCCAAAACCAAAACCAAATTGTGGAATTCCAACCAAATTTTAAAAATATCCGGATTTAATTCCTACCACTATTTAAATTTCAACCAGGCCTAAAACAAGTCACAAACAAACCATGTTCTTGTGTCTTAAGACGGAGTTAAAATGTGTCCACCCTTTTCTCCCAGGAAAGTCAAGAAGATAGCACAGCAAGAGGAGGACCTTGACGATGTAACGGCCTGGGTGGAGCGTAGTAGGAAGAACCAACTGGAGCGAGACATGGCTGCCAAGCGAGCCAAGATGTTGGAAGAGATGGATGAGGAGTTTGGCATTGGCACACTGGTGGAGAATGAGTTCGCTCCCAAGAAGGATGAGGTAGGTCAAATTTTGGTCACAGTACATAATAGTAACATTGATAAGGCGAAGTAAAAAAAAAAACAAGTTTCTCGTCCCTGCCCGCTTCCTTTTTGGAGGCCGCCTGGATTTTGTTATTATTTTTTATTTTTGAAAAATGTGGTAGAAAAACACCGAAAAAGTCTACAAATTCATCGGAAAATAAATACCAATACCAATACAACTCTAAATGACACTGTAAATATGTTCAGTTCTCTTGTCCAACTTGTCTTTCATCTTTAAAAGTGTCTTTGAACAGTGGAACACCAACGGTTGCAGGAAATTTTGAAAAGGCGGTCATCTTGAAAAAAATAAAAAATAAAAAATAAAAAGCCCCGCTTCCTCCCTTTTTTCAAAAACCCCGGACGAGAAACTAATTTTTTTTTTTACTCGGCCTAATTATCATAGTAATAATTTGGTGCTTACATGTATGCAAATGTAACTAAGCACTGCACAATTATTACCCTAGTCTATCGGGCCATGAATTCAGTTATTATCAGGGCAATCTGTTCTCTACCATCACTGCTACCATTAATACCCCTGGTAGAGGACAGTTGTTGTAAAGTGTCTTGCCCAAGAAACACAAGTTCTGTGATTCCCAGCGGGGTTTAAACATATGTACCATCATAACTTGGGTAGGGTGCTCTACATTTCAGGCCCATCTGAGGCATCCCCGGGCTTGGGGCACCGGAAATTTCATGTGATTTAGAAGGGGTTCAGGGTGTACCACAAGTTTATCAGAACTCTGCAGAAGTTTTGCAGAATTATGTCTTTATGTTAGAAAGGACACTGTAAGAGAGCATCTAAAATTTTGAAATTTTCCAGTTCCATTTCAAACTTGAAAGTACCAGTTTACAGAAGTGTTCTCCACTGGAACAGGGAACAAGCCAGTACTTATTTCACAGTCATTTCCTTCTGGGAAAAAGAAATTACTTACTGTTCTAACAGCACTCATGTCCAAGTATTTTAGAGTTTTTGAAACAGCACCCAAACAAGCGGTAGAATCAGTTCGCACATTGAAGTGGAATTGGGAAACATCCTTCAAACTTGACTCTCAAGTGAATATATCGTCATGTCCGTGCAACAAGGATGTATCTCCTAAAATGGCATGTGACGTCATGTATGTGAAACGTGAGCTTTCATTGTCTAAAGGTCATACCATGCTTAAAATAACCCGGATACACAAAGTCAATGGACATCGGTATGTGCGAGATACAACGTTGTTGCACTGTTCGTATTTTTCTGCCATTATATAATACAGAACTTTGACACTCTTTACCTTGCAGGCGTATTCCTCCAAACACATCCGTGACTTGAAGGTCTTGCACTCAGTCGGCTCTTTCAAGGAAGGCAAAAATGTCATCCTGACCCTCAAAGATGCAGGTGAGCCCTGTCCTCGTCAAGATATTTTTACCTTTTGACTTTTTCATTCTTCCCATTGTGTTTTGTCACGAAAAAGTGGTGCTTAAAAATTGTCAGTTCAAATCTGGCAGTTGGAACTGTACATGATTGTAATCAAGTTATTGCAAATAAACCATGGTCAATCACAAATAAGCCAGTCTTAAAGGTAGTACATCATTTGTCATGTGTTGCAGATGTCTTGGGAGAGGATGAAGACGAGTTGATGAATGTCAACATCCTGGATGATGAGAAGGCGGCTAAGAATGTAGAACTCAGGAAGAAGAAGAAAGACTACCGGCCCTACGAGGGAGACACCATCGATGAATATGGGATTGTATGTGATTTTATTGTGCTTTATACAAATGTTTCAAATTCGTGACGATTACCAGCTTTTTGTCAATCTATGAGATCAGTTCTATGCAGCTTGTTCAAGATCAGCACAGTCTGTTCTGTACCTTCATGAGTACTCATATGTACTCCTGGGAGAGACAATCATAGTAGAGTGTCTTGCCTGAGAACACAAGCACCATGAACCTTGTCAGGGTTCAAACAAATGGTTCAGACACTATATCCATTGGACCACGCTGGTCAGATATAATACTTTACTCTGTGCAGTCTTGTATCTTCTTTTTTTTTGAAAACATAATAATAATAATACCAGAGTCTTATATAGCGCACGTATCTACCAACAACTAGGTACTCAAAGCACTGGAAATTATGTCTATTATTAGAGACAGGTGAATGAAGTACATGAGAAATATGAGACCCATTATGTAGCACCTTTATAAGGGTTTACAAGGTGCCGCGGCGCATATTGCAGCCACTGCAAGAAACACCAGCGCAAACCCCTTCTCTTAGCGATAAGTGTTACTGGGTTCTTTAACACCCTGAACCTACGGCTTTACGTCCCATCCGAAGGACGAAGCAATAATGGTAAAGTGCCTTGCTCAAAAGCACAACCACCATGTTCCCACATTCAGGAATCGAACCCATGTACCACGGCACACGGCACACACGTCGAACACCGTAGCCATTGGACCACAGCACCCCACTATAAGGACATAAAAGAACCCCTATTAGGAAGTGGGGAAAACATTCTCCCAATGACTGTTTTGAGTCCACGATTATTTTGATTGGCAAACCGTTTGTACCTTTTCTATTTGGTTTGTTACAGATGAAACCGCGTGACGTCTTAACCAAATATGATGAAGAGATCGAGGGAGCTAAGATAGAATCCTTCAGGCTCGGTGACTCGGCATCTTACGATGATGAAGAAAAATGTCTGGAGAGAATACGAGCAAACCTCCAAGCTCAAGCGGTGAGGCTGGTGGCTTATTCGGTTTATTATTAGTAGTATTATTATTCTATTGTATCCTGTCCATTTAGTTATTCATTTATTTAAAGGGAATATACATCATTTGCCTTTGCTGTAATTTTCAGAAATGGATGGAATTGGGGGGTTGGAAATATATAGAAAATATAGTTACACTGACTTTTTTTAGGTTTTGGGTTCGAAAATGCTATAAAAACCAAGAAAAACAATCATTTTCCTGTAGTCTGGTTCCCTGACTCCATATAAGAAGAAACAGAGCAGTTTGCATACATTGGGGAATTGTAAGGTCAGGGAACCAGTCTAGCTGGCTTGTACCCGTTCATAGGTGTGTAATCGATTGCAAATAAGTGCGATGGTCAATTGGGGCCAGTATTTTAAAAAAGCCAGTTTTTTCCAACGCTGGTCGGCCGACCAGCATTGGAAATTGATACAAAAATACCACTTTTCTTGAAAATGACAGTATACCAGGTGCCATGATTTTACAGGATGCTTTACACTGTCATTCACTAACAGTCCAGCAAGGTATTTCAAAATGATTTGGTAGTTTTATTTTTTGATGTTTGCAAATGTTGTATTTTCCCTTTAATTCTTATTTTAACTGGGTAGCCCATTCAGTGTAATCCACCGATCTCCCATGGGGCCCAGTAAAGAGAAGAAGACAATGTGAAGAACTTACAGTTTTAGATGTGGGTTGAAAACCACAGAAGAATATTCTGTGGAAAACCCACGGAATCAGGCAGGGACTGAAAACCTAAATCACATAATGGCCCAGGTGGGAATCGAACCCAGGTCACAGCGGTGGAAGGAGAGGAAAGTACCGCTACACCAACCTGACTCCCCGACCCATGACATTCCTGTTTCTGGATGTGCTGTCAGAATAAGCCTCCATTTCACCATAGTTGTGAGGCTTTCTGGCAAAATGAGATCGAACTGGGCAGACAGAGGTCCAAAGGAGGGATTTTGGGTTTTAGGAAAGAAAAGAAAATGCTCTTCACAATACTGTTTGTTGCACTTCAATTGGACATTCCATTGACAAGTTATGGGTGTTTAAAGTTCACATTTATCGCCATGTAAAAAAAAGTGCAATGCTGAAAAAAATATTACAAAATAAAGTCTAATTGTTTTTCCTTAAAAACACTTTTATTATGCAATCTTTATATTGTTTCCTTAAAATATATTTAGTAGACATGTCAAATATTACAAATATCAGTAAATCTGAAAATCAAAAAAAAAATTTTTAACATTGAACTGTGACATGCAAATACTGGCCAAGAAAATGGCCTGAGGAATTTGATCTTAAGGACAGCGATAGCATACTGTCTGAAATGTTGACAACATTCCCACTACCGGTTCTTTCAGAACAAACACATTTGTGAGTTTGTTGGCTTCCGAAAACAGGGGAGTGAAATCTCAGCTTTAAAGCTTATTTCAGCTTTTTGGGTTTTGAATTTCAACTTTTTTCCATCACTTGCTGTGTACAAAAGTATAGGAGATTTCCAAAGTTCAGCTTTTTTAAACCTTTTTCAGCTGTTTTCAGCTATTTTTATCAGTGGTCACTCACACCCCTGGAAAAGAAGCTTAGATAAACTGAAATGTTAAAAAAAACCACACAAAATCAGTATTGTAGTCGAGTACATCACAAATCCCTTTTTCAAATCTGGTCCAAAGTAAATCCCAAGTCCTTTCACAAGTCAAATCACAAGTAACAGGGATGACCAACAAGAAAGGAATGCTTTTGTCACTTGAACAGCTCGTGACTTGACTTGTGACTTAAGGACTTGTGACAGACTTGTGAAGGACTGCGACACTGCCACAATCGTACTCAGGGAGTCAGGTTGGCGTAGCGGTACTTTCCTCGCCTTCCACCGCTGTGACCCGGGTTCGAATCCCGCCTGGGCTAATATGTGGATTGGGTTTTCAGCCCCTGCCTGATTCCGTGGGTTTTCCCCAGAATATTCTTCTGGGCTTTTCCTCCCACCTCTAAAACTGTAACTTCTTCTCATTGTCTTCTCTCCACAGGTTTCTTCAGGCTTGCGAGCTACAGTGCCTAGGGCACTTTTGAGGAATCCTTGGTTTCATTACCAGAAATGATTAATAATAATAATAATAATATCACTGACTGCAGCATGCAAACCATTCACATCCGATTGCACACAGGTCAGTCTGGACTTCAAGGCACCCACCCTGGCCAGCGAGTACTACACACCGGCCGAGATGGAAGCCTTCAAGAAACCCAAGAAGAAGAAATTCAAACGCAAGATCAAGAAGAAGTTCACCGTAGACGACCTGACACCAGACGATGCTGATGCCTCCGATGACCACGGTTCAAGGTTGGTTTCCTCATTTGCGTATCCTTCAAGAAAAACACTCCACAAAGACCACCTGAGAAGCTTCACTAAACCGTGAAAAAAACGTCAAAGTTTCGTTTCGTGGACATTTCCCAGTTGAGTTGTGAATATTTTCATGCCAAAACAGAAGAACAAAACAATTACAAAATTCAGCCTTTCCAGTGTCCTTTTTGCGTTTGATATATATTTAAGCATAAATTTTCACCTACACGCTATTTCGGGTTTGATAACGTCATCAGTTAAAATGTGCAAATAAATCATTGATTTAGTTCAGAGAGGATACATAATCATGAAGTGAAAAAAAACTTTGGAACACATAAAAATTACAATTTATGTATAAATGTATCCATGTGTTAATGACGCCTAACTTCCGATTTGATGATGTCACAGCATTTTGTCTCCCAAGATCACATACTGTTCCTGATATCATTATCTATGATAAGAATATAGTCATTTGACGCAGATCAAATTGTTGGGTGCACCGCGAAGTGACGTATCGTCTATGGACTTTGTGCACACAATACGTGACTTCGTGGTGCGACCGACGAAATGATGGATTTGAATAAATAAAAGAAACTGATCAGTTTCGAATTCTCCCTACTCTGGGGGCAATTTGGTAAAACTTTGATTAATGGTTTTTAAAAATCAAAGAGGTTTAACTATCTCTGACATGCCGCTAGGGCCTCTGGTGATGACGTCATCATATCGATTTTTGCGTTTGGCATTCCTCACTGAACATTTGCTTCTGTTTTCAAGTTATATTCAATTCTCATTGCACTTCCATTAACACCGGAAGTAAGGGTCAAATGGTTTTGTGCCCGGGAAGCATATTATTATATTGCCTGAGGCACAGAAATATGCACATCTTCAGACCAAAGTTGCTGTTGGTCTCAAAGTTCATGTACTTGCGTTAGGAAGAAAACTCGCGGAGAATTATCGTCAAGAAAAACAACAACAAAGAAATAAGATTAATTGTTGCAACATCAATAGGTGATCGGTTTGAACCCGATCATCTAATTAAGATGTCAAACAGAGAAATATGAAAATAATGCACTAATACTGCATTTGAAAAAAACTAAAAGGATGAACAATTGTCCTTTTTACTCATTTCATGGGATCAGATCACAACAATCAAACTTTTGTGATATATTTCACTGTTAATGTTCAAAATGTATGTAACCATAGAGGAAGAATGAGACGACGTCCGGCGGAAGATTCCATTACAGACAATGGGGAGGCACCATCAGTGGAGGGGCTAGATGGAGACCAACAGCCAATGGATATGGATCTGGATCTACCAGATGTAGAACAGTGTAAGTAGTGACATTTTTTTATTTCATCTTGAACAATTTTCGCTCACGAAATGTGAAAAGGGTAAAGTTGTATCATCAAATGTCTCTTTGTGAACAGCAAGTCATAAACAATCATTTAGTAATACCTCAATATCCTGTGCTTTGATTTATTTATTTCCAAGTTTTAAAAAAGGAAATGTAAGGCCCCCCAAAAAAGTCTACGGTTTCTGGTATGCGCGCACGTCGCCATAGCCATGCGAGTTGGCAAAATGAAAAAGTTTTTTTTTTCCATGATGATGTCCCAAACCACCAAACTCACTGGTTTGACTGGAATCCTGCTGCTGCACAATTTTAACGTGTTTTGGACGGGGTTACGATTGAGAATAAGCTTTATGTGGCCTCTCTGGACTCCCATATATTTGCACTAAGTTTAGTCGGGCACCATTTGCAGTCAATCAGACATTTGAAGGAAAAAAACGTTAAAAAAAACCCAAAAAAAACGCATCGCCGCACCACTTTTTGGGCAAGCTCCATACCAGAAACCGGAGACTTTTTTTGGCCTAATGTCAGTATGTATGTAAGTTTGAGCAAACCAAACAGTAAAAAACAAACTGAGTTTGACCAAGAAATTGATATGCACATTTGTTCAGCTGATATCATGGGACCAGACGAAGAAGATGACTTATACAGCGGGCCACCCATTGAAGACGAGGCTGAACAAGAACTCCAGATGGTGCTTTCCAAGGCTCGCAAACTGAAGCAGAAAAAGAGCAAAACGCAGGCCAAAGTGGAAGAGAAGGTGGGAAACCAGACTGACAAGACAGCAGCCTCAAAACTCAGTTTGGCATTCACAAGAAATGTCAAAAGTGACAGAGGATAACAATGACAAAGAACTTGTGACTGACTGACTTGTGATTGACTTGTGAGGACTCGACAATAACCCTGCTGATCTGATTCACCGTGCCCTCTGGAGACATGCACACAATAGTGAACAAAAGATTGTGTATGTCTCCACAGGGCAATTTCTATAGATAAATACGTCTCCACAAGATTTTCACAAAATAGATACAGTCAAGTCTCGTTAATACAAACTCGTTCGGACCTAGCCAAATTGTTATATCAGAATTTTGTATTAAGAGGAACATCGGTCCCATTCATTGTGCACATAAATGCACAGTCGGGACAAAGGCTTTATGTTTGTTATAACCGGAATTTTGTATTAACAGAGTTTGTACTAACGAGATTCGACTGTATATGGATTTTACTCAAAAACTAGGAATTTCCAAGGTGGGTCCAAAAAGTTTTAGAAAAGGGATATTAAGTCCGAATTTCAGCCAAGGAAATTAATTCTGGTTCAAATAAGAGCATTTTGAAACTACACTTTCAAACTCGAAAACTTTAGTACACGAGAACAAAGAAATGTCTCCACAAGGATACAAATTTCAGTATGGGTGTACATGAATAGTATAAGAATTTTTTGGGTAGGGCGGATCACAATCGTTACAAATTATAACTGTTTTCATATCTGAATACAAACGATGCAATGCTGTTCCAGATCGCCGAGGAGGTGGCCAAGATCCAACAGGAGCCCATGGATGCGGAATCAACAGCGCCCTCAATAGCTTTGCCTCTCATCGGCTCGTCGTCAGGAGCGAGCAAGGGAATCAACATCACGCTGAATTCTACGTCCGAGTTCTGCCGCACTCTGGGGGAGATCCCTACATATGGTGAGCTCATCACTTGTTGCTTTAGGCACTGGATCAGTTTTTAATTGTTCTGGGTTTTTTTTGCTTGTGGCTGTGGTTATCTTAAGCCAAACATGTTTTGGCAACAAGTCAACTACATGGTGAAAATGCATTGCAATAAAAACCCAGAGCTAATTTGCAGTTGACCCTTTTCCAAATTGCTTCGTATTTGTGAGGTGTTCTGGCAAAATGAGACAGAGCCGGGCAGAGGTCGAAATGAGGGTTTGTAGGTATTAAGAAAGAGAATAAACTACAACTTTTGTGAGCATTATCTGTTGCATGTAAAAATGCACAAAAATCGAAATATGATTTGGTTTTCCATGAAGCCCGGTTTGCATTTTGAAAATTCCCACAAATGGCATTAAAAAGTTTCTTTTTCATTGTCTGTGAAGTTTCGAAGTGATTTGTAAAGTTGGTTACGGGTACCCGATCCCATAATCTGGAACCAGTTCCTGGCATCAGTGGTCCGGTACTCAGGTACCCGGTTCCAGTGTAGTATAGGCTGTGTCTCAAAATACGGCCATGCAATTTCCGACTGGTTTTGTGCTGGAGGGTCACATATTGTCAATGCTATTTCTTAGGCCAACAAAAAAAATACTTGGTCTCTGGTCAGCGTGCGCGTCGATTTTAATCATGCGCGTCAACCTTTTTTTTTTCTTCAAATTAACACGGAAGCTACAACAGCCGCGCCTCCTCAAATTTTTGTACCAAGGAGCACCAAGGAATGGGGAAATTGCACCAAGGCAAATGATAAAGGGCACCAAGGCAAATTATGGAGGACACCAATGTATAATGAGGACAAAAAAAAGCAAAATAGTACCCACCTTGTCTGTACAATACAAGCTTGAAAAAAAAAAGCCACCAAAAAAAAAAAAAAAAAAAACGCGTCGCCGCATCAATTCCGGAACATCAGTCTGACCAGAGACCGACTATTTTTTTTTTTGGCCTTATGTAGGTTTGGCAGGAAATCGGGAGGAAGACGAGGATGAAATTCTTGACTATGAGCGGGAGAGGCAGGAGATGGAGGATCTTGGAGATGAAGCAGGGCAAGAAGGATGGAGCACTGTCAATCTGGAGCAGGAAGAGGACACTTACACAGGGGTGAGTGAAGAATCTTACCTCCCTCGATCTCTTCATCATACTTGGTTAAGACGTCACGCAAGTTTTAAAGGCATATTATAGGATCATGGCATTTGCCCCAAAAGTGACCTATCAAATTATTATCAAAATGCTTACTTGGATTAAAGATTGTGCTGGTACTAGACGCCCCGTGAAATTAATCCGTCTGGCTTGCTGTCATTTAGAAGAAATCAAGAAGTATAGGTGATTCCCCACAATCAGTCAATTGACAGAGTTTTGGAATAAAGAGTTTAGAGTTGAAGTTTTAAGTGTGCCTTTGTCTTGTTCACACTGTCCTGTGGCAATACCACATTAGTAGCAGTGCTTGAAGACATAGGATACATAAAATCCATTGAGCCAATTTGTAGTTATAAGGAATGCTAGCTTTATTAACCCTAGCTCCCTAGGGTGATTTACTACGAACCTTACTCATCCTTGCAAATCCCAACACCATATGGTAAACTGTGCACACGAATAGTTGGACTAGTATTATTGGTGGTATGCCTAATCCCACCTTAAGCAGTCAGTTTACTAGTGCAGTATTTACCGACAGAACAGATTCCGACAAACCATGATGTTGGAGTTTGGCTGGTTGGGGATCCTTAGGGTTAATCGGTTAGCGGCTCTGCAGTAAGGTACTTCAGAGCTGGCATTAGGAAAGATTTGAGGCCCACAGGCCCAGGCCTTGCCAGGCTTTTCAAAAGCCATGCCCAGCCAGCCCTACCACTCCCTCCTACATGCATCACTGTCGTCACTTTTCTGAATTTCTCTCCCTCTCAGCAGGACGTGGCGGGGCCCGTCTTGGAGGAGGAGCCGACGGTACAAATGGGTATCGCCGGCGCCCTGAACCTGGCCGTGAAGAAGGGTTACATAGAGCAGGAATTCATCAAAGCTGTGCCCAAGTCTAAGAACGTGGAGGATCTGGAGGCAAAGAATTTCACTGTTGAGGACAAGAACTACAAGTAGGTTGATTTATTCTTTTTTAAAGGTGTTGATTTTTGGGGTTTTTTTATTCTGATGGTTTGACATTTACATCTTTACTTGTCTGTCTGTGAGAAAACAATTTACTGTTCACAGACATGGGATTTGAGCTCGCATCATGTAGTTGACGTTTGTGTCATCTTTGGTGTAGGCTGATGTGGGCTCCGTGCACAAGTGGCCCTCGACGGTTGAAAAAGGCCAGTTGTGGGTGACCTCTGGGAGGGACATTAGAATTCAGTCTTAAAGCTGCCTGACACTCACGTGATGACACCATGAGCTTGTGCAGATTCAGAATGGAATTAATCGTGCGTACTACGAGCATAACATGCCAGAACCAGCAAGCGCTCATGAGATGTCCCTCCACTCGAGATCTCAAAAAGTGCCATCTCATGTTCTTTCACGGAGGCATAGATTCAAATTCCTTGGGCAGGGTTTGACTTTAGCCGTAACCCACTAGCCAAATGCTAAAACAGTGGCGGGCTAGTCAAACTATTCCTTTAAGTAGCTTGGCTGGTGAGTCAAAAATTAGATTTCTTTATTAAACATGTTAAAACCCTGACAAGATTGCCTCAGGATACATGTTTAACATTTATGCACATTGTTTCTTTTTAAACCCGCTATAAAAAAAACCCAAGTACCAAGTGGTACAACCAACGGCAGGCGGGTAACGTGTGAAGACGGCTATACGGCACCGTCTGTGCACCCGGGCCGTACCGCAATTTTTTTTTGTCCCAAGCGACATCCGCATGGGATGTACGCTATGGCGTTTTGGACTTCACTTCCCTTAAAAACATGAGAAAAAAATGTGAAATTAGAAAAAAAGAAATGAATTCGAACGTACTGAAATTCGGATTTTATTTCCCTTAAAAAAAATCCACCAAAGCCTCAAGATTAGAAAAGAAAAAATTCGGGTACAAAATGGCGACTCGAACCCACAACACCGCGAGGATCCCTCGCAGTACAAATTCACAACCCTACCGACTGAGATATCGCAATGCTCAACAAATTTTGGAAATTCATGGTAATATATACCTGCGTACGTATCATAAAAGTACCGTAGAGAGTGCTAAAAAAACATGTATACATGGATGTAGTTTGGGAAAAGAGAATTCACGGCTATCTTTCAATTTTTCAATTCAACTCAAGAAGACATTTATTTCGTACTCCTTTAGAGAAATACGTCAATAAATAAAAGATTTCTGGTACACAGCAAGATAACAAATTCAATAAACATGTCACACAAAAATGTAATAAAAGTAAAATATGCTATGAACAAGTTATAAACCGTACCAGTACCTCGAGAGTACCGAAAACTAAAAGGAATGGGGCGCGATCTAATATGCAAAAGTGTGCAAATTGGATGCATGCGCAACAGTGTTTGCAAAAACCGGTCTTCGAATGCAAAGCTGTTATACTTGTGTTGTATGAATACAATATATGGCGGAGTAAAGTGTCCATCAACCAACCCACCAACCAACCCACCAACCAACCAACATAAGCAGCTCAAGCCCACAGCGTGTTTCACACCACGCCGTGGGAAAACAACATGCAGGATAGTGAAAATGCCCGCGGCTAATTAGAGTCTGTTTCAGTAGCCCGGCTAGCTAGTGAAAAAAGTTAAAGTCGAACCCTGGTCAACCTTGGCAAGGTGTACAAGGGTTGAACTGGAATGTGTATTTACAAAACTTTGTGAATTTAATATTGTGGTTTTTGGCTTTCAGTTAATAGTTATGATTGGTTATCCATGACCAAATGCATCTGAGTAGGAACTTGCAATATCTGCTTAAAACCCTGAATTGTTTGTTCAAATTGTCTGATTTTTGCCAATATTTCTTCCCTCCTTAGTGATATTGATGCTAAATACAATAAGCACGACCGGTACCGGGGGCCCCTGGCTGATTTCAAGGAAAAGGAAGGTTACAAACCTGATGTCCAGCTGAAATATGTGGATGACAATGGACGGGATATCAACCAGAAAGAGGTAAGGCAAAACAAATCAAAATTGTACCTACCACTATGTGCAAGTCATGGCCCTTGATCAATAATTTCCATCCAGGCGGGTTGCTTATAGTAGGTAGACTGGAGACGTGACTTAATAGACCATTATCATGTTGCGGCCATCTTAATTTTTCCCCATTGAAATCAACGTAACCAAAGCGAGGCTGGAAGGAAAAATAGTCTGGTTCCTCTTTGCACAAAAACATTGTAATTTAGTACTGTTATTATAATTAGATACAGGGAACACGACTGAAATGGTGGCAGCATGATAGAGGTCTATAGGGCGGTGACACATTTGATTGACACAATTGATTCCAGGTTTAAAAAAAAGAAGAGAGGGACATATAAACATGACCCTTCCATATCGGAGGATTTCTTTCACTTTAAAACATTTTTTTCTTTCGTTTGAATTGATCTCCCTTCCTGTCCCAGGCATTCCGCCAATTGTCTCACCGTTTCCATGGCAAGGGGTCAGGGAAGATGAAGACGGACAAACGTGCCAAGAAACAGATGGAGATCGAGGTGGGTTTGGACAAATCTGTTACAGTTTTCGATTAAAAAAAGGCTTAACCTTTAACTTCTAATATATATATTTTTGTAAGGAATCTGCCTGAATCCTATTGTAGTAGCAGTGCTTCAACTTTACTCATCCTGTAAATCCACCAAAACCTGCTAGTGGATTCTGAAGGATTTTGAAGGGTTAGGGCGAATCTTTAATGGGATGGGTATAGCCAGAGTCTTCAGAAGTCCCTGGCATTTAAGAAGTCAATTACTTGCCTTTAGGGCAGATTTAAAATAATAAACATATCGATTTGTTGTCTGCAGCAGGCAACATTTTCAGCATATTTATTGGCTCTCCAATTCAGAGTTGTAATGCTTCGACTCGAGTCCGACTCGAGTCACAATTTTTGGTGACTCGACTCGACTCGAGTCCCTAAGGGCAAATGACTCGACTCAACTCGAGTCACTGTTTGCAAATGACTCGACTCGACTCGAGGAAGGCTTAGAAGACCCGAGTCCCAAAAATAAAAGCAAAACTTTGCGAAAAATATTTGCAATGACTTACGCCGGTGCCAGTTTTTGTTCTCGTCATGTTAGAATGTTCGCAAATAATGTATACATATACATACATTAGTTGAATGGCGATCACCTGGCACCCCGTTTTTATTTTCATGAAGAGTCAATTGTGGTGTCACCACATGTTGTAGCCGGAATGTGAAATTTAAAAAAGCCAAAAAATGACTTTCTCTCTTGTGTTTATTTATTGTATAGTGTTCAAATATTTGCGACTCGAATTGACTCGAGCTAAATACTTGACTCGACTCGACTTGACTCAACTACACACTGTGACTCGACTTGACTCGACTCGACCTTCCTTGCCCTAATGACTTGACTCGAGTCTCTTCTTTAAAATGACTCGACTCAACTCAAGTCACAAAAATCAGTGAGTCGTTACAACTCTGCGAAAAAGTTCAGCGACAGTAAAAGAAAACATCTGAATTTAATATGTTGCGGAGGGACTCAAGGTATCTTAATTTACTAGATTTGAACATCTCTGCCTCAAATTTCTACACATGTACAAGAATACCAACCACTAGTTTGCATTTCTTCACTTTGTAGTCCGGTCAAATTTCCCAAAAATAGTGGAACCCAGTGAGAAATTAATCGACTGTCAACAAAAAATGGGGAAAATCGTTCGTTGGCCCAACTTTATGAGCATGGCATTTTTGGTGCTTAGAAATTTCCGTGCTTTTTAGCATCTCCAAGGAAAACACCCTCAAAGGCAATTCAAGCTAGGCAGGGAGTTACTTTATTGGTGTGTTTCATATTTCACCGTTTCTGTCCCTGCTGTTTTCCCACCAGGCAATGAAGAAGATGTCTTCTACAGACACTCCCCTGAACACGGTGGCCATGATGAAACAGAAGCAGAAACAGACCCAGTCTCCATTCATCTTACTCAGCGGTGGATCCAAGAGCCTTACAGCGTAAGTCCAAGCTTAGGCAGTTGGGCCCAGTCCTAAAATCCCACATGTTGGGCAGAACAAAGCTCAAAACTTCATGTTTGAAAATGACTCCAAAATATTCAGTCATCAAAGCAAAGAGAGTAATAAGGGCAAACACACACAAAATATTCAACGGCTTCTGAAGACAAAGATGTGTTTACAAAGATCAGATTACAATATTAACCCTAACCCTTGAGGGTATTTTGGCTAAAAACCCTGCTGAACACAGCAACATGCAATTTTTGTCAAGGTCGAAATACTTTTAACAGGTCGAAAATATCAAGGTCAAACTGCCTCAGAGCCTGTGGTCACCAACTGCAGCAGGATACAACTGTGACATTGTGCAATGGAACTAGCTCTGTGACTGTTTCAGAATTGGCGGTTTATATGCACTGTTGTTGATGTCTTAAAGCAGCAAGGTCCCACAGACTTTTACACCTGATGCACTTGTGCTGGTATTGACTTCTGTGATGTTGGATTTCTTCCACCGAAAATCACATGTCTCACATCAAAGAAGTCAACAGTTGTTCTGTTGGTGAGCAAGAAAGATGAGAGCTGTGACGTACTCTTTCGAAAGAAAATACATTAAATCATCGCAGTGTGATCTTTGGTGATCTTTGATAAGTGTGAGCTTTCTTTCTGGGCATACATGGTACTTGGTACTTGGTTGGTTCTTCTCCTAAGGACTTCCACAAGGGAGTCTAACGAGGAGGCAAGAAACACCGGGGCAAACCCCTTCTCTTAGCAATAAGTGTTACTGGGTTCTTTTACGTACGTTAGGCCTCATACAACACACGGGACCTCTGGCTTAACATCTCATCCGAAGGAGGGGGGGGGGCTGCCTTTTTGTGTTACATATGATGTGCCAGATAGTATTGGAGTGACATAAATGATTTGTTGTTTTTTAAAGTCCCCCACCCCACCAACCAATGTTGATTATTTACATTATGAATAAAAAAATCCCAAATTTCCATACGTTCCCTGAATATCGCCATACAATATTGCCAATATTGATTGTTTTTTATGTGTTGCCGGACTGCTTCATCACACCCTCCCCCCCCCCAAAAAAAAATCGTGGATTCAACGCCTCAGCCATTCCCCCTTGGAAAATCCTAGATTCGCCACTGACATGTGACCATTTAAAGCCACATAAAAATTCAACATTCACAAATTTCACTTTCTGAATCAAGAAGTAACTTTCGTTAATCATTATAGTGTTCACATTTGAGGAATGCTATTTACATTCTGCATTTGTCTTTCTCTCTTTTTCTCTCCAGGAACACGTTAGCAAAGTAAACACCATCCTCAGCTGTAAGACGTGAACCAGAGTCAGGCAGATTCAGCTGTTGCAAAAAAAACCAGCGGACATTATTGCAAAACCCGTCTGATGGTGATGAATGTTTGTGTTTACTGCGGTAGATGGGTCATCATCACACTTCATTTTTTTGATCATAAAAAGGAAACATTGAAAGGAAGTATATTTTGTACATTGTATTATAGTTTTAGTGTAATTTGAGTAAATGACATCTGAGATACTTTATACAAATACTTTTTAGGGCAAGAAAATGGTTTATAGATTGTCCGTTCGAAAAGTGGGTAATAAATTGAATGTTTTAAATGGTTGTATCATTTTTTTTTATTCAGTGTTTTTTGTTCAGCTCAAGAGCCACATCTGGACACAGGTTCCTAAAAGGGCTAAACTTCAATAAATAAGTTGCCTATGATTCAGTTGCCACGTTGCCTCTTCATTCAGTACTTTGGGTCATAAAATATCTTTGGGTTACCTGGGTTCGAATGTGGAACAGTGAGTTGCCAGCACCACGTCAACAATTGTTGCATGCCAACTAAAACAACTGCCTCAGCTATAGTTGGGACTGTCCCATGTGTAGTTGCAATAGTCCCAACTAGAGTTCAGATGAACCCAACAATAAGTTGGGATCGTCCCAACTGTAGTTGGGGTGATGCTTGAGTTGGGATGGATCATAATGACATTTCTATGCATGCAAGTGTTTTGTGTTCATGGAATGAGTCTGTATATTGTATTGTGTTGGTACATAACTGTGTTGAACAGGTTGACGTATACCTTGTTTCCAGGACTGATACAGTTCTCAGTTAATCTTGTGCCGTACGTCAGGCCAAAATTGGTTTTAAGGAATCTTGTCCAAAATGACTTAATTGTGCTTTCCTTTAATTCCTTTATATTAATTTCACAAGTTCAAGCCCAATTGATATATGAAATAAATAACAGAATATTTTCATTCCGATTTCTCAAAAGTGTGGTTATGGGAGACTGTGCACTTACATGCCTAGCTGCCAGACAGATGATAAAAAGGGACGATGTAAAAGATGATTAACAACCAAAGTTTTAATGTTTCGTATCTCCGTCAAACTGGTATGCAGAAAGCATTGTTGAACATTTTCCCTGGCTATTAAACAAAACAATTGCCGTGTACTTTTTGAAATTTCGGTAATTTTCCCTCCTAAACCATCTGATATATCACTATGGCTTGCTAAGTTACAAAAAAATATAATGTTTGAAAAATGTCATTTTTTTTTGTGTTAATGACTTCCTTTTTATTCAGCCAGATGTTTTTATCTTAAATATCGGCTGTCAACTGGGCAAGCAGAAGTCAGTTATGTTTTTGTTCACTTCTTGCATACATGGAGTTCGATGTGTTATTTGCACTGGTCTTTATTCATTTTGAACCTCTCTGATTTCAATACAGCCCGGCCTGCACTATACGCTTTCTGTTTGTTGACTTGATATCTGGGTAATATAAATAAAGTGTACAGAACAAATTCATCCAAACCCGTTGTTTTCATTCTGGTTTTATTATTGCTCAACGGACGGCAAAGTAAAAATATTTAAATATACACAGTTTACATGTTTAAGAACATTACACGTACAAAAAATATTAAGCAACCAAACATATTACAGTAATAGTTTTCCTACAAACCCTGTTTTTAGGTTCTGTGAAACGGGCATGCAACTTCCTGCAGATCAGCTAGTTCCCCCTTCTTTTAACTTCTCTTGTATGCCATTAAAGGGAATATACATCATTTGCTTTTGCTGTAATTTTCAGAAATGGATGGAATTGGGGGGTTGGAAATATATAGCAAATATAGTTACACTGACTTTTTTGAGGTTTTGGGTTCGAAAATGCTATAAAAACCAAGAAAAACGATCATTTTCCTGTAGTCTGGTTCCCTGACTCCATATAAGAAGAAACAGAGCAGTTTACATACATTGGGGAATTGTAAGGTCAGGGAACCAGTCTAGCTGGCTCGTACCCGTTTATAGGTTTGTAATCGATTGCAAACAAGTGCGATGGTCAATTGGGGCCAGTATTTGAAAAAAAGCCAGTTTTTTCCAACGCTGATCGGCCGATCAGCGTTGGAAATTGATACAAAAATACCACTTTTCTTGAAAATGACAGTATACCAGGTGCCATGATTTTACAGGATGCTTTACACTGTCATTCACTAACAGTCCAGCAAGGTATTTCAAAATGATTTGGTAGTTGTATTTTTTTATGTTTGCAAATGTTGTATTTTCCCTTTAAACATAGAAACACACTTCAGAGAGTCTTGTAGACTTGGAATCTCCTCGTTCATCGCGACTTAGTTGCTTGCCTGAAAAGTGCAGAATCTTACAAGAAATGCATGGAAGCTAACGGCACACTAGCCCCATAAATGTGGCCTATTTACTGGACTGCCTCCGTAAACATAGGCCACACATCCACATGTACAAAAACGTGTCGCACTTTGCCAAATTTTGATTTTCACATTTAGGCTTAGTTTGTAGGATTGTTTTGCTTCAGAAGCATACTCACCCTCTTTATAGGCTAGTCAGAAAGTGCTGCCTTTTTCAGATGTCTAATTTTTGTGAAATTTCATGTTGAAATTTTGATACGCAAATGTGTAAAAATGAATCTGGAAATTTCACGAAAAATATACATCTAAAAAAGGCAGCACTTTCTGATTAGCCTATAAAGAGGGCGTGTATGCTTCTAAAGCAAAAAACCCTACAAACTAAGCCTTAATGCGAAAATCAAAATTTGGCAAAGTGCGACACGTTTTTGTACATGTGGATGTGTGGCCTATGTTTACGGAGGCAGTCCAGTAAATAGGCCACATTTATGGGGCTAACGGCACACATACCAGTATCATTTCTGAAAAAATCAATGCAAATAGTCTCTCAAATAAACTGGATATTTCTTTATTATTCCTCATCAGTACGTGACTATTGGATGTTTCACACTCGATTTGTTCAAGTAACTACTAAATATACATATACACATTTTTGGGCAAACAGAAAGATAGATCAGGCCAAAACTAAATAATATCGGAAGGGGCCTCGCCTCACCAATTTCTCAGGGAAGGCATCTTTGCCATCTCGCTCACAAAATGATAAATTCATGAACACACCCTTCACATACACTCACCTTTTCCACTTGACAGAGTAGCAGTGATTTCAAATGCTATTTCTATAAACGTATAGAGACGAATCCGTGCAAGTGATCGCTGTACACACAAGAGGCCCTCTTCAATGCAAACATTGTGAGTTCTATTGTACAAAGCAACTGCCCCGTGACGGATTATCTTATCAATAGCTAGCGCAATGCTTTCGCCATTGAAGGGGGCCTTCGTGATAGAATTGACATCGTCTCTGGATTGGTCTTTACTAACACCGGATGGTTTCAAGTCGCCCATTCCATGCTTTAATCCAGCTTTTGTAAACATCGGTCAAGAGATGAATACAGGGCGAGTAAAAAAAAAAAAAAAAATGTCGGGACTATTGGTTTAGTGAAGTTCTGCATGTAGCACTTTCAAAATATAGGATATGAAAGCCCAATTCATAAACTTTGTTGTAGTACAAGAATCATTCAAATCAGACATGTACTTTTAAAGTTACGGAATTTTAAACACAACCACCGTTTTAAGGTTCTATCCACAGATCACAAAAAAGTTCAGTGTTTTTTCAATAAAAACGAAAACAATGTGATTTGTTTTCGTTTTGCTGGAAGAACACACACCTTTTTCGTTTTCGGATTTTTTTTACTTGCCCTGTATAATTTTCAAGAAAAAGCTTTATGACAGACTCTCAAACACTGTTCACCCCAAATTTTGAAGTGTGAAAAGAACAAATGGGACAAAGTCAGCATTCATTTGCAGGTGATCCACATGGTATCCAGTTCACATGTTTGCATGTATTACCATTTCTGTTGACATTTGTTGGTAATGTTCCTCAGAAGTGAAAACCAGATAATACTGCAGTATAATATGCACATGGAGGAAAATTAACTTTAAAGGTCAATGCTTCCAAGTGGCCTCATCAACAGAATCTCTTGGTGGCACACACAGTCTGTTTTACTGTACAAGGACCTGTACTGTTCCTTCTGTTGTTCTTATTGTTGGAGTATATTTCCTAAAGTTTGTACATGAAAACTATTTGGGTTCCACCCCCAGGGTTATCGTTATCTCAGCTAACCCTTTGTTCCACAAACCCAGTCGTAAAGAATAGCTTATTCATGTACCCTGTTTCATGAATCGCTGCGATGTTCAATTCTAGGGGTGTGCATTTACGGGTAGTATGGGAACCGGGTACCCGATTGAAAAATACCCGGGTACCCCTTAAAGAAACCTAACCCCAAAATTTCAATTTCGGAAGTTGCTGTTCAGATTGTTCATAAAAGTCCGCATGATATCTCTGCGTCGATACAGCAAAAATAGTAGTGCTTTTACAGTGTAAGCTGCAACTTTCCTGAGCGTCATAAACATGAAATAAACATGTTTGTTTGTTTTTCCATGTAGCATGGTTTTTGTTTTTTAAATCCTCCACAAATGACATTCACAACCTTTCTCTTTTATTGTCTGAGAAGTTACTTCGTAATTTGTAAAGTTGGTTAGGGGTACCCGATTCCAAAATCTGAAACCAGTTCCTGACGTTAACGGTCGGGTACTCGGTTCCGATGCACAGCCTATTTCAAGTCTAAAGACTTTCCTTATCACACTCAAACATGAAGTGCCTTTAACTGCAGTCGTTCAGCATCTCCAATCAGGCCTAGCTGCCCCCCCCCCCCCACACTAGGACATGTTTGACATCACTTGCACCATCTTCCGACCTAAACCCTGTTGAGTTTTGTGACCAGCAGCACCCTGAGCATCTGATCGAAGGACGTACAGACACACATCCCCTCCCTGTCAGGACTCCAGTCAAAGCCCCCGATGGGTTGCGTTGACAGGGCAGCATTCTGTAAGAGATTCACGGATCCAATCACGCCCATTTCTACTCCGTTACCGTCATCTTTGACCCTCTTCTCTGGATAGGAACTGAATCGGAGGAAACAAAGTAGGATTTTTCAGACGACAAAAACGTACAAAAGCAACCTGTAAACAAGTTGTGGGACTTAGTTGCACTGTGTAGTCAGCAGGTGCAGCTAGTATAACTGTCTCATACAGAGGCAACTAATGGGAGCTATTTCAATAAAACTAAAAGTCTTTGAGGCCAGACTTTTCTAAGACCTATTGAGATTTCTTGCATTTGCCGGTCCCAGAGGGCCAGCCTAAAATGCCTAAATTTTACTGAGCCGGGCAGTGCTATTGAAAAGTGTTACCTCATAACATCAATGAATGGGCTAAATCCAGCCCACGGTGTAGATCAGCTATATGAAGACTTCCAGTGAGTAGCCATTCTGAATAATATTGACTGGAATTTTGTGCGTTCTGGGACCAGCTCATAGAGCTATATTAAATTACTAGAGCGCTAACTCCTCATTCTGCGCGCGGAGACGCTTTGAAGCTGTCCTGGGCGCAGACATTTTTGAATTCATGTGCGTGTTCGTAGAACATAATGAAATTAGATGGATTGAATTTTGAAAGTGTACTCTACATGTAACGCGAAAGTAGAACATACGCAAACAACTTAAGCGCGTCATGACGGTTCAAAAAACGTGACGGCAAAAAGCATCTGCAGCGAATACGCGCACGCGTTGCGCTGTTTGCGTAGAGCAAAATGACACGCTCATTTGCTGATCGTGCGTTTCGGTTTTGGGCGTATTGGCTTCGATAACGCACTGGTGTGGAATGCAAACGCAGATATGCAAATAGCCGTACAACAGCTGTACAAAATTTCTAGGTCTCCATAGGTTTGTGCACAAACATGGATGCGCCCATCAGGCATTACTTTGTACACAAAGTTAGCGCTCTAGTAATTTAATATAGCTCTATGGACCAGCTTTACCAGGCTTGCCTCATCTTTTTCATAAATTAAATGTTCAAAGACAAAATAAGTCAAATAACTTGCCCAAACAAATTTCATAATTTGATAAAAAACAAACCGAGTCAAAAAATCATTTTCAGGCAGATGCAGGTACAACTGTGTGTTTTCAAAGTCAAAATCTTACCAAAACCATGCCTCCAACTGTTTTGTTTAACCCTATTTAAAACTCACATAACCCCAACTGTTTTGAGATATATCTCATTAAAGTGAGACTTAAATCAGATCTTATGTTCTACTATGGTCCCAGAAAAGGTCTTGACCACAACGTTGAGAAGTATTTTAGTAATTGTCTGGAAATCGGTACACTGTTTTTAGGTCAGAAAATAATTGACAAATAAAACAAGTCGATATGGAAAGCATAATCTTGTGTGAGGATGTGACTCACCGTAAGGTTGTTTCACTATTGAAAAGAAGATGATGACCTTAAATTTAACAGAAACTGGAATATCCACTTACTATTTCCAGAGATTTAATGTGCCTGAGCCTCCAAGTGTCATGAACACATCACGGTTTTGTGGAAGATGTCTGGCCAGCCAAATAGTGGATTTGTGAGCCTGAAAAAAAGATTGGACAAATATGATGAACAGTCACCACTAATTCGTCATCGGCACCACGAACTGACACTCATCTGAGCGTGAGTGCGCTGCACGTGCGCGTATTTTACAGAACTGGGATATTTTGGGTTTCACGAACTGACATCGTCCAAAGTGCGGCACTTTTAGAGCGCACCCCGTACATGACCTTAATTTCACCAATTAAACGTTTTTTAAGTAATTTTTTTTGTGTAAGCACACAAGCATACAGATGGATTAAATTTGTAAAACCTTTCAAACCGTTTTTCTCCATTCTGTGTTGCTGCATCATGCCTGGATGTCCGAGTTCATGAAAACGAAAATCTTCCTGTTTTGCCTCAGTGCCTGATGTATACACACGCACTACCTGGTGTCAGTTCGGGAAACCGAAATTGTTGGTTTTCACGAACTGACACCCACTTGCGTGTGAGTGTCAGTTCGTGGTGCCAATGACGAATTGACAAATAATTATCTGTTATCAGGCAATGTCAGGGGGATATATTTTCTTTGTAACTCGGCCATAAAAAAGAAGCTCAACGCTCAACATGAAAGCTGTCTTTTTTCCTTGACAAGCCAAGATAAGTATTGGGGCTAAAACTGAAACTTGTTTATGCTATTTGTCTTTTTTTTATGCCGTTTTAACCCTAACCCCCTTGAGTGATTTACTGGGAACCTTCCTCACTCTTGCAAAATCCAACACCATATGATAACTCAACACCCAAACTGTGGGACTCTGATTACGGTGGTATGCTTGACCCCATGTAAAGCATAATCAGTTTACTTGTGCAGTGCTCACTCCAACAGAATCAATTATAACATGCAGTTGGATTTTGACAAGTTCGGGGTGGCTAGGATTAATAAAATTAACTGTCATTTTTTAAAAACATGTAATCATTACATAACTCATAACTATACATTTGAACATATTTGAAGCAACCCAGTGACAATACAACCTTTGAAGTCACAATAGGCTGTTAAAAATATGACATTTTTAACATACAAAATAATTTTTTTTAAAAATCAGGAGAAGTGCTTATGTTACTGGGCATACTTACAGTTTCGTTGAGTGAAGCAAAGCCCTTTGTTGGATGTTGCGTACGCATGTCAAAGACGTGAAACGTTGACTCCAATGTCGTAGCAGCAAGTTTGTTCATGCTGATGTCCTTCCTGTCAAACTCAACAGAGCACACCTGAAACAAAAACCATGCCAAACAATTTAATTTATGAACATCTGACCCCACATCTCGTTGCTTTTTTTAATACACCGATGATGTTGCAAAACCAAATATACAACCACAATTAGGATATTCAATAATAAGTTTCTTATACTGAAATATGCCATTGGAAATTAAAATAATCACCAGGACCAATGGAATACCACCAACTCCATTCTCAAAATGTCCTGGTTGAAGATCCCTATTAGGCCTACACACACAAAATCAGAATTAACCCCTCCTTCAAACTCCTGACTTTGCCTCATGTGGTACACCCTGCAATTTGCCCTGAAAATAGGGTAGTAGTGGATCTAGGGGGGTGGGGTTGCAATCCCCCCCCCCCCCCCCCCCCCCCGACCATTCAGCTGTTGACTAATGTTACGATACTAGCAAAATGGGGCCAAAAACAATAAATGGAATGCTAAAGTTCCTAAATTAATTCTTGAATTGCCTTAGAATGCAGGGGAAAGCATCATAGGTTTCGAAATTGCCCAGGAGGAATGCCCCCACCCCTAGCAGGGCGTGCCTGCATGCCTCCTACTTACCCCATTCTTGATATTTGTCTCCCACCGAAGACTCATATTGCGCAAGTCAAAGAGTTTGATGTCTCCATTGTCATAACCCGCTGCGATACACCTGTCCGACTGGTTGTAAGCATGACCTGGTAAAGACAGAAACATTTTATTTATTCAGGACAAACTTGACCTTCCACAAAATCTCAACCCTGCTTTCAAATGTTAACTCTTCTTTCTGAAGCCCAGCCCTGTCTCTTAAGCATGCCAAGAAACGGCAGCTCTGTAAAGAAACCGATTTTACAAGCAAGCTGATTTTTTTCTTTCTACGAAAATTTCAACATCAAAACCAAGTTTACAAGTCGGTGGTAAATAATCACGATTATAAGATTATGCTCCACTAAATGATTTAGCAGAAGTGATTCACAATTTATTATTGGATTTTACTGAGGGTTGTCCTGTTTTGTTTCAGAGAAATTTGAAATTGAAAACACCTGGATGAGATCAGAAACAATATCCAAAATGTTTGCAATATTGAGTTTTGCCCATCACTAGGTTTGCAGAAAAATGTACAAGGTTGCTCAGGTGGGACTCAAACCCACAATCTCCCGCCTGCAAGTGCTCAGAGGCTTTTACCACTCCACCAACTGCCTCCCAACCCTAGCAAGGTTTTGGAATTTTGTTTTGCAGAGAGTATACTGTGATTGTGTGGGCTATGCCAGTGAAGCCTATCTGGCGGACTGACCAAATGCCACTGTCCAGCAGTCTCTCTTGGTCTCCCCCTCGGCTGGCTGCATGTTGGCCACTGGGTCGTCTTTTTGCCTTGGGTCCCAGACTTTCACAGCACCTGTTGTTGAAAGAGTCCAAGATAAAGAAACTCAATGTCTGTTAGAATTATCAAGGAGCAATCCATCATGGATATATATGCAAAAGATTCTGTTTAGAAATCGACCACTTTTCAAGGCAACGTCAGGACGAATAGACTAGGAAATTTTACACAATAAAATGAGCCATGGCAATCATTGCCTGGTCTCACCCTGCAAGTTCTCAAGATATGGCTACTGCATTAATAGTGTTTTAACTTTGTTTTTGTTTTTTCATATAAGTAGATTTCAATTTTTTCCTAACAGATTGTCAATTTGAATTTTTCATTCTAATGAACAAAAAACCCACTATTTTTCGCATCTCGAAAGTGGATAACTTTTGTATTACTAGAAAAACAGCACTAAACTTAACCCTGTTTTGTAAGGTGAAACTTGAAAAATAGCACAGTGAGAGCAACATTAAGGGTGAGAGCAAGACAGAAGGATGCCATCATACCATCTCTACTCCCTGTGACAATCTCTGGCGCTCCTTCGCCTATACCAAGGCCTCCTACTCCATCGATGCAGTTGATGATCTCTGAGTGACCACTGGCTGAGTACACTGGAATATCAATCTTCTCCAAATCCCTACCAAAAAAACCCAAAAAAGAATTCTACTAAAAACATGTTTTTATATTTGGATAATACATTTTCCATCAATTTGGAGATTTGCAGTCTCTGGTTTGTTACACTGTAAGTGAATTTGTTGGAGGGGGGGGTTTAATTCATGAATTCAAAATAAGCCAATATATTTCTGTGAATTGAAGGCCTAATTATTAAAAAAAAACTGACCAATGTCACATAAATTTAAAAATACTGGATGAGTGACTTAAAAATATCAACCTTTACAATTGACGCCCAAAATAACAAGAGACCTCTAGCTATGCATTTAACGATTGTGCGACGTGACAGAATGCAAAGGGCTTAAACTCTTAAACTCTCTTTACTCTTAAACTCTTGCACATTAAACTCTCAACATACACCCCTCCCCCTCCCAATTTTCAAATTTAAAGAGCCAAAACAAATTTCAATTTCTATTTTCTTAGGTAAATGAAAGCTATTCACTTTTGATTGAGAATATCGAACGAAAACTCTGAACCAGAATATGTACAAAATGTATTACTGAAATTTCTTCACAAAATTTGAATTTTTTGTGGCCCCATAATAATTCAGCTCTCACAGGACGGGTTCATTTGTGCACTCAAGGAAAGCCCTGTTTGAGAAGGGGAAAAAAAGTGTTTTTGCTATTTTTGTTAAAACAAAACATACAAATTGAATATTTGTTGGTCGAAAATATCAAGAGCATGGAGCAACATTAGAGCATGGGGCACACATCTTTAAATTAATATCATCATTTGCTGGGAAGTACGGTAATCCTTACCTTTAGGACCCCGTTCCTATATAGGAAGGGAAAGACTCACCAAAACAGTTGACTAAATGACACTCAAAGTTGACATTCTGATACTTCTTGGCACATCTGAACAATTGGCAATGACACCTTCTTGAATATCAGCAGGTTTAATTTTGTGGAAAGAGGGTAGGGCTTTGATTTATGAGGGAAATTCAGGGGTAAAAAGACGACGATGACAACCAGAAAACAGACTCAAAAACTAAGATGGCAAACGTGAAAGCTCGATGCGATGAAAGCTCGATGCTGATTGGCTGATAAAAAATAAACATCTAATTTATTTTTAGTCTGGTTCCCAGACCAAAAGATTCAGGAATAGTCAGAATCTTTTGGTCTGAGAACCAGACTAACTTATATATTTTTAGTCTGGTTCCCAGACCAAAAGATTCAGGAGTAGTCAGAATCTTTTGGTCTGGGAACCAGGCTAATTAATTTTTTTAGCAGCCAATCAACATCGGGCTTTCATTATGTAGGGCTTTCACGCGTGTGAGAACTACAACATGCACGTCTGACTGCGAAAAAAGGTAGTAAAGTCACATTTTCTTCGAAAGTGCTTTCAAAACTACAACTAACATGAGTTTATATGAAGAAAAAAGACTGCTTTAGCCTGCAAAAGTCACTTTGGTACTGGACAGTCATCTGCAAAAGTCAGTTTTGAACAGAACTTGTAAAAAATAGAGGTGTCCTAAAAGTAAGGATTACCGGAAGTACTGTGATAGAGTAAAGGACTACATGCCACAACAGCTGCAAAATAGTCAAGTATTTTGCCATTCAAATTTCCACATAGATAACGACAGTATTAATTTTTTTAAAATTTGTGGTCAATCACCATATTCTTAAATTCCCGTCAAAGTCTCCGGTTGCTAAGTGTCTCTGGTTAATGTTGGATGCACCAAAGGTGCCACAGCGGAATGCTTCTTTCTTTTCAACCTGCAATGGACATGGAAAAATGTACTTATTAAAGTAATCATAGAGCAAGCAGGCAACAGCATTATCAATCCAATAGCTTTTTCAATGGCTGAATTAGCAACAAAATTTGAACAAGTTTTTTAACTTTTAGTATTAGGTTAAAGTATTTAACATCCAGTGTAATGATTAATTATTTTTTTTCTTAAAAAAAAATTACAGAGATTTGTTAAATTCTGAAGATGAGTTTTAATACCCTCGACTCGCTGGTGTGAAACTTTTCCCCATTTGTCGGGATATTTTACAATTTTGTCGTCTGGTAAGTCTTTTTTTTAATTAGCCATATTAGCTAACATAGCACAATCCCATCTGACAAGTTCCAAATATTCCATTCAAAGATAAAACTCTAAACGGCACATCACCTCTTGCAGTAGTTTCGCGTCACCTTCAGCCGACATTTCATAGACGTGCAAGGCGCCGGTCTTGCGTGGATGGTTGCCAAGCACGACGAAGCGGGCACTGCACGGCACCCATCTTGTGTCGTACAGAGTGAAATTCAGAGACTTCTGAATATATGCGATGATCTGTGGTTTGTCTTCCATTTTAGAAGCGGCAGTTTTTTTGTATTTCCAACCCAAAAATGTAATTTCATTCGGCTATTTCAATGACTAAATTCAATGCTGCTGACGACGGACGAAGTGCCTTCGTGCCGACGACGCGTACCGGGTATGCATGATGAACAGCGACCTCTATAGTCTAGTTTGAGTAAGTAGACTGGACAACAACCCTATTCTTCACGCGAAAGTGTCGACGGGTGCTAGTCAAGAGGGCGCACTAAATGATATTGCAACTTTCGGCATTGTCGCATTTTGGTTCAATTTTGGGCTGAAAGTTGAAACAAATCACCATTCCAAATATGTCCAGAGGTAGTAGTGCAGGGTTTGACCGCTTTATTACAGTCTTCTCCCCTGAAGGGAGGTTGTATCAAGTTGGTAAGTGAGAACGGTGGCTGTAATTTGTGAATTTTCATCAAGATATGTCTGAATTCCAGTTTCCGGACAGGACAAATTTAGTCGTGTCGTGACAAAATTAATAAATAGGCCTAGGCCTTATATTAATCAGTAATTTACTGATTAATATTAGGCTATTAATTTTAACTATTTATTAATTTTAACTATTTATTAATATTGGTACAACTATAATATTAACTGAGTTAATATTATTATAACTTGTAGTTGTACGAGTTCGAGTCCGCGCGTGACCGATGTTTTTTAAACATTTGTTTTGTGTCCAAAAAAATAAGAATTGGCTGCTTTAGGCCCTAATTGTTTTAAATCAAATCCTACATTTACATGTAATTGCACTGTCATGACTGTTTGCAGAGTATTTTCATCTTCGCTTTCTGATTTGTTGCTCTGGCATGTCTGGCATATTATTTTTGGGTGTCGGACGCTTCGCCCCATTTCCACGTCGCCCCATGTCACTTCGCCCCTAACTACTTCGCCCCATCCCCACTTCGCCCCATCCCCACATCGCCCCATCTCCACTTCGCCCCATTCCCGCTTCGCCCCATCCCCGCTTCGCCCCATCCCCACTTCGCCCCATCCCTGCTTCGCCCCACGTAGTATGAAAAAGGTGAAGGCTAGGGGTGCAGACCAAATAAACTACCAAAAAGACCCCAGATAATAAATGCTCCCAATTCTAGAAACTTAGGAAAAATACAAACTCTCTGATGAGGTGCTCGAGATACAGATGAGAGAAACGATGGCTCTATCCCATTCAGAGACGCCTCTCCTATTGACTTGTGAATAAAATCATCAGCCGCTGGATTCAAAAGAATCCGTAAGGGTCAGTGAGTTAAAAGGAACTCACTGCCTTGAGGAAAATGTTCCGTCAAAATTTGTCTGATATGTGACACTTACAACTTCATTTAGATGAGATTGGTTCCTCCAAGAATGAAATTAGGATGTCAAAGGTATTGTCGTTCTCAGATAAGTGGGAGACGGGTTGGTATAGCCGGGTTGGGAACAAAGTTGGATCTTTTCAAAGTCAAGCTTTTTTCTCGGTAGGGGAGAGCCTAGCTTGAGAGGTTGGTTATGAATTGTTCATTTGGTGATGGGCTAATTCTTTCCGTTGGTTAGCAATTAGTGAATCTGTTGAAATTGTTTTTTTAAGCCAAAAAACTAGATGAGAATTTTTTTTACATGTAACGGCTGGGGCGAAGTGGGGGTGGGGCGAAGTGGGGGTGGGGCGAAGTGGTGACGGGGCGAAGTGGGAATGGGGCGAAGTGGGAATGGGGCGAAGTGGGGATGGGGCGATGTGGGAATGGGGCGAAGTGGGGATGGGGCGAAGTGGTTAGGGGCGAAGTGACATGGGGCGACGTGGAAATGGGGCGAAGTGTCCGACATTCTTATTTTTTAAAGGGAAATAAAGTCCGAAATTGTAAGGTAGTGGATATTTTGCCGGAGGTAATGACGGCAAACTAACGATTACTAAAGGTTTGCCGGCGGCAATCCATATCAACAGAGGGCGCTGTACTCTTTAAAATAGGGCTGAATTATAAGATGTATTAAATTCCCATTAAAAGTTGTGTAGCACGTTTGGTGTAATGGTTAAGCAAAGGCTCTAGTAAGCGGGAAGACTCGCGTTCGATTCCGACCGCATCACAATTTTTAAGGTTTTTTTTCTCATCCCCAAATAAATAAGAATATTCTTCTTTTATTATTTTAACACGTCTCAAACAGTTATTGCAGAGTATTACATTTTCTTTTTCAGATTTGTGGCTCTGGAGGATTTTTTTAAAAGGGAAATAAAGTCCGAAATTATAAAATGGTCTGAATCCCATCTTGTGAATACGAGGTAACAACGATAATTTTGGCATGGAGCCAGACTAAAACTTGTCACCGGAAAATGTTCAAGTACAAAAAAACAGTAACTGCGCATGTTCAGTGCATATCCGGCAAACTAACGTTTACTAAAGGTTTGCCGTCTCCGGCAAAATATACACTGCCAAATTGTAATAGGTCTGATTCATCATCTTAACACGAAGTCACAATGACCATGATGACAATATTAGCATGGAATTAGACGAAGATTTGTTGCGGTAAACATTTCTGAAGTCCAAAAAAACCCCAGTCACTGCCCATATTTAGTGCCATGCCACAACACTGAAAAATTGGGGACCGGTTCACAACTTCACGGTCAATATCCGCTGCCTTATTTTTTTATTTGTTTACATTTTTGACTTTGCAGTTAGCCTGCTTTTGGAAAGAATGTTGCAACCTGACGCCACTTTTTTCTTCATATATCATCTCAATGAAGGTCACTCATTGCAAAAATGTTGAAAAGACATGAATCTGGGACTGAGAAACATTTCCAGTTTGGGTAGAAAATACTTAAAAGATTTTCTTGACTCTCAATACACTTTGTACACAACATTTGCCGAAAGCCAGATAGCAGTCAGGATTTCAAATATTCTGGCATTTTAATTTATGTAGACCACTTAGTAAAATTTTAATCGCAATTTGCTATTAAGAAAATTTGTCATCAAATGAATACATTGTAGTGCCATTTTACATTGTTTAATCTCCCGACCAAATTTTTTTAATATGATTTGAATGTTTACATTGGAAAAGAGATGCAATATCCTGATGCCATATTTTTCAACCCAGTGGTGGTCAGTCATTGTAAACATTGTAAATATTTAAATTGGCACTTAAATATTAGCAATTTTCTGTTTTCAGATAGCAGTGTTGAAATCAATCACAAATTCTTTCACAAGTCCAGACACAAGTCTTTTCATAAGTCCAGTCACAAGTACATGTAACGCGATGAACACTGACAAAGGAATGCGTTTGTAACAGTTAACTTGAATAGTTAGTGACCTGACCTGAGACTGAATGGACTTGTGATGGACTTGCAGGGACTTGTGATGGACTCGACTATAACACTGCTTAGTAGAAAATGTTCCTCCACATATAGAACTTTGTGCAAAACTACCAAAGCTACATCTGCAATAATTTTTCCTTTGCTAGTTATGTAAATGTGTTCCTTTATACAATTGCAGCTTGAGACTTAAGTGGGTATGTGTATTATAACACAATAAAAAGATATAGGCCTAATTCAACACTGAGTCTTGGCTTATCTTTTTGTTTTTCTTGTCTTGTCCAGAATATGCCTTCAAAGCCATCAGTCAAGGAGGGATGACATCAGTTGCTATAAAGGGAGCTGATAGTGCTGTAGTCGTAACCCAGAAGAAAGTCCCAGTAAGTATTACGTCTCATCCACAGTGAAACTATAGTGACTCGAGAGTTTGGATCGTCTCCACATACTGTAGAATGGGCCATCACATCCCAACTAGAGTTGGCACCTATGCTATAATCATGACATTAGTCGGCCATTCTCTAAATTTTTTTGATTAATGGATACACCTGAGTGTGACTGTGGAGCTGCTGATCAGACAGCAAGGCACATCGTCAACGAGTGCCCAATCAGAAAACTGGACGGTGGCATCGTTCATCTGGCCAGCTGTGACCCGATCGCGACACGGTGGCTGTCGGACATGGACCTTGGCATTTGATTCGCCAACCTTGACATTTGATTCAGGGCTGCATACGAGAGAGAGAGATTAATGGATAGGCACAGTTTTTTTGTTTGTAAAGTCATTTTAATTATAAGGTCAACCTTATATGGCATGGTATTGAGAAATTGTGCAGGCATATTCAAAACCAGACAAAGTCTATTCCAACCGTCTGATTTTGTTCAAACCTAACGGACGTAAATTTTAAGAGCTCAAAATGCTGTAGTTCAGTTCAGCAGCGTGATTCAATAAAAAATGCCTTCCTGTAAAACCATGTGGGATTTTGGGACAGTGCGGCTGTTCCACCTCATCTACATTATATATTTGCATTTTCTTAACTATAGTTGAGACAATCCCACCTAGGCACCTAAAGTAAAACTATAAATGGGACTGTTGCAAATGTAGTTGGTACTGATGCTATAGTTGGAGGACAACCAGATCAGGAGTGAAGAAATTAAGGCCAAAACAAAATTACACCAACTTTACCTAGGCCATCAAAATTACCCAAAATAAGGCACAAGACAGTCCCAAATGTATCACCCTTTACTTGCAGTTCATGTAACTGCCTAGTTGCACCTGAACTTGATGATGTTTTGATATCTTTCATTTCACAGGACAAGCTTCTAGATGCAGAGACTGTCACCCACATGTTCCCAATCACAGAGCACATTGGATGCGTTATGACCGGCCTCATAGGTAATGTTGCGTCTTCAAATTGTAATCTCTGTCCATGTCATTGCCATTAAAACCCATCTGATTATCAGCATCATTATTATCATCAGCGTCATGATTATCAGCTATTATGTATTTCTTTGATGTTGCCATCACTCCTAGCATCATCCAGAAATTCAATAGATTCCTATAAACTTGATTTGAAAATTTGACTCTGGCTCTCTGGGAATTGACTCTTTGTGGTAGCTGATTCTAGCTTCCTCAGTGATGCTGACTGTTCCTTTTTTTTCAATGAAATTTTACATCGAATCAGAATTAAATCATGACTTCTAAATGGAATCGAAATTTTAAAGATGAATTTGCAGCTGTCCAAACGGGGTGTCATCATCTCTAACCCTAACTCCCTAGGCCTTTTTGCCAGGATGTAGCCTCAATCTGGCAAAATCCTCCAATCGGCCTCATGGAAAAATAGCATATAGCCTCTATCCTGCAAATTCCTCCATTATTTCTTGAATATGGTCCGTGGAGGGGTGACCACTGCCTAAATCCTGCAAAATCCTGCAGCAGTCAATATGTTTAGGCTTGGCCAGTGACATCCTGGAGCAGCACAGAGGATTTCAAGCATAATCCCAGGCCTATATTTATGCATGGCTGAGCAAAAACAACACAAGGTTCTTGACCTTGACAAAGTGCATCCTACGAAATCAGTAACGCACTTTAGCCATATAACCTCAATCCTCCAAATTCCTCCACTTTGGCAAAGAGGATTTTGAAGGATTCAGGGCGGTTAGGGTTAATATATGTCTCTATTCTCATCAGTGTCATCTTTGTCCTGTCACCAGTGTCAGCATCGTTATAATAATCATCTTCAAAAATATTGATATCATTGTCTCCTGATCATCCTTTTCAGCCTTAGAATCACCCTCACATCCAGCAGTGTCATCATCACTATTATCACCAACTACTAGAAGTTTGTATTTTTTATCACCAACTACATATATTTTGTATTTTAGTCACCATAGACAGATAATTGCTCATGTCATCACTCTTAATTGTGACCTGTTCTGTCAAAAGCAGACGCTTCTGGGCAGAGGTTGAAGTCAAGATAGGGCCAAAAAATGCTGTGGGGGTGATTTTTTTTTTGATTTTCTAATTCTTGCATATTTGTTATCCTGCACATGTCTAAAATATACAATGAAAGTTTGAAACCCTAATTTGAACTCTAAATATAGTATTTTTGATGATTGGCTAAGGTATATCAGTTAAAGAAATTACTGTTTTGTGACGTTCGTGGCCATTTTCTCCGTTTTCTACTTTTCGACACAATGAACTTCAAAATAGCATAACTCTGCCCAGGAATGACCGGTTTCAAAACTTAAACCACCTATCAAAAGGCAACAGAACTTTTTTTAACAATATGCAAAAATCTCATTTTTGACTTTATGCCCAGAAAAGTCTGATTTTGACAGAACAGGTCACAATTGTTACTCGATCTCATTCAATCTCATTCTTTTTTCCCAAATTCAGCTGACAGTCGGTCACAAGTATTCCGAGCCCGCTACGAAGCAGCTAACTTCAGGTACAAGTTTGGCTATGAAATCCCTGTTGAGATGCTATGTAAACGGATAGCTGACATCTCCCAGGTGTACACACAGAATGCACAGATGAGACCACTCGGATGCAGTGAGTAGTTGGACTGATGGAAGTGTTTGACTCGGGGTTTTTTTCCGAAATATTCTTTGTTCTTTTCGGTTAGATGTATTACCTCATAAATATAACCCAGGACAGATGTACAGTTGACAATGAAAAAAGTGTTTAGGCAAATACCTTTGATAATTTAGTATCGAGATTATTAACTTCTTTTTAGAAGGCATGTATAAAGTGGCTCATATAGGTATGAAGACGCAGTGTATTTTTATCCTTACTTAGTGCCACAAGATCCTACAACAGACATGTTTTCAATGGTCCAGTCAATCCAAACACAGAACAGCAGATGTATTTTTCATTCTAGATGTTGAATTTGGTTGCAGTTGGCAAGCTTCATGTACACATACATCACTGTTTCTGGATTTTGCATGAAAGTAATTTCAGAGGCAATAGGTTTCAAATAGCCTTCAACCCAGTTTTAATTATTTTGGTTAAAAAGTGGTGTCACTCAGTGAGTCTGTGCTAATTTATGGTAATGTCCAAAATGGACATTGCTGTCAATGGCTATGGCTTTTGACCACACCGCACCAAGGACGAACTTAAAAGTCATAGCCACAAGATACCCCATTCAGACATGGCTATGTCCAAGAGAAACCAACTCAAGTTGCAGGTTGTAGCTGCAGCTTGTAGATGTAAATCTTCCTTGAACACAAGAAAAGTCGGCTCCATTTATCTTTTTTGAAATTATCGACGTGATATTTGTTTTGCTTGCAGGTATGATTTTGATTGGTTGGGATGATGAGGTGGGTCCACAGGTGTTCAAGACAGACCCGGCCGGCTACTACTGCGGATTCAAGGCCACCAGCGTAGGGGTCAAACAGACCGAGGCCAACAGCTTCCTGGAAAAGAAGATCAAGAAGAAATTGGACTGGACTTACGATCAAACCATAGAGGTAATTAGCCATGCTGAAGAGCCGTATCCCATGAAGTGCCATTCTGCATCCATTGAATACATTTTTTGTGCACTCCAGGACCAACTTTAATAGACTTGGCCAGTCTTGTTATGTTGGGTAACAATGCACTTATTCTTGATTATCGTTCCTTCCTAGACCGCCATTAAATGCCTGTCATCCGTGTTATCAGCCGATTTCAAACCCTCTGAAATTGAAGTCGCCGTGGTCAATCAAGACAACAACAAGTTTAGGTAGGTGCTCTAGGAAGGTTAAAATTGCATGTTTGATATTAAAATGTAACATCAACTATGTAACTGGTCTACAGTGGATGTGCCGCTAACAACATGATTACTACGTAGTCTCATTTTATGGCATGACGCCTGACCAAAGACTGCCAGCTACAGTGCAGGGTGGTCAAAAAAAGGACACTTTTTTCAGAGGCAGATTTCTCAAAATTGAAAAGATCTAGACATGTTGAAATTGATTTAAGATATTCCTAAACTACAAGACCATGGAGGTGTATGGTGAAAAAGGCGTTGAAAATAAAGCTCAAGTTAAAAAATAGCACATATTTACAGAAAATTGGTCAGTATCTAGTTTGTCCTCATCTATGGCAGTCATGTAGACCTAATTACAATTATTGCAGTTCTTTGTGTGTGCATTGCTATTGTATTGACCATATCTCATAGACTTGCATGTGGACAAACTGGTGTTTGACCATCTTTCTTTAAACCATCGCCATTTCTTAATTTAGGCTGTATTTTCAGCGCCGTTTTCACCATATACCACAAAGATGCTGTAGTTTAGGAATATCTTGAAACAATTTTAAGGTGTCTCCCCAATTCCAAGAAATATGCGTCCAAAAAGCATAAACGTTTTTTAGACCACCCTGTTTTTTCCCTTATAACCAAGTCAACCTTTCTTAAGACTATGGCCACGTCAGACTTACTTCTCAATAACGCATATGTCTGTGGGAAATGGCTTCAGCCATATCCATAGCCGCATATATCATTGCAAGCCATTAGCAAGTTATTCAGTTTTGGTCTACTTTATGAGTAACTTTGCTCACACGGGGATGGTTAACTTTGGACCCCTTCCTAACAACCAAGGTTGAGGGTTTATTTTATTTGTTTATTTTTTATTTGCTGTCTTATTTATACAGGGTTGCTTTCCGTGAGGGGCCCTGGTTCATATTACTAAATTTTATAAACAGCATAAGAAAGTGAATTAAAACAAAACAAGAAACATAGATATTACTAACAATACAAAGATTAACAATCAAATTAAATGAGACAAAAAAAGTCCAAATATACCAAATCCTCAATTGAAAGATAAATAAGTAAAATCTCTAAAATACAGGACAGGAAAATAGGAATTAATAAAGAATTGTTAATAATAAAATGCCAGTAAAATTATCATATTAAAATGTATGAACAACACATTATGGAGACACAAAATTCACAACAGGTTTGAGAAAGAATGTGATTGAAAAATTCAAGCCCTTGCAACTTTGAAAACAGTTTTAAAGCTTTTCAAGTTTGCAGCAGTCTATTCCTTTTGTAAAACATTTGAGGTTTTGACATTTCTTTAACCAACACAATTATTTGTGCCATTTACACTTTGAAGACACTGTAATATTCAAATTTAAATAATTATCTCTTTCTAAATATGTCAATGGCGAAATCAGGTTTTTTTGGTTATTTGGTTGTTTTTTAAGAAAAATAATTTTCATCTTTTTCTTTTACTGTGTTTGATTCTTTTTCAAATAAATTTCTTTTATCTGTTCCTTTTCTCGAATAGGGTGCTGACAGAGACAGAAATTGATGTTCATTTGACAGCGCTTGCTGAGAAGGACTGACGACATTATGTCTACCTTAGTTTGATAAAAAAAAATCTTCAAGTTCATGCAGCACCACGCATTCTGTGTCCACAACTGACTCGATCCGGCTTGCTACCTTACTTGCTACCTTACTTTGATAAAAACAAATCTTCAAGGTCATGCAGCACCACGCATTCTGTGTTCACAACTGACTCGATCCGGCTTGCGTTTTCCACAGCTACCCCGAATGCTGTAGTCTCCAAACTTTTTCTGTTTCTTTTAAGGGTGGTGTCCAAACCCTAAAGGCTGATTTGCAACATTTGTAATTTCACACTACATGTATCTGTGAGGATATGTTAGTAAGTGCATTGCCGAAATGGTTGTCTTAAAAATCAGATAAGTCCTTATTTCAAGAAATATTTGAAGAGTCTATTTGCAAAACGCATTTGAAAAAGGTTAATAAAATTGTACAAGGTTATGAACTTTAAAGGGAAAATACAACATTTGCAAACATCAAAAAATAAAACTACCAAATTATTTTGAAATACCTTGCTGGACTGTTTGATAATCTAAAGCATCATGTAAATTCATGGCACCTGGTATACTGTCATTCTCAAGAAAAGTGGTATTTTTGTATAATTTCCAACGCTGGTCGGCTGACCAGCGTTGAAAAAACTGGCTTTTTTCAAATACTGGTCCCAGTTGACCATATTTAGTTAGTCCGCATTTGTTTGCAATCGATTACACACCTATGAGCGAGTAAGCCAGCTAGACTGGTTCCCTAACCTTACAATTCCCCAATGTCTATAAATTGCTCAGTTTCATCTTGGAGTCAGGGAACCAGACTACAAGAAAATGATTGTTTTTCTTGTTTTTTATAGCATCTACGAACCCAAAACGTCAAAAAAGTCAGTGTAAAAATATTTGCTATATATTACCAACCCCCCAAATCCATCCATTTCTGAAAACTACAGAAAAAGCAAATGATGAATATTCCCTTTAAAGAATGATACAGTATAAATGCTGTTTCTAAACTTCATTTTTTGCTTTACTGTATTAAGTTTATAACAGCCGTCGAAATTGCTTTTGGGCAGCCAGGAGAGAGCAGGATTCTTCAGAGAACAAAAAAAAATTGGCCTTTATCTTCATTTTCTTGTCCACATGTAGAAATAGTAAAAGTAATACAGCTTAGAATTAACCACTAAACCTCATTCTTTAATTAAAAACAAATAGTAACCTAGTTACCTTTAACAGCAGGAAGACCACACTTAAAATAATAGTTATGGAATTATTGTTTGCATGTCATTGGCTTTAGAATTTTCTAACCCACGACATCACAGGCCTTTTACCAATGATGCATGTAATAAAAGAAACCTCTGTTATGGATTGACCAATATGCAAATATAGTGTTACATGGTCTTGCAAAAGAGGAGGATCCAGATGTCAAAATGGGGTTGGAGATATACCGACCATGAATAAAACAGCACAGCAACAAAAATGCTGGGCAACCCTGAAAAGGAATAGACCCTATGCGTGTGGTCGGAGTCATGGGGCAATGGCTTTGTATCGCTTGGATAGGCATGAGTAAACCTTTTGTGTATTCACTGTTTTTAGATTAGAAAATAAAACGAAGGACACCCTCCCAACGCATAAAGCCCGGTTCATACTTCATGCGAATGCAAAGCGAATTTGACGTCATGAAACATTCGCTGCGAAATTAGCCCGAGTAGAAATATGTTCAACTTTTACGAATTCGCAGCGCGAATACTTGCCATCACGCCACAAATTCGCTTTCGCGCCGAGTATAAACCGGGCTTTAGGTCTATTGCTTTGTGTGGTGGCTTATTTCGCACATACTGTGACCATAACTTACTTTTAAAGGGCCATGACATGAATTTTTCTTGGGAACATATTTTGTGCAACTTTCTACTCTTAAATATATGAAAACTATTTGACATCCCTTATTGGTTAATATTCAAAGGTGCTGGGCACTGTTGCTGTGATGTCTTTTCAGGAAGACGCTGTTCAGATTTGGGGGTTTTCTGATAACTTGTGAACCCAAAAATTTGCTCATTGAAAACATTTTTGAGAAAAGGTTGCTCATTGGCTTACTGACACAATAACGAAGCACAAAAGAAAGAAACTTTAGTACTGCAGAAGATCCAAGATTCTGGCAACTTTTGGTGCTAAGCTAGCTGTAACATTGAGATTTCTGCCTGAAATGACATCACACTTTTGCTCATGAAAATGTAATTCTCTTTAGTATAAAAACCATAAAGGCACCAAAATACTCTTGAAAACGGCAAACCGAAAATTGAAAATAAGGTTAATTAAATAGGACACAAAGGTGCATTTTCAAAGATTGCATTAAAACAAATTAAATTTGACAATTTATTGTCCATACTTTGTAGGACAAACTCACGTCTTGCTCTGCACATATTTCACCCTGACATATTTTAACTAATCCGAATACATGTATTTGCCTTTTGTGACAAACCATGGCGATTGGAGCATGTCGCTTACTGCTGAGTAATCCATGTAGATGTACATGCTCGAGTAAACTAGGAGACATTTATGTTAACTTCACGTTAATATGTGCAGGGATCACACAATCAAGTGTACATTTATCACAGCAGTCGGTGGCTCAGAAATAAATCCATTGTTCCAAAATCAGAACTATACTAAAATGTTAGTTTCACATTTGTATCAAATTGGACAATAATTATACTGGGTTAAAAAGGACTAACATCAGTGTGGGGGTTAATAAACTATCATCGCTTCTCATTCGCTCAAAGTTTTGAAAATTTAAGGCAGCTTACATCTCGATCGCGCCATTTAGTGCTCTAAAACGCGTTTACCCCGATTTGATATTTATAAAGTACAATATGAACATGCACACAACTGTTCTTTTGAAATTTGTCGTGTTCGTGTAATGACCTCGCAAACGAATCTGAGGATACAAATCAAACCGTTTGAGTGCTGGTGTTGATACTAGTAACGCGTATACGTTTCTTTACGAAAATGTTTCCCCAACACTAGTGGTTTAAATATTTTGGTACCTGAGTTTTGACAGTTAAGTTTCACTTGCTTAGTACGCGTTATTCTGCGGCGATGGTCTGACGTTGACGGCTTTGGCTCATCAAAATTCAATTCCTTTATTCGCTGCTGGAAATACGTATATTGTATAAAGGAAAAAAAGCTGCCGCGTATTAGATGTAATTAATTGTCTCCGTATAATGTAAGACATTATATCGATTTCATGTTTCCCAGGCCTTCGACACACAACCATACTTTAATTGGCTGTTTTTGTGCTATTCTTGCGAGAACAAAATTTCGGGGTTCACGGTGTTAGTCGTGTTTTTTTGTCGCATAATTATGTCCTTTGTATAGTTTTTTATATATATATATATATACACATCAATACTCGTGTACATTTTTGTAGGCCTATTGGTGCTGGTAGTAGTACATGTACATCTATACACGCACGACGTGTACCGTTCATTGAATCGTCTGACATCATGGACACAGAAGATAGGGGAATCATTGACCTCCTAAGTCCAAGAAGGACTTATTTACCACTGGAAGGTCATAATTATTAATTATGCCAGAAAACGTCCACCGCTTCAGGAGTAAACAACCGGTTGTTCCCCCCCCCCCCCATCTGTTCTCAGGAACAGCGAGACATTAGGTTTAGTTTTCTTGCAAACAGACCTTTGAAATGGGATAAGTAAACAAGTCAAAACATTTTTTTTTCTGCGATTTCAGGACGATGTGCCACTTTAACACACGCCTACATTGGGTGCCTCTTCAAAACTTGAATAATTGACCAATCAGACTTGAGGAAAGGAAGCATATCATTATGGCGCGAATACAGAAGCCAGCAATTCTCATTAACGAATTCTTGGTTTGTCTCCGTTTTCGGCTTCAGGCTTCAGCTTATGATTTCAGTCAGCTTACTTGATAGACTCAGTGTATAATTTTGATCTATTTTCTGAGACAGAGACACCTGTATTCCGCTACGCATGGCCAATAATTATGGTCGTTGTATTTTCATTGATTTGAACGTAGCAGGATTCTCATGAACTTGAGCTGGAGACGAAGTCGGAGACGAAGCCAGGGGTTTCGCAAACTACATTGATAGGTCATGACTCTAGTCTAGTTTCAAGCTCTCTTGTGAAGAAGACTAATCCCCCACCCGTCACTTTCAACCCTCCACCTCAATCAGTCTTTGTGTGGTCACTCAGGTACGACGTTTACCGTGTACGTGTGTGGTAAAGCGTACCGTAACTAGGCAACATCAGGCCGGGTATTTATCCGACCATACCTCATAACGCACACTGTACAATGACATAACAAAAGGAGATTTAGTCTATACGGACGGGTCGTGTATACTACTTGGGATTTTGTGCAACTACGCGGTAGTAGTGTCCCAAATTACAGCATGTTTATACCCCTATGTTGATAAAGTCATCCAAAATATCTCCCCAAAATCCGTCATACCGTAGTTTTAGTTCCTCCGTCGCCGATAATCCATCATGACGACCAGAATGGCCATGCGGTCGACATCGGTAGAACCGGGGCCCAAGGTGCGCCCAAATTACTCGGCTGATCTCGACAACAGGTAGGTGGCGATTATATAGAACTCTTAGTTTTGCGAAATGATAAGAGGATAACATATACGTGTATATGGCCTGATCGTGGATCTGTACTTACTTGTAAAACAAGAAGATCAACCCGTTTTGACGTAAATAGAGGGGAGATTTTTTGTACACTTGTCTTCCCGTTGGATTCATATCATGAGGGAATAAAAATCCTCCATGGTTGGATTAACTACCTTTGTTTAGTTTTTCGATTAAACCAATGCTTTACAAATCCCTGATGTTTTTGTGATTATCGTACACCGTTCTGTGATAACATTGCGTATTCGAATAAAAGTTATCTTTTGTAGTACGGTAAACATTTCACAAGATAAGTTTTATTCTGATGCAAAACGTGTTATATTATCATATAATTCCTTCCTCCATGGTATCATTCAATCACAAACCACATTATTGGTACTCGTCACTTATATCTTGCCTTTGTGAAACTCCATCATTAACTTGTCAGAACGTTTCTTCGTTTTTACACTCAAATCGTTTTGCTCAACAAGGTTATTTATTTAGGCATAATATCATTCAAGACCATCCTCACTAGGCTTTTTTACACATGCCTAAGGAATTTTTTCTTCATAAAATGAATCCCTGTCCCTCATTCTTTTCCAACTCCGTGAATGTAAACTGTCGGCGCGAATTGGCTGTGTCAAGCCAATAACGGTCGGCGGCATGACAAGAAGAGATCAACTCAAAGTGCTGTATTATCTGAACATAAATTGTACCGGTATTGATACCTGAAACGGAGACCATTCTCCGCCACCCATTTACCATCGTTGTAGGAGGTACAGGGCACGACCCCGGCGGCTGCTTGCATAAAGCGGTGCTATAGACGCTTATCAGCAGTGTCTGTCAAGAGTGATAAATGTTCGGCCGATATTCCCTCGGTAACAAAACCATAAAAACACTGCACTTATATCGACTCGCGATGAAGCAGCGGAACCAGGAGAGGGGGCGTAATTAAGGGCAGGGTGAGGGGGTAGGGGAGGGGAGACAGAAACACGCCACCAACGTATTGAGCTTGCTCCCTGTCTTGCTCAATACATGTATAGTGGGGGCATGAATGTCAGCTATTGTGTGCGGATATAGCTAGGTTGCAGACCAGTAAATAAACTGCCATAGACCCTAGTGATTTCCGATTAAGATTTTGGGTCAACTCGTACCCGAGTTAACTCGTACCCGAGTTAACTCGTACCCGAGTCAACTCGTACTCGAGTCAACTCGTACCCAAGTCAACTCGTACCCAGGTTAACTCGTACCCAGGTTAACTCGTACCCGAGTCGACTCGTACCCGGGTCAACTCGCACCCAGGTCAACTCGTACTCCCCTCCTTTTTTAGTTTGGAAGTACGGATGGATGGTTAACAAAACTTCCGATTTTACCCTCAAAAACGGCAACTGAGAAATAGTAGTTACGCCGCCAGAAATACAAATAAAGTTCAAGGATTAGTTGAAGGCGGTGGTATCAAATGTTGATCACAATCTGGATGAAAAGGGAAAATGTACCATTCATCGGCAAGGGCTTCATCGCGAACGGACGGGTACCGCGCGGAGAACATTTTCAAAACGGCATCAATGTGGTACTCGCGAGTCGACGGAGCCCTCACTGATAAACGGTAAATTTCACTTTTCATCCAGATCATCAGATGTGTTATTTTAAAATTTGTGTAGTATTTTCTCTTAGTAATGATGTTTTGTCTTTCTTTTTTCAGAGATCTTGGATCACTGAGATTGCGGAGTGACTGGGCGAACTGCTACGTCTTTTTTTTTTGTTCGGTCGAACGTGTTTTAAGGGCATAGTTTTCTTTTTACGAATTTAGTATTTAAGACCTTTATTTTTTTTAAAAGAAAGCTGCTATTAAAAAATGAATTTTGTAATGTAAAAGTACTATTTTTCAACGTTCACTCACTCCATTTTTGGCATCATTTATTCAAGGGCGGATCCAGAACACAATTTTGGAGGGGGCCAAAAAAAAAGTTGGTCCCCCAAAAAAGTGGGTCACAAAAATTACGGCGTGGGGTTCGGGGCCCGCTTAAGGGCCCCGAAAATTTTTGGATTCTAGATGCTCTGTGGTGCGATCTGAGGCAATTTCTGACCACTTTAACCAATGTTTTTTGAGGAAAAGATGGTGGTGTACTCATTGCCTGCCTTTATTGCGATGTCACATAAAAAAATTAAAAAATTGGTTTCGTTTTTGGGGGGGCCATGGCCCCCTTTGGCCCCCCCCTGGATCCGCCCTTGCATTTATTGAATGAAAACTGCACATGGCACAAATCTCTTTGGGAAGATTGGGGCCCTGAAAGTACAAATCTGAAGAGAAAATATATTACAGGAAACTTAAAAGAGTCACACGGACATCGTTATTTAATTTATAATGATTCTTTAATATGTTGGTCATTTTTTGTACAATTAGTTCGGTAAATGTCGTAAAAAAATCTTGTGCAGCTTAAATAAAATTTCTGCGATAAGTTCAACTAGAATATTATTTTGGTAACAGAAATGTAGGATTTTTAATTATTTGTTTACATTTGAGGCATCAAGGAAGTAAACACGATAAAGGAAAATGGTGGCTCGTTTCATTCAGAGATGCTCTTTCTATAAGTTTTAGGGGACCAATTTGTTAGTTGATCCTTGGGTGTGAAAGATTGTTTGACATTAGCAAATTGTAATTCAAGTGCAAGAGAAAGTGTTATCATCTTAAACAAAACTGAGCTAATCGGGTTTCGTCCTCGAAACTTGACATCCGATTCGATTCATCATGAACTGTGTGACAGACCATCCGATCGATCGGTTTGAGCAGCAGAAAATGGTTCATCGGAAAACCACAAGATCATCTGTAATATAGAAATAAAATAAATTGATAAAAGCATGCATACTTTGGCCGATGAGTGCGCGCACAGGCTCGGCAAAAACGATGTCACCGTGCACGGTACGACCACGTTGGCCGATGAGTGCGCGCACAGGCCCGGCAAAAACGATGTCACCGTGCACGGACGACCACGTGGACCGGCGAGTGCGCGCACGGGCCCGGCAAAAACGATGTCACAGACTGTGCACGGTACGACCACGTTGACCAGCGAGTGCGCGCACAGGCTCGGCACAAACGATGTCACCGTGCACGGACAACCGGCCATATCCCTCCGATCTTCCGTTCGTTTCACCATGGAGCTATAAACACATGGTTTCACTGATTTTCTTTTCGAAAATAGGCAACTATTTGAGCTGCGGGTACGAGTTGACTCGGGTACGAGTCAACTCGGGTACGACTTGACTCGGGTACGAGTAGACTGGGGTACGACTTGACTCGGGTACGACCTAACTCGGGTACGACTTGACTTGGGTGTCAATTTTGGGGTACGAGTTGACTCGGGTACGAGTTAACTCGGGTACGAGTTGACCCATTTCCGTGATGAATACCCCCGGTACTAGGCCTACGGCAGATAGGTGATGGGGTTGTGCCTTTGATGATACAAGCATGGCATTTGGCACCGTCAGAGTTTGTCATGAGAAAGATATTTGGCTATAGGGCCATCGCAGATTTGTCCTTTGAAAAAATATACATGCAGATAGAATAACAAGCAATGCCAGCCATTTTGAAAATTTTGAAACTACGATTGTTATTTTACCCATAGTTTGTCTAATCTGCGATGGCCCTATAGCTTAATACCTTTCTCATGACAAACTCTGACTGTGTGCAAAATTCCATGCGTGTATCATCAATACAAAGTTACAATTGCCCCAAATATTGTCCATATCTGCCCCACTATAACTTCCAAAAATCAGGACAATACTCACAACTCTTCAAGGGGTTTAAGACACACATCAAATTAAAGTTTATTTCGTCATCTTTCATTTTCTGTACAATTTTGATGGGTAGTCCGATGACTTTGGTAGAAATTTCCATCCAAAGATGATCACCCCTAAACGTAGTCCTGAAGCCCATCGCCATTTTGAAAAGTGATGCCTACGCCCATTGCAAAATATATAGTAAGTTGTAATAGGGCCCAATTTCATGCAAATGTCACAGAAATACAAGCTCACAGTCCTGTTCACGGCTTTCATCCTTATTTTTTTTACAAACCCTCAAGTTCATGGCCCACAAAATGCTCTAATAGCAGAGAATTAAATTTGAGGGCCGCTGATGCAAATCGTGATTTGGTCGGCGTAGGCAATTTTAGGGGTATGCATGTACATGATTTACTTTTTTTTTCTGCAACCAAGTAGAGTCAATGACCATAATGCGCATGCGTCGGTTGGAAACGGTGTCATATGAAAATCAGACTCCTATGAAAATCGGACTCCTATACCCTTTTATTGGTTAAACCTCTCAAGTGACCGGCCACTCTCCTAATTATCTTCGATAAGGCATGCGCAATACTACCATGATCCGTATTTCATAGAAACCTCAATTCACGCTACAACGGAATGGTTCTCAGACTTTACTTCCCTTAAAAAAAATCCTCCAGATCCATGAATCAGAGAAATAGGTGAAATGCATTTTGTTGATCAGTATGTCTTGACACATTTTGAGAAAGAAAATTCACTTCTGGAAAAGCAAATGTAGCCTATTCGGAATCGAACCCACACATCCATCATGACCATAATCCATCGGCATAACCTAACACACCAAAATGATGCTTCAATCTTTGCCGAAAATCTAAACTACATAAAGTTATTTCAAAACACTTCACGCATGCGTATTTAGGTTAATGACTTTGCTAGCCTGCAGAAGAAAAAAATGCGAACGGGAGAAACATGAGGCCGCAATTTAGAAAATAATATGTAATATTGTGTTAAAATATACTTGCTTTCCATTCTAGACTTGCATACGGCAACCTACCGCGCTGGATCGTGCAGGGTGTCGATGTACCAAAAGATGTAAGGATTATGCAGATGTCACATGCCAAGGGACAGAGAGCTGTGAGTAGCCTAATAGTGTATAGATCTGAAAACACTTGTTTTAAATTGGCAAATTTAATTCTAGAACCAGAAATCATTAAAACAAATTAACCACCACTTTGACCTAAAAAGAGAGTTTTTGTTTGGTCTTTTCTTCCAACGTACACTATGACATATCAACAATCAGTTATCGAAATAATTCATCAGAAAAATGTTAATAAATGATCACATTTTACTCAGGTTTTAGACCTAGAATCAACGAGATTACAGCCAGAATGATGAAGGATGATTGACTGTGTCCAAGTTTTTCATCAACACTTTATAGTTACTGTGTTTTAATTTCCTTTCGACAGAATCCACCCCTGTATGCTGGTAACAGCACTGGCATCATCAGATCAGCCCCTCAACCACGCCCCGACCCTCAGGTCAAACCCTACACCATCAAGACCCCCTGGGCTGGGCAGGGCGGAGAGACATATACCGCATATGGTAAGGAGGGCTTTAATTTGTACTTCATTATAGCTTTCGTGTGTAGGTTCTGAGTATTCGCTCTTTGCATTGAATCGCCACATTCGAAAGAAAGCGTGACTGCAGTTGCAAAACTGGACTAATTGGTGTACTGATTTATTTATTTATTTATTCCATTGCTTTACCCAAGGTATGCCCAAACTGTTTGAAAACCGGTTTCTATTGGGGCCCTGCATATATTATAAATTGTTAAGTAAGTAAGGAAAAGTGCATTGGTGAAACATACTACGATCATTACTATTTACAAATACAAGTATTTCAGAAATATTACAGAAATAAAGCTATACAACACAAGTTCATTTTAACTAATAGAGTTGGCACTCATCAAATTTGAAAATCCCAAGATGACTGAAGAAAAAGTTCCCAGATTTCCGAAAATTTCAGGATGATGTATCAAACTTGCAAAAAGGGTTTGTTTATTTCTAATGCATCGAATGCATGACTTTTCTTTGTTTAGTATCGAGGAAGCAATCAGTACCCAACCTAACTGACTCACCCTACGCCTACTCGGCCTCTCACCTAGGAGAGCAGCCTAAACGATCCTGGAAATACAACGTCTACAACACACATGCCAAGCAGGGCTTTAAGTTCTGGCTGGAGGAGAAGCAACCAATCAACAGTAAGTGGTTATTATTGTACGACGGGCCTTATATTCACGGGATGGCCGCCTTATATTCGCGGGATGGCCGCCTTATGTTCATGGGATGGCCGCCTTATATTCACGGGATGGCCGCCTTGTATTCACGGGATGGCCGTCTTATATTCACGGGATGGCCGTCTTATATTCACGGGATGGCCGCCTTATATTCACGGGATGGCCGTTTTATATCGCATTCTCCAAATCCATTTTATTCACCAACACCAAAAGAGTATGCTTTCATCACACACATTTAGGCCTACACAAAGTTGACGGACAATATTTTTTTGTTAATTTGCAAGGCAGATCCCAGTCACATGAAAATGACTGTTCTTTTCCAACCGATACCATTTCGGGTGGAATAATTTCACAGGGTATTTGGTATCAGCCCTGTCTTGACCAATTATTACGGATTTCTCGCTCACTAAATCGTTAGTTCGTTCCCTGGTAAGTATACCAATATACGTGCATTTAAGTTCATTTCAAAAATTTGCGATGATAGCCTGGATTTCGCAGCTGCCGTGTGTAAGGCAAGATACTCACCTTCCTGAAGTTAGTTTGCTCAATTCTGAGAGGATGTGCGTCCAGCTTTGCCCATTGATTTATCTACGTGTGATGCTGTAATGTTTGTCTCAGTTTAATGTGTGAAGCCAGCAGTAGCTAACAAAAGTACCTTTATTTTCTTGTTTCTTATTACTCTCTGCAGAATCACAGAAGTACACGTTCGGTTCGACGAAAACTTTCCTGGGACTTGGAAATGGGCCAAGAAATTAGCATATCGTCTCCTTCCAGATTGCATTTTATCGTCCATTTTAATGATGCACATTCATGATCTCGTACATTGTCGAGGGTAAAACAGTTACAAATTGAACATTCGGCCGAGAGCAGATTATTGCAAACATAAACTGGAGCAAAACTGACCTTTGCATGGCCAATCAGGCGCATTGGTGTTGTTCAGAACCGTTGAAAAGTTGTGCTTGTTGAGTTGCTGTGTCTTCTCGCTTGAAGCGTATTATTTGACTTTGGCAATCTGTATGTTGCTGTGGTGTTTTTTTTTTGAAGACATGAAAGCGCTGCAACACATCGAACAGTGGGCGGCAACGAAAGCCGAACTGAGTAAAAGCAGTGGTTGTTTCGCGCATTTTGCTGTGCACGACGAAAACAAAAATAAATGCAATATACAATTTCTGTAAAGTTGTGGCAATGCTATCAGGCTGAATCGACCATCTTATGGTTTATCTGGCGTAATTGATTGTATACATGTTTGCATTAGACATGTTGTTGTAAATTGAAACGTATGAGAAATTCCCGGATTTTTTGAAAACCCTACTCGCCCTACCGTACACCGGCTTCATCCGCGTAGCCGGCAAGCTCAATTGAGGCCTATCTTCCACATGCACAAACACCATTGAAACTGTCTATAATTGCCACAGTATCAAGAAACCAAATAATCTATTAACCAAATATCTAGCTTCCCGTGCAGAAGCTGTTCTTTTTCAATTAAATGTTTAAACCATGCCTCACAACTTACTCACAATTTTTCATTGTTAATGCTTATACAGGGCGAGTCAAAAAAAAAGCGAAACCCAAATGTCGGACTGCTGTTTCAGTGAAGTTCTGCATGTAGCACTTTCAAAATCTATGAAAGCCCGATTCATGAGCTTTCTTTTAGTACAAAAATCATTCAAATCACTCACGCAGTTTTTAAGTTACGGAATTGTAATCACAACCACAGTTTTAAAGTTAAAATTCCGGGTGTTTTTTTTTAACTCGCTCTGTATATGAATCAGTGTAATTACTCGTATAAATTTGACATGTACATGTATATAGTGACAAACAAAACGGTGTACTGTTCCACGTTGCATTTTTTTTCTATCCTTTTTAAAAGTATTACATATGTGTACTTAATTTCTGAATTAAATTCGATAACATTTTTTTTAAAATTGAATGGTGTTGTTTTGTTACGTATTAGGCCTATATTAAATTATAATTCAATTATGTTTAATGTATGATACTTATCTTAAATAAGCTAACAACATGCAGTGTGCTTTTTATATGCAATAAACTTGTTTTTGTTCACAAGCTTCACAACGTATGTATAGTTGCATTATTGTGGCGGTGCTTTCTAGTATTCATGAGTATTAATTATGTTGAACACCAAATTTGTATAGGCCTAATCTCTGAACTAAGGTTGTCAATTTGAGTCTAAAGGATGGAGATATTCCAGCAGCGTTATAAATATTACCTATGTTCATCCATTACTAAAGAAGCCAGGTGTGAATCCCGAACAGAAGCTCTGGGAGCCGGTTGTCTTCTCTAGAAAAGTTTTCGCTGCGCGGCAACCCGTGGTCCGATTTTTATATTTTTGGTATCAAAAGATGCGCATGGCTCAAGGCTAAAAAGTCATAACAGCTCAGGTCGCGAAAAACAAAAATCAAAGCTATCGCGGAAAATTGAGGAGGGCGGATTCCGCCCCCAACCCTTTTAGGGTTAAATTGAAACATGGAGTCCCCCAGGGATCTATAGGCAGGCCATTGTTTTTTACCATCTATCTCAGTGGTCTGAAACAAGTCTAGTCTTGGAATCTTTAATCTCTTTTATAAAAATAAAAGTCCTGCTTGGCTTCCTTCTGGTTGAACAGGACCCCTCGGCGGAAAACTCTTGTGATGGTGGTTACTTCTATGTGATCTGCCGCCATCTCCTCCGCCGGGTCGTCACTTTCCGTCGACGAGCTTACCATCTCTGCGTGAAGCTGTCGGAGCAGCTTCAACGACTTTCCCCCAGTCTTGGGGTGGCCGTGGAGGTTGAGGGGGATGTGCTTGTGGAGGGGACCGGGAGAAGCTGTAGTTCTGGCTCTGGTGGCATGGTGGATGGGGACCGCGACTCAGATGTTTGAGGCTTGGTGCAATCTTTCTTCCTATCATGCCTGTGGGAATCGGCGTGGCGGTCTAGGCTGAACTTTCTGGTGAAGCACTCCCCGCAGGAGGTGCAGATGAAGGGCGATGGGTCCGCATGCACCTCCCGTACATGTCTGGCTAGGCTGGCCCTTGATGCAAATTTCTTGCCGCAACTTCCCTCGCGACAAGGGTAGGAGGTGGCGACGGTTGGGTTTGTCGGGGCTGGTTTGGACTCAGGCTTCTGTGGATTCGGCTTCCTTTGTAAGGTTGACACCGACCATGTTGAGCTGCTGGGACGTTCAGCCCTCTTGGCTGCAGTGCTATGGTGATCGCCGGTCCCCTTACGGTCGCGCTTGTTAGCCCCGCGGTCCTCCATCCGCTCCCGGTCGCATGTCCTGCCCTTGCACGCCTTGCCCCCCCCCCCCCCCCCCCCTCATCTCGGTGTCGGTCATTCTTTTTTTCCTCAGGCATTGCAACAGGGAATGGTGTGCCGTCGGCTCCCTGTTCCGCTTCTAATTCTTGACGGTAAGTGATGCCTCTTGTCAGCACGAAAGTCTGTGGTTCATGCACCAACTTGATGGAGTCTCCGGTGGTTGACGGCTGAAGTGGAACTTAATGCGGTGGCTGTGGTGGCTGAAGTGGAATGTGTGGTGGCTGTTGTGGCTGAAGTGGGGAGTGCACAATTTACGAGGTCAACGTGACAAGGTTTAAACACAGAATGAGGCATGTACGTCCATGCCGCGCCGCGCCCACACAATGCACGTACGCGTACGTACAAACGGTACACGTTGTGCATGGTTGCTATCAGTGTGGCCACTCTTTTTTCTTTTTTTTCAAGATCGCCATCTAAATTTTTTCAAGATTTTTCAAGCCTATGAAAATTACTAGACCAGCCAACCTGTCCCATTATGCAAAGGTTTTTTTGAAAGGATTGAAGCTCTTTTCAACAAATGTGCCATTTTTTTTCACATTTGCTGTTAATTTTCTGTCAAAATACTATTTTTGCAGAATCCTGCCAGAAATCTGCCAAAAAAATCCAATCTGTCAAAATTTTCTGTCAAACTCTTTTTTTAACACAAATTCTGTCAAAGTTAGCCGAAAATGAGCTAAAACGGTCATATTGCCCTCTCCCGGAGAGGGCATCTAATGAAGCGCGCGTCATGCAGTGCCCAGCCTATAAGCTTACATACACTGCAGGGTCTGACCGTAAGTATAGCGCGTCAATGCTAAAAGAATTACAAAGTAAAAATAAAAGTCGCTAAAAAGCTTGGGTGTTCAGTGGAAAAAGTTGTCAAAGTTTCTACAAAACATATGGTTTTGTACTTTTAGTTGAAAATTTTCAAGATTTCTTGCTTTTTCATTTTTTTTTTCCAAATTTTCAAGTTGGGTCTCAATTTTTCAAGATCTTGAAAAAAATTTCAAGCAGTGGCCACACTGATTGCTATGCAACCACGTGGTGCCTGATTGATTCACTTTCAGTACACACTTGAAGTATAGGATACCAGTTAAAAGTTGTGGCAACGATGACCATTTTAGCAGATTTTTCTGCTAAATCCTTTTCTTTCTTCATGGGCTAAACTTCGTAATCCTGTAGCCTAGCGGGACGTCGTCGCTGGCGTTTTGGGTACCGCCCGACGGGGAGTTGGGTATTTGATGCTGGTTCTTGCTCCTCGTCTTGAATTAGGCCCGTTGTGATATCTTCACTGCCGTTTTCTTGGGTGGAAATGTGTTGTTCTTCCTCGAATTCTTCCGTGCGTTCAGCAGAGGGCTCGAGCCTGATTGGCCCCCCTGGCCGGAGTATTTCACTGTGTCGTCTGTAGTCTCCGAAGTGGATTATCTTCAGGCAAGTGAACACCATCTTCATCAGTTGGTGTAGGTCATAATGCACAACCTTCGGCTTTGATTTTGGTTTCTCCTGTACCCGGAAGTTCACGTCTGATAACCTATTCAGGACCAGATACGAGCCAATCCATTTGAACTGCCGCTTGGGAGACAATCCTTTCCTTCTGGTCTGGCTTTACGAACGGCCCAACCAGATTAACCAAGCTTCGGTTGAATCTTTCAATGAACCCGTCGGACTTAGGGCAAGTTCCATGGGCAAGTTCGCGTCTGGTCGATCCCCAGCAATCTGCACACTAAGTTGAATACGGCAGACTGGAAGTTCGTGCCTTGGTCACTGTGCAGTTCTTTTGGACAGCCATATCTGCAAATAAATTGCTCCACCAAAGTTTGTGCTATGGTCGGTGTCTTCTGGTCTGGCAGTGCGTACGCCTCAATCCACTTCGTAAATGGATCTCCCACAACTAGTACATACGCATTGCCTCGGTCGCTCCTGGGCAGGGGGCCCATAACATCCAGAGCGATTCTCTCCATCGGGGCGCCAACCGTGTATTGTTGAAGGGGAGCTCGGGGTTTCTTGCCCGGTGATTTCCTCCTTGCACACACTGTGCATTGTCGAACCTTGGAACGCACATCGGCCGATACTCCTGCCCAGTAGTACCTTTGTCGGACCTTGTGTAGGGTCTTGCGCACTCCTTGGTGACATACCGTTTTACTATCATGGAGTTCATCCAGGACACTTTCCCGCAGGCATGACGGCAAAATTTCTTGCAACTTACATTGCCTTCCTCCCCAATCAGTCAAACTCCGGTAGACGGGCTGCTCTACCACCCCCGGTCCCCATGTCACTGGTGTTGACATGAATCTTGCCTGAGGAGAGGACTCCGCTGTAACGACCGTAGGTGTCATCACTTCCCCAACTCTTCCGGTCTGTTGATAGAGCTTTCGTGCCGTCACTGGCTCCTGCGCCCTGATGCCAACACCCGGCATCCTCTCGGCGGATCTTGCCGGTGTCAGTATAGGAGGCGATGGTGTTACCGCAGGGTGTAGCCTAATGCTTGCTCTGCTGGTCACCCTGGCCGGTGTTGCCTCAAAGTATCCCACACTTTCTTCCAACATCCTGTCTCTGCTGTCCATTGTTGCTGTGACTAATGGTTCTCCACGTCCACCGCTGAATTCCGCTATCCCAACTCACTGCTTCTGAAAGATCGATCCTGACCCCTCTCACCCTGTGGTTCCTTTGGCTAGCTGTCCCGTCACTCTCAGTGGATACCACCGCTGCCACCAATATAACGTGTGTCGCCTAGTCGGTCCCTTGCCTCTCTGGCCCAGTCCCGATGGAGTTGAAGCACCTGCGGTTAGAGGCCACAGCACCAAGTGACGTACAGCACTCCCAAATCTGCTCCACCAGGGGAAAGCGCTAACTCAACTTGTGTTTGGGATTTAGGAGATTGTGTGGATTAACCTGTGGTTTTGGGTGGATTAGCCTGTGGTTTGGGTGGTTGACTGGTGGCTCAGGGTGGCTGACCAGTGGCTTAAGTGGCTCAAGTGGCTCAAGTGGCTCAAGTGGCTCAAGTGGCTCAAGTGGGGGAGACTTACACCCTAATTAGTGACAATTAGACAATAAAACGGACGCTACCGTAGAACAAAAATGGCATTTCCAATCGTTTAAATCCATATTTTGAATTTACAAGATTGGATCTTTATGATGGGAACCCCTGATGTAAATCTTGACCGACGTTTTAACTCGGTAATGTTAATTTTTAAGGAAAAAACTTGGACAATTATTTACAGAAAGAAACTGGAATGTTTGCGTTTGTTGCAACTTTTTTATTATCATTATTATACGTGTAATGGTACCATTAAGGAGACACGTTGTCGTAATTTCTTCGCACGATGGGAGACATCGGTCATTAGAGAGACATTTTCATGTCTCCCTAATGTCACAGCCCCCCCCCCCCCCCCCCCCCCACTTAAGCAAGAAAAATTGTACCGTCGCAATTAGATTATATTTGTTGTTCGTGGTCTAAGTAGTAAACATACTGAAATTCGTGGAAAAAGGACAAAGGAATATTGGGTTACTGGGCACATTTAAGTGTGAAAAATTTGTGTCTCCCAAGTGTCCAATCCAGGGTAATATTAATTATTTTATTCCGGTTTATTAAAACTCATGCGTTGTGGCCCGAAGGCCAAATCGTACATGATTTACTGATAAAAAAGCATTAAAAATTTACATAAAGCATAAGATTTAAAATACAAAAAGTGACATTATTGAGATGTTTAAAATACACAATGTACCCACAAAAAAACGTAAGAATTGGCCAGGGATTCAGCATGAGGATGTATGACAAAACACTAGAACAAGGGATAACAAATGTTGGACCCAAAAGACTAAAATTAATATTAAAACGAAATCGATATAGTAAAGTTAAGAGCGTGATAGTGAAAACAATATTTTTACATTTGAATTAATTAGGTCAACGTAGTATGGGATTGGGCTATGTTTGGATAGTGCCCAGTGTTGAGAAAAATTACGGAAGTCATCCACTTCCGCATTCAGCAATATTTAATTTCAAAACTGACCCCTTCGGGTTTGAAATGCGTCGTGAAACATATTACTATCGGTTGAATGACTTTATCTGAAAACATGTGAAAAAAAGAATGATGATTTAGTTACAATGAGACACACTTCCATTACGATGGGATACACTTCCAAACAGGTACTCAAACATAAGTTTACACTCTAATCTCCCCATCGGCTAATACCCAATGTTAAATTTCAAATTATATGTGTTCCATTTGAGTATTTGTAAGTTTTGTAAATATTTGTTGTATAGAGACATGAGCGTCGCTGCATGACGGACTTAAGCGCTTTATAAGAAGCCACAAACAATCCAAGGTAATTATTACCAATATTAATATATGCCAGACCTGAGGGAAAAAGGGGATGCGAGTCTGTTTAAAAAGGGATGCGAGTATTAGGTACACGTCCAATGATATAGGCATACTGGGCTTAAGGGAAAAAAAGGAGTACATACACGCCCAATAGCCATGCTGGACTTATTGGAAAAAGCGGAGGCAAGTCTGTTTAAAAAGGGATGCGAGTATTGAGTACACGATCAATAGGCATACTGGACTTAAGGGAAAAAGGGGATGCGAGTCTGTTTAAAAAGGGATGCGAGTATTAGGTACACGTCCATTGATATAGGCATACTGGACTTATGGGAAAAAAAGGAGTACATACACGCCCAATAGCCATGCTGGACTTATTGGAAAAAGCGGAGGCAAGTCTGTTTAAAAAGGGATGCGAGTATTGAGTACACGATCAATAGGCATACTGGACTTAAGGGAAAAAGGGGATGCGAGTCTGTTTAAATAGGGATGCGAGTATTAAGTACACGTCCAATGATATAGGCATGCTGGACTTATGGGAAAAAGGGGATGCGAGTCTGTTTAAAAAGGGATGCGAGTATTAAGTACACGTCCAATGATAAAGGCATGCTGGACTTAAGGGGAAAAGGGGATGCGAGTTTGTTTAAAAAGGGATGCGAGTATTAAGTACACGTCCAATGATATAGGCATACTGGACTTAAGGGAAAATGGGGATGCGAGTCTGTTTAAAAAGGGATGCGAGTATTAAGTACACGTCCAATGACATAGGCATACTGGACTTAAGGGAAAAAGGGGATGCGAGTCTGTTTAAAAAGGGATGCGAGTATTAAGTACACGTCCAATGATTATAGGCATGCTGGACTTATGGGAAAAAGGGGATGCGAGTCTGTTTAAAAAGGGATGCGAGTATTAAGTACACGTCCAATGACATAGGCATACTGGACTTAAGGGGAAAAGGGGATGCGAGTCTGTTTAAAAAGGGATGCGAGTATTAAGTACACGACCAATGATATAGGCCTGCTGGACATATGGGAAAAAGATGATGCGAGTCTGTTTAAAAAGGGATGCGAGTATTAAGTACACGTCCAATGATATAGGCCTGCTGGACATATGGGAAAAAGATGATGCGAGTCTGTTTAAAAAGGGATGCGAGTTTTAAGTACACGTCCAATGATATAGGCATGCTGGACATATGGGAAAAAGGGGATGCGAGTCTGTTTAAAAAGGGATGCGAGTATTAAGTACACGTCCAATGATATAGGCATGCTGGACATATGGGAAAAAAGGGATGCGAGTCTGTTTAAAAAGGGATGCGAGTATTAAGTACACAACCAATGATATAGGCCTGCTGGACATATGGGAAAAAAGGGATGCGAGTCTGTTTAAAAAGGGATGCGAGTATTAAGTACACGTCCAATGATATAGGCATGCTGGACTTATGGGAAAAAGGGGATGCGAGTCTGTTTAAAAAGGGATGCGGGTATTAGTACACGTCCAATGATATAGGCCTGCTGGACATATGGGGAAAAGATGATGCGAGTCTGTTTAAAAAGGGATGTGAGTATTAAGTACACGTCCAATGATATAGGCATGCTGGACTTCAGGGGAAAAAGGGGATGCGAGTCTGTTTAAAAAGGGATGCGAGTATTAAGTACACGTCCAATGATATAGGCATGCTGGACATATGGGAAAAAGATGATGCGAGTCTGTTTAAAAAGGGATGTGAGTATTAAGTACACGTCCAATGATATAGGCCTGCTGGACTTATGGGAAAAAAGGGATGCGAGTCTGTTTAAAAAGGGATGCGAGTATTAGTACACGTCCAATGATATAGGCATGCTGGACATATGGGGAAAAGATGATGCGAGTCTGTTTAAAAAGGGATGCGAGTATTAAGTAAACGTCCAATGATATAGGCATGCTGGACATATGGGAAAAAAGGGATGCGAGTCTGTTTAAAAAGGGATGCGAGTATTAGTACACGTCCAATGATATAGGCATGCTGGACATATGGGGAAAAGATGATGCGAGTCTGTTTAAAAAGGGATGCGAGTATTAAGTAAACGTCCAATGATATAGGCATGCTGGACTTATGGGAAAAAGGGGATGCGAGTCTGTTTAAAAAGGCATGCGAGTATTAAGTAAACGTCCAATGATATGTATAGGCATGCTGGACTTATGGGAAAAAGGGGATGCGAGTTTGTTTAAAAAGGGATGCGAGTATTAAGTACACGTCCAATGATATAGGCATGCTGGACTTGAGGGGAAAAGGGGATGCGGGTCTGTTTAAAAAGGGATGCGAGTATTAAGTACACGACCAATAGGCCTGCCGGACTCATGGAAAAAAGAGGATTCGAGTCTGTTTAAAAAGGGATGCGAGTATTAAGAAACATGTCCAATGATATAGACATGCTGGACCCAAGAAAAAAAAGGGGATGCGAGTCTGTTTATAAAAGGATGCGAGTATAAGTATACGTTCAATGATATGGGCAAGAGGAGAAAAAAAGGAAGCGAATTGTAAGTACTTAATACCATAAGCACAATAATGGTCCAATGACATGATGGGCACATTATACAAAAGGAATGTGGCTCTTGCGGAGGCTCTTACGACGTATTTTCCTGTTACATTGGTTTGATTCATTTGCAGAAACGGGATGCGAATTATGAAGAAATGTAGACCTATCCCCTTTGAATTGGTTCGGTTCATCATTAAAATTGGAATGCGACGACTTGTGTTGGAAATGGATTTGAATTCTAAGTACATTGTAACGGTAATGTCGAATGAGTAAAACAAATTATAGGATCAGGCATTTAAATATATAAAGTCATTTATTGCTTCTTCAAATAAAGAATGTAGACCAACAAACACTTTTCTTTAACATAATATACCTATCAGGTTTCCTTTACGTTTACATGCATACAACAATTCATTTACTTATAATGTCAAATTTGAGGTTTACTTAAATATTGTATTTGAACAATTATAGGTCGCTTGTTTATGTTATTTCATTGTTTAAACCATAATACTCACTTTTCAACTTTACAACTCACGACAGCTGTTCTTTGATGGTAACATGATGCGTGATCCCAGAAATCATCCGACGTATGAGCTAAAAAGTTAAGCAGCCGTTGAAACAATTTTACAGGGTGTTTCACACAAAAAAGAACCCTCGTGTGTCGGGGGAAACAGTGCATATTTTCTGTGCCCTTTTTACGCTTCATCAGTCACCCTTTGTTTAATTCTTTTGTACGTATTTACTTTATTGCTAATGATGGTAAAGAATATTTTACGCGTTAGCATTTCTTGTAATGATCAGACTAAGTGGATTCCTTATTTTTTATTTTTATTTCGAAATCCATGCCTAAATGACCATTATGTTAGTTCTGTTCTTCAAGAAGTTCCAAAAGGATTTGTACGTTCTCCTCATCCAAGTTTTTTCTTGGTTGGATGGTGGAGATGGGTTAATCCTTGATCGGACCAGGCCATCTTTTATGTTTTTGTGTCGTTTGTATGCCAGGATGGGTTGGGTCGCAAAGAGTGCACTGAGAAAATCATTATCGCTGATCAGATTCTAGTGTTTCAGAAGGGCCTGCTGAAGAGCTGGGTGTTTAATTTGTGGGTTGTAGGGTAAAACAAAGACCAGCGGGATATTCTTTTCGGTTTTTGCACGCTTTTTAGAGTTCACGCGATTTTCGTGTGTGTGCATATACGGTCATATTTCATTATTTCTCCCTTAATCAAACCGCCAAACACTGACTCAGGGTGGGCTGAATCTCGAGCAAGATACTGAAAGGTATCAGTTTTTTGGTTGCTACTCGAGTATCCAGTTTCCCTTCTTTTTTGAACCGTTCGCCTTTGTAGATGACGAGGTCGAGGAAGGTGACTTGACTGTTTGAAATCTCTGACGTGAACTTGAGCGTGGGATGATTTGGTTTAGAGTTTGGACGAGGTCACCGGCTTGGTCTTCGTTATCGTTAAATATTATTAAGACGTCGTCCCTGTATCTCATGTAACTCACAATTGAAGGATTGTGTGGGAGAATAATTTCTTGTTCATATTTGAACAGGGTTATATCGCATATTTCTGGACTGCATTCGCTTCCCATAGCCACGCCAATTTTCTGTCTGAAGAACTTTCCATTAAATTCAAATATGTTTCGATGCATTATAAGTTCCAGGAGACAGCGAGCGTGTTCTCATGTAGGTTTGGGTATTGCGTACAGACTGTTATCGGCAACTTCAAGTGCATCGCAAACTGATTCAATTGCCTCATCTTGTGGGCAATTCGTATAGGCCTACATGGACACAATATCCAATGTGATCAATAGGCTATCCTGCTTCAATGTCACGTTGTTTAGTTTTTCAAGCACATGCCCGGAATCGCATGTATATGTGCTATGTTGTTTGACAATCGGAAGCAGAAAATAGTCTATGTATTTTGAAATTGATTGAGTCTGACCTCCGCAACCACTAATAATAGGCATCCCCACAAACCGCGTTTCTTTGGGTGCTTCTTTGTGAACTTTCGGTAAGAGGTAGAGGCAAGGAGTTTTGATGTCGTGGTTGTCATGGTTGAGAAACTCAAATGTTTTTTTGGATATTACTCCATCAATGTGAAGTTTGCGTATGGCTTAAGCGACCTGTTGCGCGGTTTCCCCAGTCAGATCCCTATCAATCTCTTCATAATGTGGGCCTGATAATTGTCGTATAGCCCCTCATGTATATAGTCTTGTCTGTTTAAAACACATACACCGCGGCCTTTATCGAATGGTTTAATGACTATGTCTCGTCTTTGCTTAAGGCCGGTCAGAGCGATGCGGTCCGCTTTTGATATGTTAGATTTTACATTTTTTATTTCCAACTTGGATAATTCCTCCAAAGTACCCTCAATGTATGATTCTAGATTAAGGTTGAAGGTAGGTTGGGGATTCCAAGTGGAGGGCAATTTGAAAGGATGCTAATTTGAAGGTCTCACTCTCCCTGCCATTTTTAGACGTAATCTCATTTTTCTGAAAAATGATTGGGAATGGCGAAGGATGGTGGACCTTTTTGGTTTTCTAGGGGTGGGTATAAAATTCAAACCCCTGCCTAGAGCAATCAGTTCAATGTTAGAGAGCTGAGTGTCCAAGAGATTCTTAACATAAGGCATACTATGTTTAGCTTTTAGCTCAAGAGACATCGTCTTCGCCCATTTCTTGTGCTTTTTGCTTATTTGGCGAGATTGGACAGATTTATTCTTGGCTGCATTCGTTTTGTTATTTTTTTTGGCTTTTATTAAGTCTCCTCGCCATGCTCAAGCAGACTCAGTGTAAACTTAATCCAACTTGGAAATGATTAATCCTTTTCTTCCTCCATTGTCTTCTGTTACAGATAATCCATCTGGTCTTCCTTGTTTGTGTTTACCCATCTTCCCCCATCTTTCATCCCTTTCCACCTCAATAATGTCCCCCCCCCCCACATCGTCCATTCACTCTCACACTCTTTTGTCCGTTCCCACTCCCTGTGACCTTTGATCCTTCCCCTTTCTGGTCCCTCCCCCGTTTACACAAGACCCCTTGTGGTTTGCCATCTCCCTTTGTTTCTTTGTTCTCTCATCCACCCTCCCCTGCATCTTTCCACACCTTTCACACCTAATCCTCCTTTTGTGTTTCCTCTTTCAGCCCTGCATGTTTGTGTGCACCCCCATGTTAATGTATGTACCTCTGTCATTTCTGTTTTAGCCTCTGAAGAAGAACTTGCTAAGTTCGCAACGTCAGGCCACATTAATTTTAAGATTTAAACTTAATTGTGTTCAATAAGTATTGACTGAATGAGGTCTGCAAGAGAGCGTGGAAATTGTGGTTTTGGTTTTAGTGGCATGCCAGCAACTTATATGTGTGAGCTGGGACGAGGGATGGGGTACAGCGCATGCGCAAGGACAGTGCAAAGTCACGGTACGGCAAGACGTGTGTAATCAAGCGCAAAAGAACCAGCCGGGCGGGCGGGGGGGGGGGGGGGTTTAGAGGAAAGTTGAGATAAGGTGGGGAGGGAAGCGATGAGTTGTTTTGGCTTTAATTCAATTACCATCATTGCGTGCAGATTTAGATTTCTGACATTATGTTTTAATACATGGATGGAGTGAGGAGCAGCCCGTCATCTTTATTTATTATTGTATTGTGGAAAGGGGCTAGTCCAGACTCGCATTATTTATTTTATGAGAGGAATTAAGCAAAATGAGTGACAAAAAGAATGCTCGCAAATAGATAAGTGGATTGTTCTATCGTACTTTTTAGACCCTTCAAACAAAGGAGAATAGGCTTTTCAATATTGTTGTAGAACGCACGGGGGAAGGAGAAGTGATAGTAAAAGAGTAGGATAAGAAGGAGAAGAAAAGTAAAAGGGATAAAACATAGGAGTTATTTTATTCAGACATGAAAGCTCTAATCTCTTTTGTGAAGTTTTGGTGGCTCTGAAAAGGGCTGTTTGGTTTGTAAGTTGGATAGATGAACTATCTGCGTCGCCCATCCCGTGAAGCTGGAAACAGGCCCTCCTTCTGCTCCGCGGACTCCGCGATGATGTGGAAGACGCGGTGTGCTCGCCACCGCTCCGTACGGTCTTGGATCTTGGCATCAATCAGGCTCAAACCCGCTGTTTTTACTGCTGCCAGTTGGTCCTCCAACGCGGCGAGATTCGAACGGTAGGCACTCAATGTCAGGTTGCCCAATTCCACCGAGCATTCCGCCAGTTTTGTTTTCCACGAGACAATCATCTCGGGAGGGCAGGAGATGCCAAGTGGAAGGGTCGGTATATTTTTATTGACTCTAAGCCAGTCCGGAGTCTCGCCGCGCGTGAGGGTTTCTTCTAGTTTAGTTGCTGTTTCCTAACCCGATTTCTCAGGCCGGCCAGGCGGACTACTTCGACTTTGGCACGATGTACCACCCAAAGGGCGTCCGGAGTGAGCCTGATGTGCCCGTCTCTTTCTTGTCTCTCTGGCCTTCTCGGACGGGATGGAGGTGGAGGCGGAGGGGGCGACTGGCGTTGTCCACATGGTATTTCATCGCCGTCGGTGTCGACGAACATAAGCAGATCTTGATTGGCCTCATCGTTTCTTGAGCCGGGGGTGGGAGGGCAGACGAGATTAGTAGATTGTCCATCTTATATTGGAGCTTGTCTGGAGATATGAGGCTATAATTCTCAAACTATCGCTTCTATACCATTCTTGTTGTATGTCTCAAACCCTGACTTAATTTGAGGTTTAGTATACAGAGTGCGATAGGCAGGAGATTAAGCCCGATTTCTTAATAGTCATGCATGGATGCGCAGCCGTATGGTAATATGATTGGTCTCCTACTCCACATGTGACTTAATAACGTAGTGTTTTGTCCGCTGACATGGATCATTTGGAGTCTAGGTTCGATTCCAAAGATAAGAATGCACGCCCCTTCGACCGCCGACCGGGTGGTCGGGGGAGGGGATATCAATGTGTTTAATAGGAAGGGGCGTAATCATACATGCCGCCACTACATTTTAAGTTAAATGGAATGAAGTATGGCCGCCACCATGCATTTAGGTTTTGATCAGACTTGTGTTTTCTTAAAAAGAAGTGGTTTTCTGGCTAGGAAAATAGCAAGGAAGAACCGGTTTTGTGCAAGCAAAATCCAGGGAACAATCTGTTGATACTAATAACTTGTTGGAAAGTTCCAAAATCATTCCAAGAAAGTTGCCGCCGTGAATTGGGTTTAAAACAAGGGAGAAGGATGGGATTTGCTATCAGCATCAGCAGGGCCGTTCCTCGTTCTTTTCTTTTTATGGGATGTATGATAAAATTGGAGTACGAGGGGCTCTGCGAGCTGATGAATCTTTTTGAAAACATTGTATTTGCAACCAGCTAGGGAAGATTTCCGTTTATTTAAGACTTACAAGCGGCAACTTTCTTGGAATGACTTTGGAACTTTCCAACAAGTTATTAGTATCAACAGATTGTTCCCTGAATTTTGCTTGCACAAAACCGGTTCTTCCTTAAGTTGCTATTTTCCTAGCCAAAAAACCACTCATTTTTAAGAAAACACAAGTTTGATCAAAACCTAAATGCATGGTGGCGGCCAAACTCCATTCCATTTTACTTAAAATGTAGTGGCAGCATGTATGATTACGCCTCTTCCTATTAAACACACAAGCTGGTTTACCCGATCATAGATCGGGTAGGGCGTAGTGTTGGGGATGAAAATGTGGGGAGTTAAATGTAAATGGGGGATATAGTTGCCCCCCGACTCAAAATGTGTGTGGGGGGGAGGGGGGCGGGGTCGATTTACGCACATGATAATTATGTACCGTGGCAACTGTCTGTAAATGTTGCCGTTGGTCTGTTAAATTGGCTTTTTGTGAGGCAGTCGCATTTGGAAAACGTAGTGAAAAGGTTACTGTAGTACACAGGCGAAGGCAATAAAACGTCAAGGTGTCATTTGAAATGAAAAATGTTGAGTGTTACCATAAAATTACAAACGGTCTGAATCATGGAGGAAGGTCATAATTAAGTTTCAGTATTGGACTCTTCAACAAACGTAAACTTGAACTTCTTACAATTTGCGAGACCGTCTGCGAGGAAAAAGTCGGTAACTTTTATTGAAGTTGGTACAACCATCTATATAACAGCAAGTTTTACTCGGCCTCCGAGAAATGTTTGCTCCTGAAAGGATCCGAGACCGCGGCTTCACGTCCGTGGAAAAATGTGGGTGTCTTCCGCCGGGTCGGACACTTTTTCGTCGATTTTTTTGTGACTGCGTTTGAGATCGCGATATTTGAAGCAATGCATCGATCCTTCGTTGACCCCAAACAGGCCCCCGAAATTATAACACGACACTGAATTATACGTGGCGGGCAGCGAACTCACAACGCTCAGCCTTGGTGGTGGAAGCATGGAACTGTAAACACATTATGGAAGCAACAGCACTCTATCACGCGACGTCACATGCTTGCGCTTCAAATACCGAGCACCGTAGACCCAACCTCGTTTCCAGGGTGTGGAGCAGGCTGCAGTACGCGTTGCCATCGACAGTTTTGCATAGCCCGGAAATACTACGCAGTGTAGACTTTCGATTGGTCAGACCGCGCAAGGCATACTTAATGTGTAGTCCTTCTGAGTATTCGTTGCACTCGGCGCAGGGGCGGCAAGCGAAGCATATGAAAGAATAGGGGCACTTGGTAGCCACGCACCATGGACAAAAAATATTTTACCAAGGTCACCCCATACCACAATTTGGTGAACGCTTTTGCAGAACGGCCGAGTAGAACACGTAAACGGAACCCCTACGTCGAAGCCGCTGACCTCGCACAGTCTAGACACACAGAAAAGCCAGCACAGGGGGCGGCCAGGCAGTCAACGTGAAAGCGCACACGACGGCAAATTCCTGCGCAAAATGCAGTCACGAAAAATAGACGAAAAGGATCGCCGGTCCGTACGGGAAAATCAGGACGACCCGAAGCGTCCGACCCGGCGGAAGACACCCTCCGCATTTTTCCACGGACGTGGAGCGATTCTGGCGCCGCGGGAGCCCGATGTCTCGGATCCTTTCATGAGCAAACATCGTCTCGGAGGCCGAGTTAAACTCTCTCTTATATATATAGATATATATTTGTTTCTCGTTCCATATATATTTGTTTCTCGTTCTATATATATTGGTTTCGTTCTATATATATTGGTTTCGTTCTATATATATTTGTATCATAATAAAGTCATAAAGGGGGCCTCATATGTACATGTACTCACTAATCCTACCCATACATGTGTTTTATAGCTCCATGGTGTGTGTGACCCCTGTGTAGTTGTTCAAGACCGCAAGAGCTCTCTGATTACACCTGTGCACTGGCAGCTGGTAAAGTGTAATTAGCCGGAAAGATAAGCGTTCTGGCCCTTTCTACACAAAACCCCACGCTAGTGAGGTTTTCCTACACCCAGGACCCGGACCATTTTTGACGAGAGTGTGTTCCTAATGTGGCAATTGAGGTTTTGGCATTACACATTCAACATCCGAAGTAGCCACAAAGTAAAGTTCTGGCCGTTTTGCTGATCTAACACTCCTCGTCCGCGGAAACCCTGTATTATGGCCAGAAATGAAGCTAAGGGTTCTTACCAGCACTGGTTTTCAGTTCTCTGCCTGTTTATGGACTGGTTCTTGTGGGCGGGGCTCATCAAGACTCTTGGTGTCATGTTGCCTACACTCCAAGAGCAGTTCGTGGCCCAAGCCTGGTTGATCGGTTGGATGATAGCTGTTGTCGATGGAGTCATCAAAATCGCAGGTGACGTGCAATGCATTCTATTCCTTTTTGTTTTCTAACAAAAGTGGCGTATATAGGATCTTTCTCTCTCTGCACACTTGATTGTACTCGACCATGGCATAAACAAAAGGGCTCATTACAAACCCTTTCCCATGTTGTGAACGAATAACGGAAAATGGGTCTCTCATGACCTTCACCTCAATCGGTCCCTTGAGATTTCATTAATAAGGGGAGTCATGTCTCAGAAAGTAAACGTTGGTTACTGAACGATTGCCACTTCATTTCCTTGAACGTTTTCGTTGGTCGCGTGGGTAGCACGAACCGGCTTTTGACGAGGTGTGGTGTGAAGTCAGAACCACCCGTGGGGCGTATTAAAGGCATATAGGATCATTTGCATTTCATGCATTTTGTTGTTTTCCAATAATAACACTAAATCCAAAGAAGAATGTTCAAAGCCTAACGGCTGTTGAACTTTCAGCTCAGAGGAAATTACACTTTTCGAGGAAACATTACAAAACCATGCACGCACAACCTTCAGATCACGAAAAACGATTCCGTCAATAGCAATAGCGAAACGCCTAAAATGAGACCAGAGATTCCACCTCCTCCAGTCCGTATTTAAACCTTCGCCCGTACTACACGTACTGTACATTACAGCAGTTGTCTGTACATGTACAGTCGAGTCTCGTTAAAACAAACTCGTTCGGACCTAGCCAAATTGTTTGTTATCAGTCCCATTCATTGTGCACATAAATGCACAGTCGGGACCAAGGCTTTATGTTTGTTACAACCAGAATTTGTATTAACAGAGTTTGTACTAACGAGAGTCGACTGTATATTGAACTTTAAGATTCCAAGAAAAAATGATAACAAGTGCCATCTTCGCATGTTTTACATATACGTCAGGACCAGTGGTGGGGTCGGTTTTATAGGTTTCTTTTATAAATGTTTAGTTCGTTTACGAGTTCACATGCGTTAACACATCTTTTGGACTTCAGAGTTTCTCTCTTTGCTATCGAGGGGAATTAACCAGGTTCCATATATACACCCTTACAAACCCCTCAGACTGACCGTCGATCCTGGTCCCTCTGGACATCGCAATGGAGGCGGAGCTCCCCAGTGACGGAAGTGGTATCTTTCAAGTTCCTCTCCTCAAAACGTAGCTGTGGGATTCACCTCAACGTTTTTGTTTTTATCTTCTAAGTCCAGCGATTGCCGATCGATACTTAATAGGCTAACACTCAAACACAAATTTGTCAGTGCCTATCTCGTGATAAACAGATGTATCACAATGTTTAAAACTCATGGACTTTGTGAAATCAAGATGGCCGCCAAACATGGACTTTTCAAATGGTACCAAAATCTAGTTTTGCAAGTGAAGTGAGTTGTATAAATATGCTAAATAAAAGTAGAAACAAATGTCAGATTTACGATATACCCCCAAGATCCAAATATTTAAACGGTCCAATCTTGTGTTACCACTTTTTTTTCTCCAATAATGGTGCTGGGGTGTAAGTCCTGCCGATTTTTGAATTAAAAAAGTTCTCATTACTTTGTTTGTAACGAGGATACGCCTAACGATGTGCTGACCGAGTAGCCTTAAGGTATCTTATCTCTTTCAATGGAAGGAATGCATACACTGAACATTTTCACAAATGTAACTACATCATTACATGTACTTTCAAAACCCGACAATATATTTCAGCGAACAGTTCTGTATGGTCATGTTTGGTTTGTTCTTGATCATGTTGCTTCGCCGCCTCGCCGCCTCGCCGACCATCTTCAATACACAAACATCACACCCTCACCCAGGTTTGTTTTTGATGGTGTAAAATCGAGGATTTTCTATTGTACCTCTTCCTTGATGTTCGTCCTCAATTTGACTCCACTCCCCTATTACTCGATGTGTTTCACATGTGTGTCCTCGATTTACACCAGAAACATGCGTATACTTGTTCCGTAGTGGGGACTACCCACGAGTTGTCCCATGTTACTATGGGAACCGAAGACACTGGGGACAGCAGATCGAAAGTCCCCATATAACTCGGTCCTATTTTGCCAAACAATAAAAAAAAAACTTCCCCATAAAGCGGAGACGGCCCGCCCACTTGTCTCGCTTTATAATACACCAGTAGTTGATCTAGAGGGGGTTAGGGGTTGCAACTGCACCCAGTTCAGCCGCTGACTAATGTTATGATACTAACATGGGGCCAAAAATAATAAATGGACTGCTAAAGTTCCTAAATTTATTCTTAAATTGCAAAATGCAGGAGAAAGCATCATAGCTTTCAAAAATTTCGGGGAAAGCCTACGGACCCTCCTAGTAGGGCGTGTCCGGTTTCGGTACGCCTTCACTAACCCCCCCTCCCCCTGTATGTCAGCCCCCCCCCCCCCCCCCCCGTTTCCTGAAAGCTAGATCCTCCCTTGGTACAAATGTATACAGCGGTAATGTGCATAGAGAGTGCATGATCAAACTTCGCATGCATGGCTATGATTTATGGGCTGGCGGTAATTTAGCCCCTACGAAGTATGTAGGGGAAAACTATATACCAAATGTTGAAAACAATCATGATTTTATTTTATTTCCACTTTTATTCACGCTTAGGTATCTTTACTAGGCCACTGGAGGTGATGCTTGGTACCCGCGCTCTGGTGACGGTGAGCGGTTTCATGGTTGGGGCATCTATAATCGTCGCTTCATTTACCACCAATGTCGTCATGTTGACCGTAACTCTGGCACTCATAGCTGGTAATAATGTTTGGAGGATCGAGTTTTGACATTCTCTGACGATAGATTATAAATTGAATACATCTATTTTACAAAGACTCCAAATGGAGAATCCAATCGAGATGACCTTCTTCATTATTTTGTCTTTATCCATAACGCTATTGTATGCAAGGCACTGTGTTTAGAGAAACTTGAGAAAGAAAATCTAACCTCGACCAACCGAATTGCGTTGAGCAGTACGCTTCCACTAGCTAGCTGCTTTCTCGCCAGGGTACACGATCATTTGCAAGTTCAAAAATCTTTCATATTATAGTATAGGTGCGGAATATTCTGGTGCCTGGCTATGCTTGAAACTGGTGTTTGTTTTTATATACGGTGTCCAGGATACAGACGGAATCAATTTCGTCGTGCAATGAGACCCGAAAACACACGTTTTCGAAGCCATACCGATCTAACATGTAATATTACACGACATGCGAGTATTGAAAAAAATATGAGGATGTAAAAGAGGCTGACGAAAACTTGATCATAAATTGAACTCTTTCTTGTTTTGCTTCCCTTCAGGACCTGGGCTGAATTTCATCAACATTACAACAAGGGGCGTCATCGGTCGTTGTTTTACCACAAACTATGCCACTGCCAGCGGTATTGGATTTTCGGGATTGGCGTTTGCCCTGATCGTCGTCGGGCCATTTACCCAATTGTTGTTGGATACGTACGGCTGGAGAGGTGCCTTGCTTATTTTGGGAGGGTTTAGCCTGCATCTTGGGGTCTGTGGCGCCCTCTTGCGTTCACCATCGACTGATGAAACACAGACGAACGCCACCTATCAGCAAGTGAGCCCTGGCGCAGATGATGAAGAAACCGACAAAACGAAGCAGTCACGACTTCGCTCCTTCAAAGACGCCCTAAGCGCGCAAATGAAACATTTCGGCTTCTCCGTTTTTTTCAAGGTCTCCTTTTGGATACCAACTGTCGTGTTCACTATTGACCACTTTGTAAACAACCAGTGGCTGTTGTTTTACGTCTCCCAAGCACAAGCAAAAGGCTTCTCTGCGTATGATGCCGTGACATTCACCACGGCCGCAGGGGTCGGCAACTTGTTTTTTAAGATCTTTGCTGGTCCTATCATAGATCGTGGTTTGTTAAAATTGCGACCAGGGATCATAATGATGATCGTTGTATGTTCCTTTGCTCTACTGATTACTCCCTGGGTCGATTTGTATTGGCTGATGATCGTCAATGCATTCGTCTTTTTTGGTGCTTCTGGAATACTATCCGTAATGAGTGATCTATACACCAGGGAACTGCTTGGAGTTGAACTCCTGGCTTGTGCCTTCAGTTGGATGAATCTGATTGGGGCCATGTTAAATTTCTGTCTTGGCTTTATCCCAGGTAAGATTGTTTTCTCTAAGGAAGCCGCTCGTTTGTTTTCATCCGAGGAAACGGGGCGGATTAAATGTTATCCCTTTCGACCCCTCACTATAATAGACTCGACAAGAAAGTAATAATTATTTTTCTTGAGGGCGCTACCAATTAGGAAGGGTCCGTGAGAAGTAGAAAAAGGGTGTATACATACTGCCACTTCCTCTGAACTAAAACAAAACGTATGAGGGAACAGACCAATTAATTTTACTGTACATAAACAAGCAGTAAAAAAGAAACTTCTTGGAGAATCATCCGTTCCACACAGAGGACATTTAACCTGACAACCGAGGACAATGTTTGGAACCCGTTTGGTTCTCGTCCTCGGTTGTACGCCATAAACACGCACAAAGGAGTCACCTCTGCTCTAAATCCACCACCTTCGGTACATTCACAACACAATTGTTTCATGTTTTCAATCTCCTACAAGGAAATCAAAATTGAAGGAAAAATTCATCCTGTTGTGTTACAAAAGGTCAAGAATTCAAATGAATGGCCCCTGTTAAAGTAGTTAAAATACATGTACCCTCTTTTAAATACATCTTTAGGTTGGATATACGACCAGACTGGAAGCTACGACTTTGCCTTCTTCATCCTGGGATGTATAACTGCTTTGTCGTTGATGGCGCTAATGTTGGAATGGATCCATGCGAGGTTCAAGACACGACATTCAAATTCAACTTGAGATATTCCTTCATGCATTCCGTAATGAATTCGCCTAATTGAAACGTATAAATATAAATGTAATGAGACTCCGTGATCACATCTCACAAAATGTCAATCTTAAATTATTGTACATGTAAATCCATATTGGCAAATTATTGTATGCATGGCAAAACCAAAATCTACGTTGCGAGGTCACGATGTTGCACTCGTGCCTTGAAATACAAATGTGTACTCCTGAGCATAAAAACGTCGTATTTTGTACGTGTTTATGGTATAAATCGAAGACACACAGTCATGTGAAGCATCATCGATTTATTGAGGACAGGAGTCAAATCAAGGACGACCAAAAATCATCCTCCCGCCTCACTTGATCTAAAAATTGCTGGGGTAAAGCTTGAGACGGTGAATGAGACAAAGCTCCTTGGTCTCACAATACAGTCTAATCTATGATGGGACTTGCAGGAACAGTAACCGTAGGTTATGCTCAGCCGGTTGAAGTGCTTTGGTGTACCTGTGGAGGATTTGATCTCGGTGTACATTGGATATACATGATATATGCGCCCTGCTGTTGAGTATGCTGCACCAGTGTGGCATAGTAGCATCAACTCCCACCAAACGCAGCAAATTGAAAAAAATCCAAAAAAGGGCCTGCCACATTATCCTTGGCAATACACATACATCGTACACTGAGACTGTAGCCATCATGGGTCTCCAGACGCTTGAAGAGGGACGTCTTCACCTTTGTTGTCATTTGCTACCAGATGCACGACTTCCAAGCAATACGCTGAATGGTTTCCTCACAACAAAAGCTCTTGTAATAGGAGCCTACGACACACTCCTTTTTACCACATTCCCCAGATCAAAACCAAGAGATACGGTAACGGTTCCATTCTTTACCTCACAAAACTTCTGAATCAACAATAACCGGTGCTAGTTTTCAGTTTCAATCTTATTCCAGTATATGTAATGTAACGTTTATCTCTCATTAATGTAATAATCTTGGCCAGCTGTCATGTAATCTTGTAATGTTGTTTATTCCAAATTCAACTTCTGATTTTGTTTTTGCGTATATAACAATGTTCTCAATTTTAATGTGTAACATATAATGTTTTACATAATTATAATGTTTTTATTGTGAACACCTGTAATTCAGCTTCAGCTGCGAAACGGTGCTAATAAATTTGAATTGAATTGAATTGAATTGACCGCGATTAGAAAACGTGTACAAAACCAATGGGAGCTGTTGCAAATAAGTTACAGTATAAACAAAAGATCGACGATGAGGAACAATAGAAAATCCTCGATTCACGCCATAAACAAACTCTGTATGTTTAACGGTAATTCTGCGCAGTAGTTACGTTGCATAGTTTGTTGACTGTTGAAATGGTATATTTGTAAAAAGGAAAAAAAAGGAAACAGGCAGCGCCCTCTATAGAAAACAAAACACGAGAGTCGCTGAACACGCATTATACAAATTACAATGGCTACAAAAAGAAACTGAAATGTACAAGATTTTTACTTCTTTATGCACGAGCAGTCAGAGTTTGAATTATTTATTTTCAATTTTATCTCCAAAGAAATTAAAGAAATGCTCACTAAGTTATATTTGAACAGTTTCAATAAAGGCCAATGACAAAACTATAGTTCCTGTCGTGTGTTCCTCTTCATCACCGCCCAGTGGCGTATTCATGCCGAATAGCCGGTGTAGCGTAAATATCCGACTCCATGTAAATACTGAACTCGTTCGTAGTTGCGCGTGTCACGGTACGACAATTAGGAGAGTGACGGGTCACGTGTGAGGGATTAACCAATAATGGGGAAAAGAAGTCCGATTTTCAAAGGAGTCGGATTTTTATATCACACGGGCATAGCGGCTGCGAAGTCACAGTCCATATGAATACCTTTCTTTAATAGTTGACATAATTTCCAGTGCCTTGAGTACCTAATTGTTGGTAGATACGTGCGCTGTATGAGACTCCGTTATTGTTATTATTATTGATTAATGCCCACACTTCACAGTCTTTTAAAAATACTCGAAACTCTCACGATTGACTTTTTGAGATATTCTCACTCAAAGAAGAACACCCCTAAAATGAATGATGTTTCCCAACTGGAAAAGTAGCCATTTTGAAAAAGAATCCCTTCACAACATGGCTTAATAGCGCCACTTTCAAGCCCAATCATAAAATGCTCAGAATTGGAAGCCCCAAGTCCGGGCCAAATAGGTATATTGCCATTATGTCTTCAATTCTTCAATATTCCATGGCTCTGAGAACTCTCCAATAAAGCATATTTTGAGGGTATAACTTTTATTCATGAGCTCGGCGGACGGATTTTTGGCCTATTTACAAGCGTGCAACCCGTCAGGAACAGGGAAATTCGTAAAATCTCTCCCTGAAAAATGGGGAAAATAGTGCGCATGCGCAACTTATGCAGGCAATAACGGTCCATTTTCAGTCCCACGCACGCCACACCGCAAAAGAGCCGACCAGTGACGTTGCACAAAAGTCTTGCTGCATCTTTCATGCTACTTGAAGAAATTTAAGCGTTTGGTTCGGTATTACCATGAAATGTTTTGAATACGCGTTGCACACAAAGCGCACGCAAGGGTCGTTGGGGCTAACGGTATAGTACAACTAGTGATTGTGTCGCGGCGCGCGCGGTGTGCGGTAGCGGGAACAAGCTCGTATGGGAACAAGCTGATAGCCTTGGTCAAGGTATCGTCCGCCTCGACTTACTGCACGGCTGTTTGCGGAAGTGTGTGTGGGGCGTACGTGCATGCACACAAAGCACACGCAAGGGTCGTTGGGGCTAACGGTATAGTACAACTAGTGATTGTGTCGCGGCGCGCGCGGTGTGCGGTAGCGGGAACAAGCTCGTATGGGAACAAGCTGATAGCCTTGGTCAAGGTATCGTCCGCCTCGACTTACTGCACGGCTGTTTGCGGAAGTGTGTGTGGGGCGTACGTGCATGCACACAAAGCACACGCAAGGGTCGTTGGGGCTAACGGTATAGTACAACTAGTGATTGTGTCGCGGCGCGCGCGGTGTGCGGTAGCGGGAACAAGCTCGTATGGGAACAAGCTGATAGCCTTGGTCAAGGTATCGTCCGCCTCGACTTACTGCACGGCTGTTTGCGGAAGTGTGTGTGGGGCGTACGTGCATGCACACAAAGCGCACGCAAGGGTCGTTGGGGCTAACGGTATAGTACAATTATTAGTGATTGTGTCGCGGCTCGCGCGGTGTGCGGTAGCGGGAACAAGCTCGTATGGGAACAAGCTGATAGCCTTGGTCAAGGCTATGATTTCATAGAATATCGCCTTGGGAAAAAAATCTGAAATCCCCGGTTACAATTCGCCAATTGAGATATTGGGCCGAATTATGGTAGCGTGTGCGTGTGGAGATCAGATCGAGGTAGGGAGTGTTTCAAGGCAAAAATAAGTGCGAATGCACAATAAGCTCTTGCGAAAAATGCGACGCCGATGGCACATAATTATGGAACACCATAATTTTGGACAATTTACGGCACCGTGAGACAGACCGACCACCAAATGACATGTTTAAGTTCCTGCTAGAGCTAACAAATCCTATATCCACCTGATAGATATTAGTTGTGCGCATGTCCAAGAAAACGGGGTCCAGTTGCAAATGGTCGACTCATTCCAACCATCCTCGTCCGAGCGAAGTTAATATATAGGCGCACAACCGCTTTGTGCTCAACTGCGTATGACGCTGTGCGCTATAACTGGTGTTACATTTTAACCGATCCGAATTTACGACAAATAATTTTCTGGCCGTCTTGCTGATCGAAGCTCCTCGTCCGCGAAACCCTCTATCATGGCCAGAAATGAAGCTAAGGGTTCTTACCAGCACTGGTTTTCAGTTCTCTGCCTGTTTATGGACTGGTTCTTGTGGGCAGGGCTCATCAAGGCTCTTGGTGTCATGTTGCCTACACTCCAGGAGCAGTTCGTGGCCCAAGCCTGGTTGATCGGTTGGATGATAGCTGCTGTCGATGGAGTCATCAGAGTCTCAGGTGACGTGCATTGCATACATTTTTACTTTTCCATTTTCTAACTAAAGTGGTGTATAGAATGTTTCTTCTCTTCTTTTCTCTTTTTCATGTAAGTGGGTATTTCACTTCGAGAAAACAGTGAAAACCATGCACATCTTTTAGATCACGAAATACGATTTCGTCAATAGATCTTTATTCCAAAAATCCAGTCAAAGGACTCATCGTTGGAAATCACCTACATTTCTAGATTTTTTTCTGAACGACAGTTCCAACCAGACGGACTTATTTCACGGGGTGTTTAGTGCCACTATGATCTTTAATCCAAGTAAGCATTTTAGTAATACATGTAATTCGTATAGGTTACTTTAGTGGAGCTGCTAAGCGAAAAATCGTGCACTTTGTGGTAAAAGCATGAAATTTTGCATGTGGGGTCAAAATGGGCTAAAAATCATTTTAAGATCGGGACCCATCCTGGATCTTGCACATTTTGGAGGCGGAGCTTGATTTTTCAAAAAGGGGGTGCAAACAATACAAACTCATGAAAACTGTATTTAACATCAAATTTCCTTGTTTTTTTACGCTTTGAAATAAACTTAAACATGAAATAAGACATTCTAGCATTCTAACACCTGTTAATTTTCCACCCATTTTGTGGGCGTGGTCTAAATGGTAAAAGAGGCGGTATATATTAGCAGTTTGGTTCTAATATGGAAAACATCATTCAGTTTGGTGGTAAAATTCTGAAAATTGGCATGTCCAATTGAAATGGGCGAACTCAATTTTTAGAGGTGAACGCATCTTGGATCTTGCCCATTTGGGGGGCGGAGCTTGATTTTTCAAAAAGGGGAGTGCAAAAAAAGAAAACTCAGAAAACTGTATTTTACATTCACTTTGTAAATTCTAACATTCTAACGTGTTATTTTCACCCTTTTGCGGGCGTGGCCTAAATATGTAAAGAGGCGGTACATTAGAGCAGCTTGATTCAAACGAGGGAAAATCATCATTTTTGCTGGTAAAAACACAACTTTTCCATCGGTTAACTATGTTTACCATACACTGTAAAGATAAGTTTAAACGGTTGCAAAACTAATTGTTGCCCTTTAGGGGTGGAGCTACATTTTAAAGTAGGCGGCTATAAAAAAAAAAATCATATCTAAATTGTTATGATTGTCTACAAGTAACTTACACAGGGTGAGTCAAAAAAAGGAAACCCAAATGGCAAGACAAATTTTTTTAATGAAGTTCTGCATGTAGCACTATCAAAATCAAGATATGAAAGCCCAATTTATAAGCTTTGTTTTAGTACAAGAGTCATTCAAATCACTTATGTACTTTGCAAGTTACAGAATTTTAAACACAAACACCGTCTTAAAAGTTCTGTCAGCAAAACGAAAACAATTCACATATAGGGGGATGCGCTGGAATTGTTTTCGTTTTGCTGAAAGAACACACACCATTTTTTGTGATACATGGACAGAACTTTAAAACAGTGGTTGTGTTTAAAATTCCGTAACTTGAAAGGTACATATGAGTGATTTGAATGATTCTTGTACTAAAAGAAAGCTTATGAATCGGCTTTCATATCCTAGATTTTGAAAGTACTACATGCAAAACGTTATTAAGAAAATGGTCCCGCCATTTGGGTTTCCTTTTTTGTTCACTCACCCTGTATACTTACAATGGCGGCATTTCCTAATTGTGCATGTATTATAAACACTATGGGGATCACAAGGAGAGGGAGGGGAATTAGGGGCGGCCCAATGAAGGATTTCTTGAAAGTGCTCTTCTAACTTTCTTGGACGTGCTAGGGGTGCCCTTTCAGGCGTTTTTATGCCCCGCGGCGAAGCCGAAGGGGCATACTGTTTCCGTCTTGTCCTTCCGTGGGTGGGATTCCCTATGTGGACTTGTGAACAAAAGATGTCCACATAATGCAGGTTGTGTTAACGTTATGTGGACTAAGCCGTGTCCACATAAGGTTTTGCCCTTTCTGGAAACAGGTTTAGAGGCATTTTGGGGTTAGGTTTGTCTGTAGCAGAATGAAGAGAAACACTATAGGGTATCATAAAAAAAAATTGGGTTGAAAGAGTTTTCACAGTTTAAGTGAAGTTATTTTTTGTACCGAGTTTTCTTAACTACACGAAAACAAAGGAATGTCCACACAAGGTATGTAACGTAAACCTGGGTGTGTGTGTGTGTCCGGACAAATCTTGTCAGCGCGATAACTTGAGAAATACTTAAACATATGAACTTCAAATTTGGTTCGTGTATTGTTCTTGGTAATCCTAAGAAGCCTATTGCATTTGGGACCGAAAGGTCAAGGGTCAATGTCACAGTGGCTGAAACAATAGAAATTTTGTCAGCGCGATAACTTGAGAAAAACTTTACATATGAACTTCAAATTTGGTTTGTGGATTGTCCTTGGCAATCCTAAGAAGCCTTTGCATTTGGGGCCAAAAGGTCAAGGGTCAAGGTCACAGTGGCTAAAACAAAAGAAATTTTGTCAGCGCGATAACTTGAGAAATACTTTACATGTGAACTTCAAATTTGGTTTGTGGATCGTTCTTGGTCATAGGCCTATCGCATTGGGGGTCGAAAGGTCAAGGGTCAAGGTCACAGTGGCTAAAACAATAGAAATTTTGTATTTATTCTGAGATCATAGAGTTTAGGGATTAATTCATATAAAACCTACACGAACGTGTTTGCTTAATTTTCATTCATACAGATGCGAGTAAATGCTTCAAAATTGGAAGTACCAGTATCAGCAAATGCCATGTTTTATTCATACGAACATGGTATCATTTGTACTTTATGAACTTTGTTAATATTAATTTTTCGCGATTAACATATAATAAATGCTGTACTTTTGCGCAGAATTATTTGCTTTATAATTTCAAGGTTGCCCCAACCCAGCCTTGTGAATGACAAGTGCATATTTGAAATCTGAAGCATTTACTCCTTTATATTCATACGAAACGTACAGATGGGAGTAATGCAAATGCCAGTTTTTATTTACACTAACTATCGTATGGTATTATTTGTACTTTTTCGCGATTAACATTAATAAATGCAGTAATTTTTGCGCATAATTATGTGCTTCCATATTTTCAAGGTAGCCCTTACCCAACCTTGAAATATGACAAGTAAATATTTAAAAATTGTAGCATTTACTCCTTTTTATTCATAAGAAACGAAGTAAACGCTTATAGTGTAGCAAAAGCTAAACCTAAAAGTAATTATTTTCAGAATTTAGCAAACGGTTTTTAGTAAAAGTGCTTGCTTAATTTTCATTCATACAGATGCGAGTAAATGCTTCAAAATGGTAAAGCAAATGCCATGTTTTATTCATACGAACATGGTATCATTTGTACTTTATGAACTTTAATAAATGCAGTAATTTTTGCGCAGAAGTATTTTACTTTATAATTTCAAGGTTGCCCCAACCCAGCCTTGTAAATGACAAGTGCATATTTGAAATCTGAAGCATTTACTCCTTTATATTCATACGAAACGAAGTAAACGATAAATATTTTTTTTCTGGTAATGAAACCAAGGATCCTCAAAAGTGCATGCCCCAGGCACTGTAGCTCGCAAACCCCGAAAATAAAACGTGGAGAGAAGACAATGAGAAGAAATTACAGTTTTAGAGGTGGGAGGAAAACCCCAGAAGAATAGTCTGGGGAAAACCCACGAAATCAGGTAGGGACTGAAAATTGAATGCGCAATTACCCACTGCAGCGATAACCCGCCACCGCGAGAGAGCGCCGCATAACGACCACACCGTTGCGTTGAGCGCGAATCACGTGTTGCCGAGGCACCCTATACGAAGTTGTTTGCTTGGAGTTCATGCATACATGACTGGTCGTCAGCCAATTGCGAATATTCTTCATGTTGCGGTCAGGCGCGGATATCCGGGGAAAGGGAGGGGGGGTATGTAGGGTTCGTCAAAACAGCGTCAAAATGCTCGTCAAAACAGCGGGGATCCTCATACTATGTGGTAAGGAGCCCTGTTGGCGAGTCAAAAATTATTGGGATATGGCAAAGATGAAAGTACAGGAAGAAGAAATCATAACATTCAGAAAGCAAACCGGTATAAATGTGTGTATAGTAAACGGTTGAAATGATTAGATCGGGATATTTGAAACAATGACACATTTTCTTCAGGATGTATGTTTTTACATGTATGCCCAACCTTGGGTTATGGTTAGCCTGAACATGAATTATAAAAGATGAGTGAAATAAAAGAGAGAACCTTGAGTCATGATAAAAATCACTACAAGGTAGACGCCAAGGTTAAGTGACATTAAACAGCCGTCAGATTGAAACTCCATCATAACTGGTTGTCTAACTATAGACCTTGGCAAGGACTTCGTACTTTTTAGAATGCATGATTCACATTGCGAAGGAGGACGGTTCAACAATGATATTAACAAGATGCAAGGTCAAACGTTCACAATGCGAAGGTACATGGTTCATATTGCGAAGAAGCAAGGTGCAACGTTGACATCAAGCATGATCAATGGTGTACATTGACAAGATCGAACGTGAATATTAACAAGTTGGAACATTCACATTAAGAAGGAACAACTTCCAAAATGCGATATTAAGCCACGTGCAACGTGCATATTGCGAAGGTATAACGTCAATATTAAGAGGTTACAAGGTTCACATTAAAAAGGTCAATATTAAAATGTCGTTCCAGGGCCACCGTAGAAAACCCAATCCACATGTAGACCATGGGTGCCGATGCACAGCGCATTGTGCACGTAATAACGGCATTGCGTTCGTCGCGTTTGATGCGCTTTTTTTGTATCTGTCCTCCAGCACGTGACCCTCCCCGGTGCCGCTTTCCGTTTCGGTTATGATAGTGTTATTTTCTGCAAACTTATAAACATGTAAAGCTTTACATTTTGCAGGCCATTTACTCAAGAGCAAATGGTTTTTAGTAAAAGTGTTTGCTTAATTTTCATTCATACTGATGCGAGTAAATGCTTCGAAAGTGGCAGAAAAAGCAAATGCCATGCTTTATTCATACAAACATATGGTATCATTTGTACTTTATAAACTTTAATAAATGCAGTAGTTTTTGCGCAGAATTATTTTGCTTTATAATTTCAAGGTTGCCCTAACCCAGCCTTGTAAATGACAAGTGCATATTTGAAATCTGAAGCATTTACTCCTTTTTATTCATACAAAACGAAGAAAACGATTATTAGGCCAAAAAAGGCTCTGGTTTCTGGTATGCGCGCGCGTCGCCATAGCCATGCGCGTCGGCAATGTAAGATGATGTCTTTCAATGTAAGATGATGTCTCAAACCACCAAACTCACTGGTTCGACTGGAATCCTGCTGCTGCACAATTTTAACGTGTTATTTCTCATAAAATTATTTCTCATGTCTGAGTTTATTTCAAGCATGAAGAACAAAGGAAAATGGATGTTAAATACAGTTTTTCTGAGTTTTTTATTTTTTGCACTCCCCTTTTTGAAAAATCAAGCTCCGCCCCCAAAAATTGTGCAAGATCCAAGATGTGTTCACCTCTTAAAATTATTTTCAGCCCATTTTAACTAGACCTGCCAATTTTCAGGATTTTACTACCAAACCGAATAATGTTTTCTATATTAGAACCAAACTGCTAATATATACCGCCTCTTTTGTACATTTAGGCCACGCCCACAAAATGGGTGGAAATTAAGCGGTGTTCGAAAGCAAGAATGTTATATGTTATGTTTAAGTTTATTTCAAACCATAGAAAAACAAGGAAAATGGATGTTAAATACAGTTTTCATGAGTTTGTATTGTTTGCATCCCCTTTTTAAAAAAATCAAGCTCCGCCCCCAAAATAGGCAAGATCCAGGATGGGTCCCGATCTTAAAATGAATTCTAGCCCATTGGGACCCCACCTGCCAAATTTCATGCTTTTACCATAAAGTGCACGATTTGGGCCAAAAATGGACCTAAGCAGCTCCACTACTTGTGATGTTTATGTAAATGATCATTTTAAGCATCGTTATGGTAACTTTCCGTACATGTAGTCAGCATATTCAACTTCCTGTCCAGTCAAACTGAACAATGCAATAACACTGCGTGGAAAGAAGACCAGTAAACATAAACAGGAAACTAGATCTGTTTATATAATTATGTGCATATATATATTGTACAGTTAACAATCCATCTATATGTCCCAATCATGTTCAGTCTGCATTGTGTGTGATTACATTGTATATCCATGACACACCGATGTCGGGCACTTTCACTCACGGGCGTCGCTAGACCATTTTGAATGGGGGTGTCATCATGAAATTTGCCGACGGACCGTCACGCAAAATGGGTATTTCCGCCCAAAATGATCCCTCTAACATTTCTAATTTTCTCCACAGATATATGAATGGTTAACTATGTTGATTACTTAGAATGGACTTAATTTTTCAGTGGGATAGGTTCAACTTTAAAACTAAATCGTCAAAATTTGGCTCTATATATGATATTGAATAGTTTAGGACATTTGCTTGTCGCAGTACTGCGTGTACACGCTCAGCACGTGTGCGCATACTTTGTTCAGACCCGTTCCTCGAACCAAAACTGGGGGGGGGGTCTTTAAATCCTAAAGTGGAACTTTTTATATGCGAGCGCGGAGTGCGAAGCCGTGAAGGGGTGAGGTCTGGGGACAGCTCGCGCTTAAGGGTCCCGGAAAATGTTTGGATTCTAGATGCTCCGTTTGTGAGTTAGCCACGGCCCTATGGAGTTTTTGTACACTAAGTTTTGTTTATCTCAGATTTTGCGCGTTCCGCGTCCATTTGTATATCATGTAATTGAACAATATTTCACAAGCTGCGTTGACGCAATTCTAGTCAATCGAGGCATTTCCTGGCCACTTCCCCCTGACTTTTTGAATGAAATGTGCTTCTCCCTTATTTTATGACCTTCTGCTTGAAATATGCAACAAATGTGTTATAGATAGACCGGTTACAGAGACGTGGGTGTAGGATTGTTGAACATTTGTTTAACAGTGAGTTGAGAACACGAAAAAAAACGTCTTTGTTTCAGCACCACCTTGGTTGTCAATCTGCAGACTTTGATCTGGTCCAAGGAGTTGATGTGATCTTCGATGGAACGACTCTTTTTCCACCATCTGAACACCGTCTTTCAATGGGAACGTTGTTCAAAACCGAATTCATTGTCATTGTCAGGTATCGCAATACGCGCCTGATCCATGGGACGTTAAAATAAACAGTCAATCGCGGAAAACAGGGATTTCGCCAAAAACAAAATTAAAAATGTTTTCAAAAGCAACTTTATGTTAAAACACGCTTATCATGGTTTCGTGATTTTCACGGTTTGGCAAATTTGCAGGGGGGACTATAGAAGGCGCCGATTTACTCGAAGCAAACCATTGTGCAAACAATGGCTTGCACAATGGTTTGCTTGCTCGAATGGCGTCCATGGCGATTTCGCAATTTCTATGGAGTTCCCCATCTTGCGCCTTCGGCGCTTTAAGATCTTTGATTATACCCAGCTCATCAAGTTAAGATGTGCGCTCATCCGTAATCTCCCCTTTCATCTTATGTTCAGCAAGGGGACCATGCATCCATCGTTCAGTGATTGAATTTGATTAACAATGCCAGCTAGCTGCAATAACCATTTGCGTGTAACCTATACCCTTTGGGATTTACATTTGAAAAACGTCTGGTACAATGACTTGCTCAGAATGCTTGGCACATTTTAACTGTGAATTCTCCAGACCAAAGACACTGTTGCTAATCACATGATTCGGGGCAAGCTCTTGCATAGTTACGTAAGAGACGCTCAGCACCAATACATCGTTCACAATGGGTGAGAATAGCACAAAGACACCAGACCATGCCGGAGCTGGGGGTTGCTAGCATAAGGCTTGCCCCGAATCACGTGATATAGTAACAGCCTCTTTGGTCGGGAGAATGCTAGGTTAAAACGTGCAAAGCATTGTATTAAGTCAGCGTTCCAGATTTTATTCAACTCTAACACGCAAGTGGCTTATTGAGGTTTGGGCATTACACATTCAACATCCGAAGTAACCACAAAGTAAAGTTCTGGCCGTTTTGCTGATCTAACACTCCTCGTCCGCGGAAACCCTGTATAATGGCCAGAAATGAAGCTAAGGGTTCTTACCAGCACTGGTTTTCAGTTCTCTGCCTGTTTATGGACTGGTTCTTGTGGGCGGGGCTCATCAAGGCTCTTGGTGTCATGTTTATGGTGTTCTATAGACGCCAAATCTGCGTCGCGTCGTGCTTTCACGTCGTGCCGTCGCGTCGTACCGTCGCGTCGTGCCGTCGTCCGTCGCGTCGTGCCGTCGCTCGTCGCGTCGTAGCGTCGCGTCGTGCCGTCGCCCGTCGCGTCGTGCCGTCGCCTCTTAAATTACCGTTTCTAAGCACGTACACTGCATGAGGAAGCGACGCACCTTCACACGTCGCGTCGTGCCGTCGTACGTCGCGTCGTGCCGTCGTCCGTCGCGTCGTGCCGTCGCCCATCGCGTCATGCCGTCGCCTGTTACCTCGGCGCTTCTAAGTAGACTGCTTGAAGAGGCGACGCACACATTGCCCGTCGCGTCGTGCCGTCGCCCGTCGCGTCGTGCCGTCGCCCGTCGCGTCGTGCCGTTGCGTCGTGCCGTCACCCGTCGCGTCGTGCCGTCGCCCGTCGCGTGACTGTATCTTTCTTGGCAATAGGTGGCGCCTTCATTCTTCATGTACTTGTGTTTAATAGGAAGGGGCGTAATCATACATGTCGCCACTACATTTTAAGTTAAATGGAATGGAGTTTGGCCGCCACCATGCATTAAAGTTTTTATCAGACTTGTGTTTTCTCATTAAAAAGAAGTGGTTTTCTGGATAGGAAAATAGCAAGAAAGAACCGGTACGTTTTGTGTGAGCAAAATTCAGGGAACAATCTGTTGATACTAATAACTTGTTGGAAAGTTCCAAAGTCACTCCAAGAAAGTTGCCGCCGTGAATAAGGGTTTAAAACAAGGGGGTGGGTGGGATTTGCTATCAGCATCAGCAGGGCCGTTCCTCATTCTTTTCTTTTTATGGGATGTATGATAAATTGGAGTACGAGGGGCTCTGCGAGCTGATGAATCTTTTTGAAAACATTGTATTTGCAACCAGCTAGGGAAGATTTCCGTTTATTTAAGACTTAGAAGCACTGGTATGGATACCTGTGTAAGTATATGACTAAACTGCCTAGAGCGTATTTGTTAAAGTTTTTTTTTTCTTTATTGGAAATTCAATACGCATATAGGGAGTAACATCAGTTCCACTGCTGGGTTGCGGTGATGGGTGGGTTACAACTTGTCAACACATACCTCGCCAGCAGGCCCATTAGATTGGTGATAACCGGAGAGCGGGAGTTTCAAAAAACTCATCCGGTGTTTAGGCGACGCAGGCACTGGTTTGTGTACATGTGGTTTTTGTTTCTAGTATACTAAATGATTTGATTTATACCGGTGATAAAATGCCGTCCCACCTGTTTTTTCTTTTTTTTTGTGTCGGGGGAAACAGTACATATTTTCTGTGCCCTTTTTACGCACTTCATCAGTCACCCTTTGTTTAATTCTTTTATACGTATTTACTTTATTGCTAATGATGGTTAAGAATATTTTACGCGTTAGCATTTCTTGTAATGATCAGATTAAGTGGATTCCTTATATATTTTTTTATTTCGAAATCCATGCCTTAATGACCATTATGTTAGTTCTGTTCTTCAAGAAGTTCCAATGGAATTGTACGTTTTCCTCATCTAAGTTTTTTTTCCTGGTTGGATGGTGGAGATAGGTTAATCCTTGATCGGACCAGGCCATCTTTTATGTTTTTTTGTCGTTTGTATGCCAGGATAGGTTAGGTCGCAAAGAGTGTATTGAGAAAATCATTATCGCTGATCAGATTCCAGTGTTTCAGAAGGGCCTGCTTAAGAGCTGGGTGTTTAATTTGTGGGTGGTATAGGTAAAACAAAGACCAGCGGGATATTCTTTTCGGTTTTTGCACGCTTTTTTTGAGAGGTCACGCGAGTTTCGCCTTTTTGGGGAAGAAGGGCCAAGTCTTCTTGGTTGTATCCGCGTTTTTGAAGTTTGTCTTTGAAGAATTCAGCCTTCTCTTCAAATTCTTTTGAGTGTGTGCATTTACGGTCATATCTCATTAATTCTCCCTTAATCAAACCGCCAAACACTGACTCAGGGTGGGCTGAATCTCGAGCAAGATACTGAAAGGTATCTTTTTTTTTGGTTGCTACTCGAGTATCCAGTTTCCCTTCTTTTTTGAACCGTTCGCCTTTGTAGATGACGAGGTCGAGGAAGGTGACTTGACTGTTTGAAATCCCTGACGTGAACTTGAGCGTGGGATGAATTTGGTTTAGAGTTTGGACGAGGTCACCGGCTTACTCACTCGTTACCGTTAAATATTATTAAGACGTCGTCCCTGTATCTCATGTTACTCACAATTGAAGGGTTTGTGTGGGAGAATAATTTCTTTTTCATATTTGAACAGGGTTATATCGCATATTTCTGGACTGCATTCGCTTCCCATAGCCACGCCAATTTTCTGTCTGAAGAACTTTCCATTGAATTCAAATATGTTTCGATGCATGATAAGTTCCAGGAGACAGCGAGCGTGTTCTTTTGTAGGTTTGGGTATTGCGTACATACTGCTTTATCGGCAACTTCAAGTGCATCGCAAACTGATTCAATTGCCTCATCTTGTGGGCAGTTCGTATACATGGACACAATATCCAACGTGATCAATAGGCTATCCTGCTTCAATGTCACGTTGATTAGTTTTTCAAGCACATGCCCGGAATCGCGTGTATATGTGCTTTGTTGTTTGACAATCGGAAGCAGAAAAAAGTCTATGTATTTTGAAATTGATTGAGTCGGACCTCCGCAACCACTAATAATAGGCCTCCCACAAACCGTGTACAAACTGTACGACATAGCAATTTGCAACACTTTCACCGCGCACGGCACGCATGTCATAAATACAGTACAGGTACATGAAGAATGAAGGCGCCACCTACTGCCAAAAAAGATACAGTCACGCGACGGGCGACGGCACGACGCGACGGGCGACGGCACGACGCGACGGGCGACGGCACGACGCGACGGGCGACGGCACGACGCGACGGGCGACGGCACGACGCGACGGGCGACGGCACGACGCGACGGGCGACGGCACGACGCGACGGGCGACGGCACGACGCGACGGGCGACGGCACGACGCGACGGGCGACGGCACGACGCGACGGGCGACGGCACGACGCGACGGGCGACGGCACGACGCGACGGGCGACGGCACGACGCGACGGGCGACGGCACGACGCGACGGGCGACGGCACGACGCGACGGGCGACGGCACGACGCGACGGGCGACGGCACGACGCGACGGGCGACGGCACGACGCGACGGGCGACGGCACGACGCGACGGACGACGGCACGACGCGACGTACGACGGCACGACGCGACGTGTGAAGGTGCGTCGCTTCCTCATGCAGTGTACGTGCTTAGAAACGGTAATTTAAGAGGCGACGGCACGACGCGACGGGCGACGGCACGACGCGACGCCACGACGCGACGGACGACGGCACGACGCGACGGACGACGGCACGACGCGACGGTATGACGCGACGGCACGACGTGAAAGCACGATTCGACGCAGATTTGGCGTCTATAGAACACCATACATGTTGCCTACACTCCAAGAGCAGTTCGTGGCCAAAGCCTGGTTGATCGGTTGGATGATAGCTGCTGTCGATGGAGTCATCAAAATCACAGGTGACGTGCAATGTTTTATCGCAAATACTAACCGCAAAGGATCATGGGGCTGCAATCGGAGCAACAACGCCATCACACGGCGGTGGGAAAACGTACACACGGTGCGGTGTGTACGATATTTCTTGGCTGTCCATTTTTCTGACGTTTTGTGTTCGATGGGAGGTGATTATTGTGCTGTTCTGGGTTGCAATAATGACTGTTGTTATCCACAAAGGTATGATCTTTGTTATACATGAATTAAAGTTTTTTTGATGTACAGAAGAAAAAAAATGTTCTCACGACAAAAAGTAGTAGCGTGCAGTCCCGACGCGATCGCGATGTGCCGACGACCGGCACGCGACCGGGGAAACACGGGACACCCTGCACTGTCATGACTGTGTCAGCCAATGCATTTAGAGTTTCTGGGCCCCTCAAAAGCTCCCTTTTATGACTCTTTTCTTATCGGAAATATATGTGGCTTTTAAAGTGATTAATGGTTTAATTGGTACTTCTGTCAGCGAACGATGTGTGACTTTTACAGACAATTTCATGATTGTTTATTTATATTCTGTTCACGAAAATGTGAAAAAAATATACATGTACACATGTATATATTTGTCCTAGTCAGCTAGTACTGTAGTAGGCCTAGCTAGCTAGCCTACTCCATTGTTTTACTCATAAAAAAATTGCGAATTCTTATGTGGTTTATTTTTTCTCCGTCATCAAACAATAAATATCTCTATCTTACGTTTCCCCTTCTCTTTGCTGTACCTTTTCTTAAGTTATTATTTATTTTGTTCATTCTTACTCAAGTCAAGGTTTGTATGCAAAATAAACCAAATTATAAATCGCATTAGCCTACATGTACATGAACGGTCTTCACTTATGATAATGATAATAGAAATTATATCAATTGTGAAAGGTTTTGCAGGTTCATAAAAATAAGAGACATGTTTAATTAAAAATAATGTAAATAAAATTTGGAACAAAGTTGTACACAATAAGGATGTAGAAAATGCAAATTGAAATGATCAAGTCACGTTTTATAAAAGTACATTGTTTAAAAATGCAATTATGACCTGCGTCTCTTGACGAGAGTTGAATTAATAGTAAAAAAAAACCTGGAAAATTGAAAATAAAACTGGCAAATGCAAGCCTACTCGAGTGTCATAACAAGAGTTGTATGAACAGTTGTCAAAATATCAAGGAATATGGCCTATGTCCCTCAAATAAAAAAAACCGAGTCTCAAAACAAGTCAACAGTTGGAATAAATAGGTGAAAGTAATTGGCAAATATGAGCTGTGTTTCTTAATTAAAAAGCTGGCAATATTTGAGCAGATCATTCTCGTAAAAAGAGTTGGATAAAGTTTTAAAACTTGGCAAATATGACCTGTGTTTCTTAAATACATGTAACTGGTAGCCCCAACATTGGCACAAATTTACTTGGACGAATACAAGAAAACCGGTTTAACATAAAAAAAAATTATGAAATACACAACAGTTAATTATTTACAAACCTGTACAGCTGTACACCTGTTACTAGGTAGGCATGTTAGCTTAGAAATTTTGGCGATCGTGTATCAACGGGCCCGGTTCCTGCATGGTTCCTGTAAGGGACTCGACAAAATCCACTTTTAAGTTATTTGACCTACCAAAATAGTTTGCGATATTTAAGAACATACAGGTATGTCATAGATAAAGGGCAGGGTTTTTAATTTTGAAGGGAATTTTTTTTGGGGGGGGGAGAGATGATAACGACAAAACGCAACACGAAAATGATGGCGATCACTGCGCGATGTACCGTGAATGGCAAGGCGCGCTGAATCGCACTGCACCACTGTAAGCCGCGCAGGAAAATCATCATTTCTACTCCGAGAAACTGTTCAAAAATTACACAAAAGTGTCAACTGTCATTATATTAAGAGAAGTCTGGTCTAGGTTGACAAGGTCATTTTGCATAGTAAAAAAACACTCTTGACTCTAATTTTATCGAAACCAAACGGGCCCTACGCTACACGATCGCTGAAGTTCTCGTGTGTGATCGCAGCCATCATTTTGTGTTGGTTGCGCGATGCGCGCTTCAACATCCGGGACTGCAAAATTGTTATGCTCCGTTTTGCATCCCATGATGCTTTGCAACAGGACGCCCTCTGTTGGTAGAAAGCTATTTGCGATAAACCTTGTTTTCTAACAAAAGTGGCGTATATATAGGATCTTTCTCTTTCTGCACACTTGATTGTACTCGACCATGGCTTAAACAAAAGGGCTCATTACAAACCCTTTCCCATGTTGTGAACGAATAACGGAAAATGGGTCTCTCATGACCTTCACCTCAATCGGTCCCTTGAGATTTCAGTAATAAGGGGAGTCATGTCACAGAACGTAAACGTTGGTTACTGAACGATTGCCACTTCATTTCCTTGAACGTTTTCGTTGGTCGCGTGGGTAGCACGAACCGGCTTTTGACGAGGTCTGGTGTGAAGTCAGAACCACCCGTGGGGCGTATTAAAGGCATAATTTTTGATTTTCAAATAGCTCGATTTTTCAAAAAGGGGAGTGCAAAAAAAGAAAACTCAGAAAACTGTATTTTACATCCACTTTGTTTCTCATGCTTTGAAACAAAGGGGATGTAAATTCTAACTTTCTAATACGTGTTATTTTCAAACGTGGGAAAATCATCATTTTTGCTGGTAAAAACACAACTTTTCCATCGGTTAACTATGTTTACCATACACTGTAAAGATAAGTTTAAACGGTTGCAAGACTAATTGTTGCCCTTTAGGGGTGGAGCTACATTTTAAAGTAGGCGGCTACAAAAAAAATCATATCTAAATTGGTATGATTGTCTACAAGTAACTTACACAGGGTGAGTCAAAAAACGGAAACCCAAATGGCAGGACAAATTTTTTTAATGAAGTTCTGCATGTAGCACTATCAAAATCAAGATATGAAAGCCCAATTTATAAGCTTTGTTTTAGTACAAGAATCATTCAAATCACTTATGTACTTTTCAAGTTACAGAATTTTAAACACAAACACCGTCTTAACAGTTCTGTCAGCCAAACGAAAGCAATTCACATATAGGGGGATGCGCTGGAATTGTTTTCGTTTTGCTGAAAGAACACATACCATTTTTTGTGATACGTGGACAGAACTTTAAAACAGTGGTTGTGTTTAAAATTCCGTAACTTGAAAAGTACATATGAGTGATTTGAATGATTCTTGTACTAAAAGAAAGCTTATGAATCGGCTTTCATATCCTAGATTTTGAAAGTACTACATGCAAAACGTTATTAAGAAAATGGTCCCGCCATTTGGGTTTCCTTTTTTTTCACTCACCCTGTATACTTACAATGGCGGCATTTCCTAATTGTAGATGTATTATAAACACTATGGGGATCACAAGGGGAGGGAGGGGGATCAGGGGCGGCCCAATGATGGATTTCTTGAAAGTGCTCTTCTAATATGTTTAATATTCTGCTGATGAGTGCCTTATGGTACGAAACAGTCTGTCCAGAAGAGAGATATGCCAAAGTTTGTTTAACTCATATTCTGAATTTATTGCATGTATATATATATAGGCATATAAACATGAAAATGTGCACAGAATATCCGTCCATTCCTTGCAGTGTGTACTGTTGGATTTATATTAGATGGATGTTGGGACTTGGGGGAGTAATGTGTTAATGACTGAAAAGGAGGGAATAATGTTGTTGTTTTTTCGAGAAATTATGTAACTTCTTAAATAATGCGTTAGAACTTGGATATGTTATTGGGAGAAATTGCAGTTGACTCCCCCTTCCCCAAATATAAAAACTACACGAATGTACGAAATACACGAATGTATCAATGTAGCTGATAACATAATTTGTGCCATTATTTGTTCCACAAACAGTTTGTCACTTGATACGAATTCATACAATGATATGAATTTGATTTAAAAAATAAGAGATCATTTTCTAATTCTCCCTATATAGTATAATGTCCAGTGTCCAGTTTGCTGACGTCACGATCCTAAAACCTCACGAAGTCATTACGTTTTCCTATATAATATCTAAGGCCAAAAAAAAAAGTCTCCGGTTTCTGGTATGGAGCTTGCCTAAAAAGTGGTGCGGCGACGCAGCTTTTTTTTTTTTTTTACCTGATTTTTTTGCTTCAAATGTGTGCTGATGACTGCAAATGGTGCCCGACTAAACTTAGTGCAAATATATGGGAGTCCAGAGAGGCCACATAAAGCTTATTCTCGACCATAACCCAATCTAAAAACATGTTAAAATTGTGCAGCAGCAGGATTCCAGTCAAACCAGTGAGTTTGGCGGTTTTGAGAAATCATCTTTCATTGAAAAAAAAACTTTTTCATTTTGCCGACGCGCATGGCTACGGCGACGCGCGCGCATACCAGAAACCGAAGACTTTTTTTTGGGCCTAAGGGTAAGTTTGGTAAAATTTGGATGAATGGTTTTTAAATTAAAAATAGTCTAACTTTCTTGGACGTGCTAGGGGGTGCCCTTTCAGGCGATGACATCGCCATGCCACCGTTTTTATGCCCCGCGGCGAAGCCGAAGGGGGATACTGTTTCCGCCTTAATTGTCCTTCCGTGGCTGTGAGTTTGTCTTACATTCCCTATGTGGACTTGTGAACAAAAGATGTCCACATAATGCAGGTTGTGTTGACGTTATGTGGACTAAGCCGTGTCCACATAACGTTTTGCCCTTTCTGGAAAACAGGTTTAGAGGCATTTTGGGGTTAGGTTAGAAACACTATAGGGAATCATAGAAAAAAATTTGGTTAAAAGAGTTTTCACAGTTTAAGTAAAGTTATTTTTTGTACCGAGTTTTCTTAACTACACGAAAACAGAGGAATGTCCACACAAGGTATGTAACGTAAACCTGTGTGTGTGTACAGGCATTACATTCACTGTGTGGACTTCCGAACAAAAGATGTCCACATAAACCAGGTAGAGGAGACACTGTGCGGACTTGGGCAAGTCCACACAGTGTTTCCCCATTTCTGGAAAACAGGTTTAGAGGCATTTTTGGGTTAGGTTTATCGGTAGCAGAATGAAGAGAAACACTAAAGGGAATCATAGAAAAAAAATTGGGTTGAAAGAGTTTTAACAGTTTGAGAAAAATGAGTTTTTTCACTGGTTTTTCTAACTACACGAAAGCAATGGAAAGTCCACACTCGGTATGTAACGTAAACTGGGTGGGTGGGTGTGTGTGTGTGTGTCCGGACAAATCTTGTCAGCGCGATAACTTGAGCAATACTTAACATATGAACTTCAAATTTGGTTTGTGTATTGTTCTTGGTAATCCTAAGAAGCCTATAGCATTTGGGGCCGAAAGGTCAAGGGTCAATGTCACAGTGGCTGAAACAATAGATATTTGTCAGCGCGATAACTTGAGAAATACTTTACATATGAACTTCAAATTTGGTTTGTGGATTGTCCTTGGCAATATTAAGAAGCCTTTTGCATTTGGGGCCAAAAAGTCAAGGGTCAAGGTCACAGTGGCTAAAACAAAAGAAATTTTGTCAACGTGATAACTTGAGAAATACTTTACATGTGAACTTCAAATTTGGTTTGTGGATTGTCCTTGGTAATCCTAAGAAGCCTATTGCATTTGGGGCCGAAAGGTCAAGGGTCAATGTCACAGTGGCTGAAACAATAGAAATTTTGTCAGCGCGATAACTTGAGAAATACTTTACATATGAACTTCAAATTTGGTTTGTGGATTGTCCTTGGCAATATTAAGAAGCCTTTTGCATTTGGGGCCAAAAAGTCAAGGGTCAAGGTCACAGTGGCTAAAACAAAAGAAATTTTGTCAACGTGATAACTTGAGAAATACTTTACATGTGAACTTCAAATTTGGTTTGTGGATTGTCCTTGGTAATCCTAAGAAGCCTATTGCATTTGGGGCCGAAAGGTCAAGGGCCAAGGTCACAGTGGCTGAAACAATAGAAATTTTGTCAGCGCGATAACTTGAGAAATACTTTAACAACAGAAATACTTTACATGTGAACTTCAAATTTGGTTTGTGGATCGTTCTTATTAATCCAAATAGGCCTATCGCATCTGGGGTCGAAAGGTCAAGGGTCAAGGTCACAGTGGCTAAAACAATAGAAATCTTGTATTTATTCTTAGATCATAGGGATTAGGGATTAATTCATATAAAACCTACAGAAGACACTAATGCTGTCAATGAACGTTCCATGTGACCAAGGTACATGTAAGTTGATGTTAAAAGAGTGGTGTTATGTAATGGGAACAGTCACGGTTGCGGGCATTTGTGTTTGTAAACACACCTGACTTGTTTGCATTGGGCATTCCTCACTTAACATTTCCATTATTTGTTTAATAGTTGTTAAATCCTTCCGGTTTATGTTATATTCACTTCTCAGTGCACTTCCAGTAGCACCGTAAGTAATTGACAAATGGCTTTGTACACGGGAATCCAAGACATTGCCTGAGGCAATGCCTGCCACATTACAAAAGTATGATAACGGTGGTCCATTCTTTTGAGAAAGTTATAATTCAAACTAGAATTTTGTGACTTGTGACATGTAAAGTTTCAAGTATATGTTCCATCAAGGAAGGGTGTGTAGTTCTGTTTATAATAAATGGTGGAATATAATATGTAATTATATTCTCATAGGGCTGTGAATTATGACGTCACATGTCACGTGATGACGTCATGATGACGTCACATCAAGTTTCATCTATAACTATAATATTATGGTAAAGAACAACTTCGCCAGAGCATACATCGTTGATGCAAGTTCACATTTTTCACCAATTCTAAATTACAAGGCAATTCCGGTTTCAACCGGAAGAAAGGGTCACGTGATTTTGCACATAATATAAAAAATGAAGACCCTCGATAATTCTATCATATACCACGAAAATCATGTTCAGGTCTCTCACGGTTGATTTTATATTGATTTTTAAAGATCAAATCTATTAATCTTTAACGAGACGTCACGTAACCCATTATGACGTCATAATGACGTCACTTCAATTTTCATCTATAACACATCCCGGTCTAGGTACATACCAACTTTCAACCCAATCGGACCAGTGGTTCTGTAGATATTGGCCTTCAAAATATGCAATTTTAATATGGCGTCACATGTCACGTGACGTCATATTAAAAATAAGATGAAATAAAAAAAAGATACCATGTCTGTTTGCAAACAGAACACAGGGCTTTTCGCATTTTACAAATGTTTATGTTTCGTTGGTCCTTTTGCAGTCACTTGTCAGAGTGCTTCATGCAGTTAAAGGTTGTTCAAATGCTTAGAATAATTCCTAAAATATAATTTTATCACATGACGTCACATGCCCTGCAATGACGTCATCTTTAAAACCCTTCTCAATACACATTTTGTCATTGTGGTCTTGGTTTGAACCAAGTGTGAAAGAAAGTGTGCAATTTTGGAAGCAGAATAAAATCATAAATATTTTTAAAATCATTTAAAAAATCAAACGATGACGTCATCGTGACCAAATACAAAAAGAATTTTTAACATTGCATGTTGCGTTCGTGAGATATGGCTAAACGGTCCAAAAATTCAAATATTCATATATAATCTCAGGATGGCGTCATCATGACGTCACTTCATTTTTTTTTTACCTGTAACACATCCCGGTCTGGCCACATACCAAGTTTCAACCCAATCGGACTTACGATTCTGTAGATAAAGGACTTCAGAAATATGACAAGTAAATATTTGAAATCTGAAGCATTTACTTCTTTTATATTCATACTAGTAAACGCTTATAGTGTAGCAAAACCTAAAAGGTAAAAACTAATTATTTTCAGATTTTAGCAAATGGTTTTTAGTAAAAGTGTTTGCTTAATTTTCATTCATACAGATGCGAGTAAATGCTTCGAAATTGGAAGTAAAAGCAAATGCCATGTTTTATTCATACGAACATGGTACATGTATATCATTTGTACTTTATGAACTTTGTTAATATTAATTTTTCGTGATTAACATATAATAAATGCTGTAGCTTTTGCAATTTTGGAAGCAGAATAAAATCATAAATATTTTTAAAATCATTTAAAAAATCAAACGATGACGTCATCGTGACGTCACTTCGGACTTTGCTGCTAGTACCATTATCTACCTACCCAAGTTTTTCACAAATGTTGTGCAAATACCTATCACCTAACAAACCAAATACAAAAAGAATTTTTAACATTGCATGTTGCGTTCGTGAGATATGGCTAAACGGTCCAAAAATTCAAATACATGTATTCATATAAAATCTCAGGATGGCGTCATCATGACGTCACTTCATTTTTTTACCTATAACACATCCCGGTCTGGCCACATACCAAGTTTCAACCCAATCGGACTTACGATTCTGTAGATAAAGGACTTCAGAAATATGACAGTAAATATTTGAAATCTGAAGCATTTACTTCTTTTATATTCATACCAGTAAACGCTTATAGTGTAGCAAAACCTAAAAGGTAAAAACTAATTATTTTCAGATTTTAGCAAATGGTTTTTAGTAAAAGTGTTTGCTTAATTTTCATTAGCCTTGACCAAGGCGTTGGGCTTATCGATTCGCCGATAAAAAAAAAACCCCGATAAAAATCCCTAATCAACTTGGCAAGGCATAATTGCGTGCACATATCGATGCCCGTACGCTGCTAGTGTAACATATGGATTTGGCTATAGTCTTTGGGTTGTTTGACTATACTATATGTTAGGATAGGGTAGCTGTGGCTAAGAGCAGGATGAACAGATGACTACGAAGACTATACAAAGACACACTGGTAATGACTATGAGCTCAGCTATATGGAAAACTGGTTTATTTTCAAGAACTCAATATTCTACCGGTATTGTGTATGTACAGAACTATAACCTCAGACCATACGGCTGCGTCAGCTTATGGGTATGGCTGGGTACTAGAATACGGAAGTTGGAGACAGAAGACAGAGGTTCTGAAGAGTTTTGTAGATGAAGACTGGCCAGAGCATAGGGCTGAATCAGCTTATGGCTATGCCTCTGGTTTCCCAGGGAGAAGAAGAAGAACTCAATGAAAGTGGGAAAATGGGGACATTTTATACAGTTTCAGAGGGACCACTTGGAGTGAAAATAGGAGATGATGTCATATAAGGAAAACATAACTTATATGACATCATTTCTGAGTAAAGGTAGACTGACCATAGACTGACGTAATGGTCAGTCGGGGGAGTACCCTTATGAGGTCACTTTCCCCTGTACAAGGGTTAAATCACAGTCTTGGTATGCTGTGGGTGTATTGCTTGGAAAAGAGTGACGTGAAGACCTTGGGTGTAATGTGGAACACCTGTTGTGAGAGTGGTATCAGGGATGTGTGCTCAGGGTCAGTCTAAATTTCGGTCTTACACTAGTGAGAAAGTAACTAGTACCATACAGCAAGCGGCTATGCTTGTACATGTACGTACGCAAGTACACACACGTACTCGTACAACAGCCATGCACACACAGTACATTGTACATGCATGAGCTAGTCCGCGTAACCCAACGACAGGCCACGCGGCGCGTATATCCCCCACACGTACGTACGTACACCCACACGCAGAACATAGTAGGCCTACATTTACTGCCTTATTTACACCATGCGTACAGTGCGTACTCACGTGTGTGTGCTTGCTGGTTGTGTTAGTACCGAAACGTTACGATTCTGTAGATAAAGGACTTCAGAAATATGACAAGTAAATATTTGAAATCTGAAGCATTTACTTCTTTTATATTCATACTAGTAAACGCTTATAGTGTAGCAAAACCTAAAAGGTAAAAACTAATTATTTTCAGATTTTAGCAAATGGTTTTTAGTAAAAGTGTTTGCTTAATTTTCATTCATACAGATGCGAGTAAATGCTTCGAAAGTGGTAGAAAAAGCAAATGCCATGCTTTATTCATACAGACATATGGTATCGTTTGTACTTTATGATTAATTTGATTAATTTTTATTCATACAGATGGGAGTATTGCAAATGCCAGTTTTTATTCATACGAACTACCGTATGGTATTATTTGTACTTTTTCGCGATTAACATTAATAAATGCAGTAGTTTTTTGCGCAGAATTATTTTGCTTTATAATATCAAGGTTGCCCCAACCCAGCCTTGTAAATGACAAGTGCATATTTGAAATCTGAAGCATTTACTCCTTTTTATTCATACAAAACGAAGTAAACGATTATTAGGCCAAAAAAGGCTCTGGTTTCTGGTATGCGCGCGCGTCGCCATAGCCATGCGCGTCGGCAATGTAAGATGATGTCTTTCAATGTAAGATGATGTCTCAAACCACCAAACTCACTGGTTCGACTGGAATCCTGCTGCTGCACAATTTTAACGTGTTATTTCTCATAAAGTTATTTCTCATGTCTAAGTTTATTTTAAGCATGAAGAACAAAGGGAAAAGGATGTTAAATACAGTTTTTCTGAGTTTTTTATTTTTTGCACTCCCCTTTTTGAAAAATCAAGCTCCGCCCCCCAAAATTGTGCAAGATCCAACCTCTTAAAATTATTTTCAGCCCATTTTAACTGGCCCTGCCAATTTTCAGGATTTTACTACCAAACCGAATAATGTTTTCCATATTAGAACCAAATTTATATTAATAATGTTAATATATACCGCCTCTTTTGTACATTTAGGCCACGCCCACAAAATGGGTGGAAATTAACTGGTGTTCGAATGCTAGAATGTTATATTTTATGTTTAAGTTTATTTCAAACCATAGAAAAACAAGGAAAATGGATGTTAAATACAGTTTTTATGAGTTTGTATTGTTTGCACCCCCTTTTTAAAAAAAAATCAAGCTCCGCCCCCAAAATGGGCAAGATCCAGGATGGGTCCCGATCTTAAAATGAATTCTAGCCCATTTGGACCCCACCTGCCAACTTTCATGCTTTTACCACAAAGTGCACGATTTGGGCCAAAACTATGGACCTAAGCAGCTCCACTATTCTTGATCATGTTGCTTCGCCGCCTCGCCGACCATCTTCAATACACAAACATCACACCCTCACCCAGGTTTGTTTTTGATGGTGTAAAATCGAGGATTTTCTATTGTACTGCTTCCTCGATGTTTGTCCTCGATTTGACTCCACTCCTCGATTACTCGATGTGTTTCACATGACTGTGTTTCCTCGATTTACACCAGAAACATGCGTATACTTGTTCCGTAGTGGGGACTACACACGAGTTGTCCCATGTTACTATGGGAACCGAAGACACTGGGGACAGCAGATCGAAAGTCCCCATAACTCGGTCCTAATTTGCCAAACAATAAAAGAAAACTTCCCATAACGCGGTGACGGCCCGCCCACTTGTTTCGCTTTATAATACACCAGTAGTTGATCTAGAGGGGGTTAGGGGTTGCAACCACCCAGTTCAGCCGCTGACTAATGCTATGATACTATTAAAATGGGGCCAAAAATAATAAATGGACTGCTAAAGTTCCTAAATTTATTCTTAAATTGCAAAATGCAGGAGAAAGCATCATAGCTTTCAAAAATTTCGGGGAAAGCCTTCGGACCCTCCTAGTAGGGCGTGTCCGGTTTCGGTACGCCTTCACTCACCCCCCCCCCTGCATGTCAGCCCCCCCCCCCCCCCCCCCCGTTTCTTGAAAGCTAGATCCTCCCGTGGTACAAATGTATAGGCCTACAGCGGTAATGTGCATATAGAGTGCATGATCAAACTTCGCCTGCATGGCTATGATTTATGGGCTGACGGTGATTTAGCCCCTACGGTAGGGGAAAACTACCAAATGTTGAAAACAATCATGATTTTATTTTATTTCCACTTTTATTCACGCTTAGGTATCTTTACTAGGCCACTGGAGGTGATGCTTGGTACCCGCACTCTGGTGACGGTGAGCGGTTTCATGGTTGGGGCATCTATAATCGTCGCTTCATTTACCACCAATGTCGTCATGTTGACCGTAACTCTGGCATTCATAGCTGGTAATAATGTTTGGAGGATCGAGTTTTGACATTCTCTGACGATAGATTACAAATTGAATACATCTATTCTACAAAGACTCCAAATAGAGAATCCAATCGAGATGACCTTCTTCATTATTTTGTCTTTATCCATAACGCTATTGTATGCAAGGCACTGTGTTTAGAGAAACTTGAGAAAGAAAATCTAACCTCAATCAACCGAATTGCGTTGAGCAGTACGCTTCCACTAGCTAGCTGCTTTCTCGCCAGGGTACACGATCATTTGCAAGTTCAAAAATCTTTCGTATTATAGTATAGGTGCGGAATATTCTGGTGCCTGGCTATGCTTGAAATCGGTGTTTGTTTTTATATACGGTGTCCAGGATACAGACGGAATCAATTCGTCGTGGAATGAGACCTGAAAACACACGTTTTTCGAAGCCTAACGTCATACCGATCAAACATGTAATATTACACTACATGCGAGTATTGAAAAAAAATATGAGGATGTAAACGAGGCTCACGAAAACTTGGTTATAAATTGAACTCTTCATTGTTTTGCTTCCCTTCAGGACCTGGGCTAAATTTCATCAACATTACAACAAGGGGCGTCATCGGTCGTTGTTTTACCACAAACTATGCCACTGCCAGCGGTATTGGATTTTCGGGATTGGCGTTTGCCCTGATCGTCGTCGGGCCATTTACCCAATTGTTGTTGGATACGTACGGCTGGAGAGGTGCCTTGCTTATTCTGGGAGGGTTTAGCCTGCATCTTGGGGTCTGTGGCGCCCTCTTGCGTTCACCATCGACTGATGAAACACAGACGAACGCCACCTATCAGCAAGTGAGCCCTGGCGCAGAAGATGAAGAAACCGACAAAACGAAGCAGTCACGACTTCGCTCCTTCAAAGACGCCCTAAGCGCGCAAATGAAACATTTCGGCTTCTCCGTTTTTTTCAAGGTCTCCTTTTGGATACCAACTGTCGTGTTCACTATTGACAAGTTTGTAAGCAACCAGTGGCTGTTGTTTTACGTCTCTCAAGCACAAGCAAAAGGCTTCTCTGCGTGTGATGCCGTGACATTCACCACGGCCGCAGGGGTCGGCAACTTGACTTTTAAGATCTTTGCTGGTCCTATCATAGATCGTGGTTTGTTAAAATTGCGACCAGGGATCATAATGATGATCGTTGTATGTTCCTTTGCTCTACTGATTACTCCCTGGGTCGATTTGTATTGGCTGATGATCGTCAATGCATTCGTCTTTTTTGGTGCTTCTGGAATACTATCCGTAATGAGTGATCTATACACCAGGGAACTGCTTGGAGTTGAACTCCTGGCTTGTGCCTTCAGTTGGATGAATCTGATTGGGGCCATGTTAAATTTCTGTCTTGGCTTTATCCCAGGTAAGATTGTTTTCTCTAAGGAAGCCACTCGTTTGTTTTCATCCGAGGAAACGGGGCGGATTAAATGTTATCGCTTTCGACCTCTCACATTATTAAGACTCGACAAGAAAGTAATAATTATTTTTCTTGAGGACGCTACCAATTAGGAAGGGTCCGTGGGAAGAAGAAAAAGGGTGTATACATACTGCCACTTCCTCTGAACTAAAACAAAACGTATGAATTAATTTTACTGTACATAAACAAGCAGTAAAAAAGAAACTTCTTCGAAAATCATCCGTCCCACACAGAGGACATTGAGCCTGCCAACCGAGGACAATGTTTGGAACCCGTTTGGTCCTCGTCCTCGGTTGTACGCCATAAACACGCACTAAGGATTCACCTCTGCTCTAAATCCAACCCCTTCGGTACATTCACAACACAATTGTTTCATGTTTTCAATCTCCTACAAGGAAATAAAATTTGAAGGAAAAATTCATCCTGTTGTGTTACAAAAGGTCAAGAATTCAAATGAATGGCCCCTGTTAAAGTTGTTTTTCTCAAAAATACATGTACCCTCTTTTGAATACATCTTTAGGTTGGATATACGACCAGACTGGAAGCTACGACTTGGCCTTCTTCATCCTGGGATGTATAACTGCTTTGTCGTTGGTGGCGCTAATTTTGGAATGGATCCATGCGAGGTTCAAGACACGACATTCAAATTCAACACGAGATATTCCTTCACGCATTCCGTAATGAATTCGCCTCATTGAAGCGTATGAATATAAATGTAATGAAACTCCGTGATCACATCTCACAAAATGTCAATCTTAAATTATTGTACATGTAAATCCATATAAATTGTATGGCAAAACCAAAATCTTACGTTGCGAGGTCACGATGTTGCACTCATGCATGATACTCCTGAGCATAAAAACGTCGTATTTTGTACGTGCTTATGGTATAAATCGAGGACACACACTCATGTGAAGCATCATCGATTTATTGAGGACAGGAGTCAAATCGAGGACGACCAAAAAGCATCCTCCCGCCCCAGTTGATCTGAAAATTGCTGGAGAAAAGCTTGAGACGGTGAATGAGACTAAGCTCCAATTGGTCTCACAATACAGTCTAATCTATGCTGTGACTTGCAGGTCAATACCATGATCACTAACAGTAGCCGTCGGTTATGCTCAGCCGGTTGAAGTGCTTTGGTGTACCTGTGGCGGATTTGATCTCGGTGTACATTGGATATACATGATATAATTGCGCCCTGCTGTTGAGTATGCTGCACCAGTGTGGCATAGCAGCATCAACTCCCACCAAACGCAGCAAATTGAAAAAATCCAAAAAGGGCCCGCCACATTATCCTTGGCAATACACATACATTGTACACTGAGACTGTAGCCATCATGGGTGTCCAGACGCTTGAAGAGAGACGTCTTCACCTTTGTTGCCATTTGCTTCCAGATGCACGACTTCCAAGCAATACGCTGAATGGTTTCCTCACAACAAAAGCTCTTGTAATAGGAGCCTACGACACACTCCTTTTTACCACATTTCCCAGATCAATACCAAGAGATACGGTAACAGTTCCATTCCTTACCTCACGAAAACTTCTGAATCAACAATAACCGGTGCAAGTTTTCAGTTTCAATCTTATTCCAGTACATGTATATGTAATAATGTAACATTTTTCTCTCATTAATGTAATAATCTTGGCCAGCTGTCACGTAATCTTGTAATGTTGTTTATTGCAAATTCAACTTCTGAAATTTTTTTTGCGTATATAACAATGTTCTCAATTTTAATGTGTTACATATAATGTTTTACATAATTATAATATTTTTATTGTAAACACCTGTAATTCAGCTTCAGCTGCGAAACGGCGCTAATAAATTTGAATTGAATTGAATTGAATTGACCGCGATTAGAAAACGTATCAAACTATAACAACGTCTAGCCCATAAAGTTGCAGACCAGTAAAAGGTCTGAAAATGGAAGATCATGAAATGAGCTTTAATGTTCGTTTCAAGTACCTGTGAGAGTTGTGAATATTTTTCCTGAATTTTGGAATTCGTCGTGTATTATCACTGGGGTCTATGGCAGTTCATTTTACTGGTCTGCAACCTTGGTAGTCAAGGGCTAGACGTTGTTATGGTTTGATGGGGTAGCATAAAAAAAGTTCGAGAGTAGAGCGAGTAATGAATATGCATGACTATGACGTCACTAGAAGCTCATGAGTAATATATCACGGTACGTGTATAGATGCACTGTATGTACTGCATGCAGCGTGATCATTGTTTACGGCCACCACAGAGTTCAGTTATTAGGACAAAAACGAGCAAAACCCCTGTTCAGCGGTTTATAAGGGGCGGGGGGGGGAGCCCGGACCAACAGTGAGCGTCAAAGCCTCGGGAAACCGAATAGGGGTGTTGGGACGGTGTGAGACCATCCTCCCCCAGAAAAAAATAAAATTAAACTGTACATGTACATGTACTGTCGCCCCATTTAATGTATGTATTCGCGTTTAGTGGAGTCCTCTTTCTACTGTCGCGCCACCACCCTCTAGTGTCGTCCCACTTACCGATGATCATCACAGTTAACAAGTCCTCTTTCTACTGTCGCGCTACCACCCTCTAGTGTCGTCCCACTTACCGATAATCATTTAACAAGTCCTCTTTCTACTGTCGCGCCACCACCCTCTACTGTCGCCCCACTTACCGATGATCATCACATTTAACAAGTCCTCTTTCTACTGTCGCGCCACCACCCTCTAGTGTCGTCCCACTTACCGATGATCATCACAGTTAACAAGTCCTCTTTCTACTGTCGCGCCACCATCCTCTAGTGTCGCCCCACTTACCGATGATCATCACATTTAACAAGTCTTCTTTCTACTGTCGCGCCGCCACCCTATACTGTCGCCCCACTTACCGATGATCATAATTATTTTCGCGCGAGTGTGACGACACGAATAAGGCTGTGTGACGTCATGGTATGCATATTCATTACCCACTCTACCCTCAAACTTTTTATGCTACCGTTTGATGCGCGATAGCCAGTCGCCGCGATAACCCGCCACCGCGAGAGGGCGTTATCACGACCAACCAATATCACCAACGAATCGTCAGATTAGGAACAACGTCTGGGGAAATTCGTATCGGTTGTGTAATGCGCGCGCACCTGTTTGGCCTATTATATGCAGCCCGCATTCAAAACATTTCATGGTAATTCCGAACCAAACGCTTCAATTTCTTCCAGTAGCATGAAAGATGCAGCAAGACTTTTGTGCAACGTCACTGGTCGGCTCTTTTGCGGTGTGGCGTGCGTGGGACTGAAAATGGACCGTAATTGCCCGCAGAAGTAGCGCATGCGCACTATTTCCCCAATTTTTCAGGGAGAGATTTTACGAATTTCCCTAGACGTTGTTCCTGACGGATTGCACGCTTGTAAATAGGCCAAAAAAACGTCCACCGAGCTCATGAATAAAAGTTATACCCTCAAAATATGCTTTATTTGAGAGTTCTCAGGGCCATGGAATATTGAAGAATTGAAGACATAATGGCAATATACCTATGGCCCGGACTTGGGGCTTCCAATTCTGAGCATTTTGGATGATTGGGCTTGAAAGTGGCGCTATTAAGCCATGTTGTGAAGGGTTTCTTTTTCAAAATGGCTACTTTTCCAGTTGGGAAACATCATTCATTTTAGGGGTGTTCTTCTTTGAGTGAGAATATCTCAAAAAGTCAATGGTCAACCCACAAAAGATTGAAAAGTAAATAAAAGATGACATGTTGATCATCATTTTTCTGTAGATCCTGATCACCTGTGAGAGTTTCGAGTATTTTTAAAAGACTGTGAAGTGTGGGCATTAATCAATATTAAAACAATAACAATAACGGAGTCTCATACAGCGCACGTATCTACCAACAATTAGGTACTCAAGGCGCTGGAAATTATGTCAACTATTAAAGAAAGGTAAATCATATCGATATAAAAATCCGACTCCTTTGAAAATCGGACTTCTTTTCCCCATTATTGGTTAATCCCTCGCACGTGACCCGTCACTCTCCTAATTGTCGTACCGTGATCACGCGCAACTACCAACGAGTTCAGTATTTTCATGGAGTCGGATATTTACGCTACACCGGCTATTCGGCATGAATACGCCACTGGGCGGTGATGAAGAGGAACACACGACAGGAACTATAGTTTTGTCATTGGCCTTTATTGAAACTGTTCAAATATAACTTAGTGAAAATTTCTTCACTTTCTTTGGAGATAAGTTAAAAATAAATAATTAAAACTCCAGCTGCTCGTGCATAAAGAAGTAAAAATCTTGTATTCCCATTCATAAATGCGGCGCCCTTTTTTGGTTGAAAAGCATACTAATCTAGGAAAATCTGTAAAACTTATCTGTTTTGTACATTTTCAACTCCCGTCAGTTGCTCAAATGCATATCATTAATGACGCTCAAAATTTGTCCACATGGTCCGCAATGAAAAAAAATCACATCCGGTAGCCTATGGTGTGCATGCATTTCTATAGCAAACTTTTGGGAAAGTATTTGCGCGCATTGGCTAACCGCGGTCTACTGCTGCAGCCAGATGCTTCATACATAGGTCATGATAAATTACCCAGAATGCCATCCCAACTTCCTTCACAAGATTCTGTGAAGCTTATCTGCCCTTCCCAGCGCCCTGTTTGCAGGGCGGGGTACGATCGAACGTATTTAGCGGTAGTCCGCACCAGTAGGTGGCTGGGTAAGATCGAACTTTCTCATCCGCATTGAGCCCCCCCCCCCCCCCCATGATGTCCAGCTCTCTGCCGCGTTGTCATATTTTCTGAGTCGTTTCAGATATAGGTATATGCCCTGAACGAGTAAAGCTGATGAGTACACTTGATGTACATAATGCATGTACATGTATATGCTTTCAATGAGCCACATTTTGGGTTTTCAAAAAAGTTCAACAAGAAATGTCCTTATTGTAGAATGTTTGGAGTGAGGTAGAACCCCAAAATGCCCCTAGAGTGCATGCCGTGACATTAAAACAGCATGAGCGCTCTTAACTGCAGTCAAACCTAGTGTATTTTCAAAATCATTTTAAAGGGAATGTACAACATTTGCTTTTGCTGTAATTTTCAGAAATAAATGGATTTGGAAGATTAGTATGTTATAGAAAATATGGTTAAATTGATTTGTTTCACGTTTTGAGCTTGTAGATGCTGAAAAAAAACCCAAGAAAACCAGTCATGTTCTGTAGACTGGTTCCCTGAAACGGAGCAATTAATACACGTTGGGGAATTGTAAGGTCAGAGAATCAGTCTAGCATGCAGGAAGTATACCCCTTCACAGGTGTGTAATCAATTGCAAAGAATAGTGAGAATAACTAAATATGAAAAATTACGAAAAATTTTGAAAAGCCAATTTTCTCCAACGCTTGTCGGCCGACCAGCTTTGAAAAATTACAGTTTTTCTTGAAAATGTCAGCACACTGCCGGAGCAATTGTTGTATCTTCCTTTTAAGTTATCATATAATTCACTGAGAAATATTCACGAAAGGCTCCATCTTCTTATGGGCTTTGATGTTCGGTTGGTATTAATGCAAAAACCAAACAATCTTACAGTGTTATTTTTCTATAATTCAGCGCCCCTTCAAAGATGGTGTGCATGTGAACGTGTTTGTATGTGGCAGGTTCACGCAAATTTCCATCTTCTTATGGGCATGGGCGTCGCGAGGGGGGGGCAAGGGGGGGCACTTGCCCCCCCCTGGAAAAGCAAAAAAAAAAAAAAAAAAAAAAAGGAAGAAGAAAAAAAAAAAAAAAAAAAAAAAGAGGCGCGAAGACAAAGTGGTGTAAATTTAATGAGTTGGGGGGGGGCAAAATGTCCCTGCCCCCCTCTAAAACTGATAAATCGAGAATGTGTTGACAAATACAAGCATTTTTTGGCAAAAAAATTGTTTGCCCCCCTCTAGAAAAAATCCTGGCGACGCCCATGCTTATGGGCTTTGATGTTTGGTTGGTATTAATGCAAAAACCAAAGGAGGAATAAAAAGATTCGGTCAAAATCGTGGTATTTACTGTACAAATCACAAACAATAAAGTGCTAAAGACGCATTACTGCACCTGCTCACCGGCAAGGGCGGATCGGGGGGGGGGGCAAAGGGGGCCATCCCCCCTCCCCAAAAAAAAAAAACGTATCCAATTTTTGATGGTTTTTTAGTGACTTCGCAATAAAGGCAGGTAATGAGTACACCACCATCTTTTCCTGAAAAAAAAATTAGTTAAAGTGGTCAGAAATTGCCTCACATCGCACCACAGTGCATCTAGAATCCAAAAATTAGAATCCACACCGTATTTTTTTTGGGCACACTTTTTGGGGACAAATTTTTTTTTTGGCCCCCCAAAAAATTGTGTTCTGGATCCGCCCTTGCTCACCGGCCTACATCTTTAGTTAATTTCCGCATATAGGCCTAATGGGTAACATTGCCAGGCTAATGTGACTACAGATATGTTTTGTGGGTCATCTGTCCCCCCCCCCCTTCCACATCTGCCTCCATTCCAAGAAAAAGAGGAGATATACTGTTTTATTCGTCTACGTGTATTTGGATTCTTGCTTTGATTCAGCCCAATTACCACATAAAAATTAACGCAACAAAATGACACAAAATATAAGGTGGTACATGTATACATAATACGACGGTTGGCTGTATTCACCATTATAAAGTGTGCTTGTTCTTGAACAGGTGATGTGGGTATGGCTCAAGATCCTTGATGTGCAGTCAGCAAGGCAAAGAAATCCAGCAATTAGAGACGGATCGTTTCTTATATCAATCATGCTTTTTAATGGTTTTGTCAGTATACTGGTGTTGCTCTTCACACATCCGTTTACTATTGAATGCCCATAAGCTTTTATTTTGGTAGGTATAGGCCTACATAGCGCCCAAAACACAATATTATTATATCAAGAGAGGTGACATTGTAAAACTGTGGGATTTATGCACTATTTTGTGCACTGTTAATTAAAGGGTGCTGCTTTTAATGAGGAATGACTCTAATTTAATGTTGTCACTTCCATCTCCCCTGGATCCATTCCAAAATTAGCGCCACCAACGACAAAGCAGTGATACTTCCCAGGATGAAAAATGCCAAGTTGTAGCTTCCAGTTTGGTCGTATATCCAACCTAAACAAGTAATCAATGAGAGGATCTGTATTCAGAACGCAATCAATGAGAGGATCTGTATTCAGAACGCTATTTTTCGCAAATTGTTCAATCGTCTCCTTTTGCAAGTCGGGCATTTCAACTGAAGTAATACACAGTACACGTTTTTGCATATAGATATATTCGCTGCAATCTATTTTGGACCTTTTATACCGTACCAGTACCTGTGAATCAAAGAGTTTGCGTTGACCAATTAGTTCACGGCTTTTGGTCAGGTGACAACGCTAAAAACCAAATATGGGCGGAGCTTATTACCAAATTCAGAACAGTCTATTAATTTTTTTATTTCTTTTTTTTCCCCCGTGTTCATGGGGGGGGGGAGGCATTAACAAAACATAGCGTGGACTCCATAAGAACATAACCTTTGAGATTAACGGCATGGATGTATTTTCAGGCATAACTAATTGCATTACTTTTTTCACTGAATGCATGGCCGACATATAGGATGGATCCACAGGCTATAGGCCTTTCGGTGGTTAAATTATTTAGACAAAAATATCCTGTGGTTTTTTATCACCATGTCTTACCTGGGAAGAGGCCAAAACTGAAATCCAAGACAGCTTCAATGAGCGCCATCTAACTGAAAGCACAAGCCAAGAGTTCAACTCCAATTAGCTCCCTGGTGAAGACATCTGCAACCGCTGAAATCCCACCAGACGCACCAAAATATACCGAGGCATTGATAATCATCAGCCAGTAGGAGTTTACCCAGGGAGTAATCAGTAGACCGACGGAACTTACAAGTACCATCAGTACGATCCAACTTCGCAATTTCAACAGACCACGATCTATGATAGGACCAGCTATGATCATGAAAACAAAATTGGCGACTCCTGCGGCCGTGGTGAATGTCACGGCATCATACGGAGAGAAGCCCTTTGACTCGGCTTGTGAAACGTAATACATAAGCCAATGGTCGGACACATAGTTGTCAGTCATGATTATGATCGTTGGGATCCAAAAGGAGACCTGGAAACAAACCGAGAATCCGAAATGCTTCATTTGAGCACCTAGGGCGTCTTTAAAGGAGCGTGACTGCTTCGTTTTTTCGGTTTCATTACCTTCTGCGCGTGCGTCGGGGTCAAGTGATTGGTAGTTGCCATTCACCTGGGTATTAGTCGAGGGTGATCGCAAGAGGGCGCCACATACCCCCAGATTCAGGCTCAATCCTCCCAGAATAAGCAAGGCACCTCTCCAGCCGTACGTATCCAACAACAATTGGGTAAATGGCCCGACGACTATCAAGCCAAATGACCATCCCGAAAAGGCGATACCACTAGCAGTGGCGTAGTTCGATGCAAAACGATGAGCCGTTACGCTCCTTGTGATTATATTGAAGAAACTCATTCCAGGTCCTGCAGCCAAATTCAATAATAAACACTGGTTCATCACGTGTCGATGCTACGCCCAACTATTTGGCCCACTGTGTTGGGGACTCCCAATTATAGTTGATTAAATATGCGAGTTTTAGGTCACTAAACGTTTCACTTAGAGGCATATAAATTATTTGCATTTATCTCAAAAGTAACCTGTACCGAATTACTATTAAAATGCCGATTTGGATTAGGCCTATCGTACTGATACTTTAAACGTCCCGTGAAATCCTTCCGTCTGCCTTGCTGTCATTTAGAACGCAATGGATTAAATCGTGTTACGAGATCGAAATGTTATGCATGGTTTTCCACTGTATATTTTTTTTCGAAAAATCATTTGAATGATCCGGCGACTCGAACGGAGACTATTAGGACCTAGACGCCAAAATACAAATTCAAGGTCCAATTTCATGGAATTACTAAGGCCAAAAAAAAAATAATAAATAATAGTTCTGCTTCCGGTTACTCTACCTACCCTATTTTGACAGTCCCCACCCTATTTTCTTTTGGGGGGGGGGGGAATGGGGGAAAAGCGAAAATTATCAATTACCACCTTTTACCCTTGATACACGCAGACACCTCCATTATGATCGTACACCCAAAAAAAATTGCCCAAAGTCATGTAATCGGAAGCAAAACTATTTATTTTTTTTTGGCCTAGGCAGATAATATTAGTGTTCAAAGCAGAAATCAACCAAAGCAGACATCGCATTATTATTTCGGCCGGTGACCTGTTTTTGTTTAACAAGTATATTCTAAACAGTCAAATTTGTGTGCCTAATTAAACAGCCCTGCTATTTTGCATTCCGCAGTTGATGGTGGGGCTTTGCATTTAGCGATGTGCAGGCGACGAGCTTATATGGTTTCTCACGCGGATGACACGATGGGGACAATCTAAAGGGAGTTTTGTTTTAATTAAATTTGATTTGTTTCATAGGTTTGTTTAACTACCTGTCTAGACCGAATCTCACTGAGAGAGATACGGCTGATATAATTATCTCCATTACAAAAATAATTTGCAACTGGTATGCGTAAATTAACGGTTACATGTACACAGAAAATATCTTTGGCTGCGTATACAGCATTGGACGCCTTTTGGCTTCCGTCTCGTCCGATTCCCAAACATTGAGGGATGACAAACTGTGCCGATGTATCCCTTTTTAAACCCTTTTTGTTCAATGCCTTCTCCAGAACAAATAATTGTGCAACATGAGAATTATGCATTTTGATGGCCAACAATGTTTTTCTTTGTGGAATTGGAAATTTTCAGTGAAAACTGCATGTTCTCGATCATTGAGAAAAGAGCAATGAAATCACAATATGCATAGTCAGTGATTTGTACAATTATTGGTATGTACTGTGATTGGTACGTACAGGATCATAATTATTTGCAATTACCCCGAAAAAATACCGATTTAATTACAGAAACCTTTTCAAAAGTGAAAATAAAGCTAACTGTTCAAAGTGGAAGGGGCTGGCATTAAATACCCTGTGAATTTATTCCACATGAAATGATGTAGATTGGAAGGAAACCAGGCTGAAAGGGTTTTCCAAATAGCCTGGTGCGGTTGCGGGTACACTTGTTTTCACGTGCATTATAGCAGTGGAATCCATTTACGATCCCCAAGACCCATAAAAATTGGCATTTCCTCTGTTCTGAAAATGTACATTATCCATTGAGCTGAAACTTCAACAAAAAGTTGGTTGTTATGTGCCCCTCTTAAAATGTTGAGCAATTATGTTGCTTCAAACCAAAACATATGCCCACAAAAACAAATGATCTTTACGTACATTTAATAGTGTTCAAAATTGGTGTACCTTTATTCACAGTGAATAAACAGGTCCTATTCCATTTGAAATTTGTTCTCGTTAACTCTCGACGAAAAGGCCAGGCCTTATTCAGAAGGAAAATGTTTATATGAAATATGAACATCTAAAAACAATAACACTGAAAAATATTTTACCAGCAACGAATGCCAGCGTTACGGTCAACATGACGACACTGGTGGTAAATGCAGCGACGATTATAGACGCCCCAACCATGAAACCGCTCACCGTCACCAGAGTTCGTGTACCAAGCATCACCTCCAGTGGCCTAGCAAAGAGACCTATATACACATAAGGCCCAAAAAAAAGTCTCCGGTTTCTGGTATGCGCGCGCGTCGCCGTAGCCATGCGCGTCGGCAAAATGAAAAAGTTTTTTTTTCAATGAAAGATGATGTCTCAAAACCGCCAAACTCACTGGTTTGACTGGAATCGTGGTGCTGCACAATTTTAACGTGTTTTTAGAGGGGGTTATGATCGAGAATAAGCTTTATGTGGCCTCTCTGGACTCCCATATATTTGCACTAAGTTTAGTCAGGCACCATTTGCAGTCATCAGCCGACATTTGAAGCAAAAAAATCAGGTAAAAAAAAAAAAAAAGCCGCGTCGCCGCACCACTTTTTGGGCAAGCTCCATACCAGAAACCGGAGACTTTTTTTATTTGGCCTAAATATGAATAGAAGAAAAAAACAGTTTTCAACAATTAGTAATATGTTTCCTACAAATAATCGAAAGTGAAGGCTAAGACTTTTTGTATGAATTAACTTTTACATGCGATGTTGATAACGCCATTGATAACAGATATAGTCCAGCCGATCACCCAGGCTTGGGCGGCGAACTGTTCTTGGAATGTCGGCAACATTTCACCCAGACCCTGGATGATGCCCGCCCATAAAAACCAGTTCAAAAACAGGCAGAGAACTGCAAACCAGTCCTGGTAACAACTCTTAGCATCATTCCTGGCCATAATACAACTTCTCCCAAATTGCTGTGTCAACGTCAATGCGAGTTATACTGAATTACTGTCACGATTTGTTCACCACACGGCAGATGTGGTTTTGGACAATTATATTCGTCATACAATCCTTTTATTTAAAATGTGCGTGTGTCATTAAGTTGGTCAAAGCCGATTTATCCATTCTTTAAGTTAACAAATCCAATTAAATTGATTTCTATTATAGCTGATGACTTTTGAACAAAAACAAAACCTAAATTATACACTTTGGTCGTCCCAAAAAAATATTGTACTTTTAAAAAAATGAAACGAAATACAGTCAGGGGCGGACCCAGGAATTTTTGCAGGGGGGTTTTCATGGGCAAAAAAATCTGAAATATAGGCAGGGTTTTTTCCGGACACTCGTACCATACTTTCAATGGGGGCGCTGTTTAAATCCTACGATTATTAACACTATAGGCCTATATAACACAGAATAGTCTACATATACCCCAGGACCCAGCTAGCTCTGTCCGTATTTTGTGCAAAAGCGGACATTATTACCTGTACAAAATGTTTGGGTGTCAGAGCGGGGGGGGGGGGGGGGTGCGGTTCGCATTTTAATCATGAATTTCTATGGATCCGCGCCTGGTTACAGTGCTATAAAACTGTATCGAAGAATGGCAGATCTCAATGTACATTACGTATGGTTTTCAAGATGTGAGAGGGAAGCGTATCACTTCCGACGCATGCGCATTTAATTCAAGTCACAATCAATCTCGTCCCCATGGCATCGAGCAGTACACTTCCACTAGCTGCTCTCGCACCATAATATTGGACATTTTGCATATCCAAAGATTTGTATATAACAATTAGGCGGCACGAAAAGTCGGGTGCCTTTACAATACTGCGAGTCAATATTTAGTTTTTGTATGGGACGTCCAGGGTATAGACAAAATTAATTCGTAGTGACGTCAGATGGGAAAATACATTATCTTTTTTTTTCAGAGAGATGCATGCGATAATCACACAAATCCAACGTGAACTATATTACCCTAAATGCGATAATATTCAGGAAATTTAAGGAGAGTTGGACACAATAATTCACAATGAAACGGATGGACGGATGTCATTATAACACGGACCAGAATGCGCTATTTTCATAGAATATCGCTTTGGAAAAAAAATTCTGAAATCCCCGGTAAAAATTCGCCAATTGAGATATTGGGCCGAATTATGGTAGCGTGTACATGTGGAAATCAGATAGTGTTTCAAAGCTCCTGCCAGAGCTAAAAAATATTATATCCACCTGATAGATATTTGTTGTGCGCATGTCCAAGTAAACGGGGTCCAGTTTCAAATGGTCGACTCATTCCAACCATCCTCGTTCGAGTGAAGTTAAAGGGTGCATGCAATGTAATTTTGTTTAATGCTATCCTTGAAACTGCACATTTTGTGTCCCATTTAACCTTATTTTCAATTTTCATTTTGCCACTTTCAAGGGTATTTTGGTACCTTTTTGGTTTATGCTAATCCGAATTTAGCTACAGTCATGAGCAAAACTGTGTGTGTCATTCCGGGCATGCGACAGAAACCGCAATGTTACAGCTATTTCAGCACCAAAGGTTGCAAGAATTTGGAATCTTTTGCTGTCATAAAATTTCTTTTCTTTGGTGATTCTTTGTTGTGTAAATACATTGGCAGTACGCCGATACAAATGTTTTCAATGAGCAAATTTTGGGTTCACTATTAATTTGAACAGGAAAAAAACCCTAAACTGAACAGTGTCTTAATTCCTGAAATGACATCACAGCAACAGAGCCTTCTGTTGTTCGGAAAAGCCTGGACAATTTTAAATGTTTAAAGAAGTGCACTTTTCAATAAAATAAAATAAACCAAAATTATGAGATGTCAAAATAGTTACCATTCATTTTAAGAGGAGTGGGAAGTCGCACAAAATGTATTCCTGAGAGAAATTCAACGCATGAACCCTTTAACTAGCTCGCACAACTTAGTTCATAATAATGTGCCCAGCCGCTTTAGAATTCATCCATTGTGGGTTTTTTAACATTCGTGAGGCCTCGTGGCGCAATGGTAGCGCGTCTGACTCCAGATCAGAAGGTTGCGTGTTCGAATCACGCCGAGGTCAATCCTGTTTTTTTTCCGGGTCGGGGAAAGGGATAGGGCTAAGCCCTACAGGTGAATAAGGACTCCGAAATTGATATTATGGAGGCACAACATTATGATTTAATTGCTATGCTGTGTTTCGATTATGTCTTTCATTTTTAATCGATTTATTTTAACCATTAAATATCCAGTATATAAATGGGGAGTGGAGGGGGTGGCCGAATCATGGAAACCGGAGCCTGGGGGCCGGGACACTGTTCTGTAATGCCGTCGAAACCATCTGACACGCTGTTTGTCAGCGATTCGGCTCGGGAGGGGGGGGAAGGGGATAAACAGTGGGGAAAAGGGGGACTATAAGGGGAAAGAGAGTGGTATATGGTTGATCGGACTAAAGCAGGGAAGGGAAAGGAACTATACAGCCCCTTCAGCCCTACCCCAGTTGCCCGGATCGTCAGAGTGTCACGGTTCAGTAGGATAGCTAACAGTGACAACCTTCTCACCGGGATGCCTGAACAGAATGACGATCTCACAAACTACCCCAAACACTTATACATGAAATTTGAAAGCAGAAGAGTCTCGCTTTTATCAGAGCTATTCCTTAGAAATGCGCGCCATCTCCGGGGCTGTTTCCCAACGGGTACAGTTTATCGGGTAGAGTTTGCGGTGCTTAAGTCTTTGGTGCGTGGTTGCCCGTTCAGTGGTTCGAATCGGCTCATGATAGGCCTAAGTAGGGACTAGCCCGTCCGACTATTCTCGTTTTTCGGAAACGGCCGCCGGACATATCAATTATACTGATTGATCACGTGTAACTTAGTACGAACTACATGTATATGGCTAGTTATGCGCTTTAAGAACTTCAAATTCCTAGCTATTCCAGCTGAGTAGGCCTAAGACATAACTTAACCCTAAAAGGGCTGGGCGGAATCCGCCCCCCCCCCCTCAACTTTTTCCGCGATAGCCTTGATTTTTTTTTTCGCGACCCGAGCTGTTAGGACTTTTTAGCCTCGAGCCTTGCGCATCTTTTGATATCAAAAAAATAAAAATCGGACTAAAATAAAAAAATTCCGGCGCAATGCGCCGTGAAAACTGGATTTTCCCATATACGTCGTGTACACAGAGCAGAATTGGCATTCGCACATATAAGTAATTAGCCATAATTCCAAAACCCTTTGACCTATAGTTATGAAATTTCTTAGGTATGTTCATGAAGAGTTGCTCTATGCATGTACCGAGTTTCACTGGTTTTTCGTCACTCGATGGCCGAGATCTTGGGGCCGTCCCCCCCCCCCCCCCCTAGCCTTTAGTCAAGTCCCACGCGCCTATACCCGGACCATCCGGACACGTAAAGCACCCCGGATGCTAGACTAGCACGAGCGGCGAAGCCGCGAGGGCCTTTACCATCTCGTGGAGAACGCTTATGTTTTCTTTACATTTGTCTACCGATTTGGTAGACATGCATAATGCATTACTCGTTGTGAATTGACCAATGAAAATGCAGAATTACTAACGTAAATCAGCCGTCGTCTGGCGCAAACCACCGTTAGATGATTGGTTTATATTGCTTGATTTATATTACGTGAATAAATGAATAAGTGATTAGTTCCACGAGATAGTAAAGGCACTCGCGGCTTCGCCGCTCGTGCTAGTCTTTTTACGTGCCAGCATCCGGGGTGCGTTACGTGTCCGGGTAAGCGCGTGGGACTTGACTAAAGGCAACCCCCCCCCCGGCCCCCCGGCTGAGTGGTCAAAATAACCCGGCCCTTTTAGGGTTAAAATATAAAAATAAAAATAAAGATTCATCATTCTGTCTCTCTTGAAGCAACCATCGTGGCCTTGTGGCGCAATGGTAGCGCGTCTGACTCCAGATCAGAAGGTTACGTGTTCGAATCACGTCAGGGTCATCTTCGAGATCTCTTTTTTTTTTGAGGGGGGGGGGAGAGATCCGGGAGCCGGTAGGCCTATTTGATTGGTACGCCTCAGATTCAAGTGCCAATTTTCAGCGTTATCTTCATTTTTTTCCAACAACGTGAAACTTCAAAAAAGCAGAGGGGATTAAGACGATCGCTTTCTAGTCTCCGTATGGCAGACATTATTCAAAATGACAGAATAATTATGAACTATGACAGACCAGAGTTGCTGACTCGAGTCATGTGACTTGGACTCGAGTCGGACTCGAGTCGCTATTTTTGTGACTTGTGACTTGACTTGTAAATACCAGCTTTGACTTGTGACTTGACTTGGACTTGCAAACAATGACTTGTGACTTGACTTGGGATTGCAAAAAATGACTTGTTACCAACCCAAGTCAGACGCTACTCGATTTTTTTTTAAATTGAAGTCGCCCATAACAAGGCCCAAAAGGCCACTCATGGTGTTTATAAATGCAGTTTATAGATCCAGCGAGAAAGTTTCATTCCAGAAAATAGACCTCAGTGACTGAATCCAGTAAAATGAATAGTTCCCACTAGTTTCAAAAGTTTTTAATAAGACTGTCACAACAAACTACAGTTTTCAATGACCAAGTCTCTTGCTTAATGTAATGGTTGAACAAACTTTGAAGGAACCTTTCATGAAAAGAAAGCATGCCTTTGTCAATTGCATGTAAAATACTGGATAGCTTAACCCATTGGTATAGGCGTTTAGTATACATGGAAATTGAACAATAAAGTGTTAGTATACTACATGTAATCGAGTGAGTGAAGTCTTTTTTCATGTCATCTCAGCATTTATTTCTACAATGTAAAATACATTTATTAAAGTATACAAAGGGCTAATATCCGACGGATATGTGATAAACTACAAGAATAGTAACTGCAACACATTGAAAAAGGGGAATTAAGGAGGCATGTTCAAAATAACTCGTAAGTTAACGCCAGGTTCTTTTTTAAAGCTGAACAAAATAATGTGCAACTTGACGTGTTCTTGGACAAAGATACTTGACCAAACATGCCAAATGACTTGTGACTGGACTTGTGACTGGACCTAATGACTTGTGACTTGACTTGGACTTGCAAACAATAACTTGTGACTTGACTTGGACTTGCAAAAAATGACTTGCTGCCACCTCTGTGACAGACTTTCGTCTAGCATCTTCATCATCTGATGCATCATGTCAACGAGGAATTTTCATCATCAGCTGGTTTTCCGATGCATGATAGCCGCACGTGTGCACCGAGTACCAACCGACCATTTTCAGCAACGATGGGCGTCACGTGGTTTTAACGGACCTATCACAGTGCTGGTTTGTTGAGTGTGTATGTACGTTACCGTCTTGCGCTCACGATCTCCCGGCAAAAAAATATGAACGCCTTAATGTAGGAAATAAGAGCCCAAGAACATCTCAGACATGCCGAATAAGACCAAGAAAGAAAAGGTGAGTTATTTGAGAACACCGATCGTTGGTGGAGAAAGACGTTCAGTTCGTTTGGGATCCCGGAATGTCGCTGTGTTCAGGTGTTGCCTTTATTACAATTTACATGCAATGTGGTGCATGTGTACTGTCAGTGTCATTTAGACTGTACGTTGCAAAGGCTGTAGTGTAATCCATCTGATATGGTCCATCATGATTATGTACATGTACACTTGTCACGCGTTTAGTACGCAATAGTTATTACTACATTGTACTACTACTAGTACAAGGCCATATTACTACTAGCTTATGGCTGTAGACAGAAATGTAAGGAAAGACTGCAAAAGAGGGCAATAATGCCAGTTTATTTGTACTTAATTTTAGGCAGTAAAGTGGATATTTAGCCGGATCTGGCTTTGGGAAAGATTCCCATATCTGGCAATCACTAGTATGGTGGTGTACCCTAACGTGGCGCACTTCGAAGCATACCCAAATTTCCTCGTGTAGTGTTGCCAAACCTCTTTGTTGACAAACCTCAAATTCATGCAGTGAAATACTGGTACTTTTACCTTATTAATACTTGCTGTTTAACCTATGTGAACAATTTCGGTTTCATAAAATTTAAGCCGAAATTAAAAAACGGTGGCGTCCGGAAATTGGGCACAATTTGGCGGAGTGTTCCCTAACGTGGCACACTTAAATAAATCTCGGGAAATTCCAAATTAACATTTAAAAATTTCTGAAAACTTGATAAATTCTGATAAATCATTATTATCTCTACTTACATACCCAGCCAGATGTTTGTCACAAAATTATTTTCTTATTTTTCGGGGCATTTTCAAAGGGTTCACTTCGCACTTGAAAATAAAATCGGAAAATCACGCCAAAATAAGTTTTTCTTTTAACTTTGTAGCGGGTAAATAAATTCGCGATTTATGAACGGGAGTGTTTATAACTTGATGAAATTTCACTTTCTGTGAAATTTCAGTTAAAACTTTTGCTCTAGCTAGGCGCTACAGGCGAAAAATCAAAGTGCGCCACGTTAGGGGGCGCGCCACGTTAGGGTACATCAACAATATTATTACTTATTAGCCCCACATGTCATGTGCATGTGTGGCCTAGCCTCTGTATTGCTGTGCTGTACGTTCGGCCACACGTCTGGTTTCCCAATCTACTGAGGAGTTTAGTCCGACCCTAGCACATAACGACTCCAGGACAGGATAATGTCTGAATTGCTCAAAAAATTTGAAGAAAGATTACCTAATCCACCCGGAGGGCAAAAGATGAGACATCATAGAATACAACCGTATGCAGTGGTATGAAGAAAAAAAATGCCAAAAAATAAGTGCGCCAGTTTTGGATTAAACTCCTCAGTAGGTTGGAAAACCAGACGTGTGGCCGAACGTACAGCACTGTACAGCGCAGCAATACAGAGGCCACACAAGTGGGGCTAGCCATCACTCATTTTTCCCTTCAGTGACCAGTCATGCCAGTGACCTATCAGTATCAGCCATCAGAAAGTGATATGTCCTAAAAATTCAAATTTAGCAGGGAAAATATTGAAGTATTTACTGAGAAAACACTTACTGAAATGTTCAGACCAGTCTCATACGGTTTGTGCACAGGGTGAAAAGTGATGGCCAGATATGGGAATCTTTCCAACTAGTCCGAATTTGAGAGTCGGTTTGGCCTAGTGGTACTACTTTCCTTGCCTTCCACCGCTGTGACCCGGGTTCGAATCCTGCCCGGGCCAATATGTGGATTGGGTTTTTAGTTATACAAAACCAAAAAATGTTGAATGAGCGCGACTAGGGGTATCAAACCCGGGATCCTTCACTAGTCATATATCAGACGTGCCGTGCTACATGAGCTGCCCGAACAATGGTGGTAATGTAGGCCTACTTGTCTACGTGCCAAAGAGGGCGCTGTTAGACCTCTCCGGATAAATATCGTTTCCTAAAAGAAAGCCGGATCCGGCAATGTGTCTGCTACCTGTATCTTATTTTTATGGGAAACATACAGTTACTGAGTTGGGGCCTACTGGCATTATCACTGGGACCCCAGGAGTAGAATTTCTAGAAACACACGCAAAACAAAAGTAGGCATAGACGGGGTCTAACAGTTGATAAAATTCACAGAAATTTCCATGACCCATTGTCAATGAGGCAAAGATTAACGCTGCATGCTTGGCGAGCTGGTATGGACACAAACTGTAAGAATGTGTGAGTAAATAATGGTGTAAGACAGTCAGCTGAATCTATATGGCTGGAAATTCGGAAGATCACAGTGCATCGTTTATTAATATTAGAGTAGACTTAATCACAAGTATTGTTTCGTACTTCAAAGCACTATCGGAAAGGAAAAAGGAGCAATATCTCCCTTTTCTCTTCTCATAATTGTTGTAATACAAATTCACTTAAGAGGTATGCAACACAGTCCTTCTGATTTGAAAATCACAGGACGTGCGATTATTTGCACTTCTCGGGAAGCTTTTACTAGTTTTAGGCGTGTGATGGCGTGGGGGTGTGATCGCACGCCTCAAAACAGAAGGACTGCAATAATGCCTATTCAGACCAATTAAGGCAGTTAATTATATCAAACACGCACCCCATGTCATGTGTAGTACCCTACAACAAGTGGCTGGGTCCAGAACTCACTTGAAATCATGTCGACTTTGACAAGGATACCTACATGTACCTACATGTACATGTATGATGTGCATGTGTACATGCTTTGAACATGTAATAGAATGGAATAGCATGTGGAAAGGTCAATGACCTGGTTGTCGTTGGCAGCACTTCACCATGACAACAGTAGAGCCTGACTTTCTCTTAGAGCAATGAAACTAAACTGAAGTCCAAGCAAAAGAGGGATCATATATTTCTTCTCTAGTAGTACTATGAATTATAAGGACAGTAAGTTAATCCATCAAATATTAAATCAAGCTGACAAACATACTGTTCCTGTATGTGACAAAAATGATTTTTATGAAACTTCTTTCGGTGCATCTGTCATTTGTGAGGAAATTAACTTCACTCCTGAGTCCTTAATTAATTATTAGATCACTCTTGGATCTCTATCCTGTCTCTTTCTGTAGTGTATACAGAACATTGTTACTGTTTTGTGTTCTGTATTTTTTTTAATTTGTAATGTTTCTGTTTTTGCAGGCTGCTACTAAACCAGCAGGAGGCAACAACAAGACTTCCAGTAAAGATGGCATAGATGGTCCAGACGAGGTAACATCTGGGCTTCCAGTTGCTGTACATTATTAGTATTATCCCACAAGCATGAGTGGAACATGGAATAATGTAGTGCATCTGTGCGAGTGGTAAATGAAACACAGACGCACTAACATTTTCCGTGTTCCACAAGTGGTAAAGAATTTATCTTCGAGCAAACTTGACGCACGGTAAAGATGGAACGAGCTTGCAGTACACGAACTCAGCGGTTATCAGAATTCGGTAGAAAAAGCGTGCGCATCTTGGAATAGTGCGAAATGCGGAATGCGATAAGGGTTTGTGGTATTAGGCATACATCACACTGATAGACCAATCAGGATCAAGGATTCAAGTCTGCTTGAAGATAAAATGTATAATATTATTATAAAATGTGTTATGGTTTAGAAACTCACAATGCTAGATGCTTGAATTTTTTCATTCTTACTGTGACCCTTGGTTCAGACAGGCGTTCCAGAGTCGCGCCGAACCAAAATAAAGTCAAGATTTGAATTAAGTACATGAAAAGTCTGATGTCTGAAACAATTAGGAGCAACTAGACGTGCCAGATGGCGAAAGATCGACTGTCAGAGTTGTGCAGAATGACTTGATTCAGACGTCGCTCTAGTCATGAGCGAACTCAATGCAAATGTATTTGAATAAGTATTGACCGTACAACATTTCAAAATCCACCATACAAATTAAATATTTGTGGTTGTTTTAGCGCGCTATTTGCAACATGGTGTGAAAGCAGCAGGAGAGCGGCCAAGAATCGAGGTTCAGTACTCTTTTCCTCCTCGCATCAGCATAGATGACAATGTTCTATACTGTCCTTCTTTTCTTCCTTTCGGCCAAATTAGGATTAGGATTTGTCCGCTGAATTTTATGGGTCAGAAATTGCTCAAGAAAAACAATGTCCGATATGCTGGTAGTGTTCGAAAACATAAGCAAACCACAAAAAGTGTTGCGCAATGCCGGCTTGTTGCTCGTGTGTTTGTTTGTTTGTTTAGTATAGAATTCTCCAGTGTGTTAATTTCGCCTGTCTGAGACCAAAAATCTAAGGGTCAACTCGAGTCGCTCCTCAATCTATTTAGTTCGGCGCGACTCTAGAATGCCAGTCCAAACCAGGGGTGACTCTACTTTTCTGCATCCGATTTTCTCAAGAGTCTGCTGTGCACCTTTCCCTAGTGTGAAATTGAATTATGTCCACTCGTTTAAAAAAAAAAAACAAGGAAGAAAAACATTATTTGGGGGCCAAGTTAACATACATGTAATACAATGTAGGATAATTATCAAAGATGCAATACAATCAGACGGGGTTTAATGAAAATATAATCATTGAGCTGGGAAATTTGGAAAGACCTTTTGTCATCATGGCAGTAGGCTACCAGTACCACTTGGCAAAACAATCACAGACGCATCAGGAGTTGGTCCAATCACAGTATATCACTATGTAGATAGAAAATGAACAGCTAATCACCTTCACATACCATTACCAATAAGCAATCTCACACATGTGTATGGACATCATATGCTCATACACTTTCCTATTTCCGGCAACTAAGTCAACATCAATTGACTGCACAGTTCAGTATACATGGACAATGTACATGTGGTCTTATAATCAAGGGTCATATTGTGTACAGTGAGTTACGTAGCAAAAGTGAAAACTGATGGACCGCAATGAACACATACATGTACAATAAAGTTCTGCTGACCCGAAAACACATGCAATAACTGGGAACAAAACTGAGCAGACATGTCTGTTCTCATGTGAATATTGAAAATCTTGTGCTTACTCAGATACGTACAATGTGTAATTTACCATAATCCCACATTGCTTGGGACACAGAATTCAGATAATGTGCATTGGGGTTCCTGTGCAATATGCATTACATGTAGTGGATTATTATCGGATTCAGGAAGTTCCTAGCAAAAAATGCCTGCGGTACATTTGCACCAGGTCACAATAGACCTTATGCGTAGCAACCATCTTAAAGGGTAATGCCTTTTTTTAATTTGCTGGGATATGCATAATCTGACCTTTTATGCATTCATTGTTACTGAATTAAAATAACGAAAGATGCCCTCTAAGATGGCTGCTTTGCATAAGGTCAATAGAATCAACGCAGGACATACACAATCTGTGTGGAAGGACCTACATGTGCGTGTACGTACGTACATTGTACAGCAAAATTATACACTAAAAAAGAGGTTGCGTTTTTTTTTTTTGAGTTATAAATACAAAAGTACAGTAGAACTCCATTATAACAAACACGATGTGCTCTGTAAAAAATAAAAGGTTTACATGTATTATAGTGGTCGTTTGTTATATAGCGATTGTGCATTATACATAGTACATGTAGAATTTAATATTTCGTGTGCCAAAAGGAATGTTAAATGAGAAAGGGGATGCTCTTTATGGCCAAATGTTAGTTTCTTAAAGCGGCATTTTGCTGTATTTGTAAGTCCGAAAGTAAAAGAAATTCATTAGTCATACAAGTATGTCATACAAGTACCGTGTATGTCTCAAGTAAATATCCATCAACTACTACTCCAATAACAATGTCATTATGAAAAACAATTCTACACACTACTCAAGTGTGTTTATGTATCTTTAGTCGTCAGTGCCAATTTTTACAAGGGAAAAATCAGTGTAGAAATGACAAAACAGATTTAATACTCCGCAGACATTGGGATGTTGGTCCCTTACACCAGTCCACAGTGGCGTCCATGTGTGCGCAGGGGACAAAATTTGTCTGTCACATCAAGCGTTTGTCCCCCAAGTCGTTGATAAGATGGCCGATAGCATGGGGAGGAAGGTATGCGCGGTTTGAGTGCAATCTTGTAGCGCTGAATGCAACATGTTTGGAGACCATGTGGAGACACAGCTAGGGGCCTTGTGTAAACCCTCATGTCATTAGCTCTTAGCTTTTGCTAGCCGCTCCTGGCAGTTGCTAAGATATTTTCCCATTTACTTGCAAGTAAAAATGTCCAGAAGATTGTGATGTGAATGAAGACATCCATTGATTGTCTGCAATTTTTTTTTTTTTACACAAGTCTGGGAGAAGTTGTGTATAAAAATCTGGAATATAATAATTTTTTAAAAAAGGAAACGGGGTAATTTTGTTTAACGTTATGTACTGGTATTGGTTGGGAGCAAGTATACGGTATCTGATGTGACGTGATGTATACTGGTAGATCTACATAGTAAACAGAATATGGAGGAAAGCCATTTCTACTTCCTCTTTTGAAATTAAACACCTTGCCTGAAATATTTTGCATTGCGAAAGTTCAGTTTTGATTGTTGGACACTCAAATTTGTAAATTGTATATATGCCGGTGTTCAGAATTTATGGACAACCTGTTGAACTCTTGTACAGTACACAATAAATGCACTTGATGTACCCGTGCACTCATGGCCCATGCAGTGTTTACACCAGCTGACACAAGAACATGTACATGTAGGTCTATGGGTATGCATATTGGCAATTCCAGCCTGGCCTGCATGGTACAGATGCACAGGAAGTTCAGGAACAATTATACGGCTGGACTCGGGCCATGTTGGCCAGTGTTTGCTGACCTTCCCTCTCCTGATGTAATCAGGTCCTCTGATGACGTATTTCACTTGTTACCGGTAGTGTGATATTACAGCACACACATTAAACATCTTGAACAAGTACACGCACATGTCATCTGTACTTGTAAAGCAAAATATACATTATGACATGTAGATGTACCGTAATGCATTAATTTTATAGCACTTGGTAGACTTGACATTTGCTTTGTACTATAATACATGTATGTACAATTAGTAATAATACTGCTTAAAATACTACATACATATGTACAATACTGTACATGTATACATTGTAATTTACATGTGAAATAACTGTGCATGGGTAAAGAAGCATGCCTAGCTATAACAAAGGAGTTTCTTTTTCAATATGACCCTCAGTGAACTGTGCCGTTCTTTACATGTATTTGTTTCTACAATAGACAAGACATCGCACAACAAACGTACCACCTCCAACACAGCTGACAAGGTCGAAAGGTACAGGACCGCTGGTCAAGAAAGAGAAGAGACAAGGTTCCTCACGGTTCAACATCAGCAAGAATAGAGAATTACAGAGACTACCCCTCCTCAAAGGTAGGTCACGGCAGATTGCACAAGTGAACAGCATTGAACTCCTACACTCATATAAATTCAGCAGCCGGTGGCGCGTGGATGCAGTTTTTAATCAGTTCCATCACAAGTCTGTCTCAAGTCCATCACAAGTCAATCACAAGTCCATCACAAGTCCATCACAAGTCAATCACAAGTTCCATCACAAATCAATCACAAGCCCATCACAAGTCAATCACAAGTCCATCACAAGTCAATCACAAGCCCATCTCAAATCAATCACAAGTCCCATCACAAGTCAATCACAAGTCCATCACAAGCCCATCACAAGTCAATCACAAGTCCATCACAAATCAATCACAAGTCCATCTCAAGTCAATCACAAGTCCATCACAAGTCCATCACAAATCCATCACAAGCCCATCACAAATCCATCACAAGTCCATCACAAATCCATCACAAGCCCATCACAAATCCATCACAAGCCCATCACAAGTCCATCACAATGCATTGTTGGTAAATGTCTTGATCTGATTGTACAAGTAATTTCACCCTCTGTGTAATGTATGTACTGTACCATATGTACAATGTATACAAATACACGTTTACATGATAAGCATGTACAGTAAATATTCCATGATCATTTTACATGGTGTACAATGTGTCTTTATGTGCATGTACACATACACAGTAGTATGTTTTCTTTTTACATGTGGATATATACATGTACATGCACTTGTACGTGTTCACATTCAACCTGTACATGTCATTTACAATCTTCAACATGTTCAGCAATGTGTTCTGTTTGAAAGCAAGTCTTGATACATGTACATTGTACATGTATACTTTCACATGTACTCTTCATATTTATATTTTTCACTCTTGATGGGCAGATTATTCCTTGGTAATATGCACAAGTTATGTTTATCATGCATGTAGTTGCCTTAAAATCTTGCATATCAATCATCATTCAAGACTTCAGTGCAGTTTACACAAGTTTATCCTAATACAGTGGATTTTTCATGTTCTGTTCAATCTTGCCCATTAGCAGAACTCCCCATTACCAAGTCACTATCCCAAAATGACCTGTTGCCTGGGTCCTAATGATGTTGACTTGGCAATGTCAATTTGGAATGGAGGCAGGAAACCAGTCCATTTACCATACGCTGCATTTGGCTGTTATGTTGTTTTTTGTGGGTTTTTTTACCCGCTTGCATGAAAGCGCAGTCAGCCAATTTGCATGAGATAATATACGTGGATGGTAGTGTGGGAAAGAAATGTTATCTCTTCCCATGGGTCATTTCCTTTTAAAGGGAATATACATCATTTGCTTTTGCTGTAATTTTCAGAAATGGATGGAATTGGGGGGTTGAAAATATAAAGCAAATATAGTTACACTGACTTTTTGGAGGTTTTGGGTTCGAAAATGCTATAAAAACCAAGAAAAACGATCATTTTCCTGTAGTCTGGTTCCCTGACTCCATATAAGAAGAAACGGAGCAGTTTACATACATTGGGGAATTGTAAGGTCAGGGAACCAGTCTAGCTGGCTCGTACCCGTTCATAGATTTGTAATCGATTGCAAACAAGTGCAATGGTCAATTGGGGCCAGTATTTGAAAAAAAGCCAGTTGTTTCCAACGCTGATCGGCCGATCAGCGTTGGAAATTGATACAAAAATACCACTTTTCTTGAAAATGACAGTATACCAGGTGCCATAATTTTACAGGATGCTTTAGACTGTCATTTACCAACATCCTATTAAGGTATTTCGTAAAAACTTGGTAATTTTATTTTTCGATGTTTGCAAATGTTGTATATTCCCTTTAACGTGAGCTCTGATTATTTCATCTCATTAATTCCCCGTCCTGTTGTTATGATGTGAAATGCCAAAGAGTCTTCATTCATTCCACATGTAGCTGGTAATTGGTCATTAGAAAATCTCAGTAAACATGGTAAATGTAGTTTGCACACGTTCATTGTACATTGAACAGTTGTTCATGGACACTAGTCTGTACAATCCTCCTATGACACACACTACTGGCTGTGTCCGGTTCTTTTCAGAACCACACATACTCACAAAAGAGATATATTCACACGGTGCTACTGCAAACTTATCTTGTCTTACAACCCTCCTATGCAAACAAACAGTCTGTGCCAAGTTGTCCCTTCAGTCAAAATCAATCAAGTGACTGTTGAGAATTCCCAGCCCACATAAAGCAAGATTGGCTGGCTGTGACTGTTTACATGTATGTAACTTGATTTTTGATACAGCTTTGCTTTGACTGTGGATGATTGATAAGCCATCTGCGCACACAACTTGCCTGCTTTGTCTGTTCATGGTCTGTTGACTGAATTTGACTAGTCATACTGCTTGCTTGACAATTGACATATGATCTGACTGCTGGTGACTAGCCTGTGTGAAAAGTATCGGGGAAGTGGATGGAAATTTTGACTGTCTGTGACTGTTTAAGCAGTGCGTGCTGGAGGCCGTGTATACATGCAAAAGTTTTGCGGTATTCGGAACGGATGACAGATAAACACGGAGGTAGCGAGGCCGGAAATATCTGTCAACGACCCGCTCGCAGCAAGCGAGGCCGGAAAAATGATTTATAAGGGTGTGAAAATGTCACATCCTTGTGGGGGGAGGGGGGGAACAATTCCTGTTAACCAGTTAATGCCGGATGACGTGTTAAAGTATATTCGTATGGGCAGGAGACAGGTCAAATCGTCAAGCTTTCCCCAAGTCTTTGGCGATGGACGTTTATGTACACAGTTACACGTCAGTGGTTCCCGTTGGTTTTGTACACACCGTGTTGTGAACTTGAACTTGTTCGCTGTACACGGCCTGGTGTAAAAAAATATCGCTCCGTGATGGGGCCTCGGAGTGTTGCAAAAAAATGAATTTAAAGTGAGAAGTATTGTACAAATATTTTGCATATATTTACAAATGACTTCCTAGATTCAGTATTTGTGGTGTTCGACGTGATTGTAAAATTTGGCCGATATATTTTGTCTTTTTCAAAAGATTTTCGGCCAAAAATAATCCAGCCGTTAAGTGTTAAAACTATAAAAGGCATGCATGCGTTACATGTACATGTACCGGTACCTGCTGTTCTTATATCATAAATGCCTTTGGTACAGTGGTTAACTTAATTAGCATGGGACGTTTATTCAGAATCCTTTGTTACAAGTAACAGTTCATACAGTATTGCACTATAGAACTGACCTGACATTTCATTTTCAATGAACTACATTGTACCTCTTGATTCACCTCTGGAGAGAAACAAGATTGAGTTTTAAGTTACAAATCCTTCTTCTTTTACACATTAACTACGTACACTGCATAAGTTACATGTAGGCAGAAGAGCCAGAAGCGTGTTTTTTTTTGCACAAACTGTAAATGTCAAAGTGTAAGTGAGATAAAACTCACAGAAATTTCCCAGAATAGCCGCCGCATCGCTAGAGTAAATTACCTTCCTACTGAGGATTGCGTGCAGTCAATTTCATATATGGTGTCCATTTAGATGAATGTGTACATGTACCTTGGGGATGTGTGTAAAGTGCGTGTACACATATAACATGAACTAAAGGCAATACTGACAGGAAAAAGATTTCCTCTTTAACGTTGTACATGTTCAGCGATTCTGTGAATCGATTCTGATGCAATCCGATTAAGGGTGATAATTCCTCTCAGAATCAATCAGATTTACCCAGCCAAAAACCATAAAAACAGAAGCTACGGTATTTGGAAATGTATACAAGTTTATATAATTTTACTACTATATCGCCACACCAGTAAAAGCAAAGTCATTAAACATAATGAGCAACCACACAAATGTGTTGCAAATATGTCTAGAGTGTATTACATGTACATGTACCGGTACATGTTAGAATATAGGAAAATAAGATCTACTGTACAGGGAATCAATTCCCCCATTTCCCCTTCCCCCCCCCCCCCCCAAAAAAAGATTTCTGAGTCCACTTTTGATTTCTAAGTCCAATTACATGTTAATCTTATGTGATTCTGATTAGGAGTTGCGCAAGCGGTGGCCCATATAATACCACTGATCTCTATTATATTGACTGGATAGCGCTGTGACCTATGCGTGTACACAAGACCATGACGCCCTCGCACACACGCGGCGGCCATCTTGAAGCTCCCTCAAAGCCCCACAACGCACAGATCCGTATATAAAAAGCACAGAATTACAGTAGTTTAGGAAGCAATCTTGGATCATCAAACACGTTTTTTTTTTAATTCATTTTGCCCACAGTGTTTACTCATGTTAATTATTTCGTGATTATACATGTATAATTGTACCGGTACGTGGCCAAAGGGAGTGTCAAAATGGCGTCCAGTGACTTCAACCCCATGGCCCGAAGCGCTATCCAGTCAGTATAATAGAGATCAGTGTATAATACAGGTACCTGCGGTACATTTTTACGTACATGTTCATGGTACATGTACACTTGTGTAAATTTACTGCACATGGTTCATGTGTACCCAGTGAGACACAAATACCGGTACATGTACATGTACATGTCAATGTACCGGTACATGTATACGTTGTTGTACATGTACATCTAGGCATATTCACATCTTTACCTGCTGTTATTACTTACACACATGTACCGGTACATGTTATTAATGCCATCATGATTTAGTCAAGGTGCATGATCTCTTTTGCGGGTATTATGTCAGTATGTAAGCCTTCCTGTTTTGTAAATTTGCTGTGTATCAAAGCATTTGTTCTTGATCTTTTCCTCAAAGTTGAATTCCCTATGTTCGAATGATGAAAATGCCAGGCAGTGTCAGTGCACCCGTATGTTCCCTATGTAAACACCGACCCTTGTCACATTGTCAGACAATGTACGCACAATGTACACGTGTACGGTACATTTAACAAGTGCTTTTAATTTCCTGTCAGTTCCAATTCGATGGCCAAATTTTTAAGATAAAGTGTGCTTGATTGAATGATAATGAGCATCTTTAAAGGGACAGTGTAGACAGTGGTCAGTGGCATCAGGAAAGGGTCATTCCCCCATCCCCCAACCCAAGTTGGGGCTGACGTTCATGAAATTTATGGAGCCCCACTAAGATCCGGGAAGGGGGGGGGGGGGTGAAGTGACGTCATGATGAAAACATCTATACATTTGCACACCAGTTTTCACTGGTTACTTTGTGCTACCATTCAGCACTCCAGACTCAAAGGCCAAGTTCGGGCAAGGACCATTAGTCAACTAGTGGTTGATTTGTGACGTACCTTACGCCTGCGCACTGGTAGCAACGTGTGAACGTCTCTAGTCAAACGCTGGTCAAAATGTCATCGCAAAACTTCTGGATCCTGGCTCTCTGCTAGCGTTATGAATGCGCGCGGCTATTGGTTACCAGCGAAGCAACCAACCCCAGTAGGCTGGTTCCAAATAGTCGACTAGCGTAGTCAACCACCGTCGACTAGACAGAGTTCGGGCAAACGTTAGTTAACCATTGGTCAACTATAGTCCTTGCGCGAACTTGGCCTAAGTTTAACCATTGAATTTCAAGAACACATGCCGGTACATGTACATGTACATCTGAGAGCTGCCGGTAGATAAGCCAATGTAAAATATTCCTGGATGTCCGCGCCCACCTATGAAAAAAGTTTCTTGTGTGCCATAGAAAGATCCAAAAATACCCCGGTACCCTTTAAAAATACTCTATTAATTAAAAATCCATCCATCCATTTGTTTGCATACTGGATGTACCAGGACATGCATGCCAATTAAGCAACATGTTTCTTGGTGTCATACAAATGAAACTTTTCGAAGGGGAAGGATCAGAGTACATGTATGGGCTCCGTGCACAAGAACCCCCATACTGGTAAGAAAGGGATACAGTTGGGAGAGACCACTGGGTGAGACATTTGAACACATTGCAGACGACGCCTGACGCACATGCACCGGTATCACGCAAAGACGCTATGGCTTTGTGCACATTCAGAATCAAATTAGTTGGGCGTACCGGTACTTTGCCCCATAATGTGTGCGAACGGTATACGTTTGTCCCATGCATGAACACATACCGGTACAGGTATGTATGCGTGATGTACAGGTTTACTGTTACCAAATTACACTGCATCTTACAATGTGGGCATGTACAAGTACATGTGTGCACATGTATACTTGCACACATGTACATGTACATGTGCATGTATACATAGGCTGTAGGAACGTGTACACTTTATAATGTACAACCACTGTTCATGTACATGTATTTATTTAGTAGTAATACATAAGTGTACAAACGTACATGTACATGTGTCAAAAGCAGTAGCAGTACTTTATCAAACTTTCTACACAAGAAAAAATGTACATTACTTATTTCAAAACTGTTAGTGTTAGTGTTAGACGGCCCAAAGTTTTGATCCTTGCATCCTTAAAGGCAAAACACAAATTCTACACAAGTTCAGTGTTTGTTCTGCACATGGGAATGTTGTGACAGGGTCTGTGTTTTGTTTGGCAGGTTTACCACGGGACCCCTAACCCACCGAACATCTTAAAAATAGCTGCAATGACCTAGCACGAACTGAGGGGAACAATGGGCAATGTAACCGCAGTGTGTGCACAGTGCAAAAGTTCCTTTGGGTCTACAGGGTTATTCATTGCGTCACTAGGCTAGGTGCCAGTTCACACAAAAAGAAGCCACTGTAGGCATACCAGGGCACTGCATGGTGACAACCCATGAATGCTAAAACATGTTCTCCTTTGATACAGTATCTCCATTGTTGATGAAGACACCCATCAATAATGAGACAAGAGGGTACTTAGGATCAAGACTTGTTGACCAAAAGCTTTTTCCTCACTGGGATCATAGAGGAGACTTCATTTACATCACAAACAGGGGCCAGGACAGTCGGGGTAGAAATCGTTAGGGGACGTGTCCAACAGGGTTGATTAGGGGAAAGGGGGCCATTTTAATCAATGCAAAGTTGTTGAATGGGTACAATGGTTTTTCTAGTTTCCTCAGAAGATTTGTCATTGTCCCGTTTGCTCAAACTATGTTCTGAACTCTTGGAAGGAAGAGGATGCATCTAGATACAAAAAACTATAGTGTTGTGCGCACGGTGTACAATGTGTGTTAGTTTATTTATGCATCCACAATTCACACGTGTATACATAGAGAGTAATGTTTCCATGTATGTAACTCTTTAAAGTTCAAAAAAATGTCTACGAAATGTTTTAGTATTTTTTGTTTTGTCCTCTATTTTCCAGCTCTGGCAGGAGCTTCTACATGTCACTTGGCGGGTGGTCGGTCGGTCTGTCTGTCTGTCTGTGTCTGTCCCCAAAAATTTACCAAAAACATTTGACCAAAAATTGACGCAATGCCATGCCTTCATCAGTAAATGCACTCTTGACGAAAGGTTTCGGAAAACGAGCTTTGTCTCGATCGATGCACGTCAATTTTGCATACGGGTATATGATGTCTGTCCCCGGAAATTGACCAAAAACGAGCCCCAAAGTTTCCCATAAAATGTAGGCCGAAGTAGCAAATTTTAATTTAAAGAAAAAAGAAAAAAAGAAAGAAATGAAATACTTAACAAAAATTGTTTGTAAAAATGTGTAAACTTGTGTGAAGATTTTGTAAATGGAGGCAAGATAATATGCAGTAATGTTATAGTCACGTGGTATATGCTATTTTTATGGGAAACTTAGGGGGCTACTTTTGGTCAATTTTCAGCACGTGATTTTCGCCTGGAAAGGTGGCCCTAGCGTGTATGCACAATCGCTTCATGCTGGACTTTAATACAAGGCGGCCAGAGCTTATTGTGCACTCGCACTTGTTTCTTTACATGTTAAAGGGAAAATACAATATTTGCAAACATAAAAAATAACACTACCAAATCATTTTGAAATACCTTGCTGGACTGTTAGTGAATGACAGTGTAAAGCATCCTGTAAAATCATGGCACCTGGTATACTGTCATTTTCAGGAAAAGTGGTATTTTTGTATCAATTTCCAACGCTGGTCAGCCGACCAGCGTTGGAAAAAAAACTTGCTTTTTTTTTTCAACTACTGGCCCCAATGTTTGCAATCGATTACACACCTATGAACGGGTACAAGCCAGCTAGACTGGTTCCCTGACCTTACAATTCCCCAATATCTATAAATTGCTCCTTTTCATCTTAAATGGAGTCAGCGTCTATGAACCCAAAACGTCAAAAAAGTCAGTGTAACAATATTTGCTATATAAACTATTACCAACCCCCCAAAATCCATCCATTTCTGAAAATTACAGCAAAAGCAAATGATACAATGTACATACACCCTTTAACCCTACCCCCACAAAATTAATTTGGGATGAAGTACCAGTATGTAGTATTTTGTGCAGATTGTGCTAGAGTAGGGTACCTGTATGTACTTACAGTAATATTTTTAAGCTTTGGGGGAGGTTATGTACATATGTACCGGTACTACATGTATGTGTACAGGGAAATTTGTTCGGAACAATCTGTTCAAGTGGGTATGTTCACACTTGAACAACATGGATATTAAAAAAAATTCTAAGGTGCTGTTTATTGGTTTTTTTTTTTCATTTGTTAGTCTGCACTCAAGAATTGCCGGTACATTGTGTATTTGGTTGCACATCATGTTTATCTGAACAACTCATGTGCACCCTTGCAAGTAAATGTGATTACACGGAAGGTTTACTGCAAGAAAAAAAAAACGTTTGTGAGAAAAGAAGACTTTTCTTACGGTACAAGTTGCTTGCTTTTAGTTGACACTGATGCGTCACTGTGATGCGTATGCGAGTGGTATGCCTAATAAACCATGAACATGTTTGTTTTCCTGTAATATATTCCCGTATGTTGGTAAAGTGATATGTGTTTTCTTATGTGATATTGCTCGATATGGCAGTGTCAGGTTCCAGTGTTTGGCACTGTTCTTGACATTTTTAAACATTTTCAGAGGTAAAGAACCTGTGCTGAGGTTGCTAACCGATGAATTCCCCGCATGATTTGTTTTGCCATTAAATTTGCATACGTATCCCGGGTTCCATTTACATGTACGTACATGTACATTGTACATGTACATGTATACATGTCCGAGATGTCCTTGACTTTTTGGAAAATTACATTGCACAAGTTTGGCTTGCAATAACAATAGTTGTGGTAATATTTTCAATGCTGTTTTTTTTTCTCCCCCAAAAATAAATGGAACATCCAGTATTGAGTGTGCACAATACAAGTACTGTATTTCAAATGAAAATGCAAAAGGCATTCATTATTATAAATGTGGGGATGTTTGGTTTGTTGGTCTGTTTTGTTTGTTCAACGCAAGGCAGGTTGATATATTGGGTGGTTTGAGCATGGTTTGAGGAAGCTTACCGTACATGTAGAGCAATGCTCAAAACAAAATTAAAATGCAGTAGCTGCATGTGTATGCATTTGGTAAGGCCCGAAATAGATTAAATTTAATTCTACATCAGCTGATAGCGAAGGCCACACTGATATTCCTATCTTAGTATTGTTGCATGCCTGCACGTAGGTAATCATTTTTATCTTGGCAAAATTGAATACACAGTATTTACATTGTAATTCTTGGAATAGATGTTGGCCAAATTCACTGTACATGTGTGTATACCGGTACATGTACCGGTGATGTTAATACGGTGATGTTAATACGGTACCTTGGGTACTGGCATTTCATTGGACCAAAGTGGTCACATGTAAGTTTCCAAGAATGATAGTTGGCAACAAAATTCAATGAGCACAGCGGTCATCAGTTCACCTCAGTACACAATCGCTTTGATTACAGATCCTGATTTTTTTTATTTTGATGCTCACTACTTTCATCAAGGGGAAATGGGTCATTCTATAAATTTGAGGTCCAAAGTGTGACATTTTTCCCGTCCCTGTTACCTTGGTACTTTGTAATTTGCCATTCAAGCATCATTAAGAATGACTTCAAATGATTGTTTATTTGTTGGGTAGGTAGTTTGCTATTCATAATCACTCTTGGAGGATGACTGCATTAAGGAGTGCATCAGAATAATACAATCATAGATGTCCGATGTAACAGGGACGGGAAAAAAAGTGGACCCCAAATTCATAGAATGACCCAAATCTATTCTAAGACACAAGACATTTAACAAATCAATTGCGACTACTCTGATGTGAGACGTGACAGTTTTAACACCCTCTGGGTTCATGGCACAGATTCCATGTGCCTTTTGGGTGTTGAAAATGGCATACCCCATGTCAATATTAATCTGTGAAGATTGAGAGCACAATCTTGTGAGTCTGCAGGTCGACAGGGCAAGATGATCAGGGCAAGAGTTGATAATCGTTTTCCTTCCCTTGAGAGATGTGATTGCTAATCTTGTTACCCCAACAGCCTTCAATGCCCTGTCTTTCCCCAAGGTGTTCTTTCTAGGTAGATGGTTTGACCATGTAACTTATCTTTTAACAAGTCTGTTGACATTTTTGATTACCGGTGTCTGCAATTTGTCCATCTACATTTGAGATATTTTTGAAGGCTCAAATAATGAATCAAATGCCGTGCAGGTTCCTTTGAACTATTCGTTTTTTAATGTAAATGTATACCCCCCCCCCTCAAAAAAAGACCACAACAACAACAACAAGCTAACAAACAAACAACAACAACAACCCAACAAAGAAAACCCAATCCAAAAAACAAGCAAAACAACATGTAAATGCTTTTTTTTTTTTTCAAAGGCAAATTTGGACACCCAATTTGACTAAAAAATCTGATGTGATTCATACATGTATATTGTGAGAAATAATAGTAGTCAGTGTAAAAACTTGCTGTAAATGAAACAAGTTTTTGAACCCAGCTATAAAATCAAATAATGGTTTCACTCTAAATACCTCATTCAATCTTTGTCGTCTTTTCATGACTGTCAAAGAATACTGACAGAAACATTCTCTTTTTCTCAAAACCCATGTTTTTTTTACTTGAATCTCCCGTGGTTTATTAACCCTAACTCCCCAGGCATTTTTGCTAGGATGCAACCTCAGTCTAGAAAAATCCTCCCATTGCCTCCATGTAAAAATTGCATACAGCCTCAATCCTGCAAAATCCTCTATATCTTCCTTGCATGTGGTTTTTGGAGGGGTGACCTCTGGCTCAATCCTGCAAAATCCTCCGACAATCGCTGTCAATATGTTGAGGCTGAGCCAGTGATACATGTACATGTATACCCTAGAGCAGTGCGGAGTGTTTCAAGTATAATCTAGGTCAAAATTTATGCACAGCTGAATATTAACAGCACAAAGACCTGGACACAGTGCATCCTCCAAAATCAGCCACACATTTTTGCCGTACAGCCTCAATCCTGCAAAATCCTCCATTTTGCTAAGAGGATTTTAGAGGGCTTTGGAAGGTTAGGGTAAAAAAAACTTTTCCAACTTTAACTCCCCACTGAGCCTCACATACCATACATGTAAAATTCACTCTTTTGAAAATTAATGTGGAGTTTTTGACAAGCAGAGTTTGTTTGAACAAGTATTGGTACATGTAGTTTGACAAGTGGACCAGTTTCGAGTTTGAATCCAGTGAATAAGGTGTCTTTGATTTTGTTTGGTTGCAGATGCCACTCCAGCAGAGAGGGAAGACCTGTTCATGCAGAAGTTGCAGCAATGCAGCGTGGTCTTTGACTTCATCTCGGATCCACTGAGTGACCTCAAGTGGAAAGAGGTCAAGCGGGCAGCTCTGAACGAACTGGTAGACTTTGTCACCCATCAGAGAGGCGTTATAACAGAACCCATCTACCCTGAAGCTGTTAAAATGGTATGGGGTATATTCTGGCAATCTTGGTTTGGGGGACGGCATTTAGAAAACAAGTACATACAAGATGTCTGCAGATTGTTCCAATTCTAGTTGAGAGTAGTGCCTAGGAGAAGAGACAACCCAGCCAACCCCATATCAAATACACACAAAATAAACAGAATCCTTGAAAAAAAATCAGATAAAAAACCCCAAATATCAACCTTGATTAGCAATCTGTTAGGGCAAATCTCCAGCTGTGAAACCTAACCCCTAGGCCCTTTAAGCTAGGAACTTTCCTCAATCCTGCAAAATGCTCCAATTGATACCATATATAAATTGGATTCAGTTTTTTTCAGTGGAGGGGTGACCATTGCCTCAATCCTTCAAAATCCTCCAAACAATAACTGTAATGGGTCGAGGCAGTGCCGATGACATTCATAAGCAGTGCCGATGATATCGAGCATAATGCAGGGCTCAATTATGCATGACTGAGCATAAACAATGCAGGGTACAGCCTACGAACTAGACACAATGCATCTTCCAAAACCAACTGACACTTTTTTTGCCATTCAGCCTCAATGCTCCAAAATTCTCCAAAACTGCGCATGGAGGATTTTGGAGGATTGAGGAGGATTGAGGAGGATTGAGGAGGTATAGGGTCAAGAAGTAATTTAAACAGGTAATATAGAAGATTTGGACAGTGACCTATATTTTTAAAGTTTGACATTCATCCGAGGGCAAACTTCATGTAACTCTGGGTTACCGGTAGCTTCTCTCTGGGACACCAGAGTACCGGTAATTGATATTTTTATGTACTGTACGTATATGTACATGTAGCTGTATGTGAAGGTTTGTACATGTTCTTGTAAATCCTGTCCTTCTCGAGCATGTTTGAACCTATTTGGTTAAATCAGGTGCTGAGGTGAGCTTCCTATCAACAAAACTGTACATATTTTATGTTAACTACCTTAAAAATAATAATAATAATAACGATTTATTTACTTATTTTTTTGTTGCTACTTCTTTGAATATTAACCTTTCCATCCTCTTTAGGTGAAGCAGCTTGTCTCAGAATATGTAGATGCATGTTTGCCTTCTTGTAAATGTCAAGTGATAAGAAGATGACAAACTTACAAAATAATTTCCATGTTATCTAATGCCGTGTATCTGAGTGAAATCAGATAACCGCAGAGAGACACAGAGAGAAAGTACGTGGTTTATTTTAGGATCAGCTGAAAGTGCAGTTACGGAACAGCCGTGACGGTTTCAATTGCACGAGCACGGGGACAAGTGTCCCTGTTACAACTGTACACATCAATTTCCTGTCCCAAATTGCTTGTGATTGAAACGGGATCCCTCTAATACGGATGTGAACATGTACATTGACATATGAAGTCTGTCACGTTACTTGAGATTGTGACACGAACACACACTATGTGTACCCGTTTTTCTGTGTGTCAGTTGAATGCACCTATATGAAACTAGGCTTGCAGTAAAACACGATTTTTATAAGAATTTAATTTTGATTTCTTAACATTTATTTGTGTCCAGTCGTGCCTTTTTTTTTTTTTTTTTTGCTTATTAAAAAAATAATCCGACTCCTGTACTGGTCTGGTAAATATTTCCCCCACTTGAACAAACAATTCTTCAAGTATGTTGACTGACATGTATTTCCAAATCTGAATTTGTTTTTAATCAAGAAATTGTCCGTTGGGAAATGATAGTGCACTTTACATTATCAACAATTGTAATTGTCATTTACACCAGAAACAATTTTTTCCCTTTTTTTTTTCTCTTTCCTTTTTTCCTCCCCACAGTTTTCAATAAATATGTTCCGCACGTTGCCCCCACCTTCAAATCCCAGCGGTGCCGAGTTTGATCCAGAGGAAGACGAGCCGACATTAGAGGCGGCTTGGCCACACCTACAGGTCAGCAAAATCCTCTTTAGTTAATTCAGATGTTCCGATCAAATTTCCAAATCAAATCACAGGGCTAGTTCATACAATGTGCGATTATGAAGCAAATTTGACGTTATGAAACATTTGCAGTGGATTTCACCTGAATAAAAATGTGTCGAATTATTATACAGGGGTGAGTCAAAAAAAGCGGAACCCAAACCCCCAAAAATATATTTTATATTTAAAAAAATATGTACATGTAGCACTAAAAGTAATAATATATTTAAAAAAATATGTAGCACTAAAAGTAATAATGGCTGGAAAGCCAATTTCAAAAGCTACTTTTAGATGAAAAAAGTATTGAAATTGCTCAATCCGTTCAAAGATTATCACCATTTAAACACAATGACCCTAAAACCTGTCTCGTCCAAAAAAAGCAATTTATTGTGTGATTTGACTGTTTTTGAACAACAAAGGAAATGCAACAGAATACTTGTTTCAACAACTGTCACCAACTGTAGTACACAATATTTTGATTAACAACCCTGGTTAGGCAAATAATATGATTTATAAAATTTACTTTTTGAAAAGACGGGCCTTCAAAAGGACTTTGTTGCATATTGTTAACGTTTAAACTAAGATTTCATCGCTGGTGATGTTTGAAGACAATTGTGACGACGATTGTTGAAATCGCATTTTTTTTTGGACGAGACGGGTTTTAGGGTCATTGTGTTTAAATGGTGATATTCTTTGAAAGGATTGACAAATTTTAGTATTTTTTCAGCTAAGCGTAGCTTATGAAATTGGCTTTCCAGTCATTATTTTGGTGCTACATATTTTTTTAAGTATGAAATATAATTTTGGGGGTTTGGGTTCCGCTTTTTTTGACTCACTCTGTATATTCACGGCGCGAATACTTGCCATCACATCATAAATTTACGTTAGCTTTCACTTTTGCGGCTAGGATGAACCAGCCTTTATATGATACAAGTTATAGCGTGTCTGGATGAGTGCCAATGACAAGTTATCTTTGTAACCTGATATCTCTTAGATCTTCTAGGTCAAACGGAAGGGTTATGGATGATTTTTCTAGGATTTACAATGTAGGAAGGAATAGCAAGATCGCTTTTACTCTCCGTGGAACTTGATATCCCTTTGAAGTTTGAAGTACACACCTGTACAGACAGTGCACCATCCACTTCTTGCACAGTGTAGATTATGGAGGATTCTGGAAGTTTCTCATCTTAGCCGAATAGGCAAGGGAGTTACAGTTAATCCATGTTTCTTTGGTCGTAAAACCCCTTCAGAGTTTAGAATTTCAATTCTTATACTCATGCAGTGTAAAAAATAGTCTGAAGGAAATACTGTAGCTCCTTCTCTGACAATTCGTGTTTCAAACTCTTCAATTTGGGCAATTCACAGTGCAGTGCGCCACCAAGAGTTTGCCATGGAGAGTCAACTTTTCAAGTTTATGGTAGAAAAAATCTGGCCCATTTGAATGAGTGTCAGTAGACAACTTGAGCTAATTTGTTATAGATTGGGGCATAGGGTTCTGCTGCCTTACAAAAAATCACCATATTGATACAAATAAAAGAAAAGGGCAGACATATACTCGAATCATACGCTTACGAAACTACTGACCGGAAAAAACGAACAATTTCAAATATCCCACGTTGCGAATTTGTCGACCATCTCCCACAATGCACTGGGAAAAATGAACTCTCCGTGGCAAATTATTGGTGCTCTGCATTGTGAATCACCCGAATTGGAAGATTGGTGATCACTTCAGAATGTCCCTCAATTGCGAGTACTCGACATCTGACGATTATAGCGTACAAGTACCAGCAAGCTCACCTCATGAGTTGCGTGTTGTTGTGTTTTGTACGCCCAAATTGAACTACATGTACTTGATAAACTAAATATAAACTGCATAAAGCTTTCAGGAAACCTTAAAATAATGGAAACCCTTTCAACATGTTCAAGACAGCAAATGAGTGAAGTCCATTCAAATTCATTCATATTATGACCAGTTAAATTAAGCTTAGTTACGGTAGCTCCGGAGCCCATGAGCACTCGGTCCTAAATGAGCGAAGTGAGCTCATCAATTTGTGGTCTATTTTCTTTAATCAGGTAATCAATTTACCTTTTTTTACATGTACCAGTACATGTATTGTGTGTCAGATTGTCGGAAGACGACATGTATCCAATCTTCATTCATCCCACATATTGTCAATACAAATGCTAGATGCACAAGTAACCGGAAATGTCCCTTTTGTCGCAGAGTTGCTTTCACATTCAATCAGGGTTTCCTGCGTGCACGTCAAAGAGCGATTTGTTATCTTGGACTGAGGATAACGCTGTATTATTCCCTTGAAACTTAATAGCTGCTCCCATGATATGATTACACCCTGTGCATGTTTACAGGTGTATCATTGGAATTTGAGTGAAGGGAAAAAAAACTGGAGGAATAAAAAGAAAACGCATAATTGCTCCAGAATGCATGAGTCAAGTTCCGACATGTAGAAGGAACTTGTGCGCTAGCATGTTGAATTTTTTTCCCGTATGGGACTTTTCTGGCAATATTGTGGTATTGTCACATGGCTCTAGTGTTATCAGGAAACATTATGCCTTGGGATAAAGTGTTGTGCCAACGGCAGGAAGAGCAGGTTTTTAAACGATCTGTTGGGACTTAACCCTGCTTTGTGATTAGGAGCATCTACCGGTACATCCTATGCACCTGTCTTGTGGGAAAAAGTAGGGGAAGCTTGGGGGGGGGGGGACTGCAAGGGCTTCCAACAGATATGCCAGAAGAATGTACATTGTACAAAATGTAAAGTTTTCTTTTATCTATTCATTAAATTTGTAACATGAAAAAAGTAAGACTGCTGCAAACTGCTTACTGACTGGATGGACCTGAAATATATAAATCTAAAAAATTAATGTGGCCTGACGTTGCGAACTTAGCAAGTTCTTCTTCAGAGGCTAAAACAGACTGTTTTAGCCTCTGAAGAAGAACTTGCTAAGTTCGCAACGTCAGGCCACATTAATTTTTAGATTTAAATTTGTAACAGTTTCATTTGTTTTTAATTTTGTTTGGGGGGGGGGGGCGGGGAGGGACGGGAGGGACAGGGGATGAGGAACACACATCTGAGACATACCCTGACATGCATGCTGATATTACATCCCACCAAAAAAAAGAAAAAGAAGGAAGATTTAAAGAGATGTTAGAAATTAATTTTTAAAGCAGGCTAAAAGCGAAAGCTGTTCAGTTGATGTAGAGAGAAAACATACATGCTGTACATTTGTATTTGAATGTTCTCTGACAAAACATTGCCCGACAAACGTGTTTGTTGTTTTAAGTTTATCATTATTATTGTCACGGTGTTGGCCTGAAGCGTCTTATTATATCTGTGAACCAAGGCCAGAATCCTTTCCAGCAATCGCCACGTGATGAGTATTTCTTGTATCAATACACATGGGAGAGATGCAAAGTGTTGATTGCAGATTTATCATTAATGAAATGAACCGCAAGAGAAACTGACGAGGTGCATTTAAAAGAAATTGACCGGAGTAGGGTTTGAACCTGCATCCCCAGGAATACAGTGCCTGTGCTCTACCAACTGAGCTATCCAGCCGTATGTTGGCGGTTCCCCCATTTTGTCAATGTGTTTGTTCAAGGGGTGCTAGTCAGAAGCCATAAACTACATCTCACCCAAAGTCATCAAGTTTTGACTCTTTTTTTTTCATTAAAAACAAATCAAGTAATCTTTAATTTAGTAAAATAAGGTTTGTCAACACGGCCCACAATTTGTTTACAACAGGGAATTGAGCGAAAAAAATAAATGAGGGTAAACAAAAAAACCCAAATAAATTCAGGTAAACAAACGTGCGAATATTATGTTTGTCACTGTACCGGTATTTTTAAAGGGTAATGTTGAACCTACATGTACTAAATGTAATGTCATACACTTGATGCATATTATTCATTATGCATGTTATCCCCCCCCCCCCCCCCCCCCCCCCGTTGTTTTCTCCTCACTGATGTACTGTAAACAAAGCCTGACCTTTGTGTTTGGCATTTTGGTGGCTTTTAGAACTGTTTTTGGAAGGTTGTGGCAAAAAATACACTGTACATGTAGCATTGGTTTTAAGTAGGTTTTTAATTTTTTAATTTTGTTTTTATTAAAAGGGAATGTTTCTAAAAGATGGGGGGGGGGGGGGGGGGGTTAGTGCTCTTTGAGCCTTATATGGATGCCTACAACCCTACGTGCAATTGAAAACATCATCATACCGTACATGACGTTCTACATGAGTATTGAACAAGCCCTTAAGTCCAAACTGTCTTGACATTTACATACGTTCTCAGTAAAAAGCCTTGTACTGTTACGTTCCCAACACTGTTTAACCTACATGTACATTGCACTGTTGCATCTATTTTAGTCTTTCTCAAGTCCTGTTCAAACCCTTTCTTGACCAATATGCTTTCTCAAGAAAAAGCACTCGAGAGTTTCTCCCGTTTCCCCCGACCTCCCCTGACATCCTGTTTTTTGCCGTGCACTTAACCTTTTATTGGCCGCTTTCCTTCCGTTCGCAGCTTGTTTATGAATTTTTCCTGCGGTTCCTGGAATCGGCCGACTTCCAACCCAACGTAGCCAAGAAGCACATCGACCAGAAGTTTGTCCTGCAGGTAGGAAGTCTAGGGAAGGCATCTGTTTTGAATCTTTGCTTTTTCTAAGAGGATCAAAAGATTACAGTTTACAAGAATCTCCTTTTTTCTTAAGTGCTAATGAAAGTTTTGGTTCGTTGACCGATGGCTTGGCCCATACTGCGTTAGCAGGCATCTTGGCTTAGTCAATTCATATGCTAACTGTATACGGGAATCAGGTAAAATTGGACACAATGTTGCAGGTTTTTGTGCAGGTCTACAAACATACATGTACGTGTACGTTTACATCCATAATTTACATAATTTGGCTGCTGACCTGTTTTGGCAAGTCACACACTCGGTTGTCATGGTTGCGCTCTGCGGATTTGGAATTCTACAAATACTGGCCTACGTTTTTAATTGCAATTAGTGATTCAGCTACCGGTATGAGGAAGATATCCAATCTAAATATTTTGATGGCATGTATTAGTTTTCTTTGATGTGATGTCATTAGTGCTAGAACAGTGCGCATCATGTGCCAAATTGAGGGTTTTTACATCCCAAAATTCAAAAAAAATTGTCTATAATTTACAACTTAATCCAAATTTTCCATTTAATAATGGTTATTTTAGATTGGTACGTGAGTGTTTGTTTCAAGTTTATTCATTCTTTACCTTTTTTGGGGGGGGGGGGATGTTGGTCTTATGCCTTTTTTGTGGGGGGGGAGCCTGCCTCCTTCATTTTTTTCAGAAAAGCCGGACGAGAAACTTCCGGTACTTACTGTTTTTTTACTCGGCCTAATGGTCAGTGCATATTCTACAAAGCACTCTTACGTTGTTTCTTACATACAATAACACATGTGCAAGTAATTTAGTGTCCATGGTAACGCATTGCGATTGCACCCAAGTCTGTATTGATTTCACCACCTTGAATGAGAGAAAAAAATAGAATTTTTAATAAAAACATCCAGGTGGTCTTGGCTTTTTTTTTTACACAAGCAATATTTTTTTCGGAAATTTGCATCCACTTATATGTTTTGTAAATCATACAGGCATGCAACTTGTCCTCGGATCTGCTGATTTCCTTGTTTTTTACTCCTCATGAATGCCATTACAAATTGAAAAACACTGTGCAAAGTCTTGTGTGGTTTGGAGTTTCCTCGTTTTTTCCCTAAATTCCCAGTTGCGTGCCTGATTATATTCTAATGGTTCACAAGAATGTCAATGTTGCTCAATGCACACTGTACTTATGCATATAATTAACAATCCAACTTTATATCATACATTCTACATGTAATGCCTACATGTGTGTCCTAGTTATTTTTCATAAAGACACAAAAGTTGTCCATGTACCTTTGGGTAATGAAATCAGATGATATGCAGATAAAATCAGTATCATAATACCAAACATCTTTTCTCCTCAAAATGGTGTTAAATTTCATGGATATTGTCATATTTTAGTCCTGAAAAGTCATGGAATTTGGTTTTCAGATTTCTGTGGGAACCCTGAAAAGGGTCTGAGGCAAAGCCTTGTTTGCAGATTTTATACACACATAAACTAAATTCTATTTTCTAAGGAAATTGAAATGGTCAGCATGCATGTACTCTGTTAAAACCAAATGTTGAAAGGTTCACTGAACCCTTCTGAAGAAACACATGTCTTGCCAGATTTAACTCTGATACAGTATGTTATTTATTTGTTCATGTTTTATTTTATATCTTCGGGCAATAAGTAAAAATATGTTTTAAAAAAAGGCCTGGTCTAGACAAAAGTTTGTAAAAACTGTTAGTATTGCATTAAGAACAAATTGGTCATTCACTAACTTGAAGAGTGACTAGGAGGACAAATCTCAGCTTAAGGGATGGGATTAGGTAGACACCTGTGGACGTTGCACCTCCCTCTCCCCCCCCCCCCCCCCCCCCCCCCCCCCCCCCCCCCAACTAGGAGCATTGATGATGAAAAATTGTACCACTGATTGTCATGTCATCCTTTTAAAAAAAAATTGTAATCAAACACCTGTTTCCTGTGAAGATCACTTACATGATTGTCACTGCGTTTAGTTAAGTAAGTAACAGGGATGTGTGGCATATACTTGTAATGAAAATGAATGGCACGGACATTGAAAGCATGCTTCACACAACACACAGCCTGTAGAACATTACATATTACATACGTGTACAAGTAGTTTGTTTGGCAGATAATGTAGCAGATTAATTTCAGAGAACATGGCTTTAAGCAGCCACGAACATGTGCTCAATAGCAACAAATGTCTAGTCATACATGTATAAAGAGTCCCGGATAAACTTCTTTTTGGTGCTTAAAGGGAAAATACAACATTTGCAAACATCAAAAAATAAAACTACCAAATCATTTTGAAATACCTTGCTGGACTGTTAGTGAATGACAGTGTAAAGCATCCTGTAAAATCATGGCACCTGGTATACTGTCATTTTCAAGAAAAGTGGTATTTTTGTATCAATTTCCAACGCTGATCGGCCAATCAGCATTGGAAACAACTGGCTTTTTTTTTTCAAATACTGGCCCCAATTGACCATCGCACTTGTTTGCAATCGATTACACACCTATGAACGAGTACAAGCCAGCTAGACTGGTTCCCTGACCTTACAATTCCCCAATGTATGTAAACTGCTCTGTTTCTTCTTATATGGAGTCATGGAACCAGACTACAGGAAAATGATCGTTTTTCTTGGTTTTTATAGCATTTTCGAAACCAAAACCTCAAAAAAGTCAGTGTAACTATATTTGCTATATATTTCCAACCCCCCAATTCCATCCATTTCTGAAAATTACAGCAAAAGCAAATGATGTATATATATTCCCTTTAAGGCACCGCATAATCATGGCATAAAATCTCCACTTATGGTCCCATGATGCATTGCTTGTGTAAATGTATGTACATGTACATGTGTCACATTAAGTTGCTTAATGATGCCATTTTGGTGCAGACATCAAAAGTCCAACTTAATTTCCGTCTCGACACTCATTGGCGCTGATTACAAGGACAGTACACATCACTTATCTGAACATAACTGTAATATGAAATGTCCACCTGCATTGCACATGTACATGTAAATTCAAGATGGAATTGGCAACATTGTGCGAAGGGCAAAAAAAACCCATTAGAATATATACATTGTACATGTACTTCATTCAAATAGTTAAATGTGTTTGTACGTTTTGTATGACATGTACGTGTACCTGTGCTTTGCTGGAAAAATACGCCACAGGACAGATTTCATTTTCCACTTGAAATGGGGTTTTGGAAATTGCAGACTTGGAATATTGACATGTTCATGTATATGACGGGTCCTGACAGGCCACAATGATGTATGAAGACCAATGATTTTTCTTCGTGTTCAATGGAAAATAGCCCCGGATTTCCCATTTTGGAATGGATCGAAGCATTGTTTTGCGTGTGTTCCAAACTCATCCAGTCCTTTAAAGTCAAAATAAACATTTTTTTCAAATGTCCAATGTAAGCATACTATGTATACAAGCTTATGTCTTGTTTATATTAAGTTTGCCGCAGAGTTGATGCATTCGAACTGTTTGTCCCAGGCCCTTTTTCAACACTACATGTATGTGAAATGTTTTTAAAAGAGAACAAATATTTCAGCTCTTTAAATCAAATAAATAAAATGTATAAATATAAAAAAATTGAAATGGAAACACAAAATCTCACAATGTGGTAACACCCTTATACAATCCATGAACAGGCTCAGATAGCATTTAAATACAATCACACGACACACGTACAATATAAATGTAATGTACCAGTAGATTTCCATGTTTATTCAATCAAAGTTATGAGCTTTCAGATCTGTTCTGGACGACTGGCCATTGCTCTCTGTGGACATCATCAGGAAACACTGCAGTTTGTTCTGCAATGATTTCTGTCAAGTTGCACTTTTAGTGACTGATACATTTTGAAGATTTCCATGTTTATTCAATCAAAGTTATGAGCTTTCAGATCTGTTCTGGACGACTGCCCATTGCTCTCTGTGGACATCATCACGAAACACTGCAGTTTGTTCTGCAATGATTTTTGTCAAGTTGCACTTTTAGTGACTGATACATTTTGTACATTATTGCTTTGTACCGGGGGTATATAACTATATATTCACATGTTCATCTTCATGTGAAAGGGATATACAGTATGTTACATGGTACATATAGTGTGCATATGTACTGGTAGACTAGCTATTCTTCTCTGATGTTACAGTAGGTTTGTATCATAATCTTATACACTATGTACGTGTACCGTATGGATAACCGGCACAACGTCTGAAGACAGACTCAAAATGGCGGATTATTGTGGACAGCCATTTCAATTCTGATACCGGCCAGCACGTCGAATGTCAAATTGACCTATGACCTTGGGGTCGACCTAATTTAAATATCAAATTGGATGTGTTGTGCATCTCCAATAGGATCTACAGCAGGCCCGTTCCCTGATCCTAGATTAGGGGGGGGGGTTCTTGAAATCCTAAAGCGAAAAGTTTTGTATGTGGGCGCAGAGCACGAGGCCTTTTGACGGCGTGAGGTCTGGGGCCCGTCAGCCCGGCTGAAAATTTTGGATTCTACATGTTCTAGATGCTCTGTGGTGCAATCTGAGGCATTTCCTTGCCACTTCCCCCTGACTTTTTGAATCAAATTTGTTCGTGTTTACACATGTACAACTTGAAGGCAAGATTTTTAGGGGATGGGTAATCAAAAGTTGATTTTTTTTTGGTTAAAATATCCGAGTAGAACTCGTCACCGAGCGAGGGGGTTTGTTCGAACGAGCAGGGGTGAACTGCAACTAGCAAATTCGTGCTGTCACGCTGAGGAAATGTATCAGTTTAAATGATACAATGCAATAAAATGTAAACAAAAATGCGTCAAATTTAAATAATATGTGGATGCTTTTAAAAGGGCTGCCTGCTTATTTATTTGATAGATTGTCACTTTTATGACGACATGTTTAACAGTCCGTAGCACGCACCATGAAGCACATGTAAAAATAGGTCTGGGGCTTAACATGCATATCCATGTCCACTAAAACATTTGAGGATTTGATGAGGCAAATTTTGTCGCATTTTTGATGTAAAAAAAAATCTGAATTTGGCAATGAAGAGCCCTGCAATTTTCATGTGTGACTTGCTGTACAGACCGTTCCGGGTTGAAAACTTAAAGAGTGTGAAACGTCTGTGCAAATCCCCATGGCGAACCTGGGGCAAGTGAAATATAGTTTGCGCAAACAAGTCTGAAACAATGCGGGGTTGAACTCAGGTTGAAAAATCGAGAGTCACCCTGTGTGTAAAGGCCTATAGTTGTAACTGTCAAAAGTCCTAGACAATAGCTGTAGAAAATAGACTTGGATCAGACTAAGTCATGTGTTTCACATTGGCCCTAGGCATACCAACCAGTTTTGTACACAGTGTGTCTTGCACAAGGCGCTCTCGGGAGTGGTCCCAAAAAGTCATTTATACATGGTGTAAGTGTATTTAAAGTACATGTTCAGCATACAGTTAGCACACGTACATGTACATTATGCCAAACACATATGTGACCTACATGTACTGAGGCAAAATGAGGAATGTCCCCCAAAACCTTGTTTTGAGTAATTGATGCCTGAAGTCGGATATAGTAGAAAAATCATGTCAAAATTGATATTGGTTGTTTCGCATTTTTGAGTAGTCAAGGTATCCAAGATTCACACTATGCAATTTTGTTAGGAAAAAAATACCCCAAAAAGGGAGGAAAAAACTGAAGAACGTTTATCACTGCCGTTGGCGGAGCAGTGTGTATCTTTTTTTTTTTTTCAAAGTCTTTTTCTCAAAATCAGGTTGGCGAAGATTGGCAGGACACTTGAAATTCCTGCGACATATCTTTGGAATAAATTCAGCTACAGAAATAAATTTGGTATCATTGGAAAGCCAATGATTTGCGCTTTAACATGATGTATATAACTAGAAAAGTCAAAGGTGGGGGTTATTCCTCATTATGCTGTGGCAGGTCACATATTTCAAGCACCTGTCATCATTCTATGTATACATGTATAACAGAAACATTAAAAGCCATTAACAAGATCTCCGACGGGTAAACATTGCTGCCATCTTTTCAATCTTCCCTGTGGCTCCAAAATACCGCAGATGGGCCCAGACAGACGAGACAGAGAAAAAAAAAGGTCCCTCCTTTGGCAAGATCATGTGCAACAATAAACAGCAGACTTCTTGTGATGCCACTCTGCATGCTCTGGCTGAATTAACATGGGGAAGATGAGTGTGTTTGTTATGCACTGCATCCAGTGTATATTAAATTCAGTCGCTTGGGAAGGTCGGTACACAGCGTTGGATAAGGCGTGAGAATGCTACAGGCTTGGATTTGGCATTTTTGAGCGATTCAACAAGTACATGTACATGTATATGAAATAGATAAATTTGTGGCCCACTAGGTTTTTTCCCTCAGATGGAGGTCTGAAATTAGATATTAAAGGGAATATACCACATTTGCTTTCGCTGTAATTTTCAGAAATGGATGGATTTGGGGGGGTTAGTATTTTATAGCAATTATTGTTACACTGACTTGTTTGAAGTTTTGTGTTTGTAGATGCTGGAAAAACCAAAACAAAAATCATGTTTTTGTAGTTTGGTTCCCAGACCGCACTTAAGATGAAACGGAGCAATTTATAGACGTCGGTGAATTGTAAGGTTAGGGAATCAGTCTAGCTGGCTTGTACCCGTTCGTAGGAGTGTAATCGATTGCAAACAAAATGCGCACTAAATATGGTAAATTGGGGGCAGTATTTGAAAAAAAAAACCAGTTTTTTTCCAACGCTGGTCAGCCGACCAGTGTTGGAAACTGATACAAAAATAACACTTTTCTTGAAAATTTCAGCAAACCAGGTGCCAGATTTTACAGGATGCTTTAGACTGTCATTCACTAACAGTCCAGCAGGTTTTTTATACTAATTTGGTAGTTTTGTTTTTTGATGTTTGCAAATGTTGAATATTCCCTTTAATAAGCTCCTTGGCCATGAAAGAAAGGACTATTTCTGGATTAAAAAATATTGTTTTAGTATTTTTGTTGAATATTTGCACATAATTTAGATGACAATCTTTGATGTGATCCTTGTGCTTCTCAGTGCATGAATAATGCAGATAGGGATCAGTGTTTCAAAGAGAGAAATGGAATATTCGTGCAGCTAAAAATAGTTTGAAAATGGACAAACATCTGAATGCTTTCTTATTTCTTGACATAAAAAATGACATTTTTATCTATCGAGATTTATTCAAATGATATGAGTAAACATTCCTGTGTACCCCTGAAATTCAGAATGAAACCTGTAAGAAGCTGACACTGGACAAGCACGCAAGACTGAACAGAAAAAAAAATGCTGACCAATTTATAAGCCAAAGCAGTTGTCAGGCACTGAGTTTGAATTAAAAGAATTGAAAAGCTGAAGCGGAGGAATTGAAAGCCACTTGTCCAAAGAAAAACAAATTGCATTTAAGCAGACAAGATGAATGGACAAACACAAAGGAACAAACCCAACCACAAATTGAATTAAAAGAAACATTAGACGGCCAGAGATTAGGAGAAAGTTATACTAGACATGCAGTACATGACCATAAACTTTAAAAAATAAAAACATGAAAAGCACAGCATGAAGCAAAGAATATTCACGAAACAATTCTTCATACCGTTCATTGTACATGTAGCAGTCATTGCAATGATGACACCAGCAGCATTGAGGTGCAATGTAGCTTTTTCATCGAAGTGTACAATAAATGCGCTGAGTACGCGTGCACCCTTTGAATGGCAGCCATCTTGGTGGTACAGTGCTTCAGTTTCACGGGGATATGCATAAATACCGTACGTGTACATGAACATGTACCCAGAGCATTCAAAAACACCTCCAAGATGGCTGCCGCACACATATATGCAAAGGGTCTATTGGTAATTTTGTCTTCCAGCTTTTTTTCATCTTGTAGGCCCTATTTATTTTTGTATTGAATCATCCATAATGTACCCCCACATGTATGTGAGCGGAGCCTGTCTGGATTTATTTGAAGAATATAAATATTGACCCTAACCTCCCGAACTCCATCAAAATCATCCCCCCCCCCCCAATTAAGGTGGATTTGGGGGGAACTTGGTCCTGCAGGCCTGGTTTGACTAAATATTGATAATGGAGCATGATGGACTTAAGCCTGGGGGCCTGAAGCAGTGCTAGGGGTATCTGATTGATTTTAGCATCCTGTACTGCTGTTGTCATATAAGCCGTGCGTACTAAGTCCGTCAATGTCCACCATGACCGACCAGTACATGTACGTCAGTGGAGGATTCCATTATGTCATGTATTGCAAGCAGAGGGATTGATGGAGTTTAGCGGATTTGGTCCAGTACTTAGGAAAAGACAGAAGGGGGTTTAATGAACAAACTTGAAGTGAGGAGCATGGAAGTAATAAAGTAGTCATATATTATTATAAGATGGAATTTTGCGTAGGGTTAAATAAATTAGATTAGGTTTTGCCCTTCACCGACGTTTAAACACTGTATACTCAGTGTGTTACCTCCCGAGTGAAAGATGGAAAAAATCACTCGGGTGGGACTCGAACCCACGACCTCCTGCTTTCCAGTACAGATGTCTTACCACTCGACCACCGAGCTAACGGGATCGGTTGGCTGGTTCGAATCTGATGTACATAGCAGCGGGTACCGCATAAACTATTATAAGATGGAATTTTGCATCGGGGTGATATAAATTAAATTAGGTTTTGCCCTTCACCGACGTTTAAACACTGTATACTCAGTGTGTTACCTCCCGAGTGAAAGATGGAAAAAATCACTCGGGTGGGACTCGAACCCACGACCTCCTGCTCCTCATAGATTGTTAGAAAATAAACAGGCTATGTGCATCTACATGTAGTGTATACATGTATTGTGCAACTTTCAGGCATCACAAATCAAATGATGACTTCCATATTCCGGTTTGGTTTTACTTATTGTCCCCGCAAGCCAGATTGCCAGCCCCGATCAGGTTTTCATTTTCGGCAAATCAGTAATTCCACAAATGTATCAGCCCTGGTGTCCCGGAGGGCTCCATGCGTGTTGTCACCCGAGTTCACACAAACTACGCGGTCATTATCGAAGGTCTCACGTGAACTACGCCGGGGAAGACAAGTGGTCATCAGCAAAGAGCAAGGCGTCAAGTGTTGGAAGTACCAATTTGCATATCTCAGGGGTGTTGGATGTTTTCAAGACATGCTGACTGCCGTGACTGTTGTTTTCCCTCTGAGGTGTTCTTCTTGCTTCAGGTTGCTTCCGGATAAAGACGGATATTTTAAGTCAATTTTAAGACATTATTCCTGGAATAAAGATCATCCCTGGAACAGGATGAGATAAACTTGATGAGAAGCAGTTTCTCTTCTGTGCCTAAGGCTTAAGGCGTAATTTCTTGAAATTTTGAGATACATGTCTTTCTTAAAAAAAAGTCTGCCGAATTTGGCAAAATGTGACCAGCTCCACAAAAAGGGTATTATGTCGCGAAAAAGTGAAATTAACTCTTTCGCTACGGAAGTTAATTTACCGATTTTTCCACGTTTGGACGTAATAAACTGCTGGAAATTCCGCCGTGTGTCGATGTGGACGCCGGCATCTTGAAATGTCTCTCTGTAAACAAACTGCTCACAATAACCTGCAGCAGACCCCGGCGAGACGGAGAGCCGCTGGCAGCGGCTCAAACTAGGGTCAGAGGTTATACGATATAAATTATGTAGATAAGGCACACGTCATGGGGATATCCTGTTTATTCACAGCGACGTCACCGAGCCGCTGCCAGCGGCTTGCCGTACGACATGTACAATTTTTGTGTACCAATTACACAACTGAGAAAACCCTCAAAACAGGCTTTGAAATAGCTGGCTCTGTTACTGTTAGAGATTTAGGCATGAAAAGCTCAAAATGATCAATTTTTTTCAACATTTCTTTCAAAGAATCCTGAAACATCAGGTAATGAAGATATTATTCACAACAAAAAATATAAATCATATTTGGACAAAATTTTCACCCGCTCAACTTTGAACGGTGAAAATCACATTACACGATAATGCACAGCGCAGCTTAATAACCTTTTTTTTGTGGAGCGGTTCACAAATAAAAGTTACCAAGCATCACTTCTCAAATGTCATTGACTTGAACTAGAATAAACATCCTATCTTTGTATGTAGATCCTTAAATAAGGCTTGGTGGAAACAATCCTTTGGGATGTGATTATACAGAGGTTTAAAGTCCACAGGAAATAAGTACAAAACATTAGAAGTAGTGCATGTACCTGCAATGGGGTTAATTTGCAGAGTTCAACAAAATGTTAAAAGCCATGAGAACAGTCCTCAGGTACATACGGTATGAATTGGTGGCTTATGGTCAAAAACATGGTGTACCTGTACCGGTACATACAGTGTGTACGCGGTACTTACATGTTTTATTGTTGAAAATGCCCAGTAGGATTTGTTGAGTGACTAAGGCCGAAGAAAATAATAGTTCTGCTTTCTGTTTTCCTACCTAACCTATTCTGACAGCCCCTACCCTAATTTTTTTATGGGAAAAATTAGAAGAAAAAAAACACCCAAAACCATCAAAATCTTCCTTTTACCCTTGACTACACGCCAAAGCCTCCATATTATCGTACACAACAAAAATTGGCCAAAAAAATATAAAAAATTCCTACCTACCTACCCTATTTTCGAAAGCCATGTAATCGGAAGCAGAAATATTTTTTTTTTTTTGGCCTAAGTTCAATACAGAAAATATTTTCCTTTCTAACGAAAGTTGCACCACAAACAACAAGACTATCTGACTTCATTATAAGTCAGGCAAATACCTACATGGGTCATTCTATAAATTTGGGGTCCACTTTTTTTCCTGTCCCTGTTACATGTACATCTGACATCTATGATTGTATAATTCTGATGCACTCCTTAATGCAGTCATCCTCCAAGAGTGATTATGAATAGCAAACTACCTACCCAACAAATAAACAATCATTTGAAGACACTTTTAATGATGCTTGAATGGCAAATTACAAAGTACCAAGGTAACAGGGACGGGAAAAATGTCACACTTTGGACCCCAAATTTATAGAATGACCCACATGCAATATACATCATCTCTTAAAAGGGAAAAGAAATACCCCTACTTAAATGTAATTAAGTAAATGTATTTTTTGGGGGGGGGGAGAAAACCAATGTGAAAAATGTTGACGTCCTTATAATGCCCTCTGATCATACGTACAGTGTATCACATCTTTTCTGATTCTGATGACAGTTACTGGAGCTGTTGACAGCAAGGACTATTTGACTTCCTTATACTTGATAGTCAGGCAAATATCTAAATGGAATCCATCATCTCTTAAAAGGGAGAAGAGAGACCTCTACTTACATGTGTATTTAAGTAAATGTGTACCATATTTCTTTCTTTTCTATAGTACATGTACGTCTTGCATGCTCATGGGATTCTGACGGTGAAACACTGAATCAAAGTTAATCTTTACATGTATGTTGGTTCTGTGTGTGTGTGGGGGGGGGGGGGGGGTAGAAAACCATGGTAAAAAAATCTGACTCCCTTATAATGGCCTCTGATATTGTATCACCTATTTATTCTGATTCCAATGACAGTTACTGGAGCTTTTTGACAGCGAGGACCCGAGAGAGCGTGATTTCCTCAAGACCACGCTACATCGGATCTACGGCAAGTTTCTGGGTCTGCGGGCCTACATCAGGAAACACATCAATCACATATTTTACAGGTACGTAAGAGCAATAGCCGCTGTCCCAGCTGTGAGAGGCAGCGTTAATAATTGACTGACTATCGTCGACTTGGGTCTGAGCATCTCTGGGCTACAAGTTGACCTGTAATACATGTAGGCTTCCATGTACATTTAAAGGGAATATACATCATTTGCTTTTACTGTAATTTTCAGAAATGGATGAAATTGGGGGGTTGGAAATATATAGCAAATATAGTTACACTGACTTTTTAGAGGTTTTGGGTTCGAAAATGCTATAAAAACCAAGAAAAACAATCATTTTCCTGTAGTCTGGTTCCCTGACTCCATATAAGAAGAAACAGAGCAGTTTACATACATTGGGGAATTGTAAGGTCATACATTGGGGAATTGTAAGGTCAGGGAACCAGTTTAGCTGGCTCGTACCCGTTCATAGGTTTGTAATCGATTGCAAACAAGTGCGATGGTCAATTGGGGCCAGTATTTGAAAAAAAAACCAGTTTTTCCAACGCTGATCGGTCGATCAGCGTTGGAAATTGATACAAAAATACCACTTTTCTTGAAAATGACAGTATACCAGGTGCCATGATTTTACAGGATGCTTTACACTGTCATTCACTAACAGCCCAGCAAGGTATTTCAAAATGATTTGGTAGTTTTATTTTTTGATGTTTGCAAATGTTGTATTTTCCCATTAAGTATTCTTAACAACACCACAGAATTTGTTGCATCCCTTGCCAGTTGCAAAAAGCAAGATTTGTCAGTCCTTGTCCTTATTTTTAAAAAAGAAAATGCAAAATTAAGTGTTTAAGAACACAACTTATTGTTGTTTTGAAATAGACATAAACCCCTCGACCTTGCCATCTAAAATTTTTGTATAAAAGCAAACCTTATTATCATGAGTAAATGCTTGATTTCATCAGGAAACCAGATACCAGTAAATTGTACCGACTATTCTTACTGTACAGAATTGTACAGAACTATCTTATCAGCTGCCTGTGCTTTGACATAATTTCCTGTTTGTGATTGTGATGAGGTGCCTGCATGTTGTAGGCTTAAAGATATAGTCCATCATTTGTAATTTGTGCATATTGTTCGTTTGAAGCAACAAAATGTTCAAAATCTAATGAAGGATACTGAACAACTAACCTGATGAAATTTCAGCTCAGCTTCAGCTGTATATTCCGAGAAAAACAGCATTCTAGGATCTCAATTTCAAATCAAAAGTTGATGAATCATGTTTTGAATTGGGCCTGAATTCAGCGTCTGAGACACGTTCTCACTGAGCCGATTGCAGCTTCGCAATGTCGCACACTGATCCGACGAATTATAGCAACCGCGCGCGTGTGTGCGTCGTGCCAATGCTTGCGCGCGCTTCACCGAATGACAAAACGAGCTACTAATTTAAATTTTCCTACGGTGCGTCTTAAGACGCACTGTTGGAAAGGCCTTCTTTCGTTGATTACTTCAAAATGAAAGAATCATTTCACAGGGAGTTTAGTCCACTTACTATCTTTCAACCAAGTATGTTTTTCAACAATAATTATGCCAGTTACTTTTCGGATGGCTGCAAATGATGGGCTGAGAAGTACGATGAACAATTTACTTTTTCTTTCAAATTGCTCTTTGACAATTTAATTTCTTTTATTGTGGCTTACAAAAATTGAATGAGATCCTTTTAGAAAAGAATTGCATAGTTTGAAATTGACATTACATGTAGCTTCACCGATCCCTGCCTATGTTTTGTGATCCGAGGTTTATTTTAGGAGGACGCTTTTGCTTTTGGCCGGAGGGCTTAGCAGCACTCCCTTCCATGTCTCTTTTTACTGACAAACCTGTTTATTTGGCTGTGGTAATTTTCATGCAAATGTATCAGAGGTGAATGTTTTGTAGGAAAAAAAATGCAAATCCCCACGTATGTGGGGGAGTTGAGAATAATAAGCCTCTGCCTTCATACACCCACATTATGTATTGCATATTATTTCTGTCTGCTTTTGCAAATCACTTACTTAGATTTCTGTACTCGAAGCCACCTTGTTTTTAATGAACATTCATGCTATTGTATTCAAAGCTTTAACCATAAACCATCCATTTTTCTTTGTGGGGAATTAAAATTTGTGGGACCGATTTCAATGAGTTGCTAATTGATATTCATAAAAAACCGGCACCTGAGACAGTTTACCAATTCCTATTGGTCGAGAGCCCGTCATGTGGTTGGTTTGAAACCGCCGGTAGAATACCGCTGTGTTCTGCGCCACATTGCGCATTACCCGCCTCGCACTCGCCAGTTTCCATATAAGGAGATTTGTAGCACTACGCGCACGAGGCACATACCATAGACATGGCCAGAGGGGTGTTTCATAAAACAGAAAGTAAAGTTGTTGAACAAAATCGTTCGAAATGGTGTGAATTTTGAACTTGTTTTGAATTTTTGACAGAAAGTTATTTATGAATGGGAATAAGTATGTGCTTAGCCGGTTAAAACTGGCTAGGGTCCTGGTCGCCGATGATGTTCACCTTAGCCCATTATCCGTGACCAGGCCCCTAGCTGGTTTTAAACGTACTTGTTTAAAACTGGCCAAACACATATTCCCTTGAAAACGTTACGGGTTACCAACCAAAATGTAATGTAATGCATATTGCTGTTGACAGGTCCTCTGCTTAGTTTTGATGAGACGAACCATGCTTTTGACAGCTGGGATATGACACACTGCTAATAATCAGTGTTTTCTGTCATTGTTTTCTTACAGATTTGTGTATGAAACGGAACACCACAATGGTGTGGCTGAACTACTAGAAATCTTGGGAAGGCAAGTTAAATGTCTTGCTTGTGATATTTGTTATCATATGGACTCCTTTCATGAACAGTAGATTGCGTTTTTGTTTACCACTTTTGAGAGCTTCGTGGGAGACAGGTTCGCACGTGTATGGCACAAAGTACACAATCCAAATGTGCACAACCTAGTTGTAAGCATGTTCGATATCCTTTTATTTTTATTTTTTCATTTTCGATATATCAGGAAAAAATATCGCCATATTCGATATTTTCGCCATGACATGAGGCCAACTGGAGGATTTTGCAGGATTGAGGCTACATCCTAGCAAAAAGGCCTAGGGAGTTAGGGTTAATCATTTAAACGGCATTCTCTGACTATCTTTTGCAAATATCTACACAAATGTCCACCTGTTACCTCAAATTAAATGGAATTCTGTTGACAAATTTGGTTTGGTTCTGTAGTATCATCAACGGTTTTGCCTTACCGCTGAAGGAGGAGCACAAGTCATTCCTGCTGCGAGTCCTGATGCCGCTACACAAGGCCAAGTCACTCAGTGTGTATCACCCACAGGTAAGTCATGCAGTATAGAAATACTGCACAATATTCATTATGTGTTCCCCTGCTGTTTTTGATTTTCACCTTGATAAATAGATTGCTTTATTAAACTGCTTTTTTCCTAGCAATACAAACATTATTCACTTTGAAATGAGACGTCAATGAAAAAAGCCACCAACGTTTAGTTATTGAATTATGTCTTCCAAAAATTCAAATTATTGGCTGCCAGACAAGAGATTCTGTATCTTGATTGGTTTAGAGCTGGCCACATGGCATTCGCTATTTTTGCTATTTTGCTGTACACGGCCAAAAGTACTGTACCCATAGCAACCAAAGTACTATACCCGTAGCAACCACAGTACTATATGCATTACAACCGGTATTGTGTGCAAATGCACAGGGGTGTGCACGTTGCGCGTATTATTCCCTAGTGTTTGAGCTACAGAGCCTGGTTCAACATTAAGTGAATAGTTTGGGCCCCATTTGCAACTAATTTCGTATTCAAATAGAAGTATATTTTTGTTGTATTTAGATTAAATTAATCTGTTATCGCTTTAAATCAAGCAGAATCTGTGGGAGAGGTGTTATAAAACCAAATATTAACTGTTCTATCTGGTGATGTAGTCAAACTAGCCTCCCTCGGTGATCCATGGAACATTCTATTTTCCCTCGGCTTCGCCTCGTGAAAATAGAATGTCCATGGATTACCAATGGAGGCTAGTTTTACCACACCACTCGAAGCAGTCAATATTTGTACCGGTACATGTGTATAACATCACCCCGACACAAATTCCACTATTTATAGTGGCATAGATGGTTGTTCATTTGCTGTAATTGATATATTTTTTTGATTTACGACAGTCAGTACAGGGGTGAATTTTCATGTAAACCCAATATAAAAAAAAAATCATCAAAAATCATTGATTATCATACCTGCCATCATATTGGATTTGCGTCGGCCAGCTGACCCGAGCTACAATGTAGCTTGGTGATAAAAAGCTTGTTAGTTGTTTTCCCAAACATGTTCTCGGACAGCACTAAATGTATGTTACTTGCAAAAAAAAAGCATCTCGGATCAAAACCCAGTATTAAAAAATGATTTGAATGACAAACAATGATGCAATATTTCTGTCAGTGTCCTGTGCTGATACCCAAGTCAGTCCATTTACCTTTTGTAGCCTGATCTGGCCACGAGCGCATGAAACTGAATTTCACAGCTTAATACTTGTAATAAATACGTTCATGTACATACAGGATTTTACCAAGAAAAGGCAAAGACACTGCGATATTATTCACTGGTTTCCAAATAGTTTGCTTTGCAACAAAATTCAAAAATACATGGGGGACCATTCTGCGGTTTGGCTTACATAAAGCACGGCTTGAAGCGAAAGAAACAAGTGTTACCGAGGGGGCATGAATAATTCATACCAAAGACTGAACATGCAATTTTCATTTTTATGTGCAACCATCAATAAAACTTGGCGAACGGGAATAATTATAATCAGAAATAACAGTAATTTTGTGTGGATTAGTCGCTGTTTACTCTAGCAGGTGATACCTGTGGAAATGCCCCACATGTTGGGTTGAATATGCTCGACGTTTGATTCTGAGATCTCGGCGGATGTGAATCGCTTGTGCATACAGGAATGTTTGCACAGAGCCGAATGCTAACAACTGGGGTTCCCTGGAATGGCCACAGCAGATCTTTATATCAAACATTTATGATAATATATTTATTCTCTGTGTCTTTACGTTACAGCTTGCGTATTGCGTAGTGCAGTTCTTAGAGAAGGATCCCACTCTTACAGAAAAGGTGAGGTCACAATTCCTGGCATTTTGATGTGGATCTGTGGTACATACAAATTAGATTTAAGATATATAAGAATAACAGAAATTTAAGTTTAAATGAAATTAAAATTAAATTTTTAAATTAATGAGAAAATTAGAAACTTCGTGATCATATAGCCACAATAAATTGTACAACTGTTTCAGAGTTTCATTTTTTCGTATCTACACCAGTCTTGATTCACTCATAAAGAGAAATTAAACCTCTGTCTTTGGGTGTCTTGTTTGTAGGTTTTGAAACTACTCCTGAAGTACTGGCCAAAAGTGCACAGTCCAAAAGAGGTAAGTTATGTATCCAATTGTTGTGCCCAATATGTCATTGAACCATCTCTTCTCAACAATAAAAATAGTAGAGGGCCTAACGCTAAGGGGTCATCCGTAATTATCAACATTTTCATAAACGTACGAAACGTACACCCAGGGAGGGGTCTAACGCTTTTGAATTTTGTGAAAAATGTCAATCAGTATTTTCGGTTGAGTATTTTTTGTAATGGTCTTTCAGAAGATCTTTCTTAAAAAAAACCTCCTCTACCTCAACTTGACGACCTCCGGACAAGCTCGAGAATCATGGGAGAAGCCTCATGGGAGAAGCTTTGTGCTACGCGCCGGTGACAAACATACGCGATGCAGCCCTTTTCAGCTGCCACTTTGGTAGTGAGGAATTGCATACGCGTGCGCGTTTAGCAAGCACTTAGTGTGCCTAGCCTATCTTCAAGACACTAATATTCTATAACTAATCGCGACGCTATGAATGAACTGTTGAATCCAGGATATCTTTGAAAAATCTTCATTTTGTGGGGGGGGGGGGGAGGGTGTTGAGGAAGGGGTCTGCAAAAAGAGTACGTTTTGTACGCTTTGGAAAATGTTTGTGATAAGGGATGGCCCCTAAATGCCTAAGCCGGAAATGTGGCTTCAGCACATTTATTTGCGTCGTATGTAAATGTTGGGGGAGAGCCAGTTGCAAGGAATATACATCATGGGCCGTCTTGGCTGGTATATTAAGAATTTCATGAGGTGACAAATTAAATGAATGGAACATTCCATCTGTCTCCGAATGAAATTATTCTTTTCATTGCACGAATGTGAAACATTCATTATTTGTTTTATACAACACCTGAATAAATCCTCGTCATCTCATTGGAGTGACCGTGCAATTGAACGTCTATTTTTGCGGTGCAGCTGCGCTGTGCGTTGGAAGCAATAATTCAATGACACGTGAGCAACGACTGATCAGATGATGTGGATCTATTCAGACGTTGTATGACAACTTTTATTTTTGGCTAAACAAATCTTTTCTGTGCTTCACAAACCTCTGTGCTGAAAAGCTCCATGGCATTAGCCTCTAGTGGAGTGCATTAATTAAAGGCAGTGAACAGAATGTCAGGGAATGTTACTACAAGCAAAACGCCTTCAGTAATTTCCATGGTATCATTTTTTTGTGATTTCAGGTGATGTTTCTGAATGAATTGGAGGAGATTCTAGACGTCATCGAGCCGGCTGAGTTCAACAAGGTCATTGAACCTCTGTTCCAACAGCTCTCCAAGTGTGTTTCCAGCCCACACTTTCAGGTATTGCCCCTAAATGTTTCCCTCATCAGTTTATCAGTGAAAGTATCTGCACAATTTGGCAGTGGAAGCAAGATGCTCCCGAGAATATGATTTGTTCACGTAAAATTAAAAGATGACACAAATACCCCCTCGAGTGGGAAAACATGATTGAAGGACAATTAAGCATCAAATGGGTTCAGGCTCATGCTGGAAACACATACTGGTTGGTTCTAGCAGATTGCCGTGTGTATGTGAACCATCTCACGCACTAAGTCTTTACACAGGGCTCTTTAGAGTAGCTGACACAGTTTCATATACTGTTCCTACACTGTTTCGTCCACCGATCAGATAGTATTGTGTTTGGTAGTGTGTGAAAACATCAGCTGAGCAATTCAACTTTTGTTGTCTTTTAAAGGTAGAGTAGAGTATAGGCCCTAACATTTGTCATTTGTGCATTTTTTTGTTTGTTCTCAGCAAAAGTGCTCAAAATCTAAAGAAGGGTGCTTAAAAACATGATGAAGTTTTAGCTCAGTGAATGCTGTATATTCTGAGTAAACAATATTCTAGGATCTCGATTACAATTCAAAAGTTGCTGAGTCGTGTTCTGAATTACGCACGAAATCAGCGTCCGGGACACGTTCTCATTCAGCTGATGCAGCTACTCGATGTCACGCACTGAACCGACAAATTATTGCAACTGCGCGCGTGTGCGTTGTGTCAATGCTTGCACGCACCTATCCGGTTCGTTAGTGTGAATTAGTTCAGTTTAAACCACGCCCACTGGCCATTAAGTAGCATTGGAACCATTGGAACCGGAAGCTAACGCAACTTGAGCGTTTATCCAATGGGCGCTAGTAATCAGTGGTGTGCGCGTATATGACGTTTTTACTAACGAACCGGATTCACGGCTTCGCGGAATTAAAAACGAACTACTAACGGAAATTTCCAAAATTTCTTTAGACACATCTTTTGAAATGGCCTTCTTTTGTTGTTTTCTTCAAAATGACAACATGCCAGAAAGAATAATTTAACAGGCAGTTTAGTGCCATTACTATCTTTAAACCAAGTATGCTTTTCAACAATAATGTCATCAGTTTTTTGGATAGTTGCAAATGATATACTCTACCTTAAACAATTGCAAAGATGATCTTTGATGCTAGGATCTCAGTATCTCTGTCCTAAATTTAGATAACATTCACGATCTAAGTCTTATTCCATTGAGAAAAGAAAGAGAATTCATTTACCCCATAGTGGCCTTTAAAAAAAAAAAATTCTCAACTTCATATCCCCTTATCTCACAGGTTGCTGAGAGGGCGCTGTACTATTGGAATAATGAATACATAATGAGTCTCATCAGTGACAACGCCGCAACCATTCTGCCCATCATGTTTCCTGCTCTCTACAAAAACTCGAAAGCTCACTGGAACAAGTAAGACATCACTTCATTGGTTTGTCGGGATATAGAAGTGGCTGCCTGAATTACAAGCCAGACCCCAAGAATTCAATTGAACTAGTCAGTTGGAGGTCCATTTTGTAGGGGCAAGTGTCTCGGGCCATTTTAAACATATAGAAACTCAACCATAACAGAAAAAATAAACAAGTTTAACAAAGTGTGCACTGAGTTGAAAACCAACTGATTTAGATTGCCATTCAAACCAAACGATGTGATCCAAACTCATATCAAGCAACTTGAAACAAACCTTAAACTTAGTAACTTTAGAATTTGTGCTTGTCACTTCAGGGCCCAGTTTCATGGCTCTGCTTACCGTTAGCGAAAGTTACCGTTACCGTTAGCTTGCTGTAGAAGAAACTTCCGGCTTACGGTTAGCGTATTTCACAGGTTTGCAAGGAATTTGGGCTTAAATGTACTTGCATACATCCCGTAAGTAAGGATTCTGTGCTTACAGGGTTAGCACAGAATTTTTCTCATAGCGCGGTTAGTGCAGAATGGAGATCCTAAGCGCAGAATGCTGTGGTTGGCAGAGCCAAGAAATTGGGCCCAGTGAGATGGACCGTGTACAAAATTCTTCAGAATGTAGTCTCAAAAGTTGCCTTGCCTAAGTCAACAGCTGAGTGTTCTATTGCTCCTAATACTCGCCCTAGTGCATAAATCACACCGTGTGTTTGTGTTTTGTATCATTGCCAGGACTATACACGGGCTGATCTACAATGCGCTGAAGCTCTTCATGGAGATGAACCAGAAGCTGTTTGACGAGTGCTCCCAAAAGTACAAACAGGAAAGACAAAGGTGAGTGAGAGAATTGCTGACCAAAAATAGAATAACAGATGCAAACAAAGTAATAATTATAACTTGTCCATATTGTTCCAGGGCAATTTTGTAAATTTGGACGCACGTGTCAGACACTTTAATGAGCTGGTGTTGGGAAAGTGAATGTGATACATCACTAATAGTGTGACATCTAATGAGTAGAAAACAATTACAGACCAAACTAAGGTACACAACCTTAACAAACTTGTGTACCTCATGTGGTCGGACGTATGGTGTATTTTACGGAATTGCCCTCTAGCCTGTTTTTCTGATGGCCATGTTTTTTTAATTTAAAAAATAAGTCTCAAGACTGGTTTCAAGATGCTCACATAATGTGTTTTTCGTATGTTGCTCACGCGAGATTGGCAGCGCAGGCGCTAACTGCGCGATGTGGTGCAGAAATAGGCGTCAATCAGTGGGGGAGGGGGTACGGGACAAGTCCCCTCACTTTTAAAGTGGGAGGATATCAAAAGTGTTTGTCATGTCCCTGAATAAAAATTGTAGCCTACATAAGATTCTATAGCTCAGAATAGCTTAGCTGATTCAATGACTCCAAACTCGAAAATGATGTTTAAATGATGATCTTTTTCTCAAAAAAAAAATGGTTAAAGTGGTCAGAAATTGCCTAGATCACATCAAAGAGCATCTAGATTCCAAAACTTTTCGGGGTCCTCAAGAGGTTCTCGAGCCCCACGCCATTAAGGCTTTGCACTTCACGCTCGCATTGGTTCTGATCAAGGCATGTCCCCCCCCCCCTATTCCCCCCCCAGGCCCCCCCCCCCCCCCCCCCCCCCCCCCCCCCCCCAGGCCCCCCCCCCCCCCACCCCACTTTTGAGAAGCGATTGACGCCCTTGGACCGTGCAGAACACAGCGGTGCAGGAATAAAGTGTTTAAAACCAGCCGGTGTTTTATCAGCGGTTTAAAACCACCCACATGACGGGCACTTAGACGGGCACCAATAGGAATGGGTAAACTGTCTTAGGTATTTATGAATCCATGTTTATAAGACATTAAGATAATATGTTTGTTGATTAGTTACTGTTTTCATTTCTCCAACAGTGAGAAGGACAGACTAAAGAGGAGAGATGAGCAGTGGAATAGACTTGAAGGTGTTGCAAAACAGAACCCAATGGTAAGCTGAACGAAAGAAAATCATCCCTAATTGAAACACATCAAGATAGATTTATGAAATGCATCTAACTTATTATAAGAAAAGTATGCAAAGTATTACACCAAACTCATTTGAATAGAAGGGAGGGGTAGCATTTACTGGTGTTTTGGTGTTTGATGATTTGTAATCCTTCTAATGTGAAGCAACAGAAGACCATTATGGCAGATGACACAGAGTATTAATTAACCCTAACCCTCCAGGATATTAGAAACCCTGCAATTAAAATGCAGCAACACACAACACTTGTCAAAATGACATACCGGTACCTGCACATATAAAGTGCACAGTGTAGCATGATCCATCAGGTCAAAAGTCTCAAGGCCCAAATGCCTCTGAGTCTGTGGTAACCAACTGCAGCAGGATACAACTGTGGCATTTCTCAATGGGACTAGCTCTCATTGTCTCAGAAGTGGCCATTTATGCACTGGTGTTGATAGCTGAATGCAGCAAAGTTGAACAGACTTTTACACCAGATGCACTGTGTTGCGTGTGGCAGGGTTAGGGTTAAGGTGATATAAAGACACCATTAAGAATAATAATAATAATAATATAGTGCTTATATAGCGCTTTATACCAAAGGTCTCAAAGCACTTCACAATTATTACCCCTGTTCATCAGGCCATGAGACCAGTTTCTGCAGCAGCTCAAGATCAGCGCAATCTGGTCTCTACCTTCACATGTACCCATTTATACTCCTGGGTGGAGAGTGGCAATTGTAGTAAAGTGTCTTGCCCAAGAACACAAGCACCATGTTCCCCGTCCGGGTTCGAACCCACGTACTGCGGCAAGTGAGCCGAACACCGTAACCATTGGACCACAGCGCTCCACAGAACAGTTTGTTCACATCGTATTAGAAATCTTAAAGGGAATATACATCATTTGCTTTTGCTGTAATTTTCAGAAATGGATGGAATTGGGGGGTTGGAAATATATAGCAAATATAGTTACACTGACTTTTTTGAGGTTTTGGGTTCGAAAATGCTATAAAAACCAAGAAAAACGATCATTTTCCTGTAGTCTGGTTCCCTGACTCCATATAAGAAGAAACAGAGCAGTTTACATACATTGGGGAATTGTAAGGTCAGGGAACCAGTCTAGCTGGCTCGTACCCGTTCATAGGGTTGTAATCGATTGCAAACAAGTGCGATGGTCAAATGGGGCCAGTATTTGGAAAAAAAGCCAGTTGTTTCCAACGCTGATCGGCCGATCAGCGTTAGAAATTGATACAAAAATACCACTTTTCTTGAAAATGACAGTATACCAGGTGCCATGATTTTACAGGATGCTTTACACTGTCATTCACTAACAGTCCAGCAAGGTATTTCAAAATGATTTGGTAGTTTTATTTTTTTTTTGATGTTTGCAAATGTTGTATTTCCCCTTTAAAAACAGAATTACAAGTGAACTTTTGCCAAGGCTTTTGGGTGCATTGTAATGAGAGAATTCCGTTTAAAGTTTTGCTATCACTAACTGGTAATTTTGTACAAGTATTTTATCTAAATCATAACTTGTGCTACTTTGCATCTCGTCATTTTGTTCTGAACCTCAGTTTGAGCGATTACATAACGATATCCACGAGGAAAACAGCCGTATGGAAGTTGACACGGATGAAGATGTTTACGATGGAGACATCACCAAGGATGTGGCTACTGAGGCCAAGGTAAACAACAACCATGGTGACTTTTGATCACTTGAGATTCTTCCATTTGGGAGATGTAAATTTAAATTTTTGGTTTTTGCCCTTCACTAATTTAACTTGATAAGCAATGTTTACTCACTGTTTTCTGTAAGGGTGCGAGAAAATAGACGAGATTACTTTTATAAACTTTATTCACGAGTTGGCCATATTAAATTGAAAGCGAGGTTAACACTTTGACAGTTTTCGAAACTTGTGAGTAGAAATGAAAGCAATGAAATAACAATTCATTAAAAATTAATACCAGTCTGCTCTGATGAATAATTACAAATTTGTGATTAAACATACCCTTTCAAGCAACATTAATCCTGACAGAACTCAACCCATCAAACCCCAACGGCATGTTTTGATGGAATCTGTCAGGATGGGTACAGTACCCCTAAACTGACAGTCTTTTACATTTGGTTGGCACACCTCCAGAATCAAAGTCAGAAATATGTGTGTACAGTTTCCCATATGGTGTTGGAGTTTGCCAGGATGGGTATAGCTCCTAGTAAATCATGCTAGGGAGTTAGAGTTAAAAAAAAATGAAAGTCATTCTTGGAACGCATTCCATCAATAAATAGTCTGGCACCATCCCATTCAACAGTTTACAATTTATGAGATAGATTCAGGGAACACGATCGAAAATGGTTTCCCGTGACTATGGTCTATAGGTATGGCCATACCCCTTATTCGGGGGGAAACCATTTTTGATCGTGTTCCCCGAATTTTATTTACGCATACGCCATTTTGCCGTGCGATAATGTCGCGCGTATTTATATACAGGCACAGATCAATGAGCGTGTTTACATTACGCGACAAAGTCGTGCGATATTGCACGAGTAATTTCAAAAATCGCGTACTGTATCGCGTATTTTGTTTGTTCGTTCACACACACACGTGCGACATTGCCGCGCAGCATAGTCATTGCGAAAAAAATCACTAATGTGTAATAGGCCTTGTAAAGTGTTCAATGGGATGGTGCCAGACTATTTATGTGTTCCGAGCCTCACTTGCAATTTTTTTAAATGTGGCTTAAAACATTAGCGTATAAATAATCACAAATTTTAAATTATTCATCAGAGCAGACTAGTATTAATTAGTAATTATCTTTATTTCATTAATTTCATTTCTATTCGCAAGTTCCAAAAATGAAGATTTTACCTCGCTTTCAATTCAATATGGCCGACTCGTGAATAAAGCCTATTGCAGCCATTTTAACCTCTCAACCGTAGATCTGGAAAAGAATTTTGCGTGCTCTGACTTAGACTGGTTTGCGACTTGCCTAATGTTGTTCATAGGCATCGGTGGCAATACGGCATTATCAGCTGAGCAGATGAAACATCTTCTCATTAGCATGTTCGTTTTCATCGTTTGCTATGTGTTACCATTCAGCACTTCAGACTCAAGAACCATTGAGTTTTAAGTAAATATATCTTGGAGCTATATAAAAAAAAGGTAAGATAAAGGGGGACGAACCTGTGTTCACAGGAACGGAGTGCTCTCTTTCGAAGTGATTGGGCCGTACTCGAGTCCATAAAATGCTGCTGTGGGGGGGGGGGGGGAATCGCCACACCTCCTCCACAGCGAATATGTTACCTTCCCAGCATTGAATAACGCCGGTACCCATTTAACACCTGGGTTGAGAGGAGTAATTGAGGTAAAGCACCTTACTCAAGGGCACAACACACATGGCCACGGCAGGGCTCGAACCCACAATCTCACGATCATGAATCCTGGTGCCCTACCGTTTGACCACACGTGTCCAATGTAAACAATTCTTGGATGTCCGCACCTGTCTATAAAGCCAGTGTCAATGCCAGAAATAGATGAATACAATGTACATGTTGAACTATTTTCCATCCGCAGGCTCCAACAGGTGTGAAGAAAGAACCGGTCAAGCAGTTGATACGAAGAAAGTCTGAACTTCCTCACGATGCGTACACAATGCGTGCACTCACCACCCACAAACGGCCAGACGAGTATCTAGTGTCTTCACAGGAATCCAGTTGAGTGCAGTGGCAAGTTGACTTTCAGAAGTAGATTTATTAAAGACACCAACATACGAGAGACGATTTAACGAAACTTAAAAAAAAAATTCACTATCCTTTAAAAAGTATTAAGGTGTATTATAGCGTACTATATAAATAGTTCATGCTTATCACCGTGGTATAGCTGGATACCTTGTTTTGACCGTGTGGTATTTGTTCAATGTGATGATTTTTTTTTTAAACCGTTGTGTATGGATGTTCATAATCGGGTTATTTTTTTATGCCAGAAAGCACTTTTAATGCAGCAGCTTTGAGCAGAGGCTTCAAAGTTGATGTTGCCGTGATGACATTTAATATGGGATGAGACTTTGTTGGATGTGTATGATCGTTTGTTGTGATACACTCAGATGTGTGTGTCTTATATCAGTCATGATATTTTTTTTATCACTTATATTAAGCTTGTAAGGAAGTAACTTTTGGTAAATGTAGTCACGTTGTTGAAAAATCAAACGGACTATTTAAATTAATAAATAAAAAAAAACACTGTATGAAATGGATCTGAACCCTCACCCGATTTGCTTTATACCCATAGTAACACACTATTATTATTTTTTACTTTGATACCCAACAATATTGTTAGATGCATTAGGGTCTTTTATAAATTTGGGGTCCACTTTTTTTTCCTGTCCTGTTACATCTGACATCTATGATTTTATAATTCTGATGCACTCCTCAATGCAGTTGTCCTCCAAGAGTGATTATGAATAGCAGACTACATGTACATACCCAACGAATCAAACATTGTTTAAAGTCATTCTTAAAGGGAATGTACATCATTGGCTTTTGCTGTAATTTTTAGAAATGAACTATTTGAGGGGTTAGTATAATAGATCAAATATTGTTACACTAACTTGTTTGAAATTTTGTGTTCGAAAATGCTGGAAAAACCAAGAAAAACAAAAATGTTTAAGCAGTCTGGTTCCCTGACTGCACTCAAGATGAAATAGATCAATATTTATAGGTGGCGGAAAATTGTAAGGTAAGGGAACCAGTCTAGCCTACCTGCACCCGTTCATAAACATCTAACCAATGGCAAACAAAATTTGGACTGAAAAAAAGGTAAATTTGGATTAGTAGTTGAAAAATAGTCAGGTTTTTCCAACGGTGGTCGGCCGACCACCGTTGGAAATGTATACGAAAATACTATTTTCTTGAAAATGAATTCACACCAGGTGCCATAATTTTACAGGATGCTTTCCACTGTCATTTATCAACATCCTAGTAAAGTTTTTCGTAAAAACTTGGTAGTTTTATTTTTCGATATTTGCAAATGTTGTATATTCCCTTTAATGACACTTAAATGGCAAATTACCAAGTACCAAGGTAACAGGGACAGAAAAGATTTGGACCCTAAATTTACAGAATGACCAACACCACCTAAACCTCACACAATAGCCGAATGGCAGAGAATTTGCACCCTGCTTGACCTCTACACTATAGTATACCACAGCTGTGCCACGTTGTTGGGCCATAGTATACCCTGCACGATTTGTGACAGAGGGGTACCCCCCCCCCCCACCCTCCCACCCCCAAGCCCACCCTCCCACCCCCAAGCCCACCCCACCCCAACCCACCCCATGTCCCTATAGAGTACCGAAGTTTACTGCCTATTCTAGTTCACACGCAGCGCGTGAACCAGCGCGTGAATCAGAACAAATATAGCTGACGCCAGACTTTGGTGCTCTATACTCTGTATACACTCTAGACTATTGTTCCCTAATACATGCCTCCTACATATCTCAAAAGAATTTCTGAGATTCCGGTAACACAATGACCAACACAAGAGGGGGCGGGGGTCTGCCACTTATCCTGCTACATATTAGCCTTAAGTCAAGTCAACCGCGCTTACCCGGACACGTGACGCACCCCGGATGCTGACACGTAAAAAGACTAGCACGAGCGGTGAAGCCGCGAGGGCCTTTACCATCTCGTGGAGAACGCTTATGTTTTTCTTTACATTTGTCTACCGATTTGGTAGACATGCATAATGCATTACCGTTGTGAATTGACCAATGAAAATGCAGAATTACTAACGTAAATCAGCCATCGTCTGGCGCCAGACAGCACGCGCGCCATGGCGCGGGTGCTGTTGCTGGTAACCGCAAACCACCGTTAGATGATTGGTTTGTATTGCTTGATTTATATTACGTGAATAAATGATTAAGTGATTAGTTCCACGAGATAGTAAAGGCCCTTCCGGCTTTGCCGCTCGTGCTAGTCTTTTTTACGTGCCAGCATCCAGGGTGCGTTACGTGTCAGGATGGTCCGGGTATAGGCGTGTGGGACTTGACTAAAGGCTAGCTACATATGGGCCAGAGAGTGTGGTTGGTGAATAAGTTTGACACAGTAAGGATAAATGTTTCGTGGGAAAGTACTGACGTTGCGAACGCACTAGCCCAAACAAAATTGTTTTGATTTTTCTGGGTTTTTTTTTGTTTCACTTAAAGATTAGTATTCTTGATTTCTTTCTATTCCAAACTTTGCCAAAATTTACTTTTTTTCCCTCTTTCTCCTTGTGTGTTTAAAATATTCAGGTCTCGCACAAATCCATGTCTGTTGTTTTCTAGAAATTCTGCCCTTACTTTTTTTAAAAATTAGTTTAAACTAAAGGGGCAAAATATAATGTGTTTGTTAGCAAAACCTTAAGAAACATGAAAATATTAATACACACGTGTATTTGTTGTGAGATTTTTGTGAAAATATACGCACTATTGTCTTAGGGGTCCAATTTTTTTATTTATTTATTTATTTATTTATTTATTTTTTTCACGTTGGTGCCCTTTGATGACTTCTGCAAACCTTCAAAAGCACACACTGAATTGTTTTTCCACAAGTTTAAGTCAAGCACTTAAAAAAGAGCTGAGTCGGCGGATGAACAAGATTAAGGAGGATTAAAAGTAAACAAAATTGCAACCTCTCGTAATTTTCCTCGTTAAAAAGCTGTGTTCTCATAAAATGTTTAGCCAGAGGTAATTCAAACTTGGAAATGCAATGAAGAGAATCATGTCAACTGTCATGTCAATTTACTTTTTGTGTAGCCTTTCCATTGCTTTGCCAGTTGTATTGTGTCCTAGTATCGTTAGTTCCCAGTGAAGTTATACACCACTTGTTCTCCTGCACCATTTGGATTCCTTCTCATGTACATGTAGTCTGAATAAGCTCTGAAAATAAGCTAGTTGTGCATCACGTGTATGTTTAAAGTGACATGCAGGCATGTCGTAAGTTAACTCATAAAAAAAGGCTGGAGTACAATCGATATCAAGGTGTTCCATCCCCGTAAACATTCTTTCCGCTTGGTTTTCCTTGATGGTTGGATGATTTTCAAAACCTCCACCTCGATCAATAAATAAACATAAATGTCATGGTGGTGTCATGATTTCTGAAGAAGTCAGTAGTGCGGTACGCTGGCAACATTTTAAACCAACTGTCATATTGCTTTTCTATAACAAGTTGTGGAGCCATAGTAGGGTAAGAAATACAGTGGCCTGATAACGTTTGAATGGATTGGATTAGTTTCATGTATGCTTCACTTGAAATAATGTTAATGCTTGAAAATGCAAGAAAGTAATGTTAATGCTTGTCAAACACACAAAATGTACTTTCTAAATCATTGTTTATCAAAGAGTTTATGGTGCAAAGTGCAACACAACATGAGGTCGGTGCCCACTGTAATGATTATCTACTGCAGAACAAAATGCGGGATACATTTGTGTATTAATGTAGATCGTTGGTTTCATTTCTTCAGTTGGGGTTTCTTCCCATTTTTTTCTGGTCTTGCGCGTATTATTTTATTAATGGGTATTGCTTTTAAGAGGCTATGATGTTGGATTTGACAAAACATGCTTTTTTGCATGTCGTTTAATAAAGTGACATTCAGACACTAGTTATCCAGGCAAAATGTGCACTTATCTTCCACATTTGCCAAAGTTGGTGTAGCACAAACATGACAGGTGCAAGGATAATGGGAAGATTTTCTCCAGATAAACTAGTGACTTTTTGTTACATATTATTGATATGAAGAGGAGCAAAAGTCGCAGTTTACTGGTTATATTACAATGCACAGCCTCATCCTTCTCCTCTCAATTTAAAACAGAAATCCTATTAAACACTTGACTTACCGCGTCAGTTTTTGGACAGCCATGGATGAAAATAATGAATACAAATTTTTTCCTTTGCATTCTTCAACAAGTGACTGCTAGCTAGCACATTGTGATATTAACCTCAACAAAGATCATTACCATGGATTCAGGAAAAAATATCACTTGGTCAAAAGTGTCCCATTGGCAATTTGATAGCATTAATGTAATGGTACAGTTTAAACACAAAGATACATTATTGACAGCTATCCAAGGTCCAAATCATGTTTTTTTACTTTACGTTTTAACATCCCAGATACACATCCCATAATGGAGTTTTTCAAGAATAATGCCAAGATTTGTGAATATTTTGTGTTTTAAATCATTTTTGAATAATTATGCGCATATCTTTTGTGCACCGTGATGCAGTATAAAGTGTAGAGTTTGTATGAATTGTAAAACACAACAGGGTTTTCACCCAGATCAAATGTCAGTATATTTCACGAAACAAAACAAAACAATATTTGGTTTTCCCAAATATAAGTAAATTATGTGTATTTGCAAAAGCACTGAAGAAGTTCTTTGGACCGCATTGTTTTGCGATTATATATACACAATGTAAATCTTTTGGAAGTGTGATATTTTGTGAGTATGATTATGCAGATATTGTGTCTGGAGAAAAAAAAAAACCATGCTTATCGGTATAACGGTAAATTTGATTGGTTGCCTTCAAGGGGGAATCTTCCATTCCACAGAAGGGGAGAGCCCACCTTTAGCAGTAGTGCGTAGTTGTCATGTTCATTGTAGATTATAAACGCCAAGAAAAGTTGTGAATAAACAGGTACCGATTATGTAGCCGAATTAGATTAAAATGCTGTTTCACATTGTGAATAATGTAATCTTTATTTTCATAGCAACTGAGAGGGAAAGCTGCCTGGAGCAAAATGTATGTCTCAGATGTTAAAATAATTACTCCAAAAAAAAACCCCGAAGAGCTTGAGATATGTTGGGCTATGATTTTAAACCAGACAAAACTCAAGTTCGACTTGAGATGAGACTTCGGTGTATAATCATGACATGCAGAGGCAGTAAAAAAAAAAGACAAAATGTGGGTTCATTTTGAATTGACGAGTCTAGTCCCGTTTAAAGGTTAATTGTAAAGTGAATACTATGCCTTACTGTACAGCCAGTTGTATTATGTAATAAATGAATACCTCGGAGTGCTAAAACTAGTGAATGGTGTATGTACACCAGAGTTTGTTCATTTCTGTCTCTGTTGCGTCCTCTTTTTTCAGCTGTAAATTACAGTATTTTTTCTGCATGAGTCAAAGCGTTTTTGGCACACTATCATGCCAGTCATTATTGTCATTACATGTGCATTGTACCATGATAATACTTTCCGCTGAAGTAAGGTACATTTATTTTCAATAAAAAAAAAAGGAAACGGAGTGTAAACTGAAAATGAATTGAACTGCTGCAAACTGCTGCTGAGCTTACTGACTGGATTGCAATCTGTTCCTTGCTCTATGGAATGACTAACCTTTTCAACCCCCCTCCATACCCTCCTGGGATTGATCACCTCCCTTGTCGTCCCTTTCCTTAGTTCCTTCTGCCTAATTCCATTACACCCCTATTCATCAGACACTTCACGCACTGCCGCACTCCTTTGTCCCCCGGCATCATCATCCCCTTTTCACCCCCCCCCCCCCCTTCCACCCTTGCATGCTTGTGTGTTAATGTTCCCTGGCCGCATGTCAGTTTCTTGTGCCACTGTCATTTGCCTCTGAAGCAGGCCTTGTTAATGAAGGCCGAAACATCTGTCCAGCTAATTTTGTAGAAGAATAAACGTAAGGACTTCGCCTTCAATGATATTGGCTTTACGTTTTCTCCAAGATACCAGCAGGAAGTTTTCCAAATTTCTAACAATTTATTTCAGGCAAAATGAGGCAATGGCCGCGACTAGGGGACGTGTGGTCTAGCGGTTGAGCACAGGATTCATGATAGTGAGGTTGTGGGTTCGAGCCGCGCCGTGGCCATGCGAGTTGTGCCCTTGAGTAAGGAGCTTCACCTCAATTACTCCTACCAAGGTGTTAAATGGTTACCGGCATTATTCAATGCTGGGAAGGTAACAGACTCGCTGTGGAGGAGGTGTGGCGATCCCCCCACAGTAGCATATGAGTCTGGACCAATCGCTAACGAAAGAGAGATGGGCACTCAGTCCCTGTGAATACAGGTTCGTCCCCTTTACCCTTTTTTATTACCTTGCACAATTTATAGCCAAGAATGAATCTCCAATGGCGGAGCTGAGTGGAATGAACATATTTAAAGGCACGCGGGGTAATTACCCGGAAACGTACCGGTACCATGCCAAATACCGGGGAAATTGTTGCTCCTGACATGGTCTGGATACACAGAAAGCAATTATTGAAGGTTCTTTTAACAAGCATGCCCGCGGTCATGCTTCTTATACGTAAAGGAAAACTATTGTTCAATATACATAAGTACAGTAACTGTGTTTTTTAAGCAATTACAGAAATCATGTGACTGGAATAAAGACTAGCACTCCAATAAGCCTCTGTACTAATGGCGTCACACTTTGTTTACACACTTTCTTTCCTATGGAGCCAGTGGGGTCCCACGGTCCACTGAGCACCATAGGAAAGCACACACGTAAACAAAGCGAGCAGTCGTTAATACCATGGAGGAAGGAAGAGGCTTATTCCTCGAACCATGCTCGAACCAACGTTTTGTGCCCCGAAAGTCCTGCACGTTATAATAATTATTACACGAAAACCGCAGTTATCAACCTATTTTATGTGGACTTTTATATTCCTGTTAATGATCTTTCCAACTTTTGCCAAGCGCATGGGTTTCCCACGCGTTTTAGGGCCCAAAGGGCACAATTCCGATCGAAAGACTTGCTGCACCCGTAGTGGGTTTTGAAGCCGATACGATGGGGTCTTTTTGTTACAGCGTTCAAGCATTGTTCTGTTTGCGGCCTTCAGCCATGGTTTCGCGCCAACTTCGCGGTTAGCAGTTAGCTCTTAACATGGCAACGCTTGTAACTCCAGGTGGACTTATCCTACATGTACATGTACTTCCTTGTGGGGTGTGACAACGAAGGATACAGGTACCCATTATTTATTGAATATCCCAATAGGAAACACGTCAAACACTGATGCGCTGCGCGCGTGTCGATGAGTAAACTCGTGGAAACTGGTCAAAGATTGCTTGAGAACTTTTGTTCAGATTGCTGATTATGTTGACTGTGACGATTGGAACGAGCGACGTCGTGCTTAAACCTTTGCCACAGGGCCGGGTACCCCACAAAAGCCTAATTCATCGGACACAACCCATCCTGTGAAGATGTTGCGTCTGTGGAGTGTCGGATGTGCAATTTATATATGCATCCTGGTGACAAACCTCAAGCGAGTCGCCTCCACTGGCGACCTGCGGATTTTCAGCGATAGACACTGTGACTGTTTACATGCTGAGTATTCGTGGAGGAACAACACGACTGTGTTACTGGAGAGCTACACGGGGGATGATGAGGGCGGTTCGGGCCGGATCGTCTCCCGTGTGTCGTTGATGAAGACGGGGCATTGGAAGCGATCGCGACAGGATCCTGTAACATTGTCGGTTTTAGAAATTCCGTCCAAGGATATTCACGACTTAGTCATCGATGGTAATGATAATGTGTTTGTTTCAGTTTTCATGAAAAAAAAAATCATACGTCACACAACATAACTTTTGTGCTAAATTTTGGACCAATTCCCTTCCTCCATCATACTTCGTACATCGACATTCCATTATCTTGTTTCGTTTCTTTGCATAAATTTTCAAAAGATTATAATTCACCAATTGGTCAAAAATTCACCAATTTTCCATGGACATTATTTGCTCTTTTTGCACAATTTACTTGTATAAGCTTTGTAATCCCCCCACCGAAAATTGCTTTCTGAGTCATCACTACTAATGGTTCTTTTTTTTTCAAACAAATTCAGGAATCTCCGAGTTGGTCACTTCATCTGCCCAATACATGTCTCGGACCGTTGGCAAGTCTGGCATTCCAAGCCTGGCCGACCTCGTTCCCATGTACGACGCCATGTTTGAGAAGCTGCACCGTAGCACACGCGGCTGGCCTTTCACACAGGCCCGATGGGCCACCTTTTACCACTTCTCCGTCATCCACGCCGCGGAGCGAATCCGCGGGGGCGTTCCCGCACAGGACGCCTGCCCGCCTTACCGGGGGTACGCCACAGGCAAAACCGGGGGACTGTTCGTCTGTCGGCAGGAATACGAGGGTTTCTTCCTCAGCAAACAGGTTGTAGACGAGAAGCAGCTGATGATGAAAATCTACGGACAAGCGGAGCAGAGCAACTTTGAGGATGTGGTGGAGGCTCTGGCGAGATTGAACGCGTGCGGCTCCTTTGATTGTGATGTGCCGGGCTGTGCAAGCTATCGGGTATAAATTGTGTTTTGGCAGCCGATCAGCCTTCCTCACGAGTCAACTCTAAAATGACTTTTAAAACTAATGTGCTTAGTTTTTCCACGTCTTGAGTGCCACACTGGTGACATGTTTGGTCCATTCTAAGGCAACAGACATGTCGATATTGAAAAGAAAAACAACAGCTTTTTATTGTTCGAAAAATATTAACCCACTTGGATGCGAGATCGATCCACCTAAGTGTCCCTGCAAATGACCCTAATTACGTCAGTGTGTGGAATTTGTTTCGCCTATTTCCCCATGATGAAAAACAAAGATTAATTTTTGCCAGGATTTTTTACATGTAAAAAAAACCGCCCGCCTAATTCAATTTGGCCTTGTACTCTGTAAAATTCCCTCAAAACTTCTCCATATAGTCTTGCAGTTTGCGCTTTTAGATTATTATGATAATGATGACTAATATTGTGACGAAAATACATGACTATCCTAAGAATTCTCGCATTGCGTGTTGCTTTTGGGAGGGGGAGGTCAGGTGTGACACTGACTATGCCATTTCACACACTGCAAGATGCACGACCATGGGCTTGTTTTTCCCCCATTTTTTTCACAGTTTTTTCGTTTTCTTCGTTCTATTTCAGTACGACTTCGGATGGCACATCCTCGGCAGTGATTCAGGTTGCTGCGGCGACTACCCGCGGTGTTGCGACTTTGCAGCTCCTTTTTGCTTCTTCCATGACATTCTGTGCGAGTGCTGTTCGTATTTCGTCTGCCCTGAACCATACTGCAAACCCGCCCCTAGTTGTACAAACACAACCGTTGTCTAAACTAGCAGGACATCCGAGAAACAGGGGAAAATTGTCAATTAAATAACAAATAGAAGATGGGGCAGAGACGTATCATCAGTCATTTTAAACGGCATGATAGTCTTTCAGCGGTGACGTATTGACACTGTGAGCATACAAAGTCTAGCTGCATGCCGGCAGGCTGAACAGTTTTGTACTCGCCCCTGCAACTTTCAATATAACTATTTATGTTTCCGTTGCTCAATTTCATCTTGTGCCCCATGCACTTCAGGCGTGTTAAGTTTATGTATTTCATTATAATTTCAAGGTTTTTGTCCACCATTTTGATATGTACATTAACTTTAAAATGTATTAATATTGTCGTAGACACTTTGTTATCCATGTTTCTCGTGTATAGGTTGACTATAGAGTTTGTGTGTGCTTTTTGTTACCGGTATAGTAGTTGCATAGATCCAAAGTTGTGTTTAAATCAAATTTCAATTTTTGTAGATTGTTGGATTGTTTTTACTACTGTTTGGCGAGATAACTTTTTAGTCAGTCACTTAAAGTACAATGTATTTGGAAACTGTGAGGTTTTCTCCGCATGGGGGAGGGGGTGCCGAAGGACCCGAGCGAGGATAATGCTGCATTAATTGATTTTTAAAAATAAAACTCTGTATAAATTAGGTACCTAAAATAAATGTACACAATGACAACATTATTCTTATCTGCAGTTCAGTTTTTTTTTTTTTTTTTTTAAAGGTTGTACCTATTATATAGGTACAACCAAGGGGTGTGTACCAGCCGTGCATTTAGGCTATAAACACGGCTGGCACACACCCCTTCATTTTTCAAGAACATGTACAGGTAGCTCCCAACCTCGTCCCCAGGGTGTCGAGCAGTACACCAACCACTACCTGCTTACTATTGGAAATGAGGTTGGAAATAAAGTAAGCACTGGGGAAGAGGTTGATGTACATGTAGTTCTTACCGGTACCCAGATCCATATTTTTATTCCAAGCGTTCCTTGCCTGTTTCCCATAGGCTGTGCGAAAGACATGCCGCGGGGTGTGGCGTGAATATCCGACTCCATGAAATAAGGCTCATCGGTAGTACTGCGCATGCGTATTATGTATATGCGCAATTACGATTATATGCTATTTTTAGGATTATATGGGAAAGTGACCTGTCCCTCTCCAATACTGAAAAAACTGTCTTCGAGATCCTTCCCCCTTGCCCCCCCCCCCCCCCCCGGATACGCCATATGCCTGGTCTCTTTATATGTCCTCTTTGGACTGTTCTCGATTGGTTTTTTTTTTGGGGGGGGGGGGGTTGGTGGAGGGGAGTTATTAATTAAAAAACATCACTTTTTAAAGGCAGTAAATATTTTGAGGATAGAGGCCTAATCACATGGAGACAGGGTTCGACCGACCTTAGGCTACCGGGCTACTGATCGAACAGACTCTTAACAACAGCGCCGCGCCCACGGACATTGATACAGATTTGCTCTCTGAATTTCATGATTTATTTCTTCCTGTCCTTTCATCTGGACTCGCTAGCCGGGCGGGCTACCGTAGGAATAGTTTGACTACAGCCAGCCGCGTGATATTTTGACCAGCATTTGTTTGGCTAGGCAGGCTAGACCACTAATTAAGTCGAACTCTCGGATGGAGATCGTCGTGATAAAAAGTGAGCGTCCTGAGTTGTAAATCACACATTGTAAGTCGGGTCCATACATCTTTTAAATACAGCTCTATGGTCAGGTAAAAAGACTTGTAAAATGAGAATGCAAAACTTGTAAAAACTTGATTTCAACATAAACAACTACGAAATGCATTCAATGCATCTTATTCACTCGTTTTGTCAAACTCGTTGCCCCCCCCCCCCCCCATCATATACCTAGCTACCCGGTAGTAGTACTCCCTCTCCGAGCTCATCGCGACGTGACTCAGTGGTCATCATGAAAAAAAAAAATAAAGCTGGCGAGCGGGCGCAATGTGGAAAAAAGAGGGCGCTGCACAATTTCAAAATGGCGGCGCCCATGAACAAACTCGATGCTGAACAGTTTGTACAGGGTAAAGATTTTGTGCACTTTTCTCCTTGCGATTGGCGTTCGTTGGTTTCTAAAAAGGTGGACGTAATAAGCAAGGATAGTAAGAGGCATACTGGATGGATATTTACAGTTGACCCTGTGTCTCAAAGGTAAATTCAAAGAAGTTAATTTGGGCGCTCAAAGTCAAACAACAATGTCAACATGACAAGAACTTGAAGACGTCAAACAACATACGGCGATCGTTATCATAGGCCCCTGTTTTTTTTTCGATCACATTAGATTAGAAATTAAATCAAGATTTTTTTTATTACTAAAAATGACACTGTCAACCCAAGGCAGACTTCTCTAAATGTAATGACACCTTTTTTAGTATTTTTTGAACAGTTTCTTGGGGTAGAAATTACGATTTTCCTACCACGCTGTTTACAGGCCGGTTGGTCATGTTGGTTGTCGTGCAGCGTGACTTGCACGCTCACGGTACATTGCATGGTGATCGCCATATTTATTTTCGTATTGCGTTTTGTCGTTGTCATCTTCATTTTACCCCCAAATTTCCCTCAAAAATTCAAAACCGAGACCCGTGAACGTATACAACGCCACGCGCTTCCCTCGCATAAATACAAGCGATTTATCAATTGATCTTTTGATCCGCTACATATAACAATGTATAATTTTGCCCATAGGTAAATCACTTACTTGTTAGGCTTCCTGTGAATTTACGCGAGTGTTGGATCTGTCATTGCCAAGAAACTTGATGTAAAATACGGCACAACTTTGTCACAACGAACGTTTTCAAAATGATCAGAAAATCAAAGACAGGCATGACACTCTGGTACCCTGAGTTCCGCATGCACAAAACAGTAGGAGTCCCACCAGTGGGTACCCGACTAACTGTCTTACATGGCAGGACGACCGTAATACCATGTAAAATTCTGCTAAATCCACTTCGAAAGTCTGCCATTTACCCAGTAATATTGCTGTTCCCTTGTGTAAGGGATTGTTTCAGGGATCTTTAAAAAAACGAAGGTTTTTCAAACCAAATGTGCCCATATTTCTCAAATCTTTTTCATTGTCCTTCATCTACATAATTCTGCCGAAAAAATATCCTGCTTGATTTTCTGTACAAGTCATTTTTGTATGCAAAATATTCTGTCAAATGTAGCCGAAATTCGGCTAGAACGGTCACTCGATCACAGTAACCGTGGATCACAATAGAGTGTTTTTACTATAGATTGAAGCGTGGCTATGTATATAGCCACGTTCACGGGTCTATTCAAAACCCTGCCCTTCATATGTTCTTAACGTCACCAATTAGTTTGGTTGGTCAAATAATTTACAAGTGGATTTTGTTCCCTATAGGAATAATGTTATTAAAACAAACTTCCATATATTTTTTTTTACAGTATTGTGCTTGTAGAATTCCCTGATGACCAGCGTGCAGTAACTGAAGTCATCATGGGTCATGCCATCCACAGTGTAACCCTTGTCAGTGAACCCACGCCTCAGTGCCTGGACAGACTCAACAGACTGTTCCAGTCCAGTCATCAGCACAACGAGCTGTCAGAAGAGGAAATCTCCCGTCGAAAGACAGACTTAAAACAGTGGCTGGAAAAACATCACATACCCGTGACATTGTCGGGGGACAAGGGAGAACTGCTCAGTATAGCAGGAGCACTGTACGTTGAACCGCCGTACGGTTTGGAGAACTGCGTGAGCGCAAATGAGATCATACTGGCCAGAGTGCAAGCGCTAATACAGTCCAAACCAGAAATGCCAAAGCCCAGAGCTTGTAACGGAGAAAACACATGAGGGCTCTCGCTGTAGCTCACTGGAACCACACAGGAAAACTGCCAGTCAGTTGAACATGTGCCAAGACAAAGAGCCTTTGAAAGAAGAGTTGATTGAGTCTTTATACTCCATAGGAAGTGAGTTGGAAGGCACATTAGTTGATAGCACGGGTCACTCATCAGCTGCTTATGACGAGAGGATTGAACTCTTGTGGCATGTGCAGGAGTGTGCTGGAGTTCACTCTTGAGAAACTGGTACATCTACATGATGAGTGTGCATTAAGGATTGATGAGAATCTGACGAGGGCAAGAGTAAATTAGTTTTCTGACGAAAGTGTAATCAGCAACAGTATTCATTAAAAGACTGGTGCTTGAGTAGCAATGGTCTTGCCATGTAAGAACAAGTAAAGCTTGAGCAAGTTCGGGCGCGGATATTGTAGTTTACCGTATTGTTCGACTAGCTTAGCTCGATTGAAGGACAGTTGGACTACTCTAGTCAGCTATTTGGAACCAGAGCACGGGGAACGGTTCCATCGCTGGTTACCAATAGCCACGCACATCATAAAGCACAACAGGGGGAATGGACCAAGACGTTTTAGTGATGACGTTTTGACCAGCATTTGACTGGAGGCATTCATACATGTATGTTGCTATTAGTGTGCAGGCATAAGTTATGTCTCAAAGCAACCACTAGTGAACTCATGGTCCTTGCATGAACTTGCACTTTGATGTCAAAACATGAAAAGGCTGTGCCATGCCTGTGGGTGCCTTTGGGCAGGTTGGAGCCTATGATGTCATTACACATTGAGATTTTAAATAGAACTGTAATATCTAGCATTGGATTATTGAATTTCTTTATGCCTTTACAGTTTTCACAATTACTATAGAAAATGAAGGATCTGAGTTATGCATCAATGACAATACATCTGGCATATTGACCTGGTGGGGGGGGGGGGATGCCAAACTTGGCAACATGAGGTTCATTGTTTCAAACCAGTAGCAGCCCTTGACCATTATACAGTTAATATCTGGTGTGATGTAGACTCTCCGTGGTGTTTTTTACATGTGGTGCAAATGGTGCCTATGGCAAAGCCAAGGCTGCTATGTGTGTATTTGCTCCCAAGGATGTACAAAACCAATAGACTATATCACAACAGACAATTGTGGTGTTATTAATATTTTCTCTTAACATTTTTTGTATACTCTGCATAGTCTATTAGGTCATCATGCATACATGTACATGTACATGAACTCCTGAAATACGTCAAGTGAACAGTTCTCAACCAGTGAAATTACACAATTTAATGTCATGGTGTAACATGATGAATTGGGTGACAGCAAACACACATACATGTATATGTACACCCAGACTTGCTGGTAGACTGCCCTCCAGTCTGGTGTACCAGAGGTTGCAGGTTCAAATCCAACTCAAAGTCTATTTCATCTCTGCTATACTATCAAGTGGAAAAGGTGTAAAAGCATTACACTCACTGTGTGGACTTCTGAACAAAAGATGTCCACATAAACCAGGTAGCAGCGACGTTGTGTGGACTTGCCCACGTCCACACAAGGTTCCCCCCTCTTAGAAAACAGGTTTAGAGGCATTTTGGGGTTAGGTTTATTAGTGGCAAAATAAAGAGAAACACTAAAGGGAATCATTGGAAAAAAATTGGGTTGAAAGAGTTTTCACAGTGGGAGTAAAATGATTTTTTTTCACAGGTTTTTCTGAACTGCACGAAAGCAAAGGAATATTCACACTACGTATGTAACGTAAACGTATGTGTGTGTTCACAAGTTGTTTGGCTCAGTCCCCTCCCCTGTGAAGCAGACCATGCAGTAAAGCCACCTACATTCACCCCACAAAGTAGGCGAGGCAGAGCCTCTATTTTAACATTGTTATGAAAATAAACAGATAAGGTACAACCAAAGATTTGTTTCACGCATACATATTTATTTGAATGTTGCAGCTTTGTAAATTACCAACTGATACATGTATATTATATTTTGGATATTATTTAGGCTCAAACTCTTTCCTCTTCTCCCCAGGGTTGTTAATCATGATTCTTTTTTTGATAAAAAAAAAAATCAGATTTTAAAACAATTTAAACCGATTGTTTTGTTTTTTGTCAGTGTATGAGTTATCAAAAACGTTGTTTGTCATATTCAATACATACATTGTATATTATTCAACACCCATTTGTAAAACTCTGTTTATTTTGCATTGCATTTATACATTTTAAAACTCCCAAAGATTTTTTTATAGAAATTATCTGTTCCTGAAAAAGAGAGAGATTAACCATCTCACGAGCTTCAATATATTTGAGGGATTTATTAAATTGTAGAACACTGAGCAAGAGTGAAGGACCCACCATGGAAGAATTAAAGACAAGTTTGTCATCTGTTTAAGTGTTACTTCTGTTCAGACAACAAAGTTTCTTTTAACTCCCCAGCATGATTTACTAGGAACCATACAATGTACCCATCCTGGCAAATTCCAACACCATATGGGAAACTGTACAAACGTATTTCTGACTTTGATTCTGGAGGTGTACATGTACCAACCCAATGTAAGGGGTACTGTACCCATCCTGACAGATTCCAACAAAACATGCCGTTGAGTTCTGTTAGGGTTGAACCCTAACTTTAGGAATATGTAACATGCCTTGCATCCATGCGTGAATCAATAATTACATACAGCATTCATTGGGAAGTTGATAACAGTGTAGCCAAGCAGAACATATCAACTGCCACGAGAGCATACTGGATGGAATGATCCACCAGATAACATCAGTGTATTCAAATTGGGTTAATAACCTTAAAAACCTCTTATTTATGAGCGTATATAAGTATCATGTGATTTTTAAAAAAACTTTTACATGACTCCTGAAGTTTTTGAATGATTTTCAAAAAAACTCTTCAAGATATTTAAATGAATGATTTAAATCAGGTGATTTTAAATCAAACAACCCTGCTTTCTCCCCATCATCTTGTTCAGACTCGTCCGTTCTAACACTAGCCTCAAAATGCATTCAAGGCATGCGTGTTTTGAATGCTCTGTACTTTCAACTGTGTTGCATTAGAAAGTAGTCAGTGTTTTATTAACTTTGGACTTCTCAGAAATGCTGTCTATTTTCTCAAAATTTAGTGATTTGAATTTTCAGTGACCATCTTCCTCTTAGTAAAGCCAAAAATTAACTGTTGCTAAAATTTAAACTTTCTATTCAGCCCAAGCACACGTTCTAAATTGCACAAGTCACAGTTAGAAAATACTTGATGTGTAGGCCTATGTACTGGATTCATTTATACAGGAAAATAAATACTTGTTTTTGTTAAAAAACAGATACTTTTAACAATGTAGGTGATTTTTGGCAGTATTCTTTTAAAGAACTGAATTACTCTGCATCAAAAAAATTACAATTGTACTAACTGGAATTAAAAAATTACACTTGTTATACTGATAGGCTCATGCAATTCAATGTACAGGCACACATTCAATGGATTCAAAATTTGTTTTGATTTGTAAGTATTTTGGCATTAAAATATTTTCTTTATAAAAAATCACATATCTATATACACATGTTCATGAAGAGATAATTTCCAAAATGAGATAAACGTCATTGTGTTATCTTTTAGAATTCCACGCTCTCCTGGCTGGCCAAAGTCCATTTTGACAGGTTTTATATAGTTAAACACACTTGAAAAAAAAGTTTAGAACCAGCTGTTGTGCTGTTTTTGTTCTTTAACCCCAACTCCCTAGCATGATTTACTAGGAACCATACCCATCCTGGCAAACTCCAACACCATATGGGGAAACTACGCACATATATTTCTGACTTTGTTTCTGGAGGTGTGCCAACCCAACGTAAAAGACTGTCAGTTTAGGGGTAATGTACAATGTACCCATCCTGACAGATTCCAACAAAACATGCCGTTGGGGTTTGATGGGTCGAGTTCTGTTAGGGTTAAATTTAATAATGGTGGAAATATTCACTTTTTATCAAATGGATATATCGCATTTTGGAAATAAAGTCTTTGCATGTTTTGCATAATACAACTGCAAGGCACTTGTCTCTGCTTCTGGACTTCACTTGCCACAATAAAAAGTCACGGATAATTCAATTTCTAATAACTTGCATGAAGTTCATGCTGCATCCCATGCTATGCATACAGTTCTATCCATGTGGTCAGTGTACATTTACAAGTACATTTTTCCATGTATGATGGAAGCATCGTGGACTACAGCGCAAAATATCCTATTATGCTGTACATGTCAGAGAATACCCAGATTTTACATTCACTCAAACATGGGCACAGGTCCTCACAGGACTATGTACGTAAGTTGTCATGTTCCACAGGTCACAGTATTGTAATGAGCTGCACGATGGCTGTGATGATGTGACTCCTTTGTAGGCAGGTGCACAGGTCCACAGAGGGCCAAGTTGTCATGTCCTTGCTCACTGCGTTGTAATGAGCTGCACGATGGCTGTGATGATGCGACTCCTTTGTAGGCAGGTGCACAGGTCCCCAGAGGGCCAAGTTGTGATGTCCTTGCTCACTGCGTTGTAATGAGCTGCACGATGGCTGTGATGATGTGACTCCTTTGTAGGCAGGTGCACAGATCCACAGAGGGCCAAGCTGTCATGTCCTGGCTCACTGCGTTGTAATGAGCTGCACGATGGCTGTGATGATGCGACTCCTTTGTAGGCAGGTGCACAGGTCCACAGAGAGCCAAGTTGTCATGTCCTTGCTCACTGCGTTGTAATGAGCTGCACGATGGCTGTGATGATGTGACTCCTTTGTAGGCAGGTGCACAGGTCCACAGAGAGCCAAGTTGTCATGTCCTTGCTCACTGCGTTGTAATGAGCTGCACGATGGCTGTGATGATGCGACTCCTTTGTAGGCAGGTGCACAGGTCCTCAGAGGGCCAAGTTGTCAGGTCCTTGCTCGCTGCGTTGTAATCAGCTGCACGATGGCTGTGATGATGTGACTCCTTTGTAGGCAGGTGCACAAATCCACAGAGGGCCAAGTTGTCATGTCCTTGCTCACTGCATCGTAATGAGCTGCACAATGGCTGTGATGATGCGACCCCTTTGTAGGCAGGTGCACAGGTCCACAGAGGACCAAGTTGTGATGTCCTTGCTCACTGCGTTGTAATGAGCTGCACGATGGCTGTGATGATGCGACTCCTTTGTAGGCAGGTGCACAAATCCACAGAGGGCCAAGTTGTCAGGTCCTTGCTCACTGCGTTGTAATGAGCTGCACGATGGCTGTGATGATGCGACTCTTTTGTAGGCAGGTCCACAGAGGACCAAGTTGTCATGTCCTTGCTCACTGCGTCGTAATGAGCTGCACAATGGCTGTGATGATGCGACTCCTTTGTAGGCAGGTGCACAGGTCCACAGAGGGCCAAGTTGTCATGTCCTTGCTCACTGCGTTGTAATGAGCTGCACGATGGCTGTGATGATGCGACTCTTTTGTAGGCAGGTCCACAGAGGACCAAGTTGTCATGTCCTTGCTCACTGCGTCGTAATGAGCTGCACAATGGCTGTGATGATGCGACTCCTTTGTAGGCAGGTGCACAGGTCCACAGAGGGCCAAGTTGTCATGTCCTTGCTCACTGCGTTGTAATGAGCTGCACGATGGCTGTGATGATACGACTTCCTCGGGGACAGGTGCATAAATCCATATTGGGCTGTTGGATCTTGTCCTGCAGAAGCTGGTCTAGCTCCAGTCTCAGCTCCCGCACCAGCTCGGCCACCTGGCAAAGAGAAGATATACCAGACTGGTTTAAAATATGGGGTCAAAGTGGTGGCGCTTAGGCACAGTTTTTCATCCTAATTCTCCTTACACAATTTTTTTTTCAAACAAGGGACAATACTGAATCCTCAAAAAAACCTTTGTTGGGCAGAAAACCAATGGTAACTTCTTTGACTTTTAACTTTCAACATACCTAAAGTCTCATGTAAAGTAATAGTGGCTAGGTTCTACCGCACTTTATCCTTCAAAAATTTCTTGAAACAATTTTTTACGGATTTTAAAGGATCTTATAAGATAAAGATTTACGGTAGCATCATGTGACAAATCTCTTTTGTGAGTTTGTGAGGTTCTAAAAAAAACCCAGGAAAACTTAACGTTTAGGACAGTATGCTCTGCCTGGTGTCAGAAGACACAGTCTCCTGACATCGTCTGTCTTCTGACGATCGGCAGAGCATACTGTCCGAAACGTTGAGTTTCCTTGGTTCTTTTCAAAACCTCACAAACTCACAAAAGAGATTTGTCACATGGTGCTCCCGAAACCTTCATCTTATTGTTATCTTCACCATGCAAATATTCAAATCTTATTTGAAGGATCCTCAAAGGATTGCGTTAGCCACTGGAATGTTTTTAATGGGTGCGTTCGATAAGCTTCCCCGTTTATACACAGGGTTACACCCGGGGAAGCCACCAAATGAGGCTACTCAAAGTGTATTTGCCTAGGCATTCTACGATGTATTTGCCTAGGCATTCTACGGTGTATTTGCCTAGGCATTCTACGGTGTATTTGCCTAGGCATTCTACGGTGTATTTGCCTAGGCATTCTACGGTGTATTTGCCTAGGCATTCTACAGTGTATTGCCTAGGCATTCTAGGAAAATTAAAGTCAAAGGTCGTTTTTGGGTGGGACTTTAAAATGTAAACACACCAGGCATATTGTTGTCTGGGGTAGTGGTGGTTGACACCAGGGCAGACATGAGGATCACGTGATGGCTAATCAAACGCTCTTATGCAAGTTTCACTTACACTCGTAAGCTAATCGAAAGCACCCAATATGAATCTAATCTTACAAATTGTAACACACAGATTACAAATGACAAACCTCGACAGTGGCAACATTGAATCGAATCCAGCCCTCGTCCAGGGAGATGATGAAGCGCCCTCTATCCATATTTATGGAGAGATCACAGCCTCCAAACAGCAGTAGCGGATACACAGACACCATACTGCAGTCACGGATGTACACCTAGTTGACATGGAAATTTGGTATAGCATCAGAGACCCATTGCATCACTCTGCTTACCGTTAGCAAACAAATACCCCGCTTAGTTGTTTATACAGATATTCTTTGCTATAAACAGTTACTGTGTTACCCAAGCGAGCAAAACATTTGCCCAAAAACATGGCGTAGACCTTTCAAAAGAGTTCTATCCTTACATAGAAAGTTAGCGTGCAATTTCTTTGCTATGCTGTAAGCGCAGAATGCCATAATAAGCACAGAAACTGTTCCTAGAGCTGTGCGATTTCACGACTTAAGGGTATGGTAAGTTTGTGCTATGTACAAATTGTATTATACTACCAGGTGTTCGCTCCTTACATGAAGCAGAAGACACTGCTAAAAACATATGAGGCAAATAAAAAGGCACCTTGGGGTTCTCTCCTATCACAGTAACTACTAATTGTTGCAGAACCTTTGTAATATTTGTCCATATTATCTGCAAACAAAATGTGTTTTTCCTGTCCACATGTGTGAAATTCTGAGCTTTCACTGCTTACTGTGATGCTTACCTCATATTTGCTAATCAATATTTCCCACTGTTAAAGCCAGAGTCCATCATTTGCAGCTATCCAAAACTAACTGACGTAATTATTGTTGAAAAATATATTTGGTTGAAAGATAGTAATGGGACTAAACTCCCTTTGAAATTATTCTTTCTGGCAAGCTGTCATTTTGAAGGAATCAATGAAAGAGGCCTTTCCAACGGTGCGTCTTAAGAAGCACCGTTGGAAATTTCCGTTTGTAGTTCGTTCGTTCGCGCGCGTGGTTGCTATAATTCGTCGGATCAGTGCGCGACATCGCGTAGCTGCAATTGGCTCGGTGAGAACATGTCTCGGACGCTGAATTCAGGCCCGATTCAAAACATGATTCAGCAACTTTTGATTTGAAATCGAGATCCTAGAATGTTGTTTTTCTCGAAATATACAGCTGAAGCTAAGCTGAAACTTCATCAGGTTAGTTGTTCAGCACCCTTGTTTAGATTTTGAGCACTTTTGTTGCTTCAAACGAACAAAATGCACAACTTACAAATGATGGACTATATCTTTAACATGGTTATAAGCACCATGAAAAAACGGATCCATTAGGCCCCATCCACTGTACACACGGGCAATCTCACGTGTACCTCTCCAATGTGCTCCACACTGCATGTTCCAGAATGCGCACGTGTCCCGACTTTCGTGCACACATGTCGGACATTGATCGAGACCGTGCTTGAATTGGTCAAAACACCACTGGGCATGGCTTAGGATCAGTCTATTGGGCCCAACCGGCTTCATGAATAATAATAATTTGGGAGGCTAATCATCCTTACTCGCAGCTGGTATGCTGAATTGCGAAGGACGCGGCTACAACGTGGTTGGGCCGCTGGCACGTAAAGGCGCCTATGGCTGCCGGCCACATCGACCCATATACGACCACGGAGCACAGCCTGAGATCGAAAGTGTTTGATTTTTCCGGAGGGAGGAAAACCGGAGGGCCCGGAGAAAAACCCACGTGGCACAGGAGAGAACCAACGCACGACTCTACTCGCATGTGATCCGCGGCCAGGATTCGAACCGTGGTCACCTTGGTGAGAGGCGAGCGCTTTACGCACAAGCCACCCATGCCACCCTAGGAGATGAAGGAGGAGATAGTTGAAATACCTTTGATGTCTTGATCTTTTCATGAAACACCAGATAGGGGCTCTCATAGTGTCGCACTTGGAAATTGACTGATGATGGATGAACGTTCACCTGTTACAAAAACACACAAAACAGTGAACGGAAGAATGAGCTAAAACATGGAATGCAAGTGGTGCAATAGTGTAAAATAGCTGTGCATTAAATTTGCACCAAGCCTAAATAGAACTGATGCGCCACTTCTTGCATGGTCAGTAATAGTACAAATAGTTTCATGTGTATGTCTTCTTTATTCATGCACTTCAAATCCATCCAGTTGAATATTGGTGCTCTTAATATAATTAAGTTTATTGTTATGAAATTGTCCAAAAATAAAAAACAGCTGGTCTGCACAAATTGGGCTACAAATCGCGAAGACAGTTCCACGATGTGGCACACTTGAACAAATCCCAGAAATTCCAAAATTAACACACAACAGATTTCTTGGAAGCTAGATGATTAACAATTACAAGTACCACAGCATGTACTCACATAGCCATCATCTCTCGTCTTGAACCTGATATCTTCTGGCCTGGGTGCCTTAGGCACAGCCCCTGCACTAGTCTGGCTGTACTTGGACTCTGGCGTCATCACTTGTACCACGTTAGGATAGAGGGCAGCACATAGGACGGCAAGGACGAGCCGCGAGTTGTCTGCGTTTGCATTGCCCTTAAAAAAGAGGACAAGTGGACAATCATAAGATAGTCCTACAGCGCTTAGTGTCTAATCCCTGCGCAAACTCTGTGAGCAGGGCGGTATAGGTACTAACTTTCTGTGTTATAGGGATGAGATTGTCAATTTGAAAAAGGTCTGAAAATTGGATGAAAGTTCTAAAAGATGAATTTCTTTGTATATTGATGTCTTTCTCTCCGATAAAAAAATCTGGATCTCCTGTCTGTTAGTTCTAGCATTCCCCAAAAGGTGGATGAGTTAAATCTTAATCCTTGTCCGTACCTCAAAACAAGTACGACATTACCTTAGGAGCTGAACTGAACAGCGGCGTAGCCAGGGTTCTCACCATAGAGGGCGAGTGGGGGAGTGGATGATATAGTGTGCGGGTGGGGAGAGGGGGGGGGGTTGCCCAATTTCTGTTAAACCTGTTAACCATGGTAACTTATAGGACTAACAAATTTCCAGTGGGGGGGGGGGGGGGGGGACCGACTGGGGGTGGAAGGAGAGGAGGGGGGGGGGAATTTTTTTTTAGAGGGGGTGGGGGCGTACACCCCCCAAGCTAGTGCTGACCACCAATATAGCTAGATTTCTTACAATTACCTCAGGGTACCACACCCAAACAACAAGGTGAGTGCAGTTCTATATGTACCCGAGGTTAACACCACAAAACAACAATTAATGACCACCACCAACTACAAATTAAGACAGTCTTACCTCAGGTCCGCACATCTTGAGGACTGCATCCCCATTCCCTCCTGTCTTTCGGTCCATCATCTTGGAGCTCAGTCCTTCCTTGATGAAGCCGATACTGGACAGGAGCTCTGCAAACTGGTGCTTCATGCTTGCAATCATCTGTATGAACAAAAAACAAAACGCACTCTACCTGTGATACCCATTTCTTACTAGATGGATTTCCCAGCATAAATAAGAATGCACAACTATTTTTGCCTGTAAATTTCCTTCGGCAAATAAATTCTAGTACAGTTGTCATCAGGTCCTCCCAAGTCGTTATAAGTTACCCAGTCCCAATTCAAATTGCAAGGTACATGTATATTGAAATGAAAGATGAAAAAGCCATTCCTTTGCCACTGTTAATTTGACCTGACTTGTGACCAAACTTCAGGTTTGACTTGTGATTGACTTTGTGGCTGACTGGATTACAACTCTGATACCTTATCAAGACAACAGTTAAAAAAAAAAAGGAAAAACGTTTTGTGATTGGACAGCAACACTGATTACATTGCTATGTAAGTTACTGTTTACCTGGAGTGTTTTTAAGGACAGGAAGTTTTCATGGCAATACCGGTATCCGTTGTAAGATCCTCGCCCTATGCACGTGGTCCAGCCCTACAGGTGAGATAATAGTAACGATTATTCATACAACATCAATATAGCAAAAGGTCTTCTAATGCTTATCCCATCCAACCAAAGGAATTACCTTCCAATATGGCCACAGCTAGTGCATAAGGTTTGTTAGTACCCAGGCAACTATACATCTCTAAGAAATGGGCATTTCATTTGAATCCCCAAATGAACGTACCAGCAAGCAATTCAGAAACGAAATGCAGACATCAGTAAAGTTGAATATATTTATTGGATCTTTACATTGATTCCTCAACATCGTTATCGTTATTGTAATTCATGATGGTATTCATTTTACCTTGTAAGCTCTCAGCAATGTCAGGTGATCACTGTTGCCGATGGCGAACTCCAACTTCTTCTTGTCTGCTTGGTCTCGCTTGTCAAATGGTGCCACCTTGATTGACATACAACATTGTTATCTTGTCAGATTAATTTCCCTTAAAACTTCAAACTGCAATACATGGGTACGTGATTCTGAAAATACTGACACTGTCAGTGACTCCCTGCTACCATGTGTAAGACAATTTTTTTCAAAAGGCTTGGATATTTCTGACAGTTGATAATTTGTCAACATACTGAACAAACATCTTTACACTGTGATGCTCCCAAAGCTTATCCACTTTTGTAAAACCTTTTATTGAAAAGAAATAAATATATAAAATATAACAAATAGTAAATCGATCACTTCTCCACAACTTGTTATTTGAAAAATGAAAATATATTTGAAAAAAAAAAATATTTGAAAATATATTTGAAAAAAATATTCGAAAATAAAAATGTAAGTATGTTCCAGGAATCTTCACAAGATGTTCTCATAAAATCTAAATGTAATTTGATCCTTACGAAGGGTGACTTGAAGCTGAGACTAGCAGCAATAGTAAGCACTGGATCCAGGCAGCGAAAGATGGCGCCAAACAACATGAGTTTACCAATGCGGACGTCAACTGGTAAGGAGGCTAAGTGATAACCCAGGGAGGTCAAGCCCTGCAACAGAAATAACAACAATCCCAGGTTATAAAAATACACCCGGTGGGCTTTTTCTGTACAAGTCAATCTCAAATGTTTCAATGCTGATAGTGCCATGAGACCACACCTGAAACAATGTACAACATAAATCAATAAAAATTCATAATACCTGAGACAGTTTACCCATTAATTCCTATTGGTCGAGAGCCTGTGGTTTTAAACAATTGATAAAATACTGACAGGCTGGTTTTAAACACCGTTCCAGTGTCACATGAAATTTGAGACTCCTATGAAATCTGGTCCCTTTAACCCTTTTATTGGTTGAATGTTCACAATCTTTACTTAGGCATGCGCAATACTCTACCAATGAGTCTGTATTTCATAGAGTCCTCAATTCACACCACACCGGCACCGCCACGTTCTGCGCCACATTGTGCAGTACGCACCACACGAGAGGCACATACCATAAACATAGCTTGAGGGTGTTTAAAAAAACATGAAGTAAAACTGTTTAAGAAAACATTTGAAAATTAATTTTTTTTAACTCGGTTTTAATTTTCGACTGAAAGGTATTTATGAATTTCGGCTAGGGCCATTATCAACGTCCAGGCCCCAAGCCGGTACTTGTTTAAAACTGGCCAAGCATAAATTTATACTAAGAAGATTTTTTTCCTAGAATGTTCTGCTGAATATTTAATCAGACAATCTTACGAAGAATTTTTCGACCTGCCTAATACTTTGGGAGAATTTTTCAGGGCCTTGAAACCCAGTTGATGTGCTAGCCTAAGTGTCCTTTCTTTCAAAAGTGTACTTCTTGTGTACTTTGACATTCAGGGTACAGATGGTCCAAATTTACATATTACTGCTGAAACTTGACCAGTTAACCCAGACAATGGGTGTACCTTAACTTATTACACCTCAGCAGAATTTAAGTGCGGGAAAAAATGGATCTCCAACTTTCCCGCAGCTTAGAATAATAAACATCTCCAACTGCTACCTGCTATTGAGAATGCACTACTGGTATGCAGTTTGTATAAATAAATCAAATGCATAAAAACATCCAAGAACATGCATTTCCTGTATAGTAACATTCATTTAGTGTAACTCCATATAAAGAGTGCTGATGACTACTGTAAAACGCCACTATAAGGAACACAGCTTTACCAGACACTTGGCCATAAAAATAAAATAAAAACACAAACAAATGAAAAATACAAAAAAATACAAAAGCGAAAAGAAGTTAAAAAGCATGACAGGTCTAGACACAAAAATACAGGGATTACAATATGAGACTGACCTCCTCTTTATCAAGCGCTCCAAGATTCTGCAGTCTGAGGATGGCATCTTGATTGTTGGAGATTGGTGGAGGTTCTAGGAGGTTGGACAATACCTCCTGTCACACAAGCACAAAAAGAGTAAAACAAAACAATCAGTGCTGCTGTCTAGACTGTTGTGAGACTTTTCAAGACCTCTTTTATAATCAATTTAATAATCAATTTTTTTTAGATAAAAATGCTGGTGAGTCAAATAGCCTCAGTTTCATTATTTGTCTGATATCATTTATTCAGTATTTGACCCGATACATAAGAGAAATGACTGAAGTCGCACTTTTTCGAGAAAGAAAAAATTGGATGTTTGTGTTTTTGAGTTAACATTCATCTTCAGATAACTTGAATATTTTCAGCATTTAAAATCTCACTGAGAACTTAATGAAACCTTTTACAGATACATTGTCTAGACACATCTCACAATATTTTAACTTGACTCTTGAGATATTGACAAGAACACTCATACAATGTGTCTATATCAGGCTAGCTCTTTTGTGCATCAAGGATGAAAATGGCACAAGGGCAACCGACTATTCCTAAGCTGTAGATTGCCTAGCATGTTCTCACCCGTACAGACATTCCTTTGAAGAGGTCCAAGATCTTGACTCTGAGAACCAACTGCTCCAGAGGGATTCTCTGAATCTCTAAAAAAAAAAAAATAAGCAATGAATTTTTCTTCAATCTGTCCTAAACTTTGTGGCAATTTGCTAGAAAACTGCCCGACTCCTCCAAACTCAGTTTTTGGATTTTAGCACAAATGTCTGTCAAGCAATGACATCTTTGGATTAAGCACAGCCTGTAGTGTAAGAACGTAACATGAAATGAAATAAAATTCATCCTTTACCAGAATAACAATTTGTTTTAATTTGAAAAAAAAATGTATTGTTTTGGGTTTGATAAATTTCAGTAAACATTTCATGAAAACGTTACTTCCGGTTTTGTTTGATGACGTCATCAGTTGAAAATGTGAAAAATGAAAATGTATTTATTTAGACAGGAGACATATGCAACATAAAGTGAAAATAACTTCTGAAAATATAAAAACTACAAAAATTAATACTTGTATGTATTAATAACACCTAGTTTTCGGTCTGATGATGTCACAGCATTTAGAAGCCCAAGGTTAACATTGTACTGGGTATCATTATTTGTGCCACGAACATAGTCATTGGACATGGATCAAATATGGATTTGAATTAAAAAAAGAAAACTTTTTCGAATTCTCCCTACAATAGCTTCTGATCTGATGATGTCATGATTCTAAACCCCACAAAGTCATTAGCAGATGTCCATTGAAAATTGATAGGCAATTTGGTAAAACTTTGATGAACGCTTTTTTAAAATCGAAAAAGTTCAACTGTCTTTGACATGCTGCTAGAGGGCCCCATTTCGGGTGAAGAGACAAAAAAAAAAAGGAAAGGAAAGAAAAATAGGAAAAAAGAAACATTCAAACAATTTTAAAATGGTGATCAGGTTGAGCCCAATCACCCAATAAATACAAGATTAGCCTTGCCCAGTTGAGCTGGAGTTGGAAGTCACAGACAATGTTTATACTCAGAGATTATATCAGTTTAGCCAGCCAGTGACCCATTCAGTCAGAGGTAAAACTGGCCCTTCAAGTTCAGCAAAACACTGTGATAACCAACAAAGTAGTTGCATTTGAGGTTATCAAATGCTTTGAGTTAGCTGGTACCTGGGATCGGTTGGTCCCTGAGATGATGCTGGTATGTGTTGGCAGTGTACAGATGAAAGCATACGCCTTCAGTGACACGCCCCGCCCTCCCTCTACGCTGCAAGGCGTTGGCTCTAGACACCCAGGTCGTCTCCAGGCTTTCCATGCCCTTGGACGAGTCGTATCTAATGACATAGAGAGAGAGATGGGGAGCTGAAATTAGTCTTCAACAGCTCTTTCTTATTTATAATTGATTATGATTCTGTGAAGGAGTTCTAGTTCTCTATGTAATGGACAGCAACTTTCCTAACCTCCCTAAAAAAGGGGACAAACCTAACAAAACGACCAAACTAAAACAAAACAAAAATCAGCTGTATTCGTGCATATGAGATCATACACCATAAAACCCCTCTAAAACAACATGATGATTGTTTTATCAACTAAATTTGTTCCGAAGTCCAGACGAAATGGAATGTTGCTTTCTTTGCATGCATGCTAGTATTCATCCAGCCAACACATTGTACAAAACAATCTTGTATGCTTAATACGTAGTTAACCTATTTTGATTATCATTTAATCACAATCTGTATTTCAAGAATTGCCAAGGAGAACAAATAATGTAACCTTTCCACTATCAAAGACTCTTGAGGGAATGTTCACCAAGAGTGCTAATTAAGGATGCTGAATTGAAGGTAACTGATCCTGACTGAGAAAAAATATCAGAAATGGTGGCTTCCTACAAATCGTAACTGTTGAAAAACAGGAAAAGAAAACTATGACTTGTCGAAAAAAATTCTCTTAACCAGTTCACGCCTGAATTATTTTGACAAGAACGGAACAAGGCGTGGGATTACTTTAGACTCGACCTCATGCCAGGTGGGTTGAAGCCATCATACTCGTACAGCACACTCATATTTTGGGCCTCGCTCCCTGTGAGTGGGTAGCCGACAGATATTTCCGGCCTCGCTCCCTGCGTGTTTATCTGTTATCCGTTCCGAATACCATGAGATTGTTGCGTGTACTCACAGCCTCCGGTGCGAACTGGTTAAGTTGTACACAGCCTCAAAAGCAGGTTATTTTCAAAACTAATGTTAAACTTTTAGCCTTTGTTAACTGTGAACAACTTTGTTGTTGCAAAGTTCTGCCTCAATGTTCGCAGCATTTTAGTGGATATTCACAAAGGTGTTTCAGTGACTGAAAAAACTTCTGCAAGGATGTACCTTTTCTCTTTCATTTTTCCTGCATCAATGACGTACACGATATCGTCAATGGTGATAGAGGTCTCCGCAATGTTGGTAGCAATGACTATTTTGGTGACTCCTTCCTTAGGCTTGAGGAAGGCGGAGTTTTGCTCCTCGCTGGAGAGGGACGAGTGAAGGGGCACCAGCTTAAACCTGAGTGAGGAAAGAAAGAGGTCACTGTGAACCAATGCTCTGGTGTGTTCCTATGCGAAGACACAGGGCCGTTGCCTCAGGGTCTGGAGTACTGAATTCGTGGTCTGTGGGTAATCCTGCAGGTTGTGGGTTCGAGTCCAGCCTGGGGTTATTGTGCGTGTGCCCTTGGGCAAGGCACTTTGTCACTCATTGCTTCTTCCCACCCAGGAGTAGATGGGTACCTGTAAGGGCAACGATGGCTCCGATTGTGTTTGATTTCAGCTGCTTTGCGCCGAAATGGCAGCATTGAGCTGTATACTCCCCAGGGAGCTGAGATTGTCTTTGAATGTTTGATTGACCTTATGCATTAATAGTGTTAGGAGTTCTTTCCAACTGAAATCCAAGCTCCTTGGTCATGCAAGTGCTAAGGCGTCTGTACTAGTAACCAGGAGGTCATGGATTCGAGTCCCACCCGAATAGTTGGGACAACTCCGAGTACACAGTGTTTAGAAAGTGCGTTGGCAAAGCCACATTGAATTTACATCATCCCAACGCAAATTCCATCTCATGAATAACCAACCAAATGATAAAAATAGGGAGTATTAACGTCAGGTAATCTTCACTAAAGCCCCGTTGGTATTTCTTACTGTTTCTTGGCTCTGGGTCCACCGAGAGAACTTTGAAGCTGTTCATAGCAGGAAAGTATCTCAGCCAGTCCGGGGAGAAAGATAAGAATGGCTCCATCCTTCGGATACTGAGGAAAAACAAGAGAAGTTTAATACCTTACAGAGCAGATACATGCCTTGATTTAGAATAGATAAGTATTTTGTTTCTATGCCCTTAAACCCATGAGAACAAATGTGCATTTACCAGTACTTTGCAATCTGGAGACCCAAAATATGAGGCATTCTGGCACAATTAGACAGAACTGGGCACAGGTCATAGTGGAGAAAAATGTAAAAAAAAACAAATGGGGGTGATTTTTTCTTCAATATTCATATTTATTTGATATTTGTAATCTTTTAAACCCTAACTCCCTAGGCCTTTTTGCTAGGATGTAGCCTCAATCCTGCAAAATCCTACAATTGGCCTCATGGAAAACAAGCATATAGCCTCAATCCTGCAAATTCCTCCATTATTTCTTGAATATGGTCCGTGGAGGGGTGACCCACTGCCTGAATCTTGCAAAATCCTGCGGCAGTGACTGTCAATATGTTGAGGCTTGGCCAGTGACATCCTGGAGCAATACGGAGGATTTCAAGCATAATCCAGGCCTATTGTGCATGGCTGAGCAAAAACAACACAAGGTCTGGCCCAAGACCTTGACAAAGTGCATCCTACAAAATCACTAACGCACTTTTGCCATGTAACCTCAATCCTCCAAATTCCTCTACTTTGGCAAAGAGGATTTTGAAGGATTCAGGGCGGTTAGGGTTGATTATACCATGATGCAGTACCACAAGTACTCATCCATCACCAGTCTTCCCGTCCTAAGTCATACCACAAGCTATTCAAATGAACTGTGACAAGACACGACAAAGGTATTCCATTGTTACTGTTCTACTGTTATTTGTGACTGGACTTGTGACTGGACCTGTGATGGGCTTGTGTGATGGACTAGTGTGATACCGCCTCTTCTTACTGAGGTTGCAGAATAAGTTGAGATGCATACCTCATGATCCCCAAAGACAATCCAGGACACCAGTTCTTCGATCAGGTCATTATTGATCTTCTCCGCATCCATGGTACCTAGGACCTTTATGGTAGACTTGCTGTAATCTGTTTGGAGGAGGCCAAGTCCAGTAAATATGATGGAATCTGTTAGTCTAGGATTAGAAATGCATTAGTTGAGCTGGTATGGAGTTTACACACACATTTTTTTGTCATGAGCTGCAGATCTCACGATTAAATTCCAATTTCTTTCAATTTTTGACAATTTTCAACAGCAACATTTATTTCCAAACTTTCCAAATGTCCTTTGTTTGCAATTCCTGGGTCAACAAACTTTGCCATTGTTTGTTGAATATAAAATGGGATGTCCCATTGTGCTACAGGACTGCCTGGTCAAAAAAGCATTGTATTGCAAAACTAATAGAAATTCATATCATTGTTATCATCTGAACACCCCCCTCCACAAAGAAAATCAATCCTCCCATGCATATAACGGGTAACATGTGGTACCTGTGAAAGGATGTCCCAAGAGTCAACACTTTTTGACCGATTTTGACCTACCAATGTATTAATCACATACATTATCTGACCATTGGTGACCAGCCTGTGTTAAAAGTATAGCAGGAGGTGAGGAAGGAACTTTTGACCGTTTGTGACCTCTTAAATAACAGGAGGGTTAACTCAAAGTTAGGCTGTTTCCAAATTTGGCATTTTTGTTCACCACAGCGTATGTATGCGCCAATGTCTCTCAAAAGGCTTCAACCAGTCAAAGTAACAGTTAGTCAGTAAGTTAGTCTGTCGGGGAGTCAGTCAGTCAGATAGGTACAAAGAAGACACAAGTGAATTCCTTACCACAATATCTCACAGCCAGCTGTTGGACGGTGAGATTCCAATCTCTCATGTTGTCCTTGGCTGGTTTGATGGAGGTCGATGCCAACGCTTCCTCGATCTCATCTTCCACGCCTCCGTATTGGTAGTTCTTCAACTGTTTAGAGGTGCTGTCTGACGGCACGGCATTGCTGCGCTTGATCGGCCGAGAGTAGGTTGAATTCTCTTCCAGTTTATAGCTAAAATATCATTTTTTCATGAATTTATTACAATTATTGTAAAATATTTTATGAAGCTTTGAAAATAGATTCAAAAGGGGAGGATAAAAGGGCGTCTAAATCTCACTCGGCTGAGAATGGGAATGTGGGCTGTGCGGCCTGAACATCATGATGTAAGGTGATACGCTATTGGAAATAGACCCATTAGTTGCTGTATAACGACCCAAACTACCCTGCCTGTCATGGATTCATAAGGGAATAAATACATTGTAATACAATGTATACAAGTGCTGGTTAAATACATAACTACAGCGTTGAGTGTGTAAAGCAATAGAATAATCAATCAATTTCCAACGGAAATTGTGAATACCTACTTTGTCCATTCAATGGCGTCCTCCAGAAAGTACTGCTCAACTGGGAATGTTCTCCCTACAAGGAAGAAAAAAAAAGAAAAAAAAAAGAAAAGATAGGGGTTGTATGATTCTTCAAACAGACCAAATGTCAATTGTCACAAAAATATTAAAAACAAATACAAGGACAGTCTTGCAAGGAGTCATGTAATAACAACCTAATATGACTTGAAACAATGCACACAAAAATGTATCTCAGGTGTGCAACTACTGTATTCTAATTTTGTGGGTATTCACAATCCAATTAGATATATTCCTGAGCATAACAATAGTGTCACACTTGCAAAAGAGATTCTGCATCAAAGTTACAGGATAAAAGTAGGTTGGACTGTACTCTTCCTTCTTTCCAAGTGATTTTAAAACGCTATTAAAAACGAGTCAAGAGAAATAACCAGAGTTATTCAAGTCAATTCAATTCAAATTCAGTACTGGGTTTTGCCCGTCACTGAAGTATTTTATAAACACTGTGTACTTAGTCATAGGTGGAATTTTGCGCCGGGGTGATATAAATCAAATTAGGTTTTGCCCTTCACCGACGTTTAAACACTGTATACTCAGTGTGTTACCTCCCGAGTGAAAGTTAGAAAAAATCACTCGGGTGGGACTCGAACCCACGACCTCCTGCTTTCTAGTGCAGATGTTTTACTACTCGACCACTGAGCTAACGGGATCGGTTGGCTGGTTTGAATCTGATGTACATAGCAGCGGGTATGTGTACTTAGTGTTGTCCGAGTGCTTGAGAGAAAAAAATTCTACTACTTGGGTGAGACTCCAACCCACGCCCCTTTCTTACTAGCTTGCCAGCGTCGGCTGGCTGGTTTGGATCTGGTGTACATGAAGCAGCGGGTACCACAAGTGAAAAACTTTTTCTGCCCGCGATACCCTTTAAAAAAATGTTTTTGCGACCCGAGCTGTCCTGACTTTTTAGCCTTGAGTCTCAGTCCTTCTGATTTGAGGCGTGCGATCACACCCCCACACCATTGCACACCTAAAAGCCTCCCGAGAAGTGTGAATAATTGCATGCCTGAATTTCCCTGGACCACAGATCACACACCTAGAAAACCACACACCTAGAAAAAACACACACCTAGAAAAATCCAGGTGTGCCTTTTTCCACACGCCTGTGATTTTCAAATCAGAAGGACTGGAGTCTTGCTCATCTTTTGATACCAAAAACATAAAATTTGGATTGTAATTGGTCAAAACTTCACGTGGTTGGGCTTAACGAATAAGTCTACTGAATTTGGAATTTGCTGGAATTTGTGTGGGTTTTTTTTGGAAAACGTTTTTTGGAGAAAGAAAATCTGCTCACCTGGTATGTCAATGACCGGGCAGCCGTTGAAGTAAGATGAGAAGAGTTCTGCATTGAGAGTGGCGCTCATCAGTAACACCCTCAGGTCCTTCCTCTTGGGCAGAAGATCTCGTAAGACCATCATCAGAAAATCACTGGTCAAAGGAAGAATCAAGATCGTAAGTCCCATTCTCCTGATTACATTCACTAATTCCTATAGGCAAGTACACTCAACCAAAAAAGAAAGTCCCCCCTTCCAACACTTTTTTGTCTAACTCAAAAACTACTGAGCACCTCTCGCTCAAATAACGACTATCAGTACAGAAATTCCTTAGCAATCCAGCCATGCTCTTTATTGGGTCCAAAACAGTGATAATGTGCACAAATTTATGCAATTTATGACAAATGATACCGCAAACAGTTGCACTTTTAATACGTGCAACTTGTGGTTCACACTCACCTTGCACGTATACAAAAGTGCAACTTTTTTTTTGGTACCATTTGTCATAAATTGCATAATTCTGTACACATTATCACTGTTTTGGGCCAAACAAAGAGTATGGCTGGATTGCTAAGGAATTTCTGTACTGATCAGTCGTAGTTTGAGCAAGATGTGCCCAGTAGTTTTTGAGTTAGACAAAAAAGTATTGAAGGGGGGACTTTCTTTTTTGGTTGAGTGTACATGTACAATGTGATAACCACTCAAAATCAAAATCATGTTAGTTTCCACTCTCATGAAGGCCTCCTTGTTAATCTCTCTGGCGGAGAATTCAGGAGGAAATTTCTACCAAGTACCAAGTCGCCCATGCTATGGAAATTCCAAGTGTTGAATAAAACTTAAAACTTATTTTTGTTAACCGAAAAGGGTACACTTTATGGCCCTCTTCATGCAAATTTTGGCATAAAATAGAAGAATTATCTTCCTCATCCTCCCGCATCATCTAAATGGAAAAATAATCCACAGTGATTATTCATGTAACTTGTAAACTGAGAAGATGCGTATTATTCATGTGATGCATAAAAAGGACATTATTCTGTATTTTTGGTGGCGAAAACAATATATGCCCCCAAAAGCACCATAAATTCAAATTAACATTTCTATGAGAACACTAGTAACTATGAGTGCACAAACCATGCAAACTCATGGTCAACGCCACCTCAAGTCATATCACAATTAAGTCACAAGTTAAATCACAAGTATGATCATAAGTGAAAAGGAATGGCACAATTTGTTTGAAGAGACCGATACCCCTTTGGTCAAGGCCCAGGGGCCGAGTGCCCAAGAAGATCTCGGACAGAACAACTGGGAAGACCAAACGAGTCAGATAGCATGTGGAACCTAGCTGTGACCAATGCTGTCTTGGAATGCTGTCTTGGAAACTTTCAATGACTTGACTACATCTCTGGAGCATTGCTTACCTCTCTTCACTCCTTTCGTGCACCTCATCCACGATGACGTGACTGACACCGTCCAGATTGAAATCTCCTTCTAATCGACGCAGCAGGATACCAGTCGTGCAGAACAGAAGTCGAGTGGAAGTAGACTAATAAAGGAAATTACATCACACATTACTCAGTCTGTTGTTATTGCGCTTGTTACAAAAATACAACCCCTTTAATTTTGATGGAGGAACATTATTTTGGCAAGTTCTTTACAACTTAATTATTTGAGTGCTCTTTACAAAACGTAATACATACATGTAGGAAGAAAATTTGTTTTTAGCATTTCCTAGTGGTGGGCTAGTACATCTCAAAATCCCAGCATTGAGTTAATTTGTGAGCAAAGAAGAGTCAGATACATGAAAAAAAGATAGATTGTTTGATTTTTGATTTGTGTGCAATAAACAGTTTTGTGAAAAATTTAAAGTTTCTGGAAAGGTATTTTTCTCTGTCAAAACAGATTCTGTAGAAACATGGTTTCGTGTAGCAAATTGCTGTTAAATCTCTTTGAAACTGGTTATCATGAATTCATACTGTAAGACTGTGACACAGTGAAATGAAAAAGGCAATAAGTGAAATAAAAGAAAACATGAACAAATGTTCATGCTTAGAACAAGGATATATGAAAGCTTAAAAAAGTGGGCAATTACAAGTAAAGAAGGGTATTACTTTTCTTTTTTTAAGACTTTTCAAGTCAGGAAAATATAAGAAACATTTCAGGTGAGGTAAGGGAGAAAAACATACATGTAGCTAAAAAAAATTAACGAAAATACATTTTCTAAAAGCAGTGGGCTCTTTGGCATGTATTTCAGGGGCTAAATAACCCCAATCCCCCTATGAGCATAGCTTGCATCAAAGACATTGACTATTCCAGGCAACTCGCTTCATGACATTTTAGCACATTTTTTAATGTATTACCTGTTTGTTCTCCAGTCTGATCTGGTACCCAACCACCCCACCCAGCTTGACAGCCCTCTCATTGGCCACCCTCTCAGCGACCGCCATGGCCGAGATACGCCGAGGCTGAGTGCAGATGATGTTGCACAGCGAGGGGCCGGGGATCTTGAGAGAGGCATCCAAGATGAACTGGGGCACTTGGGTTGTCTTTCCACATCTGAGGAGAAATCAAAACATGTTAAGGTGAACAAGGAAAATTTACAGATGCGCAATTCCATGGCACAGTGTCGGATGTAAAGATGTACATTTTGGAAAATTCAAAATTGTACATAAGAAAAGCTGTACATGTAATCATAAAGAGGATTTTAATTCTGATAAAACGTATCAGTTACTAACGTATTTAACCACTTGCCTTCAGGATTATTTTTGGTTGAAAAACCCCATTTAAAAAAAAATTAAGATATATCAGTCAAATTTGTAAATTAAATCAAACACCACAAATAGGCCTACTGACTATTGAGAGTCATTTATACAATATTTGTATGATAATTTCCACCGTAACTTCACATTTTGCAAAACTCTGAGGCCCAACCACAGACTCACAGAGCGATATTTGCTACGAGGACAGGCTGTGTAAAGTGGCCAAGTTCAAGTTACAGACACGGTGTGTACAAAACCAATGGGAATCACTGACATGCACACACGTCCACCGCCGGACACTTGGGGAAAGCTTGATGATTTAACCCGTCAACCGCCCCTGCGAATATACATTGCCAGATCGTGCTTACATGTCCTCCGGTATTAACTGGTATTTCAATAAAATACAGATACTACGCTTGAAAATGATATGCATGTTTCATTTGTGGCATTTGGACTCTTTTAAAGTTTTAACATTGTGGTTTTTACATCCGTGGAATTGCCCAGAAGCACGATATGAATGATTTAATCAAATAAAATTATAAAACAAATGAAACTACATGGGAAAATATATTGATGTTAATTAATCAATAAGCTCAGCTTGGAAGAAAAACAATTAAATTTTGGATGTGGACGTGAGCACATGATTCAAAAGTACAGGCATAAAAGCTCTGTTTAGTTCATGAATTGAAGAGTTAATGCAAACATACTTTTGCTTACCCGGTCATTCCGCTTACAACCACTACTTGGTTTCTGTCCAGGGTTTCCAGGATGGTTCCCTGTTCCTTCCATGCTGGTAGCTTTTGCCTATCAGCCAGGAAGCTCTTGTAGGAATGAGAATGCTGCCGACGTAAAACAAAAACCACACAATGCAGAGTTTGTGGAAGTGTGTGAATTGTTCAATACCAGTACGGAAGGGTAAAACTTACAGCATGCACACTGTATGAGTGCCTAATGCACACAGAGGCCGTCATTCATTTAGTTTGCGGACCATTTTTGTTCTTCTTTAAAGCTTCATGCAGAACGTGATGCATTGCCATTGGAGACGAGCAATGTTACCAACATGTTCCCATACTGTTCCTAGTCCCAGAAGTCCAGCCAGGCAGAATTCAGAGCTGACCATTTCAAGCACGGAAACTGCCGACACACCCCTTATCGACTGATTCAAAGGGCAAGTATTTGTTTTCGCACTGCAAATACACTACGTGTAAATTTGAACACATTTCATTTTATTTTAGCAAGTTTTGCAATGAATGGTGCGTGACACCAAATACTTGCATGCTTCACGTGTCAAAGTCAAGTGTCAAACTATGTGCCAAATAGTTAGTGCAGAAACAAAAAAAAGGTGCATCTGCAAGCACTGTTTAACTTGGTGTGACAAATCCAAAGCCCCGACATTGCAAAGAGCAGGCCAGTTAGGCTTAAAAAAAACCTGTAACATTTGTTTTGATTCTGTATGGAAGGAAGATGTTAGAGTTTTTAAAGAAAGAGGAAATGGAGACTTTGTACCTTCTTTTTCCTAAACTGCTCTTTGAGAGTCCTGTTTTCCCTCTCAATGGCTCTCTTGTCTCTTCTCATTGGTTGGTTTTTCTCAGCTTTCACTGGTGCAGGTTCAGACTCTATTTCTGAGGAGGAGCTCCCTCCATCCTCATCGGTGCTATCAGAGTCCTCGCTTTGCTCCCTGCCAACTGGTGTGTCCTTTCCCTTGGCTAAAGCACACGAATTGCTAGGTTTGTGTCCAGTCGAGTTGTCAGCTGCAGCATTCTGAGGTTTTCCACGACCAGCTCCCTGCTTAAAGGCCGGTTTCTTCTCAACCGGTTTAGCTGCGGAAGGTGCGAGACTCAGTGGCAACAGCTTCTGTTCAAGAGTTTTAATCATCTGAGGAGCATCTTCAAGAACTGACACAAGCGAGAACACGACCGGGGAGGCACTTTCAGCAATCTCCTTGGCCTCTTCAAACAACAAGTTGGAGATGTTGAGGCTCTTGCCGATGGGGAAGTCTGGATTTGAGGTGAGGAAGGCCACGAGAGGAGGTTCCATGGGATACAGGTTACCCTCGGGGAATCTGATCTCAAGCTGATAGACCTGAGCATCGGCATTGTCGCAGAGCTCCTGGTAGGACTTACTGTGACCCTCTCTCTTATGCCAGAACTTGCATTTGGAACCAAACCGGCAGTGGCCCTGCTGATAGAACCTGCAGAGACCGACGCTGGATAGAGACCTGTCCACCATCTGCTGCTTCCTGTTCTGTAAGCTGCGGGCCTTCTCCACAAAGTGGTCCGTGACATGGGGCAGGTCAAAGTTCATGACCCAGACCCGGTTGGGTATCCTCTCGTCAAAGTCCTCCTGGTATATGGAGCTCAGAGCCATGGCTTCCTCCTCTCTTTGCTGCAGGGCCTCCTGCATCTGTCCATCGGTCTCCCCTCCCCCTTGGCTCTTGGTCCGTTTCCGTTTGTGTTTGTGCTTTGGTGAAAAGTGGAAGCATTCTTGCAGGAGATGATCCAGTGCCTGGCCAACATCGCCATTTGTCTCTTCCAAGGCTGCAAGACAGTGATCCCGGTGAAAGCCGTATCTACATGGTTTAAAGAACATGAAATTGAAGCCACAGAACCAATGATGCACTAAAGTGGAAAAACAAAATGCAAAATAACAGCTATGAATATTGCTTGTGTCTGACTAGTTGTCAGCTGATTTTTACTCCACATTTACAAAGTTGATAATCCCACCTTCAATTTGTAACTTCCCACTCAATTCATCCAGTTATACTCACTTTAGAAGTTTAAGCAGAGCATATTTGTTGACAAGTTCCTCCTGAGACTCATTTTCATTCTCTGCTTGGAAGCCTGTAGCACCCTCCAAAACCATGCTTTTGTCTTGAGTCCAGAAGCGGAAGTCACTTCGATTGTGTAATTCATCATAACCTTGCTCACTGTGCACAATTAGAACAGAAGAGAAAACTACATGTAACATTTACTAATCTTTGGAATGACAATGAATCACCTGAAGCCACTACAGGCATTCCTGTGTCGCCTATAAAGGCATTCCCTTGTCACTGTTCATCCCCAGCAACTTTTGACCTGACTTGCGATTTGACTTATGGTTGACTGCTTATGATTAATCTAAATGTATTAGCAAATGTACTACATTGTACAAGTAGTAAAGTAAAGTCTGTCACGAGCCAATATGGGCTCCGTGCACAAGTACACCTTCAACGGCCAGAAAAGGAGAGTTGGGGGTGACCAAGACTGGTTCCTGGTCCATCCACTGCGTATTTCGAATGATCCAAAGTTATTGGGGGCGGGGATCAGTCTGCAAAACTATCACAAGTTAAATTCGAACGTATTTGCGCACCTACGACGCTTGACGCTCTCGCGCAAAGACGCTACGGCTGAGCTTTGTGCACATTCAGGAGAAATAAGTCGTGCGTACTTTGCACGCAAACCAGTCCCATACGCACATGTGGTGTCCCGACAAGGGGCTCTAAAAACAGGTAAAACGTGCCCTCTTTTGTTGGCGCACGGAGCCCATAGCCCTTCAGGCCAGTGTTTATCTCCTGTTTCCTCGGCATGAAACGATCGAGGATATTTATATCCCCCCCCATGGGATGCCAGTCCATCGCAGGTTACTTCCCAGCTAATACCAGTACCCATTTATACTCCTGGGTGCAGAGGCAAGTGGGGGTGAAGTGGCTTGACCAAGGAAACACATATGGCCAGCAGCTGGATTTGAACCCCTAATCCTCTGATTGCAAGTTACAAACCCTAACCACAAGGCCATGCACACTCACTCTCCCTTGTATTGCATATTGTGTTCATTCACTGATGAATCAATAGAATCATAGTGTTGGGCGGTTTTTGGGCGCTACAGTGAGTAATGGGATAACTCGTTATTGAGTTGTGAATTTCATATTGGGTTTTACCCTTCGCAGATGTATAACACTGTATACTCAGTGTTGTCCAAAGTCTTGCAAGAACATTTCACAAGCTCACTCGGATGGGATTCAAACCCACGACCTCCTGCTGACTAGTGCAGATGCCTTGCCACTCTTCCACCAAGCTTGCCGGGTCGGCTGGCCGGTTCGAGTCTAATGTAACAGAGGGTACTGCAACCAAACTTTTTGTAAGCTAGAATTTGCGTCGGGGAGAGGTAAATTGACTTGTGGTTGATGTGTCATTGAATTGTGATCGACTGGTGATTGACTTGTTATTGACTTGTTATTGATTGGTGATCGCCGTGATTGGCTTGTAATTGACTTGCGATTGAATAGTGATTGACTTGTGATTGACGTGTGATATTGACCTGTGATTGAGTTGTGATTGATTCGTAATTGCTTGTGATTGACTTGTGACTAGCTTGTGACTGACTGGTGATTGACACTTTTACAACCCCAATACCTGATCTCTGATGGTTCACTCCCCTGGAGTTCCCTCAAGACGTCCCGGACCAGTTCTTGATTCTCAGTTGTCATGCGCAGCTGCTGCATCTGCACCTTCCTGGGTTCACCCCTGCCACGCCCTCTGGGCCCACCCCTGCCGCGCCCGCGATACTCATCATTGCCACGCCCCTGGTGGGTTCCCTCACTGCCCCACCCTTGTTGCCTGTCGCTGCCTGAGGATCCTCTCCCTGATGATCCCGTTGAACCTCTTCCTGATGAACTTCTTCCTGATGAACCTCTTCCTGATGAACCTCTTCCTGATGAACCCTTTGATCCAGTCCTGAATCAAAATGTTACATGTTAGTTTGTCATAAGACAGGGATGTGGTTGACTCCAGACTGGGCCCTCGAGTGCAGAAAAAGATGCATAACAAAATCAGGCCATCTTTACTCACTCTTTAGCTTACAAAATTCTCCCAAATTTTCATGAGGCAAATACAAGGTCCTCAGTATTTCACCTGCCAAGTTTGAAGTCTCAATTCAATTTATAAAGGAGACTTTTCTTTTCTTTCTTGGTATTGTTCATCCACTGTTACTTGTGACTGGACTTGTGATGGACTCAACTACGTCCCTGTCATCCAAAAAGCAAATGAATGGAATTATAAACCTCACATCCTTCACATCAGCTTTGAAACAATTATTTCACTGAGTCCACCAATATGAACCAGAAATATCTGAAACGCTTTTGTTCAGGCCAAGCGGACTAAAAGTCTAAAACAAGAACAATGGCGATTATATTTGAGACATTTGGTCAAAGTTTCGGACATTTTAAAAATCTCCTCTTACCTTTCAGACATTTTGAATGTTTGATATGTAACCCTATCAGGAAACTGGCCTCAAGTCACCTGGAAGTGCCTGAAACTTAACATGGCCGGTTTCTTGATAGGCTTACATTTCAGATATTTTGAGGTTAACAAAATGTCTGAAAAGTCATTGGTTTTAACAGGTTTGTTTCAGACAATCGTAATGTCTGAAACGCAAAAAGGCATCAATAAAAATGTCTGAAATGGTGTCAACTCTCCGAAAAAATGCTTGCCACTAATCATGTTTCGGAAATTTTGTCGAGAACAAAAGCGTTTCAGACATTTCGGGATCATAATGAATGTACCTGTTGTTTCTGTCAGATGTCTCTCTTGGCATCAAGACAAAGTCATCATCAAGGTAGTCAAAATTCCCTTTTCTCGCTCCAGTCTCTGCAGCGAAACCAGAAGACCTTTGGCCTTTGCCCCCTCCGTGACCTCCTCCTTGACCTCCTCTGTGACCTCCTCCTTGACCTCCTCTGGGTTTGCTTCCTCTTCCGCCCCCTCTGTTGGGACCACCCCTCTTCCGAACAACATTGCTCATGTTGACCACGGTTGATACCAGTTTTGAAATTAATTACTGCTCCTCATGCCATTAATAAGTCTGAGGATCAAATAAATAATCATTTCAGGTGGTAGGGTTAAAAAATGATATAATTAGAAAATTATAACACAGACCCACAACATGTCATGTTTTAAGTGGCATTACCACAGCACATGCCTCTGCACCAAATGCTACATTATTGTTGTGTACAACTTTTTGTTCACTGTGTGGTCGCTCAAATTGACATCGTACAACATCAAGAAACTTTTTGTCTGATGATCCTTCGACCATTACTTTCTACAAAAGTACTACCAACATTTTTATAGGTCACTTATATGCCATTTTTTTTTCCTTTACATGTATCTTTTGCTTGATTAGTTTTGTTCTTAGGTTTTAATGCTAAGGTGCTTGTATTAATATTATTCTATTATTATTATTATAAGTATTGTAACAATATTTAAATTTTAAAGGTTTTTCATGTTTTTAATTTTTTTTTTAATGATTGGTAAGCGCCTTGAACATCATTTTAAGGGATTGGGCGCTATATAAGATTATATTATATTATTATTATTAAATAATCACCCTATATTACCCTAGTAGTGGCAGAGATGTAGTTGCGTTTAAGGTAAATTGTACTTGTTCAGTCAGCGAGTCCAAGCAGCAATGTAAAAGCTATGGGGAAGTACAGCAATCAGTGGGCTACTGCTAAGAACTTTTTTTTCACAATTTCAATCATGCAAAACATCGTTCAGCATGGATTTCGCAGCCTTTGGCTTTAAATCTAAATTACTTGGGTTCACAGAATAGCCAACTGGTTCATAAGCCATGTTAAGTCGATCCTAGTTTGCATTTTTTTGTATCTGTAAATGCCCCAACTATACCAAGTTTCATCCCATCTACATGTATGCGCATTAGGGGGACATTTGATAGGCGCATATATTATTAATGGCGCTAGGCCTATTACTAGTAACACCAGCTCCATGGTACTACTTAGGCCAAAAAAAAATACTCCTGCTTCCGGTTTCCCTACCTACCCTATTCTGACAGCCCCTAGTAATTTTTTTATGGGACAAATGAGAAAAAAACGCGCAAAACCATCAATTTCTACCTTTTAGTTTTATACCCTTGACTTCACGCAGACGCCTCCATATGATCGTACACAAAAAAAATTGGTCTAAAAAAAAAAATTCCCTACCTACCTACCTAGGCCTACCTTTTCGAATGCAATGTTATATAATCGGAACCAGAACTTTGTTTTTTGGCCTTACTTAAGTTACTAATACTACTTTTACTAGAGTGCGCGCGCGCGTGTATGTATGATTTATTGCAGTCACTTACGAACCGGATAGTTGGGGCGTAACAATTCCTTTAGAAAGTCAAACCCAAGACATGCTAGAAGAACTTTTTAGTTAACTGAGGAATAAAATACATAATCTGTTATAAAGTGTTAATCCATGCTTATTTTGCACAGCATTGAGCACATTACTGAAGCATAGTCGTGTTCCCTAACGTGGCGCACTTCGAAGCTTGCCCAAATTTCCTCGTGTAGTGTTGCCAAACCTCTTTGTTGACAAACCTCAAACTCATGTAGTGAAATACTGGTACTTTTACCTTATTAATGCTTGCTGTTTAACCTCTGTGAACAATTTCGGTTTCATAAAATTTAAGCCGAAATTAAAAAACGGTGGCGTCCGGAAATTGGGCACAATTTGGCGGAGTGTTCCCTAACGTGGCGCACTTAAATAAATCTCGGAAAATTCCAAATTAACATTTAAGAATTTCTGTAAACTTGATAAATTCTGATAAATTATTATTATCTCTACCTACATACCCAGCCAGATGTTTGTCACAAAAATATTTTCTTATTTTTCGGGGCATTTTCAAAGGGTTCACTTTGCACTTGAAAATAAAATCGGAAAATCACGCCAAAATATTTTTTTCTTTTAACTTTGTAGCGGGTAAATAAACTCGCGATTTATGAACGGGAGTGTTTATTACTCCTAGAACTATGAGGCTCCACGTAGTGGAGCCTCATAGGTTCAGAACCCCGCAAAATTGTTGTCAGCACAAAACACTAATTAAGTACAAAAACGTCCATCCCAACGAAGCCGTTTCCCACAGAACCGCTGCACAGTTTGCCCCTAAACTCCGTACAATATTTTTGTACTTAATTAGTGTTTTGTGCTGACAACAATTTTGCGGGGTTCTGAACCTATGAGGCTCCACTACGTGGAGCCTCATAGTTCTAGGAGTAAGTGTTTATAACTTGATGAAATTTCACTTTCTGTGAAATTTCAGTTAAAACTTTTGCTCTAGCTAGGCGCTACAAGCGAAAAATCAAAGTGCGCCACGTTAGGGGGCGCGCCACGTTAGGGTACATCAACAACATAGCACTCATCAAGCAGTCAAGCAGACTTCAGTGAATGTGTAATAATTAATATACAAAACTCATCAAAACTCAAAATTCAAAACATATCACATGGAATAAACAATGAAATTTTGTATCAAACATGTCAATGGCAGGCCTAGCTAGCTGTAGCTGTATTAGAGGCCTGCTCATGGCTCGCTCGCGCTCAGCCAGGCTGGTATTTCTCATCTTGTGTTGTTCATCGAATCCTGATCCTCAATGGTACGTACGTGCGGCGCGTGTGATGGTGCAATTTCTCACCGCACCACAAAATTCCTTGACCTTCAGCTTCATGCATTAAGGGACGTTCCATTTTGGAAGAAGGTAAAACCATGGAGGTAGGCATTCCTACGTCCTTTGTATGTATACTGCCAGAGTTAGACGAAAGAGAAAGTCGATCTCGTGCATTTAAACAGTTCTATTTAAGTTATGAGTGTATTTGTGTAACAGTTTTCTTTTTTTTATGAAAACAAAATGCACACTAAAATGTTCTGAAAATCCGAGTCACACCTTTTTGAAGTGAACTCTGCCAGATGAGGTCAACGCACACATCAGCTGTCGTGCATGTTGTGAGGTTTGCGCTGTAAAAAAGGTTGATCAAAACCTTCAGAAGTGAAGACTGAAGTCTGTACATGTATGTGTCTTTAATCTTTGTTATCATTGTACTACTAAATAATTACTATGTAAATTAATAGATCGTGAGGGGAGGAATAGATCATCTTTGTGTCTGTGTATGTTGTAATTTACATGATATTAAACTGCTCCCTGCTGTCATGGCTGTTGGCTGTACTTACACTTACAGTGTTACACTTGACATGCTTGATTGCGTTTGTTGTGCCCATTCTTGAAAATCACGCATTCTCGAAAATGGGCATGCACATTCTCGAGAATGGGCGCGCATTCTAAGAATGAGCGCCCATTCTTAAGAACGAGCACGCGTTCTTAAGAATGAGCGCTCATTCTTAAGATTGGTTGGGAATATCACGTGCACAATTTATGAATTTTGCCCAATCTTAACAAACATTGCACGACATAATTATGTTAAATGAATTGTATAGCGGTTAAAAGGGAAACAATTCATATAAAGAGGAAAGAAAATGTGCTATGCTTCTGTACTCGTATAATTACGATAATTTGAATCAAATTAAACCTGTTATTATTGCTTTTTTCTGCCCACTATGGGAAGTTTTGTAATAACGGAGGACTGGGAACTAGTCTGGGAAGTGCTTTGTTTAGGCTAGACAAGTTACAAGTCCCTGCATGTATCATATGCGTGCCACAAAAAAAAAAACGATGTCCAGAAGCCAAAATTGCTCTTTTGACTAGATAGAATCCAGCTCTGCGACGTTATGGTGGGATGTGAACAATAAATTGGTGGCAATTTAAATGGGAAATAGCATTAGCACTATGGGATGTCGCAGTATTCATTCTCATTCTTCACATTCTTCATTCTTACGTCCCCCCCCCTTGCTTTTATTATCCCAAAAATCAGAATTCTTTGCACTAGTATTATTATGTCTCTTATATTTTCCCGGTCCCCCCCCCCATATTAATACGCCTTTACTTATCATATCCACTCTACTTTTCAGAGCCTTGCGTTGCAACAGTATAATTATTGAGAATCAGTGAACGAGGATTCAGCTAGACTTGCCAAGCGCAGCCGGTGCTCGGCATCGACAAGACCGTTATCTTGTAGCGCATTCTCGAGAATGTGCGCTCAATCTGGAAGAGTTATTTTTTGCCAAGATTGAGCAAGGATCCAGTTGCACATTCTCAAAAATGTGCATGCCCATTCTCGAGAATGCGTGATTTTCAAGAATGGGCACAACACGTTCATTACGTAACGCGTTTCTGTGGTGTAGAAAACTCCACAGTCTAGACTATGGCTAGACTAGACTTTGTGCTAGGGGCTAGCCTAGGGCCATACAAATGGCGATTGTGAAGTGTAGGGCCCCTGTTTTGTTTTGATAAAATTAGAGTCAAAAATTTTTGTATTGCACAAAAATCACCTTTACAATCAACAGCAGACTTTTCTCAATTCAAATAACCGTTTTGCAATTTTGAAAAGTTTCTTGGTGTAGAAATCACGATTTTCCTGCGCAGTTTGTGCCTTGCAATTCAGCGCGCCGTGCATTCTCGCGGTACATCGCGCGGTGATCGCCATCTTTATTTTCGGGTCGCGTGTTGTCCCCGCGCTGTCATCGTCATTTTACCCACAAATTTCCCTCAAAAAATCAAAACCCTGCCCTCTATACCTGTTCATTAAGAATGTCGCCAATTAGTTTGGTAGGTCCAATAATTTTAAAGTGGATTTTGTTCCCTTATACTAGGAGCCGGGCCATACACTACACGATCGCCATACAAATAAAAACTAATAAATAACTTATTGAAATTGTAAATTCTCTGTATTTTTATCTAAGATTCTGCATACCTTGTAATATTTTTTTATATCAGCCAGTGGAGAAGTGTAATAAAATAAAATAAAAATAAAATAAATGTCACAACTTTTGTTATGTTAGTTCAAATGAAGTAAACTTTCCATGGAAATATTTCAGAGACAGACTCATGTATGTCATAGTCATACTTGGCAAGAGGGTTCACTTACCCATACGCTTCATTATTTAGCCCAAAACATGACATGCTTGAGTAACTCCAGCTCCAACCAATGCTCATCAAGAATTTGACGTTTAACGCTGGAGACAAAACTACGTTGTACGTAACGGATAGAAAATGACAGAGTCCCTAAAAACCGGACTCCACAAAAATGGTCCTTTTCCCCTTTTATTCAAACCAGATGAAATGAAACATTCCTCATACCGTGCAGCAGTCATTCACGAAGTAGTAATGATCATGGAGGCTTACTCAGCATAAATAGTCAAGAAATGATCTGATTGGCTGATCGGCACAAGCGCACAATAAACACAACACAGCCATGACAGTACAGCGGCACTGGATGGTTTTTCTGAAGTTCTAGCCACCAAAATCATCTTATTTTTGTAACTTTTGTTCTGCTTCAAGTCGATTATTAGGCCTATAGCTTCATGAATGACTGCTGCATGATATAAGGTATGTTTCATGACACGTATGATTTGAGTAACAGGGGAAAAGCATGAAAAGGACCATTTGTGATGCGAGCAAGCTAAATAAGTCGTTTGTCGGGAACTTTCATTTGGAGATACAGGCCAAAATAGGGCCACTTCATCACATCACTTCATTGCATCTCTTCGTGTTCTGACTTCCATAATTTTTTAACTAAAGATGGTTTCAGCATGCGGTTTGTGCAGCAGTAATGCTGAGGTTGTGCTCTTTTCAAATCTGTAAAAAAAAAAGAAAATTGACCAGGGTCGACAAACGACTTATTTAGCTTGATCGCATCACATTTTTGTGGAGTCCGTTTTTTAGGGACTCTGCCATTTTTGATCCACTATATTCAACACACACGTAGTTTTGTCTCCGGCATTAAATGTCAAATTCTTGATGAGCATAGCTGGAGTTACTCAAGCTAGACTTCCCCGTGCTTCCTTCTGGTGCAATGTGTCTCTAGTCTTAATTTGCCAACTGAAGTGAATTCAGTTTATCTTTCTCACCAGGCCCGATTTCGAGCAGTTCAAGGTCTTTTGGCATTAGCGTTCCAAGTCAGTTATGGAGCCAGAGTACGATGTCATAATCCTAGGGGCAGGCATAAGTGGTAAGTGGGGGTGAAGTTCCTTGTCTTGAGTTTCAAATTCATAATTCATAATGTTTCCATTGTAAGGTAAATCGCTCGGCACCTGATGTTCGTTACTTTTTCTTCAGGAATAATGTATCCCAGGCTTAACAACAATGAAATTATTTTGGTGAATGTAATAAAGTTATCTTCAAAAAAAGTAGTTCATCTTGTAAGTTGCACAGTTTTAATTGACACCGGTTTTGTTTCCCTTTTGTCAAGGTTTGTCGGCAGCCAAGCTGCTGCATGCTAGAGGTCTGAATGTACTGGTTCTTGAGGCTAGGAGTCGAGTTGGTGGACGCACCTACACGAAGAGGGTAATAAAAGGCTCAATTAAATAGCTTATATCCCAGTGTGGGCAAGTCCCAACTCTATCTGCTGCGTGGTGTCTTACCCTATAAGCCCTTTTCACACTAGAGCCTCTCAACCGGGGTTGAACTCAACCCTGGGCGAACCCAGTGTGCCTGCGTTCAACCCCGTATCGTTTCACACTTGTTTCATGCAAATCAAGCTTATCATGCTCAGTTACCACTGTTTTGAACCCTAGCAAGAATTTCAACCCAGGTTTAAAATATCAACCCTGGTCTGGAGCAGGGTTGAGTTCAACCAAGGGCGAAATCAATCTCGGGGTTGACGCAGGGTTGACGCTGGGTTGAAATTCTTCAAGTGTGAAACGATGGCATGTTTTCAACCCTGCGTCAACCCCGAGATTTGTCTAGTGTGAAAAGGGCTAAAGTGTGATTGTGAAGTTACAGACCCTTCTTTCATTCTAGTCCTTGGAGTGTTTTATCATTCCAAAATGAATTCTATAACCTTAAGCAGTCTTCTTTTAATTCTAATGACCTTTTTGTTTGTTTGAATATTTTTTGGTAAAAAATAGAATATTTTTTTTCATTTTCAAATTGATACCGGACTCATCAATGCGGTTTGTGCACTCACATAAAGGATGTGTTCATCAACTATACTTTTGTTTAGTCGTCTGTGTTGTCAAAGCCCTACATTCTTTACACAAAGTTCTGTTGGTTTTATCCACGCTAACCAGTAAGGTGTAATAACCTGAATTTTCATTACATAGTAGAACGCCATGGTCCAGTGGTTACAGTGTTTGACTCATGTACGAAGGTGCGCGGGTTCGAACCGTACCAGGAACATGGTGTTTGTGCCCTTGGGTAAGACACTTAACTACAATTGCCTCTCTCCACCCAGGAGTATGGGTACCTGTGAGGGTCGAGGACCGATTGAGCGCTGATATCGGCTGCCCCGTGGTCCCATGGCCTGATGAACGGGGTGATAATTGTAAAGTGCTTTGTGATCGTTGATACGATGGAAAGCACTATATAAGCACAATTATTATTTATTACATGTAGGAGAGGCACCCGTAACTTCACAATCGGCCCTCAAGTGCAAAAAAACAGGCACAAAACCAGGAATGTGTGCTTGCACCAATACACAGCTGAAAATAGCATAAGATGCATATGACCGCATTCAGACTGAACATGCACACATCCATAATGTCTTTATATGATGGAAACATGTACACGTAATTAGTGTTTTTAATTGTCCTAAACTTACAGGATCCTGACTTCCAGTATGCTGATATGGGCGGGTCTTATATAGGCCCCTCCCAGAAACGCATCAGCAAGCTTGCCAATGAGCTTGGGTTGAATCTGTACAAGGTCAACGACAATGAGAGATCCATATTCATGGATAAGGTAAATGTCTCGTAACACACAGGGGTATAACCTGACATTTGATGGATTTGTTACATTGATCAGGATGATTTAAAATTTATTACAAGCAAACTTGAATCCTTGATCCTGATTGGTTAAGCCATGGTAACAGCACTGTGGTATTATATTGCATATTCACATGGTCCGTATTGCACGACGCGAAGCATATATGCTATTCTTAGATGTGCACGTTTTCTGATGCGTGCACAAGTAATTTAGGATAACCGAAATGGTCACAGCATACATTTATGCTTCTCATCTTAAATGTGCATCAAGTTCGTTTGAAGATAAATTCTATATTTCACTCGCACTTGTGGAACATGAAAAATGCAGTGTTTCTGTGTCCCACATGTTTCAGCCCCATGGCATATGAACACTGATATTCGGGGTGTTCCACTCATTCTTATGGGTTTTTAAACTCACTTGGGTAAGCTTGTTAATTTTTTCTCGCTGAAAACACTTTATGCACAGTGCTACATTGGTAAATGTACAACTCCTTGTGTTCAAGCTGTAACAATTAAGCTGTTAGTGTTTAGACGTTTAGACCCAAGTTCATCATGGACATTTTTGCCAGAAAGCTACGTGTACTTTTTTAGTGCTCAAAAATTTAGTTGTGTAATGAAACACAGTAACAAACACTGCAACAGCATGCTTCATGTTAAAGCTATAGTCCATCATTTGCAGCTATCCGAAAAAGTAACTGGCGTATTATTGTTGAAAAACATACTTGGTTGAAAGATAGTAAGTGGACTAAGCTCCCTGTGAAATTAATCTTTCTGGCAAGCTATCATTTGAAGTAATCAACGAAAGAAGGTCTTTCCAACGGTGCGTCTTAAGACGCACCGTAGGAAAATTTAAATTAGTAGTTCGTTTTGTTATTCGGCGCAGCGCGCGCAAGCATTGGCACGACGCACAGGCGTGCGTGGTTGCTATAATTTGTCGGATCAGTGTGCGACATCACGTATAGCTGCAATTCAAAACAAATCAAAACCGTGATTCAGCAACTTTTGATTTGAAATTGAGATCCTAGAATGCTGTTTTTCTCGGAATATACAGCTGAAGCTGAGCTGAAACTTCATCAGGTTAGTTGTTCAGTATCCTTCATTAGATTTTGAACACTTTTGTTGCTTCAAACGAACAAAATGCACAAATTACAAATGATGGACTATATCTTTAAGTGGGAGTGGTCAGGCTGCACATTCCTACATGTATCAGATACTACAAAGCCAGTTGTTGGAATGTCAGTAGTTAGGGTTTCATGCCATCCTTGTGCCATCATGGCACATTCTGCTTTGCGATAATTGTTGTTAACACAGTGCCATTGACAGTTTTTTTTCTCAACTTGTGGTTTCGGTTTTACAGGTGCCCACCTTGCACATTTCTGCTAGTAAAGTGGTTTATATAACTGACATACAGATCCTAGTCATTTGATTGGTGGAACTCACATCACGTGACATTTGTTATTGCTCCCATTCACGCCGCGGCTCAAAAAGTACTATCCGCCCATGGGGAATGGGAAATACTATTCAACAGTTAGGATCATGACGCGGTATTTGTGTGCAAATGCATGCTGGTGTGCGCGTTCAGCGTTGCGCGTAGCGCGTGTTGTGCCAAAGAGCCAGCGCTCTTCAAACATTTTCGTGAAGGGGTGGTTTGGAAGAGAGAAATACATTTTCCTCCAGTTTTGTATTGAAAAAAAAAGTTCAAATATATCCAATGACAAGGATCTATATGTCAGTTATATAAAACAAATATTGAGTGGCTTTAAATTGTGAAATGGGAGGAATATTATCGCTCGGTAAAATCTGGACTTTTCCAGTTCACTCGGCTTCGCCTCGTGAAATGGAAAAGTCCAGATTTTACCTTGCGATAATATTCCTCCCATTCCACACTGAGCCACTTAATATTTGTATAATGAGGCACTTATTGTTTATTGATGAATTACATTGTTTTTTTCAACACTCACAGGGTAAGATAATGCCTTACAGGGAATTTCCCCGTGTTTACAACCCCCTGGCTCTGATGGACTTCATCAGTTTCTGGAGGACGGTGGATGAATGTTGTATGCAGGTAAGGCAACCTTTGTCTCAATGGATCCCTCGGAAGCATGTGTCTTGACTCAAGAGATTTCTTGTGCTCGCCAAGTTAAAGTAGTTCCATTCACGTGTAATTTTCTTGAAATAGTGACACATTTACGACACAGTATGGACACTTTTTGAAAACTGAAACTAAAGACATATGGTCACATATCCATTTATGTATTTATAATTTTGAAAACTAAGCTGCTTTTTCATATTTATTTAGGTACTATTATGCGTGTTGAAATAAAATACGATATATCCTTTTTACAAATTCAATTCAAGTTGATCTCCTACTCACCAGCGCTTGAATTACAATGTATTACATTGTATTTACTCCACGACCTGTGTGCCATGGCCTCGTGGTCTGGAGCACTGGATTTGTGGTCTGCGTGTAATTCTGCAGGTTGTGGGTTCGAGTCCAGCCTGGGGTTGTGGTGCGTGTGCCCTTGGGCAAGACACTTTGTCACTCATTGCTTCTCTCCACCCAGGAGTAAATGGGTACCTGTGAGGGCAGAGATGGTTATTGTGGTTGATTTAGCTGCTTTGCGCCGAAATGGCAGCATCGCGCTGTATACTCCCCAGGGAGCTGAGATTGTCTTTGGAATGTTTCGTTGGCCCAGTGAGCAGGGTAATAATGATATAGTGCCTTGAGTACCAATACTGGTGGATATGTGCACTTTATAAATAATTATACACATTAGCATTAAATTGATTTTGATGTAAACGGTATGCTTCCTAGCTTGGCCCTTGTTTGAGTAGACCACCTGGTCTGCTCACGATGGACCCATGTCAATTTCTACACAGGTAGGCAAGACAATAGTGTAAAAAGGCCTGATTTAATGGATTAAGTGCTTCTGTTTTAATGTGTCTGCCCAGGTACCCCTGTCCGCCCCCTGGGACTGCCCACGGGCCGTGGAGTGGGACGGCATCACCTCCCAGGAGTTTATAGACAGGCATTGCTGGACGCGATTCACCAAAGCCAGCGCTGAGTCCATGATCCGTATGACCTTTGCCATTGAGCCCAGGGATATGTCCTTCCTATTCTTCCTGTGGTACACAAGGAGTGGTGGCAGTACGTAGTCTTTTTTATTCTTCTGTACAACTTGGAATGAATTTGTGACAGTCCACCACCAACAGGCTTTGGTAGTGATGATGTACTCTTTCCAGATTAACCAAATAAACCCCACTCTTTGAGATTAATGTAAAGTTACATTATCAGCTTTAAAATGACACCAAACTTCTCCATATCTTTTCACTTTGTGGAACTCAAAGTGTGGACTCAAATAAACCTCACAATTTTCCATCCAGTCTTTAATGCCAGCTGTACGGTTATTGTTGCAATACTTTGGACATTTACAACTCCCAATTCCCAATTTCCAAATTCATCAGTTTGTATTGTAACAGACCTTTACTGTCATCCGAGCAGTTTATCATGTACGTGTAGTTCACAGTATAAAGTCTGAGTAGATTGGTAGGAATTAGCCAATCTAATAGACATGTGTTTATATTAACAAACTTGTTTTGTATTCAACCATTTCTAGTCCATATAGAGGCTAGCCTGGTGACAGCATGGAATTTATTTTCATTTTGTTTCAGATGCTTATACTCACATGGCCACAAGCAATGGTGCACAAGTGAGTATAAAATGGACCATTTTTGTGACACCATACATCTGTGGTTTTTATTAGCCCAAAGTGACCTTTATTTGCGACAAAGAAATAAGAAGATGGAAGCCTAACGGACCGTACTGTCAGTTTCAAAGGTGACATGGCTTTGGGTGAAATTCATTTTTGCCATGATTTTATTTTGTTCCTCAGGACAGTAAGATCGTGGGTGGTTCTATGCAGGTAGCTGAACGGATAGCAGACAATCTGGGCTCAGGTAGGTTGGTTGTATCTGATCTATCAACAATATACCAACTTCATGTCAATGTGGAATCTTATATGGTACATAAAATCAGTACAACATTTGATATTTGGTGTCTTGACTTTCCTGAGAGCAAATTTCAGGGTGTGGCACAAACAAAATGCACAGAGAAAAAAAGTAAAATGGACTGAGGGAGTAACAGCTTGGTATAAATCTATGATACTCATGTTTTATACTTTTAATGAAACTAGAGTACTCATATGCTGCTGAATACAGAAGAACTTGTATCCAAACTCACTTATCATTTACTTGGACTCAAGTTCTTCCTCAACTTGGACTAAAAAATAAGAATATTCCAACTTAAAATGGAAAACTCGGACCAGAATGTTAAAACATATGAGAATTGACTTGTGTGCATCCTTGGGGGTCGAGGGGAAGGAAATGAAGTAATCTAAATTTTGACAGGAGTGTTCAAAGGATATTAATGTAAAGCGCTTTGATCTTAGTTAACAGCACTATGTTAGTATCTACTATTAAGTATTTGACCTCAAAATCTTACTTTGGTTATCTGAGGAATGGTATTGGTTTATGTGTGCAAATGGATCTATCGACACAATTTGTACAAACCTCAATAGCCTCTGTGAATGAGACAAATGCAGTGCACCTGAACTTGGGCACATAATGTAAATAGCGCTTAATTATTGATTTGTCAATAGAAATGATTTCTACAGGGTGGTAAAAAAGAAGGAAACCCACTTTTGACAGGAATTTTAACCTACTTACTTAACTTATTTGAACTGGGTTTTTTAAGTGAAGGATAGTCCTTCAACCATACGTGGTGAAAAAAATCTTTTAACAAAATCTCTGTTATCATGCTAATTTGAATACAAGTCACGAAAAATCACTGTTTTCCACGTGTAAGTGTAGTGTAGTATTTTTTTGTCTTCAAATCAAGCTCCGGAGCTCAGTCAAGCGGATGGAATAAAGCCGTCCGTGGACAATCAGGTTTTGCACATGAAGTTTTTAAACTACCGTATCTCAGAGACAAAATATGCATTTGCAATCATTTTTTTGTCACTAATGTTTAAAAATCAACATTTTTATACCATTTAAGTTAATTTTTGAAATATGCTCAACAAATGGGTGAAAATTGCTGTCAAAAGCGGGTTTCCTTCTTTTTGCACCACCCTGTATTATGAGTGCCCTACACAAGTACCTCCTTAACGGTAACAAAGGGAGAGTTGTGGGAGACTACTGGGAGAGCCATTGCCGAAGATGCCTGATGCTCACGCGAAGATGTTATGGCTTTGTACACAATCAGAATAAAATTAGTCATGCGTACTTCGTGCCATACGTGGCGAACCAGTACGCACAAATGTGTCGCCCACATTGGAGCTCTCAAAAGTAGTAAAAAATGCCCTCTCTTCACGCACTGAGCCCATTACAGCTGATGATGTACCGGTAGTTCACAGCTTGGGGTTCAAAGCAACATGTTTCAGTAAAATCAAGTTGCCCTTTATGTAATGCTTCTCGTTGTGATTGTGCAGATCATGTGATGCTCAACAAACCTGTTTCCAAAGTTACTCAGCACGATGATGGAACTGTTACCGTAGCAACCCTCGGCGGCAGCAGCTACAGCTGTTCCTTTGTGATCAGCGCTGTCCCCCAAGCTCTGATTGGTCGGATCACATTTTCACCTCCACTGCCGTCGCTGCGAAACCAGGTAAAGTAGACTTGACACAGTTAAACCCTGTTCTAAAGAAGTGATCTTGCAAACTTTACAGCAAAAGGCATTCTCCCTATTTGATGCAAAAAGGAGGATAATAAGCCTCTGTACTGATGACATTGCACTGTGTTTACGTGTGCACTTTTTTATGGGCTACGAAACCGTTGTCCCAACCAGGCTCCCATAACAAAGCACACGTGTAAACAAAGTGTGACGTCATCGGTACAGAGGCTTATCCCAAATTAGTTTAAGATGTAACATTTTTATATATGATATTGAAATGAGTTTTCTGTTTTTCCGTGTGTTACTCATATACTCAGCTTATTCAACGCATCCCTATGGGATCATGCATCAAGGTACTATTGTATTACAAGACACCCTTTTGGAGGAAGTTGGGTAAGTATTTTATTCTTGTTATTCTTTTTGTGCGGGGTCGGGAGGGGGCAGGATGATTCCTGGCGATTATGTAGTGATGGGCCCCTGTTTAGTCAAGGTAGATTCAAGAGTGTTTTTGATCATTCCAAAATGACTTCTGCAACCTAAAACCTGTAATTCTAATGACCCTATTTTTTTGTAATTTTTAACAGTATCTTTCTGTAAAAAAATACAATTTTCTTACGCATTTTACAGTTGATGCCATGCAAATCAACACGGTTTTGGTCATTCACGGTGCGCCGCAGTGATCGCCGTCTTTATTTTTGTGTTGCGTTTATGGTCTTCATCGTCGTTTTACCACAAACTTCCCTCAAAAAATCAAAAACCCTGGCCTCTATCCACAACACTCCAGTTGGTTTTACATGTAAAAGCCGCTACCTAGTTTGTTAAGCTCAATAAACTAAAAGTGGATATTTTTTTAACGGGCCCGTAACTACACAATGGCCAATTTCTTAATTGCAAAATTTTGTTCGGGAACCAAATGCCCCGGGAAAGGGGGATGGGGGGGGGGGGGGAGGGGAATTCATAAGTTTAACAAAAGTTGTCCAGGAGTTACACAAGGCACAACCGTTCTGGTACAAATCAAGTGGCTGCAAACAAGCTCACAGCATATTTTTACACCGGCATTCATAAAAGCAAACAGTACCATAACAGGTTTTCGTCTGTGCATCTCTACTACTATTACGTATGCTACATTTCCCTGTGTTGTCAGATTTCTGTGGTGATTTATGGGGTACAGACCTCATGGCTGAGGCTCATGATGACACCAAACCTGACGGATCTTACCCAGCTCTGGTTGGGTAAGTAAACTGGACAACTATAACTCTTTATTATACCAATAGTCCAGTCTGGGCACACAGTCACTGGACACTCACGGTGGCCCCATCTAATGGCAGACACACTGTGGACTCAGAGCACATGCACAAGTACCCCTCAATTGGGAGACAACTGGCAGGGACTCTTGAACGCGTTGCCAACAGCCTGACGCTCATGATAAGATGCAACACGTTTATGCAGATGTAACATAGAATTAGTCATGCCTACTGTGTGCCATACATGCAAGAACCCACTACACGCACGGGGTGTGTGTCCATCCCAATGGAGCTGTCATGATTGGCGCCATCTCCTGTACATGCTCAGAGTCCGAGGTTTACAGTAAGGATTGGCTGTTTGTGACCACTGTGAGTTTCCTGTTTCTCTGTGGCCTGATTGATGCATGGGTTCCGTGCGCCAACAAAAGAGGGCGCCCTTTTACCTAGCAACGACGTCCCATGGGCGGGACACATACATTTCGCTGGTTGACGCGCGCGCACCATTCCTTGTGTGTGACGCACGTTCACCAGGGGGTTTGTACTATGTACACGGAGTGGCCATGCTTCGCGGCAAAATATTGCAGTCAGGCAAGATGACATCGTTCGGTCACCCCCAACTGTACTTTCTTTGCCGGTGAGGGGGTACTTGTGAACGGAGCGGATAGTATGTATACAGTGTACCGTCTCCATTAAAGATTGTTCAAGAAAACAAGCTTTGCACTATGCACACGATATTGATGCAAAGCTTTCATAGATTTGTTTTCATATTTGAAAGTCTGTCATGCTTTTCACTGACCGTGCATTGCTATACTTGCTTGCAGATTCTTAAATGCGGATAATGCCAGGAAGTACTGCATGGAAACACCAGAGAAAAGGTAAGATTTGCTGGCCAACATCACCACTACCACACAACCACATCTTCATTTGCAGGCCTGAGTAATTTCTTTTGTTTACAAGCATGCATTCCTGAATTTTTAGCAACTGTCAGAGAGCCCACCTCACCCAAATTGCTAGCAAAGGAGAAGGTAAGATGTAGGCTGCACAGAAAAAATTGATAATAGTGAATACATGCTAAAGTAAGTCATGTTGGCTTGTGAATTATAGGCTAGAGTCCAGAGTCAAGTAGGACAGAGATATGCGACCAAAACATCATTCAAGTATTTTTTTTTCTATTTATTTCAGGGCCAACATGGTGGCTGGCTTCTACTCCAAGGTTTTTAAATCAGATGAAGCACTCTATGTAAGTTTACTTTCAAAACGCTATGCTGCCTAATCATCTCACAAAGCAAGGCATGAAATTTCTGTATCATGTTCACGTCCAAAGAAGAAGCTTTCTAAATGTGAAATACTAAAATAAAAACTCACTAAAATACTGGATAATTGATCGCCAGCTTTTCAAAATCAAGGTTGGCATGATTCAGGGCGTAGTTGTACCATATGTATAAGGCCAGAGCTTCGTTAAAATCAGTGTTAACAGGGTTTCAGACAGGAAAAAAATGATGAACTGATTAGTGGGTGAGTTAAATGTTTTTGGTTGGGCTAAAAATTTTCATTGATCCTAATATGTCATAAAAAAATTGCACAGGAAACAAGTTTCTTTAATAATTGGGATACCTTATAGTGGATTTATCATCTTTTTAGCAAGATGACAATTAGTGACTTTAAGTAGGTTTCATCCTCTGTACTTGACATCTTCTCGTTTTTGCCTCCACCTAGCCCGTGGCAAGCGTGGAGCAGAACTGGATGGCTGAGCAGTATTCAGGGGGATGCTATATGGGAGCCACGCCCCCTGGAACCCTGACCACATTGGGCAAGTAAGTCATGATGTCACAATTATAAATTGCATACATTGAGTGTATATTAGAACCATGGGCGTCAATCCTGGTTTGGTGGGGGGACATGTCCCCCCCCCCCCCCCCCCCACTTTTTGAAGGATGGGGGACACAATATCAAATGGCCCCCCCCCCCCCAAGATTTTTGAACTCGTGTGTTTCATGTACAGGGCCCTATTATGTACTACAATGTATATTTTGCTAAGAAAATATTGGTTAAAGTGGTCAGAAATTGCCTGAGATCGCACCACAGAGCATTTAGAATCCAAAATTGTCTAGGGGCCCTTTAGAATGTAATAGCTTATACAATGACTTCAGCCTCGAAAAGGATGTTTAAATTATTATCTTTGGCTAAGAAAATAGTGGTTAAAGTGGGCAGAAATTGCCTCAGATCACACCACAGAGCATCTAGAATCCACATTCCCACGCCGTAAAGGCTTCGCACTCGCATTAGTTCTGATCAAGGTATGTCCCCCCACTTTTGAGAAGCGATTGACGTCCCTGAGTAGAACTATGTTAGTCCTGATTATTGCGAGACAAGTTGATATTGTTTTTCGCCGTCATGAAAAGTTAGAAAAATCTGTTGAATGACTGCATTGTCCTTTTTTTCATAAATGAATAGTTTGTAGTATTCTCCTCCAGTTCTGGAAAAAAATTAGGAATGACCGACGATGTTAAAATATTGCCTTTCACTAGGTCAAGCGTTGAAAGAAGGAATGCATTGAGTTTTGTACCATTTTGAAGATGATAGTTTGTTTAAAGTTGGTAGTTTGTGGAAAGTTGCACACCATATAAGGCATCAGTAATCCTTCCAATGGCCTGAGGGTTTCCAACAGTTCTTACATTACTAGTTTGACTCACCATAACATGTCCCTCAACTCCGCAGGGTGATTCGGACTCCCGTGGGCAAGGTGTATTTTGCAGGCACCGAGACAGCAACAAGATGGAGTGGGTACATGGACGGTGCTGTGCAGGCTGGTGAGAGAGCCGCTAGAGAGGTAGGTCATAGAGGGGGCAGGTCCGGGGGGGGGGGGGGGGGGGGGCCAATCCCCAAAATTCTTTCTAGCTCCCCCTTCCAAAAAGACATTTTCTGAATGACATTCCCTGAAAATTTGTCGGAATCAAAAAATCATGGGCAAACATATTTTCATTTCAATTTTTTTTTTAGTCTCTTATTTGTTTCTTTTGTATATACAGCCATGACAAAAAAAATCTTCGGAATTAATAAACCATAAAACAATGAAAGTTTGACTGTTAACAGAGCTGTTTTGCTATAACTCTTTGCCAGCTTTGTGTGTCATGCAGTATTTTGCAATGCGGCCAGTCGCAGTAATTTATCAAACTTTATTGTCCCTTAATAACGCTCCGATTAATACACACTATTGAATTCCAAATCCCACACATTTTAACAATCACTCCTCTTCTCGCCAGAAGCCAATTTCATGAAACTTTACGCAAAGGCATGAGTCCACTCTGTGCAACTATTGCTCAACTTGCGCAACATTTCACGCTGTGGAACATTTCAGTTATGACAATTTCACTTAAGTTTCATGGTGCGTAGATCCGCGACTTGCGCAACAAATTATGGCGTAATTTGCGCAATCATTATTTATAGGTGGCATAAGTTGTGGCATAGTGACTGAAAATGACCTATTTTACCAGCTAATCATGATCGTCGTGGAGCCTGTAATTGTACGACATATCAAGGTTGATACAAGACACTCACAGCTTTGTGTTGAAGGTTAAAGAAGTGCTATTCTACCGATTCCAAAGAAAGTCGGTCAAAAATTTTTTTTATACGGAGGTGATTCATGGACTGTTTCAAGAATGTACAAAATCATACACCCCACAAAACCGCCGTCGTAAATGCTGTTATTATCCTTGTCCAAGATGTTTAGATTATTTAAACGTTGCGCAGCTACGCCATACTTCGTGAAATTGATCGTAAGTTTATTGCGCAGCTGTGCAATAAATTTGTTACGCTCTGTTTCGTGAAATCAGCTGCAGGGTATTCCAGATGGTCAGGATCTGACAGATTGTTTGGGACAAACAGTGTTAAAATGAAGACATAATGATCTTGATATCCCTTATTGTAGGTTTTGTGTGCTAATGGCATGCTACGTCAGGATGAAATATGGGAGCCGGAGCCAGACCCTGAGGTAACGCCCAATCAATTACATTTACACTTAAGTCTGTTCATCAAGGAACTGTTTGATTACACTAAGTGAGCTATTCTCAAGATCCAATGCAGGACACATTGCATGAGCAAATGGTGCAAAGTGTGCCTAACCTATTCGGGCGATTCACAATGCAGTGCGCCACCAAGAGTTTGCCGTGGAGAGTCCATTTTTCAAGTTTACAGTCGACAAAACATGGCCCATTTGAATGAGTGTCTGTAGACAACTTGATCTAATGGATTGGAGCATAGCGTTCTGCCACCTTACAAAAAACACCATATTGATAAGAAGAAAAGAAAAGGGCAACAGATCCTCAAATCATACGCTTACGAAACTACCCTCTGGAAAAAACTAACAATTTCAAATGTCCCGCGCTGCGAATTTGTCGACCATTCCCACAATGCACTGGGAAAAATGAACTCTCTGTGGCGAACACTTGGTGGCGCACTGCATTGTGAATTGCCCGAATTGCAAACAGAATGTACAAAAACTCTTTTAACGAGTGCCAATTTTTGATCTACTAAGGCTCAATGTGCCCTTTTTTGTACGGCTACCCCCCAATCAAAATGACCTTGCTAAGAGCCTGTCTAATACAGAGTTGTAATTGAGATACAGGTAGTCACAAGTTAATCACAAGTCAGGACACAATAATAACAGGATGAATTATGACAAAGAAATCCCTTTGTCACAGTTTCAATTTAATTCAATTCAATTCAAGAAGACATTTATTCCATACTCCTTTAGAGAATACATTCATAAATAAAAGAAATCTGGTAAATGGCAAGATAACAAAATCAATAAATATGTTTCAAAAAATAATGAAAATAAAATAAATGATAAACTTATTTCGATTTATGTACAAGAGAAAGTAGCCAAAATTATACAGTTCATTTAAATAGCTCGCTGCTTGACTTAACGACTTCTGATTTATGTGATCGACTTGTGATGACTTGTACTCAAGTGACTTTTGACTGCGCTCTAATATCCAATGTTGTCACTGTTTTTATTATCTGTTTGAAAAATATTGCATTAAAGAATGCTTTTTTGCTCTTTTTCCTTCACAGAATGATGGAGTTACCTACAACCCTTTTGCCGATAGTCTCTTTCTCCGAATGGTGCCTTCCGTTCCCGCCTTTCTCAAATTCACTGGTGGAGCACTGGCCCTTGGCGCAGTGGCGTCAGTTTTGTATCTTCACAGGAACAGGCTGCCACAGCTCTTTCCAAACTAGGGACGTGGGAATACTTTTACTGGAACTAAAGTTGGAGAATTGATGGTACTTTAATCATTCCTATTCATGAGCAACAGCCTTCACCTTGGGAACTAGTTTGTCAACTTCCAATACCAAGGGAAGTTAACATAGACTATCCACATACCAAGGGAATAAATGTGTGCTTGGCCTTTTTTAATCAAGTTCATTTAAAACCGATTAGGGGTCTGGATGTTGATAATGGCCCGAGCCAAAACAGTCAAATTATAAATTTCCAGTGATTTTGTTCAACAATTTCACTTCATATTTTTTTAAACACCCCTCTAGCCATTGGCGCGTGATGTGGCACAGAACACAGCGGTGCCAAAATCTAGGACTCTATGAAATACGGACTCACTGGTAGTATTGTGCATGCCTAAGTGAAGATAATTAGGAGAGTGACTGGTCACATGTGAGGGTTCAACCAATAAAATGGTGAAAGGGACCAGATTACATACGAGTCCATATTTCATGTGACACCGGAGAAAAGTGTTAAACCAGTCGGCATTTTATTAACTGTTTCAAATCACCCACGTGACGGGCTCTCGACCAATAGGAATGGGTAGACTGTCATAGGTATTTATGAATCATATATTATAACACAAATCAGATGAACTGACCTGTTATGTTGTGTTATTTTTTATAACTCTGCGACTTTATTTGCATTTTATGCAGTGAAATCAAATCATCTTAAGTCGGTCACAAGCCTCCAGTCAAGTTACATAATGGAATGTGAGAAAGGCATATTTTTTTGTGTTTTTGGTCAAATGAGTTGCAATTGACTTGTGATTGACTCAAGTACAACTGTATAATGACACTTTTATTGCAAACTTGGGCCAAGTTCGGGCAAGGACCATTAGTCGACTAGTGGTTGATTTGTGACGTTCTTTACACCTGCGCACTGATAGCAACGTGCGAACGTCTCTAGTCAAACGCTGGTCAAAATGTCATCGCAAAACTTCTGGATCCTGGCTCCCTGCTAGCGTTATGAATGCGCAAGGCTATTGGTTACCAGCGATGCAACCAACCCCAGTAGGCTGGTTCCAAATAGTCGACTAGCGTAGTCAACCATCGTCGACTAGACAGAGTTCGGGCAAACGTTCGTTAACCATTGGTCAACTATAGTCCTTGCGCGAACTTGGCCAAGGATGCATATGAAAGCCTGTATTTGACTTGATTGTTCAGAGCACACATTCCACAGTACTGATCGCACATCTCGTGGTGCAGATGAACGTGTCAGAGGCAAGCTTCTCATCAGTTACTCTCGTTGGAGAAATTTGCTTCTTTGATTTGTGGCGTTATTCACAAAGTGGGAACGAAGGGATTAGAAAATCAATATCCAGAATACAAATGAATAGGACCAAAATCTGCTACCAAAAATATGACATGGACTTGTAGTTATGACAATAGTGGTGCTATGCATAAAGCTAAATAGTAGCCCAGTGTAAGAATGGGTTGCCAAAAATACATGTGGGCCTAGTGCACAAGTACCCCCTTCATTGTTGAAAATGAGAAGGAGCAATGTACAGATAATGTAAACATGCATAGTGTTCTTCAAACGCTTGTGGTTAATTAAACAGTACCTTCTCTTGTACGCAAGATGTTTCATCATAATCGATAATCACATATTTTATCTTTACTAGTTCAGGGTAATAGGTGTACAAGGGAACCTTGTCAAATTTGCGTAATGAAAATACAAAGTACAATGTATGGGTTATTTTTTTTTACCTCTGCTTATGCATTTGCCAACATTTTCTTAAAGGATTTTTTTTGTTTATAGAATATGCCGTGATTATTTGGGCCTAATTTTATGGCACTTTTTAATCTGCTTTATCAGGAAAAATAAGTTGGCCTTAGCCTGGAGGCAAGGACTGCAATTGTGTTCAGTCATTTGACCAGAGCAGCCAGTAGTGTACTGTGGGCACACGCATGTATGCCAACATGCCAGAATTGGACCTTTGTTAAAAATTTGTCAAATAAGTGTGTACCACTGATCTGTTAATGACATGGATAGGTGGCTATCAGTGATTGTGTGCTAATTAGCCTATTGGGTCTGATGCTGCCGAGCGGCCATTATAGTTCACCCAGCATTGTGTTATTGTGCATAATATGTAGCGTACATGTTATTTAGTTCCTTGACCTTGTGAGCCCCATGCAGCTGGGTGAAGTATTTCGGCAAATGCGTGGCTTCAATCACTGCTGTATGAGCTCCGTGCACTACCAAAAGAGGGCGCCCTTTCACCTAGCAACGACGTCCCATGGGCAGGACATTTCGCTGGTTGATGCGCACCGTTCGAACGTGTTCCTTGTGTGGGACGCACGCACACCAGGGGATTTGTACTATTTACACGTGCGCAGTGGCCGCGCTTCACGTCAAACGAATTGCAGTCAGGCAACATGGCGTCGGTCTGTCACCCCCAACTGTACTTCCTTTGCTGGTGAGGGGTTGCTTGTGAACAGAGTGGATAATCCTCCGACTTGAAAGCCACTTCGTAAAATTATGGGCACGTGTGGTCTAATGGTAGAGCGCAGGATTCATGATCGTGAGATTGTGGGTTCGAGCCCGCCGTGGCCATGCGTGTTGTGCTCTTGAGTAAGGCGCTTTACCTCAATTACTCCTCTCAACCCAAGTGTGAAATGGGTACCGGCATTATTCAATGCTGGGAAGGTAATGGAGGTGTTGCAATTATCCCCCACTAGCAGCACTTCATGGACTCGAGTCTGGCCCAATCGCTTTAAGAGAGATAAGCACTCCATTCCTGTGAACACAGGTTCGTCCCCGTTTTCAAACACTTCAGGCAAAGGGTTATGAAGTGTTCAAGTAACTGTCACAGTATTGCACAAAATACAGCACTGTGGAGAGCAGTGAAGCATGCCAGAATCCACCAGCTTGCCCAAAGCTTAACCCCACAAAAGAATTATGGAGGGTTTTCAGGGGTGTGAAATCTCAGCTTTAAAGCTGATTTCAGATTTTTTTTGTTTTTCCCTCACTTGCTGTGTACAAAAGTATAGGAGATTTCCAAAGTTCAGCTGTTTTACACCTTTTTTCAGCTGTTTTCAGCTATTTTTATCAGTGCTCACTCACACCCCTGGGTTTTGAAATGTTATCCATACTCCACAGAATATTAACTCAAAAAGATCTTGAAGTATGGGAGCTGACTCTATGAGCAAAAGTGTTTCAGCAAAACTTGGTTATGAAGTGCACAAGACAAAGAGGGTTCAATGTTTAACTTAATACGATGCAAATAATATTTTATGGATAAATACAAGTGTAATCATATTTGCACAGAATCTTATAATTTACTTCATTGTCTATTTTATTTGTGAAGGAGCACTTGCAAAACAACAGGATTTTTTTTATTAAATTTAGAAAAATATGACACTGAGTATTGGCAATATATATTTTAAATATTTTCATGTATAAATGATTATTTAAACTTGCAATCATAAAATGATCAATAAAAAAAATCATACAAAGTATGACATGCTATCAAAAATATTTCTGCTTGTGAAAAATATTTTATAATCCAACATATACAAGTAATTTCATTACCAAACAAGAGAATTTTCAAGTTTTTTAAATCGTTAATCATAATCCCTGCACCTTACCAATTTAACTGCATAATCAAGCAAATAATAGCATATAATTTGCTTCAGTCAAAAAAGTATACACCAAAAACATTTTATACAAAATTTGGTTACAAAAGATTTGGAAAACGACAAGTACCATGTTTTTCATAGATAATTTACCCAAAAACCCGTAAATGAAAATGACACAAAATTCGTCAATGTACAAAATTCGTTAATATAAATCCCACACACTCAAATCCACCAACATTTATTTTTTGCAGTATTTTGCAAAAGTCTGTCAATTCTGTTACTGTTCAAGGAGAATGATCATCCAAAGAATCTGCACACTCTCTTTTTGATACAACCCCAACACCACCCCACCCCACCTCCCAAAAAAATACTAAATAACTAACAGAATTATCCAAATAGATTGTCGCTTTGAAAAGCAATGATAATGTGTAAAATATAAGTACAACAAAAGGAATTTGATAGTGCTAGTCAGATCTTGCCAGTCAACTCGTATTTTTGTTCTGAAATCATTGAAAATAATTAACACAGGTGTCGGTTGTGAACCTCTGTATAGATGCCCCATCACTATCATTTGTACAAGTTACACATGACAAACGTTCTTGTAGCCTTGGTCAAGTTGTTTGACGATAGTGTCTGATGATCGACGGTCGGGTGCTAACATGAACAGTGCTACATGTATGCATTCACATGTACTGTCAACTGTATGGAGTGCAAACAGTGACCTCATATGCGGCTAGGCTACAAAATGCAAATCAGTTGGTGCTAGTCGAACCCCTTGCAACAACCAAGCGCCTTGGCTTATGTTTTTCTTAATTTCTCGCTGGATTTCCAGCGACGAGCTCCTGTGCGAATAAAGATGATTTTATTATTCAGTACTTGGTCGTGAAGGCTCATATTGTACATGGATAGAGAGCTGGATAGTGTGGCTACATTCTCCAACAAGTTTGGAGTCCTCAGACCAAATAAAACTTGACATCAATCTAGCGACAAAATAACAAAAACTGCCTGAAAAAACTCTACCGTTGTTCCAAGGGGTTCAACCAGCACCAACTGATTTGCATATTGTAGCCTGGCCAAGTGAGGTTGCTGTTCACGCTTCGTATAGAACATGTGAGCCATAGCGCGCAGCTATTATTTATGTTAGCAGCAAACCATTGATCAACAGACACTATTGTCGAATGCCTTGACCAAAGCTAACATTCTTGTAGTGTGTCCTATATGTAGCCTCACGGGAAAAAGATGCGCTGCATTATTCTCTGTTCACTCCTACGCTTATGATACATAATACCAACTGTTGTTGATGCTAGTCAGAGGTACATTATGTAAACATTGGTATAGATTAATGGCATTCAGCAGTCAACTTTGAGGTGCGTTTTGTTGTTTTCATTCATAACCAATGAATGCACAAGAGGTCTACTGGTGTGTATCCTCATTGAACAAAAGTACATGCCTCAACGATGGCTGCAGTGCATATGATCTATATTTGTGGGTACTCAGTCACCTGGCATCAAAATCGCGGACCAATTTCGAGAAGCTGCTTTGCAGAAACTGTTGCCGAGTAATCAGCTAAGAATCAGCAACAAGAACTTTTCGTCGCACGACACTTCTACGGTTAACCTATTGTAGCCAAGCAAATATCTATTGTTTTATGTTTTGAATAAGTTTTTAGTGGTTGTTTTAGGGTTGATTTTGGGTTGTTTTTTTGTTCACATCCAACCACACTTGATACTGTGCACTTTGACCTGGAAGGACAGAAACCAGGTCCAATCTTGCCAGAAGGAGTTGGCGTTGAGCACAAAGCGCTTCCAGTTCCTCTGGTAGGTTCCACTCAGGTAGTACATCCTGCCCACCTGCAGGTTGGGGCAGTCACACCGGTGGGGCTTGCAGGTGACTGTGGCTGTGACTTCCTTGGAGATGCGGGGAGTGTACGGGGCCTGGTGATCTACTGTGAAGACTTTGAGGTGCACCCGCCTGTCGCGGCTGAACTGCTTGACGGATACCACTTTGCCTGACAGGACTGGGTGAGGGAAAGGTATAAGATTGATGGCAATTTGTTACAGATTTGGGCTTTCTTCTTGGTTGATGGATTGACACGTTGGGATCAACGGCAGTTTGGGATTAATGAACCTTTCAATTGTAAGACGGACCCCATGACCCCCCATCCCCTCCCCCCTCCCCCATGAGTTGAGGGTGCGTGGCTGTGACACAGGAGTGTGTCAAGTCATGATTTGGTGTGTCCAACAAAATGGGGAGTATCATATTTCCTCAGGTACATTACAGTCCGTATTAAATAGGTGGATAAAAAATGTTGCTAAACAGCGTCAAACGTATACATTTAGTGTGTCGCAGGGGGTGTGTAGATTCCACAGAAGGATGACCCACTGTTAGACAATGACACACCATTACTTTCCATGGGTCGGGGGGGGGGTGTCTTACAATTGATGAGTGCATAACCACTGGTGGTGTCCAGTTAGCAAATAAAATTGACTCGGTGGACAAGTACCACCCAAATATTGACAAAGTGAGTAACATGAGACATGCCATTTCAACTATAAATATTTATCTTGTTCTTATGTCATGTCTTGAACACCATTTTTGCCATGCACACAGCACCCATGCAAAGATGCTACAACAGGCTTCTGAACATTCAGATGGACATTGGTCGTGCGCACTTCATACCATAGGCGAGCAACCCAGCGCTTACCCATGGCATGTCCCACGTACTAGAGCTCTTAGGAGTGGTCTCACAGTGTCTACAGCACCTCATCCATCCCTACTGTCTCTTTATTGGTCAAGACAGTGTTAAATCTATTAAAGCATTTTTCCCCTCACTAAATTGATACCCACTGCTCAAAAAAATACACTGCGGCCCATACGTACTTTATCCACAGCATGTACATGTACAATACCACAATCACAGAAACTAGCGTTTCCACATCTGTTGATGTGCATTCACAGTGGATCAAGATGCACAAGATTTCAGAGAGATCTATTCAAATAGAATTGTATTCATCATCATATAAACGACAAAGGAAAGTTGATTAGGTTCAATTTAGTCACTAACTCACCAAAGTCTGCAGTGCACACTGTCTGGTTGTTGATGGTTCCCCGATCCTCCTCCTCTTTGCAGACGGAAGGCTTACGGCCCCTGCCTCCTGTTGAATATGCAGGAGGCGAGCATGTGACCACGATGAGGAAATCTCATTGGTCAATACCATGGCGATGCAGACAAGCAAGGCAATGGCAACAAGGCTGGGGGTGCAGATGAGGGCAGCCTTGCCTGGGGTGGGTGTGGTGGAGATGACAGCATGGTCTGGGTTAATGCTGGCTGGTGTGAAAGTGTCAACACAGAGTGAAGCCACAAATACAACAGCTTTCATGCCACATGTACCTAACATGTAGTGGGTTTGCTGTTTTGGTTAGCGATGAAAACTCTGGAATTTCCAGGTCTGATTCATTTTGACATTGCTTAAACACAAAGCCAATTGTCTTTTAGATTTACACAGAAATCCAGTTACCACAAACATGCAGCAGAAGCAGGCTGTACATGCAATGCTGCTCGGACAAATCTGAGGCATTCTGGCAAAAGAAGACACAACTGGGTAGAGGTTGAAATGAGGGTTTGTTGGTATTAGGAAAGAGAAGTACAATACTGTTCGTTGCACTTCAATTTGACATTCAATTGACAAGTTATGGCTGTTTAAAGGTATAGTCCATCATTTGTAATTTGTGCATTTTGTTCGTTTGAAGCAACAAAAGTGCTCAAAATCTAAAGAAGGGTGCTGAACAACTAACCTGATGAAATTTCAGCTCAGCTTCAGCAGCTTTCGAGCAAACAACGATCTAGGACCTCGATTTCAAATCAAAAATTGCTGAATTATGTTTTGAATTGGGCCTGAATTCAGCGTCCGTGACACGTTCTCACTGAGCCGATTGCAGCAACGCGCAGTCGCGCACTGAGCCGACGAATTATAGCAACCGCGCATGCGTGTGCGTTGTGCCAACGCTTGCGTCTTAAGACGCACCATAGGAAAGGCCTTCTTTCGTTGATGTCTTAAAGAATAAAGGGAGTTTAATCCCCTTGCTATGTTTCAACCAAGTATGTTTTTCAACAATAGTTAGGGGGATAGCTGCAAATGATGGACTGTAGCTTTACACTTTGCGCTTATTAACAAGTCAAAAAGTAAAATACTGAGAAAAAGGCCTTTGAAGTTTCAAATTGTGTAACCTTGCAAATGAAAGATGCCAATTGGTTTCCCTTAGGGTTAAAAACGATTTTGTTCAATGATTTCTATACTATTTCTTTAAAACATGTGTGGTAGACACAAAGGTTATGAATATCAATAAATTTATCGGAAAATCTAAAAAATGGACGCCATTCAGTTTGTGAATTTTTTCTCCGCTATGGCCTGCGCCCAGTTCTGTCTCATTTTGCCAGAACAACTCACAGTTATATGAATGGTACAGATGGTGCATTAAAGAGGTTGTGGAATGCTCGAAGACATTTCCGTCATTTTTCGGGTATATGTAGCCTAAGGTGTGATGAAATAAAAACGACTATTGTTTCTGTCATAAAATGAGTACAGAAGGTACTTTTGAGAGCTGTTTTTCAAATCCTGTCATGCCTGTTTCGACCCGAACGTGCAATTTGTGTAAAAGTCGTCGTTGCGGGCAGCAAACAAAAAACAGTAAATCGTGACGTAATAAACAGGACTCCCGATGCAGAGTAGCATAAACGAGTCCTGTTTATTACGTCACGATTTACTGTGTTTTGTTTGCTGCCCGCAACGACGACTTTTACACAAATTGCATGTTCGGGTCGAAACAGGACCTGAAAAATAGCTCTCAAAAGTACCCTTTGTACTCATTTCATGACAGAAACAATAATCGTTTTTATTTCATCACACCTTAGGCTACATATACCCAAAAAATGACGGAAATGTCTTCGAGCATTCCACAACCTCTTTAACTCATGTGATGGCCTCATATGCTGGACACGCTGCTATTAGTGCTTGGGGTGCACCGGGTCGCATAATGACGCCTACGCACGAAACTATTTTTCTTCTTAATATGAACAAACCTCTAGCGTCTTGGGTGTCAGTAGGCCTATTATTTGTGATACATGTAACTCCAGCAGTTGTTGGTGAATCTTAATTTTTTTTCTCGACTTAGAATCACTTTTTAGCATGAGAATAGATGGCTTCATGGAATTATTTACTTTACCGGCAACACAGGTTTCAGTTTTCCTTTTTTTCAAAAAACTGTTGAACTTGAGTTTTTATTGAGTTTTTTACCTCCTAATGTAATCACATTTACAACAAACCCACTTTCTACACGTGCGTCATCCTATAAATTTGGGGTCCACTTTTTTTCCTGTCCCTGTTTCATCTGACATCTATGATTTGATAATTCTGATGCACTCCTTAATGCAGTCATCCTCCGAGTGATTATGAATAGCAAACTACCTACCCAACAAATGAAAAATTGTTTGAAGTCATACTTAATGATACTTGAATGAACCTAGTGAAGATTTGCAGTAACACCGTGTAGATATCTCTTTTGGGAAGATGTTTGGTTCTGAAAAGAACCGGTTGGTTGTAAAACTCTGTTGTAAAACTCTTTTCAGAACCACTCATCTTCCCCAAAGATTTTTCTACATGGTGTTACCGCAAACCTTCACTTGTTCCTACCACCACCATGCAAAGTTTCAAATCTTACTGATACTTGAATTGAAAATTAAAAAGTACCAAGGTAACAGGGACAGGAAAAATGTCACACTTTGACCCTAAATTTACAAGATTATACCCACATACATGTGTTAGTATTTCAGACATACGATTAGTGAAGTTGATGTTAATGTGAATCTCAAAAACACATACATTTGAAATTGGTCTACATACAAAATGTGAATTATTTATCATGCAAAGGATCACATGCACATTTTCTGCCAATCTGACAGACCGTTTGCACTGCAACCATTGTTGGGGTGCGTGCTTTTGTTCAACAGAGTAGGCATGTTGTGCATTCATTGTTAATGAATTAACGTAACAAAAGACACCTCTAAGATGGCTGCTGAATGCAATGGATCTATACCCTATAGGCACACAAGTATTTTACTTTCAGGTTTGGAAACTTATTGGCACATGCAATGTAATTTTTTTTCATACTACCCTTGAAAGTTAACCTTAATTTTGGTTTTGCCATTTTGAAGGGTATTTTGGTGCCTTTGTGGTTTTTATGCTGATGAAAATGTCCACATTCGCGAGCAAAACTGTGATGTCATTCCGGGCAGAAACCTCAATGTTGCAGCTACTTCATTACAAAAAGTTGCTAGAATTCTGGACACTTTGCTGTCGTGAATGTTCTTTTCTTTGGTGATTCTTTGTTGTGTAAGTAATGAAATGGAATTTAACGAAATGAACCAAAAAGCGATTCCAAATAGTGTTCATACATTTAATTAAGAGGTGTAGAAAGTTGCACAAAATGTGTTCCTATGAAAAATTCACTGCACGGACCCAATTTAATTCAAACATTTGTAACAGACAAAGTGTGCCACAGATTGTGCAGCAAACATCATGCATTTGTAAAGAACTGCGCACATTTTACAACTCTGAATGACCTTGTCATAATCGCACACTGCATTGTTTGTGTACACGTTGGTCTCTGTACCCTGTACCCATTGCTAAAATATTGACAAAGTAGAAAAAACAACTGACAGAGGCAGAACAGCCCTATGTACAAGGACAAATTTGTAAAGAGTAAGATCGTTTCACATACTGTATAAGGGTCATTCCACGAAGTTGAGATACAAAGTGTGACATTGGGGTCAAATTTTCAAATTGCTTGTCCAAGCATGACAAGTTTTGTTTATGCATTTTTTTGATAGCTCATACATTGTGGTTTAGCAATTCATTCAAATTTAAGTCACATGATTTTGGAAAGTTGGTCAATTTGTACACAAAGTACATGTATATTTACATGTAATGACTATGGAGAAGTTGTGGATGTAACCGGACGCCACGTCTTGTTACATCCAAACCTTGTTTTGTTCATAATTAATACTTCAAAATGCTTCAAATTCACACCAAACTTGAGTTTATCATCAAATAGCTTCATTTAATAATATCCATACTTAAATACTTTTAAAAAATGCTAAAATTGTTATTTCCAACAAAAAAAAAAAGAATGGTTGTGGATGTAACACGTGGGACACCACTACATCACAATGCGGTATTCTTCACCTCGGTATGAATGGAACTAAATGTTGTGTGTGTTTAGAAATGTTGTCCCCAAATCTCTGTTTCAAGGGCAATTTGCAGATTGCAGGTCATGATTTTCATACTTATTTTAGGCATGACTATGTCAACCGGTTGTGGATGTAACACGGACATGCCACCATGTGCCCACAGGCATAAGATTTTCTTCATATTTGGCCAAAACATTTATTTGCATAGACTACGATCACATTATTTTTACAAATACCAGTTCAATCATGAAATATTGGGGTCAATCCGACCTAAATTGCTGCAAAAAGACAACTTTGCACAAGCCAGTTGTGGATGTAACATAATATGAAACACAGGACACCCATGTGTTACATCCACAACCCAATTGTGCATGCCATTTTGGCAAAACATTTTAACATCTGATATTTATTTTTTTCAATAGAAAGGGTACATCTTCTCGCTATAATTTGTGTAAAACCTCAACTCCAGTCCACTTGTTTTCTTTTCAAAATGAGTTATTTTTGAACTGTAAGTTTCTTTGTCACACATTTTCCTCATTTTATTATGCCGGACGCCATAACCTTTTTTTTTTTAATATCATCGAGCGTGGTATCATTTAAAAGCTCATCTTATAGCCTTATTGTCAAATGACATTTGTTTTAGAAATAACAATTCCATAAAAAAGAAAAAACTGTTTTATAATCAGACCTCAGAAAATTATGGCCTGTTCCTCAACTTCATGGAATGACCCCTAACAGTTCTTGTACTATATATATTTCCATTCTGAGGTTTGGTAATTGAATTCATGCAGCGCAGAAGGTTTGTAGAACAGTTTTACAACACAAGCTAATAGTACTTTGTTGGAAAGCACACATGCATGAAAAAATTCCTTTTTTTTGGCACAAAAAGCAATGATGATTTAACATCAGACAGGCTGACCCTGAATCTAACTGTACTTTTTGTCGCTATATAATTCATGGTACTTGGGCTATGCAGTTTGCCACTACACGACCAAAACAAATTAAGAACTTGCGTAAACTTACTGGCATCACTGGGCTTGAAATCAACAGTTGGTCCATTGACGTCCACCGATTCCTTCTCCCCAAAACACTCCGATGGATTTCCCCTCCTAGCACGAGGGGATAAATTTAAAAAAAAAAAAAAAAAACACTGATTTTAAAACAGGTCCATTTCTGGCTTTGTGTGTCTAAATTTGAAGCTTCTTGATAAAACTCAGAAAAGAACTCGACGGCTACGCAAGTTTCAAAAGCACCTCTCAAAAATATCCAATAGTGAAGAATTTACACAAAGAAGTTACAAAATCTAAAGCATATTATCTGTTTTGAGATATACCATACCTTGCTGGGTCTACAATCTTAAACACCTGTCCTCCATTGAACGTTGTGCTTGCATAGCTCGTTGCCAGCATGTAAACTTCACCTATGTGCAAACAATAATATTTGAGCAGTTCAAAATATCAAAATTGTAGGTACTGAGTATTTAAAGTAAACAGTCCAAAAGAGGGCCAAATTCTTCTTTCAAGATGATCCAATCGATGGAATTTTGGAAAGGACAAAGCAGATGGCAGAAGAAGAGGCTCTTATAAGCCAAACCTAAGGTTAGGTTATAGCTATGGCTCAGTCATGACTATGGTGATGGTTATGGTGATGGCAATGTCTTTGACTATGGCTAGGGCTGTGTCTGGAGTGCTGATGTTTCATAGGGCTTAGTTAAGGACAACAATGCTTAATAACTTTGAGAGAGTTTACATGTAAGAAACAAGGAGAATGGTCAAGATTGGAGAACTGAAGAAAACAAAAATGACAAGGCCAGGGATGGGGGGTTAATTACTTCAACTGAAAGGGGTAATGTGACAGTTGCCTGATTGCGCATTTGTGAGAAGTGAATCAGGTCATTTTACAGTAGTACACTGACCTGCTTCGTCTTCGCCAAATGACAAGATGTTCTTAGGGTAAGAACTGACTAATTTCCCCAGGCATGTAGACGAGTCGCCCATACAGATCTCTTGGCTTTCCCATTCATCACGTGTTGCATTTTCCGTGAGGAAGAAAAGTCGGCTGCAGAGGAATCCAACAAATTATTAGCAATTACATCAACTGACATTGCATTTGAACAACAACAACAACAACAACAACAAATACTGCAAGTTAAACTTGTGCGATCCCCCTGGCATGCTGGCTGAAAATATCAAACACTTCAAATTTCAGGTTTACTTTTAACACTTTAAGAACTGTAATTGCGCCATCTTACCCACTGACATAGTCACCGAAGATATATTTGCCGTTTAGATTGGGCGATTGGCAGCCTCTGTACACATAACCTCCTGTGACTGACTTGCCCACAGAGTGCGGATAAGCATGAATGGGTAGAATCTCATCAGCTGCAAAAAAAAAAAGAGAAATTAAGAGTTTGTAAACACAATATTTACATGTAAAATTTATGATTTTTAAAGTTAATGTATTGTAAGTGCTTACTACCTGTAAGTTTTGAGACTCCCAAATTTTGGAATAGTGGTGAGCATGTACCGGTTGTACAGGAATCGGGTACCCTATTGAAGTAAAACACGGCTACCCGTAAAAGAAACCCAACCCCAAAATTCAAATCTTGGAAGTTGTCTGAAGGGCTTTACCGCTTGACAGTGTAAACTGCAACTTTTGCGAGCGCCATCTGTCGCACGTTTAAAAATGCACATAAACGTGAAATCTGTTTTGGTTTTCCATATAGCCTAGTTTTCATTTTGAAAATTCCCCACAAATGGCATTCAAACCTTTCTTTTTCATTGTCTGAGGCGTTACTAAGTAACTTGTAAAGTTGGTTACGGTTACCCGATCCCATAATCTGACATCAGCGTTCGGGTACTCGGGTACCTGGTCCCGATGCTCATTGCTCACCCCTATTTTGGACTAAAAAAAAAAGACACTAAGACATAAGATGTTTGCTCACCGAGCCACTCATCATTGCACTGATCGTCATTGTAGCAGCTATAGCCTTCCCTCCCTCGCCAGCCGTAGTTCCCGCCTTTGACGATGATATCAATCTCCTCAAACCGTGACTGGCCGACGTCTCCACAGAAGATTCGACCCTTGCCGTACCCACTCTCTCTGTCACCCCTGTCTATCGCACACCTCCATATGTTGCGGATTCCATAGGCGTAGTTCTCGGGGCGGGCGTTTTCCTGTCCAACAAAGGGGTTGTCCGGGGGTATGCCATAGGTCTGATTGGTGGCCGGGTGGTCCACATCAATACGGATGATTTTTCCTAGAAGAGTGTTCCTGCAATGTTCCAAAAGAATAGATAACATTTCAATTTTTTTAATTTGTTGCACATGGAAATTATGAATAATAAAAAAAAGTTCACTGCATTCCTTGAAAGGAAGAAACAGACAACATTTTGCCGCTAATGCTTTTGTCATCTAGTTCTGTGATGCAGATCTAGACATCAAATGAGATTATTGCTGGAAAAAAAATGTCAATTTCATTTCACTGTGAAAATTGTGAAATAAAAATAAAGTTGATGGTTTTATATTTTAATTAAACACAATTTATAATACAATGGGAAAGAATTTCACATATGGCCATCATTAACTTTGTTCCTGCAGCGACCTATCAAGCATCAGAAAGCAATAACAATAAACATGGGATCCAAAAAAGCCAAATTTAGCAGGGGAAGATATTGAGCATTTACTCAGAAAATACTTTTTTTCAGACCAGTCGCATAGGGTTTGTGCACAGGGTGTCAAGTGATGTGATGCTCCAGGTATGAAATTCTTTCAATACAATGTACTAGTACTACAGATACCAAATGGGTTTTTAAACTGTTCGGATGTGCTCATTTTGTTTTAGGATTTAAGTTTAAGCCCCCCAAAAAATATTCGGTCTCTGGTCAGACCAAAGTTCCGGAATTGACGCAGCGACGCGGCTTTTTTGTTTTTTGTGTTTTTTTTTTCTTTCTTTTTTTTTCTTCAAGCTTGGATTGTACAGACAAGGTGGGGTACTATTTTGCTTTTTTGGTGTCCTCATGTACATTGGTGTCCTCCATAATTTGCCTTGGTGCTCTCGATCATTTGCCTTGGTGCAATTTCCCATTCCTTGGTGCTCTTTGGTAGAAAAAATTGAGGATGTGCAGCAATAGAGGGCGCTGTTGGAGCTACCGCGGAACATCGTTGCGCGCGCTGACCAGAGACTGACTTATTTTTTTTTTTTGGCCTTATATTCAGCCATCCTATCACCAATCGGAAGAATTCAGCCATCCTATCTCCAATCGGAAGAATCACTTCCAACAGCAAAATTCGGACAAGTGATCTGTCCATTTGATGGACAGACTTACTTATTGAGGCCACTATCCAGTGGATCACCGGCCGCCCCTCCATCACCAATACTAGCATACAAGTAGCCATCCAGCCCAAACATTAACTGGCCTCCGTTGTGGTTGGCATACGGCTCATCAACCTCCAGAATCACTTTTTCCGTCTGCATGTCAATTACATTCATGTCCTCTGGCGAGACCATAAACTCGCTGATGCGAATGAGCTGGTCACTGGAGCTTCCTGAGCTGTAGAAGACATAAAACTTGGAATTGCGGGTGAAGTTTGGATGGAAGGCAGCGCCCAGTAGCCCCCGTTCATCGCCCCTCCGGCTGGATGTTAAAATCGAGTCTTGGATGTCAAGGAAGGGTTCAACCAGCCTGGTCCGGTTCTCCAGAAACACGTGGATGATTCCTATCTGCTCGGCAATGAAGAAACGGTGGGTGTTGTCGTTGGCGTGGATGGCGAGGAGGGGGTTTTGAAGACCGTTGGCAAACTCCTCAAGACACAGACACTGGCCACGACCGGTACCGGACTGGGCCTCCTCAACCCACTGCGAGAGATCATCATTGGCCAAGACATCAGGGTAGCAATAATCCACATCTGTGATGGCCATCTTCTCACAAAACTCAGTTGCTGAGTTGGCGGCGGCCTGTCGCACGGACTCTTCCGTGGTGATGAAGGGGACAAGTTGGCTGCAGGAGCGGTGGAAATCGGTGCAGTAACTGTTGCAAAGCCCAGGCAACTGTCGTGTTCTCTGTTGCGTGGCTTCTGCATCGAAGAGATGGGCAGCGTACGGGGAACACTCCTGGCAGAGAATCTCTTTCAGGAAGTTGAGACAATCTGTCGTGAGTGGTCCATGAATTCCCTTGTATTCCGCCACAATATCTTCAAAGTTCTGCCGGATTTCTAGATCCATTTCTTTTGTACAGCATCCAAACTCATCGTATAGGGTGCAGAACTCCGGCTGCTGCTCTTGATTATGGTCAAATGGTGCAAAAAAGTCCAAGCACTGTGGGTGTGCAGTGCAAATCCTCACCACTGCAAGGCACTGTATGGCCAGCATGCAAACTTCAAGCAGAAGTAAACACTTGGGCCTCCCAATTGCTATTGCCATTGCAATGAATTAAACTGGGGGGAAATATGATCGACAACTAGTATTTGTATAGTGAGTGACTCTTAAGTCAAAGCAAAGTGACTGGCACAGTCTGACAGTGGCAATACGTGGCACAGAATGACTGAGTCAGTGCATTACTCGATAGTTTTGGTTGCTTGTGAAGATTGGAATGGCAAGTCGCCCGAAACAAAAAGTCACAACCATAACTCCACCCCCGTGTTTCCGTTCACCGTCACTGTCACACCACTGCATTGCACGTCTAGTCTATTACGATACATCTCATACACGTACAGTCTAGTACACAAAAGGATATGATTATGCAACTGAAAAATACAGCTGATGCACTGATGACACGTACCGTACCAGTATATGGGGTACGGTACGGTTTATTTGGTATGCAACTTCGGTACGCGATATACGGTCGATCAATCATGCAGTACAGCGCCCTCATACTTTTGTTGTAACACGATCTCACACAGCATCGGAGCTAGCTGAAGGCGTCTTGTAACTGAAGGGGCGGCGGGGCCTGGCCTTTTTGGGGGACCCTATCAAGAACAGACAATGTGACATTCTTAAACTATTACAAAACACACTACCAAGACAACAAAAAGCAAAAAAAATCGTAAAACACTGACATTTTTTTTTGTACTTACAAATTGTTAGCCCTGTAACAGAAAAACACAAATATGCAAAAAAGTTATATCAACCTTTTGCGATTTATAGAGGATTTTTTGCTTTTATTTGGATCTCCTAAGATTCCTAAGTGAATATCGACTCTTGTCTGTACAGTAAGCCAATTTTCTAAACCTGAATTTCTTTCTGTTTACTTGTTGGCAAATCCTACCAAAATTCAAAGTATAACTTGGTGACAATGCTCATAAGGAATTTTACAAGTGCAAATAAAAGGTGTATGTTGTTGTTGTCAATCAGTCGTCTAAACATTGCAATGCTGTACTCTTAAAACAAAACTTAATACTAAACTTCGCAGACAAGGGGAAAGACAGACAAGAAATGTTTCATAAAATATACAGCTGATTTTATTATTTCCAATATGGGTTGTGGTAAATAGTTACAGATATATATTTAATGAGTTATGTCTGCTTAATACATTGTAGAGGTAAAACTTGGCCTAAACTTTAAAATCGCTCTCCCCAAATGTGTTTGTTTGTCTTACTAACTTTCAATTTGTACATTTTATTTTAACAAAAACACACAATGTTTTAAAATTATTATGTAGGAGTCTGCAGCTATCTGCACAAAAATAATCAGTTCAATATTTGTAGTATATTCCCAAACTAAATGCTGGCAGAGTTTTTGTTCGGTGTCTCATTCAGATGAAACTTGAAAATGGCATGAAAGCAACTTCACTGAGCAAGACCATACCACCACATTTGAGTAGGAAAAGAGGGATGTCTTTGTGGGTTTAAGAGCCATTTGATAAAAGAAATCAAATGACCTACTTATAATATGATTTTCAAAGAGATTATATTATTTACTTTTTAATGTAGCTCAGTTTGGGTAAAAGTTTTATTCCAGCTTTATCCACACATCTGGTCTAAGATGATGTAGTATTAAGTTTATTTTTAATTTTTTTTTTTTTAAAGATTTTAGTGTACATTTGTATTGCACTGAGGTCATCATTATATTGTGAATGGAAGTCATGCATATTGTATTCCCTTAGTTTCATTCAAGGCAACACTGGAAGTAAACTGAGCGCTGTTTTCTCATCATTATATTTATTATATAATTCCTTTAGATGCAGCATAACTTAACTGCATACAATTGTACATTCTCACAATTTAAAAAGTATTTCAGAGCTTTCATAAATTAACAGTAACGTTGACTTTGAAATATTATTTCTGCTGAGGTAAAAGGACATCTCATAATTTAGCCTTGGTCTAATTGCTCCGCTTTCCTTTTAGATCCTGAGAGATCTGAGTGAGTACAGATGGATGGTTCATGGCATATATTCACAGTTTCTGATGGGAAATCACGGCCCGGACCTGTCACCTGTCGCACACTGATGTTAATGCGGGTGTTGGACATGAACTTGGCAAACCGCTCCCAGGCTTGAGGGTCCTGTAATGATCGCATGGTCTCATGAATGACAGTGTAGTCTGAGTCTACAAGGCCTTGGGCAGCACATCTAGGACTGTGCTTCCCACAGGTGCCTTCACCAGACTTGAGACTGCTTTCAAATGCATCCAAGGCGTCATCCCCTGTATCAAATCTGAAGCTGGAATCGTAGGCTTTGGAAGTCTCAGTTCTTTCGTGCATGTTGCTGTCCTCTTTTGAAATTTCAGTGTCACAGCTGCTGAAAGGAGGCACCGGAGCCGATGTGTGATTCTTATTGCCTGACAAGGATAGGGAATCTGTAGTGTCTTGACTGGGTCTTGGGATATCACAGCAACCTGTTGGTTCAGAGGCACTCTTGCAGCTGCTTCCAAGAGGTTCTGAGTCTTCCACCCGGTCCAGGCATGATGGAAGCTTCATTGAGCCTTCCGGAATGAGAATCCTGGGGACTGCATGGTAGGCCAGGCGGGATTGGCCGCCCATGAATATGATGTCACCACTGTGCAGATACATAGCCAATGGGGAGGTCTCTTTCGTCTTTCCACCGAGCAGAAAGATGGCCGAATGACCAAAACTGTAGGCAAAAAAGAAGGAAACAGTAATTATAACATGGTTACGTTCATTTTACACATTGGTGTTCCAAGAACAGAGCTCTCACAAGTGGCCACAAAGTCAAATCTAATGATCACAAACGGAGTCCATAAAACACAGCTCACCTGTAAGATATGATGGGTGCAGTGAAATCAAACTCAGAATGGTCTGTATGCCCTCCCAGTGTAGAGTTGCTGTGGTAGTAGCTCACGATGCCTGCCTGGGAGCGGAAGGCTGGGAACCCCATAACACTAGCCACAAAGGCTGAGAGGTCCGCTAGGTCCCCGGGGAAGGGTGTCCGGTTGTGTGGATGGTACAGCTTGGCTGTCCAGTCATAGTGATAGCCAAGAGTCACCCATCGCAGTTGATCCATGAGACTCTTCTTCCTGGATGGAACATAGGACATTTGAGTTACCTGTCAAACATTTTGGTTTAGACATTTTTTTTAGACTAATGGCCACTGAGGTTTAAAGGGAAAATACAACATTTGCAAAAATCAAAAAATAAAACTACCAAATGAATTTGAAACACCTTGCTGGACTGTTAGTGAATGACAGTCTAAAGCATCCTGTAAAATCATGGCACCTGGTATACTGTCATTTTCAAGAAAAGGTATTTTTGTATCAATTTCCAACACTGGTCGGCCGACCAGCGTTGGAAAAAAATGGCTTTTTTTCAAATACTGGCCCCAATTGACCATCACATTTGTTTGAAATCGATTACACACCTATGAAAGTGTTCAAGCCAGCTAGACTAGTTCCCTGACCTTACAATTCCCCAATGTATATAAACTGCTCCGTTTCATCTTAAATGGAGTCAGGGAACCAGACTACAGGAAAATGATTGTTTTTCTTGGTTTTTATAGCATCTACGAACCCAAAACTTCAAAACAGTCAGTGTAACAATATTTGCTATATATGACCAACCCCCCAAATCCATCCATTTCTGAAAATTACAGCAAAACCAAATGATGTATATTCCCTTTAACATTGTGCTAAGTAGCTATCAGCAAGTATATTACAGACAGTTTTTTTTTTTACCCCTTTGATGCTCGCTCCTTGGTCCTCCTTGACTGAATGCTTACTTTGATTGGGCGTCACTGTCGTCATCCCACAGTGACAGACCGCCGCGGATAGAATGGTGACTGTCCAGATTGCAAACGTTGGGCTTGTTGGGGTAGTCTTGAAGACATCGTTTGATCCAGTAATGTTGGTAGCCAGGACGGAATGGATTTTCAATGTAGACAAACCCTTTGGAAGAGAAAAGCAATGTTTTTTACAAAATTACCTGTGATGCCTAATATTGATATTACAGACTATTGTTACTTTTTTTTTCAAAAGCTGACTGCAATTCAGGGTTTGGGGTTTTGGGAGGAGGCACCAGCAAAGGGGAAAAAAAGTGTGGAAGCCAGGATGAGTATTACATGAATGTGATCACGTCCACTTCTGCAGAAGGTATTCTGTGTAATTTATGTCCAAAAGTTGATTTTCTAGGACCTCATTGGCAAATGAGAAGAAATATTTTCTTTTATCAGCCTACTTTTTTTCTAAAAAAGAAGATTTTTCCAGGATTTCAAGGACATTAACCAAGCCCGGCTTTACATCTCTGCAGGTACCTGGAGCACCTTGGAGTGTGAAGCACCTCCACTGGTCAACTGGCTTCAGCCCCAACTTTGTAGCTGATGTCATCGCACATAGTTGGCATGTCACTTTGGGATGATTCTGAGATACCTGTTGTTAACGGAATAAGAAAAATAAATAATAAAAAAAACAATAACCCAATAAGAATAATAATAAAACTTGAAATCATAAATAATACAAGACACAACAAATGTTTTTCCAGTCATTTTACATGAATTATCTACATGTATGTCTTCATGTGCATTGGATGCAAATAGACCCTAATGGTGACCATCAAAATGCGAATACCAAAATTCCAGCATTGTTACTTTTAGGACTCCTCTATTTTTGGGTTCACTGAATAATTAACTTCTTATGAGGTGCTTTTCATTCCAAAATTACATTTGCAGCCTCAACAAAGGCTCAAGCAGTCATTTTTTTTTGGTTGATCAATGTGACGTCGTGTTTTTATCATTTTAAACAGGACTTAGCCTAGAGAGAAAATGAGTTCTTATACAAGTCATACCACTACCAATCTTGGAAGAATGGGCTTTTGTTCTCTTAATATATGAACAGGGTCCTAAAAGCCTGCCCAAATTTTTTCCCCATGGTTAATAATGCTACAGCAATATCTTCTCCTTACATGGTCACGGTGAGTGCCGCTTTGGTACACAGTTTGCTTTAAAAATTCTGACTAAATCGGAAATGTCAGTCCCTTATGCGTTGCGTCCATCTTAGAGGGAATATTTTGTTATTTTAATTCAGTAACAATGACTGCACAAAAGGTTCACTCGTGTATATCCCAGCAATAATATGGAGGTAGAATTAGATCCCAGCAAAACAAAGTCATTGCTCTATCTATGCAAGGCTAGTAGTAGTACCATGGAGAAATAAAACACATAGTACTAGCCTTGCATAGATAGAGTAATGCCTTTGAAGTTTGTTTTGCCTTTGTAGTAGACTAGTACTAGTAAAGTAGTAGGCCTACTGAGACTATTCAATTCATCAGGCATGTCACTTTGTCTTTGTCAGGCCTTTATTTGCAATGAATAATTTACCTAGGGTCGTGAAAGTGAAAAAAAGTGTCTTCAGAATACTGCATTCTGTCCATTACTAATATAGCAATAACCAATGTGTAGTGTACAAATTATCACTTCTTCTCCATGCCGCCCCCCCCCCCCCAACCAAAATCCCAAGCCCCACCCCTTCCTCCATGTCATGTCCAAGTTCTTAAACTTATTCTTAACGTTAACTGTTGCGGGTAGAAACGGGTCAAAATTGTCTTACCAACACCGAATCCCAAAAATCTATCACCTCACTGAGATCAGGGGGAGGTTTTCGTCTCTTATAACGTTTGAACTGAACTCGAAACTTGTCATTTTCATGGTTATTTTCATTTGGAACGCTCATGTCTGAATGCTTCATGGGCGCAGCCATCTTGACCGAATGCTATTTCGACCAATCCATTATTTGTGAGGGTATAGCGAGTGATTGTAACATTTTTGCTTGCTCGTAAAATTGAAACAAAATAAAACATAGTAGACTAGTATGTCTTTTTTTGCGAAATATAAAACAAAAAATCTCTCTTGTATACTGAATAGTTTTTGCCTCAACTGAGTTGTAATTTTTTTTTCAGCCCCCCCCCTCCGTTCGTTGAGTAGACTTATCGATTCAAAGAACGAAATATTCACGTGTGCAATTTGCAACTGCATTAACTCAGTACAAGGGTTTCGATCCAACTCGGACCCAAACCAACTCGGACCCAAGCCAACTCGGACCCATGCCAACTCGGACCCACTACCAACTCGGACCCATGCCAACTCGGACCCACTACCAACTCGGACCTACGACCAACTCGGAACCACTACCAACTCGGACCCACAACCAACTCGGACCCACTACCAACTCGGACCCATGCATGACCAACTCGGACCCATCGTTTTCAATCATTCGACATCGTTTTCAATCATTCATTTCATAAAGTTTGTCCACTTCTCATCTGTTATTACAGTGATGCTGTTTAGTATAAATTTTCATTGTAATTGTAAGGTAAATTATCTCCTATCTGTCATGTCTGTATTGCAGCAGTATAACATTTTTGTCGTTGTAAAGCGCATTAAAATGCTATTTTGAAATGCGCTTTAAAAGTGTAATTAATTATTTATTATTTTTATTTGTTTCCATTAAAACATATTATGCTTTAAAAGTTTAACCAATTATTTATTTTCATTCAAACATATTAATTTACATCGTTTACACCATCTTGCTAAATTTAACAGCAATTTATTTCTTTTTTACTCCAAACTTCAACATAACGAGTATACAAATTAAGAACAGATCTTCATAGAAAAATAAAATTGGAAAGTATGGCATTAAAACAAACACTTTCAAACATAACATTATTAACTCAATAAATATAAGTAAACATTAGAAATCAATAAATAAAATAAAGGTTCCATATTAAACAAAAAAGTTAAATCAAAAAAGTATAAAAAGTTACATTTGTAATCGGATTCGTAAAAAAAACCCACAAAATTCAAAGCCAGCATGTGAATTAAAAAATGATCAAGTTTAATCCCCTACAAATAGATGCAATGTCAATCATCAAAAAGGAGTATTGGAGCTCTGGGAAGATTATCCTTCAAGGCCTTACAGGTAGCTGCCTGTATGTTCCACTATGATGTTAGGGGAAGTTAAATCAAAAAATTATTAAAAGTTAAACAGATTCATAAAAAAACCCACAAAATTCAAAGCCAGCATGTGAATTAAAAAACCCCAAACAATTACATGAAATGAAAGGCCCAAATAGTTATTTTAAATTAATAACTTCCTCACTGAAACAAAATGTGCCACTTAAAACCACTTGTTACACGACACAAAGGCCTGCAAAAACAAACAAGTAATTTTTTTTTACTGAAAATTATAATCCTTTGATTTTCGTTTGGAAAAGAAAATCGAGATTTTGAAAAAGCACGTATATATCAAGTTGTACAAATGACATACGATATGCCTAACCTATACTATACACTATTAATACCTCTTGGTTTAGCTTCACAGGTCACGGTTTCAAAAAGCTAAGCACGTTTAGTTTCATGACGTTCAAAACAATAAGCGTTTAGCAACAGTATTTACTGTACGCATCATAAAATACCGCTCCACACAGCGGCAATACAAGAAAACAACAAAACTAAAAGCCCCATTCTGCCCAATGTAGTTACAGAATATCTTCACTTTATAAGCACTAACATTAAGATCACCTAAAAAATATAATCTCTAAAACTAATGATTGAGTCATTGTTGGGTCCGAGTTGGTCGAGCTTGGGTCCGAGTTGGTAGTGGTACGAGTTGGTCGTGGGTCCGAGTTGGTCGTGGGTCCGAGATGGTAGTGGGTCCGAGTTGGTAGTGGGTCCGAGTTGGTAGTGGGTCCGAGTTGGCGTGGGTCCGAGTTGGCATGGGTCCGACTTGGCATGGGTCCGACTTGGTTTGGGTCCGAGTTGACCTGATACCAGTACGAGTGCAAGCTTCAAAATGGCAGCTAGAGGAGCAATTAGAAAAGTTCATGAAATCTTCGTGTCGAGGCTCCCATGGACAGCAGGCACAAGTAATAATGTTATTAATTTGTTGCTGCTATATTCGACAATCGATTTTTGGTGATTGTGTAGTATACGAGCCCCTCTTTCGTTTCATTTTCACTTCAGTCCTTGACCTTACATGCCTTAGCATGTGTTTAATTTTGTCATTGCAAAAAATGTCTCACTTTCTTCTTGGTAATTAACTCTAGTATTACAACAGTGCAAGCATGCATGGTGTTAGCTCTACAAACAGGGTTGCTCTTTTTTAACATTGGTCTTATTATTGTCGCCATGTAATGGTAATCATGTATTTTGGTAATCGTGTATTTTAGGACACCTCTACTGGAGTAATGCTTTACAAGTTACGTTCATAAATCAAAACCCTGCTCTCTATTTCCACAAAATTTATTTTTGATTACAAATAAGAAAGTGAAATCTTCTTAGATAAACAAAATGATTTGATTAAAAACGTGAAAGTAAAGAAAGCTAATAATAAAAGAAAGAAAGAAAGAAAAAAAAGTGTACAGCTCAGATTTGATCCCGGAACCTTCAGCATAGTAGTCACGTTTTAACCAATTGAGGTAGCGAAGCTCTCTGGTTGAATGGGTAGTTATATAAATGTGATATAGATTCGCAATGGTGTTTTCGTAATGCCATAATGATAGCAGTTGAAAATCGCCACTACGTACTTAAAAAGCAGTAAAACTAAAAGGTATCATAGTATGTGCATATGCTTCTGTGAAAATTGTTTTAACATTTTTTTAAGTTAATCAAAAAGTTCATATATCAAGCATGTTTCAGGACAGACAGTTTTATCTTTTTGTCCAACAGCTGAACTGAGGGATTATTTTGCTCAATTTGGCACCATCCGAACATGCAGACTAAATTATGTGAGTATGGAGTTTCAAACAAAACTCAGTGTGGCCTATTGCCAGTGAAGATCAGAGTGTAATCTGATGTGCTGGAAAACATCTCAACAGTTTAGATGTTTTAGATATTTCCAATGAAATAATTCCACACTGCACTTGATGAAATATATTTTTAAAGTAGCCCCAGTATTAACTGGGGCGCTAGAACTCCTTTTTTTCGATTTTTGTCTTTGGTCGGTCGTACTAAGTACTAGTACGACTGACCATACAAAAAAATGGGAAAAAAGGGCTTCTATCGCTCCAGTTACTGGGTCTGCTTTTGAAGAGGAACATGCATGAAGGAGTGAGTGGCCTCATGGTCTGGAGTGTTGAACTCAAGTTCTTGTGTGTAATTCTGCAGGTTGTGGGTTCGAGTCCATCCCAGTGGTGCATGATTTCCTTGGGCAATTCGCTCTTTTCACGCTTCCGCCATAGGCATGCACAGCCTCGATCTGGCAAGTTTACAGAATGAAAATAGCCAGTTCAGTAATTCCCGTATCGAGTTCAGATCACAAAACCAGCTATTTTCATTGTGTAAACTTGCCAGATCGAATCTCTGCATGCCTGTGGCGGAGCGTGAAAAGAGCGAATGCCACACATTGCTTCTTCCTACATGTATATGTAGGGGACTAGGAGTAAAGGATTGCCCGCAACTGCAGAGGTTGTGTATGATCATGAAGCTAGCTCCATGGTGTGATCTAACCATTTATCCCGGTATGGCAGCGTTGAGCTATACACTCGCCAAGAGCTGAGATGGGGTATGACTCACCGTGCTGTGAGCACCTATGGATTGCACAAGTCCATGGCCAAACATATGAAACACAGTGATGCACCATGAAGCTTTCTCAGATATTTTCCAAATCTAGTGTTCTAGTGAAAGGTTAATAACATTTCAGATTGCGTAGTTGCATATAATGGAGTACCGAAGTGTGACGTCATTTAGAACCAGAAAGTGTAGCGCAAACGAATGGAGTACGCACGTGTGTTGGCTCACGTGCTGAATCACGCGCTGTTTTTCACACACATTTTGTGCGCGTGACGTAATCACTTCGGTACTCCACACAGGTGAGCTGTAAACACCCTTATTGTTCTTTGATTTGCTCAATTTCCTTTCAGGATCAAAAGACAGGGTTCTCCAAAGGCTTTGCCTTTGTGGCCTTCCAGTCAGAAGATGGTGTGGAGAAGGTTCTACAGCAAGACCAGCATGTCATTGATGGACAGAAGGTGAGGTTTATCCAACAAGCTGCTGACGTTGCCATAAATGTTGTTCTTCTTTCATCAGCCATGACTTGCCTTGCTGCTCAGACATTCAGTTGCATTGCTCCAGTGAACAATTTCATCTGAATCACATCACAACATTGGATGCAATTATTGACATCATGAGATAGTTTTAAACAAAATCTGCATAACAATGTTGCAATTCATCTTTAAACATACATGTAGTTTTCTACAGCATTTGGATCTATTTCTTTCCACTGTTGTCATATTTGTCAATGCAAATCAAGAAGGGGCTATGCGAAATCAACCATTGTTGTTTTTTTACTTGAAACTTCCAAGGGGATATGAAGTCCCATGTCGAGTAATTGAGGCTTCACTAAAATTACTAGTCTTGCTCCCAGACTGGTTTTGTATTTCCCTATTTTGCAGCCAGTCCTGTGACAAACGTGGTGGAGTTGCCGCGGCAGTAGAGGTCTCTATCAACAAGATGAATCAAGTCCAGTCTTGGCAATATTGGCAGCGCTACCCGGGACATTTCGAGCATATCTCACGCACATGCATTAGCTTGAATACAGCGCGCGTGAGGTATGCTCGAAGTCTCCTGGGTAGCGCTGCCAATATTGCCAAGACTGGTTCATCTTGATGATAGCGACTTTGCTTGTCACGGACCAGCTCTATGAAGGGAATAAAATTCCAAATGTAGTCTTGGACGGAGACTATACTTTTACTTGACCCTGCAAAGTCCTTTAAAACTCCTAGTGGATGCTGAGGGATCTGCGAGGGTTAGGGTTAATGCTTAAAAAAATGAGTGGATAATTTCTGTTGAATGTTGACTAAAGCAGAGTATTGTTTTTTTTTTTTTTTTAACCTCTTCCTTTTGACGATACAAAGGAAATACTTTCTTGAACTTTTGAGAAACCCCAAAATAGAGCTCAACTGTACAGAAACACATGCCGTTTGTTAGAGTGTTTTTCATATCTATATGTATTTTTCAGTCACTCTAGACTGAACGCTTATAGGGTCTAGGCATTGGCACATCTTTAAAAATCATGTAATTAAAAGCTCAGTTCAGATGCCATGACATTCCCATTTATCTTGAAATTACCTGGCTAATATTAACATCCCCTCGCAATGGTGTTGATGACTTTGAGGGTAGATATTGCAGAGTTCCATCTTTACCTTTCAAAATACTAATCAATGACTAGCAGAAGGGTTGTAATCTTGCAAATACAGCAAATTAATTCTTAAACACATTCAGTCAAGTAGTGCTAGAATTTATGCCTCAATTTGTTGAATCCAGACTGTTAATTCTTATACATTTTAAAACCAAGTTGCTGACCAAAGAACATATAAATAACGCTGTTAAAGTGCTTTCAAAATGTCAAACATAATATCATGGAAAGGCTTAAAGGGAATATACAACATTTGCAAACATCGAACAATAAAACTACCAAGTTTTTACGAAATACCTTACTAGGATGTTGGTAAATGACAGTCTCAAGCATCTTGTAAAATTATGGCACCTGATGTGAAGTCATTTTCAAGAAAATGGTATTTTTGTATACATTTCCAACGGTGGTCGGCCGACCAGCGTTGGAAAAACCTAACTATTTTTCAACCACTGCTCCAAATTTACCATTTTTCAGTCCAAATGTTGTTTGCTATTGGTTACATGTTCATGAACGGGTGCAGGCCAGCTAGACTGGTTCCCTTGCCTTACAATTTTCCATCATCTATAAATTGATCCATTTTATCTTTTGTGGAGTCAGGGAACCAGACTACATGAACATTTTTGTTTTTTCTTGGTTTTTTCAACCTTTTCTAACACAAAACTCAAAAAATGTCAGTGTAACAATATTTGATCAATTATACTAACCCCTCAAATAGTTCATTTCTGAAAATTACAGCAAAAGCCAATGATGTACATTCCCTTTAATTGTTTTGATTATTTACTCCATTCCCTCCCCCAACTTGAAGGTTGGCGTGCAACGGCGGCAAGTTGAGGCGGCAGTCAGTCGGTTACAAATCAGCGACGTTTTCAGTCTGGACAATGATGCCGATGCTGTGTGATGCTTCAATGGGACTCTTTTAAAAACAAACTATGATAGTGCGCATTTCTAACTTCGTGTCATCAAATGATGATGGAAGAAGTTTGATATTGATCAGGTTTAAGCATCCAAGAGAAGAGGCCAAATCTTCCGGTGGACGAGATTGTCATTTCAACCAACATATACATAGTATACTTTCTGCAACCTTGAATATAATTTTCAGCACTTTTTGAACCAGAGGCGACAACAGAGCATGTATTTACTGACATTGCCAGTGTAAGGGAGACCATCGGGTTTTTAAATCATTTTACCAAAAGCAGCACTTGTTCAAAAGTTAATGTCAGTTTTTATTTAAAACAAGAAAATTTATTTTCAGTAAAAGCCAAGTTTTTCAGGTTGACTGATATGACAGTACCTACATTGTAAGCTACACTTTGCAGTTTGAAAAGAAACCTTAGTTTTACACGCATGCATGTGGGTAAATTGGAAACAAACAGACTGGGGGTCCCAGATTTACAATATGAGATTAATGGCTCTGAAAATTGGCATGTTCACTTTCATCAGGTGTCCCGTCCAGTCGATAATGAAGTATTCAGTTGTGAAAATCAAACATGAAAGTGATGACTTGTTATTCTTCGGCTTTACTAATGCATGTTATTTACCTCTGCAGTGCACATTAACATTTTTAAGGTTGAACATGAGCCCAAACTTTGATTTGACGGCCTGTTTCTTTCTAGGAAGCCGACATTTGAAATTGGAATAAAGGAAAAATATCAAATAAAGGGTGCTTACTTTCAAAACAGGATCTTCAAGTGTTTATGGTTGAACTTTATTTAAACTTTATATTCACTTGATTTGGTTATTAAAATAAATATTTGATTTATTTCAGTAAACAAAGTAAATTAAAATATTTGTTACAATTAAATTACACATGTGTGCCTTGCAGTCTCTGTCTGTGGTACTTTGTCTAAAAGTGAACATCAAACTCTATAAATAATTTCAGGGGGTTACACAATTCTCACCAAGTTTTAAATTTTAAATCAGGGGTGTGAATCCCAGCTTTACAGCTGATTTTAGCTTTTTTTGTTTAGGATTTCAGCTTTTTTTCCCTCACTTGCTGTGTACAAAAGCATAGTAGATTTCCAAAGTTCGGCTTTTGTACACCTTTTTCAGCTGTTTTCAGCTATTTTTATCAGTGGTCACTCACGCCCCTGTTAAATGATCCTTTTATCTTTGAAAGAAATGTCATAGTCTAAGGTGCAATAATTTGGTTAAAGGCATATAGGAGCATTTTGCATTTATCCCAAAAATATTATTATCAAAAAGCTTACTTGGATTTAAAGATCATACTGGTACTAAATACCCCGTGAAATTATTCATCAGGGTTGCTGTCATTCAGAAGAAATCTAGAAATCTAGAAGTTGGAAGAATATCTCAAAGAGAAATGTAGACGATCATTTAGGCACTGAACTTCTATCCCACAAGGTGGAATATAAACCTTACCCAGCAACTCTGGAAGACATTAATGCTGGGCGAGTGTCCCGAGTACTCGCCGGTAGTGTTTGCTACTCATTGTACTACTCGTGGTTTTTCATCTACTCGAATACTCGTCCTGGCGAAGTGGAAGTAGGTACTCACGGGTAGCAATTTTTTTTCCGCAATTGCTGACTTACAAGAAATAAGCACTTTGCGGATTCTGTGCCAAACTTGTCGTTTGTCTTAATACATCCCCCGCAACAAAGGAATCACTACCTCCATCTGTTTCCTTGGGATTCCACTAGCACTCTCAACATAATTTTCAAGAAAATGAGCCAAAAATTTGCATAGTAAGGATATCTTCAGTGCTAAAGAATGCGGTGTGCCTTCCACACTTTTTATTTGTAGTAACTTCCTTCTTCGTAATGTTTATGCCAGTTTTTGTTTTTATGGGGATTTAGTAAACTACTCGTGAGTTATTTGTCTGCGAGTACTCGAGTAGGAAAATCCACTTCTCGCCAAGGCATAGAAGACATAGAATGTGCTACTCATCTAATCTTAACCACACTGCAATATTTTTTCACTTTTCTTCCTGCCAACTTTGAAGGCAAGTCTTCAAAGTATGTCTTTGTGCGTCTGAATGAAATCTTAAATATTTCCAGCGAGCTACTTACGTAGGAAACTATTCTCAAACAAAAAAGCACTACCTGCACTGTACACTTTATTTTGTCTTCCAAATAATTCATTGTGTGCCAAGCACAGAAATGGATATACTGTAAGATAAAAAATTATTTGGCAATAATTGTTTGGAATATTACTTATTGTTTGTTATGTCTTTTGGTAGCAGAAATTGTTCAGCTGAAGTTGATACTGTTTCTTGGAAGCCACACCCATAAAGCAGAGATATAACTAACTTTCAGGGTTGTCGCATATGTGACCTGTTCTGTCAAAAGCACATGCTTCTGGGTAGAGGTTGAAATTGAGATAGGGCCAAAAATGCTGTGGGGTGATTTTTTTTTTTGATTTTCAAATTTTTGCATATTTGTTATCCTGCACATGTCTAAAATATACTATAAAAGTTTGAAACCCCAATTTGAACTCTATATATAGTATTTTTGATGATTTGTTAAGGTATCAGTTAAAGAAATGACTGTTTTGTGACATTCGTGGCCATTTTCTCCGTTTTCTACTTTTCGACACAATGAACTTAAAATAGCATAACTCTGCCCAGGAATGACTGGTTTCAAAAATTAAACCACCTATTAAAAGGAAAAAGAACATATTTTAACAATATGCCAAAATCTCATTTTTTACCTTTTGCCCAGAAAAGTCTGATTTTGAAAGAACAGGTCACATATATCAGAGGATACTCTAATTTAATTTCTGGGTAGCATGTTGTCCAAGTCTGCAACGATGTAGGAAACCACAGTCCACACGGCAGCACACAGATCCATCGAGTGGGGGTCTTGCACAGACATCGTATCACCTTAAAAAAATATAAAGGCACAAAAACAAAAAAGATGAAAAACACCCTACATGAACCGTGGGCTTGAGCTGCTCATGTTGGTTTGGTTGGTGGGTGGGTGGGTGGGTGGGTTGGTTAGTGGACACTTTACTCGGCCAGACATTTTGTATTCATGCAACTCGAGTATTACAGCTTTGCATTCGAAGACTGGTTTTGCAAACACTGATGCGCATGCATCTACTTTGCATATTTTTGCACATTAGATCACGTTTTCGTTTTTGGTACTCTCGAGGTACCGGTATGGCCCAGGTGCACTGATGGTGCTGTAAGCCGTTTTCACACGTTACCTGGCCGCTGTGGGTTGCATCACTTGGTACTCGTTTAGCTAACATTGTGTTACAATGAATTACCTTTTTTCCCTGATGAACCCATACAGTGATGGGGTGTTTCATGTGGTACAAGAACTGATGGGTAAGACCAACACATGTACAGGGCAAGTAAAAATAAGAACTTAACCCAAACCTTAAAAAAAATATATTTCATATTTGAAAAATCTGTAGCACCAAAAATAATAACTGGAAAGCCTATTTCATAAACAACTTAAAGATGAAAACATTACTTAAATTGCTCGATCCTTTTAAAGTATATCACCATTTAAACACAATGACCCTAAAACCTCTTTTGTCCACAAATCCGATTTCAGGAATCGTCACAATTGTCTTCAAACATCACCAGCGATAAAACCTCTGTTTAAAAGTTAAACATATTAAACAAAGTCCTTTTGAAGGCCCGTCTTGAAAAAAAAAAATGGATTTTATAAATCATATTGTTTGCCTAAGCAGGGTTGTTAATAACGATATTGTGTACTACACTTGTTGACAATTGTTGGAACAGGTATTCTGTGTCATTTTCTTTGTTGTTCCAAACATTCACAACACACAATAAATTGCTTTTTTGGGGGGAGGAAACGGGTTTTAGGGTCATTGCATTTAAATGGTGATATTCTTTGAAAGGATTGAGCAATTTAAGTATTTTTTTCATCTAAAAATAGGTTCTGAAATTGACTTTCTAGTCACTATTATTTTTGGTGCTACATATTTTTTTAAAATATAAAATATATTTTTGGGCGTTTGGGTTCCGCTTTTTTTTTACTCGCCCTGTACAACACAAATGACACGTCACAATATTTCTTGGGTTTCATCATCAGGAAAAATTGCAACCATATGAAACTGTGACCACAGTTATAAAGGGAAATCATTTAGCTGTTGCACACATTCCATCAGTAATGTTGAAGGCCAGGCTACTCAGGGATGGTGGAGCAACAAAAAATGTGTCTCTGTTATCCCTATAGTCTTGTGAATTGGCTGCTAGAATTTCTGATTAAGGCAAATATTGATGAAGTGGTTTACAGGCCTATTCTGCATTATTATTTGAGTACAACATGGTTTGCCGGTGGACGGTCGATATGAACTCCCTGAGGTGTTGGAAGAATTGACAAACTATTTCCTGAGGCGAAGCTGCGTGTGAGTGCACTGTACCTAGCTGCACCCTGTGTGATAGTTGATCGACAGGTAGGCTAATGCAAAGGCAACCCACATGTGATAGTCGATGTGTATTTGCACCCTCCGTGAATCCTGCGTGTACACTTGGTCCACAGCAGAACTAGGTGGTGATGGTGAACTGACCAATTGCAATGTAACTGTCCCTCATGAATATGCATGAGGTATAGTAATTATCATATACTGACCATCTGAGTGATGGAACCAGAAGTAGTGTTCGTTGTGGTTCAGGAGACTGCCTCCCGGTACCCCGTCTTTCTCCCAGTAGGACACGTCTAGACCGTCCTCTCCCTTACGGAAAGTGGTAGCATTCACTGGTCCCAAAAGCTCCACTATGCTCTTGAGTATTTCTAGTGTGTCGTTGCTTCCTATGACAGAGGAAATAAAAAGAAATTGTTACGATGCACTCTTACATGTTTTCTTCGAAAGTAGCTTTTCTGGACACTGATATGAAAAACACGTCACTCTTACTCATTGTGAAAGGTAGCCACTAGACAATAAAAGATTGACGCAAGTCCAACAACTATCATTAAACCATAGTTCTTCTGCCCATTTAGGTACAGAGGCATGGATATCAGTCACCTTTCCATAATTATGTGGGTTCTTTTTATCTTTACGCAAACATACTTTTTGACGGACGAGAAAAATCGATCACATACTGTAGCACACACCTCATTTCATACGAATGTATAAGTTGCCTGTCCGTTTCGATCATTGCTCAAAATCGCTCCATGAAACAAATTCGATGGATGCGCAAAATGAAGCGGATGAAAAAAAATATGTAAAGATGGTTATAGTGTGCACAAAATTCCAATCTCCCCCCTGTTTTTCTGAATTGCTGCTGGTCTTAATGCTATTTACATCTGTATTTTTGGTACACACTGCTAATTTACCTCTCATTTCAATTCCATACGGAGTGAATGTCCCCATGTCCGATTCCATCACTAGGTCATAATTGCTTGCATTTGCCTGTATTGAAATCATGGAAGTTTAATACACATGAATTATTTAATGAGGCAAGACAACAAAGTTTGTACATTTGCCAATAACCCCCTCCCCAAAGATGACATGATCTAAGACCTGGCCATGGACCAGGGCCCAATTTCACGGCGCTGCTAAGCTCAAAAATTTGCTTAGCACAAAAAAAGACTGGCTTATAAAAGCAGGTTACCAGCCAAAACTCCATGTGATTTTCATGCTAAGCAAACAACAGCTGAATACTAATCGCGCAATATAATCACGCAAGCAATATACATTACGTGGAGTTTTGGCTGCCGGGTAACGTGCTTTTATAAGCCATTTATAAGCCAGTCTTTTTTGTGCTAAGCAAATTTTTGTGCTAAGCAGCGCCGTGAAATTGACCCCGGCAGATCAGTTCACGTTCTTATCACTATATACCGGTACTGCCAATGTGCCCAAGCAGTTCATCTGAATGTGCATTAACTAGTATTTAACTAGTAACTTGAAGAGGAATGCCCTTAAGTGGGGGTGCACTAGGGCAAAGCCCCCCCCCCCCCCCCCCCCCCCCCCGAGCATCTTTCATCACTCTGTATCTCTATTATTGCACAAACTCTATTAATAGAAATCATTCTGATCAAGATTTCTATCCTCTTTTTACAAAAAACACAGTAACAATTAGATGGTTGTGCACCAATTTCATGCAGCCTTGACTCCATGGGCGCGTGCGCGTTCCTTCAATAACCCCTGGCCATGAGGAATACGTAAACGACGCTGACCGGCTATTCAGAGCGTGCTGCGCGCGAATTTCGAAGACTGCACGTCACGTACGAACTGCGAGATGCTTATACGATATGGATTATGGAAGCCTCGTTTTTTGCCCCCCTAAAAACTATCTGTACCGGTATCTTGTGTTGCAAAGGGATGACAGAGGTACGTACATTTAATATAAATCCTTGCTAAATAACGCGACGTCTAAATCTCATGTTTGAAAGGATTGATTCTACAAAAACAAACTTTCAAAATTTTAAGCACTGCGTTGCACGTTAGATACATCGACTGCAGTCCTAATGAAAATGTTTGGCACATTTAAATTACACAATTCCAGGGGTTAAGATTGCGCAAGGCATGATGGGAACCAACAAGGCGCAGCAAGATCGTACTTGTGGAAACAAGGTTGAATTTCATGTTGATGATACTGAGTAAGTCTGGTACCTTGTGTCGTTGATAGTACTGAAGTGATCCTACTCCTCCGACTTCTTCCCCAGTCCACATGACCATACGCATGGTCCTCTTGGGTCTCAGGCCCAGTTGCCTGACAACTGATAAAGCCTGCCATAAAAGGAGAGTAACGATAATGCACAGGCAGCACAGCTGGATTACAAAACTGGATTAATCCTTGAGATACCAAATTCTTCTTTGTGAACAATGTAATACACCAAAAGAGCAATTCCTAATAACAGAGGCAAATTTTGTAATATTTCTTTTGCAAATCTTTTAATCTCTCACAAAACACCAAACAAACTGGTGAATTATCTGAACTGTTGAATCTAATTCGAAAACCTTTAATTTTTAACTCTTATCTGTTACAAACCAAGTCAGAAGAGGGAGGTTATTTATTTGGATGAGACTCCTCAAAAAATATAATCAATTAAGTCATGTCTTTCTCAAGAAAAAAAACATTTTTTTTGTCAACTTGAAGAAAACATATATATCACACAAATCCTGGTCAGTTACAAGAGTACATCTACATGTACATTAATTCAAATTAGGTTTTGCCCTTCACCGACGTATTTAAAACACTGTATACTCAGTGTGTTACTCAGTGCATGTACATTGGAAAGTTGTGATTTTCTTGAAGGATTTAACTCAAAGCAAACACCATAAAGCCACCGTCAGACCGTAAGCAATTCTGTTACACCTTGGGCTATGAGTACTTCAATGTAAAATCTCAAATTGATCATGAATATGTATGAAGTCACCTGCCAAGAGATGAAGGCCCCGCCCCCATCATCCATAGCCCCCTGGCCTACATCCCAACTGTCCAGATGTCCTGACACCAACACAACCTGGTAACAGCAAGGGGGTAAAAACATCAATTGATAACAACCAGCTACGTTCTAGACAGACTACTGAGCAACTTCCTCAACCAATCAAGAGCAAAAGTTTGACCGCTGCTTTGGAAGCTAGCTCACCTTCAAGTGAACTGTTCCCAAATTTATGTTTCCAAAAAATCCTCAAGATTTACACAAAGTGTCAGGAATGCAACTGGGAATGTAGAAAAAAACGAGGAAACTCCGAACCACGCAATATTTTGTACAGTATTTTTCCATTTGTAATGGCATTCGTGAAAAATTAAAAAACGAGGAAATCAGTGGATCCGAGGAAAAGTTGCATGCCTGAAATGTGAAATTTGGAAAGTGTATAAAATATTGACAAAAAAATTGTGAGACAAAACCTTTGACTTTGAAGCTTGTGGCACATCCACTTTATTTTTGCTATTGGCATTTGCCCTTTGCTGCAATGCCTTTGCCAGTAATTAGGTTCTCAGAATTGGTTTGGTTGAGTACTCCCTCCCAATTAATTGAATTATCAGTAGTGTATTTCTAAATTTCATAAATAACTGATTAAAAACTGTACATTTTGCTGATGATGTCCGAGTGTCCTACATTGTAGGTGAGGAGGCAGGGGACACATTGTGTGTGACAGGGAAAGGAAATCCAGATGTCAGACACCGGAAGGGTGCAAAAGCATTGCCCTTTCACAACTAACAAAGTATTACAGTCTTAAAACATATTAGTACGGCAGATAGGTGATGGGATGGTGCTTTTGATGATACAAGCATGGCCTTTTTTTCACACCGACACTAGTATATCATGAGAAAGTTATTTGGCTTCAGGGCCATCACAGATTTGTCCATTGAAAAAATATAGGTAGAATAACAAGCAATGACAGCCATTTTGAAAGATTTGAAAACTGCTTGTTATTCACACATCAAATCTGCGATGGCTCTTTAGCCAAATGTCTTTGACATACTCTAACTGTGTGCCAAATGCCATGCTTGTATCATCAAAGGCACCATTCCCCCAAATATGTCCTCTATCTGGCCTTTTCCCCCACTGCATACAACAAAAAGTGCACAGACACACACACGTGTAGGGAAAATTGTTTTGTGTAAAGACAAGTAAAATCCACACACTTGTTCAGGATGCACGCTGCCCGCTACTTCAGCAACAGTGTTACGGGATATGGATTGAGGTAGCGTCTTTGCTTGCATCTTGAGCTGTATCACAATCTTTGTTCCTGTGACATACATGTATAAATAATAAGAACAGGATTAAAACTAATTTCAAATCAAACATTTTACCGAATGAAAAAAATATTTTGGGTCTGTTTTTTTTTTCGGCTACAAAAACGGCAATTTAAAAATGGAATCTATTTTACAAGGTGAGCTAAAAGAAAAACATCAACAGTACACATTTAATGGAAAAAATTTCCTTCAAATGTGCCATAATTTCCAAACTTCTTGAGGTGTCTCAACAAATTTTCTCACATTCTGTACGTTTTTCAAAAATTTGAAGAAAAAAAAATAAGATAGTGAAAAATCAAATATCTTCTGCATCCCTTTCCTGCCTATTTTTAATCCTCCTATGCAAACATGATTATGTGCCAAGTAGTCCTTTCAGTCAAAATCAATCAAGTGATTGTTTTCAACAGTTAAGAATTCCCAGCCTACATAAGGCAGGATTGACTGGCCGTGACTGTTTATACAAATCAATACAGCTCTGCTTTGGCTGTGGGTATTTCAAGCCCGCTGGAAAAAACTTTTGCCAGGGGGTGCTGGAATTTCTAGAGGACAGACAAAATTAATGCGAACGCGGAGCGCAAAGCCCTTACGGCGTAGCTTAAAGGGCCCCTAAAAGTTTTGGAATATGGATGCTCTGTGGTGCAATCTTAGGTGATTCCTGGCCTCTTTCATATGACTTTTTTTAGCAAAAGTTTTTTTTTGAGATTATAAAGACAATTTATTTCACTTTTTTGTTTAGAATATGCTGTTGCTCTTATAACGTTTCTACTGTACTGAAAAGTCGAGAACCCTGTATTTTTATCTCCATTTTTTTGTTCCATTTAATTCTGGAAAAAGAATTGTATCATTATGCATGACATCGCATGTAGATATTATTGTTGCAAGGCTGCTTTCTTACATTTAGTAAATTCTGTCGTGTATGTTTTGTTTTATTTTCCGAGCCCTTACGGCGTGGGGCCACAGGGCCAGGTGCCTGCTTTAAGGCCCCGGAAAATGTTGGATTCTGGATGCACTTTGATGAAAATATACTGAAGTATATACTTAAACTTATAAAATCCGAAAGGATGTTTTTTGTTTCAAGTTAAAACAACATGGTTCCACTGGAAGCGGATGAATTTCTGTTCATGAAAATAATCACATAGGCCTGTAGCTCTCGATATATTTGCAGCATTATTTGTTTGTTACAGGGATTGACAAATATAAAAGTGCAAGTTTGGGGCTAGGCAAGGATTTATCGGTCTACTGAGTTTATGAGAAAAAAAAAACTTTGCAGAGGGTAAAACTTGAATAGCTTTTTTATTAAAACGAAACTACACTGGAATTGGCTTGACTAGTTTCAATGAAAGCCGCTCCCACTTCTATTAGGTTGGGAATGTGTGTGAACCTTGCTATTTGTTAATGTTGAGAACAGAATGCTAGCAACGTCAATGAAGCTTTTAAATGAAAAGAAAAACCTTTGGGAAAAGGTATGAACTTTTGCTCCTATTGAAAGATCGAATGAAAAAAATCCTGGCAAGCATAAATCAACTTTGCCACCATTGTCATGACCGAGGTTATTGCTTTCGGGTCAAAGCTTCCATCGTGGCAGAAATATCATAGACATGTCATGATTTAGATACATTAGATTCTGCACTGCCTGAAGATTTCGAAAATACCTCTTCTGGATATTTTACAGTGTTACTTTATGCTAGACGTTCGAAGCGCCGCGCTTAGCCGCGGCAAAACTAGAAACGAACAAAACGAAGGTGATATTTGTAGAGCAAGCATAATGCATAGCGTAGCGGCGCAATATCAACGTCATAGAACACTGCTGGCTGGAACACATTTTACCCGGGAGTAGGGGGTGCTGAAGCATATTTCAGCACCCCAATACAAAAAGTTGGGGGTGCTGTAGCACCCACAGCACCCCCGTTCCCGCGGGCTTGGGGTATTTAGCCAGCTGTGCCCACAACAGTTGCCTGCTTTGTCTGTTCATGGTCTGTTGACTGAGTTTGACTAGTCACAGTGCTTGCTTGACATATGATTTGACTGCTGGTGACTAGCCTGTTTTAAAACTACAGCAGGTGAAGTGAATGGACATTTTGACTGTCTGTGACTGTTTAAATAGCAGGAGATTTAATGCTTAGAGTAATGGCTGAACTAGATTTGTGTTTTCACCTCTTGCTGCCATTCTTGCCAACATCTCTGCATCTTCTACAGCTATGCATGCAGTTGGAATCTTCTTAACCTTGTCTGAATAGTCCTGCGTGTATACATAGCAAACACACGGAATTAAAGTGTTTTTTTTGGTAAAATTTCCTCCAATTTCAATACGATTTTGCACACCCCCTAGGGAGTTAGGGTTAATGCTAATAGGTATGAAGAAATCTACAGGATTTCAATGTCAAGCTCACCATGGTTCACACATCTAGGCTGATTGTGAAACTTCAAATTTCACCGTCATCATAGATCAATTTTTAAATATTCACTCATTAGGAGGCCATTTGAAAAACAATCCCGTCTCTTTTGAACATGCCTCAGTTGAATTTTTCCGTGGATGGAATTTTATGGTTTCTTGTCAACCACATTCTGTACAAATTTAAGTGGGAAACTGTTTTTCAATTCATCTGGAGCATCGGTAGGATTTAGATTAAAAATAATCCTTGTCAAGCAAGAGTACTTTAGCATGGAATCCAATGAAAGAAAAGTTTAAGTCTTAATGAAGCAAAGATGCAAAGTTGAACCAGTGGTAGCTGGAGGTTGACACGGAGATATCCAGTAAAACCCTGTAAACCTTGTAAACCTCGAGCAAAACTTTAAAATACTGGTCATATCTACCCTAAAGTCTCAGAATCTAAACTGACGTCTCGGACATCCCCCCTTTCCCCCTAAAAACTCCTGGACATTCTACATGTCGGCCTTTGATTCTGCCAATATGGGACTTGGACGCAAGATTGGCACCCCTGAAAACTCCTGGACATTCTACATGATCAGCCTATGATTCTGCCAATATAGGACTTGGACGCAAGATTGGCCCTACCTGCCATCCTGTGTGAGGGCTGTGAATGGAGAAGCCAGCAATGGAGCGAACCAGACTAGCCACGCCACCCAGCTGAGCAGTGTGAACAGCGGCAAAGTCCCTGTAGGCAACAGATACAGGGTAGCTCACCCACGGCTGGTTGAAAACAACAATCTTACCAGGGACCTGTGAATAAACAAAGAAACTGGACAATAACGTCACATTGAAAAAGGCGACCGGATGGTGACCAAAATCTCTGATAGAATTTTCCTGATAAGTCCTGGTGAAAAAGAATCAACTACGAATTATGGCTAATTCCCAGCAAAGGATTATCTTCTTGCTTCTAAAGATACTTGTGTTGGTCATGTACATGCAGCATCTTACAGATTGAGCAAATAAACACATATAAATGTGGCATGTCAGATGAACGAAAGGCTTACCTCACTGGACCGATTTGTCAGTTCATCAAATGAACTAACCACAATGGCTTCAGCTGTGATGCCTGGAAAAGGAGAATTTTCAATTGGTTTTATTATTTGCGTACGGTTTTGATTTGAACCAATCAGCAAGGTCTTGAGGAGTGTGACTTTAAATCAAATATTGACATTCAATATGACAAAGAAGTTACTTTACACTTTCCATACTATTCATAAGATGGAATGTGCTGTTTTAAAATGTTGCACCCTTTCATTCGCAGCGTCCACACACGCAGACAGCTCAGACGAGAAATCATCTAGAAACATTACAAGATACATTTAACATGTTGCCCTGCACTGCCTGGTACCTTGCCTGGTGTGTTATATGCTGCCCTCAAAATGACCTTAGCATGGTAGGGTATAGCTCTTGGCCCAAGATGTTAGTGATCGATAGCAATGGTTGCATTGTTGTAGAGCGCCCTTGTTATATTGGTGTTTTACCTTCTCGCACTATAAGTCTTGGGAATCTTGCATCAATGAGGGCATGGCTGTTTTATGTAAATTAGACTGTTGGTGTAAATATAAATAACTTCAAAGAAAACGGCAGTATCCCATTTTATTTATTTTATTTCTTATTTTAACTGGGTAGCCCATTCAGTGTAAATCCACTGATCTCCCATGGGGCCCAGTAAAGAGAAGACAATGTGAAGAAATTACAGTTTTAGAGATGGGAGGAAAAAGCCCAGAAGAGTATTCTGAGGAAAACCCACGGAATCAGGTAGGGACTGAAAACCCAATCCACATATTGGCCCAGGCAGGATTCGAACCCGGGACACAGCGGTGGAAGGCGAGGAAAGTATCGCTACACCAACCTGACTACCATTTGATACTGGTAGTCGCTCATGCGGGGGTATCACTGCGTTACATAGCGATGCTTGATCACTGCACGTAGCGTGTATGTTTACAACCGTCGCGCGAGTGCATGCGACTGACTACATGTATAAACCATTTTGCGATCACTGATTGGTTCCCTAGGAGAAAAAAAAGAAAAAGTTGAACGGCTACTACAGGATTCCCAAGACGTTAGTGTGAGCAGGCATGCTGGTCTAATCATGACGTTAGATACATGCATGCACGATCCACCATCGACCACTAGTGTCTTGGGCCAAGACTACATTGTGGGTAGGGTAAGGCTTTGGACTGTTTGATGACTGCAAACATTACTAATAGGTATTTTTTTTACAAATTTGGGTTGCAAAAATGAACTTGTTTTCTGTACAAATCTATGGGAAATTGGCAACTTTAACATGTAAGATGCCAGAAAAAGATATTTCAGTATAAATGTTGGCTGAATTTTGGTATTTGATTTGTTATCAGGATCACACAGTAAAACCAAGAATGATTTCTTTTGTACACTGGGAAAATAATGTGTGTATAAAAGGTACAAATATATATTTAATTGGACACACTGCCTGCTCAGCTAAAAGGGGTGAAAGTTGTCTCGATTACCTTCAGGAGGAGTACCAACACTGCTGCCTAGTCCCAGCATGATCAGATTATATCTCCGCGGTTCAAGCAGCATGGCTGATTCATTGCCTCGAACCCAGTTGGGAACCTGATGGTATGGAGAATCAAATAATTTCTTTTAAACCGTACTTGCTGTTTCCAATTTCTTCAAAATATTCCTCCAAAATATTATACCTACTGCTATTGTTTCATACGAAGAGAATCTCGACACCACATTACTTCATGAAGTTATTTGTATGTAAATGTGTCGGTTGATAACATTTTTCCTCAACATTTTTTGTTCCAATTTTCTAAATTCTGGAAACTCATAATAACATTCAAAATCCCCCAAACGTTCATTTTCTATCCACATCAAAAGAATTTTACAAATGTACATAGTGTTTGAGTTGTTTGAAATTTATTCATACTTACCGTTACATTTTCACCATGAACATTATCTAAGCCGTCCTTTTTAAGCTGATCCAGCATAAAATCTGATTTGGAGCAAACAGACAAAACAAAATGGTATGTTATACTCACCTTTCTTTATTATTTCAATAAATATGTCAGTTCATGACTGCAACTCTTTCTGCATCTTGATATTAAAAAAAATGATAATACTACCACAAAATATATAATTATTCTTAATTTGCAAAATGACTTTTAAACATATATACTTTATTCACGAGTCGACCACATAAAATTAAAAGCGAGGTAAAGTCTTCATTTTTGGACTCGCGAGTAGAAATAAAAGCAATGAAGTTAATTACAAATTAATACCAGTCTGCTCTGATGAAAAATTTGAAAATGTAATTAAACATACCCTAATGTTTAAGCCACATTTTCCAAAAAAAAGAAAGTGCGGCTTGGGACGCACTCGCCAAACATAAAATAGTCTGGCACTATCGCATTCAACAGGTTTTTTTTTTTTAGGTTTTGCATGATGGAGATAGTATTGAAAGGTTTGCAGAAACACCATGTGGACATTTTTTGAACTAAGAGAATTGTTCCGAAAAGAACCAGAGTTATAAATTCAACAGTTTACAATTTATAAAATAGATTCTGGGAACACAATAAAAAATGGCTCCCTCGTGAATATATTATAAGGTCTATATTAGGCCCCCCCAAAAAAGTCTCCGGTTTCTGGTATGCGCGCGCGTCGCCGTAGCCATGTGCGTCGGCAAAATGAAAAAGGTTTTTTTCAATGAAAGATGATGTCTCAAAACCGCCAAACTCACTGGTTTGACTGGAATCCTGCTACTGCACAATTTTAACGTGTTTTTAGATGGGGTTATGATCGAGAATAAGCTTTATGTGGCCTCTCTTGACTCCCATATATTTGCACTAAGTTTAGTCGGGCACCATTTGCAGTCATCAGCCGACATTTGAAGCAAAAAAGTCAGGTAAAAAAAAAAAAAAGCCGCGTCGCCGCACCACTTTTTGGACAAGCTCCATACCAGAAACCGGAGACTTATTTTTTTTGGCCTTAGTGCAAGTTTGGGAAATAAGTCACTCATGGATGAAAATAATCAAACATCAGTGATCAAGGTGAATCTGGCATCAGACTTTCTTACCTATGGAGTTCTCAAGATTCTGGGTGCCTACAAGACGGTTCCCAAATGTGTCAGTGAAGAGCGCCAGTCTGTTGTATGTTTGTCCTTTTGCGCTGCCGTTCACAACGAAGTCCATGATTTTGTTGGCAACATCTACAAAGACAAATCACAAAACAATGCTTAGTTTATCCGCAGGCTACAGGATTTAAATACCTCTTCAAATCTTAAACTGGAAATGCACAAAAGTACATACCGATGTAATGACAAAGCCTCTTTTAATTATCCTTATTTAGCGTACCTTTATAGCTGGCAATTTCTTCCTTGATTTTCTGCAGATCATAGTTGGGACGTTTCAACAGTGATTTACCATTGGAAACGGGTACAAGGCTGACAAGCAGAACTGTCAAAAAAGGGAAATAAAATACTGATTTTAGAAAATGGATTGACTGAAATATCATAGCTACGCGACATACTGCAACTCAATGGGGGGGAGGGGCACTATGGCTATTAGGATAAGGCCAAAAAAAAAAATAGTTCTGCTTCCGATTACATGGCATTTGAAAATAGGGTAGGTAGGTAGGGAATTTTTTTTTTTTTTTGCAAATTATTTTTGTGTACGATCATATGGAGGCGTCTGCGTGTAGTCAAGGGTAAAAGGTAGAAATTGATGGTTTTGGGTGTTTTTTCTCATTTTTCCAATAAAAAATTAGGGTAGGGGCTAGAATAGGTAGGTAGGGAAACCGGAAGCAGAACTATTTCGCTTTTTTTGGCCTATTAAATTATACGTGTAAATGTTTTTGGAAAGTGTCCAGACGCCACTACATCAGTGGTTGTGCAACATATCAAATCCTTTGCGGTCAAAAGGACCCCATGTAAACCGGCCAAAGCGCACAGCCAGATGACCTTGGACACAGAGAGATAAGAGCTCCCGTGCTGTGTGTGTGTGGTGTATATACACTAGCGCTGCCTAGCACGTGTACAATAAACAGACCGTACGCGCTGAGCCGTGAGCAACGTACAGCAAATTTTATTGGAGTTTGAGATAATCAATTCTTTTGTAAATGAACACACGCGAGTCTAAACCTCAACCAATCACAATAAGGGTTATACTGTTGGAAAGCTGACGAGACGAAGAAAAATGACTCAAGAGATCTTAGCTCCCAGGTGGCGCTATTTAACGTTGTGATGATGTTAATGGACCAGTTCTTGGTTAAACGCGTAGTTTACACACAAAACGGGGTGATTTTTGACTAAAAATGCAGTGTTTAACATCAATACACGAGTGAAACTCAAGAGTTTTATTCAGTTTTTCTTTCATTTTCTGAAAGAGTAGTTTGTTAGGGTCATACTGTAGTAAGATCTAAGGTACTCTGTCGAATAATGAAGTGGTGGTGACAGATGTGAGAAAAGGGCCAGTTTTTAATGATTTTTCGCCGTGTTCTCTCAGTCATAGAGGTTGCACATAAAAACCGGCCCGGTGGGTTAGTTCCCCAATGCCCAAAGGAATTCATATTATGAAGTCTATGTGGAGTCAAAAATATTTTCAGTTTTCTAACAAAATTGAAAATGTTTCTCAGATCCAGTTTCCCCAAACTGAATTGTAGAGTCTGGCACCGCCACTGGTTACCATTCAACACTCCATAAAAAAAGATTTAATAATATCACCGGTGTCCGCGCAGCGCGCCCGCGCCCGCCCGGTAAATATTAGCAAACAACAACAAAAGCTAAAAGCAAGGCGGAAGCTTGGCCATGCCCTAACTTAGGCTAAACCGTAGTCTACTCTAGAGCAAGGAACACGAAAAATCCTGTTATTAACATTCCCAACAAATATGGTTCAACTTACCAGCAAGTATCGGTAGAAACCATCCACCAAATGCAAAACGTGTAGTATGCAGCAAATTTAGAGCCATGTTTGCAGCCTGCGAAGTTGCACTGTGACTGTGTCATGTGTGTGTAGATAGTGTATCTGCATCAGGGTGACCGTAAGGTTATTGCCAAATTCTGCTAAATGCAATTCAAAAATCCGTCAGATTCATCAAAAATCTGCCAAATTCCCCAGAATTACTCGAAATACATGTACACGTACACAGTATATCACTTAAAATCACATGCAGATTTTGTAGTAATGCCTTCATTAAGTTTCAAATTACATTATCAACAATCTATATTCACATAAATATGTTATGAAATTACGTAAAATTAAAATGCGGTTGCGTTAACCACGACAATTTCGATTCCCAGTGAACCTCAGCATGTAGCTAGCCAACCTGTTGCATTATACAAGGGTTTGTTTGAAAAGATTAAAGTTTTTTTTAAACAAATGTACCATATTTTTTTTATTTGCTATGTTTTTCTGTCAAATATCTATTTTTGCAGAATTTTGCCAAAAATCTGCAAAAAAAATCCATTCTGTCAAATTTTCTGTCAAACTCGTTTTTTTAACAAAAAATCTGTGAAAGTTAGCCGAAAATCGGCTAAAACGGTCACTCTGCTAATCACGAGTCGAGTCAGGCGCTCTAAGCCCGGAACCACATGACATGAGGCGGTTTAAAAACTTTTCCTAGTCGCTCGCGCGCCTCGCCCGTTGCTCATTTCCGACGAACCAATCAGCGATACAGTTCCACGGTGAGCATTAAAGTTGGGCTGCATCCGAATCTGTTGTCTAGAGCTAGGTCTAGGTCTTCGCTCCATTAGAAATACGCGGGGACGCGCTGACAATAGACGTAGCCGTAGCTCTGGAAGCCCGTTTCGGACACGGCCTTGGGGTTCCAAAAGCTAAAAAAAAAAAAAAAAGAAAGAAAAAGGACCTAATAAACTATTTCAAACGATGAAGAAGAAGTAATTAGATTTAAAAAGAAGAAGTACAAGTAACTAAATAAAAATATATTTATTTTGGTCCAGGGATTTGGCCAGAAGGGAATCAAATGCAGGAAATCAAGAGAACACAAGCAGGATGGACAGCCTTAAGACACCGCGACATTCCGACAGGAAAATCCATCCCAAAGATTGCCTGCAATGACATATGCAAGTACACACTTAATTGGACTCACTCTGAGCAAAGAAATGGAGAGGAAACTTTAAACTTCCCAAAGCAGTATGGAAAGATTGACTGGTTAAAGTAGGAGGGATCGGATCAGATACCTGACAAAAGGAAATGATGTGATGGTAACAGCAACGAGGAATAAATGGAGATGGGCAGGACACCTGGCAAGAAAAGAGGATGAAAGATGGAGCTGACTTACAACAGAATGGCAAGCACTTATTTATGGTAAACGGAAAAGAGGGAGACCTATTCTAGAATCCATCAGCGATAGTTCCCATCAGATGGAGAGATATGTTGGTGTCGGAAACAGGCACAACAGCCTGGAATTCGAAGAGAAATATCGGAGACAGAGAGACATGGCGTAATATGGGAGAAGCCTTTGCCCAGCAGTGGGACGATACAGGTTGATGATGATGAATGATAAAATATGTTCCGAATGGGGCAAAGTTTTCCCCCTGATCGGAGTACAGGGTGTGAGTGACACTTGGTTAACTAGCCCGGTGGGCTAGTTGAAAAAACAGCTTAAGGTCAAGGCCTGATGATAAAAAGAGCTGAAAACACCTGAAAAAGGTGTAAAAAATAAAGCTGAACTTTGGAAATCTCCTATACTTTTGCACACAGCAAGTGAGGGGAAAAAAGCTGAAATCCAAAACAAAAACTGCTGAAATCAACTTTAAAGTAAGCTGAGATTTCACACCCTAATGTCTTAAGTTTTGAGACCACAACTCACTAGTTTTCAAAGCTTTGCCTCCGATTATAAAGACTAAATGCATGGATGGTTTCCTTGAGAATGATCAATGCAAATATGGGGGATACAGGGTTACTCTGTAATAATAATTAAATTATTGTATTACATAATCAGTACAAAACAACGGTTCCTCGATTAAAATATATTCATTTATTGCTCCAAATGATGCATGTAGATGTACACACTATTTTCATACATGTTTTTGCATTTTAAAGAAAGAGTAAAACAATTATTTCAGAAAATTTGTCAAAAAAATTGAAGGAACTATCTTATTAGTGTGCCTTTTGAATACTAAAATTTGCTAGCAAACACCACGTATTACATAAATATGACTTTATATCTTTTCAAAAGATAATAAGCAATTTATCAGTGTTGTAGTCGAGACCGGATAGTCCGAGACCGAGACCAAGACCGAGACCTGAAAATTCGAGACCGAGACCGAGACCAGCCCCTTCAAGGCGGACCGAGACCGAGACAAATATGGTCCGAGACCGAGACCGAGACCGCTGATAATAAATAACAATAGTCGAAATAAAAAAACAAGACACGTTATTATAGTTGAAAGTTGTAACCTTTATATTCACAAAGATAAGACCAAAATTTTGACCAGTGGCAGTGTTGACAAATTGATACATGACACCTTACTTGAGCAAAAAGTAGTTACACTTAAGAAATATGGGCTTTGGCATGTTGTCTGCACCCAATCGTGACAAAAGTAAAAAGTTAAAGGCAGATGTTTCATCTGTTATAGGAACTCGGATCCTAAACTCCACAGTCACCCCTTGGTTTCAGCTATGACTTCTAACGGATATTTAAAGATGCAATTTTAATTTTACATTGTGCCTTTTTTTTCCTAAAATAAATATAGGACTTAACTTCTAACAAGACTTGTGTACTTGATTTTAAAAAATGGGAGCTAGAAAATGTTGAATTAATTTTAAAATTTCTGTCATAGAATGTGGACTTGTACATGTAGACCCACAAGTTGCGAGGTGGTAGCCAGAATGTGCCAGATATGGATTTTTATTTTTTTTCTGAACGGGATTTTAATTTTTGAGGAATAATGGGGTACTTCAAAATGAGCAGCCAGAAAATGGGGTCTCATCATACACTCTCATGGCAACAGTGAGTGGTAACTGGTAAGAGTGTGTGAGTTCAATGCTGGAAAATCAGGTAGGAAAATTTACTTTTTCTTCAAAATACTGTCCCAAATTAAAGAGAACATTGTGTGGGGTCGAAAATATAACTAATTTGAAGCACCTCATTTATTATCAGAATACAAAATGCAAGTGATTACGCCCACAGGGGTGGGCTTAACTACACAATCCCCGAAAATGGCAGGCCCTTATTGCATAAATTGTTACAAGTTTATACTTTGCTTTATGTGCCCGACACAACAGATAATTGCCGAACTTGTTCCAAATCGTTCAGTGACTGGTACTGCTGCAGCTTTACTTTTGGGACTTTCCAACGTGCAGTCGAGTCCAAACCGACCACGATATATAACAAGCTTGATCTACGGGCTAGCAAATGTTTTAACTATCAACGGTACTGAACGAAGTGAACACAAAGTAATCGATCGAGCTGTAAAAGCTACATATTGCCGGTCTCGACCCGAGACCAGCCAAAATATCGAGACCAAAGGGGACCGAGACCGAGACCAAGACCGAGACCACAGCTTCCGAGACCGAGACCGAGACCAGCAAAAAGTGGTCTCGAGACCGGTCTCGAGACCGAGACCGGTCTCGAGACCTACAACACTGCAATTTATCATCGGGAACATGTTTATATTCATAATTCAGAAAACAATTTTTTTTTAACATATGCAGGTAGTTACAGTACAGACAATACAAATATTCACAATTTTATTCCACTTATCCGTAAAGCATGTAAAGTCACAATGTCAAAAAACAAAATCATATCTCAAACTCCTTGGTTCAGTAAAAGGATCTTAATTCGGGCGATTCACAAAGAGTTTGCCACGGAGAGTTCATTTTTCCCAGTGCATTGTGGGAGATGGTCGACAAATCCACAGCACAGGACATTTGAAATTGTTAGTTTTTTCGGTCAGTGGTTTCGTAAGCGTATGATTCGAGGATATGTTTGCCTTTTCTTTTCTTGTTATCAATATGGTGTTTTTTGTTAGGCGGCAGAATGCTATGCCCAAATCTATGACATATTAGCGCACGTTGTCTACCGACACTTATTCAAATGGGCCATGTTTTGTCGACCGTAAACTTGAAAAATGGACTCTCCATGGCAAACTCTTGGTGGCGCACTGCATTAATCGCCCGACTTGGCAAACAAAATCTGGCACAAAAAAGGTTATCACAAAAAAATATCTCTTGCAAAGTCAATCAGATAGATTTGGATAAAACTTCAAGTACTGTGTTAGAAATACAGTTTAGAAATACATGTATATTTTTAAAACTAAAACAATCTGGAAATTATCTTAAAATGAACCCTGCTGCTGTACAATCTCATGATGTGAGTTGATAATTCCAATACCCTTCAAATGGGTAGTATTCAAAGCAATAATTGGACGAAGTCTCATGATAAAAGTTTAAAAGGCTAAAAAAACTGACACATCTGACTGTAAACAGCACTCTTTTGCACGGTGGATCGAAAAGTTGCAGTTTATTGGAAGATTACATATTAATCTGAGGCGAACTCATGACAAATACAGTACAGGAGTAGTTTTCTAAGCTAGTGCTGTTTAACCTCAATCTCAAAATCTGGCCCAAAAGAGCATTTGTCGGGAACTAAATACTACATGTATTAGTACATTAGCATTTGTACTATTAGTACAAAAGCACCTTTTAGAAGTTTAAATCAACTCATACGTTATATCATAATCATTCATAGTACTTAAAATCCCCAAACAAAGTGTACTAATCATTCAGGAATACCACCATTTTTCTAAATGTACGAACATGCAGTGCAACAATCGGCAATTCTGTATTCCATTTTGGTGCATATTTTACATCTTTCTCCCCTACTCATCTTAAAACATCATGAAAGCATGAACTTTATATTAAAAATGGAAAAATAGAAATGTAGATTTTCTGATATTGTGATTTGGTTACATGCATGCATGTATCTCTACAAATGGAAAATCAGGACTGAGAATTTAGGCTTAAAAAGCCTGACCCCTTGGTATCTTTACTAGAAAGTATCCTGCATCCGCCAAATCCACCTATTGTGTCATGCACAACAATTTTGGAGTCGGTGAGTGCTCAGTATGTACGGTAGGTATCCTGAATCCATCAGAATCCCCCAGTACCAATAGGCTGACAATCCTCAATCCATCAAAATCCCCGTGTTTTCAATATGGAGGTATCCTGAATCCACCGAAATACTCCAAAACAGGGGTATGGGTTTTGATAGATTCAGGATGGTTAGGGTTAATACTCGCGGAACAAGAATTCATCTTATTGATGCAATATCAACACGAATCCTGAAACCACAAATCTCCAGTATGTCGGTTACACCTCTATGTTCCGACACCCCTATGTTCCGACTGCACATATTCCTATTCCTAACCCTAACCCTAACCGGGAGTAACACAATCTAGGTTGTCGGAACATAGGGGTGTCGGAACATAGAGCAGTCACCAGTATGTCATGCACAAAATCATGTCTCACAGTATTTTGGATGGATTTGAGACCGCAAACACGGGTGACTCGACTGCAAAGTGGGCGCCTCCGCCACAAACCAGGCAACGAGCGACTATTTTGGTGGGGTTAAGCTCTGGGCAAGCAGGCAGATTCGGTCACGCTTAACTGCTCTCCACATTATTTGTGCAGTGACTCTGTGTGTGACACATTTACTTTAACACTTCTTATCTCGTCACCTGAAACTGACCAACAGGGTTTTACATATTACTCTGAATATCGACTTCCCAATAGGAGGATTAAGGTGGATTTTTCGTAGCCGTCTACTTCTACGTACTTGTTTTAGGAAACACTTTAACATTAGTACAATTTAACATTAGTACTACGATTGCTGCCTTCATGATATTAATATGTAAGATTAAACAACACATTCTCTTCAGTTGTACATTGAACATGAACTATATTGGCTTATATGGTTTACCCATTTTGTAATTGTCAATGGCTTTCTAAACTACATGTGTAGTCTTGAAGCAACAATCAAAAGTCAACCAGTTCAATCCAGCAAAATTCACTACATGTATTTACAGTAAACTTTGGCCAAGTTGGCACTCTCGGGACCCGGAAATTTGTGACGACTTAGGCGAATGCCGACATCTGCTGTAAGTCGTCATTTTGCTGACTTACATGAATGGCCATTTTGCACATAGATTTCATTGCACTAATTGGCTTCGATTTACCCTGGTTTATCTCCTTAATGCTTGAGTTGATTCCAGCAAATCAATCCTCGAATTTTATCATCACATGTACAAAATAGTAATACATTGTACATGCACATACTATGTACGTGTACATGTTACGAATTAAATGCATGTGCGGTATTGAATGCATCACTGTATCATGCAATAAGACGACCCCCAAAATGGACAGAGCATGATGCAGTGCAGTAGTAAAACCCCTTGGCTTGGCTGTTCAGCAACACCAATGCATGCATGCAGCGATCAACTGGGCTGTGCCGGCCAAACTACTTTTCACTCGACACTTCTTGCCAACTGCAGTGCAGGAAGTCGATGCCAATGCGTGATTTTTTTAATGCCGACTTACACAAAGGATTTTGTTACGCTTTTTATGGAAAGGGGACCGAGAGTAACACGACGACTTGAGCGATGTGGCGACTTATAAAAGCCGACTTAGAAATAAAAAATTTAATGGAAATGCATTACAGACAATTGGGACTTTAGTTAGACGACCGACTTGAGTGATTTGACGAGTTGTACGATGTCCACTTGGCCGGAGTTTACTGTACTTTTTTTACAATAAAATTGAAAGCTTCCTTTGAATGATTACAATTGAAGAGGTGGAGGCAATCTTCTGCGGTTCTTTACCCAAACCAACAAAATCCAATGCTGCATGTATCTGCAGAGTTGGCAGATTAATCACTCTTCTTGAACAACACCAACATGGATGCGGTGCCAGGCTGTATTGAGTAGCCCCCTGACATTCCAGATACCTTTCATTGTATCTGGCTGGACATTGTGGGAGGAATCGATGGCCTTACAGCAGATATCTAGCTTGCCGCCGTGATCCTTTGGGATGGGAATTTCAGCCTCCCAAAGAGTCCAGGCCCAAACCCTACTGATTTTTTGGCCTGCGTCTTGTAGCTCGGCCACGTGCCATTCCTTACCCCCGTCAACTGATACGTCCACCCGAAGGATGCCCCGTCCCCCTCCGCTCCAGGCATATCCCTTGATGGTAACCTTCTCCTCATCGACGTCGACTTTGCTTCCATCCCTCGGTGTACAGATGGCTGACTGGACGGGGTACTCCTGGATAGCAGGTGCTGTCTTGTAGTCAAGCTGTCCGAAGTCTACCGAGGGGTTGAAACTCTTGTAATCATTCTGCTGCCAGTGGCTTGGGCTTTCCTGGTCACTGGCGACAATCTTGTACAGCCATTTGACACTGCGGGCACCGATGTTTCCAGGAATGATCACCCTCAGAGGACAGCCATGATCAGCCGGGATATCGGTGCCATTCATCTTGTAGGCTACTAGGACATCCCGGAAGGGATTCATGGCTACTGAAAATGGGATGGAGGAGCCATAGTGTCCACCACTGGCATCCTTGTCCAGACCCTCAAACTGAATGTGAGCGAATTTGGCCTCGTCCTCCTCTGTCAGCCCAGCTTGAAGGAGAAGGTCTCGCAGCTTCACGCCCGTCCACTCTGCAGTACTGATGGCCCCATACCTCCAGGACAAACCTTTGACGGTCTTGTAGCCAGACATTTGGCTTCGGCGATTGCCGGCACACTGCATGGTGGCCATGATGGTGTGCTCCTTGAAGTTCTTCTTCAGGTTGTCCATAGACAAGTTGATGGTCTTCTTGCCTGGAACCTCAACACGGAGCTTGAAATTCTGCATGTCACACTGGGGTACAGGAAGGTGGTTCCTTACAAAGAACAGCTCATTTGGGGTGACGAAACTGTCCACCAGTAGGCTAGGTGGCGGCTCAGCATTGAAAGGTTTCTCAGAGTTGACACGGAGAGCTGGGTGACGGTAGGGATCATTGGCGAACGGATCACTTAAATCCTTGTGCTTGATCTTGTCAGCGTCTTGGTAGTTGCCAATGCGATACTCTTCCAAGATCTCAAACACTTCATCAGACTTGTGCACTGCATACAGTGCCCAGAATGGCTCAAGTGACCCACCTAATATATACAAAATAAAAGACGACAACATAAAGTGACAATGAATTATCAACCGGTTTTCACATGATCCAGTGAATGAAGGGTAATTAAATGCATGCAGTTAGACGTTTCAATACTTTACGCCAATAGTCTGTTTTAGTTGTAGTGGGGAATCTCTTGTTCTTGTTAGAGATACAACATGTATAGATATTCACCAATGGTTGTGACTTGTTTTTGAATTTTTTTTGGTAACATTCATACTATTGCTGAACATCAGTTTCTGTGTTTCTGTAGGCCATCTACTCTCAAGGATACATAAATGTAAACTGTACATTTATGTGTGTGTGTACTTTCATTTCAATGTTCAACTGATGTGACTCCATCATTTCTGCAGATAAAAGTTTTGTCACTCATCTTTTACCTGATATGCCTGAATAATTGGCAGCATCCATTATACATGTATATAAATCAAAAGCCAATCAGCTGTTCAATTAATCCAAAATATGACAAAAAGGGAAACGATTAATCAAATGAAAAAAAAATTGCATACTTGCGGGCCTATTAACTACAAACCCTCCCTCTCTGGCTGGCAAATTCAACAAAGCCAACCCAGGCAGCAGTCACAATAAGTCAAGTGATTGTTTTTAACAATTGAGTGCTCTTTTCCCACATAAAGCAAGTTTGACTGGCTGTGACCGTTATGAAACTTGATACAGCTATGCTTTGACTGTAGAAGATTAATAAGCCAGCTGTGCCTACCAGTTACTTGCTTTTGTCTGTTGATGGAATTTGACTGTCACAGTGCCCACAAGAAATATGATCTGATTGTTGGTGACTAAGCCTGTGTAAAAGGCATTGCAGGGGAAGAGGATTGAATTTTTAACTATTCAAACAAAAGGAGAGTTAGCAGGTTGCATCATGTTGTATCATTTTGGTGCAAAGTATGTCTTCTTAACTCTAAAACTATGTCACTGCCAGCCTATTATGTAGAGAGGTAATTAAGACCTTACAAGTCATTAAAGGTATAGTCCATCATTTGTAATTTGTGCATTTTGTTCGTTTGAAGCAATAAAAGTGCTCAAAATCTAAAGAAGGGTGCTGAACAAATAACCTGATGAAGTTTCAGATCAGCTTCAGCTGTATATTTCGAGAAAAACAACATTCTAGGATCTCGATTTCAAATCAAAACTTGCTGAATCATGTTTTGAATTGGGCCTGAATTCAGAGTCCGTGACACGTTCTCCCTAGCCTACTGCAGCTATGCGATGTCGCGCACCGATCCGACGAATTATAGCAGCCACGCGCGTGTGTGCGTCGTGTCAATGCTTGCGCGCGCTTCGCCGAATAAAAAAACGAACTTAACAGACATTTCCAACGGTGCTTCTTAAGACGCACCGTTGGAAAAGGCCTTTTTTTCGTTGATTTCTTCAAAATGACAGCTTGCCAGAAAGAGTAATTACACAGGCAGTTTAGTTCCCTTACTATCTTTCAACCAAGTATGTTTTTCAACAATAATTATGCCAGTTACTTTTTGGATAGCTGCAAATGATGGACTCCGGCTTTAAGTATTAAGTCAAGTAGCAAGCTGTTGAAATTAACTTTGACAAAGGCGTTCCTTTGTTCATACCCCACTTCATCTGATCTGACTTGTGATTTGACTCACTTACTGCAACAATGAAATCTCACCTGCCGCCAGCCAAATCTTGCCTCCTCCTGGGTGAGCCTTCATGAATGAGGTCACATCGTACACGCCATTCTTGTAGGTCATCCAGATACCCTTGTCTGGTGTCTTGTGCTTGGCCACTTCCTCTTGGCTGTACTCAGGCAGGCCTTTGATCGGCAAACCTGTTTCATAATGATGCAAATTTTTGCTGTGCATTATTACTACCCCTATTCATTTTGATCATAAATCATTCCTCGTACCATCTCAGATCCCTGGGGAAGGTAGGGAATAAACATGTACAGCTTGATGCTGCCATTTTTTAGGTGTAACGGCAAATTCAAACACAAGCGGAGAATGTGAAATTAAACATAGGGTAACTAGAGGTTTTACTAGCCTTGGTCAAGCAATCATCTGTGTTCTTCTGATGATCGATGACTGGTCACTAACATAAACACTAGCTGCGCGATATACACTCACTGTACAAATTTATCTCATCTTTATTTGCATACGAGGTCGTCGCTGGAAATCCAGCGACAAACTAAAGTAAAACATAAGCCAAAGCAAACCGTTGTCGCATGGCGTTTGGTCGGCACCAACTGATTTGCGTATTGCAGCCTGGCCACATGAGGTCGCTGTTTGCGCTTTGGACAGTGCATAACAAAAGGCTGTCGAAGAACACCTTGCCCAAGGCTGAGGTTTAAGAAGGTTTCACTTTTTTTTAGGGGGTACCTCAAGGATCAACCTCAAATTGTCACTTGTTTAACTTTGTCTTCTTCCCAAACCAACTTTGTCATCACAGGTACCCATTTCGCAGACTGTACTCGATGGCAACACGCAACTTGACAGAAAATTTTCTTTAGTTAAAAAAGTTAGAGACTGCTTGTTCTCTATTGCTAATATTCCTAAATGTCGAAGGCAGGGTAGGCAAACGTCAAAACAGCATTTTTAATTTAGCGTTTCAAGGTGCCCCATCTTGTTTTGTTTGTTCTTAATTCTGAAGCAACTTCAGATCTGAAATGAATAGCAATTTTTACCAGCTTTTTCTGCAGCACTGAGAGAGTCTCCAGCCGACTTTGTGGTCTTTGCAGTGGCACACTCAGAGTTGTTGACAAACTTTGTGTAGGCAGTCAGACCAATCCCTGTAATAGAAATTAAAGAAATCAGAGTTTAATCAAATTAAAAAAAAAACATAGTCTTTGATAAACGGTAAGATTTAATTGAAGATAGTGGATATTTTGCCGGAGGTAATGACGGCAAACTAACGATCACTAAAGGTTTGCCGGCGGCAATCCATATCAACAGAGGGCGCTGTACTCTTTAAAATAGGGCTGAATTATAAGATGTATTAAATTCCCACCAAAATTTGTGTAGCACGTTTGGTGTAATGGTTAAGCAAAGGCTCTAGTAAGCGGGATGACTCGCGTTCGATTCCGACCGCACCACATTTTAAAGTTTTTTTTTTCTCATCCCCAAATAAATAAGAATATTCTTCTTTTCTTATTTTAACATGTCTCAAACATTTTTTGCAGAGTATTACATTTTCTTTTTCTGATTTGTGGCTGTGGAGGATTTTTTTAAAAGGGAAATAAAGTCCGAAATTATAAAATGGTCTGAATCCCATCTTGTGAATACGAGGTAACAACGATAATTTTGGCATGGAGCCAGACTAAAACTTGTCACCGGAAAATGTTTAAGTACAAAAAAACAGTAACTGCGCATGTTCAGTGCATATCCGGCAAACTAACGTTTACTAAAGGTTTGCCGTCTCCGGCAAAATATACACTGCCTTAATTGAACTAGCTCAAGTGGGAAACCCTGGCTCTATCCTGAAAATTTGACGGTAAGAGCTGGCGAGAAATCTACGTTATCAATCTGGAGTCTCAGAGATTGGTTCTAGATCCCTCCATTATTGCTTCCACTAGCATAGCCACCAAACTCACTTGAGTAGTACTTGTAACGTCGAGAATATCCATACTAGTACACAAGTCTTATTCCTTTCATACAAGGTTAAAGGGAATATACAACATTTGCAAAAATCGAAAAATAAAACTACCAAGTTTTTACGAAATACTTTACTAGGATGTTGGTAAATGAGAGTATGAAGCATCCTGTAAAATTATGGCACCTGGTGTGAAGTCATATTCAAGAAAATAGTATTTTTGTATACATTTCCAACAGTGGTCGGCCGACCACCGTTGGAAAAACCTAACTATTTTTCAACTACTGATCCAAATTTACCATTTTTTCAGTCCAAATTTAGTTTGCTATTGGTTACATGTTCATGAACAGGTGCAGGCAGGCTAGACAGGTTCCCTTACCTTACAATTTTCCGGCATCTATAAATATTGATCTATTTCATCTTTAGTGGAGTCAGGGAACCAGACTGTTTGAACATTTTTGTTTTTCTTGGTTTTTCCGGCATTTTCAAACACAAAACTTCAAACATGTTAGTGTAACAATATTTGATCTATGTACTAACCCCTCAAATAGCTCATTTCTGAAAATTACAACAAAAGCCAATGATGTACATTCCCTTTAAGGTTTACGAGTAAAGTAATAAATCTAGAGAAAGTAAATAGGGTAATAAATCTTAATAAGGTACAGCCAGAAGTGACCGTCCACCAGGCCCTTACTTTTAGGACCCCGTTCCTATATAGGAAGGGAAAGACTCGCCAAAACAGTTGACTAAATGACACTCAAAATCGACATTCTGATATTTCTTGACATCTTGGCAATGACATCTTCTTGAATATCAGTAGGTTTAATTTTGTGGAAAGAGGGCAGGGCTTTGATTTTAGAGGGAAATTGAGGGGTAAAAGACGACGCTGACAACCAGAAAACAGACTCAAAAACCAAGATGGCAAACGTGAGAGCTTGATGCAATGAAAGCTCAATGCCGATTATAATAATAATAATAATAATAACTGTATTTATATAGCGCTTTTTGCCAGAGGATACAAAGCGCTGGGGGAGAATGCAACCAAAGACAGGCAAATGAAGTATATGAACATATGAGACCCATTATGTAGCACCTTTTTGCTAGGTGCTGCGGCGCATAATTGCTGCCACTGCCAGAAACACCGGGGCAAACCCCTTCTCTTAGCGACAAGTGTTACTGGGTTCTTTAACGTACATTACACAACACATGGGACCTACGGCTTTACGTCGCATCCGAAGGACGAAGCAATAATGGTAAAGTGCCTTGCTCAAGAGCACAAGCACCATGTTCCCACGGTCAGGATTCGAACCCGTGTACCACGGCACACGAGTCGAACACCGTAACCATTGGACCACAGCGCCCCACAGCGATTGGCTGATAAAAAATAAACATCTTATTTATTTTTTTCAGCAGCCAATCAGCATCGGGCTTTCATTATGAAGCGCTTTCACTCGTGTAGTGAGAACTACAACATGCACGTCTGACTGCAAAAAAAGGTAGGAAAGTCACATTTTCTTTGAAAGTGCTTTCAAAATTACAACTAACATGAGTTTATATGAAGAAAAAAGACTGCATTAGCCTGCAAAAGTCATTTTGGTACTGGACAGTCATCTGCAAAAGTCAGTTTTGAATAGAACTCGTAAAAAACAGAGGTGTCCTAAAGATAAGAATTACCAAGAATGCGGAAAAAGAGACAGCGGTTCACGACTAAATAAACTGTGAGCAGGTGAGTGTGAGTCATAAACACTGCGCAAAAATAATACTTAAAGGGAATATACAACATTTGCAAACATCGAAAAACAAAACTACCAAGTTTTTGCGAAATACCTTAATAGGATGTTGGTAAATGACAGTCTAAAGCATCCTGTAAAATTATGGCACCTGGTATACTGTCATTTTCAAGAAAAGTGGTATTTTTGTATCAATTTCCAACGCTGATCGGCCGATCAGCGTTGGAAAGAACTGGCTTTTTTTCAAATACCGGCCCCAATTGACCATTGCACTTGTTTGCAATCGATTACAAACCTATGAACGGGTACGAGCCAGCTAGACTGGTTCCCTGACCTTACAATTCCCCAATGTATGTAAACTGCTCTGTTTCTTCTTATATGGAGTCAGGGAACCAGACTACAGGAAAATGATCGTTTTTCTTGGTTTTTATAGCATTTTCAAACCAAAACCTTCAAAAAGTCAGTGCATCTATATTTGCTTTATATTTCCAACCCCCCAATTCCATCCATCATGTCCATTTCTGAAAATTACAGCAAAAGCAAATGATGTATATTCCCTTTAATAATTAGTCACTTTTTCACTTACTTTCACTATTGTCACTTTGTTTATTAAAAGAAAACATTCAATTCTCAAATTCGTTCGTTTCTCACCACCAAGTAAAAGAGCACCCCCGACAAAGAACCTCGACCTAGTTCCCCCAGCACCGTCAACATCAGTGGACGAAAAGTTCTGCGAATGCGATCGTCCCGAAGTCGAAGATTCGCGCTGCACGTTCGACGTGGATACCCGAGCAACAGCAACAGGTCTTGTTACCGTTACCAATTGTTTCGTGAGGCGGCTCACGCTAGAACCTAGGGCAAACCTGCTGAGGGTTAGAAGGGCCATTTTTAGGGTTGAAATCAAAGATTTGCAAGTTGGGATCGCCAAATCCTCCCCTCTTTCCCAAACGTCGACACACACGTCATGCACGCGCACGTACACAAGTAACGCTAGCTTGGTGCCGTTCTCCTTGCTTACACTGTTCAAAGGGGTTTCTACGTAGGAAATGCGTCTACGAACACTAGAAACCATACAAAGGGAACTCTAAAAATAATCTTAGTGGCTCAACAGAGGGCCGGGCGCTTCAAATTTCTACCATTTCAGATCTGCTGATTTTTTTCTGGCGCGCGCGTAGCCTTGGTCAATGCTCTCGTCGTTATTCGTCCCGTATGCGGTCAATCGTCGGCTATGCACATGCATGTAAAAATACAGCGCGAACAGCGACCACATGCGGCCACTATTTTTTTATGCAAATCAGTTGGGGACGATCGAGAGCCTTGGTTCAATCGTCGGCAAAAGCATATGTTTTTCTTTACTTTGCGCTAGATTTCCAGCGCACGACCTCGTATGCGAATTCAGATAATGTAGGCGGGGCACCACGAATTGACACTAACATCAAACAATCAATATTTTACGATTTCGATTTTTTTCCTGATTTGTGATTAATTACACATAATCTATCACCTCAAGAAGTTACTAAACACATAGTTAATTAGTTTTGTCAAAACATTAATTAACATTAATGAACATTTGCAACTTAATAGGTCAAACCGGAAAATGCGTTTTCACGAAGTGTACTTTACCATTCTTTTGCATGTAAACTGCCTGCACACTACGCGTCAAAAACGGGTTTTGCGTTTTCACGAAGTAACACAAATGTCACGTGATACGCGCGACTCACTTCTGGCGTCATCACGAAGTAGCGCTAACCCATTAGCTAATACACATGGTTAGCGTCACTTCGTGAAAACTCGAACAGCGCGTATTCTGATTTTAGAGTTTTTACGAAGTGACCTTAAGGTTAATTAGTTGATAACTCATTAATATTATTTGTTTTTAATAAAAATCATACATAAACGTGACATTCAAGATCCCAGATTTCAGACAATGTAAAAAAATATGAATTTTGAGGCTAATACGATGTTCAGATCACCGTTTCAAAATCATCACCAACTTAAATCGCTTGTATCTCGAAACACACATTTTCCACTTCGCGGGGTTAAGGTCACTTCGTGGTGTCGGTGACGATATGTGGAGTGTCCAATCACACCTTGGTAAATCCGGACGTCATCAAATTATTTGCAGCTATTCCGCCTTTTGCGGACGTGACAGGAACCACAGTTTTTGTGCATTGGTGCCGTGTGCAGAGACACACAATGTGTACGTGCATGGATTATGTACGGGTGCCACGTTTCACTATGCAAGTTTCCACGCAACGATCGACCAATAAGAAAACGACATTTAAGGTCAGCTAAGGCTATTAACATAATGAGCACCACCCCCAAAAAATCACATGGACGATTGAACCAAGGCGCTAGATCAGGTCCAACTGATTTGCATAAAAATAGTGGCCGCGTGAGGTCGCTGTTCGCGCTGTATTTTTAATGCACTGCATAGACATAATTATGACTGCATGCATAGCGCTAGCGAAGATATCGTTTACCGCGCTACGGCCGGATGAATAACAACTAGCGCCTTGACCAAGGCTAGCGCGCGAGGGGTGGGACTGGAGGGCAACCCATAATGCGGGTTTTAACAATGAAAAGCTCATTCTTGCCTTTCCGAAATTCTGATTGGGGATGACGGGGGGGGGGGGGGGGGCACAGGTCTCGAGGGGGGAGGCCGGGATGGGGGATGGGCGAGGCGATGAAAAGGGGCGCGATATTTTTCCGTTCGCATGGGGGTATTACGTTGAGTTGCAAGTCAGGTTCTCGGACTTTATTTTCCCTTGAAAAAAATCCTCCAAACCACATATTGGTAAAAGAAAAATGTTCCAAATGACTAACAAACCTTTTTAAGAGAAAAAAGAAATAATAAAAAAAAAAATCCGATGGGAATTGTACCGTCTGACATGTACACAAGAAAGTTATTAATCCGTAGTGTGATCTCGCCGAATTATGGTACATGTATGTCTCTTTATCTCTCTGTATTTTTCTTCAACATTGGCTTACAGAGTCTGATGCACCATAGCTTATAACATGGCTTAGGCCCAAAAAAAAGTCTCCGGTTTCTGGTATGCGCACGCGTCGCCGTAGCCATGCGCGTCGGCAAAATGAAAAAGGTTTTTTTTCAATGAAAGATGATGTCTCAAAACCGCCAAACTCACTGGTTTGACTGGAATCCTGCTGCTGCACAATTTTAACGTGTTTTTAGATTGGGTTATGGTCGAGAATAAGCTTTATGTGGCCTCTCTGGACTCCCATATATTTGCACTAAGTTTAGTCGGGCACCATTTGCTGTCATCAGCCGACATTTGAAGCAAAAAAATCAGGTAAAAAAAAAAAAGAAGCCGCGCCGCCGCACCACTTTTTGGGCAAGCTCCATACCAGAAACCGGAGACTTTTTTTTTTTGGCCTTATACTCGGCACAGCATCTATATATATAAGAGAGAGTTTAACTCGGCCTCCGAGACGATGTTTGCTCATGAAAGGATCCCAGACCGCGGGCTCCCGCGGCGCCAAAATCGCTCCACGTCCGTGAAAAAATGCGGAGGGTGTCTTCCGCCGGGTCGGACACTTCGGGTCGTCCTGATTTTCCCGTACGGACCGGCGATCCGTTTCGTCGATTTTTCGTGACTGCGTTTAACGCAGGAATTTGCCGTCGTATGCGCTTTCACGTTGACTGTCTGTCCGCCCCCTGTGCTGGCTTTTTCTTCGTGTCTAGACTGTGCGAGGTCAGCGAGGTCAACGTAGGGATTTCGTTTACGTGTTCTACTCGGCCGTTCTGCAAAAGTATTCACCAAATGGTAGTATGGGGTGACCTTGGCAAAATATTTTTTCTCCATGGTGCGTGGCCACCAAGAGTCCCTATTGTTTCCTGTGCTTTGCTTGCCGCCCCTGCGACGAGTGCAACGAATGCTCAGAAGGACTAACATTAGTATGCCTTGCGCGGTCTGACCAATCGAAAGTCTACACTGCGTAGTATTTCCGGGCTATGCAAAACTGTCCATGGCAACGCGTACTGCAGCCTGCTCCACACCCTGCAAACGAGGTTGGGTCTACGGTGCTCGCTATTTGAAGCCCAAGCATGTGACGTCGCGTGATAGAGTGCTGTTGCTTCCATAATGTGTTTACAGCTCCATGCTTCCACCACCAAGGCTGAGCATTGTGAGTTCGCTGCCCGCCACGTATAATTCAGTGTCGCGTTATAATTTCGGGGGCCTGTTTGGGGTCAACGAAGGATCGATGCATTAATTGCTTCAAATATCGCGATCTTAAAACGAAGTCACAAAAAAATCGACGAAAAAGTGTCCGACCCGGAAGAAGACACCCACATTTTTCCACGGACGTGAAGCCGCGGTCTCGGATCCTTTCAGAAGCAAACATTTCTCGGAGGCCAAGTAAAACTTGCTCTTATATATAGATGGTTGAACCAACTTGAATAAAAGTTGAATCGCAGACGGTCTCGCAAATTGTAAGAAGTTCAAGTTTACGTTTGTTGAAGAGTCCAATACTGAAACTTAATTATGACCTTCCTCCATGATTCAGACCGTTTGTAATTTTTTGGTAACACTCAACATTTTCATTTTAAATGACACCTTCACGTTTTATTGCATTATGATTTATTGTCAAACTGTACAACCAGCCTTCGCCTGTGTACTACAGTAACCTTTTCACTACGTTTTCCAAATGCGACTGCCTCACAAAAAGCCAATTTAACAGACCAACGGCAACATTTACAGACAGTTGCCATGGTACATAATTATCATGTGCGTAAATCGACGGGGGACAGGGGAACCCCCCCCCCCCCCACACACACACACACACAGATTTTGAGGGGGACATTGTTTGGTCTCCCCCCCCCCCCCCACACACACTTTTTCTTCCCCGAATAAAAATATTGTAGCCTACAATAATGATTCTATTGCTCAGAATACATGTAGCTGATTCAATTACTCAAAACTCAAAACTTTCACAGATGATCTTTTGCTCAAATTGGTTTTAGTGATCAGAAATTGCCTCAGATCACACCACAGAAATTGCTTTTCTTTAACTTTAATATTGAGCAATAATCGCTTTAACTAACTTATCTAATTCAATCCACTAAAGTCTATAATATATCATAGTCTATAATATATCATAATCAACTTGATTCAACAACTACAGGGAAAAACTTACCAACTGTGTGGAAACTTCTCAATAATCTTAACTAACTGGCTAACATCTTGAAACTAGACCCAACTTTTGGTGCTTCGAACTACAAGCTTGACAATGAATACGTGGCACTTGTGCCCTCGGTCTTATACAGACTGCCCTTGACCTCTGGGTCGTGACCATACTGGGCCTGCTGGACGGTCACTTCTGGCTGTACCTTATTCAGATTTATTACCAGTTTACTTTCTCTAGATTTATTACGTTACTCATAACCTTTAACCTTGTATGAAAGGAATTAGACTTCTCGACGTTGCAGGAATCAAACTCACGCCATCGGATGTGTAATCCAATGTAGTATCCATGACATTTTAAACATTATACTGTTGCATATAATTCTATATATAATAGCGAGCATGTGGTATGAAAAAGAAAATCGCGGCTGGGGCCGGGTTTAGTATTACTATATTAGGCTGCTGGCAGCTGAAGGCGACAGAGGTATCATTATGCAATCTGAGTGTAACCTAAAGCACTTGAATGGAATTTATTTATTTATTTATTTATTTGCAACATCCAACAGCAGAATAAAAACAAATATATTCCAATAAAAATAAAATCATTATTTAAATAAAAAGAATTAATAAAACTAAATATATATTTAAAAAATACATATAAAAAAAGATAATTAATTAATGAACAAAGTAAAAAAGACAAAAGAAATAAAATAAACTGGCCGGGGGGGGGGGGGGGTGACTGGGGGGGGGGGACATTACCGGATTAAGATAACGTAACCCAGAGGGAAGGAAAACATTAAATTACTGTTAAAACAAACGACATTACTTGGGAGGGGGATAGTGTAACTAAAAAGACAGGATAACATCAGTTTGGACACAGAAATAAAAAGATACAAAAATAAATCCATGAAAATAACCAAATAAGATTAAAAATAACGCTAGTATAGTTGTAAACGATGGCTTTCATAGAGGATCCTCAAAATTCAATTTTATTAGTGTTGACCCTATTTTGCACTTCTCAGCGAAATTCTGAAAATTATGATATGGACACATTCTTCTTTCGGGAATTTTTTTTCTTGGGGGAGGGGTGGGCAAGAGCTAGAGGGGGTGTTAATACTCAGAGATGGGGGACCTAGTGGCCCCGTCCGGATTTCACCTTGTGTAAAGATCCGCCTTAATGCACAAGGGGCGTTAATCAAAATGTTGGGTTGCACGACATCCAACACTGAGAGATTCTCTGTTGGATGTCGTGCAACCTTACATTTTTTAGGCCTTCAGTTTTCTACATGGCGGTAAATCATACACAATTCCTGTCCATTTGTTATTTGCCACTTGCACGGAATGTGTCCGGGTTCATTGTATTGGTGGTCGGACGTGTTGCGATGTACAGGAATCACATAGGTTTACAAGTACAACTTTTTCCGACAAAGATGTTTCAGAGAGAAGAACTATTTAGTGTGAAAAATTATTATGGACCAGGGACAATGGGTACATTAAGTACTTTGTGATGACATGCGACTATAACAGAGACTTGACATTGGGGGTACAGTTGCAGAAAAAAGGAACAATATTAAGACCAATATTGTGTACCAAGGATCAGTAAAGGAAAGTAACGAAAACGTATATTCTTAAAATAAATTTCAACAAAATGAAACAGTTCATGTAATAATGTAAAGGACCTCGGAAGAAAAGCGCCCCTGCTCGACGACGCCGCAATTTGGAGAAGACAAAACGCTGTTTTTAACTGATCGTCAGGTGAAACCAATGTACCTCAAAATGAATCTCAAGTCCCCCCCCCCCCCCCCCCACCTGGCCCAGTTAATGGGAGACTATTGAGACGCTTGGTGGCAGCAAACACACTGGAGTTGCGTAATTTTGTGGCATGCGCACATATCATAATATAATTAAGCAAGCGCCTCAAAAGTCGCCCATTTTAATAAGGGCGAAAACATTATGCGCCCCAACAAAAGCATAGCCACAAGTGAAGCATTTTACAGTTGATTCCCCGTGCTGTTCGACAATTACAATTGTTCGACATACAACTTCGAATTATTGGCTGCCAGATTCATTAGAATTTTATTCTAATGAAACTGTTACGATCTTAACGAGACACCATGTAGTATCACATTTCATGTTAATATTAACAAATTGGAAAGGAAATTAATATTTTCGAGAAGGCGTGGACGAATGATCGCGAAATCACGTACTGCACGTTGTGAATGACAACACCAAGTACGCGATATAAATCCATTTCTAGCCAATTGCGGTATCGAATCAGGATGCAGGAAGGAAGTTTCTTATCCAGGGCTTACTATTGGAAACAAGGTTGGAAATAAAGTAAGCACTGGGGACGAGGTTGTATATACCACAAGGATAGTCGAGTCCATCATATTCCTGCTATAATAGTCGATCACAAGTTCTCCAGTCCTGATTCAGATCACAAGCTATTCAAACGAGTTTCGACAAAAGGCATTTCTTTGTTATTGTTCATCCGCTGTCACTTGTAACTGGAATGGACTTGATTTAGGCCTTGTGACTGGATCATTGGACTCGACCGTGGATATACATCTCTGGCAGTGGTACGGACCGGGGCCAGTCTGCTCACAAGGCAGATCTGTTTGTGCCCAACAAAAGCCATTTTGTTTCAGACTACGTTGCAGACGTTCAAAAAGGGAAATTGTGAGGTTTTTAAAAGTTGAAACAAACTCTACAAGTTGAAAATTTAGTAAGAGAATTTTTTTTCGATGTTGTTGAAGAGCACGGGGAACACAACTTTAAACCGAGTGGATCATGAATGTCAATTGGGAGTTGTGAGCTGACTTCTTCATGGAGCAGGCGTGCAAAGTGTGTGACTGTAGATGGGGTGTGTTTAAGTGATAACACCGCTTTAAACATTCATCCCCAAATACTGGAAAACAAGCCTCTATTTCAATCAACATGCAGCTAGCTATTTGAAGGCCGTGCGCCCTTATGATTTTTTTTAGTCTAAAAAAAAGACTGCATTGCTTCGCCCTCTGCTCCATGCACTACAAGTCCCCCCCCCCTCCCTCCACCCCCAGCTTTGCTGCACACTCGCTGCCTGGCTTCTTGACTAGTAAACGAAGCTAATAAACCGATGAGAAAGTATTGTGGTTCTTCTGTCCAGACACATTATTTTCTTCGCGATAAAAACAAAGTGAGTGATTATTTATTATCAGTACCACCTGAACAGTTTTATGGGATATAGGACTGCCAGTCGGAGTTGAAGACGTGTGAAATTGTATTGGGCCCGTCGGCAAGGCCGCGCGAGAAGTAAAATTGTGCATGCATGGGGATGCATGATGGGGGATGACTAAAATAAAAAAATTGCCCGCCCGTAGAAATTCGAAAGGGGGGGGGGGGGACAACGCCCCTTAACCTTATACCAACCTTACTCCCTGTTTCAATCCTATTGAATACATTTTGGTTGTTGGGAAGTGGTGTCAAAAAATTAGGAAAATCTGCGCTTTTATGAAAACAAGATCTCCAAATTGATTGTTTCCATTTTTTTATTCTCCAAAATATCTGTTTCATATCACGGTTAAGAATGACGCCATGCACTTCTTTTTTCGATTTACTTATTTCCAGTCAACCAATAAGGCGTACCTCTTATGGAAGAGGTTTATAATGCAAATATTTGTGTTGTTGAAAAAAAAGTCAGCCTGGTTCCACTCCCTCCCCCCTTTTTTTTTACTGAATGAACTTTTCATTGTGGTCAACCGAAAAAGTTCACCCCAAGTGGAAATTGGTTATGACAGGGCAGGGACATTGGGGTGATGGCGGTAAACGAATTCATCGAAAAGGCCACGGGAAGGACCAACGGCGAACCCAGAAAATTATTTATATCAACGGCATTATTCACCTTGCCAGAAGGGTGCAATAGCTAATGACTGAGCGACCTTATAAGTCTGTCCGAAGTTGAACATTATTGCTATGTGGCAAATAACATCAGATGTTTCCACAACGCGACAGGTGGTCAATTTTTCCATTTAGGGGATAAATTGAAGCGAATAAGCGGACGACCTCGCCTCATTCTGCGACTGAGGTAATCTTTCACAGTACGTAACTAATGTCGTTTTGACAGACTAGTGTCTGGTCTAATCGCCCGGGGTGCTGAAGCGGTAGACTGCCGGTATGAGGACGGGTCGGGTGTGACCCACCACCCGGGGAATGTTTGTTCTGCTTTAGCCCCGATCTTTGCGGGGTTGCGATGTTTCCCCTTGTCCTTGCCACGACGGTGTGATGTTTTGAACCCCGGTTGAGACATCGTATCAGCCTTCAAATCAAATCAAATCAACGTTCTCCCTTAACGAGGTGCAGCTTCATTTTTGTCCCAAACCCTTTGACCAAAATTTGAACCGGTTTTGAAAGGGGTTTCCTCACGAAAAGGGAAGCATGGAATGGGACACAGAGGGTAATCTCCATTCTTCACAAGGTGCAGATGATCCAAGTGAAATGAAAAGAAACTGCAGGTTTTTCCCCCAAAGTAGCAATAGCATGTGAATCAAGCGTAACTTGGAAGAAGGAAAATTTCGCCAGTCGTAAAAATGTAGCCCAGTATTTTTTTTTGTGGGGGAGGGGGGGGGGAGATCCAGGGGCACATGCGCCCACTAAAGGGCCCCCTTTTTTTCCCAACCCTAATTGTCGCGGTCAACAAGTTCGATTTAAAAACTATTTTCATTCTGCAAACTCAGATAAGAATATTTCATTCAATGGAACAACTGTCCAGCCACTATTATGGTGTCCCTAGATACAGGCAATGCTTGCTAGTCTGAATGGGTCCCTAGCCTCCTCAACCCAACCAGTAAATCATGAGGCAACGGGGACTATCTCGCATGTTATGTCATTTCTTGTTTTTTTCCCCGGTATTTTATTGGCAGAGTATGGCTCCCGTCGCTCAAAACACAGAATGGAAATGCACAAGACATGGCACATGTAGTCATGCCATGGGATAAAGAAGAAGTCGGGATTTATCGACTTCCTTTCATAAGACAGAATCAAAATCCTTGAAACGAACAAATACAAGGAAATAACATTTCTTAAAGTTATTACTTCTTATTTAACTTCGATTATGTCATAACGTAACACTCACGGAGTTTAAGATGTGTTTTGCAACACCTTCGGCTGAAGGCAATGGATGTGCAAAGTTTCTCGGACACGACCCCACCAGTATGGAAGTGGCGTGCTGTTGCCATGGTGAGCCGCCATTTTTTTTTTGCAGGCATTTCCTCTACAACAAGCTACACCCACCGTCGTTGTAAATCCTGTCTCATGTTCTTTCACCATCACCAACAGACGACCAGAAATTACCAAGGGTTCTCATGGGAGTCAGGACGGAGTCGATACCGCATGCCACGATGTCTCCCGAGTGGGTCGTTCTCGGTTGATGACCGGTGGGTTCCGTTTTGTAAATCATTTCCATGTACGCGGAAGAAAAAAAATATGGAAAATTTTAGTATAACTTGGGCTGTGGTACATCGATTAGTCTGCATGATTATGCGGTAAATTTGGCAATAATGTGTTGATTCAAATCGATGCAATAAATTGTTGTCAGGGGCGGAATCGCATATGAAATTAGTTTAGGGTGACGTATAGCGGCTCGCTGAAACTGTGTACTTAGATTGTGTATGTTACGAAATGACTTTAATTCGTTATAATGAACAATCGCATTTGTTTTTCTTAAGTGGGAAATGTTTCCGTATAGTTCCACCAGTAGGAATAACTTATACAACAAAAACACTTTTATCATTTAAGTTGAATTGCTGTTCCTCATTGGTACGGTCACCTTTAAAAATACCCTTTGTTTTGGGACGGTCTCCCTCCAAATATTGTCAATGATTTATATGTAGAAGAATTGTAAACAACACTGACCGATTCGTGGACTTTTGTTAAATTATGGGTTCCACAGTTCATTTCGGTCTATTTACTGTGGCATGTTTTTTTTCGAAAAGAAATTTATTGCAGTTATCAGAAAAAAGGGTCCCCACCTCAGATATTGTATGTCACATTCTACGCTGCCGCACATGTGTGTATGCAAGTTCATTGGGGTTCACTGAGTTCAACACGTTATTCATCATTTAGTCGATGATGGTATCGGCCTAAATTTTTGACTTAGGGCCCAATACTAACACCGCCCAATGTAAAATATATGGCAGAAGTAACAAAAATGAACATCTGTGGCGAATGTTCTGCGAGATAGCTTGGTCTTTGTGTATCATTCATCACTGGGCAAAGAAACGTCTCGTAATAGACATATTGCTCAATGCTAGTAGTACATGATGTATAGTAATTCAGTGCGTAATGACTATGGGGCAGGACTGTCCAATACGGAGCGAGTTACCTTGAATTCGCCCACCACATCTAGGGCTTTTGGGATGGGATCACGCACGGCTGGCTTGATAAAGCTGACGTCACGAACTCGTCAACTCGAAACAAAAGGCAAGGAGCTCAGTTCAGTCGTTGCACAATCCAGAACACTGAGGTGTCCGCCGTGTGCTTTCGCCTTCGCTCTGTATACAGATATACAGTCGGTGTGTCGGTTCCTTGAGTTCTGTTGTGAATTTATCTGCGATTTAGAATGCTCTCTTGATTTTCTGAGATGTATGATCCTTTATGATCGAGCCGTTGATGAGTAACCATGGTGATCGCGTTGACTCAACATTGCCTCAAACCATCCTCCTCCAACTTTCCACCCTGTCCCTCTACCCGAGACCGAATGTCATCCAAACCTGGACTGCGACAACAGTCTGTCAAGAAGACCTACACGGTGTCCGATCGAGCTGATACGGCCACAGCCCGGACAGACATGACTCCTCTGACGTCCCGTGGTGTGCCGGCCAAGAGCTTGCCGATGCTCAGCCCTGAGTCACCCAGAGCACTGGATCTGGAGGGGAAGCGTGCCCGCCGAGTGGTGCTGATGAGACGAGCTAGCGAGGGAAGCTGTAGCGGTTCATCTCGGCTCAGCACGGTGGTTGAGCTCCCCGGTATCAACACAAGACGGCACAGCGTGACCGGAACTGTCAGCACCATCGACGAGTCAAATTTGGAGGTTTTCGTCTCGCCTCCTCTAAAGAGATGCAGCTCCTTCGGTGATGCAACAGCAGCTCATGTCTCAAGCAGCTCGTTCAGGACAAGAGAAAGACCGCTCTTGATGCGACGGTCCGGGCCTGGGACTACTCCAATACCGCCGAGCTCACCGCGGTCATCGCAGAGTAAAATCTCGGTGGACGTCAACAACAATCGGCCCATCGTGAAAACCAGCTACGGCAGTTCCACACACTTTGAGTTGACTTTGCAGAAGATCGAAGAGACTAAACCACACCCTGAGAACGGTTTTCCGTTGAGACCCACACGGAAGGTTGTCCAGCGGAAAAACGCCGTGTCGTCCATGGATCGGCCGCAGTACTTAGGCGGGGTGGATTACCAGGAATTTAGGAGCAGTCTGGAGGGTAGACGGTATGCGAACATCAGTGAGATGAAACCCGAGTACGCCGAGGAACTGTTGACACATGATGAGGAAGACATTGGTCTCCAAGAACAAACCGAGGATGAACAACTACGTCAGAAATGTATAAAATGGCTGGAGACTCTACCTCAAAAGTGAACCAAAATATCAAATTCAATTACGTCGTTTGGATCAGTGTTCCATTAATGGAGTAATGCAAGGTACTTTTGAGAAAGCTTAATTTAGAGTGTGTGAAAAGGTTAAATATATTTTGGAAGTCAAATTTTGCTTCAAGTTAGACTTAAATGAATTAATATTCAAAGTGTAGACCTATCATCATGTAGACCAACATTTTAAAAAGGATATTTTAAAATGGGATGTAGTCGAGTACATCACAAGTTCATCACAAGTCCAGTCACAAGTAATTATAACGAGTCAAGTCACTAGAAATACTGGAAGAACAGTACCAAAGAAATGCATTTGTCAAATCTCATTTAAATAGCTTGTGAGTTGAATCATGATTGAATTGGGACTGGAGGACTTGTGTTGAACTTGCAGAGACTTGTGATGGGCTCAACAGTTTACTACATCCCTGGTGTGTAGAATAGACCCTGTGCGTTTAGGCAGAGTTAGAGGGAAAGGCTTTGTATAACCTGGATAGGCACGAGTGAACCATTGTACATTTATTGTTATAAATTAAAACAACACAAACACCCCTATCAGATACCTGCAGTGCATACGATTTACATGCATTTTTAAACCTGGAACAGAATTATATAAAACAGTTTTATAATTGAGGAAAAAAGGAAACTGGTCTACTTTTTGGAGAAAAAACGTTGACAAAAGTGTCAAGCTTTTGTTGTTTATTGTTTTCCCGCAAAGTTTACCGTAATCACTTCCCTATATCAGCTAAGAATATTTGATATTAAAAAAAAAATTAAATCAATAATGAATTATTACGTATAATCATGTTAAAATAGGTATGCAGCTGTTTGATTCACGACTTTTTCCTTTTTTTGAGGGAAATGCCCGTCCAAATACAATGTGTATATGAGGAAATAGTTTTAACTGTCTTACTTTCAATTCAGTGATTCGCAGTTATAATCACGCGAGTTCATTTTGATTTCAGATTACTTTTTTTCTGTTTTTCTCATTCTTGTATTTTCTGTGTCATGTTTTATATTAGGCCTACTCACTTTCATGTGAGTAAGATGTGGCTCTATGCGTCCGAAATGGACATCACTTATTAGTGATGTTTATCCGAAAAAAAAATTGGGCCTGGATTATATGGAATGGAAGTTAACTTATATGTATTTGTATGTCATGTAGTCGAGTTGAATGAAGGAACAGTTATTCATGTGAGCATGGTGAGGTCTAATCTTTCCATTATCAAACAAATAACAACGTGACTATATTGAATGTTAACGACCTCCTCTAATATAGCCTGCCTGTCGATACGTATAATGGACATTGGCGAGGATGTAAATAAATTAATTGGGTGATATTTCCAAATGATCGTGATAATTAAATTGCAAACGATTGTTTAGCATGGACTCAGGAGTGGAAATCCTACTCAGAGAGAGCAGATAAATAGGATACCCCACACTGAAATTTGATACTTCTTTTTATTGTCGGGGCGCATGATGTAACCCAAGTTCGTTGCACCCGGACGTCGCGATCGAGAAATCATGCTTCGGCCTATTATATTCTTCGCGAAATGAAGAGTCTGACTATTATTTGAAGCAGTATCTCATCCGGGATTTTTCAAATGGGAAGATTGCTAAAGTTTTGAAGTCAAGTGATACATTACTTTCTTACTGACTGACTGTTACTTGTCAGACTGGTTGTCTTTATCTCTCCGACTGTCACTTGTAAAGTAGACTTACTTAAGTCTCTCAATGATGCGGGGTTTATGCAATAATTAAGTAAAACTTCCATGCGTGCGGCGAAGGTTTTCATTTCCATCAAGTTACCATTACAACAATTCTGAATCAATTGAATACAATTCTGTGCACTCTGGGACCAGCTTGATTAGACTTGCCTAGTCCTCTTTTCCCCATCCTCCATGGTTGTACGGGGGGCTGTTTATTAGCCACCCAGACCACTCCTAAAATTTTTTGAAGGATACCAAATGAGTGCTGACGTTAAAAAACGGCTACCGTGCTGGGAGACGATGGGCCTCATGCCCGCTCATTTTCCTTTCCCTTCGGTGAGCCTTTTTTATAACTTGTCCTTGAGTCGGACTTTATATTGCCAATTAACATACCTGGAGACCAGACTCAGACAGGGAGTAAAAACACCTGCATTTACCCTTAGGTGTCAATCGGTACCTGGGAGGGGTGGGGGATAACACAAAATTGGGAAAAGCTTTGGCCCCAAGACGAAAATTGGGCAGGGGCTGGAATCGTTTCGTAAAAATGACGTGTTCAGAGCTGACATTTAAGTGACAAACCCTAAATGGGAAATTTGTCATTTTAACTCCATAGGCCCTATCCTTAAGCCGTAATTTCCCTAAATGATTGTTCCTTCTCCTAACCCGTACCCCAGCTGCATTGCAATGGTCTGATCAAAGGTGAGGCAAAAGTAGGTCTCATACCTTATGACTTTTATGGGGTGACAAACTTTATAATCACGGCACTAGAACACCAAGGACGTGCCTCTGGTGGCCCGTGAATTGTTCATACTAAGGAGCTATAAAAAGCGCCATGGTACTACATGTAGTATGCTCCATCCGTGCATTGAGACTGCATGTCCCCGTAGAACTGATTTTTATAGTTCTGTGTCTGGGCCGGCTAGAGTGCGTCATGATATTGTGACCTGGGCATCAGACTAGCCTCGTAGGGTATTGGACTCTATGACACTCAAAATGTCACCAAAATGTCTAAATACCCCGACGAATCATGATTTACGGTCATCAAGAATATTATTCCCTTTCATATAAATATTAACGTCCCTCGACATCGCAATTGAGCATAAATCTGCACTTTGATGCAAGTCATGCAACTTGTTCTACGTAATTCACTTTTTTTGAGAAACAGAAGTCGGTGAAGAGTCATCAGAATTTACTGGAACCCTAATAGTGCACGCCCATCGGGGTATAGGGCAGACATGATGGGTGCGGGGGCCCATGCAATACATTTTTTTAAAAGCAATCCTTGAAAATGCACCTTTGTGTCCCATTAAATCTTATTTTCAGTTTTTGTTTTGCCATTCTCAAGGGTAATATTGGTGCCTTTTTGTCTTTATGCTATGATGCGAATTTCTATATGCATGAGCAAAACTGTGCATGCCGGGCATGCAGAAACCTCAACGTTACTGCTAGTTCAGCACAAACAGCTGCTAGCATTTATTATGGATATGTTGCTGTCGTAAATTTTCTTTTCTTTGGTGATTCGGCGTTGTTGAGTCGGGACATGGGAGTAAGCCAGTGAACAAACTTTTCTCACGAGTGAGCAAATTTTGAGTTCACAATTTCAACAGAAAACCCCTAAACTGATAAGTGTCTTCCTGAAATGACATCACAGCAACAACGTCCTCAGTTGTCAGGTAAATTGTGAATGTGTTTGAAAGACGTGCATTTTACCAAAAAGGGATATGTCAAATAGTTTCCATACATTTAAGAGGAGTAGAAAGTGACACAAAATGTGTTCATAAGAAAAAAAAATCATTGCATGAACCTTTTAAGTATAGTTTTAAAATTGTGAAAAGAAATTTCAAAAGTTTTGGAAAATTTTATCTTCCTCCCAACAGTATACCTACGTTTACACTAATTTTGTTATGAGTAGGCCTATTAGGTGGGAGGGCGATCCCACGGTAGAAACTCTAAAAGGTTTAATGGATCTTAGATTGAATTGTCTACTTCATTAAATGATCAAATTAGTTTGTATTGATATGATCAACTCTATCATGGGTTCTGGGGTGCATGGTGAAACCTTTTGACACAAGGTGACATTTATTGTTCCAAACATTCTTGTTTTGGTGCTAATTAATAAACATAAGCATTACGCGCGCTGTACGTCCGTTTTTCACTACCCCGTCCCCTACGCCCAGGGACCAAGTTTCGGCCATTCGGCTACCGAACCCCCCCCCCCCCCTCATAACCCCGAACTTAATGTATGCCCTGACGTTAATATTGTTTTACTGTAGGCAGCCGCTGTTGGCGCGTGAACGTATCTCATTTGACATGAGGGTATAACACAGCTGGATGTGTGAGTTCAAGCTAACAATGTCAAATTTCGGCGCATGCGGGACCATCCCATCCCCATAGGTCATAGTAGACAGCAAGGGCATGACTTAACATGCTCCACTTCGTGCCACAAACTTTCCATTCCACCACCATGCCGAGACCTTGATAACTGAACGTTGAGTATGTCATCAACTACGCGTTGGTATCGGTCCCGCTGTGATCACATTATCCTTCGAGGAGTTCGAGTACATGATACTGATATGTGTCGGAGGTCACTGTGAGTTTCGATGCGACATGGAGCCTACTTTTATCAGGTTGAAGGGTTGGTGGGCCGGTCAAGAAAAGTTCAAAACGATAATAAGACCTCATAGTTCAGATTTTTTTTATACATCTATAATATCTTAGGAGTTCTTTTTCTGGCTGGATGGAACCCATCTCCACCCCCCCCCAAAAAAAATTCCGGTCCATATGGTCTTTATGGACGTAAAAGACTAAAAATGAAGTAGATTCAGCAAAAATGAAAAGTAGTGCGGACAATTTCAGGGCTTTTTTGTTAGGGTGCCACCCCTCTACTATTTTAGCTACGCTATTGTATCTAATATGCATCATATAGGAACAACAACAGGGAACCACTGTATTGTAACTAAGCGCTTGCTCCCCCCCCCCCCCCCGCACGATGCCCCTCCCCCTTACGTCCCCTCTCAGAAGTTGTAGGCCAAAAAAAAGAGAGATAGAGAGAAAGAGAGAAGCAAAAGCCGGAGATATATATTTTTTTTTTGGGGGGGGGAAATAAATCCCGTTGAATTTTCTTCCCTTGCAAATTGAACCCCATTGTTACGCCAATCAACAGTATAGTCTGAAACTCTGTTAAAGGCGGATTAAATAAATGTGCCCGCGGGCACACGTTTTTACGTGCTTTAACAACGGAAGCTAGCTACGAAACCCCCAAAAAGTGCGCAAAAGTTTTCTATGTTAAGTTCTCAATGTGTATAGTTGCCACTGAGCTGAAACTGCAACAGGTTAATTAGCTGTCATTCAAGGGCGGATCCAGAACACAATTGTTTTGGGGGCCCGAAAAAATTTGGTCCCCCAAAAAGTGGGTCAAAAAATTGCGACGTGGGGTTCGGGGCCCGCTTAAGGGCTCCAAAATTTGTTTGGATTCTGGATGCTCTGTGGTGCGATCTGAGGCAATATTTCTGACCACTTTAACCAATGTTTTTTTTGTAGAAAAGATGTGTACTCATTGCCTGCCTTTATTGCGACGTCGCTTAAAAAAAGAAGGTTTTTTTTGGGGGGGGGGGGGCATGGCCCCCTTTGGCCCCCGGATCCGCCCTTGCTGTCATACAACCTACTTAAGATTGTGAAAATTGTGTTGCTTCAAACGAAACAAAACACCAAAAAAATGCACAAAAAGCAATTGATGCTATACCTTTACAATTATTAGTATTAGTGATCATTTAGAAACTTGTATTATTACCGAGGGCGATCCACTGATGCGGATATGAATAGCGTTTGTAATCGGTAGAAAAATGAATCTTGAAGGTAATATTCGTGTACAGCATTTACAAACATCCAAAAACAACTACCAAGTGAAGTACCTGACTTGACTGTAAGCGAATAATAGTCTCTGCATCATGCGAAATCATGGCACCTGGTGTGTTGCCATTTCCAAGAAAAGTTGAATTGTTGTATGAATTTCCAACGATGGTCGGCCGACCATAGTTGGAAAAAACGGCTTTATTCAAATACTGCCCCCAGTTTACCTAATTTAGTTAGTCCACATGTTGTTTGCAATCGGTTACACATCCATGAACGGTACGGGTGCAAGCCAGCTAGTCTAGTTCCCCGACCTGACAGTTTCCCGACGTCTAGAAATTGCTCCTTTTTGTCTGAAGTATAGGGGCAGCGAATACAAGAACAGCATTTTTCTTGGTTTTTCCAAAGACAATCAACGACAAAGGAATGACTGCCAGACAATCCGGTATTATGAGGCACAGGAGGATACAAACATTTTTTTGCAGTCGTTCCCAAATTCCAAAAAAAAAAACCAAATAAAAAAAACGCGCTGACAAAAAAAGAAGCTGAAGTGTAGGCCGGTACCGCACCTTCATTTTGAGTTCAAGAACCGCTTGGCAGCGTCTACATCATAACATCACGTCCGACTCGTAAACCTGCCGAAACCAGGATTATTCCAAGTATCTGAAATGAGATATCATGTTGGCCTGCTTTTATTAATATTAAATGAAAACATTTTGGTAAGTTGACGCTACGAACATTCGAACATTGAAGTTTCTTGCACCCTGCAGTTTCGTCTCATAGATCCTTGATCGTCCGTTCAAGGGGACACGTGACGTCACTAGAAATGTGGTTGATATTCTACCCGCTGTGCTGAAGGGCATATCCCAGATACATACATTGACCGAAACATTATCAAGGAACATGAGCACATAATAATAATGATAACAATCAACAATGACTGAATGTGACTTTGTGACAACAAACATCGGGGGCCTTGACTGTATAAGCTACCAAGTAGAAGGCAGCCAGAGACCAGTGGCGCACCCAGGATTTGGTTGGGGGAGGGGGCTCACAATTTGTTTTGTCAATTTTTTTTATAAGTAAATATATTTTTTTCCAAAAAATGTTGCCCAAAACTTTGGCAGCAGAATTTGGTGTTTTTTTTGGGGGGGGGAGGGGGGGGGGAACTATTTTTTACGTTGGTGGCGCCACTTACACCCCTATTTTACTACTCGAAAATAGACCACATACATATCACCACTGAGGGCAAATTGTGGGAATAAAAAAAGGACAACCTCTTGGGGGGGGGATCAAGCCCCCCAAGAGGCCCCCCCCCCCTTGGGTGCGCCACTGGCTGAGACAAAGCAGCACAGTTAACATCTAAGAAATTAACCAAATTACTTCCAAAAGGATAAATGACCATTGTTTCAAAAATACACAAATAAAAAGGAACCAAATAAACAAGGAAAGATTTCAACATTGAAGAAAGCAAAACTACCCTCACCTTAAATCCATTACTTTCCTAATAAATGACAATTGAGACCGTGGACAGATTGAAAATCGGCACTTATTTTGAATAGGCCGCAATTCAATAAATATTTACCCGATTGCAAAGATTTCCTTCGTTGTTGAAAAGCTAATGGAATATACTCTCTAAATGTGTATCGATATTTGTGATGTTTTTTTTAAAGCTGTGAAACTGGAAAGAGGGGGCTTCGAGGGTTCGTTTTGTTGTGTGAGACATCCTGCATATAGGTGCCTCGTTCATGCGGTTAGTATACTGGTCTACTTGCTAATCATCCCATCCTCCATTTTGTACTCTTGAAAAAGAAAAGCTAACTTAAGGCGATTTTCCTTACAATTGGTAATTGTCACGAATAAAGATGCAATTGTTTTTCTATTTTGAATTAATGAAGCAATTTGTCACACCTTTCAACAAAAGCCCCGACGGCAGTGGCGTAGCCACCGGGGGGCGTGGGGGACCCCCCCCCCAATGAAACCTTGTTCCCCCCCCCCCCCCCACTGAGATTTTGAGTTTTTAAAAAAAATTATCATTGATCTAAATCTAAATAGTCGCGAATGATCCACATGATGACCACTGAGAAACGACCCTTCGACCGGCGACCGCGGACCAGTAAGCTGACAACCGGCGTGACATAGCGCATAATGGTAATCTAAAATGCGTATTAACACCCACTGCACTGCTCGCTCACACAACGGAACACGTATTATAGGAACGTGTTAAGCACCAACAGACCCACCAGCAGGTGTCTTCAAATGCCACAGACATCGCTGAACTCAAAACATCTGTAACGTTTGTCCAGGAAAGTCATGACGCCATCAAAAAGCTGATCAACACAAAAACCGAGTACAACCTGCGGATCATCAGGAACCTCGAAGACAAGATTGATGACATCCACAATCGAAGTCGCCGTAACAACGTTGTCATCCAAGGCATTCCTGAGAGATCTGAGGCCGGATCGGAATCGTGCGAGGGCTTCGTCCATGAGCTCTTGGCCAATCATCTAAAGCTCCAGGGTGCCGACGAGATCGAGATCGACCGGGCACATCGCACGGGTCCACCACCCGGTACAGGCTCAGCTGCAGCACTCAGCTCACCACGCCCAAGACCAATTCACTGCCGGCTTCTTCGATACAGCGATCGTCAATTCATCCTAAAGAATGCAGCAAAACATCTGAAGAACAACAAGTTCAAGGGCAACAACATCTTCATAACGGACGACGTCACACCCAAAGTCAGGGCCCAACGCAAGCAGCTGAGGGAAATGCACCTGCGACGCATTCAAAGAGAGGAGCGGGTCCACTTTGCGTACATTCCTTGGTCAGTACCAGCCATGATCAGGTACAAGATCCAAGATGGCCCGTTCAGATCATTCCGTCTTGAGGGAGACGCCTGAAGTCAACAATGCATCACAATGTTCACTTACATTTAATCTTCACTGCTCTATTCATGTCCTTTGTTTTGTGTATTTATGTGTGTGTATTTGTGCCTCAGTGTGAGACAAGCCGACATCACAAGTTTATCCTGCTTATTCTGGTGAGTTATATTTCGTGCTTGATATGTTTTGATTTTGTTTTTATTAATTAACCAATAAACATACCCTATTGAATGACTTCTGATATAGATCCAGATACAAATTTTGATATTCCCGACAAAAATTGCTATTACTACGACCAGGATGAATTCAGTGATCATTTCATTACGAACACCGATATTAAATTATTACATTTCAATGCTCGTAGCTTACGAAAAAACGTATCAAGCATTAATCAGTATATTAACTTACTACGGAAGGATTTTGCAGTTATTGGAATATCGGAAACCTGGTTAAATGATATTCATGACCCTCTAATACAAATCCCAAACTATATCATTGAGGGAACCTGTAGACAAGACAAGAGGGGTGGTGGGGTTGCACTTTATATACAAGAGGATTTGGTATATAAAGTTCGCAACGACTTATCAATTAACAATTCCGATATTGAATCATGTTTTATTGAAGTTATAAATACAGGTAAAGCGAATGTTATTATTGGAACTGTCTATAAACCCCCCTGTGTTTTAACCAACAACTTTACAGAATGCTTTAGTACTGTTTTGTCACTTATATCTAGTGAAAATAAAAAATGTTATATAATGGGTGACTATAATATCAACTTACTTGAGTATGACATTGACAATAGTGTGCAGACCTTTATGAATACTGTTCTATCTCAATCATTTTATCCAACTATTGACAAACCAACAAGGATCACTGCTGATAGTGCAACTCTAATTGATAACATTCTAACCAATGACCTTTCGAATCTTTCCTCTGGTGTTTTGATGACTGACGTCACAGACCATCTCCCCGTATTCTTAGTAACCAACAGTGTCAAAGAAAGTCCCCGAACCAGCAACAAATTCCAAAAACGTACTTTTAATGCCAGTAATGTTGAAAACTTCATTTATGATCTAAATATGATTGATTGGGATTCTGTAATATCAATAAACGATATACATCGTATGTATAATAATTTCCTATCAAATGTCCAACAACTTTATAATAAAAACTTTCCTTTACAAGATGTTAAATGCCGATACAATAAATGTAAATCCCCATGGTTATCTGATGGTATTTACATTTCTATCAGACGAAAAAATCATTTGTACCGAAAATTTACGAGGAACCCGACTGCGACTAATAAATCTGTTTATACTCTGTATAAAAACAAATTGAATTCTTTAATCAAATTAGCCAAAAAAGAATATTTATACACAAAATTTAGCGAAGTGCAAGGTAATATCAAGGGTACTTGGAAAGTTATTAATTCATTACTTAACAAGCGCAAGCAAAACGTAAACACATCTTACTTCTTTCAGGATGGTAACGAAATTAACAATGACAAGGAAATTGCAGAAGCATTTAACGACTACTTTGTTAACATCGGCAGTAGCCTCTCCAGTGAACTCCCGTTATGTAACACTTCCTTTGATTCATTTCTAAGCAACAAATGTCCAAATTCACTGTTTCTTACACCTATTACCAAGGAAGAGGTTGTTGACTATCTTAACAAAATACCTTCTGGGAAGGCCCCTGGATTTGATGGTTTAAGTTCTTCTGTCATCAAACAAGCACGGTATTCTTTAGCTAAGCCCTTGTCTGACATCTTTAACAAGTGTTTGACAGCTGGAGTCTTTCCCGATGATCTAAAAATAGCCCAAGTAACACCGATATATAAAAAAGGTTGTAAGCATAACATTACCAACTATAGACCCATATCAGTCCTATCTACATTTTCAAAACTATTTGAAAAGCTTATTTACAAACGATTAGTATCTTTTATCACTAAAAATAATATTCTTTCTGAGTCTCAATTTGGATTTAGACAAAATCGTTCAACTGAATTAGCGATATCATATGTAGTTAATAAATTATGTAATGCAATTGATCAAAATAATTTCTCCATAGGCATTTTCTTAGACTTATCAAAAGCATTTGATACTGTAAATCACGATATTCTTATAAGTAAATTAGATCATTATGGAGTGCGGGGAACAGCTTTGGACCTTCTGAAAAGTTATCTGTGTAACAGAAACCAGTATGTATCGTTTCAATCTGTAACTTCAACTAGCCGATTCATTACGTGCGGGGTACCTCAGGGTTCCGTATTGGGTCCTCTACTATTTCTTCTTTATATTAATGATATATGTAATACTTCAGACACTGTAACATTTTGTTTATTTGCAGATGATACAAGTTTGTTGTACACTCACGATAATGTAGATGAAGCAATTAGTAACCTAAATATGGAACTTGAAAAGATCAGTACATGGCTTCTCGCAAATAAATTATCTATTAATGTTGTCAAGTCAAATTATATGATTTTTTGTGCCAATCAGTACAAGTACACACAATCTGTTCCTCTGAATTTAAATAACTCAAGGCTTAATCAGGTTAAGATAACTAAATTCCTGGGTGTAACTATTGATGAAAATCTCACTTGGAAACATCATATTGATGAAGTAGCGACAAAAATATCAAAGAACGTTGGAATAATGAATCGTTTGAAATATTATCTTCCGAGTAAGATTTTATTAACATTGTATAATTCATTTGTTTTACCATACTTAAATTACTCAATCTTGACCTGGGGCAGTTTGCCATCTAAGAGTAACAAATTACTTACTTTACAGAAGCGAGCAGTTCGTTTAATTTCAAATGCTGGCTATCGTGATCATTCTGCTCCGTTATTTGCTAAATTAAATATATTACAATGTAATGACTTATATTACCTTAATTTAGGAAAATTAATGTTTAAATTTAAGCATAATCTACTCCCGTCCTGTTTGGATTCTTGTTTTACCTTAGCATCTAATGTTCATGTATATAACACCCGAAGTAGTGCTAAGGGAAATCTGTTTGTCCAATTTAATAGGACGTCAATGTCAAAAAACAGTGTGGTTCATCAAGGCACCTTGTACTGGAATAGTTTAGATGATTCTCTTAAACTGTTACCCTCACTATCTGTCTTTGTCAAAAAATTAAAAAATCATTATATCGAATCATATTCATAAATTGAAATGTTATATGTGCATTAATATTTAGGCCTTGTCTCACACACTTGTCCTGTCTGTCTACCGTTGTGTTTTGTTTGTCCCTTGTTACAGTACTTTGGTTGTATGTCTGTCCATAGGTAAGGGCACAAAAGCGTCTGCTTAACCTTATACCTAACTGTTGTCATTTAATATTACACTTATTAGTAATCACTGTGTACATAACTGTCATATATATTACTATTGACCTTTCTTAATTTATACATGATTGTACATAATTGTAATGAATGACATCATTGAAATAAATGTTTCCAAACTAAAAAAAAAAAAAAAAAAAAAAAAAACTATAGACAGGTGGTCCGTGGGTCACACAGGTTCAGTCAGCGATATCACGCGAATCGGCCACGCACAAACTTTGTCCTCCATTCATATAAGCTAAATAATAATAATAGACCAATTAAAATTCCTTGAAATCAGTGGCGTAGCCACGGGAGGGGGGGGGGGGGCGTGGGGGGGGGGGCCATGAAACCTTGTCGCCCCCAGTCGTCCCCCCCACTGAGATTTTGAGTTTCTAAAAAAACAGACATTGATCTACATGACGCCATGGGCGTCAATCCTGGGGGGACAGGGGGACTATATCTAATGTCCCCCCCCCCAGATTTTTGAACTAGTGTCTCATTTACAGGGCCCTATTATGTACTACAATGTATCTTTTGCTTAGAAAATATTGGTTAAAGTGGTCAGAAATGGCCTCAGATAGCACCACAGAGCATTTAGAATCCAAAATTTTTCGGGGCCCTTTAGCGGGCCCCGTACCCAACGCCTATAGCTCAGAATACCGATAGCTTATTCAATGACTCCAACCGCGAAAACGATGTTCAAATAATTATCTTTTGCTAAGAAAATATTAGTTAAAGCATGGAGGAAAGTGGTAAGAAATGGCTTTAGATCACACCACAGAACATCTAGAATCCAATTTTTTACGGGGCCCTTAAGCGGGCCCCGAACCCCCACGCCGTAAGGGCTTCGCGCTCACATCAGTTCTGATCAAGGTATGTCCCCCCCCACTTTTGAGAAGCGATTGACGCCCCTACATGACGCCCCCCCATGAAATGTTCCACTCCCCCCCCCGCCCCCCAGCGGGCCCCCCCCCCCCCGAAAAATTCCTGGCTACGCCACTGCCCGACGGGTACAACTGTTCCAAACTATTTCCATAATTTTTCTCTAAACAATCTAATCTCCAAAAAATATCTGAAACCTAGCTCCGCATTATAAAACAAAACTATACAACCCGGCGAGAAGATTCTAGCGATACAAAGTTCCCTGCTTACACGCAGGCGTTCCTCATCTCCCTTCTTTCATCCCCAAGTTCGCCCATAGCACTGTCCCCTTGAACTTTGTACTATTTAGAGTTTCTGCCGGCACATTAAAGAAAACATGCAGTGGAAATTCAGCTCACCTTGTTTTTATGCACAGTACTACGTGTTGCCACAAATCACACAAGATCTTAATACTTGTTTTCATTGGAAGTGACAAGAAAGTGGTAATTTTTCAATTATTAGCAACTCCCTTCATTAATACTGTAAGAGGGCGCTATTTTGCTTTTGCCACGCAAGCTATAGGTACTCCTGGTCAAAAGTGATATGAACAGTACACAAATTAGTCCTTCAAAATTACCCCCCCCCCCCAAAAAAAAGGGTTTGAAGAAATAAATGCCACCACTATTGTGGAAATTTTCATTAGCATAAAAACAACAATGTTGAAATTTCTCCCTTTTACTGCTACAAAGGAGTTCATAGGCGTAGCCGGGGGGGGGGGGGGGGTTATTTACCCCCAATATTTTGTAAAGACTGCCTGTTTGCCCTTTTCTCAACGTGCTAACCCCCAAATAGTTTGTATAGAGTGCCCATTTTTTTACGAAGTGCCCTTTTCTCTGAACAAGTGCCCTTTAAAAAAAAAAGGGGGTGCCCTTTTTTGTGGCATTTGCCGTTTTGGTACCTTTTTCTGAATTTCGCACATGTATCGTCCTGAAAAGCACCATATATTGGCCCTTTGTGTGCATAATCGTCGCTTTTGAACAGCAAAACCGGTCTACATTTCACCACGGATGTGCAAGGCCCTTTTCAACATTTTTTACCCCCCCCCTCCCAATAAAAATGACCGTGCTACGCCACTTAAGTTATAGTTACATGGAAAGAAAGCTGTTTTCAATGTATTTAAGTCAGACAAATCTTATCGCATGCTCCCTTTAAGCGAGACTGGAGGCGGCGCTACGTGCAGAAAATCACGCAGCAACTTGTTTTGGTGACAAACTGAATTACCCCATATTCCATCATGGTGTTTATTGCTTCATTGTCTTGCAGGCTGGTCTTTAGACATTTGAGTAACCTTCGTGTTGCCGTCAACACTCCAGGCGGTGGGTTTGTTGATAGAAATGAAACCTCATAAAAAAGGCCTCGAATGGACTTCCTAAAGTTTGTGGCTTTTTTTCTTAACCGAAGGAGATGTAATTGCAGCACTGGCCCTCCTTCGCAGCAGGAAAGACATTGACAACTCGACACGTACTGTGAACTTTTTGAGATGGTAAATTACTAGGCTAAGTTATCTTTAACGCGCACGCAAATTTAGAGGATGAACGGCCTCCACGTTAACAGCTTTCCCAAGTGTGCAGCATCTTTTTTTCTGGATAAAATAATGTAATTCCCTACTTAGCTGGTATACAGCAATGGAATGGTTTTCGTGTACTAACTTAATACAACATTATTATTACAAAAATATATGGGCCTAGTACAAGCCGACAATTTTTTTCAACGAAAAATTGGACCCAGCTTCCGGTTCATCACAGTCATTCGTCATACTGAGTAAAGGATTATTTGACTTAAGGCAGATGCGAATTCATTAAGAAGATAAAACATAAGAAAAGAATTAGCATCACGACGTTATTTTTATTTGCCTACTCTGTACAAGAAACTGTGCTGGCACGAAATGACCGTTGGCGGCAGCAGATAACTTAACTCAGTGTTCATACCCTCTTACCATATGCCTCTTACCCGTGCAACACAAAACCACCGATTTTTTTTTTTAAAGTCCTATCCCAACTAGTTCGTACAAAAATACAACATAGCTCTTAATTGTTTCCTAAAGCCGAGACAGTTAATCACTCCAGGAAAAAGATCCACAACTGCAAGAAAGAACGGTAGGCCTACGTGTTTGCAATAGGCCTAAATGAGACGAACTTTTCCGACAATAATAGACGTCCGGCATTTTATAGACGTCGTTTTACATTTGCAGTGTATTTGCACATTCGAACTTGCAGTGCCTCCTGAGACATAATCGTCGTACTCTTCTGACACTTGCTCCATCCACGGCCCTTAGCATTATGCTGTTATCTATTCGCTAATCGGTTGGAAACTTGTGCGCAGCTACCGTGTAGTCTACTATGGAATATAGCCGCTTGCATACTACAACAAGCGTCTATGATACTCGCGCAGATTCGACCGGCAATTAATTATGCTAAACAAGACTGTGTCCGACATCCACATGTGACCATTCAGCGGGCGCCTTCTATCGGGTCTTCAGTAACCCGTTGTTGTTTTACAAAAAAAACATGGCCGCCAAATTGACCAATCAACAGCTTAGTACACATTTCTGATCGAAAAGACGTCACACAGTTCCTAAAGTCGACTCCGATTGGTTGGCGCACGGGGTCGTATAAAATTTGCATATAGGATATATCAGACGATCGTTCGTGTGACTCTGCACACGAGAATGTCTGATCCTATACTACCGTAAGGCCACTGGTGTAGACCAGTAAATAGGCCCAGAGTTGCGGCCCAATCACAATTTGCATGCCCTCAAATTCTTTGCATTTTATGGGATATGAACTTGAAGGTTTTTAATAAAGAAGCCGTGCACAGGACTGTGAGCTCGTATTTCTGTGAAATTCGCTTCGAATTGGTCCCTAAAATTGCTCTATTTTGCAATGGAGTGCAGGCATCATTTATTCAAAATGGCGATGGGCCACAGGACTATAGTGATCATCTTTGGATGGAGTTTTCTCCCAAAAGTCATAGGACAATTGAACAAAAGATGAACAGAAAATGACAGATGATGAAAAAAACTTTTATCTGATGGGTGTTGCAAACACCTTGGAGAGTTGTGAGTATTTTCAATAATATTCGGAAGTGAGTTCTATGGGAGTCGATTTGCACTCAGGTCTGCACCCGTACGGCCGCCGTATGTGCAGCGAGAGTTACGAACACGGCAAAGGCTGACAGCGCCACCATTGAGAACGGAAAATACACAACGCTGGAGGGCGCTAGGTCACCCCACCGTTAATGTCTCGAAACGAAAGGATAAGAATGCTCCACGAATTCTGTTTCTACAAATATTGAAATCCTTAATACTGACTGGGATTTTAACTTTCCATACACTTGTACATGAGGCTAAAAAGAGGGGTTATTTCACATGCAGAGCCCTTGGCAGAGTTCGGGCGGTCTGTTCTTGAGGCACGGGTATAATTGTTCTCGCGCTCGAACGGCGGGAACACGACACACGAACGCTGCAATCGGAACAGGATCGCACACCACCTATCCGTCCGAACGCGGCCCGCGATACGCAACTGGGTCTAAATTGAAGAGGAACAGTGGGCTAACTTTCCTGAAACTCGACTAAAATTGCGACAAAATGAAAAGGAAAAGATACGCTATTATATTTGTTTCCTTTTTAATTTTTGTTTATTTAATAAACCCGTCGCAAACCAGCCCACTGATGTCGTTATTTTCCCGAACTTGATTTTGGTGACGTCCGGTTGAAGAGCGACCTCTCTTGACTATAACCAAAATTTATGTGACGTTTAATTACCCTGTGATGATTTGCATAAGATTTGCAGTTGAATATCGAATACAGGTAGCTGCAAAAACTCGATGGGTAAACATTATTTGTTGTTGTTGGCTATCAGTGTGTAGAATTGTAATTGAATTGTATTTTTTTTTTTTTTAATGAATGTTGATTTTACTGGTTTTTTTTTTATCGGCAAAACACGAGGTGGCGCTACAGCTGCAATGAAGTAGACCTTTCCGTCGTGAATGAAAATGTCATTGGAACATTTGGGTTAAACAGCAGGCAGTCTACTGAATATAAAGTGTAAGAAATAGAATCCTAGAAACGCAACCAATGTGAGGTCAGGCTATTATTGACGGCTAGGACAAAAACAAAACTATGAATTTTAAATGACCGGCAATTGTCGAGTCGACGTGCGAGAGTTATTCAAGTGTGCGGCGGTCGCCGGAGGCGATACCGGCGGTCGCTCGGTGCGGTGAGCGGTGATGGATGGCTGTCGCGGAGAAATAACCCCGGTAGGGCCATCAGTCACAATATTCACATCGTTGTGGTGAACCTGGTGTACGGGGTAGACGTTCTCCTCAGTGCCTTAGTAAGAAACTCACAACGAGATGATAACGAGTTTTGGGAGGATTTTGGAAGAGAAGTGATAGCCAGCGTCGCGCTGGTTTGTGCAAGAGTGAATCAGGATGGGATGTTGACTTGTTATTTTTATGAGTGCCATTTGCAAAATGTGAAGTCCGTAGTGATCAGCATCAACGCGATGCATACTGATGACACTGACGGGATACATGGCTCTGTAATGCTCCCTGAAGAAACTTAATTCTTTTCTAATCGGTCCATCGATGACGACACTATATAGCCTGTCCCATCCATAACTTTAACAAGACATTGTAATCTGTGCACGCCATTGCAATCGCTGATGTGCCACAACTAGATTACCGAATGACGGGCATGCTTGGTACTATGAAGAACGACGAACACACCAAGTTTGAAAACAAACACACAAACAAACAAACACCCCAACAAACACCCCGAGAGAACAAGTAACTACCCAAATACCGTAAACTACAAAGTCAAACTAACACACACAAGAAAACATAACATCAGAGAGGCGGCTAAGAACGAGGGCAAATAGCCCCTCGAGGCTGGTACGAGGAAAATAATGATTGTAGATATTTCACAAATTCACCCTTGGCATTTGCTATAGGTCCAGAAAATGGTGTATTTGCTCATTCACTGTGATACGACGCAGAAGTTAAGAACCACCTTGGGTTGAAATTGATGAAGAGACGTGTACACGGCATACGACGTTAACATGTCAATCCGACAGCCACATCTCGCTGCACGTTCCCTCCCTTTGTTACCGTTGGCAGGACAGAATGACCGAAATTGCAACAGTCTCCTTTCCTGTTTTCCCCCCTCAAATTGTATTGAAGTTATATCCCTTTGTGCGAATGGTATTGCAACCCTAGGGCCAGATTTGTAGTGCAAGAATGGTTTCGGGTGTATTGGATTGACAAGTGTGCATTAACTGCGCCATCACGTTCAGTGTTCAGGAGCCGTGAGCTCGTCCGGCTCGACTACCCGAGTCTGCTTTATAAGCCGCTAGCCCACACCACTGTCAGCGTATAATCATATAGTAGGCCTATATGATTATTACACTCCGTAAGGTGTAGAGATAGCCTACATGGGAAAGAATTAACAGAAAAATCACCTGTTTTCTTCCATTCTCACCAAATTCACGGCAGTGTCATGGAAGTACTCGCTTAGGTCCTAGGGAGGAATTCACGCACACGTTCACAGGTAGCGGAGCCGATAGCCGGCACACACCGGTAATTTAGCGCTGTTTTCCCCGCGGTGGTAACGGCAAAGCTCATGCAGCATCACGGGATCAAATAAATTGTCGTCTCTACACGGCAACTGTTCTGACAAGTCTGATCCTGAATGCACTAAATTTGATTATTTGCAGAAAACTCGATATTTTATTTATATAAGACTTGTATCAACACATAGGCCTATACATTAAGTCAACTACATGTACATGTATTTGCCTTGTGCGTATAATAATCATTATACGTGTTTACCGAATGATTTTTGTATTAGTTGATGTCATGCTCAAATCGATTTGGAAGGTGAGGTAAAAATCGCACATTAAGATTGTTATAATCATGAAACCCATCAACATCTATTATTTCCTTCGTTTTTTGCAGAGTTCCATTGGAATATGTTCTGAAAAGGTAAAACACAGATATATCTTTAAATGAATTGAGAAATATGACCTGGTGACATCCATCTGACAAGGTCGAGCATAGATTTACAGGCCAAACATTTTGCAACTGAACAATGAAATTAAAACCTGCCACAACCTGAAGAGAATGGTGTTCATGTAATATTCCGTGACACTCGGCCTTAGGGTACGCCGTCCGTCGCTTCATGAGAACGCATAAACGAAGACGAACACACACGTTGAGCGCTCATGACCAAGCAGTTAGTTATCTCCACGTCTCAAATGAAAAAACGAAAGTAGACAAAAAGGGAAGACGAAAGAAGCAAATGACAAGGGGCAGGCGTAACCAGATTCCTTACAATTACCGCAGAGTGATAATTGTACCTGAGGGAGGCATGATGCTGTATTCGCGGGCCGGATAATCACGCCGGACACGCTCAGGCGTCAAACCCTTTAATTTTCTGCTTTCATGATTTTCGGTCTTCCCGAGAGCTGAAACATTTTGCTGGATTTAATTCGCATAAATGGAAATTGCTTCACCTCGGTGTGATCTGCCATGAGAAGAGTTATTGTCTCCACTCCGGAAAGAGAAAAAATTAAAGGAAAAAGAAATGAAGTAGGTTATACCTTTCGTCTTTAAGCTGAAAGATGTGAGTTTGTTATGCGAGTTGTCAGAATAGTCAAGCATACTACAATTAGGGTCAGTTGGGTGCAACTGAAAATGAATCACACAAAACAGTTCCATCTCTAGATTTGTGCTTGGAAATGTGTTAAATGATTTCAATCTAAATGTTATCATTAATTCCCTCTTGCCAAATTAAATCAAACCAGTTCAAGGCTTCACTTCGCTTCCTGACAATCTATACAATCCCAAAGAATGACAAAACTGTAATTGCAAGACCTCTCGCTTGTCAACTTTGTTCAAGACAGATATTTTAAAAGTCGATGCCACTCGAGCCTCCAAATAATTCCTAGAAGCGCCACTGATCAGGGGCTTGAGGAGAAGGATGATTTTATTCCGACATAAGCGACAGCTGGGTCGGGCGAGAATCAGCAAAATGTAGGTATAATCGTGGGCGACTGGAAAATACCTATGTCATTCTTTTTATAGGTTTTGTTTTATCATTGAGTGTTGCTGGGAGGAATGCGTCCTAGGCGGCACGAGAGTCTCCGATACCAACCGGTGATAAAATGAATGGAGTAGGGATGCGAAGAGGACAATGTAAAGGTTGCAGACCAGTAAATAAACTGCCATGGACCACAATGATAAATGCCCCCCCCCCCCCCTTCAGAAATTCAGGAAAAATACTCAGAACTCTCCAAGGTGTTCGAGACATACATCAAATTAAAACTGATTTCAACATCTTTCATTTTCTTTTAAATTTTTTGGGGGTTAGCTGATGACTTTTAGGAGAAATTTCCATCCGAAGATGATCACCCCTTAAAATAGCCCTAAAGCCCATCGCCATGTTGAAAAACGATACCTACACTCCATTGCAAAATAAAGCGCCTTTAGGGCTACAATTTCATCTAAATTGCACAGAACTACAAGCACACAGTCCTGTGCATGGCTTCCAACCATATTTTTTTTACAAACCCTCAAGTTCATGGCCCACAATATGCTCACGTGATTTGGCCGGCGTAGGCGATTTTGGGCCAATTTACTGGCCTGCAACCTTAATGTACTCCGTTTGTTACATTTTAGAGCGTCCCTAACTGACAACAAGTGTGATTGACCGTTAACAAATCAATAATTGTAATCTTTTCGCCGGGTAACTTTGTAGTATTCTTTGATTTCGAAGATTGCCTTTTTTAACTTCAACCTTTATAAAACTTATTAATTATCACTAGTTGAGAACATTTTTCACACCAAATTCAATTTCACTTTCCGTTATCATGGGTCAATGGTGAAGTATCAGGGAAAGAGTGAAGTCCTGCTGACCGAATGAACTAGTCCGAAGAGGGGCCAGACCTATTCAAATTTCTGTCAAAACAACTCGGGTAACTCTCTCTTTCTTCCCCCAGGGCCAGCCACACCTGGACCACGACCGGCCTAGTCTAGGTGTTCCCTCCCTTTTGTTCTTTACCCACGCCAATCAAAGGAAACTCGAATCAAGCACAGCCCCGGGGTAGCCCCCTGAACTGAGAATAGGATCGAAAGATTTCCATGTCAAAAGAATCAGGATTGGAAGTCCTTTTCCCCCCTTATTTTCTGAGGGAGAGAAAGTCTATCCTTATAAAGATCCGTGCCCCTTCTTGAAGAAGTTGAGCACAATCTTCGAGTGCCTCTAGAATGAAGTGTTTTTCATTGATACCAACCCGTTATTTGTAGCGCGGACAATGCAAAACACATGTTTTTCACGAGATGCTTGAGAGGAGTCGCCCCAGACATTTTCTGTCAACAAAGATTCTCCTATTTCAATTGCACTCTCCCGTGGAAAACAGGAATCACACAACATGTTCATTCAGCCAAGATTATTTGTTCGTCGGGATTACAACTAAAAAGTATAGCGTGCGCGTAGCTGAACTGGTTGATGCGCTGTACGATATCCGTACCGTTATTCGGAAAACCATGCAGTAACCGAAAAAAAAAACCACTCAGGTTTTTGAAAACTTAGAAAAGTGAAAAGCCACTATAACATGACATAGGAGATTACAGTTCACTTGGTTGGCAGCATGCTGTTATAGCGATCTTGAAGCTTCACATAAAGTTGCTCTTTTTTGCTATAAAACATCTCATTCTTTTTTGATATGATCGTGGTAACATCAAATTCACCTTTGTATATCTTAATTTAATATAATATTACAAGCTTTAAATGTTGTATTGGGGCATTATGCAAAATAAAACGATGAAAATAAATTGGGGTCAACTGAATGCCTTGAGAGAAGCTGAGAGGTTTAAAAAAACCTGTTAAAATGTAGAGTTCCTTTAAAAAAAATTATCTAGAGAGGAGTCACTGACTCGCTTAAAACAGAAGAAATGTGTTGCCATTATTGAGCTGAACAACACATTGTGTTTACGATGTGACCTTTCCTATAAATATAACCCTAACCAAACTCAACACATCGAAGCCCAACAGCAGGTTTTGTTGAAATCTGTTGGGATGGGTACAGTATACCCCTAAACTGAAGGTCTTTTACATTGGGTTTGGCATTCCTCCAGAAACTAGTCAACCGTGTGTGACTGTGTGTGTACGATTTCCCACGTGGGTGTTGGAATTTGCCAGAATGGGTACGGTTCTGTTTATGACATAATATTATTCTTTTAACAAGGTTTTTCCCCCATTTGAATCCCATCATTAGGTGCACCCTTATTAACCCAGCTTATTGTCAGACGTCGACTAAATTTTCAAGAAAGAAACCTTTGCAGTGCGTGCAAGACAATGTAGTCAGTCACACAAAGTGTTTATCTTTATATCTTTGCACTAGTTATACCAATGTCTTTGCTGACCTCAAAGACTGGAAAACACAGTAAAATTGCATATAAATAGCAGGAGAAAAAAACTACATCTGTAAATACTGAACTTGATATCATATCGTGAGACAGCATGTTCTCAGATATATCTCCGCTATACAAGACAATAATCGAAAGATGCACCACGACGAGATATAAATAACCGACTTCGGGGAAAAGTATTCGGCAACGCATTTTGGTGAACATACATAGTGGATGAAGTCATATGCCTATAAACAGACTGCTTCGTTCTGTCAGGCCAGTAACAAAAGCTGAATCTTCTGTCCATCATTCACTGATCATAGTTACCGTCTCAAGTTGACGTCATCCCGGCCTCTCTTAACAACCAGCTGAGCTCTTGCTGCTCGAAATAATTGCGATCAGTGTGGGATCTCTTGGTTGTCATCTTTGCTTTTTTTTGTTCACCGCACAAGCTGCATGCTGGTGTTTCGACCATTTTGAATGACAATGGGCCGGCTCGCCCGGGAACCACCCGTGGAAAAAGCGCAACAATTGCCGGTCGATACCGGCATTCAGAGGGTCAATTAAAGAGCAAATAGGGTCCCCTTTCAGACGAGGCGGTCAGGAAAGCCCACTTTTCACACTTCACCCCAAAAACTTTTAACAGCTTTCTTTTGTGGTATGCCCGCAAAATGAGGCTGAATCGATCGACCCGTTTCGGACGGGCAGGGTTTTGGAGGAGGAGGTGGAGTCGGGGGGGGGGGGGGGTAATGAATAAGATTGCCTCTGTACGCCTTGGTGTGAGGTCTGACACGCCGGATACAGGGGAACTGTATGGAGGTGGATGACGGGTCCTTGCATCAGGTGTACCCAGGTGTTGTAGCCAGTCATTGTTGGGTATTATGTGAGGAGTCATGGCCGCCTGTGGGAAGGATTGAGTCGTCTTTGTTTGCTGAAATTGTCAGATTCTCTTTTCTTGAATGTCCACCAAAACATACCTAGTACTTTTACCACCCAGCTCGGCCCTTGCTTATAAACACTTGTCCCAGAGTTCAATGCGTATTTGTGCTTAATCCTTATGTGTGCAGGGCCATTGGTAGATTAATTGTCTCTTATGTCCAAATAAAATTATTGCCCTAGCAAATAAACAACAAAGATAAAATGTACACGTTCACTTTCAATCAAAGAGTCTGTGGGACTTGAACCTGCGACGCCACAACACGTGCACTGTGCGAGCACGGGTACGGGGTTCCATATCCAAGTCAGTCACTTTGTTAATGATTAATTGTCAATTAATTTGTTTACTTTAGTAATATTATCCATACAGTTCACTGCCACTAGATCTAAAAATACAAAGAATATCCAGCAAGACAATTATTTGGTAAGGGCTGAAAACACATATGCCCGCCACTAGTAGCACACACTATTATGTATCGTTGCGAACCTTTGTGATATGCCATCTTTCCTTTTCCCGTTTTTATCTTCCCTTTTTTTGAATAGTGGTGGGCTATATGGTGTGTTTTGTGTCTTTTTGGGTTACGGAGCAGAGCATTTTGCTGCGGTAACTTTGTTAAGCACATTCACATTAACTACGTCCTTGCAAGCGGATGTTGATTTTTACAACTGCCTTTCAAAACTGTTTTCGCGCTAAGGTGAAATTTCCCTTTGTCATTTATATAGTTGTGTTCTTTATTTAGAACTTTTGAGGTCTGGTAGAAAAGTTGAAATGTTTTTCCTCCAAAATGAAATGATTGAAGTCGAAAAGAGTAATTCTTCCTATATAATGGTCTTGCATATATACTTTTGATTGCAAATGTCCACTATCCCAAACGTTTTTTTATTTCGAAATAGTTTCATGTGACACCTGTCCAAAACTTAACAGTATCACGTCCTTTTATGCAAATTAAGAACCACGCGTGTTTTGTCCAATTGACACCTTGTTTCTCCCTGTCTCCGTATATAAGTCTGTATAGGAGAAGCACTACAGTCATGATCGTTGGGTATAGGACAACATGTATTTCATGTACTGACCCTTATTCAAGTATAACAAGTTAACAACAAATAAGAACACAATTTTAACTGTAATGAAAGATGTCCTAATCTAACCTGTTGAAGTTTTTTTTCGGTATTTTTCGTTTCTGGATGCTATTACATGCATATATATATCCGTGCGTACTAATTATTGTCGTTATCCCATTTTTCTCGCAATCCCATACGAGATCAGCTTAATTTGGTTTTGATAAATGGTGGAAAAAACTTAACAAACCGTTTCTGAAAAAAATAGAAAATGTACCCCTTTTGCCAAATCGTTCAATGCCACTTCCTCAGTGGGAGGCAGAGCATGGATTTTTCTAATGAATACGCATCACAATTTAAGGATAATTCCCGGCCTCGTTTCGATTTTTTGTTTCGATGATTTAAAAGGAAATTTAGACACATTATCGGCTTATTTAAGAATCATTTGCATTTGTCCCAAAAGTAACCTAACGAATTATTGTCAAAAAGCGTACTTGGATTAAAGATCGTACTGGTACTAAACACCCAATTAAATTATTCCGTCTGGCTTGCTGTCATTTAGAAGAATAAAATTAATGCAGCTGATTTCCAACGATCAGTCAGTTGACTGATTTTTGGAGTAAAGAGTGCCACTGACGAAATCGTGTTTCGTGATCAAAAAGTTGTGCATGGTTTTCAGTGTTTTCTGAAAAAAAAGGTTTAAATCCACTGAGCTGAAACTTCAACGGGTTAGGTTTTGAACATTCTTCTTTGATTTTTGAGTGGTGCTATTATTGGAAACCAACGAAATTGCATGAAAAGCCAATGATCATATGCCTTGAAGTTTCAAGGCTCCTGAGAGTTATCCCATTAATGCGGCAAGGCACTGTTTTCATTTCCCATGAATAAACCCGAGAGCTGGAAAATGTTTGTTGCACCATCGTGTGTCGGTTATTTCACAATATGTCACCGAACCCTCCCCCTACGGCAGGTAGGTCAAGAGTTCTGAAGCTTTAGAATCAACCTGCTGCTTTTGGCCAGTAGTATATCGATGCCCCCTACACTACCCCTCTATTTATTCGTGCAATCAGAGTTAGTACTCCCGTGTAAACTCGTCGATATGCGCCGGGCGAATCGCCGATATTAAAGCACTATAACCTGACAGACAGCGGCTGCCGGCCAGCCGGATTTGAAGGGATTGCCGAAGCCCGGGAAAAGACAAACTGCCCTGGGCTCAGGGTAAATAGTTTGTTATGCTTTCCATGCCCACTTGCCCACTGCAAACTGGCCATGATGTTTTCGGCAAACATCCCCATCCAAATGTTGGTGGTGTATTTGATCCCGGCCTCGATTAGAACGTCAAACACGAAATTGCAGCTATCGATCGAACAGCGACCCGTGATGCTTGGGAAGACTCACACGTGCTGCTGGTTCGGGGATCTCAGCTCGTTGCTAACGGCCGTTTTCTCTCTTCCCCCTGTGTCTCCCTTCGTCCTTTATTCTCGCGGTGCATGAACATCCATGAAATATTCAGTAAAAAACCACTTGGAATTTCCACGGGAAGTAGCTTTGAGGCGATTTCTGGAGAGCAGTGGAACTGAGGGGGTATATACAACATCATCCCCGCTCATTTTCGTTCAGGAGATCAAAATGACCAGCTAGCTACAAACTGCGCCGCGTCTGTTGTGTATATCGAGAAGAAAATACGGCAAGCAGCCTGCGGGGGTGTTGCGCTCGCATACGCGGTGCAAAAAAAAGCCCCAGCGATCTCCTTGTATATAGAAAACCTAATTGTCACAGTTGAATATCCGGCCTGGAGTGTGTCACTTTGATTCATGAATTTACATGACTGTGTTTCCTATATTGATCCGACATTGGAACTTAACACGAGCCAAGTACTTGCAATTGGCACTGCCTCTGGACAATTTACTCCCGAGCTCAGTCCCAGCGACATCATGACTTTCTTGAGCCTGCCCAACGCGCGTCCGCACGGCCCCGGTGATAGGCACGGGCCATTAAGCAGTCCCTGCCCCTCTGATCAATATGATATTTCATGGTTGATACCCTTCGGCGCTGCGCATTTCCCCGGGCCCGGACTTGACGATCATTTTTTGTCTTGATGGCTTAATGGCTAAAGACCATTGAGCTTATAGGCGTCTTCTGACGGGAAGAAATCGTGGAAAACTGTACTTTCTTTTGAAAGTGATGAAACAGGTCCGAGTAGATTCTCATTATACCGGGGTAAAGAATGGATGTAAATGGTGAAATCTGATCAGAGAATTGTGGTGGTTTTAACCTCAAGTTTCCTTCCGAAAAAGTGGAAGTTGGCCAAAGGCGACGTGGTGAACTAAGTGGCCGTGATCCATTAATAAAATAGAGTCAAGACTTTTAAGGGAGAAAAGGAGCAATTTTATGCAGTGAGTATCTGTAAAACTATCGGCGCCTCACAAATGAATATTCATATGTTGCACTTTCACGCATAAGCTTAATCAATCACGCAGACAGGTCCTACGGCAAGTGGATCACCTTTCTGTTTTTCTGCGGATATAATTATTTATCCTTTCATAAAAGTAACATGTGCGCCTACTACTCTTATTACATCACAAGAATTGAATGTATCAAAATAATTGCAACATTACTTTCTTTCTACTTCTTCTTCTTCATTCATTCATTTTCATGATGACTTGATGAGTTGGGCCCAACTGTCCCTGTCGAGCATAGTGTTGGAAAGAGATGGACCACTCAGACCAGTTTCTAGCTCGATGGATGTTTTCAGGGTCATGTTGGGACGACCTTTTTGTCGAGGGGCTGCAGGATTCCAGGGGAGAACTTGACTAGCCGGCTCATTATGTCCATACAGTCAGTATAATACACGGGTCCTTGTAATATACCCAACCAAAATGGGAGTAATCCCTTTAATTCTTAACCTTCTTGCGTTTTAGAAAACATTGATAAGAAATTGCTATCGAAGTCAGATCCGAAGAAGTTTGATTTTTCTCCAGATCCCATTAGAGCCTCACTGGCCCATTGCGCCCTCTAGCGGCGCATCATTCATAACCGAAGTTTTGAATCACATGAGGTTTTGCGTGACTACGTTAATCCTCAAATTATTGAGAAGAATCATCAAAACACAATTACTCTCACGTCCACTTCTCTGACAGCTAGGTATAGCATGTCGTCTTCAAGTCAACATTATCTTACAGTTTAACGTGTATAGACATCTCCGTAAATTCTATTTTCCTAAGGTACACTGCACAGCCAAACACAACAGACACAGATAGATCATGCAGATGTCAATATACACGCAGCTATTCGAGCTCAATGATCAAACACTTGACAATTTATAGTCATTTTGCCGCCGTTGTTATTTACATTTTTCGCCTTGTTTAATACCCAAATATACTCAGTACTCATGATGTGCTGGCGATGTCACACATGGCGTACATTTATTAGGATACACGTGTAAATCGGCATTTTAGCCTCAAGTTGTTGCCGAAGTTGCCAGAGTCGTATTTGTTTTCCATCCGGTAAGATTATTATTACTTTAGCAATGTAGTATAGAAGATTTAAATGTTGTTGTAAGATATTATACATATTGTCAGGAAATATTGGTTTGCTTGTCACCTCCGGGGTTAATTTGGTGTTTGTTCTGCACCAATTGGACGAGTTCTGCAGAAGGGATTCTTGCTCCGGGCATTCCGATCATCGTGGGTTAAGGGCGCTTCGTGCTACATAGCCTTTTAATTATGGTTGACACAATAGGGGCGCTATAATTATGTTTTGGGTAAACTCTGTTGTATTTACCCAAATTTCTCAAATAAAAAATCGTCCTCCTATTGTTTCTGCCATATCTAAAAAAAAACCCTACTAATGTACCGCTCGGCAGCGTTGTTTCGCACGGGAAAAAAACAGTGCTCAATCTGCACAATATGAACAATATTGTCCATAAAAAGTGTCAGGGGACGTTTGATAACAAATCAGAGTTATTAACTCAACGTTTCGGTCATTATTCTCTGACAGTCTTCAAGATCAAGGTCAAAACGATGACGGTTAAAATATACTGACCGTATATTAACGCCCTGGTCTTTACCAGAAACCGACTCTCTCTCACACACTCTCTCTTACGAGAAGAAAATGTTCATACATTTACCTCTTTTTGAGTCAATTAACATAATTCAACCATCGATAGCCTCAGATCGCCTTTTTTTCTTAATTGAGTGCAGGTAAAGAAAAGATTGTGATGTTTGACCCGGGATTTGTTGATGTGGTGACGCCACCTGTCTATCTTTTAATTAATCACGGCTGATCGTGAATTTTAGATCGAGCCACCTCACGCAGTTGAAGAAATGGTGCAAATATAATAAAATAATGTCCTAGCATTAAATATGTATTCACCGTTCACGCGATTTTTACTCTCTAAATTCCAAACTTCACTCCATTCGAGTGAAGATTCACTCCCACAGTCGGAAACTAGGGACTAGACGTTTTAGAGTGAAATTTCTTCAATCATAAAGATCGAGTTTTCACTCGAGCCCCTACTGAAGTGGTTCATTGTCAGACTATTTCAATCGAAAATGAGAGTGATTTTCACTCTAAAACGTCTAGTCCCTAATTTCACTCTTTGGAATTTAGAGAGTAGCAATATAAAAGTTATTCACTTTTGAATGAGACACTGAACAAAACACTGGCACCGAATTTGAATTATAGTGGCTACCAGACAATAACTGGGCTCTCGGTGGGCGGGGTTATAATTATGTGCATAAAATGAAAGCCCTTTTTTAGAGGGTTACAGATGCCTAAAATCGGAATAAAATAGTTGTTTTCATTAGTACAAAACACACAAATTGAAAATTCGCTAGGAGAGAAAATAAAATCCATTTTTTGAAGAGCATGGGGTGCACATCTTTAATAGAAAGAAACAAATTATTATGCACAACGTTGGAGCCGTAAAGCGCACCAGAACAGACGGTGCCGGCTCAATAAAAGGCGAGCGGCCCTCGCTATACCATCTGTACGCGAGGAGCCATTCTCCCAAGCCGGCCTATCAAACATTAATACTTGATCAATAACAGCGCGCTTGAACAATGCCATTGATTTTTTTTTACGTTGACTAATAAAAGGTGTCGTTTAAGAAACAAAGAGAAAAAGTGGCGCAGGGTGTAATGGGCCGGACTATATGCTTCACGTCTTGTTTTTCTGTGGTTCTGTATTTCCACGTGGTTTCTGTTTTGTCTGCCACTTTTTTAGCGGAAAGTGGGGAGGGGTTAACAGGGAGCACCCAGGCGAAGCTGACGGGAGGAAGAATGCTTGTGTTACATGTATTGTTGTTCCTTTACCTGGAACTAAAGTTCTCAATCTCAATAATTCTATGTAAATGAGAGACATACGATCAGTAGCGGATCTGGGTGGTGGGGGGGGGGGGGGGTTGCAAAACACCCCGTTACGTCGGTGACTAATGTTATGATACTAGTAAAATGGAGCCAAAATAATCGACTGATAGCTAAAATTCTCAAAGTTATTCTCAGATTGCCTTAGAATGCAGAAGAAAGCATTGTAGATGCCAAAACTTTCCGGGAGCATGCTCCAGAACCCTTAGCAGGGCGTGTCTTTGGCACGCCTCCTCACCCCCCCTCCCGTTTCCTGAAAACAAGATCCTCCCTTGATTAAGTGGATATTGACAAGATGGTCATCAATGCATTTACATGAAGCTTTAAATCGTGAATGACTTTCATTTACATCATTGAATCTACATGTATATACAAATTTAGCCAGCTCAAAATCACAAGGTTGCGAAACTATACAGAAAACATTTTCCTTTTTTGGGGGAAAACTTGATGGAGCTGAGTGAGTCAGATGAGTGGAAAACGTGCGAGGGGACGAGTTGTGCTGTTTTCTGTGATGAAGTTATATGCCAAGATTTTTATAAAATATGTTTATTATTCAAGTGAAAACTAGAATTGTTTAACTCAAACTGTCTGTAAAAATAATGTTGTGTATTAATTATAACGCCATTAAAATGCTTATGTATCGATGTGCCATTTTGTCGGTGCATACATCCTAGGCTATATATCAGGCCCTTCAGCAGCTTGGTGCGATGAAGGATGCTATTTTATTAAAACAACAGTGGATTTTAAGTTAAGTGGATTTTAAGTTAAAGACATCTAAACCAGCGCACAAGGCATGGGTTTAGTTCTGTCTCTTGATTACTTATTTTGCCAGTCATTGATATTAAAATGCACGGCTTAAAAATATTACCTTTTTCAATTTAAGGTGCTTCGTTCGATCGACCACCTCCTGCATAAGTGTAAAAGTCGTTCCTGACATTGGGAAAGGTGTATATTTTAGGTGTCAGCTTCTCTATATTATTACTCTTCGGAACACAGACATCTAATTCACTTATTTTCTATGCCTAAACGGGGAGCGCATAAAAAAAACAAAACTAAGAAATAATCTCCAAGGATGTTGATGCATGTAACATTGTGCACACACGCGCACACACCTTATTGCATAGACCATTGATCTCCATATACCCACCTCTTGCGTTGATGCGCCCTCAACGAGGACAGGCTCGTTATTGACCTTTCTGCGCTTGGTTGGCAAACTGCAATTTTTGCCAACCACGGCCTGCAAAACTATGGAAGGTCCAACACTGCAAAAATGAAGAAGAGTTTTTACAGATCGCCAAAATATTATTTGATACTTGAAAATACAACATTTTCAACAATGCTACAAAATAATTCCTAAATATACCTTTTTACTATGTGTTGATGGCGTTATGAGGACTTTTTTGGAAAAATATGTTGCCAACCATGGCTTCAATTTATGCGCTTACGGCAGCCCATACAAAATGGCGCCAATGTTTACAAATAAAAGAAAGGCCTATTTAAATTCAGTGACAATGAAAGAACAGTGCGTCTACACATGCGTTTCAACAAGGACCTGCCCTCAGATGTGATGTCAGATGGACGGCTGCACCGGGTCTGTTCTCAAGGCATCACGATCAATTAAACTGAGCCCAGCAGCTGATGAATGTCCCCACTTATATGCCTCGCATGGCAGCATGGAGCTATACAACGTTTTATAGCTCCATGATGGCAGCAACCACATCTTTTCTTGTCTTTATTTGCTCCACGGCGATCCGTCTTTTGTCAGCCGTCCCTCTTGTATCTCTGTATAGGACCCTGTTTTCTCGTCTTGTCATACCGTTATCCCCCATTCTTGCTTATGTGACAGCCTCATAATATACCAATAGCTCGGCTCGCACAGTGGGTCTTCGCACGGTTCATTTTACAGGTGTCATTAATCCAATAAGGGTGTCTGTCACACCTTGCCTTTCTCCTGCAGTGTGTATACACCGTAACCCGCCCATGCCTCTTCACACCGTATTGTTGACTTTGTGAAAGAGATCAGAATCCTCCATACATCACCCGAATTGAAAAAGCCGTGAGGGTGTTTTATGATAAACTAAGAGTTTTAATGAATCGGGATTTCTATGCTTTTGCGGCTCGGTGCAAATTGGTCAGCTTTGTGCCGTGTTTGAGGATTAGAAGCGTACAATGCAGCTATGGAGCTTTCTACTCGGAGTTTGCATCTACACAACACAACATCAACAGATTCCTGGGCAAAACTGTGCCTATGCGAGGTTGATAAAAAATACATGTACTTCGGATGTATTTGCCAAAACGAAATTCCTTAACTTTCGAAAATAACTAATCTCATCCAAGTTACTAACATTATTTTTTTTCAAGCTTACTGTGCAATATGTGTATACAATAGCTTTTGTGTAATTTCGCGTTTTTAAGATGCAATATTGAACGATTTAATTGTGTTTCTTGTTTGTAATTTTGTGAGGCGTTCTGGCACAATGAGACGGAACTATAGGCACAGGCCGCAGTGGAGAAAAAGTTTAAAAAAAAATGAATCGTGATGAACTTCTGATTTCAGATTTATTGAATATTTGTAATCTTGTAGGGGTCCGCTCATAAGTCCGACGCCTCATAGGTCCGACGCCTCATAAGTCCGACAAAATCGCATCCCCTAACCAAAATAAAGGCCCATAAGTCCGACGCCTCATAGGTCCGACGCCTCATACAAGTCCGACGCCTCATAGCTCCAACGCCTCGTAGGTCCGACAAATTTAAACGCCTTGTTATTCCGACGTCGGACTTATGAGGCGTCGGACCTATGAGGCGGAATAAATACATGTTATTTCTCATAAGTCCGACGCCTCATAAGTCCGAAATTTCGGACTTATGATACGGCCCCTTTTATATCACTACTTGCCTATAGGCCAACACATTTTTAATGAAATAGTATAAAAATCGTAGAAGAAAAGTGTACTTAAGGATAAACAAATTGGCATATTCCATTTTCACGGTTGAACTACAAAACTCGCCTTTTTTCTCAGTATTTTACTGTTTTTGACCTGTCGATGAATGCAAACTATAAAACAGTCATAACTTGTCAAAGGAATGTCCGATTGAACTTGTAGGGAAATTGTTCTCTGTTCTATACCCTCACAAACCCGCATTTCAACCTATGAGCAGTTCTGTCTCATTGTGCCAGAACGCCTCACAAAAATTAATTTCATCCCAGTGAGAACATCTCCTTCCTACATATTTACTTGCATTTGGGTGGTACTAAATTTAAGTCAAAAGGGGAGACTATTGATGGAGTTTCTATACCTTAATCCAGGGTATTTGAGAAACCCAGTTTTTTTCCAACGCTGATCGGCCGACCATCATTGGAAATTGATACAAAAATTCTTGAAAATGACGGCACATCAGGTGCCATGAATTTACAGGATGCTTTAAACTGTCATTCACTAACAGTCCATTTAAGGTATTTCCCATTAATTTGGTAGTCTTGTATGTTGTTGTTTACAAAATGTTGTATAGGCCTATTCCTTTTAAACGCGAAAGATGAAGTATGGATGAGTGTTATGCATGTATTATTACCTCCGCCAAGGAGGTTATGTTTTTTTCGGCGTTTGTTTGTTTGTTGGTTGGTTGGTTGGTTTGTCTGTCAACAAGATAAGTCAAAAAGTTATGGACGGATTTTAATGAACTTGTTTTTATATAGGGGTGGTCCTTGGCACAAGAACAAATCGATTAGATTTTGGAAGTGATCCGGATCTGGGTCTGGATCCAGGATTTTTTAAAGGATTCTTCACCATTTATGCAAGTATATCTTTTGGGTGTACTGACAATATGGCGGGGAATTGTTTAGGGGTGCACACCGGTAAATCGATCCGCCAAGCTCATGAATAAAAGTTATACCCTCAAAATATTCTATATTAGAGAGTTCTGAGCGCCGTAAAATTGGGGAATTGAAGAGATATGGTAGTGAACCTCTGGCCCGGACTTGGGGCTTCCAATTCTGAGCATTTTGGATGCTATTGGGATCGAAAGTGGCGCTATTTTGCCATGTTGTGGAGGGATCGTTTTTCAAGATGGCTACTCTTCCGCTTTGGGGAAAATAGGGGTCGTCTTCTTTGCGTGAAAATATCTCAAAAAGTCAATGGTCAACCTACCATAAATTGAAAAGAAAATGAAAGATGACACATTGATCATCATTTTTCTGTGCAGCTTGAATACCTGTGAGAGTTTTGAGTATTTTTAAAAGAATTTTGAAGTATGGGCATTTAGCACTAGTGTCTATGGGAGTTTATTTGCAGGTATGCACCCTTAGCACTGGCGGAGGATTGCGCTCTCTGAGTGCTTTCTAATTTAACTACAGTAGTATCCCTGCCAGCTTATAATAGTGATAGACCCTTCAAACTTCCAACATGGTTAAATGGTGTTACTGTAAAGTTGCAAAACGGTAGTAATATCGGTAATACTATTTCTTAATTTTTTTTTCTAAATTTGAAACTGCATTTTTGACATGTGAAATATGTTTGTCAAAGTGCATTTTAATTAATGCCCATAGCTCACTGTCTCAAACGCGTGAGAACGGTCCAACAGAGTGCCGACACGATCGTCTGAAAAAAAGAAGGAAATCGCCAGGTGTTAATTAGTTATTTGTGATCAGAGGAGTTAATTATTTTCGTCAGTTGCAGATATATATCGGGGCTGGTGGGATCTTTTGTGTTTGTCGTTGCTCTTGAGGATATTGGGAAGTATCTAGCGTATTACTACGCGACTGCTAATGAAAGAAGCCTCCGTCACGCGCGCTGAACGCGTTATATGTTCGTTATTAGCGATTTACCGAGAACACGGCAGGGACACGTTTTGCACGTGTTGCCGACTCTTGTTGAAAGGATGGTTTTAATTGGCAACCTGTTACATTTAAATTGATATTATGCTGATACTCTTTGGGAGGGAAAAAAGGGTCTTGGGCGGATGTAATCGAGAGAAGGCGATTTAAAAAAACAAATTGGCGAAAGTTTCGTCCCTCCGGCAATATTAACATCGTAAAGTAGAACGTAGCCTAAAAGCCATAGGCGGTATACAGACAACTTGTCATAGACAATCTCCTAGAAGAAAACGATTGGGAAACATTAATACCGTGAATAGTTCTTGGGAATTCCGTAATAAGAAAGAACAATTAGTTCTCGGGGCCTGCAGGGCGTTTGGTTGCCACCAAGGTAACTGTGAAAATTGTCTCTTGTACTTGGCCGTAATGAGCATGTGCAAGACCATCGAGAAATGTGTACACATTCCGTTCCTTGATTCTTCTTGTTTGAGAATTGTTTAAGGTTGCAGTTTACGAGAAACGGCAGTAATAAGAATTGGATTTCTTCTCGCAGCTTTATTAATTTTATAAATGACACAAAATTCTCTTAAAAAAATAATTGACGTATAATAGATTTGAAGCCTAAATGTATATGTCATGGGGTACCGAGCAGAGAAAACGTTGCCCGACATTGGTCATCGTGTTTTCTTAACTAGACAACCCAAATGTATGGCCACCATCTGTGAATGTCAAAAGGCCCTTCCTATGCATACATCAAAACTCCACCCATCCTTTAGCGATCTTGTAATTGATGGAAAATCGACTTGGCACCTGATCCAGACCAGAAAGAGACGCACCCACCTATCGTGCGAGACAGGACACAACAAACACCCAAAGAACAAGTTGAAAAAGTCTTGTTGCCTTCATAATAGGCAACACCAAACAATCTGTTTGCCCGGCATTCTGCCCGTAACTGGTTAGCAAATACGGGAATAAAGAAGGACCATAGAGCCCTCAGTGCCGGTGTGTTTTCTCTCCTTTTATGTTGTCCTCTTGCTAAATTTCTTCCGCTTGGTTTGATCTGTGAGCCTAGCAAACAACTCCCTGACAGGACCCCCTTGATAAATGTACCCAGTCGATTGGCTGATCCGTACGGTACATACAAGCTTCGCACAATCCCCGATCTCCACTCTATTGTTGGTGTTTTGTGTGTCGATGATTTGCCGTGGTCATGTCTGACAGTTTTTCTCCTTTATTTGGGCACCAGGTAAATCTTGGGTGTCAACAAAATCTGGGTCAGGAGTCAAACGAAAAGTTTAAGAAAATAATGTGCCCGGTTCGAGTGATATAGGACTCATGACGTGTAGTTTTACGATATTCTTTTGGCTTTAAGCGTATAGCAGTGAAACTCGATCTCATACATGCGCCCCTTATTTGTTTCTTTTGATAGTTTAGTGTCAATACCTACTAAACAGACTAGGCAACATAGTAAATATTTCTTTTACTACCTTTTATACTAATTTATGAAAAACAAAGAGGTGCCATTTACCAACTTGCGTTGGTTGTCAATGTGCACATGATTTTACTTTTTGATTTCAGTTTTGTCAATCTTCCATTTGTGCACTGGTCCTCAGGTTGGAAAGCCAAATTTACTTCAGTATAACAAGATTTAGGCCTAACCAGTGGCGTAACGGGGGCACGGGGAGGGGAGGGGGAGGTGCCCCCAGTGGATGTTCGTGCCCTTGCCCCCCCCCCCCCCCAGTTTAAATCTTGAATGGAACAGATATATGTATACACTGACTATTGAAATATGCCCTCAGGCCCCCCTTGAAAAATGTGTGCACCCCTGGCACCCTTTCGACCCTAGTTACGCCACTGGATGTAACTTGCCATAATTACAATTTTCCTCGGAGTTCGACTGCGTTGTGAGGTTGGTTAAAAACCCTCACCTTTCTTGACTGTCCAATGACTCGTCTTCTCGTATAGCAAATGACGGTGTTTTGAAATCTAAAAGACGATCACAGAACAATGTCGTCAGAAAAGGCATTGTACGTCCACTACGGTTGCATGATAAAAGAGCTCAAAATATGGGGCAAAAAGGTTTGTTTACTAATGTGGGAAATTGTTATAATCCTCAAATCCGGAAGAGCCTTCAAGAGTCGAGGACGACGCTAGAATCTTACTTAAGTTGTTCTCTTATCGAATCTCCCTCCGTTTTGAATGCCCTAAGAAGAATGTCTTTAAAACATATAAACAGGGCGGGAATAACTATAATCCTTTCGGAAGTTTAAGTCACTTTACTTAACCTATATTTTTAAAGGAATTCAAAGATACCCAGAAGATAACCAGAAACCACAGTGAGAGACATCAGAGTCCATTCGGACATGTTTATGTTTGCTTCATCCACAACAACACCTCAGGTGTTGCACTATCAGACAAGAACAACCGGTGTTTTTTTTTCATGCGCCCAGCTATATCTTCCCCGACCATCAATCGACCTCACAATTATCTACATTTCAACCCTGATCCACAAATTCACTTTCCAATTAGCGAGCACAATGAGCAGACGTTTGCTCACTAATAGCGTGGTAATTAGCCCACAATAGCCCGGTCTATACCGAGCTCTGAAAGCGTGCCATCATCAATATGCTATTACCACCAGATCCCGTGGTTTCCTCGTCCCTCCCCGTCTTTTCTTGCTGGTCGTCTTTTTGTATTTTAATAAAGGCCGACGGGGAATATTAGAAAGTCCTCGAAGATATCTCTCTGGTGAGTTTCCGGAGCTTTGTTTTTGTTTCTAGGTTCGCCACTGGCCCGGCCTTGCCAGCCTCAGAGAACTGACGGGAACCCATTATTGTCCTGTCTTCCCCTCCCCTCCTCCCAACGCCAGAAAATCACCCTGCCAGCTTAAAATGCAACAAAAGCAGCTTATCAGCGGTAGCTTTGAGAAGATTACTGGGCCTCTTCCCACGACTGTAAAGCCCTGGATGCTAGCATTCTCACCGGACCATTAACAGAGAGTGCCACTTTTAGCTCTCAACTTAAGAAACCCGTCAATATTACACCAGCGGACCCAGCGCAGCCGGCGGGGGCAATCCACCGCTAGACCCCGGGTCTAGAATGAAAAGAGGCGATTAACGGTGCTAAATATGGTCCCGTCTCTCACACACCCACTCATCTACTTGTTTTTATTGCACGTGATGTCTTGTCAGGTTTGTGTATGCCACAGCTATGGCTGTATCCTAGCCGACAGTTCGACCGAGACAATAGCACAGGTGTCCCCGCTGAAAAGTTGTCAGTCGATATCGCCGACGGTATCCGGACTGACCAGTTCTATACCGAGCAGTTGCGCCCTATGGAATCCACCATCTCAAGGACAAACAGAAGGATGAAAATCGAAAATGGACACAAAAAGAACGTTCAGCTCGCTTTATGACATGAAAAAAGATTAAAGGTTTTCAATTTAAAGATTTTAATTTTACCTGCGACGACAGCACAGCCAAAACGTAATACTGAGCCGTCTTTTGTGAGACGCGTACGGTCACATCAATTTAACTAGAATAGTCATTGAAAATGCAAAACAACTAAAACTCAACACAGCCACGGCGAAAATAAAAGAGTGACAACTAATAAGTTCCTGCAGTTTTTTAGCGATACCAAATGTTACCTTAAATTTACCCCAAAATTTCTCATAAACCAAAAATGCCCAAGATATATGTGACAATCCATGCAAACAAAACGATCTTTCCGACACGAGATCATGTCTATCAGATTTTGTTTTAATTTGCACTTAATCGATGAATCTCAACATTTTTCTTCAAAACAAGGGGCACATGTGTATGTAGATGTTACAGTGTTCGGTGTGCTGTGGGGAAACAACATGATATGGAAGACTCAATAGGCGCGCGCCCCCAACAGGTATGAAGTCTCTAGCCATGTGACTCGTCACGAGGTACAATGAACTCGCCGATTAATCCATAAAAGCATCGGTGGATCATTGATACCTCTTTGATCGACCGGCAAGCTTCAAAGCGGCTTCTCCGTATAGGAAGAATAGAACAGAGGTGGGAATCATTCACGCCTTGTTTAACGCCTAAAAAGACCCTCTACCACGGAACATTTTATGGACCTGTAAAGATAATACGCTAAATTGGCTGCTCTATACGGACAATAATATGTCTTATCAGAGCCTAATGCCATGTGATTTTGGTGTTCAGAGGATGTGAAAATATCGGTCTCTTTATATTGGACATTTTTGTACCAAAGCTATTATCCGACAACCAAAGACGTTTTGTGCCACACACATTGAACTGTTAATGAAAGGATTCCCCTTGTCTTGATTTCAGGAGGGGTTCCATAATATCCCATAAAGGGAAAAAAATGTAAACAGAGCTAGAGATTTTGAAAAGAGCTGAAATCTTCCGGCCGACGGAAATTCGAAAAGCGGAGAGAGGAAACTGGTATAATGAACAAGCAATCATAATCTTTTTGGTGGCATAACGTGTACATATTCGCGTTTACGTCTATTGCCGACAGTTTTCACTGTGGACTTTTAATTAGAATCTGATTTAAATTAAAGTTGGCTTGGGTTTTAGAATACGCCGTGTTTGTGACAAGAACTGTCCGTCTGATTGCAGCTGCACTATACGGGCTTCGATACCCTGCTGGGGATCTACCCGATGTTCCCCACTACTGATGTTCCCCACTACCGATGTTCCACCAAATCCTTAGGATTAGGGTTAGGGTTAGGGCTATGGTTAGGGTTATATTGGTAGGGATGTGGGGGAACATCGGTATTGGGGAACATAGGTATGCACCCCCCCCCCCCCCGCTGTATACCATAGTGGGGCAGATGATCCGTTTTTACGTTTTCTTCTTGCTTGTCGAAACAGTCTCTAACTAATGTATTGGATATAATAAATAGAAGTGATTTAGTTACAGATTTGGTTATTGTAGAGAGGGAGGGGCAGAATTTAACTCTTCTCTCTAAATACTCGAGCGTCTTTCGAGATGTGTATCAATGATAACTTTCTTCAAACTATCATGAGGACGTCGATACAAAATGCTGTCTTCGATTGGTGCGAAGGATCATCGGCAGAAGGAGACTTTGATTTAGTCACTGAGGCCGACTGCTTGGATCTGAGGGATCAGTTGTTACTACTTGGTGGGTGTGAATCAGCTATTTAACAGGGCTATATTTTAATTAAGCTTTCATTTCAAGCAATAATTTTTGCTTTGCACAGTCGTATGTGTTTAGGCAAAAAAGATGGATAACCGACCATAACATGGATCTCTGGCTGGTAACGTGTTTTTTTAATAGCACAGTTCTTTTCTTACAGCATCTCTATAGACCCAAGTTAAGACACATGGACAGGGGCGGATCTAGCTTTCAGGAAAGGGGGGGGGTTGATATGAAGGGGGGGGGGGGGGGTGAGTGAAGGAATGCCAAAGTCACGGCCTGCTATAGGGGTTCCAGGGGCATGCCTCCTGGAAAATTCAATTCTACGATGCTTTCTCCTGAATTCTCCTGAAAAAGCAAATTTGAAAATAAATTTAGAAACTTTAGCATTCCTTTTTAAAAATAAATTTTGGCATCATTTGACATCAGTCAGTGGCTCCCAACCCCTAGATTCGCTACTGAGGGACATGCAAGGCCCTGTACGGCATGGGACACGCACTATGCGAGCAACATGTTTCATTTACTTGTCACCATTGTACCAAACAAACGTTGAATCAATCTGTGCAGTTTATACCGTCACAACTGAGCCACTAACGTTTAATGGGAAGTCCCTGATTTGACGAAAGTTTTAAGTTAGATACAGACTTCGTAATAATTTTCAAGAGTAACGTCATGTCGCTACCATAATTGCATTTTCGGTCAGCAAAGCCCATAGTTAACTGGTAATGTATACAGAAATATGTGCAAATCAGTGGGTGACGGAATTTGCTTAAGCCTTTTTGAAAGTTTTCCTTAAAAAAAATTGAAATCGCCCACTGCGCATTTTTAATTCAAAATGGATGACCAGAGATGAAAGGAGATCGATATATTTTTAACCAACTTGTTTCTGTGACCCCTTGTAACTGCACTACACGACTACACGACAAACGGTACACAATACACTTCCTCCATAAATAAGCTAGGCGTTTGCAAGGCAACTGTGTGCCTCAAAGCACTACATTGAAACTGTGAATGGGCAAAAAAAGCGAGGAAAAAAAGCAGCAACAGAGCGTAGAATTTACCACTTGTCTGGTTCCACTGCATTGTAAGAATGTGTAATGCATTGACAGGCTGCTTTGCGCACCCTCCGGGAACAAACTCGAGAAAAGAAAACCCGTCATTTCACCCCTCAGCTCACCACAAAAGCCGGCCAGGCGAACGGGGTTGATTTGGCTTCATGCGCCCCGCGTTGGAAACCTTCCGTCGGCATGCTTTCACAGCTAAATACCGGTGAATGCTCTTTTTGTTCAATTAAATGCACGGCTAACCTCCCAACAAAGTGCCCTTCTTACAGGCAGCTATAGTTGGGCACTGTAGGGGCATTGAGAAAGAAGGGAAAGAATCAATTCTGAGTCGACCCATAGTGAGACTTTCTCTTTGCTGTTGGGTTACATACACAGTCGTTGGAAGTTGCTGCCATGTCGACAGTGCACGTATGCAAAATGTAGGACTTCAAGGGTTTTTAAACCTCACAAAATGACAATATTTTGCTCAAAGCTGAAAACCATTTGGATCTCTTGATATGCAAACTATATTTCTCGAGGTAAAAACTGATATTTGAATCTGATTAACTAATAGATAGACAGTATTTATGTGTATCAATTCAAGGCAGTCCTTGTAAATAAGCAAACTTAATTTTTCCTTTTACTGCAACACTTCTTTATTTAAATTGTCATTTTAAAACTAATCGCAGAGAAATTTTTTTGCTAGAAGGTTAACAAAAACGAAGTGTTGTAACCGCCATTCACACTAAATAATCACATTGTTGGATACAGCAGTGTTTACGGGAATCGTAGATGACGATTCCTGTAGTGTGCTCTTATGGCGCATCCTCCTCACTCACGACCCTGATTGCCATCCTCAATATTCCTGCTGCCTTTAGACAAAGAGGGCGGTTTTCATGGACCTCGCTCGGCACGTCCAAGTCGGCGTGCCCGTCTCCGTCAGTCCGTTGCCTCGCCCCTCATAAATAAACATGAGGTGACGATAACGATTCGAGAGGACCCGGATGATTGACAGGACACTCGGGAATATTTTATGCGAAAATCCTCGACTTGTCGAATGGCACTTTTGACACAAGGCGAATGTTTCTCCGACACCAAACCAAATAAATCAAATATCTGCGAGCAAATTTAGACATGACGAGATGGCGAGGGTTTGCAAATTAACTTTTTGGATTGTACAATAAAAAGGTGAATTAATATCAATTTTGTTCATGAAGACTCAATAACGCATAACAAGGCCAATTTGCTTCTGTTCGGGTTTAATTCTCAACTATGTACATTCGGAGAAGCAGACGTGTTATGTGGATTTAAAAAGAACATCCAAAAGCTATAGAATTCACTCAGTTCTCCGAACCTTTAGTGTTCGACTTCAGCACAGTTGAGCTATTGCTTATTAAACGATCTCTTTAGTAGACACGCCGACCGTTGAAATAAGAGGCTGAAATTTTCACACCTAGGTGCGACCACATTGTCGGCCGGGTCCTTCTAAAGAAAGTTCCATGGTGAAAAGGTTGAAGCTGACGGCTTTAATTAGGTGTTGTGGCCGCTGACAAATTGGCCTGCGTGACCAACAGAAAGCAGGTAACAAGAGAAGAAAGGTGAGGTGGAGAGTGGCCTATTATATACCGGGCTTTTGGCTCGAAGAACCGGGGAGGGTTTCATGAACTAATGGTGCAATTCTAACCACGGACCAGGGATATTTTTCCCAATTCAAGACTAGTCAGAGAAACCTTGGCTGTATGTTATTGCTTACTGTGTACATGTGTACCTATTGAACATTGCCCTTTTCTCCTTATTGTGGTACGTGTCTGAACATTGCACCAGGTTGATAATCATACCAACAATAGGCATGACGTCATGGTTGGACTGAGCCGTCGCCTATGGATAGTTTCCCTATACAACTTGTCACGTCGCTTGCTCGCTCAGGCGTGGCCGTGTACCCTTTTGCACTAGCCGATTTCTATTCTTCCCTTGATTTTCTGCCATGTCACCGTTTTGAGGAAATAATAATAAAAATACAAAAACCTAACCCGTACGATAATCATGATAACAATAGTGGTTTTTCCATGGGTGCATTTGACACGGTGCGAGCGAGTCGGGCTCATTTTGGTGAGCGCAGATTTGGTACACGGGATGAATATCGTGTGTGGCTGAAGTTCTGTTGTTCGGTGTGTTTGGCTGTTTCTTAGTGATTGACACTTGTAGCGGTTCAATAAAAAACGTCTATAAATGGGTGGTCCGCTAGGCCAATTTGTCAGCAGCGAATGGATTGGTGTGGATGATTTGCGTGCGCTCGACCAGGGGGCGTGGCCTATTAATTAGCCTACGTTGTACGTATTTACATAGGTCACTTCGCTCCACAGCCTGGCGCATATAATCCTCACCCCTGCACTAGTGAGGGATGACAGTTTGAATACACACGCACACGCGTACGGTACACGGATTCGAGTATCTTGCGCCACTGAGAGACACAGACAGACCGGGACAGAGAGTGAGAGAGGATATCCCAACGAGTCGAGGGAAACCCATGGCAAACAGCGCCATGATCTCGCCCAAGTCGGCCTACCATCCAGCTACCTCTCCCTCGCTCCAGAACATGAATTCCATGGGAGCGATGGGACCCATGAGCACCATGAGTAACTCCATGAGTCCCATGAATACCATGAGTCACCAGATGAACTCCTACACCAACGGGATGTCAGCGGCGGCCGCGGCTGGGGGCATGGGCTCAATGTCCACCATGTCCACCATGAGTATGAACGGCGGTATGGGGAGCATGCCGACTAACCTGAACTCCATGAGCGGCATGAACTCCATGACGGCGGCCGGGATGACCGGCTTCAACGGCATGAACGGCATGGGAACGATGAACAGTATGAACGGTATGAACAACTCGGCGGCGATGAGCATGAGACTGGCGGCCCAGGCACAGGCGCAAGCCGACACGCTGAACCGTGTCCGCGCTGAGAAGACCTACCGTCGGTCCTACACCCATGCCAAGCCTCCCTACTCGTACATCTCCCTCATCACCATGGGCATCCAACAGTCACCGCAGAAGATGGTGACTCTGAGCGACATCTACCAGTTTATCATGGACCTTTTCCCCTTCTACCGTCAAAACCAGCAGCGATGGCAGAACTCGATCCGTCACAGTTTGTCCTTCAACGACTGCTTCGTCAAGGTGCCGCGCACCCCCGACCGGCCGGGGAAGGGCAGCTTCTGGACCCTCCATCCCGACGCTGGAAACATGTTCGAGAACGGCTGCTACCTCCGGCGACAGAAACGATTCAAGTGTCCCAAGCGGGAGTCGCTGAGGAAGGAGCAGAAGGACAACCTGAGACAAGGTGAAGACCAGGACGATGACGACGACGAGCACAGAGAAAACGGTCGAGATGGCGTGACGGTGTCCAACGCCTCAACGCCGGTCAGCAATGACACAACCGACGTGTCACACACTCACAACGCGCTGCAATCTCACCACCAGATGGCCTCACCACCCCAACAACATCATCACCACCAAGAGCAACACCATCACCAACAGCAACAACACCATCATCACCCAGGCCACCACCCCGACTTGCACAAGATGGAGCCCCCCTCCCTGTCACCTCCCCCAGCCAGCATGGCCAGTGCCGGTATCCCAACCCGCCCTATCGCACATCCTGCAGCCTCAATGACATCCATGACAGCCATGCCAGGTACCTACCCAGCTGCCATGTTTGGCCCAGGGGGCCAACATCCCTCCTTCACCCACCCTTTCTCCATAAACAGTATCATTTCATCGGAACACAAACTGGACATGAAGGGGTATGAGGCTATGGCGTACGCACCCTATAACTCAATGCCTAGCATGACCAGCCCCATGGCCAAACCATCTATGGACTACACAATACCTGCCACCAGTGGGGAGGCAACATATAGCCAGCTAGCCACAGCGAACCACAACATGTAAACAACAGTGTGCAAGGAAAACTGAACAAACTGGTACGTTCAAATCATACGTTCATTCTGTCTTACCTGTTGAACGACAGAAAAAAACTCAAATATTCGGACATTCCTTTGTATGTTTTACAATAGTATGGCGGACGATCACGTGACCATTAATTGTGACGTTGTTTTACTTGAACTAACGACTTATACATGTAATATGTTGATGTCATGGAAAATCAAGTGTTGTTAAGTAATCTAAAACTGTGATTTGGAATTTTCCTCCATATTGATTGTGAATGAATACCAAAATCTTAGTGTACACACATTACGTGCGGCGCCAATGTGTGCAAACGTTTACTCAAGGCAGATATGATTCGTTGATATTTATTTATTTGATATTGTTATATTTTACTAGTGGCTTAGAGTTTTGTCAATATATTTTAGATAGGGTTAGTGTACAAATCACAAGACCAAGGATCACCATGAATGACTGAGTATTCTGATTTCTTCAAACAGTCGATTGTGAGAGGTCGAGTCAATTTACATTGTTGCCACTATGTTATTATTTGCTTCTCTTATTATTTGCCGAAGCAGGTTCTTGTTGATATAGTAACATGCGTGATTGAGAAAAAAATGACGAAGTTCAAAAGTGTTGCCAAAAACACACACAATGTCCTCTTACTTGCAATCCATGACAATCATTAAATGAATGCAAGAGACAATGCAACCATTCAGCTGATTCGGCAAATAGGGCGACTCGTTTTGCTGTTCAATGCTATCTTGTATGAAAATAAAAAAAGACTGCAATTCTAACAAATATGGATGAAATAGCAAATCAATACAATTTCTTTCTTAAAAAAAGTTTTTCGTGAATTATGTAGATTTGGCATTTACAACTCTGCGAAGGAACGTGCTGTCGTTAAATAGATGAATTGCGTCAATAGTTTAAGGGCTTTCTTCAAAAATGAATTCGATTTGAAAGAAAAATTTGTGAAGAAAATTAACTTTCAGGTTCAGAAATTTTTAATTTTGAGAGCAGGAGGAATTGTAAATTTGGAAAAAAAATTGATGTGATTTTAAAACCCTTGATACATGTGTATTTGTTTGGAATGTGCCTCTCGGCTGATCCCGGGTAATTTGTTCACCCAGAAGGAATAGGCCTGCAGTTTTGCAAATCTTGATATTTTATTGTGTATATTGCTGCAATAGTTAGCAGGTGGTGAGATGACCTCACTGTGTTTTAAGGTATACCTTGATTTTATTATATAGGGTCCTGTCGCCGATATTATGTTGTTGTATTTCTTATTTTCTTATTTTGTTTTACAAAAATCTTTATTTGTGATGGAAAATTTCAGTGATTGAAGTGCCAAATAATTAATCAGTTTGAATCACTTGTAAAATACAACGGTGATTATGTGAAAAAAAATCGTTTTACTGATGATAAATATTTGCGATATTCCTAGTAGTTTACATAGGCTTAGAGACTGTTTTGGGTGAAGACCTTGTTTGTTTAATACACCTCTATCTTTCATACACTTTTTGCTCGTAATAGCTACGTAATTTTTGCCGGTTTTGTTTTTAGCCAAACCGTGTTTGTGATACTGAAAAGAAACAATCATTTACAGGTATAATACACACGCAGATTGTCTGTGTTTAAGCACGGCTGGCTGATCATATTTGAAGGAAACACCGGCCAAAGTTTACCATGCTAGTTTGCACTTCGTCATCAAAGACGCCTCGGGCACTTTAGCGGAGAGTCTTTTCGATCGCTCATATGACAATCAAAACTAAAGCTATTCTGCGGCATTTTTTTTTTATGGACTCATCTTTTTTTTGTATACATAATGTTTATTGTATAAAGGAAATAAGTGAATGCTAGGGAATATCAAATCCTACCGTTTTCTCTCTAAATCTTCAAACTTTTAGGAATCTCTCAGATGGAAAAGTTTCCATTTCTGTTCGCTGAATAAATTCGTTTCCACAAGTGAACCTTTTTTGCTTGAATTTTCATTTCAAATAAGTGGTCTTGTTTACTATTATGTTCTGTGTTTATTTTATTGTCTTTTACTGCGCTTGAACTGTTGCACAGTGTTCTTTTTTGTTGTATAAAGTGCTGCGCCAGGTTAGTTGGCAGGGAAAAAAAGAAAGAAAAATAGTCGACAGTCGGTGTGTAATGTATCCGTGGCCGCTATGCTGACCTAAGCGCCACGGTGATGCAGGCCGCTCCGCCTGCCTAATGGGTTTTTCACACCTCCAGATTCCATTGTGCCCAGCTTGTACACGTTCCATTGCTACGCTTTCCACTGCCTACGTGCCCGGGGCTCGTCATACAAGCGAGTTTTTTGGGCTCCCAAGGAGATGGGTAGGGGGATATCCAATTTGTTTCCACACAATTGACCGTGTTGGCAAAACAAAAGTCCTGTGGGGAAACAGTTCGAAAGAAGTAAAAACAGTGTGACCACCAGTGCTTCTGATTCACACACCGTGATTCAACTCGTAGAATTTAAACCACACCGTTAATTATCAAAAATACGTCAGTTTTGGAAGTCATACGAAGTTGTTTCCTCTTATGCGAGAACGGGTCTGACAAAGTAACTGATCGTTGAAAAAATCTGCCAGTAATCCTAACAACACCAGAGAGAACATGAATACAGATGTGATTCAGAATGACTGGTTCCTTTCCAGTTGTTAATATGATTGATTGGAAATACATGTTGACAAAGAGATTCACATTTTCCGTTAAAATACATGTATGGGGGATAACCTAGCTGATCCCTTTTATTTGCAAAGGAACAAAAAAAATGTCCTAATGTTTTTTAGACTCATTCATCACGTGCCTTTGTCGGGTAACATATCGTCTATAGAATTCTTAGAAACCCGGATCGGTAATTCCTCTGCAAAAAAAAAATAATAAAAGCACGTGCATTTTTCGCTTCCTTTCGTTAAACAAAATCCCCTCACTGTAAATTTTGCTGACAAACTTGAAGTTCCAGATGAGAATTCGTCATAAAATCAAAGCAATCTTTACTTCTTCATTTTGTTCAACATGGTTTCGGAAATTCCTATATGGCACTTGCTTTGTCTAATTGGCCTTTGCTGATCTTTCTTTTCGTTTACAGCAACAAAATTGATTATGGCAATGTGTCATTATATTTGACGTCAACAGCAACAGGCGACCACCAACTGAGATGTAAAAATTCTCCCGTAATTTTGTTACTTATCTTGGTTGATTTTCCCCTCTTTTTCTGCCCTGAAGTAAAACTGTAAAGTATATGTTCTTGGGATCGACCAAGGACCGGTCGATGAAGGAAATCTAGCGGGTTACCATGGGCTCTCCAACCGATTAGGTCGAGCGTTCTGCCCTTCCCCGCCCGAGGAGATACAGCAACAGCCAGACAAACCGGCCCTGAGATCACTCGCCATTGGAATCACATTTACAAGTCGATTTTCGTCCATGGTGGTGCGTGCGAAGTGAGCCGTCGTTACGGGCTAGCCTCCCGTCTTCGGTCGTCGCGTTCACGGCAAATACGGCTGGATCGTTCTCTCACTTTTTCTTCGGCTCCTTGTTAAATTAATATTGGAGATCGTTCGCATCACTTCAACCGCATGTCTATCAATTTTAATTGGAGGAAGAAATAGCTTGCTGATAGATTGTAACACACATGGATTCGGGCATGACATAAATAGCATTTTGGTGACAGAATTTGTTCAATTTCAAGAACAATTTCAAACATCTAATTCAAAATACAAAAGTATCAACTGAACCAGAGTAGTTCTATTATAACCAAGGACACTATCATTATGAGCAGGACTACATTGTATCTTGTTTTACTTATTACCGTTTACGGGAAAATACAATTGCAGGTACTTTATTTGACAGTGTGATTGAATAGGAACCCGTAGAAATATAAAAAACCCGTTTGCTTATGAATATTATCGGCTTTAATAAAGTTTCACTTCAAAAAAGGTGAAGTAGGTTCATGATGTATCTCCAACCACACGAGATCTCCTGAGTGTACCTAGGCACCCATTTCTCGTGTAGGGTAACCAGGGAAGGACGTGTGATCGCGCCGTGTTTCGCAGGACAAGGACATGCATGCGAAAGGAATTCTTAATCAGGTGGTTGAAGTATCGGGCTCGCCTCATAAACGCCCGCTATCACCGCATACCCCATGCATTTTGCTTTAAAGACACAACCGCCACCATTGCAACATGGCCAGGCAGCATATATTTTCGCCCCTCCTCTACCTGCAAGCATCGACATGAAAAATGACGACTGATTTTTTTTATGTTATCATCATCTCTATATTTCTTCACGGATGATACGGGTTGTTACGTTTATGGTTCGCCGGCGGGTCCAATATTTAATAAGTAATCCATTTATAGTGGGTTTTTTTTATTGGGTTCCTTTTTGTAATAAGTTGGAGGTACGGGGCAAAAGCCATAATCCCACGGCTGATAGATAATGGCCTTGGTATGGACCTTGTACCCGGTGGTGTCGGGTATGGCTTCCAGAGTTTTATCATCAGAGCAGAGCGTGTGTAGTGTGCAGCTCTCCAACGCGATCTTTGGACCTATTTTGCGATAATGCAAGTCCGGGATCTCTGCCAGAAATAAAAACCCTGAGACTTTTTCTTACTAATCCGGATAAACAATGCAAGGTCATCTTGCCAATTCTACCTGCTTTATTATTTCATTTTTCGATGTCGCAGTTGTGTTCCTTGGTCCAATTGTTCTTATTTGTGCTCACGATTCTTCCCCCAAACATCTCCTGTGATTTTGTTTTCGTTTGCCAAGCTGCCACACGTATTTCCCTTTAGGAAGCCGAATCGTATTGCAGCCTACATGTATACGATGCGAATAAAAAAAAGCTTTCTCTATGGGAATTCGTCACACAATAAGGCCAGTCATGCACATTATGCAGGGAAACCGTCTGTGTACGTCCATTAAGTACGAGTCCCCAAAGTACTGACAAATGGGACTTATTTGCCAAACGCAGAATCGTATTATTATGATAAAAGCCGTTGGGAAATCAAGAGTCTACACTACACCTTCGTTTCCATTGTTTAAACATAATATTTGATTTCCAAATGTGACATTTTGAACCAACAACACGAACGTTAAGACAACAGGCAGATAATCCTAAAGCTCTTTTCCCTCATTTGATTTTTTTTTTTTTATCTCAGACAGTGGATTTCCTTTTCCAAATCTCCAGTTTTCAAAAACATTAACGAGTGAGTATAGCGGGGTCTGTCTGAGTTTCGAGAAGTTATCCAAATAAAAAAAAAGATCAAAGATCAAAGAGTACAATTATTAATAATAAGTATAAGGGTTTTTTTGTCTCGAAAATATAAGAAGAATAAAACGATGACCTGAGAACTTGATGTAGCAATTTGCACGATAACAATATCGAGTCGAGGCTGCCCAAAATATGTGCCTGAAAACACATCCCAGTCAAGATCGGACATTCGAGAAGCTATTAATTTGAGAAATAACACCCGGTTACTTATTATCGCCAGAATTTCGATTCCCGTGCAAAGGCTTTTAGAAACGTGCATGGGTTTCGGAAGAACGAATCCGAGTGCATTAGCGCGGCCCCGGCTGGCGCGCGGCCGGGCGTAGGGGCTCGAGCCTCGTATAGACGTTCGTTGCCGCGCTATTTAACAGGGACTTGCATATTAGCGTATTCGCTCCATTCAGCAGTAATGGCGGGCCAGTGTCAGGTATCATCGAGGTGGGTCAATCGCAACTTAAAGGCTGGCCCTTTCAGCGGCTAGGTCAACATCGCAGCGTATCAAGCGGGCCAGGGGTTAGGGAAACAGAATCCTCCCCATCCTCCATTTTCTCATTTTGTCGTGGGGCTTACAAACTCATCCCAGTCCGGTGCGCAGTAAATTATAGCAGGGGATTTGTGCGCGGGCTTTTGGTTCGGGGGCAGCTCAAACATCATGGCTATACAGCACTCCTTTTCAACACCGTTAGGAAAATGACATTTTTTTTTATTGCACGCACTGTGATAGAATCCTACACTTGTACTTTGTAGGAGTGAGACGCAATATTGCAGCCTGTATAATTCGTCTGTTTTGTTGAGCAATCCTCAACCCTACGTACTTTGTCATTCAGAGCGATCCACACGTTTATTACGCTCTTGAGCCAGCGAGTGAGAACCCTCGTAGCGCCGTGGTATCCGACTATACTAGTCAGTAGCCGCTGGGTTACGCGTTGGCCCAAGCCTCGGCAATCTTAGATTGTTGTACGGCCTGGGGCAACGTTTAAGAGCCCGCGCTTTCCACTATAATTTGTTGGTGATTACACACCCAAATATTAGGAGTTAAATGTACACACGGCGAGTGTATTTGCACGGCAGGGAAACGCGAGAATCCCCCCTTTTGATTTAGTAAAACGCGGGCCACGTGATGAAAGGCTATAGAGCGTTTACTTAGAGACGACAACTTAGGCTTGCGTGCCATGCCTCGTGATATAATGAATACATGTACATTGACAGACAGCTAATAATATAGTTCTCTGGTTAAATATAAATCTCTGCCTGTAATGACAGATATGAATAAAAGTAACCCGTTGATGAGTGCTGTTTATGGCGCGATTATTAGACGCACACTACCTCGAGTACTTCTTGTGATATACGCTTTAGGTCGAAATTAGTTGACATGATACGGTATGATTTTGCATTTTGATTGTCTCCCATTTACATGTTAAAACAAATATGTTGCCTGGTCTAAATTTCATAACCAATCATGGTGACATTTCAGTATTATTTGTTTTCAAGGAATATTTGAAATAAATCTGAACGGCAACAGTGCAGCATGCAACCCTAAAAGATTATATTTAAAATATAAAAAAGTGAAAACATATCTATATCGTAATGCAATTTAACCTTATTTTGGAGAAAGGATTTTGTCAAGTTCACTGAACTCGTTGGGGCTGTAATATTAGTTTACTGCACGACACAGAAAGGTGTACATACAATGGTACAATTCTATGCAGAAAGGATTTGGTTTGGTGTTCCAGAAGGGCAAAAAGGAACAATGATTTGTGGGTTTATTGGAGGCAGCGAAGCGAAGAACGAGAAGAAAGGGGGCGGCATTGGCTGTAAACACCCTGCCGAAAGTTGTGGCCGATTGTTGGTGGACTTTGCTCTCATTTTTGCCGGGCAATTAGCGGCACACGACCACAAAGGCTTCGGTCTTGACTTGAGAGCAAAGATTACGAGACAAGAACAATATCAGGCAAGTGCTAAGAAGTGTTGGTGATAGGCGTAATCTGGCTTCAGAGGACCGAGCCGCTCCTTGTGGGGGCTTATTATAGTATCGCCGGCTCCTTACCTTGTACCGTAAAGCCGGGGCTCTAGCTTGGGCAAAACAAGAGGTGTGAATTGGCCGTAGCAGTGGTGACGGTTTTACGAGCACCACACACAGCAGGCTAGTCACTCCAATGTTCATGATAAGCAAAACAGTACACTACTTGGGCAAATACAGCCCAATTAACTGATTCGCACCTCAACTGCCCCCCTCCGTTTTCCATTGTACCTCCAGGCCTAGGCTTGCGTTCCCGGTCCGCGCCGGCGGGCAAGGCGTTCTTTTGCTCGAGTCCCCGTCCCTGGGGACTTTTGGTGCAGTCGCCCAAACCAACATAAATTTTTCATGGTTTCTTGGGTTACGCACCCATTTTGCATGTGTATTGGCCGGGCCACCGTTCGCTTTTTCCCTCCCACAAACCTCTATCCCATTTACTCTATAGCTGGCAAGACGGCTTTTATAGTTACAGGAGAAAAGAGGCGCGCAAGAGCCTGCACGTCGATCAGGGATGAAGTGAAAAAAAGACGGGGAGCTTGGGCCCGACCTACACGTGCAAGCTATGATGGAAGGCAGTTAAGAGGAGGAGGGGGTTACTCTGAGAAGAGAAAAAAAACCTGTAGAAATTGGGAATTTGTAATTGGCGCGTATGCGTGGCTTTTCTGTGCTCGCTCAACAACATTTGTGTAAAGCTGTTAGGAAGGCACATACTAGCGCACTGTACAAACAGCGTCAGCCAGGCCTTTTCTCACGGAATGCCCCCAAGCTATGGGTTGCACACTGCACCTCTCTCCTCAATCTCTCTCTGATATTCATTTATTTCCAACAATCACCACGCATTGATTTCAGTTATTTGTTTCAGTTTGCAGTGCAGCTTTTAGGCTTGTTTAATCACCTTTATTTCACCTACTCCCAGATCAGCAACGATGCTTGTTTTCATTTCGTTTCTCGCCTAATTTTCAAAAAAAAGTTTTGTAGAATCTAAAAGCCATATTGAAGGAAAAAAAATCACATACTTATTACCTGTGAAAAAACTATAAATGGCCAACGAATGGAATAAAACAGAAGTTCATTTCGCTTTTAATAGTTGGTATATTAGGTTCCAATCTACTATGATTCACCTGTGTTCAGACATATTTCATAAAATGAAGTCCACCTTGGCTACTATTCAAACGCAAGTGTTTTTTTTCTTAATGATTTTAGGCTCTTTTAAAATTCTTTGTTTGCTAAGCTCTTCAAGCGTCCAAGGTGTCGGAAATTAGAACGTTGTGCATTTTCGTCGTTTAAGTTCACACAACACAGCGAAATGATGCAGACTTGGCCTTAAATAAATATAGCATCTTTATTCGTGCAAATTCATGGCACAAGATCCAGAGTTATATAGACACAACTATATATAAAAAAAGGCATACAAAAAATTACAAAGAAAACAAAAACGCTAACAATGTCGCTTTGTCGATTCCTCGTAATGTGTATTTTGCCAGGGAAAGTGTGTGTATATTCATCTATGGAGAATACAACATGCTTTTGAATGTCCACGGTGACGGGCCTGGTTAGCAAGAGTGCGGTTGGAATTAAGCTGAGCAATGATTCACGGAAAAATATCGTAGGAGATATAAAATTGAAAGCATTCTCCCCAACCTAGTCGAGAATATGTTGGGAATATTGAAAGGCTGCACGTGGTGTGCGTATGACGGTGAAAACCAAACCCGCGGATTGAGCAAACTTGAGGTGGAATCATATTCAGAATGGAGAAAAACCTTGCATAATTCATGGACAGCTTATTCCAGAAATTAATATGTTACCCATGGACGGGGGTTTCGTGTCATTTATTAATACAGGCAGATTAATGATAACTGGGATTGGGTTAATGAGCAACTCGCGATAGTGTTACTCATTGTCCAAGGTTCGGGGCCGGCCCTTGCAGTCTCGGTGAGGGCCAGGGGAGAATCTCACGAGTCCAACAATTATAGCTGATTAATAACAAGATGGCAAATGGGGGAAGGGGAGTGTGGGCAGAAGGGTGAACAAATGGGGTGAGGCGGGGCCAGTAGGTATATGTGGCGGTTGGTTGGGAAGAGGGTAACAAGGAGTTGTAAAGTTGTATTAACATATCCCGTCATTTCATTTTTTTTTTTTTAAATAAGTCGGTGACAGAGGATACTAAGTGCTTGGAGATACATGACATGTATTTTTAATTGATACTTTTAATTAACGGTAACAGAGATCAATATTCACTACAGAAATATGTGGACTGTCCACCTGTATAAATGAGTACCGTTTTCATGCTACTCCAGCCCAACATTGTGGTGGGCATGGTGGGGCCACAGCGAGCTCGAGACCGCACTTGGACTTTTTCGCATCGTCCTCTTTCCGCAGGTTGTCAAATTATTACGTAAGAATCTAATCTAAATGAGGATTGTCACTGTACTTCAAACCGACCGCTTTCAAACCAACCATTCAAATGCTCCACATCACCAACACTGTCACGGTGAAGTGCGAGCATTTCTTGGGCTCAGCCTCCAGACGAGCCTCACTTTCCCAGGAGACGATGTGAGATGCTTGTTGACATATTAGCTGCCAAAATATTCAATCATTCATGAGCTAATTACCAGAAGAAGGCGCCCTTTTTCATCCGTGGGGACCCTTGTCATGGGGTTATTGTAAGGAAGAGAGGCCTTCATCAGGCAAAGAAGCGAGTTTAGAGGAAACAAAGGATTCTTACACGAAAAAAAATCTAAGAGATGCATATTCAAAAAAATTATTCAAGAGTAAAGGTAAAGGTCAGATGTTGGGGTTTGGGCTTCCTTGACAATGATGGGGACCCATTGGACACTTTTGACTTGTGACTCATCTTAGGGAACTTCTTCCAACCATTTTTTTTAGAGGCATACGAGGAGATAAAATGCCATGAGGTTGGGAGGGGTTGCCGGTTGGGGGCCAAAGGCGTCTTACATGTGTCCCATGTTTTGCAAGGGGGGGGGGGGGGGGGGGCTAATAATACGAAATGCCCATCCCACAGGGAAAGTGTGTGACCACCCATCCTCGATGTTTTTTTTTTTTTTACCTCGGTTGAAGTGTTAGCACATAGCGATGGCCAATAATGAGCAGCAACACCAGACTAAGGGGAATGTTATCATATTGCAGAATACAGATTGGATGACTGCCCCGCAGGCAGAGTAAACTTCCCGACCCGGAGAAGGAGGGAGAAAGGAGGGAGGAAAGGAGGCACAAATAACCCGATAGGCCGCCGATGAAACCACGCAAAAGTCCCGCTCCCTAAAGTGATTCGATCGCTACGTGGTGTCGATATCATCATTTTTTTTTCTGATTTGGTGTATTATGGCCCATAACCACCAGAACAAACACTCTCGGATGAAAAAAAAGGTCCCGCCTAAAACACAAGACATAAACAAAGCTAACTCCAAAAACGGTCCAGCAGTCCCGTCTTCCTAATTATATAGACTCATCCCCATATCTTTTTCTAAAAATCTGGAGGGGTTTATTTTTCTGCGGGATCGATAAACACATTTTAGCATAAATATGGCCAATTTGCTTGCAGACCATATAGGCACTAGTCACTTCTGAAGCATTGCTTGGCTGTGTCAACAGAGGAACGGCTGAACTTCAAATAAAAATGTAATATATAACAAAGTGCTTGGTGTCATTTGCTCTGGAGACTATGTTAAATATTGGACTGACTTTTTTGTTTGTAAATGCTCTGATATACGGTCTCAAAGTGCAAGCAACGGGAGGAAAATCAAGCAGAATCGAGTACCGAGTCGCCGCGGTCGGACACACTAGCGGGGACGGTCGTGGAATGCCGGCTGGAATGACAATCGGTATCGGGCCGGGGACTAGAAGGTTGTTTTGCCTAAAAAAAAACCACGAGACATCTGACGGGCCTCAGCGCGAATGGACCCGGTACCGTCACTCCGACGCGTCGAGAAGGGAGTGTCAACGGTATGGATTGTACCCGCGGTGACGTGACGACCCCGACGTATAATGCAGTCCGACTCCCCCGTGCCATAGATAAGAGGAACTGATTATGATTTGGTGACACCAGGGGTCGACAACACACAATAACATCGGGGAAAAACACAACAAACAAGGTGCATGTACAGGTAAGAAGTGTTCACGATAGAAATAGAGAGAAAAGAAAAAAAAGTTGCACCGCTCAACTCCTGAATGGTTGACTCGCGCTGGCGTGATTTGAATACGTATACCCCATACATGCTTAACCACTGCATACATGTATTATGATGTGCATTATTATATTGCACGCGCAGGTGATGCACACGGGTTCTTGATGCAGCTGCCGCAGTGAAAGAACTAGACAAAGGGTTGGTACTCGCCGACCATGGCGGCGCCCCATCGTATTAACAACGGTATACAGGCTTTTCCTCGAAGAAATTGATAGAAAAGAAACATTTTGCTGTTCGAATTGTTTTTTTTTTTTTTTAGGTTTCAATCTGTTAATTAAGGCGACTATTTTTTAGTGTCATGTTTTATCGTCGTAGGTATACCTTTAAACATATTGAAATATAATCAGTTGGTTATAACAGAATAATTTTCAAATGCAAAATCGATTTGGGCTTAGCCTTTCGACCAAACCTTGCTGAAAAATTCCATGAGTGTCATGTGGGAGAACAGCATTATGTATGTAGGTAATTTATACATTTACCAAGCTGAACGAAATGGATGTTACGGAGTAAAAATAGGTAAGCTGGTTATTTTAACACTACCACCATTTGAAATAATTTCATTTTATCAGACACAAGTTTAAGGATTTCCTCATCCCACCACGAATTACATAACCTGTTTTCTCTTTATCAATTCGAAAAAATTACCATCAAAAAGATAACAGAAAACTACCACCGTACGATGTCATCATCAAATTAGTTTCTGATATAGGGTTTAAAGAATAATGCACAATTGTTCAATCAAATCCAAATTATTTATTAAATTCAGGTTTTTCAACTAGTGACTTCTAAAAATGCAATCTTGTTTTTAACTAGTCTCTTATGTTGGTACCTTTTTCTCTATTTGTAAATAACGTGGAATATTTGTACTTATTACATGTATTTAAAAACCAGTTCAAACAAGGGATATTCTCAACCTCAGAATGAAGCTCGTTTAATGTGACGTTGAAAACCCTCGGCGTTTATATGTAACATCCAGTGTCACTTTGTATCCTAAACAAAATTCATTGTAATGTTATTATTCACAAATCAAAATCACATCTAACTGATAATGAAAATCTCTGGATCCTTACAATTAAATGACGACAATTGAACAAGGAATGTGTAAATCAGTATAGGCCTATTTCGAAGAAGAAAGTCAGAAGTTGACATTTGAAAGTTGAAATACATGTAGCTCATTTTTGTAAATGTTAATGGGGATATTATGTTGTCTTTAAATTGTCGCAATCTACCAATGCTGTCACGCGAAATACATGAAACTGTTTTAAAAAGCGTACATGTCGAAGATGGAACATACCTAATAAGGGCATCCCTGTATATTTCTTTTGTTCTCATTTCCGACCGACCGTATTGTTGTCTCCCGACCCAAGAAAAAACAAAGTCGACCCTGTCTGGAACCCCATTTACAAACAAAATTAATTAACTAATAAATAAAAAAAATAACAAACGAAAAAAAAAGAATACAAAATTCAGTCAATCAGGCTCTGTGTTTTTTGAAAAACTATTGAAAATGAATACCAGATTTGTACGTGAAGTACGGGTGTATAGCAACCAGTGAAATCCCAGAAGATGAGAGGATGTTGCCTCTCATCATAAGGTGTCTATGCTATACCTTTACTGCTACAGTATCTCTTGGCTGCCACTACAGGCAAAACGTTACTGTGAGCTGCTTGGTGCAGATATAATGTAAGTCGACTACATCTTGCCAAATATGGTTTTATTATTTTATTCAACTCTGATCAACTCATTGCAATTAACAAAACTAGAGACAATACGTGCATGGGATCATTTAATTTAGCCATCCATACGGGTGCTATCGTAATTTTTTTCAGCCGATTTTTTTTCTCAACCAACCGACCCTACTTCAGATGCAACATAAATATGAGAACCATAAAAATAAAAAGGGATGTCCTAATGTATCAAAGATCGATATGCGCTCGGTACCTTTGGATTCACCTGTGGTGAGTTATCTCTGGTTAGAATCTGTGCAGTATCCGTGACCACTTTAGACAAACACGACAAACCTGAAGACATCATCCATGAGCCAAACACCTACAGACAATCTCAGACTGACGTTCAAAACATTTGATCTGGTAATTCAGAGATCTCCCGATCAATCCGTTAATTTCCTTGAATTCTCCTCTTTTTCCTCCAAACAACGTTCTTCTTGAGATTTAGAGGTCTGGGCAAAGCACACGTAGGCCTACGCACCTTTCGTAGCAAAGTCCACACTTCGGAAGCTCGTAATCTTACATTAACAAGGAAGGCCTACATGATAATAAGCCCACACGATGAAGAAGTTGCGCTCGATGTAAACCATCCTCCACAAAAAAAACCACTTTTTAAGTTTTGTTAGTAAACACACTAACAAAGGTATTTTGTACTGAGAGAACGATTTAGTATTGTACTGAATCCAAAATTGATTTTGAAGGCAGAAGATAAAGGAAAATGTCACGCATTCCCCTTGACCGCCGCCATTTTGTTTCATGGCGCTCTGTGCACAGGCACAGAGCATTTTATCTTGACAGTTGCGCTGATCCCTTTGAAGAACCTGCGGGAAAAAAGACAAGTTGAACACGAACGCGCTCCGAAGCTGTCAAAACACCGAGCGCATCTTACATAGTAACAAACAACAGTTTTACATGCTCTGAGTGCGCTCAAGTGCAGGCGGGCCGGCTGAATGACGATCCTGAGCCATCTCGTGGGTTTTCAAAAACGCGCGAGGTTTTTTAAAACTCGGTCATTGGATGATTGACTCGCTATATAGGGGCTCAGTGCGCCGTTTAAATCCTCGAGAGGCTTAAGAATACAGACTTGACAAGACTAAAATGATGTGAAGAAGTATTGGGAGGACATCAAAGCTAATATCTCTTGACAAGGTGGTCCCTTGTGAAACGCGCCATCAAACCTCTCACCTGGACTTGTCAAATATATTGAAAGGGAAGCCGCCATGTTGGATCAGGGTATAGACGCCACATTGCCGTTGTGATATTACATGTGCATGGGCAACCATGCTTTTCTTTTAAATAAGTCTTCGCTATGAGACTCCAAATATTAGTAATGGAGTTTCTTTTGAGAATCTAACCTTTCCCAAGAAAGGTGTTCATATTGTTTCACCTCAACTCCTGACAGCCTAAACTGAACACTTGTCCCTTTCACTTGGAGAGCACTGCTATACAATTGATGTTTTTAAAAGCAGCAATAAATTTGCATTACATCTCGGAGTAAGTAGTTGCATGACTTAGAAACCTAACTGATTTCAGCTGATCTACCATTATTGCAAGAAAGTCGAACCCCATTTTCCAATCAGAAGTGACAAGTCTGTCTGCGTCTCTCTATTTGTAGACCGAAGTACTAAAGGGGACTGACGACTTCATTTCTGTATTAACGCATTAGACAGGCCTCGAATTTAATTCTCAAGACAAACAAGGGGATTTAAATTGGACCAGAGAGGTTTCTGTAACTCTGGGAGACCCTGTGTCGTGCCGGGAATGGTTTGCTTTTTGCCAAGTCACAATCACAACCGACAGGTCCCATTATACATGTATTCTCTTATTAGTCGCCAGTTTAACTCCGAGCCATTTCAAACGCGTCTGGCGACCTACAACAAAAGGCGTGAAGTTGTCTCAACGGATTTGGCTTTGGGATTATGCTGCAGTCAGTTTGGTAATGCAGGGGCGGGTCTTTCAGAATGCCAGACTTTAAGAAAACCTTGGAGTATGAGAGGTTGTTGCGATCGTTCCAAGTAAGTTTCAGGCGGGAGAAATTCTCATTGGATAGAAGATTTCTTTCAGAGGGGATCATTAATAAAAAAGTATCTAGGTCTAAGGGTCGGGGCTAGCTAACATGTGTGGTAGAGAGGGGAGGGGAGGGGGCCGGGGGGGGGGGGGGGGGTGAGTGTCATCGACCCATCCCCCAAATGTGCTTTGCCTCTATCCATTAACCATCAAATACATGCTCAGTTGATTTCGAAAAGCAATCCCCATTGAGATGTTTTACTTCGCCGTAAACGCGAGTTGCCACCCTTTGACTTTTGAGCCTAAAAAGTGGGCCAAGTTGAGCGATGAATAAGAAAACTGAGATGGCTGCCCTCTGACAAGGTTGGGATTACTGCGGAAGTAAATACATGCACAGTCCCAAAATGGCCTGCACGAAACCCAATCCCATTGTGTATGCTGTCAAATTATTACTTTATGGAGAATTTTGAGAGGCATGTTTTCACGACCGATTGTTGGAAATTGACTTTAGCTTCCAATTTTAGCCTCCAGCTTTGGGTATCTGGGCTAGCTCAAATAAGCCCGACAATTTGCTCCATTTAGCTCTGAAATCACGCCAGAACTCACGTGACTCTGTGAAGCAGGCACGAAATCGTCAATAAGAATGACTGAAAGTGTGCATGACAGAAAAGGCTAAACCTAGTCATCCTGACAGGATAGTTTGCCGATCAGACAACTAGATTACTTTCTACAACGTCAAATGACGGTTATCCGTGTCAAGATGGAAAACAAGTAGATCTCATCAATTGCGACTTTCAGTGAATCTTGTCGATAGATAACCAAGGTGGACAAAGCTTGTACAGTACGTATTCATAGAAAGACACCAAAATGCCAATTACTGGAACGCACTGAGACGAATCTCTGTTTCGTTGTATTTAAAAAGAACCTGAGTGATGTCATTCAGATCAGTGTCAGTAAATGTCTAAAATTAGGATTGTTAAATTCTTCAGTCCAATAATAGTGAATTATACAGAATCTAGGCTATGTACAGTTACAGGGCCCATGCAAATCAAGTGGTTGGAACATGTTTCTACGTGAACCATTTTAGTCCCCAAAACAATCTGAAAGGGCGGGTCGCCAAAGCAATGTCAACTATACCGACGACCTTAAATCGTGATTGTCTTCTTTGTTAAAAGGAAGATGAATCATGAGTTAGCAACTGAGAGTTCGGTGCTTTGGTAACGTCCAAAAACCTCTGACTGGCTATAAACGTGCACTATAAACCCAATCAATTAACAAATGATGAGAATTTCAACCGGAATGTTGCACAACACTCGTCAGAGATACTGGTAATCACGTGCAGTTCGTTATTCGTTTCTGTCTTTTTTTTATCGAAACTGTAAAACCGAGCTGCGGGCATTATTCGGTTAATCATTAACCGATTTTGTGACCATACGGTCCACCGAACGCAATTTCGTTTCCTCATATTATCTTCAGGGCTCATTATCTTGCTGTAATCCATATGGCAGGCATTGCATAGCAACCGACCCTAAATTTATCGAGGATAGTTTTTCTTTAATGGATTTTTCTTGTTCTTGAATGTGCTCACACCTCTGCTCCCTTTCTTTATTTCGATGTAACAATGGGCGGCGAATTTGTTTCTATTCATAGGACTTCTTTCGGTTTTATATTATGCGATTTGTGTTCAAACTATGAATGCATTATTCAAAAAGAGTCTGCTTGAAAGTAAATGCGAAATGATCGGTGAAATGAGAAATTTTGAGAATTGTTTGCGAGTTTTTCTCATTAAAATGTTTCGCATGGGTTCTCAGAAATGATGACTTGCGAACTAAAACGCAAACAGAGCCTTATGCGAAAAGCTCACATGACTTAGTCCCAACGATTTTGATTTAGAATGAAGGAACAAACGAGGAATACAATTTCATTTTTAAAGAACAAATTAATGAAAGAAATTATACGCATCTCAATTTTAATGCGGCATTTTTGCAAAAAGAAGATTATGTGGCTTGTGTATAGCTATAGAAGCACACGGTCTAGGAGCCATTCAGAATCAACATACGAAGCTATATAGCGCCTGGGTTGTTTCCCCACAATTTCGCAAGAGATCCCGGGGTCCAAAGTCCCACCCAAAGCGCCATTATCAACGTTATAATGCGCGGTCAACCCATGGCCGATTGATTTTTAGTTGGTGGGCATACATTAAAGACCGTCCCTGCCGTGGCCCAGCATTGCTTTTACGAGGCGAAGCTCCTTCATTTAACATCGATTTTTTTCTCTTACAGAGGGGGAGGGAGAAGTGTAGAAACAGAAAAATTGGAAAGAAACTCCCTAAAATTCAGGCAAAGGAAAAAAAAATAGTCGGATGGAGAAAGTAAAGTAAATTGAGACAGCTTTGCCAGAAAATTAATATGGTGTTTGACAGAATGCATTCATAGATTGCCTGTACCATTGAACTAATGCTTTATTCTATCATCGAAATTGGTTGCTGCCATACTGCTGAAATAATTGTAGTAATTTCTTGCCTTAATCTTTTTTGGACGGTGATGTTTAATAGTACACTCTTTGATACCTTGCTTGTCCATCTCATCACCAACTTGCTTTTTTTCAACTGCTTTCAGCTGTTAAAAGATCACAGTTAAAGACCATATTTAAGTCTAGCATTTCACGAATTACATGTCACAAAAATAAAGTGCAAAGATCCCGTGCAGATTGTCTGGACATTTCAGTGATGGTCGTTCAAAATCTGCTCGTCAAGGGCCCAATATAATCACACGTTTTAAATAGAAATGTTTAAATCGACGGAAAACATTCCCAGTTTCTTATTTCCCACTCCAATTCTCACACTCAGTTTTGATTTTAAATGAATAAAAAAAATCGATAATAATGAGAATGCTAAAAAAAAATGCATTAAAAAAAAACTACAGTATCCGATGAAGGCGTCAGGTTTGAACACTAGACGTGCAGTCCCTTGAAAACATTGCAAAGCTTTTGATATTACATTCGAAAGAATAAGCTCTTGGATATGTAAACTCAGATCTTAAAGCACGATATCGCTTCAGTGTGAACTTTAAATCAGTTGGTTAATATCGGCTCAGAAAGCCATATAATTATATTTTACTAAAGGTGGCATGTGCATGTTCTCCATTCTCTATAAAGATGTGAAGTGTAAACATCCCAATTTCTCGGGCGTTTTCGACGAGCCTTCGAAACGCAGGGTCGCAAATAAAATATGGTGGCAATAAGTGGTGTGGTGTTCTTTACCAGCCATTCAGAAAACTTGAAGAAATGCGATAAAATGTCACACTTTTGGCGCCAATTTCTGTGTTTGTGTATACTGCATGTCAGGTCAGTTAACAGATTTTGACATAATATGTGCAGTGGCATACTTATCAGGTAGTCCAATGTATTGGCAGAGGGTATGCCTAACACATGCATACTCAGACACTACAGGGTGATCCCCAAAAATGCAACCCTAAAAAATTTGCCTTTAAAAAAGAGGGATCTGTGGATTTTTATGTTTTGGCTATCAGACTAAAGCTGAGAGCATTTTCTTTCAAATGCCGAAAAAACATCATAAAATAGCACTTTGGGTTGCTGAGAAAATGCCAATCAAGTAAAAGTAGTCATTTTTCATCCTGTACACAACAAATTACCACAGTAAGAGATTTTCACTGTACCTATTTGTGCATGTCCTAATCCTTACAAACAACACGGCGCATAATATGACAATAGTACAAATGAATTTGATGGAAATACCTTACATTTTCCACCTGAACGGGTATCTCGTCCTTTTAGTCCTATTTTAAACCTTTTTAGCATCATAAATATCTCAAAATATTAAAGAAATTGCACAAATGGAGTATAATTGCACAGTAGGATTACAGTAAAATGTTCCACTGTTTGAAGTACTTGTGTACAGGGTCCTATTTTAAACCTTTTCAGCATCATAAATATCTCAAAATATTAAAGAAATTGCACAAATGGAGTATAATTGCACAGTAGGATTACAGTAAAATGTTCCACTGTTTGAAGTACTTGTGTACAGGATGAAAAATGACTACTTTTACATATTTGGCATTTTCTCAGCAACCCAAAGTGCTATTTTCATGATTTTTGTTCAGTATTTGAAAGAAAAAGCTGTCAGCGTTAATCTGATACCCAAAACATAAAATTCCAAAGATCCTTTTTTTAGGGCAAATGTTTTAGGGTTTCTTTTTTGGGGGTAACCCTGTAAATTAAAGGTGACCCGACCACCTCCCCCAGGAGAGGGGTTGACGGGGCGACGGGGAGGGGGCAAGGGGGGAATGTTCTTTGTTATTGCGGCAAAACAAGTATCCCTAAATATATGTGTGATCCCATATCTTCTGATGATTGAAGATTATAATTTCCTTTTTTTCTGATACTGCGCCAAATTATTTTACCTGCATGAGAGATGTTTCCATTTGTGTTGCCAATCTACCCACAATGGCGGATCTAGGGGGGGGGGGGGTCTTCCCCTCCTCATTGGGCTGCAAACAAATAGTTAAATCATGCAGCAAAAAAGAAAATGCTTAACCTGCTTAACTTCTCTCTTGACAACTAAACCCCCACTTGAGCCAAACCTGTATTTGCCCCCCCCCCCAAAAAAAAACACCCCTACCCAAACCTACCCACACCCGTACCCACCCACCGCCTGGATGAACTAACTGGCAGAGGCTCATTGACAGGCAGGTCAACTCAACAATTACCCATGTTTCATTCAAGCATGAGTTCATTTCTTTCTCCCATGATGGAGCTGTTTTAACGACTGACTCTTCAAAAACGCTGAATGTCGCACTCATCCGATACTCTTACCGACTGCGCACTTCATGCACGAATGGTGGCGCCCTTCCAAAGCAAAGAGCTAAGTGAAATGATAGAGCGCGCATGTTTCTGCTACACTCGCGGTACACATATCACATAGATGTGCTTTAGAATCGTAGCTTTTTCCTGGGTGTTACTAATTCGTTTCATTAAGAAATTTCAGGCATTCGGCCGAAATGAGTGTGGATTCCTTCAAAAGATGGGAGTGCGGAGGGGGGGGGGCTATTCATTACTTTGCAACCCGAGTTATAAGAACTTATTCATCTGCTGCCAGGAGTTTCGGATATCTAGCCAACAGTTTATCATGGGAGAATATTGTATGTGTAGCACACCGGACAATCAGTTTAATTAAGACCTAGTCAATCTATCAGGTGGCCGATCCGCGGGTCCTGACGGGAACACAAAGACATGAATCCGTCCCGCTCCAATCGCGTGCGGTAATAATCAAACCATACCCCGGCACCGTCAGGCGGGGACTCACTCGCACTGAACCTCCCGGTTTCGACTGAAATGCGAGGATGGGAGAAGGAAAAAAAAAATAAAGAGCAGGGAAAAATCCCATCCCGTACCTGTCAATGATTAAGCCAAAAAGCCTGCCATTTGGTGTGGAGAGGAAACTGACTTGCTTTCAGCCCGCATCATCTGATGAATTCCCCGACGAATGAGCGTGCAATTTACCAAATGACAAATCCGACTGGATCGTATGTATATACCGGGCCCCTGCCACCAATGCATGCCGCGCGTTCTCTCGCCACATGCAGACAGCGGGGGGAAAAGGGGGGAAAATGGCGCTGTGAGTAATGGTTCAGAGGTGGCTCGGCGGTAATATCAATTGATGGTCCATTAGGACTTCTTGCTCCCCCTTATATACCTTTGTTGTTGGATTTCGGCGCAGTGGATTCAAACACTTGCCTTCTAATTCATCTTCAATCAATTAATATGAGAAACCTTGCAAATTTCGAAGAAGCAATTACAAAGTAACCGTAAAACAAGACTGAGAAAGGTATCACGCCTCATAATTTTACAGTGTTTAATTGCATGCATGCGGAATGAAAATGATTGATTAAGACAAGGAATACGTGATGGAGCAGAAACTGCAAAAGAATAGCTGATGTGCAGTTTGAACGACAGTATACGCAAAACAATCCATATTTGTCCGAGACTATGCAACAACAACGACAAGGAAAAGACACCAAAACAAATTCTAAAACATAATGACACAGGAACATTAGAGGTAATAGGAAGATTCGCTCGTGATGCATTTTTTTTTATTGAGGGAAACAACATTACTCACAATCGTATAAGTTGGGCACAAAACAGCTACCCTTTTTGAAGTTTTATCTTAATGGCTACTATAACTTTTGAGAAAACAGAGAAAACATCTGCCTATTTTTTGGGCCTATCGTGACCGAGTTCCATTGCTAATGCACGTACAAAATGTGATCGCGTGCACATTTTTATTAATACCGTCATATAATGATAGTTTTCTTCCAATAATTAAACCCTAACCATTAAAGTTAAACCCTAACCATTTCTGACGGATTCATTTCACAGGCTGTTTGGTACCATCCCTATCTTCACTGTGATAAGGTTATTCTCATTCAATCGGTAGGTGCGTTTCTGGGTAGTTATACGTGTCTTTAACACAACCGTCACAATAAGATCGTCAACAACAACATCTCGTCAACAGCACTTCATCTCCAACCATTTCGAATGGTATCCTGGCATCGCCAGTGCGTCTTCAGTAGGCCTACATCGCGTTTAACGTATTATTATGCTTCCCTCCATACATGTATATAACATGACAATGCCTATGGGCTAGACACCGTAAACGATACTTTGTAACATATACCCGCCTCCAGGCAAATCTACGGTTCTAGCTCCCTCGGAGAGGAAAAGAGAGGGAGAATATAAAAGCAACAAGAAAACGAGAAGCTTGTATAAATTTGTAAGACGAACCGTCCAGGCTGCTGGGGGCTTTCGCAAGCAGAACGCAATTCACCGATAACAATTCCATTTTTTTCAACGCAGGTTTCCCGCCTTGCCTACACAAACCTCGGCTGTAATTTTATTAATCATGCCCCGGGCGATGATGTTACCAGTGTCCACACGGCATGTACAGTTTCAATATTACGCTGAAGAGAAGAGGAGCGGACCAGGGTTCACCAGCTCGGTCTGACGGGCCGATTCGCTATTCTCCCCCGCTCACTGTTGACAATAATCCCTGCCATGCACAAAAAACGTACCTCTCGAAGTTTGAAAGAAAAAAGAAGAAGAAAAAAGTTAAAAGAATTCAGCATAAAAGCCGATGTTGAACAAATTTACAAATCCCCTTTGTGTTATTTTAGGCAGACAACGAAAGTCTGTGATCCCTTTACTTTATTTTCCCATTCATATTATGCTTGGGTCTTGTTTGTTGTCGGGACTCTTAATGTTAAGAACCGGCACGCCTTAGGTCACCTGACTATTAATCCACATGAAGTTAATTTTTTTTTACATTACAAAAAATGAATAGATTTTCAGGCTGTGGAGAAGACAGACATGTCCCTTATACATTATACCTAATGCTGTGCTGCTGTCGTAAGGGGGTGGGGGAGGGGCGTGGCGTGGGTACATGTATATGAAATACGAGGGGAGGAGACTCCGCCCCTTTTGGAACATTTGCGGAAAAAACAGTAACCGTTACTTAAGTTCAGAACTTCCTCCGTGGTATTGTACGCAATACCACAGTGTTGCGTCCAATTCGCTCTTTTCACGCTCCGCCATTAGGCATGCTGAGCCTCGATCTGGCAACTTTACACAATAAAAATAGCCGGTTCAGTGATGTGAACCCCGACACGGGAATCACTGAACCGGCTATATTTATTGTGTAAAGTTGCCAGATCGAGGCTGTGCATGCCCAAGGCGGAAGTGTGAAAAGAGCGAATATGGGGAGAAGACATGTTTTCATTTGTTTACAGCAGACATATTGTATTTTTTGTTGTTGTATGATGTTGTTTCGTGCACTAGCCTATATTGGGACTTCAAGCCTCCCCCCGCTAAACATTGGTATTGGTCAACCTCATGCTTGTTACAATGGTTTTCTGCTTGTATTCACTTTCAACGAGTTTTCTAGCAACCACAAGAGGCCGCTTTACCCCTATGGCTTTATTAGTTCCCGTTTACAATAATTCACACCGGGGGTACATAACATGCCTTGTAATTTAGAAGGCTTAATATTCATACAAACGAATGCGTTAATTTGAACTGTTTCATCAGTTAGCGTAGTTTTTAAGATCATGAGCTGAAAAAGCATAGCTATACTTTCCCATGTTACAAACAACAGTGATAACCTAAAACAAAACAAAAAAGACAAAGTAAACAAAACAACACAAAAATTTTACTTGGACCAACGTTCGAATTTGAAACACTTTCGTCTATTCCATATTTTTTTGTTAAGATATCAGAAATGTAGTTTATCGGAGTTGACAAGATTATATAATCACTATATTTGATGTTAGCCTACACCCCTACTAAAGTGTACAACGCAAATGTTGAATACGCTATCCGTGCTTTCAATTTTCCTACTACATAACTGTTACTTTTTGAAGGAAGTTAATGAATAATTAAAAGATTATAATGCTTAGTTTGGCTCTATTTTACTTTTTATACCATTGTTACCAAGAATCTCAAAATATATTTTAAAAAAGTGGATTTTTAATATTTCGGTAAAATAGGGTAATAAACATTACTATTTTTTTATGTTTTAGGGAAAAATAATGATTTGGGGTACTGTTTTACACAATTTGATTCGTCATTTTTAAATTTCTTTTATGTAATTCTTGTATTATGAAAAGTAGTTCGTCAGTTGGCACATAGTTTTGACTATTTGTAATAATAAAATGACAGAATTTAGTTAATTATGTAAATGAAATACATGATGTTGAACCTTTGCATGATTTATTGCGTGATACGTGATAACAGACGATAACATCAGATTCTGTGGCAAACATCTAACACATATATCAACCTTATCAGTGTGTTATTAGTCGCAACGCGTTATTTTGCACTATTTCTGCGTGAACATTTTGTGAAACGATTTTGCCGGGGTGTCATGGAATTGACTGATTTACAATGTTGACGTCATAACGTCAGCTTTTCATGTAAATATAAGTTTGTTTGTTGCGGATAAATAGTGTATAAAATGCGTGCAAAACAGTTGGCTTTGTCGTCAACGTTAGGTTTTTGGCGAGCAATGTAGGTCAATCTTTAAGGCACAGAAAAGGTCAATATGTGAGGCACATTTATCTTCTGTGATCACACATATTATTATTATTTAGAATACGAATGGGGCGTGCGAGTGGCACAGAAACATAACCATTATAATTTTGAAGACATAGGCACAATGCTATAAACTGAACACAATTCACCGGCTGCATCACCGAACGGGGTAACGCTATATAGCCTTGTCACTCACGGCACGGCTGGGACTTTCAGCGGGCGTCGGCGAGAATTCGTTGGGGAGTTGGGCCGGCAGGCCCGGCCGCCTGACTCGCGCGTCGCGTCCAAACAACTGCCGGGGAAAAGTAAACGAATAATAAGAAAAGGAGACCCATTTTGCCTAGGAACACTGGATGCATAGCATCCCCATAATGCGCTATGGTACTGTGTCCCCATGCCATTCACTGAGTGCACAGTTGGGCTAGCTCTTTATGAAGGGGAGAAGGAAATATGTTTTCTGTTTGGGAGACACTTTTTTTTCTAGTTTTTTGGGGGTTGGGAGAGTTGTACTGTTCTTGTCGGAAAACTGGGTTTAGGGGAGATTGTCAGACAATAGAACGGCGTGCTCAGCCTCATGAGCTGGGCAGTCAAAAACAGAGATGAATACGACAAATCGTGAATCCCACAAAAGCAAAATGCTGAGAGTAAGCAAGCTGCAGGCTAGCCAAAATGTGAACGGCGTGCCCAGTCCTAAGCAAACACTCCCCTTGCCATAGTCTGTATGCTTAGCTACTTGGTACACAGTTCCCCGTCCATTTGTCTGTACTCGGCCTGCTCGAAAATCGCCGCCATTTCTCCACGAACCGGACCGGCATGCGGCTCCATTTCTAGTCCTCCCTCGGCAAGATTATCTCCCGATTTTTCTCCGTTCAACTCTGCCCCCCGAAAACAGAGGACCGGTGAGTACATTATAATACGTTACACATCCACCCAATAACGTGGTAATGCCCACATTCGATATGGCCTCGGTGAACGGAAAACCCGCCCAACACAATGGCGCGCGGTGTTTAGCATTGAATACGGACAAGTGCGCAACCCATGCCTTAGGGCTGAAAATTGTCGGCAGGGCAGACACAAAACCTGGCCGACTCTCCCGACCAAACGGGCTACGATAACATCCAGATTAGCATTCATGGCTTTAAGGAATATATCTGAGTAGCATATGTAGGAATTTGCGCAACATTGAGGGGCACTCTTTGCGAAATTTCATTGGTAGCGGGCCGAGAGGGGAGACGCGATAAAAGAGCGGAGTTGAGGTGGTGAGGTATACCGAGGCCTGAGGCCATGATGTCTCCCATAGTCCTGGTCACAATGCCGGCCGTCGGGCTTTGCGTTACAGAATTTTGCCGTGAGTCGTGTTTCCGTTCGCTCAAGTCCCTCTTCGTGATCGTGTCAAAGACTAACCTGTCACAATCTCTCAGGTATCGTCACACCTGTGACATTCTCCGCGAACTGTTAAATTAAAAAATTGGTAAATTGATAGAAAAATGACAGGCCAAGCGGCGTTGCCCTCGAAATATCGGATTGTTGACACAATTATCAATCAGTCATGTGCCGTATAGTCCATGAAGGAACAACAAATGCGTCAGAATATCAGTTGTGACTATTTAACATGTATGATGTATGTTAATTAACCTATTAACATATTTTATGGTGTCCCATTGTTAAAAAAATGCACTGTAAGTATTTCAAAAAATAACTATACAGATATCAATCTGGTGACAATGAAGCTCTAAAATTTGAAATTCGGAATCATCACAGACAAAATGAACAAAAAAACATACCATGGATACTCATCTGCCAATCCAAATCAATGAATTATCTCCCAAACAGGTATCCGTGGGTGTTGTTATTTTGAAAATCATCAAAAATAACGTCACAATTTGGTATTATTTGAATAATGGAGTTGTCAATATGCATCTCATCTACTGAGTTTTCAAACTATAATGCGATTTTCGTTGTTTTTTCCATTCTGGGAATCGTTGGGCAAGCAACGGGAAAGCCTCGCAGCTCGATAGCTGTTTATAATAAGCAAAATTTACTGCTTTAAGAAAATACATAAAACCAAACAAACAAACAAACAAACACAAATTATACGGCAGACGAAATAGAGAGGGTTCATAGGTCACTAGCGGTGGGGCCTATCGGGATAAAGGTCGGGGAGGATTGAACACATCGCCTCTCATCTTAGCAATTAACTTCTTGATTACAGTCATTTATATTTTGAAATTATCTCAAACGTGTCAATAGAGTCACATACTTGAGAATCCAACCCAATCCGTCGTCGATGTGCAGGAGCCTGTGATCTTCATGGCGTGTATGTGACATTAATTACTTTTCTATGAAATAATTTGATTTCATGATTATGTCATCATTATACCAATCGAAATTGCACAAATGAAACAGACATCCATGCGAAGTTCACCATCGAATTTCCTTAAAAAGAAAACATCGGAATTCAAACCTCAAGGTTAAAGTTCAGGTGTGGATTGTCAACAAGAGAGCGCCCTCTATACAATGTATAATTCCACAAAGGCGTTTTGTCCATTGGTATAAGAATGCAAAGTATTGTCCGATCAAGTCACCTTTGCACGAGCTAACTGAATTGAAAAGGTGCAGTAATGTTTCATGCGACGAACCTGTACCAATTGACCTTTCCTATTCATCGTTTACAAACGATAGGTTAAACCAGATCATTAAAAAAACCCCAGTCTTTCATTGGGACTTCTGGTCTCAAATAATGTCATTTTAGAGGTGTTTCTGTGAAGTGGTTGTTGCTGAAAACAATGCTTGTGCATTAAAACCACAGTCTTGGAGTGTATCCCTTAATGGTCTCTTGAGGTTTCTTTGTACGTTTTTCTACGGTTAGCACAAAGAGTATAGAATTTTCACTCAATCATAGAGGAATTGTCTACCAAAAGCAAAAATTGAACTCTTGCTTTGGAACTACCTTATAGTTGGAAAAGGATACCTAACTTCAGTCTGTGCGAGTACGTAGTTTCATTGTTTGTGCCAATAGTTTTAAAGGTGTTGTCTATTTTCTTTTTCATCTATAGTCCTGTTTTAAAGAACAACTCTATTCAGATCATGCAGATCGTTTGTTTCGTTGTTTCTGCAAAATTAGCTGTGTTTTTCAGTGATAGGATGAATACTTTTCATTTACGATAAGGTACCAAAAGGTGCTTAGAGAAAAAAAGGAATCACGTTAGTTATTTCAAGGATTGAATGCGGAAATTATATGTCTATCTTTCTTTTAGGAAACCTACACCAAAACCATCTGCGTTTTTCACTGATAATACTTTTTATCAACAGGAACGCGAAAGGGTACTAAATAGATGATTGGAGGAAACGACTTAAGCTAGGTATTGCAGAGAATTAAATGCAGAAATTAAATGTCTATTTCGTGTTCGGAAACCAATACCAAAACACATTGAAATGCAGTTCTGAGTTGGCAATGTGCAATTGACCACATTCGTTGGATCTTTCAGGGTAGGCCTATGCATGATGCCGTTAAGATTTTCTTATGGATGCAGAAGTTTTGCTCCTTTAGTCTTTGTCTGGCGATGTAACTGGGGAGCGTTCTGTCTTGATGGTTGCCCGGTAACACGGCGTGTGCGACCGTTTTGTAAGGCTCTTCAGCCAAGATCTCCCATCGTGTTGCTCAGGGTCCGTGATGCGTGCTGGAGGCTGCCGCAGTACGCCCGCTGTCTTTCGGTCTGTGATATCGCGCCAAAGTCGCAGGTCTTGCAGAAACGGTCTTTTTCTTGGACCGGCATTTCTCCTTTAAATTACATGTAAATTATTCTCGAAAACCTTGAAATACCTGAAAAGGGGGCGATTGTAAATCATGGGGCAATCAAGGATACCTTTTGTCCAACGTTTTTTGACAGGGATTAGCCTATTGTTTGTTTAAAGTCCACGATAGTTTTTCAATTGCAGAGCCCTGATGATATAGTTAAAGTCTTGATTTTTTACATTCAAAATGACTGGTCATATACACAAGAAAGAGTGAAAAAAAAATTGCCAACAACAAAAATCCGACTACTTTACATCCGCCGTTCGCAGGTGCCAGAAACCTGAGCTAATTTCTCGAAGCATTTTAGGCCTTATAAGTTCCACAGAAAGGCGACCACTATTTTGTTCGAACTACTTGCAGTTTCTACGCATATTAAATTTTTGATTTATACATCAGTTTTTTTTTGTTCCAAGTCCAACTCTGTTTTTGGACACAGATGAAAATGAAGATTATATGAACTGTTCGTAAACTCAATACCACCAATCGCTGAACGTGATTCAGAGTGTGGATGAAGGTAAGAGGCTGCGAAAAGTTCTGGTAGAACACACATTTGGCAATCTAGAATTCAATATCACTCCATACATAGCTCCATGATAAAACCGATGGTTGCAAAAACCGACAGTATCCGGCGCCTCCTCACGTGTTATGATATTTTAGCCAATGCAATAAATTGCTATCATTTTGTGTCACGATGTAGGATTTGATTTTTCATGTCTCTATGGTGTTCTCATGTTTTTGTTTTATCGCCCATGTATATAATGCATGCACGCACGATTCCGATCTGCGATACACGGTCGTCATTTACTATTCCACAGACAGCCTGATTTCATGCCACGACCATGATATAGCCTATCCTCGATGTTTTGCAGCCACGTATAATGACCCTTAAGGGGAGCTTAGCTATTCCTGCAGAATTCTAATGATTGTTGGATTCCCGTCTCCGGCTCATACCAGGAGAAAGAGAAACAGGAGAAGGGGAAAGAAGTGAAGCTGAAGAGAAGAGGGGAGCCTTCGGCAATGGCTTGACGTTGGCTTGTCTTTCCCCCCATTTGGGACGGCATCTTGAGGGTTCGTGTGTTGCTTTATCAGTGGCCCATTCAGGAAACCTCTATTGCCGGCGATACAACACTAATGCACGTCTGGAGTGGTCCGGGGCCTACGGGGGCGCACGGGCGATGCCACGCGTGCGTCTCGTACTCGGACTTGCCTGGGCCCTTCTCGCCGTGGTTGACTAGCAGTGTAGACCGGGGGTAGATCCCCGGCCTAGGGCCCCCTCGTGTACATCCGCTGCCTTGGTCCTCTTCGCTTTAACGATTGGTTCCGTTCTGGATCCAGCCTGAGAGCCCTATAACATGGGCCACGTAGATGACAGAACAATCTGGTCGGGGGGAAAAAAGACGGTTTGAAAACAAGATTTTGTTGAAGAGCCTCGAGGAAGGCTTGAAAGGGCGAAGGTTTTTAATGTCGAACTGAAATCAAACAAGCTTGAATAACATCATCTATAACCGCGTGTCAAAGTTCAAACTGCGAGCATACACGTACATAGTCCAAGGAAAACATGCACGGATCGCCAGAGACTGCTTTTATTTGGTTACATCCTAACGAGTTTCCACTAACAACCGTACTCATTGTATCATTTCACAATTATACCAAATTTAATGGGTAAATTTATAATCGTTGATAAGAATCATTTTATGTTTCGCTATATTACAACTTAAGATCGTGATTTTAATGTTGCAGTAGGAGATATGTTCTTTAAAGACATCCGACGTAATTCTATGTCGTAAGTCTGATGAGACTTTCAAGGCATTAATTGAGTACTCACAAAACTACACAAGTGATCATTTGTTCCCGACAATATAAATACCCAGACTTTGGAAGCATATCTTGGGTTCATGTTTGAGTTAATTAGACAATTCAAGCAGAAAAATAAGCGGTTCGAAAATGATGCAATCAATTATCCATGTAATCCAAGCAATTTCGATTATAAATTGCTAGTTTGATATATAGCTTCACATCCAAAATGGCGCCCTTGTTATATTCACTGGTGATCTAAGGCAGGCTAGTGAGATTTTTTTTCTGATTCTTATACAAGGTTAAATCAAACCTTAAAGGAAATGTACATTTGCAAACATCAAAAAACGAAACTACCAAAATATTATGAAAAATCTTACTTGACTGTAAGTGAATAATAGTCTCAAGCATTCTGTGAAATCATGGCACCTGGCGTGCTGTCATTTTCAAGAAAAGTGGAATTTTTGTATCAATTTCCTCCGATGGTCGGCCGACCATCATTGGAAAAAAACCTGACCTTTTTTTCTTCAAATACTGCCCACAATTTACCAAATTTAGTAAATCCACATTCACACATGTGAACGGGTGCATGCCAGCTAGTGTGGTTCCCTCACCTGACAATTCCATGACGTCTATAAATTGCTCCGTTTCGTCTGAAGTAGGGTCAGGGAACCAGACTACAAAAACAGCGGGTTTTTTTCTTGGGTTTTCCAGCATATATGGGCACAAAACTTTAAACAGGTCAGTGTAACAATATTTGCTGTAAAATACTTACCCCAAATCCATCCATTTCTAAAAATTACAGCCAAAGCAAATGTTGTATGTTACCTTTAAACCAAATTGTCAAGAAATAAGGACTGAAATTTACAATACACGGAAAATTCGCAGTAAACGCAATTTGAGGCTATAAAAGATCAGGCGAACGTGCATAAAATGCCAGAACAGTATAATATTTTAAACCAAAATAACACATTTTTTATTTACTCGACATTCTAATTCTATGTAGTGGCCAATTATTTGCGTATACGGGCGAGTAAATAAAATAAATAGTTTCTCGTCCGGCCTTTTTGGATAAATGAAGGAGGAGGGCGTTTTTGTTTTTCTTCTTTTCCCAAGATGGCGGATTTTCCAAAATGGCGGATGGATTCTTCGATTTGCTTGACTAATTTGCTGATACAAAATTGTGCCCAAAGAAGCCATAACCCTTTCTACATACATGTAGCAACAACTTTGTTGGAAACAAACAAAAAAGACAATATATTGACAAACATGTGCAAACAATGCAAATGTATGAATTAAGAAAGAAAACAACCCAAAAAGAGGCGGCCTGGAAAAAAAGGAAGCACAAGCAACTGATTTATTTTTTATACTTGGCCTAAAATAGTGATTACTTGTAAAAAAGTAAAAAAAACCACCAATACCTGAATAACCTGAAAGAGGGACACGCAATTTTTAAAAATTTGTTTTCAATTAAAAAAATCATAGCTATTATATGTCAATCATTTGATTGAGAACAAACTCTTAATAGTTTTGTGTGTGTGTGCAGATCTGTTACCTTTGCTATCTTATCTATGACAAACATTTACAAATATTGCTATATCTCTTTCTCTGCGCTCAACAAAATTATCTGTTTTCATTTCAAGAGACTAGCGATTTTTTCCCCGCCGGCAGAATAAACAGTACGCATGAAAGAATATTGTCTTATTTGCATTCATTATGTCGGACGTCAAGTCCATCAAAATTCATGTTCCTGTGATATCGAGAGAGCACAGAGTTTTGATATGCAAGATAAACACTGATTGCACAGAAAACAGAACAACTCTAACTTGCAAATATCGACGGAGCACGGAAAAGACTTCACCCCGTGAGAATTCCGACACGAGCAGGGAAGAGGGAAAACAGGAACGGGAATGGTTGGCCTGTTGTTTCTGTGTTGACAAGTCGTCAAGGGGGGAGCGACAAGCAGTGCGTCTTATCTGCTATACCTCTCGATTGCAACAGGGAAAGTTCCGATTGCGAGATAATTATGATCATGTAAAAAAAAATCGGCTTGGCAATATGGGTCGAAAGGTCGCTTGATTATTTCATTTCAGTCCTGCATGGAGCATTCTGAAGCCCTACATGGGACTCGGTGCCTGTGGTATTATTTGTTTGTTTGGGGTAAACATCATTTCCATAGACTTCGGAATATCCGGTCGACAGTCCGCGTTTAATAAGTCAAGACGTACACGGTTTGGTCCAGGGACCTGGGAGTTTGTGCCAGCAATAAACGGCCCGTGTGGCAGGCCTGGGTCCCGTACTCGGAAAACCTACTCAGTTGGTATTCGTCCCGCATTGTATAGGCCCAGAAAATATTGACGTTCGTTATTAACCGCTTGAACCGACCCACTCCGGGTCGATTTTCTGTCTTCTTGTTTATCGAAATTAACCCCCGTCCTTTTGAGTTAAATCATCAGTCCAGCTTTCTATCGGGAGGGGGGGGGGGGGGGGAATGAAAGAGAGAGAGAGAGAGAGAGAGAGAGAGAGAGAGAGAGCGCAATTTCCGTAGAATTGAATTAGGGCGAGATTCCAACAGCAGCATGCCCACTCACGGGAACTGTGGCCGGTGGAAAAAGTGAGAGTGTTTTAATGAAGTTGTCTGCCATGTTTCTAATACGAAGCCGTACTTATTGCGCTCTCATTCCTGACGACAATTTCGCAAAGTTGATTAGAGTTGGAGCAGTGGAATCTGAGTGCCCGTGTAAGAGGGAGGGGGTTCCAGCAAGGGCTTCAGCTGTACGCAGTGCTGTGTTTTGAAGGGATGTTGTTTCACAATCTTCAAAGTTTGCTTATTTTTTTCTCACCTCTGATATACTGCCTCTTGTTTGATTTCCACTACATTACTGAACTAATTTTACATTGCTTGACATAAATTTCGTTAATGAGCCGTTTGCCATAATGTGGTGTGCGGATTCGTATTATCATGGCTGTGAAAATTAGTTCATTATTACTTTTATAAAGGGAGCGGATTTTGAGTGGCGGGGCCTGACAGACTTAACCTATGTCCTTGTCTCTTCATTGAGATAGTGAGTGGGTCCGTTTTCAGGGCCAGGATTGTCTCGTTAAGACCGCCTGAATCCCGTTGATCAGATGGCGATTTAGCTTTTTACGCTGATCAATCAATGGGCGAGACGTGCCCGAGTCCGCACGGGGGAATTGGCAGCTCGCTTGCCGCTCTCATATTTACTTTTAATAAAGAAATGTTCGGGGAAGAGAAGGTAGAGGGGGAAAGAGGGTGTTTCATATTCCGTGGCTGTGGATCTGGGCCGAGGCTGCGGCGGGAACTTGTGAGGCTGATGATGCCGTTGCATCGAGCGCGGAACGGTAGTGTGGTGTTGGGAGGTTGAGCCTCAGCTAGCCGATCGGGACCAATGGGTCCCAACAGTTTGTCGATCATTCGCAGTTATACGCCTGATGCGCCTTGGTCCCGGGCCCTCCGTGTGGAAATAAGTCACGTTCGTCGAGGTACTCTAAAAAATCTCGCGCTACATTCAAGGGAATGCGTTTAATATCGGGCTAGTCATTGTTGGGGCCCTGGCCGGGCCGTAGGCCGGCTCGGGGATTAAGTGCCTGGCTAGAACGCGGAGCCCTGCTGGTGTCGAATTTCAGCCAGTCACGAGTTTCAGACATATTGAAATTCAAATAAAAAAATTAGGGGGGAGAAAGACAGAAAAAAAGAGGGGAAAATAAAAGCCACGACCCAGTTTTTGGCACTCCTCCGTTCATCATGACGGACGAGCCCGATCTGGCGCCTGACAACCCCCCCCCCTTCTCTGTATTTACACGCCCGTGGTCAAGGCAACCACTAACTTCGCTCGTCGATTTTTTTCTTGTCTGTCCCTGTCACCGCGCGTCAAATATGCAAATGTCAATATTGGAGGGTTGTTAGGGAAGATGGATGAGATATGCCCTGTGGCTGTATTTAGCCTTGAACTACCAGGGTCTAGGTCGACATCCATTTGCGCGCCAAATCGATGTCATCCAATTTTGGACTCTTTCCCGGGTCTATATTTTTTGTGGCGGGAAGATTTTTTTAAATTTAGTTCATGTGAAATAGCAGGCCAATATGTTGTAAGGTTTTTGTCAACCTGACGTTTCAAAATATCAGGTATTTACTAAATAATTTTAGTGGGATTAGCCGACATTTCAAAATATTTGTGAAAGCTAGCTCCCTTTCATAACACTGTTTTTTCTTCTAATGATTTAGGTTAAATTCGCCACAACACGTTTTCAAAGTTTTCATTTGTACATGTAATCTCATTGCTTTTGCGTTGTAATTTCAGGAAGACTTGAGAAATGCGATATGTTTATTCAGTCTTAATGTGTAGATGGACTTAGATTTTGCTTTGTCTAATGATCCCAAACTAGCTGCATAGTTTGTTGTCTACTACAGGGTGAGTAAAAAAAAATGAAACCCAAATGTTGGGACCATTGTTTAAGTGAAGTTCTGCATGTAGCGCTTTCAAAATCTAGGATATGAAAGCCTAATTCATACGTTTTCTCTTAGTACAAAAATCATTCAAATCACTTATGTACTTTTTAAGTTACAGAATTTTAAACACAACCACCGTTTTAAGGTTCTGTCCACGGATCACAAAAAGTTCAGTGTTCTTTCAGCAAAACAAAAACAAATCACATAGGGATGTGTGTGAATTGTTTTCGTGTTGCTGAAAGAACGCACACCGTTTTTGTGATCCGTGGACAGAACTTTAAAACGGTGGTTGTGTTTAAAATTCCGTAACTTAAAAAGTACATGAGTGATTTTGATGATTCTTGTACTAAAAGAAAGCTTATGAATTTGGCTTTCATATCCTAGAATTTAAAAGTGCTACATGCAGAACTTCAAAAACAATGATCCCGACATTTGGGTTTCGTGGTTTTTTTACTCAACCTGTATAGCTGCGTTACATGTTTACCTGCATTGTTATTCTTTCCTGTTTGACTTAATTGTGAACTGGTTTAAGTTATTACAGTTTTTAATGAAAGTTGTTGTGAGCTCTGTGTTCCTTACCAAAGGATGTAAACTCATAAATTGGGTATTCGTCTCAAAATGGGCCATCGTATGACATGCATCAGTAGGCTTACAATTTGGGGAAAACTGTTCACGGTTAAGCATTCTTTCCGAGGGATAAGCCTGCAATGGGTAGGCTAGTGTCACTAACATGTTCATTTTTAGTGAAATTATTAAAGTAGGCCTATTGTCTGATTACAATGTTCTCTCTGTTTTATTGAATACTCCAAAATAGAACTCGACAGTCAAAATGAATGTAAACTGGTCGTTTCAGTAATGTTGCACGCATTTCAAGGACAAACATAATGTTTTTGCCAACATAACTGAGCCTTTTATTTTTTATCTGGAACTATCGTCCCGGCATGATTTCCGTTGAGAACAACAATGCCCAAATATTGTATTTACCAAAAGGAACTCAATCCAGTTCACAATAGTCCCAGAATCGAATGCATGTCTTAGAATTCGTTATTGTCGTACATGTGTTTGGTATAGTCTGCGCTTGGCCGGCATTGTCATAGATGTGTACCTATATACCGTGTATTTCTACACTAGAGACTTCACAATGTGTTATTTGTCCTGAGCTATGTCTGATCCCGTACAACGCTTCAGGGCCAGAGACAGGGGAAGTAAACAGTTGGCGCCATGCAACATTATATTTCCGTACATGTGATATTCGAAAGGTCACTTTTCAATCGATTTAGGTGTTTTCTAAAAAAAAAATCAAAAGGTAGAGGACATTATTCAGTTGGAACCAAACAACTTTCTTCATGCAATACTATTTAGAGGCAAATAACAAAATTGATTTTTTTTAAATTCTATTTTATGTTAATATTTATCACACCTTGGCAAAAACCAAAAAGATCACAGAAGTTCTGACGAGCCGTTCAAGTTTCTTAATGCCTGGCGGTTTAAGTTACGCGTCACTGGTTAACCTCACAGGAAAGAAATACGCAGAGAGAGAGAGAGGACAAAAATGCAAAACTAAATAAATACAATTTTGCGCGGAAATTGGACCATATTCTCCCCGTCCCTGATTGGTTGGAAGGACCAACTTCTCCCTCGCCAAAGTTTAACAGCGTTTACATTTCCCAGGGGAGTAACAGGAGCTAGCGCTGGCTGGGGCAATTCGCCCTCCGGGCAGATAATGTTACGCAATTTCTGGCCGACTTATACTGGTGTAATTGGATATGCTGGAAATCCAATTTCGGACCAAAATCCACTTTTATTTTTTTGAGTCTCGTCCCCTTTTTGTCTGTTTCGTAGTTTTCTTTTACCTCACTGATTACCTTTTTTCTCTGGGGTATCTGCGATTGACATGCTTTCAACCAGTGTGGAATTTTTTTTTTTTTTTTTAGTGTCGGGTAGGGGGCGGGGACGGGGACGGGGACGGGGACAGGGGGTGCAACGAAAGAATGGATAAAATGCAGATACCAATTTGTTTTTGCTGTTACATTTTGTTGTTAAAGAGCCCATGACATGAATTTTACATGGGAACATTATTTTGTGCAACTTTCTACTCCTCTTAAATGTATGAAAACTATGACAAATCTTTTTGATTAAATCTTATTGAAAAATGCACTTCTTTTACACATTTAAGATGTTCCATGTTTTTCCGGACAACTGAGGGCACTGTTGCTGTGATGTCATTTCAGGAAAACACTGTTCAGTTAAGGTGTTAGGTGTTGAAATGGTGAACCCAAAATTTGCTCATTGAAAACATTCGTGAGAAAACTGTGCTTATTGGCCTACTGTCATGTACTGAAAAAAAACCCCGAATCACCAAAGAAACGAAAATTTACGACAGCAAATTATCCAAATTTTGGTGCTGAAATAGCTGTAACATTGAGGTTGCTGCCTGAAATTACATCACACTTTCGCTCATGAATATGCAAATTCGCATTATAGCCAAAAACCAAAAAGGCACCAAAATGCCCTTGAAAATTGAAAATTAAAAAAAAAATATGTTTAAATGGTACACAAAGGCGCATTTACAAGAACTGCATTAAACATTTCACGGGCCCTTTAAAATTCTAATAATCGACTGAATGACATTCTTTTGGTTAATCGAATGTGAGCGATTACTTTCTTACTTTCAATTGTTTTTGCAACTATTTTTACTGGCCCATTTTTATCTTTACAGGCTGTGTGATCGATTGAAAGAAGATTGATTAACACTGACGAAATTGGCTATAATCAAATGCTCACTTGAATGGTACTTTTAATCAGATATGTTGATGGTTAGATTGTTGATAAGCTATTGGGGAAGTTCGTTATTACACAAATGTACTTATAATATAATTTTGAGTCTCTGCTTTTGACCCAATATGATGTTTTATTTTTCATTTGATACTGCTTATTCCTTGAAGCTAAAGCAACTCTCATAAAGAAAAAGCAAACATATTATTTATCGCATAATTACTTTCAGTTTTTCATCTAGGCTACATGTCCAAATGAATCTAAGGATTTTTGTGGGTAATCCAATTTAGCTTATGATCGAATTCACAATAATCCACAAACCGTGTTGAATCAGCATTAACATTTCCACAACTTGATACTATTCCTGTTCATGTTTTGCGACATTTCGCAGTTTTAAGCACCCCAAGTCTACCGTTGTTTTAGAGAACATTTTGACAAACCTGAAAACAGTATGAACAACACCAGCTTTTCTTGACTTAAATTTCACGTCACTTATCTTATGTTTTTGGGCAAATAAGTAAACAATATAGGCTTAATCAGTATGTGTACGTGACAGAATAAACAAGATCGCGCAAAGCATATAGAAAGTCTTGCTGTATTTTGTTTGCGATATCTCGTCAGAACATCGAGCGGGAAAGGGCATCTGATATTTTGTTTTTTCGCGAACCCAACCCGGATCGTTCATATGTCTCGACTCGGAAATATTTGCCCCACCGCATGCGCACCGTGTTCTTTGTTGTTTGCCGTGTTCTTTGTTGTTTGTCGGCCGCGAAATCCTCTTGTTCCACGGTCGACTATCCCTGTTCGCTTTGGTCCGCGTGGAGCGACAGTCATTATATCAGCGTGCCGTTAGTTAAGGCGCTCTCTCCTCGCCTTTTCTCGACCTATCGCACTTGTGATCGAACCACTCCATTCTCAAGGAAATAGCGAACCAGATGTAGCTCTTTTCATAACGCTCAAATCATTTTTCTGTTGTTATTCTGCTCACTCCGTCTATCTCTTTCGCGAATCCCCACACCAAATTTCTCCCGGCCCCTGAAATTTAAGACCGTCGGTAATGTTCGCTGAGCGCCTGTAACTGCGGACTTTTAGCGGTTGTTAAGAGCTGCATGTTGTTGCTGTCCTAAAGCCTTTCACTCCGACGAAGCACGCAACCGAAGCCATTTGATTACGTTAGCCACGATATGTTTTTGTGTCCGGGACCAGATAGGGTTTCGAGTAACTACAACAGGGCTCGGTTAAAAGTTTGACGAGCAGGGTTCCCCTTCTGGGGGGAGCTGTCACATGCCCCGCCCCAGCGGGCAGGTAGACGGTTGTGATGGGTATTAGCAAGGCTCATCTTGTTTTGGTAACTATGAAATATTAATACTGTAAAATGTCACAATAAAGACATATCAAAATTGCCACAGACAACGAGAACATAATAGCAGGGTCTGTCAGTATATGTTCATATTACTGTGTGTATTGGATAACTGCAAACTTTTATCTACTTCGTGGAACAAAATAATATTGCAAATCTTGCAATTTGAATTATATATCAGGTTTTTTTTATAGTTTCTATTAGTATAATGATCTTGTAGAATGGGAAGTTGAAAAGGAAACTTCTAACAAAGCAATGCTCGTGGTTTTAAGACGAGTTAATATTGTTGATGAATGTTGATATTATTTTTGAAGTATCTCATATTTTGGCATGTTTTGTATGCACAATGTATAAAGGGAGTACAGGAAGCACGTCAATAAGCAAGACAGAACTCGCTCTCTTTGGGAAATATTTGTACCTTTTATGCTTTCTATTTTAGGTTATCTCTCTCAAGATGAGAATGATCAGAGTTATCATTCAGGGGTCATTATATGGCGTGGATATGGGCACCTATCTTCTGAACCGTTAGCGAACGGGCGCTTTTTTGTGAGGATATTATTTGGGAACAACTTCATGTGATGAATGAGATCCTGCTGAAAGGAATAACATTGACACGATTGACTAATCCTCTCCAGAGGAACGTGGTGAGAAGTGTCAGCTCCCTTCTCATTATCATGCAATCATTCCGAGCCGCTCATTTCCCCAGTTGCATCCTCAGTTAAAACAACGACCCAACTTACTTCAATCACCAATATGTCACCATTTTGTCAGGGGAAATTTCATTCAAAATGATGTTTTCCTTCTCTGAGTGTCAGCAATCGCCGATCCAATCATTCAAACAACGCGAAAGTGTGTTATGGTCTATTGATCGCGCTTGTGATAATATATCGCCCTCCGTGTATTTTCCCCGATTTTTCCTTGAATATATAGCTTGGGTTTTTATCTGTTAAGATTTTTTAATTGCCTCAGATGTCACGGGAGTTTCAGCTTTTTCCTCTCCACTTTTTCCGATGCATTGAAGCTTGTTTTCCTTTGATTTTAAACAAACTGTCGGCTGCCTCTGGCACGGCACGTAAACCGGACTGGCGTGAAAACACCGCATGGCGGTGAGTACACAGAGCGGGTCCCTGCGGCTCAGTGCCCCCGGTAGAACGCGAGCGGCGGCCCGCTAGAGATTCACAGGCCGCGCGGGCTCATTATCAGTATAGGGCACGGGATGAGCTGACGAAATCACTCACGATATGTGTATGTTTCAGATACTGGGTCACGACAGTGTGACAGGCATCTCAAAAAATTGAGTACAAAAAAACAGTAAAATTTCTGTGTTTATTTTAATCTATGACATGTGTAGGAAGCAACTTAAAAGTATAGAGATCTCTTAACCCAAAATACAGTTTTCATAGTTATTTATTTTCTGAAATTCAAATGTAACGAACGTAACACGGTGTCCTGTTTGTGCCATAAACACAATTTATGAGGTTGATAATTAGTGCTACCTGTCGGCATTCGCCACGGTAACAGAGTATAAAACAACGAGGGGGAATATCAAAACGATGACTTTTTTTTATCTCGAGTGCTCCATGATATCGTACAGTTACAAACCATAATAACCATCTTTTTTGTCCAAGGGCGCGGTGACTTTGTTAGGGGTACATTATTTTGTGGAGGGGCTGTGTACAGGTCTAGCTACGCAGTTCCCTCTGCATAATGTGAAGCCTCGTCGGATCACTAAAACACAAAAGAAGGTTTTGTGTTCTTACAACTTTGAGAGAAAACTTAGTTTGAAAATTCAGCCTTTAAGGCCTATAATAGTGCTACGGTAAACTTTTTGACCTATTGACTTTTTTTGCATCACAATCCCTCGAGTTTATTAAGGACGTTTTATTTTGAAAAAACTTTTTTTTACGGAAAAGAAAAACACTTGCGATCGAAGGTAAAAGCGGCCAAATATTCCCCTTAAAAGATTAGAATATTAAATTGACCTACATCTATGGCACAGTCATATATATATATATGCCGGGCCGTATATCGCATATTAAACCAGGTTCTGGATCTACAGTGCTGGCCTGAGTACATATTGACTCATTTGGGATGCGGCCAAATACAACTAATTACTCAGAGTGAAACGAGACGTGCTGGGAATTTTCTGAGATCTCGCAAAACTATATGCGAAAATGCATTTCCCCCTTATGTTTGATTAAGCACAGAGAAAAAAAATAAAGAAAAAACCCTGGATGATGTGGTGCCTTCATTGCCTTGCGTTGGATGCCTTCAATTAATTTTCTAGGCCCTCTGTCCTGGCTCTTCCATTAATGGAAAAAAGATTGGTTTCAATTTGACACCGGACCTTCTGGACTTCACTTTCCATTTTTTTCTTCACATGTCTCCGGACTGTCTTCGTCTTTCTGTGGACAGGTTAGTAGTCTAGGAGACTCGGGCGTGGCGGCGCCAGCAGCATCACCTCGGCTAATGCATCCCGTATCTAACGAAGAGAAAGTCAGTAACGCGATCCCGATCAGGAAGACTCCATACATTGGACCTATTTTTAAAACTTTACCTCACTGTCTGAAAGTTGTTGAGTCTGGGAGTATAGGAATACAAAGAGGAGAAAGACTGATCCGCAACACTGTCTTGCGGGGAGACAGACCGTAGAAATGATCAATAATGTTCGAATAAATTGCATTTTGCTTAAGAAGACAACCTGAGATTGCTCGAAATGGTTGTAAAGATAAGCCTATTATTCTTCTCTAACGATGACAACTAAACAAGAAAATTAGAGTACGGACTAATAAAAAAATATTCTTGTGTACATTTCAACATTTTTATTTTGCATAATACGTAACGTCCTTAACTTTTTAATAATGAAATTTGGGCAGCATTTGACGTCATATGAACCCATGAAAATCGTCGAGTACTGCATGTCAATTCTAGCAGGGAAGCAACCTCCTTCCAAATCACAAGTTATTTCTTGGGGAAACAATGAATTACTTTCTTTTACAGTGCACAGTTATACATTAATTGATTCTTGCCTTATTCAAACCCCAAAGGCCTACGAATGTTTTTCAGCTAACCTAATGTTGGATTGAAGACCCGATGCATGAGTTTCGTATGGGTGTTTGGCCGTGCCTTGTAGGCCTAAGTTATTGCTGTATGTGATTTATATTTCTCATGCGGCTCCACTTATTCGCAGTTTTGTCGACAAAGGTTCGGGCGTATTCAAACTGAACACAAGTTTCGGCCATAAGTAAGGGGCGTAACTACGGTCCAATTTTTAGGGGCAGTTAATTGGGAGTCCTCATTTTCTGGATGGGGCACTCAGTGAGTTTTGTTGCATTTCCAAACAATGTCATTGTTCTTTACCAACTTCGGGGAGGGGGTTTGCGAAAGGAGGGGCATAGGTCAACTTGAGTCGGGGGGCGCTCTTACCCTCCATAGTTAATACTGTCCTACAGCATGGAACTATATTTTATCTTCTTATAATTCAAGCCCCCTCCGATTCCTGCCCCAACCCTACCCCAGCTATTGTAAATCCCCCCTCTCTGTCTTGCCCCGTATATATCACTGACACATCTCACCACGGCCGATACGCCCCGTCAGCACACGCTGGAGTGGCCCCGTCTATATTCCCTCAATCAATTACACACCATTTGTAGTGAGTGATGCTGGCCACAATGAACCGGCGGAGTTTCCGGACCAACCCAAGCATGCCCCGCGCCGATAGATTGCCCTCCTCGCCCCCTCTTCCCTTCCTCGTCATGATCGTCGCGTCTCCGCACGATGCTGGAACCCAATGAAGCATCGAGATAGATTGATGACAAATGCGTCCATTCATTCTCCGAACCCAGTGACAGAAACGCGACTGAGATATAGATATACATGTATCTCTATATGCATTTTTTTTAGGAAGATTTGTTAGGCATTTTTTAGAAGTTAGTTTCAAGTTTGTATACTGTGCGCTTTATAATGCGCATCCCATCCTCAGTCACCTCATTGGCTGAATAGTTTTCATATTTTATTCAAGTATAGACAACCTGAAGGTCTTCTTCTTATTTTCCTCCTGTAAGTTTCTTCTGTTGGTGGACCTCTGATACCCAAAGCTTTCTGATTTGGCATCGTGGTAATAGGTGTTTGGAGAATGAGCCAGAACGCAGGCTTTGTCGGGGAACCTCATTTGTATTCAATTAATTTTGAAGAATGCATGTGATGATAATAAATTATGAGAGCTCATGTGATAAAAGCAATCTTGATTATAGGTTGATGATCTGGAAGCGCTCGAGTTTTTCCCCTCAAAATCTAAGCCTCTAATACGAGACATAAATACATATAATGCTATGGCATATGACTGTAAGTCTGATATTCGGACCAGAAGCTACAGTGCATTATTTCCTCAGTCAGAAAACACAAATTACGCTGCTAATTGAATTATAATTTGCAAGGATAATATGATTTTAGATGGACGACATAACAGACGACAATTTGATTACACGTACAAGTGTCAAATATAGGCGTTTTGTTTTCTCATTTTTTAAATGAAAAAAAAAAACATCTTCTTGCATTGTTGTTACAAGAGTAATATGTTGTCTGAGGTCACATGGTGAATCTCTCTTCAATCTCGAGCTATCCTAATGTCCTTGCCATCATGGAGGGGGGGGGGGGTTAGTTCTCTGTGTCATCCTGACGGAAGACTTTGATTTATAGCTGCTCGTCGCGGTAAAACGACTCGTTTTCGTCGGAAACAGGAAAGGGTAATTCCTGCCTCATGCTAAACGACCAGCGATAGAAACGAGGGGACAAGAAGAGAGATAGAGAGAATGTGGAAAGAATCGAAAGGAAAGAAATAAAGGGCAGCAAGGGAGTGAGGTTCCCGTGAGGGTCGAACGGGGCAGGGAGAGATAGACTACCCGTGTCATGGCAAACTGATGAGTGCCTAAATAAACTCCAGCGAAGCTAGACTTCGATGAAACATGGTGAGGAAAGAAAAAAAAGACAGAGTGAAATAGTAGGGGGAGCATTCCTATCCCGTCGACTTCTAATGGGTTCGGCTATGCAGGCCTGCTAAATTGCCTACTCGAAACTTGGCTGGGCTCTCCGGCAGCGAAATGTGCCTGGGCTAGCCTTCTTAACGGGATACGGCAAGACGTGTAACAGCAGGGTCTGTTTATGCGAGATCACGGTGTATAGGCGTTGGCAGAATTTCGGTGGCAATTTACTGCGCCGCGGACACTAACGAAATTTCCCTGAATAATTTATTTTCTATGGGTTTTTAAAGCTGTTTGAGACTTGTCACGTCGTCAAAATATTCGAAATGCCACTCTTTAGACAAAACAAGAAAGAGTTCACGTTCGAAAGTGCATCTAGAAACGGCGATGTTCTTTGAAACTTCAGAAATAAGATTATAGTCAAGCCAAAGAAGATGATCTATTATAAAATAAGCCAAAATCCAGCTTTTGATGACACTGGTGCTTGTTTTTGAAATGTTGCAAACTCCTAAGCTTTTTAATAAGGCAGTCAAAGCAGAGTTTGGAGATAAATTTCAAACGGAAAAAGTGTTGGCATCAAAGTGAAACACCCACTTGTGTTCTGGGCTATTCCATGGCATTTGTTGCATTACAAAATGCCGTTTTTCTCTCTAATTAGACACGCTAACAGATTTCCATCTGAAACTGAAATGACTACCCGCAAACCGCACTCCAAAGTAATCATTACTCTTCGTCTCCGTATCCATCATTCATCATTATTCTGATGCAAGATAAGCATGCATATAGGCTGCGTCATGAATAGCACGCAAGCCCGTATATAAGCTATAGCATTTTCAATGGCGATTTCGCACCGGTGGTTGGATATACTATATCGTCTTTCAATCAGAACTGTATGGCCTATCCATTTCAAGTAATAAACACGGTCAACAAGCGTGTGTAGTGTTATTACACTGAACATGCTGAAGGGGGTGGGGGAGAGGGAAAAAAACTAATAACATATCGAGGTCCCGAGGCGATGTGTTATTGCTAACAATAGGGGCAGGATAGAACGAATAATATGACAAAGTTGTTGACACATCACAAATCCTTATAATGATACGCGCTGTATACGTACGCACTTGGAAGAAAGTAATTACAGCGTGTGTAGGAAAGTTAATTGTAATGCCGAACTGATTAAAATAAAATGAAATCATTTAATTCCTTTCCTTGCTTTGTTTTACGTCACCTCAACTCTTTTTCTTTTATATAGATTTGTTCACTGTCACGAAAGCCCTTCGAGTCATATTACATGCGGAATTACTTCCATGGTTAATCGTTCATTACCATTCGATCATCTTTGAAAATTTATTATAAAATGCTATGTTGTTTTCCTTGTTTTTTTTATTGAAAATTTGAACTAAACAACGTCGTCTTATTTAAAGAGAAATACTATTACTGTTGACTCAACGATGCCCCAATTCTATGAAAAGCTGATAATGCGCGGTCAAAATCCTGAAGATAATCACTAATGACAGACAATAGACCCTAACGGACAATAGACTCCCTCAATCATCGTTGAAGTATGGAAGATAAGATTGGAATGTGGATGGCAGTTTTTTTCCTGTTCTGGTTCACGACTGAGACATTTCTATGAAAAATACTCACACATTTTTGTCAAGTGAACAAAGGAAATTGACTAGAGAAGGCTTGAACCGGCCACCCCCTAAATACCATGAAAAATATAAGGGGTTGAACTTAGATTGCCTGATCAGACGGAAATCCTCTAAATCATCGAAATACCACATCATACAAACACCATATCACTTTATCTTCATAATTTAAAGTATGCTGTGATAAACGTAAGGTATATAATTAATGAATAATGAAAAGTTATTAGGAAGGAATTTGTGAGGGGAAATCCTTGTGTATAACTATTGAAGTCGGTCATCACGACGCTTTCCAGGAATGTCGTTTTACGGTCGGCGAACGCAAACACCCCCGGCGTCAATGAATCAATGTGCCCAAAGACAACGCATCCGCAGTACTCGTGTCGATGGTTGAAAATAACACATAACAAAAGATAACTAAAGAGAGTTTCTGGGAAGATGAGAATTATTATATTAATTTCACATCTGTGTATGTAAACCGCGGTCATTCACCCGTGTGTAACAGTTACTGTGACCCTGAGACTCGTGTTGCTCCTTGTCCCACCAAAAACGTCTTGTCTCATCCATCGGTTTTATGGATGAGATCATCCTTTGGAGAATGTTTAACCCATCACCCGTTCTGTATACTTGTCTCTCTTGGACTTTGGGATGCCAATGGTTATGCTTTTCTCCCGTCAGTGGCTTAAAAAATAATGTCTGGTAGGGAAAAAAAGAGGGGTTAATATTAATTTCCACTTCGTGACTGTGAGTACACAGACTGATGAAGTATTAGTTGGAGAGGCAGTATTGGGGGTATCTCGTGGATGCTTGTTTCGTGAGCATGATTCGTGTTCACACGGTATTAAAAAACAGTTTGAGTTGCTGTGCCACTCAGAAGCTTTCAACACTCATTTCATTGGACCCAAAGCTAAGTTCATTGCAACCAAGCCAAGTCAGTTATTGTTACTCCTTTAAAACCTAGTTTTAATATTTCAGGCAGTGTGTGCCGATTCTGTCCCATGTCGACTCGATTATGAAGATTGAAACCCCCGCTTAAGTTCGTACGTTTTTCATCACAGTCTTCATGCAGTGTGTAAGACAATGGAATCGAATTGATCCAAAGTTTGGATCTGAAAGTATGAGGCAGAGACTCGTGTAACAAATAAAGATGGCAAAGCTTTGGCGAATAGTCGGTGACGACTGTGTGGTTTAAGTACAGCAACCTTGAGTCCTTGTTACCTGCAAAACAAATCAGACGTTTACATTTTGTACGTGTCCAAATTTGTTGTATGATAAACACTGTTTGCGCGGTAAGGGATGCGTGGAAGTGTTGATAAATTTGTATTTTACGATGCCTTTCATTTCTCTGATTTCGTTTTGGTTCACTCAACCGACAAACGACCGACTAAATATTATTGGCAGTTTTCCGCACCTTGTCAAAGTACCATGAGCAAAACAAGTTATGTGTCGTCGATGAAGCATTCAGGATTTCGATGTCGGTAATAAATTCCCTTATACCGACTTCCATTGAAGAATCTTTGGCTCAGCATTCCCGACCCATCCAATTTCCGTCCTTCCCCGACCATCCATGTAGCCAGAAGGTCCTGAACCATAAACAATGTTGCCCCCTTATTTCTTGGTTGCAGAGTCAGTCAAACGTGCCTCGGACCATTACGAAGAACTTTCTTTAACACGGGGACAATAAAAGCAGTCTAGACTCAGACACAAACGACTGTTAATAAAAAAATATTTTTTTTTCAACAGAATCCTTAAAAACAATAATTATTTCAAAACGTGAATTCAAAAGCCTGCTCTGAGGTCTATGGACGAGACGTGTTGTGCATATTAAAAACCCATGCACGCAATGAAAAAATATATAAAGAAGAAGGTTTTAGTGGTTGGTATACACAACGGAGTAATTTCCCGTTAGGCTTGAAGACACCATCGTCAACCCCTTGTCATTAGGTTGTCAACTAAGAGACATACACTGGTCGCCCTGGTAACTACTCTTCTTTCGTGAGCGAATGCATCTTAAATTTGAGATACATTTATAGACAATTTTGCTGGTTTAGAATACGCTTGACACACAATTACCTGAAGCATTACGTGTGTGTACGTATAGAGTGCATCAAAGAGCATATAGACGAGGGTCGTTGCAAACCTCCATGACTACCTCTTTTCATCCCTCGGATGATTGAGGAGTTTGCATTGATAGCTGGTGAGAACTGCTTCATCCTAATCTACTGAAATTCATATGCAGATCAGTGTGAACATCCCCACCCCAAAACATCCCAAATTGATTAGGACCACGCCAGTTTTAGCCCAGTGAAACCGCCGAGCTAGACACTGAATTTCCCCCTTTTACGAACCGATATTATGGTATGTAAGGGTCGTGGGGTTACATACCTGACCACGACACGAAAAAAATACCGTACCGAGTTTTTCCCCCAGGTTTCTGGTTTCTGGCTTGCCTTTGTGGCCACGTCAATCACGCCTACTGCTCGTTCCAGTTGAAAAAAAAACCTCTCAAAAACATGACAAACAGTATGTGCTGTGATCAGTTTGCGTGACAGCCTCAAGTTAACTTCGAGTTAATGATCAACCCAAACATGTTGACTCGTTAAAAACTGCCCGCACGCCGGACACGACACTTACCGGTATGCTTCGCTTTACTCCATCTCTCCGACCTACCCTCTACCATTTTTTTCCTTTTGAAAACCCTGTTTAGCTTGGGCCCTTGGCTGCATGAACGGTGGCATTTGTTTCTATGCGAAACGATTAGCAGTAAAAAGAGTTTTTTTTTCAGGTTAGTACTGTACAGGGTGCGTAAAAAAAAGAAACCCAAATGGCACCCCTGTTTTTAAGAGAAGTTCTGCATGTAGCACGTTCAAGATATATGATGTAATAGCCCAATTAATAAGCTATATATTAGTAAAAGAATCGCTCATATCGCTCATGTACTTTTGGAGTTATGGAATTTTGACCACAAACACAGTTAAAAAAAATTCCTTAAAATTTTCTTTACAAAATAGGGGGCGCCATTTGGGTTTCCTTTTTTTTTTTACTCACCCTGTATACGAAACTTATGGTTAGGGACTCTGTCCTATGCGTTTAAGAGTTTCCTTCAAAAATTCTGAAAAATGAATAAAACTGCTATACAAACTTCTTGCTGACTAGTGACTGAATTGACCAGAAGTATACAAAATAAAGAGAAGTTAGAGGGAAAGACGCTTTGCTCCATGCATCTTCCTAAGAGGCAAACTGTTTTGCTTGTGTACCCAACTTATTATTCTTCAGATACTCTTGTAATATAAAACAAGATGATTATGACCTATATTGCCAAAATAGTCTGATTTTTCGACTTATTCTTATTCAAGTCTAGCATATAAATATTGTTTTTCCTCCTGGTTCCCCATATTAATTGTCTCAATTGTTCTTGATGTCAAATTTTGTGGATTTGTTGACCACACCCTAAACCTTGACAACGGATATACACAAATTTACTCTCCATCAATTGAAATGCAGCTGGCGATACTGTCCAGTTCACTCACTCACTGCGTAATAATGCGACCGACGTGGCCGTATCGCCAAGTCCTTACCCTTCTCTTTCATCGAAGGTTTTGGAGCTGTTCAGGGGCCCACTTCTGACCGCGGTGAGGACCATTCCACGGGACGAAACAGTCCTTTCATCCGGTCTTACAAGTGTCCAGCAAACCCACTGGCCGGGTTCTAAGGGCCCGTGTGCAAACTCACCGTCCCATTGCGAGCAGTCCTGCCAAATTACACTCGAGTTGGCAGCGTTAACGCTCGGATGGGTCCGTTACCCCCGTGTCAACACGGGGTTCGCCCCGTAGGGGGAAGGGAGTCCTATCAGGGAGTTTGTGGTAAGCCTGATTCTCCCCTTCCGTCCCGGTTTCTCTCTCCCTCAAATACCCGATTAGTCCTGCTATAAGGAGACACAGGGAGTGCACTCCAACGGGACTTGTGTCGGTCGAAACGCTGGATTATCTCCATCAATATTGTCCGAAAGTTCCGCATAAACACGCAGTGTAAACTTCGGTTTGTACGGGACGCGTGTGCGCTCTTCTCCAACTTCCTAGTTTTCGTTCTCACGACGATTAGAAGGACCAAAAGAAAAAACACACACCGAAAGCACACACAAAAAGCGAGAAATTCAAGGATAGGAAAAAGAGGCTAAAGAATGACCAATTTTTATTGTCAATGTTTGATTTTTACTGTCTTTCCACTCGATGGGAATTTGACTCGTGAAGTCGAGTATTCTAACGCGCAGAAAGCAGGTTAGGAATAACACGAGGTAGTGCCGGAGAGGGGTTGATTGAAATCGGGGGAGAAAACTGGATATTTACCCCCAGCGAGTCCCCAGGGGACACGTGACTTTAAAAACAGCGAGATATTCTGCAGTCAAATTGAAATATTGGCATAATGGATGCTTTCAAGGATCCACGATCAGTTGTGTGAGGTCTTGTTATTGTGATCCGAACTCAATTAGAAGCCAAAAAAAGAAATTGGCAAAGGCGTATTCCCTACTCAAAGATCAATCAAAATGCCAACTTACAGTCCAGTTTGGAATATTCGAATATCTGTGAGTTCTTTAAATCAACACTGATAGAACAATGACAGGCAATCTTTAAGAAAGATTTCACTAATATTCTTACAGCAACTCTGCATACCCCCACCCTCGCATTTTCGTTCATCGTCTCCACGGGCAAAACAAAATAGCTTTGTGTCGACATTTCGAAACATCCCCGTGAGCCACAATGAAGCTTTTTTTACACCAAAGCCCGTCTGTTTTCTCTGTTTCCTTGTTTTGTTACATGCAAAGGCTCGTCGTGGGAATTTGGGCCGATAATGCAACAAAAACAAGCCTTATGTCCACTATATGCCAAAGGTTTGCCTCGTGTCTGCGTCAACCTGAAACGCGCATTGTTCGCGATCCTCGCTCTAGCAATTTCCCAGACAGAGACCCTCTTTCATTCGGTCTCTCAAAACGGTCCCTGAGAAATTTAACCCGAATGTGACATCATCTTGGGGGTTCCCAAAAGTCCCAACTTGCCCTGTTTTATAAACACGGAATAAATTGTTGGGATATTCCCCGATGAGCGTGAGAAAATACATGGAGGAAAACATGCTCTGTTGACAGTATTTGGGTCTCGGAGATACAATAACTACAACTATTTACATCCTGATTAACTTCAGATGCTGTTGCAGTATTTTTTTCTTAAATAGTCTGTACTAGTTTGTAAATTTTTTTTTTTTTTTTTTTTTTTTAAACTTGGGGGACCTAATATGATAACCTAGGTCTTGAAACTTTGATCGGGCATTAACATGCATGAGTTAGACTTAAAGAAAACATCCTAAAGACAATATGATGTAGGAAACAATACACTCCTACTGTTATTTTTAAATTTATAGCCATTTAAACCGCATCGCTTGGACGATTTTGATCGGGTGCGTACAAACATTTTCCGGGCCAAGGGAGTTCAGTCAGTGGGCCGCAGCTATCGCCATGGTCGGTGATGCAGTGATTTTCCCCCGACAATAGATCCGCTGATCTGCGGTCACTGACCGTTGATACAAGTCTCGGGCCGATGACCCCCTAATTTTCTTCCTTTTTTGTATAGGTGATCTGAGTGTCACAATGTAAATCCTGTCCAATGATGGCGAGGTGACGCTCTGGTCTAAAGGTTCCCCACATCCGTTTGGTGTTGACTATACCAGGGTTTCAAACTCAAGTATGACTTGTTGGCCACTACAAAAGGCAAGGCCTTCTTTGTATGCACATCTTCGGTTTTTGAGGTCCGAACAGTTTTAGCTTAGTTTCCCCTGAAGGCTGGGGCATTGTTTCTTTGAAATCAAGTCCTCGAAGTTGGTATGAAATGTTTTCCTTAAATATTAGGGCTCTGAAGACAGGGTAGTGTTAGGTCAAATATGACTTTGTTGTGTTATTGACTCCCTGGAGTTCAAACGTCGGCTAGGGGCTGTGTGCTTGCTCACACCAGATTCGTGTAATTAATTCACCACATTACACTCCCTACTTTTCAACTGTTGGGCCTATACAGAGCTGCCGCAGCGTCACTGCATGAAAAATGGCATTTGCGATATTGAACAACTTTATCTTGACGTTTCTTTAGGTTGTACTGTCTGTGTTATTTTCTGATGTCACCCGGAAAAACAGATTTTGTTTTTAATTGCTGTGTTTTTTTTCTGGCAATACAAATGTTATTCACTTTGAATGAAACATCGAACGACCCACCTTTAGTTATGGAATAATTGCTTCATAAATTTCGACAATAATTCAGTTCGAGCAGGGTAGATTGGTTCCCACAGAATCGATACCGTAAGGATCGCGAGCCTGATCGATCGCCGGGTAGATCTGTTTGCGCGCCAAAGAACCCAAAACATCTGACGGACGTACTGACTATCACTTGTGAACCGGGTAGTGCTATCGTATATGATTACCACGTGACCCAAGAATGGGTTAAATCCGGCCCTTTATGTAGACCAGACGAATTAAAAGATTTGCAGTGAATTACCGTGCAGGATCAATTGAAAACAATTTTGTGCACTTTGCTGCCAACTTTACTAGTTTTGGCAAATCCATTTAAACCCTTCGACGATGTGTAGTCTTGATCATTCCATAGCGTGACGTAACTATCTTGGCTGAAATAATCATAAAATTAAGACCGGCAAAGAAACTGTCCGTCTCAGAAAATGTCACCAAAAGGATCAAGCACGGTTTCTTCTCAAAATATACGCATGCCCCATTCGGATCGGGTGTGCAGCATGGAGGGCCATACTGGCAGGTGTCTCATTATAGTTCCCGTTCTCAACCGTCGAGCTGCCTCGGTCCGACTTTGATTAATGCTTCTAATCATCATTAATGCCGAATCCATTAATAATTGCTGCCTTTCCCGGAGTCTGTAACGGGTTCCCAAAAAGAAGGCATGGTTTTCAAATTGAAGGGTAGGCACGGTCGAATGTAATGCGCTCCTCACGCGCGCACAATGTCATGTGACGGTTTATCGCAGACAACTTCTTCCTTTCATTTTATGCCATTAAAGACTTTGTCGTGTTTTCCTCCTGAAGACAATAAATAATATTGATCATTATCCAGAAACCAAATGTACAAATGATTATCTGATGTAATTTATTGTATCTAAATGGTCATGGTATCTCAGCAGATCCTTTTGGGTAAAAATGGTACCTTTTGAAGTGATGCTAGTTAAAACAGAAAGTACAAAAAAAATGGATTGAAAACTCAGACCCTCCATGCATCTACGGCGCAAAAATGATGCACTGATCCTGACGACACATGTTAGATTGAGCAATTTTTTTTAAAAATATTTTCAGCGACGGATAGCATTCTCGTTGGCTTTTGTTGACGATATTTAACAATGGCTGAATTACAAACAAATGTAATGACGATAACGATGATTTCCTTATTAATTTTACGAAACACCACTGATCATTTTTTTGACAGGGAGAGAAATCATTCCTTTTGAACACTATGATACTTATTGTGTAAACCTTATACAGGATGAGTAAAAGAAAATAAAAGGAAACCCAAATGTCGGGACCATTGTTTTAGTGAGGTTCTGCATGTAACACTTTCAAATCTAGGACATGAAAGCCCAATTCATAAGTTTTCGTTTAGTACAAGAATTATTCAAATCACTCATGTACTTTTCTAGTTACGGAATTTTAAACACAAACACCGTTTTAAAGTTCTGTCCACGGATCACAAAGAGGTAAGTGTTCTTTCAACAAAACGAAAACAAATCACATAGGGATGTGTGTGAATTGTTTTCGTTTTGCTGAAAGAAAGCACACCTTTTTTTGTGATCCGTGGACAGAACTTTAAAACGGTGGTTGTGTTTAAAATTCCGTAACTTGAAAAGTACATGAGTGATTTGAATGAGACTTGTACTAAAAGAAAGCTTATAAATCAGGGTTTTTATATCTAGATTTTGAAAGTGCTACATGCAGAACTTCACTAAAACAATAGTCCGGAGATTTGGGTTTCGCTTTTTTTGACTCACCCTGTATAGAAAATACAAAGTTTTGGGCTTTGTGTCGAATTCAACTCCCCTAAATGCAAATTTGAATTTTCCTCAAATACTCAAGACAAATAGAAACATCAATGCTTAGTACATCTGCGAAGTTTGAGCTCGATCAAACAAAGCATCTATGATTATGGTCATTAATAGTCCATCGTTCTGTCCATGAACGAGCGTGTACGCATGTTAACATCAATAAGGCCAAAAAAAAAAGTCTCTGGTTTCTGGTATGGAGCTTGCCCAAAAAGTGGTGCGGCGACGCGGCTTTTTTTTTTTTTTACCTGATTTTTTGCTTCAAATGTCGGCTGATGATGATGATGATGACTGCAAATGGTGCCCGACTAAACTTAGTGCAAATATATGGGAGTCCAGAGAGGCCACATACATGGGCGTCGCGAGGGGGGGGCAAGGGGGGGCACTTGCCCCCCCCCCTGGAAAAGCAAAAAAAAAAAAAAAAAAAAAGGAAGAAAAAAAAAAAGAAAGAAAAGAAAAGAAAAAGAGGCGCGAAGACAAAGTGGTGTAAATTTAATGAGTTGGGGGGGGGGGGGCAAAATGTCCCTGCCCCCCTCTAAAACTGATAAATCGAGAATGTGTTGAGAAATACAAGCATTTTTTGGCAACATTTTTTTTTGCCCCCCTCTAGAAAAAATCCTGGCGACGCCCATGGCCACATAAACCTTATTCTCGACCATAACCCAATCTAAAAACACGTTAAAATTGTGCAGCAGCAGGATTCCAGTCAAACCAGTGAGTTTGGCGGTTTTGAGACATCATCTTTCATTGAAAAAAAAACTTTTTCATTTTGCCGACGCGCATGGCTACCGCGACGCGCGCGCATACCAGAAACCGGAGACCTTTTTTTTTTGGCCTAATAGAAACTTTCTGGTACCCTATCACGCAGCGACGACATCAGTGGAAAACATATTGGGGGCGGGGGGTTCTGCCTCCTGACTGTTAAATATAGCAGGTTTCGCAAGTTATGAGTTGTGAGTTTTTGACTATTCTATTTACTAATTTATTTACTTCTTCCAGTATTCCATGCTTGTATTTCTCATTAATTATCTAGAGGGCACCCCAGCTTCTCAATTCCCAAACGTGGATATGGCCTGGCTACAACCGTGTAAATAATTCATAACTTGCCGTCGTATGAACACACTTTCAATCAATGTAAATATTGCCATAGCATTTCCAGCGAAAATATTTACTCAAACAAAGATGATATTATAATGCGATATAATGTGATAAACGCTATAGACTATTATGGGCATGTGGATATTATTTATTAGGTGTAAATATCAGAAATATCGCCAATTATATACACCCAGCAGTTATACTGATATCAATTTTTCGGCCAGATGCAGTTTACTTCTTTGCTAACCAAAAACAAAATGCAACCAAGGAATATAAACTTTCAGATTGGTAGGGGTGGATCTAGAGTGCAGGAAACGCATGGAGACGGGGGGGGGGGGGGGTTTGATATTCGAGTGAAGGCGTGCCTTTGCATGCCCCTTCCCCTATTTTAAGGTAATTTGAGAATAATATTAGGAACTTTGAGTCAATTTTTTAAAATTATTTTTGGCCCCATTTTACTCGGGGGGGGGGGAGGATCCGCTACTGATTGGCTAAAGAGAAAGTTTCATCCCAATGTAAAATCATGACACTCTAAAACATGTTAATGTTTTGTCTAATTTCAACAAGTTTAGTTTTGTTCCTTCCATTGGTACAATTTTGTACCTCGATAAAAACAACACTTTCTATCATCACAAAAGGAAAACACCATGTGGGCCTTTGACCAAATTTTACTGAGTACGCTTGCGTTTTTCTTTTTAGAGTATAATTATAAAACCTTTAAGGCCACATTGCACTATTTGAATGGAATGTACATGTACATGATTTCCACTAGCTTTGTCTGCCTTGTTCAAGGTTTCTCTAATAAGGTTCAACGGTATCTGATCTGGCGTTTTCAACTGAAAATTAGTCTTATTAATTATATTTTTCAGTCAAGATTATTGACTAGCAAATCTACACCGATGATGTTCAAATAAAAACGATCAACCAAAGTGGTCCGTTGCGACTATGATTCCAACAGTTCTCAGTTGTATTATTAACAGTTGTTTTAATTAACAGTGTTATTGGCAAGTGTTTCACGCAGCCTTCTGAAAATCGAGGTATCTGGCATTTAAACATCTACAAACGTTGGTCAACGGGAATATACAAACTGTGCGGTGAAAATGCATACACGGCACCCGGATCCCGTGGTACCACCCACGCCCCGGCCGCAGTCTAGTTACGGCAACCCAGCCTGCATCTCGCTGCATCCTACTATACAGGCTTGACAACCATACGGACATGGTTGGGGACAAAAGTCAAAACAAGTACAAATTTGGACTGGCAATTAACAAGCCAATAAACCGACGAAATGATACAAAAAAACAAACTGCCTCGATGACGGTGCTTGGCATGCTAGGCAGGGCAGACGAACGCGACCCTTTGGACTTCGGATGTCCCACGGATAGAAGTGTTAAGGCAGTGGGCCTTGCACGGGGGAAAATACCATCGAGTTAGGTATATAGCTGGGGGTTGCGTATGCAATGCATACAGGAGACATCGGGATATCGGTTGTTCATATAGACTCTTAGATTGATGATTAGAAACTTAAAGTAAAGACGGTAAAAGTATACGGGAAAGACCCGATCAAAGTATGATCAGAACGAAAATTATGGTTGGAATATTATCTTCTCATAATACAAATATAATTCCGTCTTTAAGATACCAAATTCGGTTAAGATGTGGTTATATGTGTTTTGGTTTCTAGAAGATAAAGAAAATCCGTCACTGGCGAAACGAATGATTCATTCCATCAATCAATGTCGAGGAGGTATATAATTATAGTCGACGAAAACAAACTTAAACATTTTAAGGAACGATTTTAGTACGGACATCACTTGCTGTAATTTAAAACAAAATGTTAATTTCCGATGGCAGATAAATAGAAACTGGAATCGGCCTTGTCTATTTTTTTCTTCTTTGTTTTTTTTCTCAAAAAAGGAGAAGAATGTACACAAAAGATAACATTTTCAAATTAGGACTTACATTATATCTTTCATATCATCACACCAGAAAGAGCTTATGCTATTATATGCCATAACCACTGACCCAAAAAAAATATGTTTGACCACTAAATGAGAATTGACGTGCTAATTGATCAGTCTAAACTTGGTTGACCAGAAAATCCCCCCAATGTGTGCCTAAACACGTCTCTCTGTTGTTCAGATTCTTGGCCGTCCAGCCCGGGGCCAACAATGAAACCCACAAGTTGAACAACATATCGTCCGGACATCAAAATGGAGTTTTAATTTTGGTTGATTGCTTTCTAAAGCTCGACAAAGAAAGGCTTTGCCAACACGCCTTTTATACTTCCAACCCCACTTCTCCTCCCTCTTACGACTTTGGTGTCAATAAATTGTTTAGGGGATTGGAGGAGTATTAAGATGTATTGTAGATCTCGCTTAAAAAAGACTGGGTCAACACTGCGGGAAACGGCATTGACAACAAAAAGACGCGGAAAGTCGCGAGCGGGAAACTTCGGCGCTCATACTACCGGCGGTGCGGCGACGGTTGCCTGCCCGCATTGTTTGCCTCCAACGAGGCACCAGGCGCCAACGATACCTCTGCCCGCCGATTCTTGGAGGGACGTTATACCTGAGTCCCGGTGACTAATATAATCCTCGGTAAAGGTCGATCTACCTGGGCGACCGTTATCGGTCACATTTTTAGGTAAATCGGAATGGTTGCAATCCACGTTATCATTGCTGTGAGGTGTATCACAGGGCAAGGTCTGGGGCCTTACGGTATCTGATGGGCCCTGAATAGTCATCCCGTGATTCAAAAAACCGCCATTATTGGAACTATGTCACTTATATAGGGTCATTTACATGTGCCCCAAAAGTAGCCTACAAAATAATTATCAAAAAGCTTTAGTTACTTGGATTAAAGAGCCATTTCCTTGCTGTCATTTGGAAGAAGTCAAGAAAATAGTGTAGCCTAGATGATTTCCAACCATCATTCAATTGACTGAATTTTGTAAGTAAATATTTATATAGACAAAATCGTGTTTTTCAGGTTTTTCCCTTGAAAAGTGGTTATATCCACTAAGCTGAAACTTCAACAGGTTAGGTTTTGAACATTCTTCTCAAGTTGAATTTTGAGTGGGGTTATTATTGGAAACGAACAGCAAATGACAACTTACCAAAAAGAAAAGGTACTCCATACACAAATCTTACGACTATGACAATAGTTTCTTGGAAATAAACAATACGAGATGTTCGGTTAGCTTTGAAATACTTTGAAACTCTCTTTGGTAACAGAATTTCAGTGAACCAGTTTTTCGTTCTTGGTTCATATTCTGCCTGCACAGCACCAGCTAGGATGTGATCATTTAGGCAGTTCTGTATGTGATAAATAATTTCAAGTGTTTCAATATAGGTACCAGATAACACATTGCAGGGTTGTTTTTGACATAAATATATTACGACATTTTGGTTTGGGTTAAAAATATCGATATGGTTTTATATAGTTCTCAAAATAACTCAAGTAGGCTTGGACAAACTACCTGCATTATGTTCAGTACCGGTAGGCCTACTTCCGTTTGTAGTCCTTTAATATTTTTGTTCAAGTTTTTCAGCCACAAGTTGATTATTGTTTTTATCAAAAAATCGATAACATTAATACTTCGTCGGAGAAAAAAATGGAACCATATCTTTACACGATATTTTACACCTGTAATTTTTATGCCAGGATGGCCTGGCGCATGACAACGTTCCGAAGTCGGTGAAAAACAATCGAAACACTTCCACAATCAGCCACCTCGCGTGCAGTTACTGCAGTCAACACAAGAGGGCGCATGCTTCAGATGGAAAACGAGACTGCGTCACTCGTTTTTTTTCCCCAATGGTATTTCCGCCTGTAGTTTCGATTCCACGATGCGTGCGCTTGGTGAATTGAAACAGAATGAAACTAAAGCAAACGAAACGAGACAAAAATGAAGTGAAACAAGATAGCAACAGATGTGTGGATAACAAAAGGAGTACTTTAAACCAAAATATGACTGAATTAAAAATATGACTGAAAGACCGACAAACTTTAAAGTGTAATTCAGATTAGGGTAAAAAGAATTACGGTTTTGAAGGCAAATTGACTCAGACAAAGTTGAAGTTTTGGTCCTGTGCTACACAAAATAAGCTCTTTCTGTAATTATCGGCATTCAAGAACATAATAAAGCAACGACTTTTGAAAAAACAATCAAGGAATGTTGACGAATTTTTTCAACCGAAAGTTTTTCTAATCTTTGCTCACCGTTCTATCCTATCTTGAATACACCTAGAATTCAATTTTTAACACTATATCAATAATATAACACTATATACAACACTATATAGTTAACACTATATACAAAAATTAAAATCAAAACACGGTACAGTTCTCATAATAGGTGTTAGTGAACGCACGACGAAATGAAGTCTATGTTATTTTTTATTTCGAATTTAGCCTTGGACCCTTCGATGCAAAATGAATTACAAGCCACAAGATCCGTGCACCTAAGCAACCGTATCGCCCCAACTCAGTATTGTTCAAAAATGTCTATATTTACCCAGTCCAATCTGCACTCGAACATTGTACCCCCATTGTTAGCGTGCGCGGAGGAGGGTAGGTCGGCCTGATAAGGGGCTTGTTTTTCGGGTTGTTTGTTCCGCCAGATAAGGCCCAAACCTCACCTCCCCCTGTACAAGAGGGTTCAGGGATCATATGGGCGAACTCTTTGGCATGTCCTGGTATGCAGTCCTTTTTAAGAAAATGATTTATCACTGTGAATACCACTGGTATTTGTAACACAAAGTTCCCTTCTTTTTTTTTTACATGGGGAACTTTTAGAAATTGCGAATTCCAACAGTATTTTCGAATGGATGTTTCATATTAACTTACAATTTTCATTTGTTTATGTATAAAATTTGCAAACAACATAATGTATTTGTTGGAGAAAATTTCTGCACTCGGGAGTCCTTTTTTGTATTTTCGAGTTTCCCCTAGAAAAATAGTTTTTTTTCAGTTGCTATTTTCTTAGAAATATAAAACTTATTCACTTTAGAATGCGACTTTGAGCGAAAAAATCCACCGATGTTTAGTTATTGAATTATTTCTTCACAAAATTCAAATTATTAGCTGCCAGATAATAATTTGCCTTTCGTGTAGTGTGAGTCTTTTAATGTGCGCAAAATGAAAGCCCTTCGTCAGAGGGTTGAAGACGCCCCAAATCGGAGTAATGTAGTTTTTTCATTAAAACAAAACATACAAATTGAAAAGTCCTTTTTAATGAAGAGCACGGGGTATGCAACTTCAATAAGGGTGAACATTATAGGCCCTATGGGCCTTATTCACGAGTCGGCCATATTGAATTGAAAGTTAGTTAAAATCTTAATTTATGGAACTTGCAAAGAGAAATGAAAGCAAGTTCATTTATAATAAATTCCAGTCTGCTTCAATGAATAATTTAAAATTTGTAATGAAACATTTCCTAATGTTTAAAGCCATGTAGTAAAACAGTAAAATAATGCTGCATTGTGCCTGCATAAATAGTCTGGCGCCACTCCATTAGACAGTTAACAATTAATGAAATACATTCAGGGAACTCAAAAAAATTGGCCAACTCATGAATAAGGCCCATTGTTATAGCTAGAATTCGTGCAACAACAGAATAGGAACGTTTAGTTGTCAATTTGATTTGTGCCGCGACATGTCTTTGTTGTTGTTTTTTTTGAATCGGCACTTTTTGACACCGTGTTGTCTTGAAGACAAAAACAAATTGGCAGGCAGGTGAATCACCACAATCATATCCATGCGGCAAGAAATCAAAAGCCACCGCAGCGTGGTTTATTGAATGTTTCAGGACGAACAGACTGGGTGGGTATATGAAGTCACAAGAGTGGATTCCGTACGACCGGGCGCGGCCCGCACATTGTGCCGGGCGATACGGCCCACATGATGGGGGATATGAATGGACCAATACGGCGGAAAGAAACTACCGGCCCAATTAGCTCCATGTTATGAGCGCGCGGCGGCCCCGTTTGTAGTCGGACAACATTCAAACAATTTTGCGCATGCTGGCCCCGATGTCGACGGGCATGTCCCCTTTTTCTCGTATTGGTAGCAGACTATATGTTAACCGGAGTGGAAGGACCGCAATCGGGCCAATTTACCACCAATTCACACGGCTGGTGTGTTGATGATAGGCCGGCCTGCACTTGCAGAGAAAAAAAGAACATGTTTAGTGACTGTGATTTTAATTTTATTTGGAAATTGGACCGTGACAAAAATGTTTGACTGTGCGCGGGTTGATAATAGAAAAACATCTGGCGACCGGTCAGTTGGTAAATTGTGGCTTTAAAAGTGTTCTCATTTCCCGCCATATTTTGTTATTTTTACAGGGTTGATTGCAGATACGGAGTGTCTCTCAAAAGTATGAGCGCCGCAGGGGAAGTCATTGTGCAGTACCAGCGGGTACCAGTAACATTGCTCACGGGGTAGGTACACCGAAGAATGGCGGCTGTCAGCTGCCGGCGAAATGCGCCTGTGACACGGCGATCGGCAGCGGCGGGAGTCCGCATCGGCATGCATCCATCGTGACAGAAATAGGACAGCTCAGGTCAGCCAGGCATAACACTACCCACTCCAAGATCACCGATACTTTGCTTTAATTGCTTGTACTATCGCCGACAGTTCATATTTTCTTTTGGACGGTTTGGTAAATAATTATGTGAAGCACCCGTATCGGTGTGTGTTTGTGTATTATGTCGCGCGTTTTTGTTTGACTGCCAAAGTTTGTGTAACAACTTGTTTTCTCAAGTGCACCCATGTTATGTACCTATACAGCAGATAAAACACCAAACAAGTGTTTATCGAGCACACAGCCAGCTATGTGCATTTACTGATTACATTTGTGTACATTAAATGCTGACTTCCAATTGATGCTATATACGCATCACAAATTTACATCTATAAATATGCACTGCCATCGCATCCTACATTTGTTTAGAACTCTACAGGCACATAGTGCGCTCGCCAAATGTATATATGCCCTATGACAACTCTGTCTGGGCTTCGGGTATATATGTTCTCGGGTCGCGAACAAATTTAGAGAAGAGTTGAATAACGTAAACGGGTAAACTCAAAGAGCGGGAGCCGTCTGAGTTCAAACCATGCCGCTCCCGGCCGGCGAGACGGGCCGATGGTAGCAAAGGCACGGCCCGACGAAGCCTCCAGGACACGCTGCGCCTGTCACGGATATCAAATTCCGTGGGGAGTCACAGATGCGACGTAGCAGGGGGGAAATGTGACATGGAAAGGCTATTATTCGCGGTGCTTTTAATCTGCGCGATTAAGGGCATTTTCCTCTCGCTTTCTTTCACGAGAGGATGATAATGCAGATGCGACTCTACTGGAAGCTATCACCGTGCATTAGTCGGGGAACCTTCGGGCTCTGTGATCGCTGTAGACGGTCGGGTCTGCAGAGCACCTCGCGCTAACAGCCTCCCTATTACACGGACCCCTTAATCAAATCAAGGGGGATCCTTGAAAACAATGGTGATTGAATTAGCTGGGCTGGCACGATGAGTCGGAATTAGGCGAGCTGTTTGCTTTCGACAATGCAGTCCAGTGGAATGAGTCAGGATTTTTGAAGCATTTTTCCTTGACAAAACGGCAAATTGTTGCCGTGTTTAGATAAGTCATCAAGCGATGGAGAGTTGCGCATATACCCTTGGGCTTGGACCGTGAAACTTCTTGAAAACTAGGTTTTTACCCACGCCGATTTGACTTGCACTTCAATTTCCCTATAATGTTGCAAAACATCCTATGAGTCAATGGATGGCTTCATGGTCCATGCGGGTTTTCATTGCAAATGAAACTGAAGTTAAGAAAATGTAGGAATTGATAATGTCAGGATGATCAACACCCTTGCCATCTTCATCGCCCTCGGTTTAAGTTCATGCAATGGTTGGTGCGTGGTGTAAAACCACATCTGGCGATCGCCATCCGTAGAGCCAGTCCAAGGTGCTGAATATTCTCATAAGATATACACTCTAAAAAGTCCGGGTTAGATTTGACCCCAAATCCAGACTCTATTTAGCCTGACACTTTTCCGGGTCAAGATGACACCTTTTTTCGGGTCAAAATTACACTCTTCCGGGTCAAAATGACACTTTTTGGGGACAAAATGCCACTCTTACGGGTCAAATGACACTTTCCGGGTCAAAATGACCCGGAAAATGAGTCAGACTGCAGAGAAGTGTCATTTTGACCTGGAAAAGTGTCATTTTGACCCGGAAAGTGTCATTTTGACCAGGAAAAGTGTCATTTTGACGCGGGAAGGTTGTCATTTTGACCCGGAAAAGTCAGTCATTTTGAATCCGGAAAAGTGTCAGGCCAAATAGAACCTGGATTCCGAGCCAAATCTGACACGGGAGTCTTTATAGTTTACACGTTTTCTCCAATAATGCTACTTTCAAAGATCAAACGTTTAAGTCTTGATTTTGCTACGTGAAGCTTGAGTGAAAACTTTCCGTAACAGATACGTCAACTTATCGTCCCTGTTTATCCTATGGTTCTCATATTTTTTTGCCTGAAGTAGGGTCGGCGGGTCGGTCGATATCAAATAAAAATCTGAAGAAAACAATTGCAGTTGCACCCATATTATGGCTTAATGATGCCAACTGCGTATTGTCTCTAGTTTGGTTTATTGCAATGAGTTTATCATGAGTTGAATAAAATAATAAAACCATATTTGGCAAGATGTAGTTGACTTACATTATACCTGCACCAAGCAGCTCACTATTCGTATTGGTTGTAGTGGTAGCCATGACATACCACTAAAGGTAAACTAAATACGAAAAGAGGTAACATCCTCTCATCTTCTGGGATTCCACTGGTTGCTATACGCCGTACTTCGCGTCAAAACTGGTATTCATTTTCAAAAGATTTTCAAATAACATAGAGCCCGACTGCTTGAATTTTGTTTTCATTATTTTTTCATTTGTTGTTTTCTTTAATTATTTTTTTCTTAAGTGGGGTGCCGGGTTTCTGTAAAAGACATTGCAAACACACGACATCTTAGGACCCAGGCTCTTTCGGCGTGCCAAACAGGGTAGAGTGAGGGAGGAAATCAGGGGATGGTGAATACCTTTGTTGGGCTCCATAGTGGGAAGCAGGTTGAAGTTTTGCAAATTGGTGCAAACCCAACATTTTATTGCTGACCGTATTATTTATACTGCTTTCACAATACTGTCTACTTTTTCATTCCATGGATAACTGCATGGAATGAGGTTATGCCCTACCCTCTTTGCTGAGACAATCGCAGACAGCACTCCCCGAGATTTTCAGGCTTTGTCTTGGCACGTGGTGTTATCTTTAACCATCTTAATCTGTTCCCTTAAATTTCATCGTCTCCTATTTCCTTTCGACTGTAGCTATCGTGGCTACGTGCCTCTGCAATACTCCCTCCCCTATCTATCACCCTCTATGTTATCCCTTCTGCCCCCAATTCTCCGCAAATGCACCTTGCCGGCCGTATATATATCCCATAACCCTCCATCTCCTATCAACCCATTGCACCCATCTTTCCATTCCACCACACCGACGGTCCTGCCACTCGCTAGACAACTCCCCAACCAACCATCTTTCAATCCATCTTCCACACCATCTCTCACTAGTTGTGCCTCCTGTCTGCCACATCCGCTAGGCTTGCCATTCATCGTGTATCACCAGACAGCATTTCTCACCCTGTTTCTCACCCCATTTGCCCCATGCAGCATTCAACTAATCAGGTGTCTCCACTCCCAACAACCACTCCCGACCCTTTCTCCACTCCATCTTTCACCCACCCAGCACCCCCAACGTTTCTAACCCCATTCGCATCAAGTCCCCGGCATCCGTCCAGCACTCCACTCATCAGGTATCACCACTCCCCAGACCCTGTCCTCACTCCATCTCTCACCCCGTTTGCCTCCGGCCCCCTCATCCACTCCGCCTGCCACTCATCAAGCCCTGTAACCCCGTGCTATTTGTTCATGGACTGCGACCGTGAAAGCTTCTTTCCGATTCGACCTGATGGGTAGTAGTTTTTTGTTGTTCGGTCCTCCATTAGACTAAGTTGTAGGTCTAGAGGCGTAGGTGGCTCATCGCATTAGCGGGGTTGACCCGTCGCTGAACCGGCCGCTTTCACGAGTGGGACCCATTTAATATCTCACCCAATCCCTCCTTACGCCATATAATGAAATAAAAGCAAGTGACATTATCACAAACTTAAGTAGTTGAAAGCTTCTTTGACAAACCAGCTCCGTCTTCTACCAACGTGAATTATTGGTTTTGGATCACTGTTACTGAGATGTAATAAAAAAATCCCAAAACAAAGTCACACAATTCGAAATGCAAATGAATAAGATGCGAGTCTATCAACACATGTATATGTTTTGTGAAAAATGTCAATTGATATTTAGATGTCATTATACCCTTACATGTTCTTCAGTTAATGTTTGTTTCAAATGTAAGTTCTCATTCGAAGCTGTTGTTAAAAAAAGGAAAAAATAACAAGTTTGTAAAAGTGAGTGAATAAAGGCAATTTTGTGTACGCACTACAATCTATTGACAATAACTATTATCAGGAAAAAGTTTTAAGACAGATAACATGTCCACATACATTTTGTACGTCCATCATGGGTGGAATGTCCTCAAGTTTATAAAGTCATTCAGAGTTCAGTTTTTCAGATTTAAAATAAAAAAGAGGGAGAAGGAACACGGAAAAATGAGTGTTTTGCAGATTTATTTGGTCGTGAGTTTTCCAAAGTCCCGTCAATTGTCATCGATGCAACATTACCGATTGTGGTTTGTCAGTCGTATGTAATCGATTCTTCCCTTATGCATTATTAATCCAAAGTTGTACCGGTATAGAGTAATAATGAGCAGAATCGATCAAACAGAGGAGTCGATACTCAGGGCCTACACAATCTTTAATTTTCAGTCAATAATTGGACAATTGATTCAATATGGTGTCAATCGTTTTTCGAATTTGAATAAAAAAAAGTGTCTTCGATTAAGATGACAACTTTCGGATAAAAACAAAATACGTGTGTCAGAGTAATCAATACTATCACAACACATCAATAATCAGTGCTGATGGATAGGATCCAAATTCATATCGCCTCACATCACAAACTCAGAGCTCACACCCCCTGGTTTAGATTACTATGGCCTATACTCCACCAGTTTTGTTTCGAAAGATGTTCAACATTTTTATTTCGAAAACGGATCGGACAATGTAGCAGTGTTTTGTGGTATGGTGTTTATTCAAACTTTAACGAGTATAGAACAAATTATGACGTCATGGGAGTAGTAAGTTTCCCTATCAAAGTTTATTGCCTTCAAAATATTCAATCTAAAACCCCCCAAAAATTTCGTCCCCAGGGTTTACTTTATTTTCAACCTCGTTTCCAATAGTAACCCCTGGGTGGGAAACTTGCTTCCTGTATCCTGATGTGATACAGCAATAGCAAGTAATGGATTTATATCGTGTACTTGGTGTTGTTATTTCCATCGTGTGTGACGTATTGTAACGCTTAATGTGAACTACTACCGGTACGTCCACTCTGCCTCAAAAACATTCAACCCTTTCCAGTTTGCCTATAACAAAATACTAGTCTGGTTCCCTGACCTGACACTTCCGCCCCGACCTCTATAAGTTGTAGGTCAGGCAGCCGCCATCGGGCTAAAAATAATCACGATAGCCCTTTTCCAAAAATCGGCTTCGTTTCCGCTTTGGCTTTATCGTTAAAAACTTTTAATTTTCCGATCAAATAAAAAAAATCACTTGCTTGATATATTATACAGTTTGATATTTCTGAAGGAAAACAGTGACTAATGTTGAGTAGAATCTTCAAGTTAGGGAATAGTAGTAGTAGACGTCTATGCAAAGCCAAAATGGAGACGACGCCGAGTTTTGAAATACACCTAGGTAACCGTCGTCAGATTCAAAATAGTACATGACAACGCGGCAAAGCTCGCCCCTTGTAAGATCCAACTGCATACTTAATGCGCAAAGTCGTCGTTGAATTTCAAGGTTTTTTTTAATGCAAGCAATGAGTGTTAACTATCAACTCCCTTTTAAATTTAAAAATTCATACAGGTGAATAAAACACATACTCTGAAATACCCAGGCGCTATCCGAGAGTGTCGACGAAATGCATAAACGGGAGGCATTCCTCCCGTTTTGGTCACGTGCCGTGGCGGCTGCCTGACCTTAGATTCATCAGAAATAGTCAGAATCTTTTGGTCCGGTAACCAGACTAGTGTGTTACTGCTACGTTGGTTGTAACATTGTAACTTTGAAGAAATGAAGAAAATCGTGTATTCAGATCTCACGCCGCGACGAATTGATTCTAATTTTACCCTAGAGACCGCATATAAAAATAAACACTGATTTAAAGCACAGCCAGGCACCAGACTATTTTTAATTTGCACAGTCATGTGCAAGATGTTTGAACATGCAAATGATCCAACATCAGGGTCAGAGAGCAAGTAGGCTATATATAGTGGTGGGAGCTTACTACTCGACACTATGGAAACGAGGTTGAAAAACATCCTGTTTATAACAAGACTGTCGATATTTTGATAATTGGGAAAACAAAATGATGGATAAAGCGGGGAAAAAGATGCATCATCAGGGACATTATGATGCAACCTCGCAATAGAGAAAGAAAGGATTATACATTCTAGAAACATCCGGGTCACACCGACCCGGAATCCGGATTCATTGGCTCAACTCTGTTCCGGGTCAAAAATGATAATTTTCCGGGTCAAAATGACACTTTCCTGTGCCATTTTCCGGATCAAAATGACATTTTTAGTGTCCTTTTGGACCCCAAAAAAGTGTCATTTGTTACCCTGAAAAGGGTTGAGCCTAATAAAACTCGGATTCAGGGTCAGTATGACCCGGATGTTGTTAGAATTTAAAGCGACACAAAGATCGAGATGCAGACTTGACGTTTGAAGGTCCAATAGATAATTGAATTTTCTCTTGACTTTGCTCAAAATAATGATAGTGATAACAATATTGCTGTGTATGTGTAGACGCCAAAACCATTTTGTTAAGAGACAGGGCGAAAAAACATTGCAGAAATAGTCGAGACAATCGTAGAAAAACTAGAAGACTTAAACAATCAATTTTTCGAAAAAGTTTGCATGGGAATTGTTACAGGCTTTTTGAACTTGGAAAAAAGGTATAAAATCTGGCGGTTGGTGGTAGGTGGATCGACTTTACGTTGGGTGAGGGCACCTAGCTGCCCCCCCCCCCCCTCGTAGGCATTCACTACCATGCCTACCACAAGTACACACTGTTACCAAATTCAATGTTGAATTCCAATGTTGTTTAAATTCCTTTCAAAACTCCGAGACAAAAAGAAACTGAAGCAACCATCGCAATAGACGATTTAGCATGGTGTTACGTTACACCAAAACGGGCGCTGGGTCTGTACCATCAATTTGTATGGCGCCATCTAAAAGCGAAATCGAAAGAGTTCCCGACTTTAGAGTCGGGGGTTGACGGTGGAAGGTTGTATGGAAGCTGCATGTGCGATTTTTCTCAAACCAAACCAGTTTCTTTTTCTCTTTTGCCCTCTCTGTCTGACAGACAACGGTCATATTTTTTGTTCATTCGCGATCCTGGTTTGGGCCACCGAAAACGGTCGATATCTCTCCTGCCGAAGCCTTCATGGAACATGTTGTTTGCCAAAGATCGTGTATCCACGATATATGCCCGAGACCTTAAAACACGACAATCATCCAAACTCATGGACGCCCTCTCCCTTCTCTTCTGAACTCACTGCATCGTTGGGAAAAATTGTACGTCAACAATATCATCAGGCTTGAAGGGGGATGTGTGCTATCTTTGGTCCCTTCTTGTTGTGAAACGCGGCTCGTCCATACTCGTTATCCTAAGGCCACCCTTCCTGATCTAGAAAAGAAAAAAAAATACGTTATGGAAATCTTTATTTCGTAAAAAAATAATAATTTTGGTTGTTGAAATACGCGAGCAAGATTGTCTTACATCGGATAAGATACAGCTGCAGTAAGTACTATACCCGATAAAATATTATTGATATGCTGATGTCACTGGGTCAAAGGTCACACATCAACTTCCCTCATGAATACGCTATAAAACAGCCTCCACGACCTGAAGGTTAACTATAATTATGAAAAGGCTTTCATGACATTTCGTGCGGCATAATTCACAATTTGACACCGATTGTTGTTACACCGACAGTTGTGAACCAATCACCAAAGGATTTTCTTGGCATATAAATAATGTATTTCACTTCTATTTTTCAATATCCTTTCAATTCTTTTTAGTTTATTTTAATCGGAATGTTAGTGGTGCGTGACCTTCGATTAAAATGACGTCCAGATAAGGTCCCGATTCCGTGACTCGAGTGATTTGAACTTGACCCCTCCAAACACACCCCGGTTCAGGGAGCAACTAGGTGATATTTATTAATATAAAAGACAAAGACTATGGCCAAACCTGTTTTGGCGCAATGCGACAACCGTGTTCGCATCTCACCTGCCGTTTCAAGTCAAGACCTAGCTCTGGAAATCAAAGCTTTGCACCCGCTGTGGATATTGGGTTAGCGGTCGCTTTCTTATGCTCCAAACAACAATCCCCGCTGAACAAAACTGGTGCATTATGTGCGCGCGTTCGTCTATCGACAATTACCGCGGTTTGTCTTTGAAAGGGTGTGCTTGCGAGGGAAAGATTCGTGGCTGATTGAGAATATTTTGGATGTTGTTTAGGTATAGATTTGTCTTTGGTTGGAGAGCTGCTTAAAGTGGCAATCGGTCGGGGGAGGGGCTTGAAATGTCCTTGTTTTTTTTGTTTTTACATACAACTTATACACACATAGGGGAACGTGAGTAGTGTTGGTTGGTTAGTCGGGCGGACCGGTATTTTGTTACTTGGTTAGTTGCTTGGTTGGTTGCTTGCTTGCTCAGATGAATGACGTACGAGTTCGGCCAGCTAGACGGCAGATTTGCCCTTAAGCTGTTTGGTTTACGATTATTCATTAAAACAAAAATACTTGAGCCAGCATTAGTAAAGTCAAATCGCACCAAAGTTAGTGGTATGCCTTTAGGCCCGAATCCGCACTACTGCCAGTGCCCATAGTGCCTGCGCGGTCTGACAATAGGGAAAGGCCATGACTGCCAACCATCCAGCCCCTATACCTAGGATGCAAGCCAGGGACTCACAATGCCTACTGCTAATATAGCCACCACGCACCGTGAGCTTGCGAAGCCAGCCTGCCCCTAGACAAGAGCATTGTGCGGCCCGCGCCAGCCACTGACTTTCTCGGACGCGCCATAGGGCAGGCAATGTAAGCTTATTTTGGTAAAAGCTTAGCCAGTCATCAATTTTTTCGCCTCATTAGTCGCTACACAAACATGGATCTTTTATTGAAAAGATCCCCCTTACAATGGCCGACGCAGGTTTCATGTTCGATAGACCCTGAAAGCCAGGGTTTACACATTGGTAGAATAGGACCGTGTGTGTGTGTTTTTCGTCGTTGTTAACTTCAACATTTTGATACTTCTGTCCCTTACGGCCTCACGGACAGCACACAAAAGTGTTTGCTGGAAGGGGCCTGATGCCAACTTGCCAAGTAAAAACACGCGTATTACCCTAAGTCCAGCTGACGGGTTAACAAAGGACTTCTAACATTGGGTAATCACCTAACAAAACGCATTAGTCACACTAAATTTGTGTTGACTAAATTCTGTCTATACATTTGTCAATTTTGGAAAATAAATAAATCTTACTATTGTGATTCCCGGCTGCGCTTTGCGGGTCAGCACGTTACCCTCGTATTCACTAAAAATGTCTCTCACAATCGGTCTCCATGTGTGGTGTTTTGCACTTTCTGACTGTACGAATCAAGCTGCAAACTTTCACTCAGAATTGCGCCTAAGATCCCTTATTCGCCAATCAGCAGCGCCCCCTATGTATGGTGGCGCCAAAGGACTTTAGCCCCTTCCCTGACGACTTGTATTGTCGTCTTGTACGTAACTGTATGGAGAGAAAAAGGAGAGAAATCTCTTTAAAAAGTGATTTTGAAAATTAGGAATACGTCACCAGTATGCACAGCCATGTATTTGGGATTCGCAAATGTAGATTTGAGTTGAAAAAAGGGGTATTAATATACCCCGTATCATGCACCCCTGAAAGTCCTGGATGTACTGCTTATGAGTTTTGAACGGATCGTAGGCCTATATAATACTCTCACAGTGTCCCTTCTTACTGGGAATTGTTTATGGTCACCGCGCTGGCTCAATGTCCAAAACAACCGCCTATGCTTTCTAGAGTGATTCCAACAGTTTCAAAACGGGGACTACCCGATGTTCCCAGTCCTGATGTTTCCCAGTTGTTATACGTTAGGGTTAGGGTTAGGGTTAGGTTTAGGGTTAGGGTTAGGGTGGGGATCACAGGGATTGGGGAACATAGGTATGTACCCTTTCAAAACTAACTTCAAGATTAATAATTCCGCCTTTCACATCACCTGTATACAATCACGAGAAATGTCATTCAAAAACATATTGTAAATGAGTCTTTCGTGCAAACTGTGTTGCCCACATACCGTTATCTTTATAGTTGTCGATAGCTCTTATGTGTCGAGCTGTTAGGGTAACTGGGCCCTATGGATACCAAATGCACCATCAACATTTTTGACAAATGCTCATGAACGGTACTGATATAGATATCACCGTCTTCGCTGAAATTAAACGCGCGGTGTCAAAATGAACTCTTTATGGTATCCAATAGAATTATGCAGATATCGGTGAAGAACAAAGTGTGCAACCGTGATGGTATTTCAACACAACCTTCGGTTAAGGATTGCTATTCGCATTATTGGACGTGTGAATAATTACAGCAAAAATGCAGGGTCCCGGTTTTAGGGTAATCATTACCCAGCGTGAAAATGAAGGATACATTATCTGGCCAGGGCCGCTGTGTTGGGTCACGGTCAGTACTGCTTGATTAGCCCATTGACAACCTTGCCACATACACATACAAACACACAAACGGACAAAAAAGGGAGAAAAAACTGACGATGATTGACAGATGTCAATAGAGTGAAACACAGACGGAAATGAGCGATTTGCGCGGCCGTTTTCCCATAGAAATTGGGTGAATAAAAGGTTTAGGTTGTTAGGGCGCAATTTGACTCCGCACCTCCGCCCGAGACCACGGGTCGGGCAGGCGTCAGAGCATACGTGCGCCGGACAAAGAGTGGATCTACCCCGCATCCAAGCCCCCAGTCTGTAAAAAAAGACACGTGTAACAGACTCGCTGCTGTCGATGCATCCACAGAAATCCCCTTGCAAGGAAACAGAAGTGTGTGTGTGTGTGTGTGTGTGGGGGGGGGGGGGGGGGGGTGATGCATGGGATAGGTGGAAATACATTCCATTTCTTTCTCAAGTAAAATCTTTGATTGCTTAAAAGCGAGACAGGGCGAAAGGCTGAGGTGAAGAAAGTGGGGAAGGGGAGAGGAACCAAGGCGAGCGACGCAAGGGATGAAAGTGATCGGGGGCAAAAAGTGGGGAGCCAGGCCCTGCCACGGTGCAAACAATCGGGACGCATCCTGAACGGAGTAATGCGCACTGAATGGGGACCAAACGGCATTTAATGGTCGGCCCCAGCGGCCAAGCAAAACATGCGGGTCTGAAAAGGGGGGAACTGAGAGACGGCGGGCGATCTAGACTGGGTGCGTCGTGTTCCTTGGGCTTTTCAGTCAGTCTTGCCTTGCCATCAAGTCCAGCTTTCGCCTGGAGGTGTGTGCTGACATCTGTTAGCGACCGGTGAACACACACGACTTGTACACAGATTTTGCTGAGCCCGTAAACAAGACACCACGCGGATGGGTTTTGGCCGTGTTATGTATGTCGTACGCCGTCGCATCTATCCGCGTAGACACTATCAGCGTGTGCATACTTGCCTTGTACGGCCGAATAAACCCAATTTCTACCGAAGAACGTGAAATTGGGTATGTGTAGGAGATATCGATATATATGCTGAGACAAACAGCCTCCAAATTTACCCCGCCAATCCCTGTAACGTTATCTTGTGCACACACCGTTCTCTGTGTCTAACCGCTAAGATGCGATTGAGCAAAATGAAAATGGGGTTTACAGGAGAAAGCGATTTTATCACAAGGCAACAAGCATCGCTCTCGATCTCCTCAACACTGCCCCACTCCCTAACCATGCCCCAACAAACTCCGCTGGACGCGAAATGTATTGCCGTACTCAAACAAAATAAAGACACCACTTTGTGACTTACAAGTTTAGGAAGACAATCCCGTAGTTGCAATTCTGTGCTTTATACAGTTGTCATTATCACTGACAGAGGCGGCAAACAACTGAAAGCAGAGAGTCATAATATAGGTAGGCCTATGCTTATTATTTATCCCAAGTCTTGTCACAGTCGTGACACAACATGCCCCACTGTTACACCAAATTTCAGACCCCACCAAGAAACCCTAAAAACATCCCAGACAGGTTGACACATTACTGGCAGCATGTCATGGAATGACCAAAGACCATTATGAATTGTATGACAAAAATCTACAATGTTATAAAAACTTGATTTCCTCACCTGCCAAACTTGCTATGACCAGGACAAAACAAATTTAACCTCAAAACACAACCTTGATCGTATAACCACTACCTCCCATGGTCACGGTAAAAGTAAGAAACTTGGAACAAAGCACGAGTTCGACAACGACGACCACTACTTGTCACTCTCGCCACGACCACGACACTACAAACACGACCACGACCCAACCACGACCAATCATGGCCATGGCAAACGAACGTGATTTTGACCGAAATCACGAGCACGGCAAACACACCAAAAAACCACGGCCACCAACCACGACTGTCGCAACCAAAACCTCGGCCACCACCACGATCAACCACGACTGTCGCAACCAAAACCTCGGCCACAACCACGATCAACCACGACTGTCGAAACCAAAACCTCGGCCACAACATAAAAAATTCACGATCACAACGACATCGAACGCTATCACAACCACCACTGCAAATACGATCCTATTCACAAGCAGCAGAATTTCAACTGCAGAATCACTTATGTCCACGTCATAATGATAATGGCATGATGAAGTTCGTGCAAACGCTATAATCACAAAACGCTATAATCACAAACTAAAACCATGACCAATGTGGCATCGAAGACTCCAGCAACAAAACAAAACCGCAACAATTGCAGCGTAATCGAGTCTACGGAATTCGTGCTCATATCACAGATTCTGTGTAGTTGGCTTATTCCTCAAAAAAATAATAATAATATAGGTAGAATAACAAGCAATGTCAGCTATTTTGAACATTTTGAAAACTGCTTGTTATTCTACCCATATTTCTTCAAACTTGGACAAATCTGCGATGGTCCTGTAGCCAAATGTCTTTAAGAAACCGACTCCGATCGATATCCCTCATCTTAAGATGTCCTATCAGTATCATCATTCCATCTACCCCGAGGCAACCCGCATAATCGATTAATGCGGTATTCGAGAACCCTAAAGACACCAAACTCGCATAATCAAGAACTGCAAGATCGGTTACTTACGGTCAAAATATCGGTATCTAAAACCATAACGTCAATCGAGAACACTATATCCGAATCATCAAGATTAATGATTCTCAAATAAAATAATACACATTTGGCTTATGCTCGCGTTTCGTAGAAAGATGTTTGCAACGAAAAGTGCGAATTGATCAACGTTTACCTTTTAACCTTTGCATTAACATAAAGTCAGTGGCATGGCAAACTACAGACAATAAACACAACAAACATGCATACTACAACGTTGAAAACAACATCCTCCGATGACGCGTATTTTTCTTTTCTTCAAATTCATGCGTAGCTATGACAGCACGCAAAAAAATGAGCCTTTCTTACACGAGCTACTGGAACTAAAGCCGTCTGGGGCTTTTGTCCTGAAACGTGTAGTTCACACTCGACGGTGTTTGAGACTCTCACCGTGTTTAAGTGGTGAAGGGCGTAGGGGTGCGACCTGAGAGAAAGATAGGCCTAGAGATGAAGAGGGAGAGAGGGGCATCGCACGGCCAAAGAAAAAAAAGGTCGCTGCTGAAAAAAAGGAAAAAACTCTGACCATGATGTAGCTGCTTTTGTTGCGCTGGCAAGCACTCAAAGCTCGCCTCTCGTATCGATCAATTCACGGTACGCGCACGGTCTAGCCAGACAACGCGGTATAAGCTTGCGCTTCGCTGGATAGAGCGGGCATGGTAACCATATGTGCACCCTGGCCTCTTGTACGTACTGCTGTTACTCCCGCTATCATCTCAACATCAGTGATCTTTCTTTTCTTTTTCTCCATCCCTTGAACACCCCCGTCTCCTCCTTCCTTCTGCCCTCCTATCGACTCACCCCCCCCCCCTCTCTCTCGCGCGCGCATGGTTGGGAAATCCAAAACCCAGTATCGACGTAGGGATGCGATAAAAATCGACGGAGTGCTTTTTTTTCCAGTGGCGAGAGAGACGGAGCCACCGACCGGCCCGGGTTTTCATCGACTGACCAGCCCCGTGGAAAATGATATTTTTCTCGGAGTATTATTTTTCCGAGGGAATGAAAAGGAAATCCGGTTTGGGAAATCTATACAGGGACAGCGATTTGGTACGATTTCATGCGCAAAGTGGTGTAATTGGCCGTCTCGTTCATAGACAGCCTCGGCCCATCCTGCAAGCGCGGACGGAAAGAAGGTGTTTTTCCAGTGCGGGAGTAATACGGTCACTGTCAATGCTTTTTCAAAATGCTGTTTTCGGGGCTTTTAAAAGACGCTAAAACAGATCGAACGGACCAAGGAGAGACCAAAGTGGCACAGGGGTAGGGGGATTCTAAGAGAGCGAAGTACCGTTGCATCTTTGTATCTTCCTGATTTCAATTCATATGTCGACAATCTTGCGCAATGATGAAAGGCGTAAAAACACCCAAGGCAAATCACTGCCTGGCAATGTTATTTGCCCAACATTAGTGCAAAATTATCTACATTGTTGGTTAATTGGGGAAATAATTTGGGGAATGGGGAAATTATTGACCAACCGTCGGGGAACTTGCCCAAGCGTGTGTGTAGGACATTGGGCAAAAGTGCCAACCCGTCCCAACTTTTTTTGAGTGTGTCTAATGTTGTCAACCTTTTCACAGATTCAGTTCTAAAAAAAATGGATTGGTGGCCTGGTACTTGCATTTATTGTGCAACAGGTCATAACAAGTAACATTGGTTTCATGACAATTGAATATAAAAATAGTCATTCCCAACCACGGCAAGTCATGAGGATCAGACATGCACGTGTGCATGCAGCACCACGCGAAGGAACGTCTCATAATAGCATGCAAATGTTATGCGACCCCGCTCGCCAGCCAATCGGAGTCGACTTAAGAAACTGTGACGTTATTTTTGATTGGTCAATTTGGCTGGCATATGTTTGCAATACATGTACATCAACTGGTTACGGAAGACTCGATACAATACAAGGCGCCCGCTGATTGGTCAGAATCTCAAGGTCAAGACGCAGTATTTTTTTTGGTTTGCACAATATTAATCGCCGAGTCATTCTATAAATTTGGGGTCCACTTTTTTTCCCGTCCCTGTTACATCTGACATCTATGATTGTATAATTCTGATGCACTCCTTAATGCAGTCATCCTCCAAGAGTGATTATGAATAGCAAACTACCTACCCAACAAATAAACAATCATTTGAAGTCATTCTTAATGATGCTTGAATGGCAAATTACAAAGTACCAAGGTAACAGGGACGGGAAAAATGTCACACTTTGGACCCCAAATTTATAGAATGACCCATTAATATCATACAACAGTCTATTCCATAGACCGACCACACAAGACTTTAGTGAGCTACTGAGCGGAATTGTACCAATACCCGGCCCTATCGGGCTATGTCTCGGGAACTCGCCCTTTAAACGGGATAACACCATCGAGAAGTCCCAACCCTCCCGACTACCGCTGGGAAAAAATATGGACAACATAGGCCTACATGCGTGTTCCAAAACGGTGTGAAAACGTAAAACCGATCGCGAAACGTGCTAATTTGGTAGGGATAGGTTTAATAATAAATTGTCTTGGGGAGTCCGTCCTATTAATTAGAATCTGTAAATGATTAATCTACGCCAATTATTTTAACACCCGTTACACTGCAGAAAGTGCAGTTACAATTGTACCCAGATGGTATCTAAAAACCACTGGTGTAAAGTTTGACACCGATAGCTCCATAATTATAGATACCACCGATGTTAAACCGAACGTTGCTGTTTTTGCAGTGCAGCTATTGCCGATGGTAATGTTATCTAAAACTGTCCCGTGAATCATCACCAATATTGTACTTCCGTTCCATTATTGCCAAGCGCCATCATTAATGTGCAACTTGCCTGTAGTTTTTATCCCTCGCTTTCTTTACCATAAACCCATCACTTGAAGCCTAAATATGCATTATTTCACTTAGTCTGGATCCAAGACTGAATTTCCCCCTAATTTTGCAGCCAGTCTCACTCGTGACGAATGCGGTTATAAAGTTGCCGCGGCGGTGGAGGTCTCTAACCAAATTCAGTATTGGCAATATTGGCAGCGCTACCCGGGAAATTCCGAGCATACCTCACGCGCATGCATTAACACGAATGCAGCGCGCGTGAGGTATGCTCGAAAACTCCTGGGTAGCGCTGCCAATATTGCCAAGACTGGATTAAATTCATCTTCGGACCTCGCTTGTCACGGATCGGCTGTATGAGAGAAATAAATCCAAATTCTAGTCTTGGATTAAGACTAGATTTAACTTAAAAACAAACTTCCTCCCCCCCCCCAATTTTTTTCTCTCTTCAAATTGGCCACATCGGCTACATGATGGAACCGTCACTAAATCGGTTCGATTCCGAGTGAAGGGACCGTTTAGGAAAGATCACACGCACAACACGTACTAACTAAAGCTGAATGCCTCCTCCCTTTATGACTAGAGCTCTCTCCCCTGGAACTGGATATAGGCCACGGTGCATTAGCAAATCCCCGATTTCTTAGCGAGGCATAGAAAACCCCACTGGTGTTAATCCGAGCAAATAATTTCATTTAAAGAGACTGTATCATGACTTGGCTTGAGTCTATTTTTTTCAACCCTGTACGTCATTGGAATGTATTAAATTAACAGTATAGTTTGGCCGAGAAAGAACCGATTAAATTAATCTACAAATATGAACCAACACACTCGAGGGCAAATCTCTGGACGGTGGCGGCTCCCGGCCCCTGTCAATTTCAGAGACATTGAAGGGCCAGATTGCCTCTTTAAGTCTGGTACACTTGAGCCGACCACCGCCAATAGGTGTTTTACACTTGATACAAAAGCCAGGACTCCCAAAACAAAGAGAGGTAAAGTATGGGCGGAATAGTTCGATTACCGCGATATCAACAGTCTGTACGAGTGACTGCGCGCACCGGGGGGAAATCGGAGCCGTGTGCCCCGTGGGAGGCTCTTAGTACGGGGGAGATCGGCCCATCAGACGGGTCCCAACGGGACGTTTGATTAGCCCTCGCCTGGGCGAAGCTCTTGCCTTTCTCAGCCCCACTTACTCTTCGTACCTCCAAAAACAGATCCCGTCATTTTAGCCTATACCTCCATTTTTCGCGGGGCGACATCGCTAAAAGATGCTTTTAACGCCGATTTTGTTTGGTATCTTCTCCGTAACTTGCCTGATACCACTCCGTAATCGTAGACAGCTTGCGACGGCCTGGATTAATTGAATTTCCACGGCTAATCTCTGTGAATCGTTCGCGCTAATTGAAAGTGATGGAAATTTCGCTGGTTTTTTTTTCGTGGTTCGAAGAGCGCGCCATTAGCATCGCGCGCCACGCCAATGAAATTCATTATACATAAATCGGGGGAAGCCAAGTGTGTTTATTTTACGCTTCATTTTAGACTATTAAGAGGCTTCTTCAGAAAACTGCTGAAAAGAGAATTAGCAATTAGTGGGGAGATTCACGAACCAGCAACTGTTGGTTTATACCAACAGCTGTCTTTAGGGCTGCTTTTATGCTTATGCTTATACCACAAGAATAGACGGTAAACAGCTTAGTTGTGACAATCATTTCGAACAACACTTTATCACGACCAAAATTGTTTTTCCTTCTTCCCTGGATCATAATTCCCTTTCAAGGTTTCGACTGCTTATTTCCTTGTTTTGACAACAAATTCATGGGTTGAAACCTTGCAAGTTGGGGTTTTAAGTCAACCACCCCACACGCATTTCATAATTACTGGGTATATTACACAGGATTCCACCGAAAGGCCGTACTGTAAATTAGAATACTATGAACAAATTAGGTTGCATCTCTATTTTACTTTAATGATACACATTTTCTTTTTTATCTGTTTTTTTCCATATGCCAAAATCAGTCTTCTTGTCCAGGATCTGAAAGGATACAAAACACATATTACACAGTTTGACGACGTTAAACCACATGACAATGTCCGTTCGCCTGTTGTACAAAGATTGTCGCGGGATTCGAACCCCGGACCTCAGGACTCCGTACCAGCACGTTACAAACTGAGCTACTCTAGTGTTATTTTCATGAGAGACTCCAGCAATAAACGGCGGCGCAGATTGCATAAGGCCGGCCTATAAAATGTAGAATGAAGGTTTAAAATGTAAAACGCTGCAAGGCATTACGGGGAAATTCCCATTCTGGCAGCGAGATGAATCTACATTTTGGAATTACGAAATCTTTCGCGAAAAACACCAAGATTGGCCATGGCGAATAATCAATTTCAAGACCTTTGGAAAGAAAGTGGTTATCCATACAGACGTAACTCATTTGGCTGTGTACAAAGTCTATGGAGAGTCGAATACATTTTCAAAGTATTTTTTAACAAAATTGGAAATGTCTCTCAGTCCCAGATTCATTTCTTTTCAACATTTTTGCAATGACTGACCTTCATTGCAGGAGATAATATATCATGAAAAAAATGGCGTCAGGATGCAACATTCTTTCCAGACCTTTTTCAATACAAAAAAGAACCACCCGTGCCCAGATCTTTGAAAAACACTAGTAACAGAGCATACAAGCCCACACAAGTGAACTCACGGAATGCCTCTACACACAGTCGCACATAGCCGTAAAGCATGCACACGCATCCATCACGCGGGCCTATCGCTCGTCTCGACCCCCCTACGACCTCCCCGCTGCCCGCTCTATGGATTTTTCTTGCCGTGGCAAACTGAAATGCCAAATTTACACAGGGCCGTGTTACGTCCTAATTCAGAGGGCCCCACGATCGCAGAGATATTTCGATCAAATATGCTTTTTGGAAAATTACAACACGGCAAACAAAACGGAGTACCGCCGAAAATTAGACAATGCGGGGTGCCTCGCAATTTTTTTCTCCCTTTTTCTTCTCCCCCCACACCGGTGTCGCACGGGCAAACTTAATTTGCAGGCACGCTGATGGTATAGACGGTGGGACATTCTTTAAGGGACCCCAGACTGCCACAAAAACGTCTCGCGGTGTGTTTTCTTGCTTTGATTTCTAGCGCTAATATTTCGCAAGTTTTCAATCATGTTATGTATATAAAGTCGGTCAATATTGTCCGTGTTGTTTTGAAGGCACGGTAAATTTTGTCGTCAAGGGTGAATGTCGTCGTCAAGGGCGGGAAGAACCATGAAGAAACAATAAGAGTTGTACATTACTGGAGATTAGGTGGAAACTGGGTCAACAAAGACACCCCCCCACCTTCCCGTCCCCGCCCACTTCTTCAATGAATTGGTATGCGATTTTCCATAAATTGCTAAACACAACAGGGGGACAATTTAAAATAGTCAAATATTGGTATTTTATTGAATAAATAATGATGTTGAACATGATGTTCACAAACGAAAAAAAACAAACCATTCTGAATAATTGCCAAATGATATTTTTTTTCAAATTTAGAGAACCGCAACAATATATACATGTACTACACAAAGCAGACTTTAAATCTTGCATTTGAGTCTCCAACCAAATATGTACAAATATAGAGGCACATGCTTTTTTTCACCTTAAAGTTTGAAATTAATGTACAAAGAAAAATATTAGCATATTCATGTCCAATCTGTCATTGATAATGTCAATACTGAGTAAAAATGACGAACCACACTGGTTTGCGAATTTACTGACAGTAAATGTGTTGTAGAACAGTTTTTGATTTTACGGAGACCAAGTGTCCGAAGAAAAAAACCTATCTTCATTTCAGATTTTTTTGCTGCTGAACCCCCCCCCCCTCCAAAAATTCTTGGATCCGCCCCTGATTTGGACTGGTATAAAATTCAACCAAAAATTCATACAAAGTAGTTCACTCTGAAAGAAATCAATTGGAGAATTGTCTCGACTTTTTGAAGAGTATTTACAGAGTATCATCTGCCCATACTGTGTTGAATTTTCTTTCTTACATTCAGCAACATTCATTCAACTGAAGAAGTTCAAACCGGTGAATTCCAATTTTCACATCTGGGCAAACGTATTGGTTAAACTTAAAAGTTTGGAAAGAATAAAAGAAAATCCAAAACCAAACAACAAGGAAATTGAAAGTAGCTTGCTGTATCAATTTCACAACCAAAAATAATAGGGTTTTTAATTTAATAATCAAATCCTCATAATGACGCACCATTCGGATCATCCATAGTGAGTGATATGGAGGGGTTGTCCAGCCAGACTGATTGACAATTCATCAAGTGATGCAATTGTCTCTGCTCAAACACCGCGGGATTTGTTCAAACGTATCATAGCTAACACTTTCCATGACTGATCTACTCCTCTGGACAAACACACCCCCCCCCCCCCCCCCAAAAAAAGGGAGAAAAAAGGAAGCCTCTTTAGCCTCTGTGATGGAAAGAAGCCGCGAATAGCCCGAGTCTTGTTGACCCAGGGTAAGAAATCCAGCAACTACAGCCCCCTGATCAAAATTGGCAATGTATCAGTCCAGATAGGAACCTTATCAGTTTTTTTTTTCATTCTTCTGGAGAGCCTAAAACTTTCAGCGTTGTTTGTTCTCATTTTGCCTGTCGGTGGACAGATACTTTCCTTCTATGACTACAGGCAAACACGGGCCTCCTTGTCCCCGGCAAGAAATTCATATTTGTTCAAATGGAAACGGCCGGCTGGGAAGGCTGTCTCTGCTGTGGCGTTGAAACGCAAACAGCTGCACTGGCCCCGTCCAATGTTGGGTTAAAAAAAAAAAAAAAAAAAAGAGAGAAAAAAAGACAAAAACAGATAGATACGACTGAAACAGCAAGATGAATTTTGTATATATTCATATGGCCATTTCTCTAGGACAGGTTGTTTGCTTTAGTTCTGTCAACATAGGATTGGGGGGGGGGTGGGGAATCGCCAATCGATCGATCAATTGCAGATGCTTGGTACATCCACTTCAGGAATTCGGTGCTAGTTCACGGTTTTAACGGTTCCCTCAGCAACTTTCTTGCGCAGTACTGCAATCAGTCTTTCCTTCCTGTAGGGAAAACAAAAATACAGATGTTGTCTCAGTTAGATGAATGCTAAAATCTACAAATGCCTTTTTGTTCCGTCCACGTTTTAACTCCAAAACAATGCCTTTACACTGTATCTAGGCTAGCATTGAAGTAATCATATTCATACACCTGTGTTCCAGAATGAACAAACTTCATCAAAAATACTCTTGCCCATGTCTGAAAAAAATGTTCCAACAGCTCTGAGTTAGGGTTTTTGCCACACATACGATGGTAATGCCTTAATAAAATACAATTCGGAGTATTGATTCTGGTTCTTTTTTTTACAGTCAAAGGAAGCCCTTTTTTATCAGTATTAACGTGTATAGTCTAACTCCTAATGAAAAAGGAATGAAGATGGGCCCTGCTTGTCTACAAGCATTTTGATATGTACTTGAGTGGGTCTCCCCTTTTATGAAATGGGAAGCAGTGTTAGACTTCTTATGTAACACTCACTTGGCCCCCCAGAAATGACTGAAGAATTGGGTCTGCAGTTGTGTAAAACAACAACCCAATGACAGTTATTCTGATCAGTGACTGATCTAAGACAGTGACTTATCTAAGAGTGAACACTGATGAAAATAGCTGAAAACAGCTGAAAAAGGTGTACAAAAAAAACTGAACTTTGGAAATCTCCAAAACTTTTGTACACAGCAAGTGAGGGAAAAAAGCTGAAATCCAAAACAAAAAAGCTGAAATCCAAAACAAAAAAAGCTGATTTCAGCTGTAAATCTGAGATTTCACACCCCTGCTAAGAATCCCAATTTCTTGAATGCCACTGCAGCGGTGTGCCCGACACTCATGCAAATGTACCATATATTTGAGCGTATTCAGATGAAACTAGTCATGCATATTCCATGCTTCCACCCATGAACCGAAACGCGCTGCCATAGTGTGGTGTCACCTCCTCCCCAGGTCAGGCTCACTTCCTTGACAATGGATCACGTGCATACCATACTGACACATTACACGTACATGTACTTTAACACACACAATGACAGACAGCAATTTGACATCCAACTTTAATATAACACACAAACTAGTATTAGAAAATGGTAAGGTGCTTTGCAGCAGAATGTCATCACACCAGTTAAAACCCAAGTTGTACTTATTTTTAGTTCCAAGAGGAGATTTCAGCCAGTGACGATACTTGGGTTCCCAACTGCCACAGTGAATGTATGTGTTCACATGGGCTGCTGCAGTGCTTGTAAAACGGTATCTATGGTTGCACCGAGTTGACCTCTGAATGACTTTACGACTTTGGCAGTGTACGTATCCACACATGTGGTGTACATGTGCTCCCCACATAATCTTCTGGGCCAATTCTCATGGCGCTGTTTTACAGCTAGCAGAAAATTGTGCTAAACTTTAGCACTATTTCACAGCGTTGATGTACATACGGTTGTACGTAGAAGGAGATTATTTTGTTTGTAACTTATTAAGGCAAATCCCCCCACCCCAGGTAAGCTTGCCTTTTGCTGTGCCTACTGCTTACTGTCTCTGCGACACAGATGACCCCTGTTCGTGCATGGAGTCCACACAGAGAGTTGGAAAAAAAACCCAAGACATTCTAAGACTCACTCTTTAAGTTTGGCCTGTGCGTCTCGCTGTGCCTGCAGTGCCTGGTGCAGCTGGGCTGCCATGGCGCTACGCTCATTCTGTAGCTGCTTGACCTGGCCGGACAGCTGAGTGTTACTGAGCTTAGTCTGGGCCAGGATCTCATCGCTAGCCATGACTTGCTCCGTCATCCCACCGATGGTGGTGTTGAAGTGGTCCCGTAGCTCTGCTTCCTGGGACAGGGACTTGTGGAGACTGGTTGGTGGGTGGGTGCGGGGAGGGGGTAGGGGAAGGGGTAGGGGAGGGGGTAGGGGAGGGGGTAAGGGAGGGGAGATTTGGAAGGATAATTCGGCAAAGAAAGAGTGAAGAAAAAATACATTAATTATTAACAAATAGGTTTCACTGCAGGTTTCTATCATGTTTATATTTTTACCAAGTATCCACATGTTATATCTTGTCTCAAATTTATAGACTGATCGAAGTTGACAACAGCATGGTCCAAATGCATGTGTTACCTGAAGTGCATTCAGTTCTGACTTTTGTCTCACATTTGATTTTGCAATCCAAGCTGTGATTGGTCAAAACATCCCTGCGCAAAACTTAATTAATTGGTCTATTGACCAACTACCGGTATTTCAATGAACTCTTATGAAGTCACATGGGCATTGCCCTGTCATTGTTCAGTTTTTATCCTGTTACTTGTGACTTGACTAAATGAAGTATGCTTGAATCTGTTACCACTCAGGAACTAGAACTTGGGACAAGTTTAATCATGGAAACAGAACTTTACAAATCTGATGAGTACAAGATCACATGTTTATCTGAAAATCAGAGTATAATCTAATCTAGCCTCTAGTTAAATCTGTTCTGTACATAATACAACAAACCCAGCCAGACTTTATGAGTGCATGCATTCACATAGGACATTATTCACTGGAAGTCTACCATTTCTTATGGAGGAAAGGGAGGGGGGGGGGGATGTGGGGAGGAGAGGGCATATACAATGGGTATACTGATCTGCCACTATTTTTGTACCTGTAGAATATTTTAAGTTCATCCAACTCTTCTTGGAGCTTGCGCACTTTGGCCAGCGCCAAGTCCCTCTCTTGTCTGGTAGCGTCCAGCTGGGACTGGGGACAAAAACGAGAGAGAGAGAAATTACTATTTAAAAAACCTGTTCTGTACACTTCTGTGTGACTGGATAGTGTTAATTTACGTAAAATTGGGCACAAGAAAGTACATTCTTTAAATATATCTCACCATGCCATCCTTAAAAGTATAGTATGACAACTTGTCTAATGTAAAAGTGATTTTCTGTCGTCGTTTCATATTTCAAGACATTTCAAGTTGAAATGAGTATCCTTTCATATTGTCACATTGTAAGAAATGGGGTGTAGGGAGGCTGACTGTTACCCTCATGTTTGTTTCAGTATTTTTGCTTTAAATAATCCCCATTTTATGAAATATCAATCCTGCCTAATTACTTTTCCCCCAAAATAAACCACAAAGACTTTGACAGTTGTAATTGACAGTCGAATGATTCAGCATATCGATGACACACAGCAACCCCTACAAAAGGGCCTACATTTGATTTCAAATGTGACTTCAATCCTATAAAAGCGCAGAATGTCATATAAACCACATTGTGGATTTTAATCATTACTTAAAGTACATGTAGCACTGTTGACTCATATTGCCTATTACAAGGTAGCCAGTGTGATTTTACTGAAAATAATACATCATAAAATTTACAAAAAGCCGCTGTTGTTTCTGAAACACCCAGGAAAAGTTGAACATTTATCGTTACAAATAAGTTACAAACTCAATTCTTAGAATTATATCAACTGGAAAATGTTGGCATGCTGGAAAGTAAAGAGCATGCAAAACCACATGTAATTATAGCATAAAAACAAGAGCAGTTCTTCGGGTTTCTTTCCCATAGGGGTGTGTGATATTAAATGTGTGTTATCTGGTTTATGAGGGTCAGTGACAATACCAAAGCATCAGATAAATCACCCCACTGCTGCAATAAAAAGACCACTCCACCCCTCCCTCTCCTTCCAAACCCCATACTGTACAGCACACCACGCTGATACCATAACAGCAAGAGACATGTACCACTCCTTATCAGCCGCAAAAAACCATAGCAAAGGGCAAGTGGGTATTAAAATGGCGGGATTGCGGGTAGGCGATCTGTTGTCAGGAGTACTGGGCCTGGGTTGTGCAAACAGAGAAGAGAAGGCTGGGGGTCGGCAGAGAACTGAGCAAACTGGGATTACGTAACGGACGCAATCTCTGCTTCTCTTTAATACCCTGAGAGAGGCTGTCAACAAATCTGCCAGTCTGATAGGCGGCAGGTTTATGCGGGCAATCAAAAGACACAAGTCCTTACAAAAAATCCTCCTCCCCTATGAAACAAAACTGTGACTCAGGACCCTGAAATATCGGAGGCTGAAGGCTGCCAATCAAGCTGTGAAGATGACAGCTCTTTTCAATATTAAAAAAAGCAATGAAATACAACCAACTACACTAACGTTTGTAAGGGTGCTGTCTCTGGAAACGTGTCATTAAGTCCTGAACTTTATTGTCTTTTCTACTGACAACTAAAACAAGTCTACTGACACCTAACACAAGTCCATTCTTTGACTGCAATTGCATGTCATTCTATCATGGGTAGCAAGGTTTAAAAAAAAACACCCCAAAACGCGATGCACTGCAACCAGGTTTTGCAGTATGCAGGACTGTATACAAATATGGGTACAACTTCACATCTCAGTGCTGGATTTGTGTGGAATGAGAAAGATTCCTAACAAAATGCCCCCAACTCATGGCAGATTAGAGTTAAGACCACAACATGTATAGTCATAAAAACATGGAACAGGCTTTTTACCTGGATGATAAAGTTCACAGTAATAACAAACAAGTAGGCATAACTACGGGGGCACGTACCCCCCCCCCCCCCTCCCCCGATGGAGCAGAAGATATACCCCTACACTCAATAAAATTGGGTCCCTATGAAATCCTTCAAAATAATGAACAGACATGTCTGAAATCTTGAATATAATGTTACTTGCCTTCCCTTCAGGTGTCCCCCTTGAAAAAAGTTTGTACCCCCTATGAATTTTAACTCTAGTTATAAGTGCACTGCAAACATGTCTGGAAATAATGCTCACATATGCAGTAAAATTCTTCTTTAGATATGAGGTGAAATGATTATGAAAATTGATTTTTGTTGTTGTTTCTCCACATTTGTTCATGTTTATAACAGTAAAGATGGTTTTTGTATGGAGCAGCAGATTTACCCCTCCACCCAATAACATTAAGTCCCTGTGAAATCCTTCAACAGAAGGAACCAACAGATGGTAGCATTTAAACAACGCAAATGTTTGTAAAATCCGCTGTGACAAATGAACCATTCTTCCATTTGTACACACCTGAGTAACCAGGTAATTAGTGTGCTCTCCACAGCGAAATTCAGACCAAGCTAAATTACGTAGCAAGTCTGTGATGGTCATGTAATGGGACCCCCTGCTATTGTCGCTTCAAAGGGCGGTGAATAATGCTCAGTCCACTTAAGTCAGTGTTGTCTGACCATCTGACCAAGAGATTGTTAAAAAAATACAAGAAAGACAAGGGCGAAAACAAGACCGACCACACCCCACCCAAGCCAAATCCTTTTACACTTCACCAGACGCATCCTAAATCCAATTCATTTCCATCTGATTTACCATTCACTATGGGACAAGACTTTGTGAGCATGTCAACCAATTCAGTAGCTTCTCTGTCTCTCTCTCAGTCCATGAATCGTCAATGGACGTGGACGTCACCGCGCTAGACTCCGAACACGACAGTCCATTTATTCCGGGGCCAAAATCTGGCCCTCAGTCAACCGTGCCATTCACTGCACGCAGCACAACACCACATGGGTATTCAGACTCAGTTCGCTGATTTTTTTTTTTTCTTTTAATTTTCCCTGATGATTTTTGTCACCCACTTGTGCACTTACGGATTGCCTCACATCCAGTTAAGTGGCTTTATTCCGAGTGGATGAACATCCACAAAAACGTGAAGGGAGGACAAATGCAGCAGCACTGCCTGAAACCCATCCTGGCTTCTGGCAAGTGCAACACTTGGTGGAGAGAGCCGGAGGTTGGTGTACGGTCTGTGGAGCCCTTGTTATGACAAGGCACCACGCCGCCCCGTCATTATCCAGCGAAGATCTACTTTGTTGGGTAATCGCTTGGAAGTAATTCACAATACAAACCACGGTAATGGAACAAATCACCTGTGACTGAAACCGCAAAAGGAAGGCTGTTGTAAAAGCTCACAGAGATTTACCAAGGATTTTCTTTTCCCTTTTATCTGTTGGCAATAATTGAGGCGTACAGGTTTAACATCTACCACTTTGCCATGCCATACTTGGCTAATTGGGCTGACCTTGGGGGAACCTTTCTATTCATTAGGAATTAAGTCATCATTCAACTAAGAACATTATTTCGACTACACTAAAATACACAACTTGCAGAATCTTTCTTTCCTTCTCCTGATGTAATGTACAGCAGTATCAGCATAAAATGAAACAGAAAATCCAAAAATTTAAAATGAAGTGTGCAGGCCAATGATGTACGTGTATGCTGTTCTGAGTTTTATGAGATGTGTGCCAATTGTAACAACTGGCTTGCTTTCTAGCACTGTTGATTCCAATGCTGACGGGGCACATGGTGCTTGTGTTCTTGGGCAAGATGCTTAACTACAATTGCCTCTCACCACCCAGGAGTATAAATGGGTACCTGTGAAGGTATAAGACCAAAATGTGCCCATGATCTCGAGCTGCTCCAAAAACTGGTCTCACACTGCCTGATGAACAGGGGTATTAATTATTAAAGGTTTTGAGATATTTGATACAATTGCGCTATATAAGTACAACCATGGAGCTACAACATTATGATAAAGCTAGCGCCCCTATTACTGAAAAGTCAACTTCACTTATAAATGTTTTGCAATCGCTGAACTAATTTGGAAAAGCTACTGTTCTGGCCAAAGTGCATATACACACACGTATAAATAAGCGTCTCATGACTATGTAAGTAAATGTGTGCCGAAATTGTTGACATCGGTAATTCGCCGCAAATAGTCAACAGCGCAGAATTTGCTTGTGCCAAATTGTCAATATGTGCATCAGCTAAACCAAAGCCTGATTATTACCTATCCGTGCACACAATACTCAGCAAGATTAAACAGTAGTGGGTTATATATATGTGTAATTACTCTTCTCATTACTATTTAGGGGGATGCACAGCGAATGTTTACTGACTTTGCAGTTCGGAGGGACTAGAGTTGGTTTGGGGCGTGAAGTCAATTTGCAGATGATAAGCAGAAGTGGGCAGACCAAATATTTATGTCTGACGAAAGCGGAATTCCTACCATGGTTTAGGTTCTCTAGACTTTGATCTCCTTTTCTTTACTCAGATATCAACCTGTCAGACCAAAAACTGACTAAATTAATACATAAATAGCAATTGGGTTTAATTGAGGCATTCAAATAAATGATGAATTAACTAAACATGAAATGAAACCAAAACTGTGTAAACCACTCTATATTTGCCTGGTTTACATGCAACATCCGAGCCAGGCTATGTACATCAATCAAACTATAACGTTTTGGATATATACTTTGGACCTTGAGTAAGTGCAGCAAACACATCTTCCTTGTATCTCACCGGGAAAAATGTGTAAATTTGGACATCAACATTTGTATCAACACAAAACGGTTATTTCCTCCGAACTGTTTTCATTTAATGAGATTCAGTTTCACAAGTCAACCTCAAGTTTCAGACATGTTCTCAGGATTTTCCATCAGATCAAACAGAATCCAACATGGCCTCCTCAATGCAACAGTCCTCAGCAGATATCATAAAAATACGGTAAATGCCTGTTGTTCTAAACTGGGAAAATCAATAATCCTCAACAACAGCCTGTAACATCGGAATCTGCTCAAGTTCATGCATGTTTTCCTATCTGTGGAAATTCTAGCTCCACGTGCACGTAACTCAGAAGACTTTACAGACTGAATACATGTAAATTTCCCCCAAATGTGGTAACACAATGGCTGTCGGATCTCAAATACATGTAACTGTTACTATATCAATACGAAAATAACTGAAGATTCATTCATCATGCCTGCAATTGATGAAGTCCAATTAGGAATTCACTTCCATTTTGAATACTTAGTATTAACCCTGGACAATTGTACCACAATTGTAAAAGTGTATTTTTAGTCAACAGTTCAGGTTCTGTGGTGTGTGCTCAAGTTCATCTGGTGCAATTCATTTATACTGAGTTCTACTGGGGTTTGAAGTGAACATTAGAAAAGAGAAAAAGCAATGGAAACTAGAGGTATAGTGTGCTCTATATAGGAGGACGTACAGGAAGCATTTCTTGTAATGGGACATTACCCTGTATTCTTGGGACACACAAATCTGTTGGCAGGTTTTCAACAACATTCCAATACAATTTCAGTTACTATTTTGTAAAAGCTTGGATGTTCTCAAGTGTTTGTATTTTCATTTCTTATTCATGTACATGTATGTGTGTTTTGTTTGTTCATTGCTTTTGTGTTTGCATGATGTTGGGGGATGGCCTAAGTCAGGAGTTTTATAACTTGGAACAAATCCATGTGTACCGGTTAGATAACCATGCAGTGCATGACAAAGCAAGGCCATAATCAGTATTGAAATGTATCAGTTTTTATCATGTGAATACAGAGCACAGCTTATCAATCAATCAATCGCCCAAAGCTAATCGCCTGGCAGAGTGGGCCTATTAACCAACTACCCTTTGGATCTTTGCACACCGCTTTCAACAACTCCACAGAACAAGTGTTTGCTGAAAATTTAAGTCAATTTGTTGTAACAATTTGCATTATGCCTTGCAAGTAGCAATGCAGATATTTCATGTTTTGTCAGGGTAAACACATCCAGAAATGTGTGTACATATTACATTTTGTGTGAGCTGAGCAGGGTTCAGACATTGAGCGAGGGAGGATCACTTGACAAGACTTTGTTTGATGTGTTAATATTGTTGAACACGTACTGCAGTTGGAGTTATCTCCCGTTTTTGTTAACTTTCTGTGATTAAACCTCTCAGTGATTTAGTGGCAAGGTATTGCTGTCATATTTACACTTCAGGAATTCATCTCCGTATTTATAGGCTGTTTTCCTAAGTGTCCCATTTAACCTCATTTTCAAGTTTCGTTATTGCCATTTTGAAGGGTATTTTGGTGCCTTTTTGTTCTTTATGCTAATACAAATTTCCATATTCATGGGCAAAAGTGTGATGTCTTGTCGGGCAGAAACCTCAATGTTGCATCTATTTCGGCAAAAAAAATGCTAGAATGTTGGAATTTTGCTGTCATAAACTTTCTTTCCTTTCTTTCATTGTTGTGTATGTACATGGCAGTAAGTCAATGAGCAAAAATTTCTCACAAATGTTTTCAATGAGCAAATTTCGGGTTCACAATTTGAACAGAAAACCCCTAAACTGAACAGTGCCTTCCTGAAATGACATCACAGCAACAGCGCTCTCAGTTGTCTGGAAAAGTATGGAATATTTTAAATGTATAAAGAAGTGCATTTTCAATAAAATTAACCAAAAAGGGATGTCAAATAGTTTTCATTCATTTGAGAGGAGTAGAAAGTTGCACAAAATGGACCGCATGGACCCTTTAACATTAAGTAATGCAAGATTCCCTATTCCTATGACCATCTTTAGACTTTTTATTTCTCCAATGGCTACATTTGATGACTCCAAAAACCAATACTTTCCTTGCATTTAAGGGCACTTTGAATTAATCTATAACTTTTCCTATAATTGCGCTGGTACTACTAGGACCTGGTGCTGGGGGACATCATGATATAGTCAAGCTGACTCAATGTATACATATAAAACCTGAAGCTATACACTTCATGTTTGTTCTAACCAGGAATGCATATTTGCTGGTATGTTTGCCATGGTTCAAATGTACATAGATGTCAAAACAAGCGTACAATGAACTGCTTTTGAGAAAGCCATTTGAAAGTGATTACTAATGTGGAAAATCCACTGGTGTTCCCACCTCTCGCCTGCTAAAAAGAAGGAAAATGTAAGCATCATTAACCCCAACCCCCTGGGATGTGTGAACAAAATCATATGAAATTGGGGAATACGGGACCGTTAAGATTATTTACACATATATTCACTGAATATTCAGTCTTCATTATATTAAAATAATTTAAAACATTTTCAGAATTAGGTAAAAAAAAAAAATCTGTAACTTTAAATGCCACAAAACAAGTTAAATCCATTGAAGAATAAGGCAAAATGTTAGGATCTTTAGTACAGACAAGATAATCTTTAAAGGTAATATACAACATTTGCAAACATCAAAAAACAAAAGTACATGTACCAAATTATTATGAAATACCTCATGTGAGTGATTAATAGTCTCAAACATCCTGTGAAATCATGGCAGCTGGTGTCCTGATTTTTTTGTATCAATTCCCAAAGATAGTCGGCCAACCATCGTTGGAAAAAACTCTTTTTTAAATACTTTTTTAAATACTGCCCCCACTTTACCAATTTTAGTTAGTCTACCGTACATTTCGTTTGCAATTGGTTACACATCTGTGAACGAGTGTAAGCCAGCTAGTCTGGTTCCCTGACCTAACAATTCCCCGATGTCTATAAATTGCTCCGTTACGTTTGGGAACCAGACTACAAGAGCAGCATTTTTTCTTTCTTGGTTTTTCCAGCATCTATGATCACAAAACGTTAAACACGTCAGTGTAACATTATTTGTGAAAATACTAACCCCAAAATCCACCCATTTCTGAAAATAACAGCAATAGCAAATGTTGTATGTTACCATTAAAAAAGGAAGTACATGCATGTCATTATATGATACTGGGTGATGTTTACCTGTATTTTATGAGAGAAGATTACATAATTTCAAGAGGGGAAAAGAAGAAGATAACATAGGCAGATAAAACTCAGCAAAGTTGCGGGGTCCAAAGATTGCAACGAATGACATCCATAATTCAGGCTGGGGGAAAATAGACGGCCTCTAATTATGCATACAGTGTCGTATATACCATTAAGAAAAATACTATTAAAATACACACTTATAAGATTCTGCAAACTGTAATAAGTGACGCTAGAGCCCTTGGGTCTCCTTGCTCTTCAGAAAGATGTAAAACTAAGTACTTCTGGGACAAATACTGATAAAAAAGGAAACTGGTGTGTACATTTGCTGAAATACAAATTCAGTGTTGCTTTTTCTAAACCCCAAGGCATCAACTTGGTGGAAGATTACCAGGAAGTTATTACACAGCAAATGTGAATATATATTTTTTTGAGGGGGGGGGGGATTAGTACTTGTACCACTGTAGAGCTGAAACCATGAATAACACATGGGTTTTGCAAGATGGAAGAGCAAAGAGACCCGGCCGGTGTGATGCCACACTACGGTCCAAGCAATCAACATCGCAAGCAAAAGAGGGGTTACGTTAGCCGGCGTTAACCTGTTTAGGAACTGACCATGATCCAAGCTAGGGGAATAAAGACGAAATGACTTTTGCATATATCCAGGGACACTTCCTTGGCGCGGGCTTGTTTGTCTGGCAAACCATGTTTGCATTGTCCCCGCTGGGCTGGCCAAATTTATTCAGTGCGAAAATCAACAAGGAGAGTAATGACATTTTAAAAGAAAGTGACCTGATTTTTTTTTTCTTTCTTTTTTCTTTTCTTGACATTCTTCTTTGCTAACTTTAGTTTTTCTACTCAATTTTTTAAAAATCCCCCTGACAATAGACGGCATAAAGTTGCAGTCGGGATTGGAATCTCAATCCCTGATGCTGGCTGCGGGGTAAATATGCCTTTAGAGGAGTATTCAGTTCTCCAAAAGTGACTCTTTGCATTTCGTAACAAAGAAGTTGAAAATTCCCAAGTTTGCTGCTGGACCTGTCTGATTCTGTCGCGTCAACGTGACCTATCGTGAGGCGGATTTTTAACCACAGTGCATGAAATAAAAAGAAAAAAAACTCAAAATAACCACAAAAGACCAGACTTCCACATACAAGTAGCTCAGGACAAAAACAAAACTGCTGCAAGCCATGAGAAAATATCCCCCAGAAAAACTAGTTGAGTATGTGGTGAAACCTAAGCAGGTCTGACCAAAAGAGAGAGGGTAAGTTGGAGAAAAGAAGGGGGGGGGGGGACATAAAACGATACAGAAGAAAAAAAACTTGACAGAGCCAAAGGGGGTATACTCAAACCGAGACTGGAACAAGGGAGTGCGATGGGACAATAGAGGACGTGTTTGCGCTCTTTTCACCGGTGATTTGTCAATTATTATTGGGAACAATACGGCAGCCAGCCAGTAACATTTGGTGAGACAATAGCCTCTGGGGAACTTGGCCATTGTGACTGGTTCACAGGCATGGTCCAAAAAAAAAGCTCAGGGTTCCCACTTGAAATGACCAAAAAAAAAGACATATAGAGGAGTAATAAAAGAAATGACTGCAGATAAGGAAAACCTGGAAGTACTGTTCCAATGAATCAATAATTAATACTCTACCAAAAGTAATGGACAAATAATTACAAAAACTGTTTGAGGTTCTATTTCAACAGAAATTAATAAAAAAGAATGGGCCACACATATTTGTAACTGATGACTGGCAATTATAAACGTTATTTTGATCTTAATTTTCCACAGAAATAGAAGACAAAATAAAAAGCTGTAACAGGAGTTTATTTACTGTATTTTGTGGAGTTCAATCTCACTAAATTTACATCAATATGAATTTTTCAAGTGTGGTTTGAAATGCAAAGTGGCCTAGTATTTTATCAAAGTGAAAACCGACTGCAAATTGCCATCCTCATGGTATCAACTGAAATGCTTTCCTTTTAATAATTTTAATGTAAAAACAATCCAGCAAGCCAAATAAATGTCACTGTTAGAAACTGTAGCACGAGAATTAATACTTCTAAGGAAAACAGGAAAACTAAGATGTGTCCGTAGAGCTTTAAAAAGGAAAATTATACTTCTAACATGTTTCCAAGAAAACAAACATTAACGTGTGTAAATTTTGATGTCTTGGCTGGCCGAACCGAGCCGATTCTGGTTTGGTCCAAATTTGCTGCGCGCGGCCGTGAGTCCTGTCTTAACACAGCTGTGCCGGGGCGCGGCTTGTACAGGAAATTACATGGAGAAACAGGCCCCCCTGTCATCCCCTGCCTCCACAGCAAATATTACCAGCGTTAACTGCCTAGGAGACAGCTGCTCACATCCATTCAGTTGCCTCCTTGGGAGGAAGTGAGCACAAACAAAGACGCGGGGTGAGGGAAGCAAGGGGGGGGGGGGTTGAAGGTAAAAAAACAAGATTTGGTGTTGGAGGCTTTTGGATTATTAATAAAAGAAGACCACCAGAGTTGCACAATGACGAGCTACGAGGTAAGACATGAGGGGTGGGGGGCATGTGAATGGGCCTACACCAACAAACATGGGGGTTAATCCACACCACGCTAAACATATCCCACGACGAGAGTATTAACATGAAAACGTAATCCCATCAGGATTGTTTAGGCATTTCTGTTCTTTTTTTTGGGGGGGGGGAGGTGGGGGGGGGGGGGGTTGGAGCTTTCCATTCACGTCAGCCATTAAGAGCTAGATTAAGGTGAAGGGAAGGGAGGGCGGTGTTGTGCGCATATGCTAATGCTTGTTTCATATCAAATCACGTAGGTAAACACAGGTGTCAGGAAATCTACCCCGTCACCCGGGTTACAGCAAACACTGCTTGGAATGATAACGCACACCCTTGTTGGATGCATGAGGGGCGACCAGACACTAAAGAGAGATGAGGGGACTACAAAATGAAAAAAAAAAAAAAAAAAAAAAAAAAAGGGGAGGGGGGGAATACAAGTGCTTAAGAATCACCACAAAAGCCACATCTTCCTGACTTGACTGAGGATATGTCAAAGAGTTATGCAGTTAACCAAAATATGGGTGGGGCCTGTTAACTTTGTCAAATTTGCTCGTGAAAATCTTCGAGGGTCACCCATCCATTGTCTCTGAGTGTGTCGAGGCAAAAAGCTGGCTGGGTAGTAAAGTAGAGGGATTGAATCCTAGTGAAGATATGCGAAAGCTGAATTCTTTAAGCAACAAGGATAACAATGTGTTGGTTGGCACTGGATGGCACAAGGACTGTCTAGTGCCTCCTCCACAGAATACAAACCAACGAAAGACCACATACAAACTATCTGCCCAAAAAATCTCTAAACTCCTCGGGATTGCTGCTATCTCCACAACCAATCTGCGATCCACAGTTTTGTCATTCCAACAAACCAAACACACATCTATACCATTGCGTTTATGATTACAGGCGGGGCAGAAAACAAACTCTAGGAGGTTATATTGTCAACTGAAGGTCAAGTCACAACCATGGAAGCAATGCCAGGTAAACAAGACTCTGGAATGGAGCCAGAGAAAGAAGAAAAGAAAAAAGTAAACCATCCGTCATCCCAAAAATGAAGTCAGGTGGATGAGCAAATTTACCGAGCCACCTGAAGCCAATACTCGACCATTTTTTTTTATAAAAGAGAGAGAGAAAAAAAAGGCCAGGGAAGAAAGAACTCCTAGACCTGTTTACCGACAAAATAAATTTAGTGGCGATACGTGATTGTGCTTATATCTTCCTCCCCAAAACCTGACCTGCAGCCCGTATCGTGCGTGTTCCCTCAATGACCAAGGCCAAATTCCACAGCATGAAGCTCAGCTAAGGTCAAAGTGGCAAATGAACAAATAAAAACCCTGTATGAGAAATGAGAATTCAAAAAAATAGACAAATACTGATTCAAAAAAAAATAAAAAGGTTTCCCTGCCAGCTTTTGGTGACCTGACAAACAGTTGAGCACTAAACTTCGGCACGTATGCAAACAACATTCTGTGGAGTTGAAGCATGAGTATGAGAGGAAGCGGATCGCAAATAAAGATGGGTTCGGCTCAGCGCTTGCAGAAAAGACCAAGGCTCATCATGCCTACAAACTCTAAAACCATCATTTTGGAGTTTTTTTCCCCTTGTTTGTTTGTCTGACTCTGCCATGAATTTTGACACCTGAAGTAGACTGACAGTAAACACATAATTAATGCGGCTGTTTTGCGATAGGGAAACTGAACTGTGAAGTGTGCATGTGCAAAGGTCAAAGATACAGCCGTGTTTTTTTTTTTTCAATTTTATTTTAAAACAGGGTAAGGATGAGAAGTGTTGAGATGACCTGTACAAAGCTCTGATCCACTGTACTTGTTGAATAATGAGATGTTAAATAACAAGGTCATGTATGTACAAGGACAAGGTTAATGCAAATACGGTACTTGCTTCAATCTTCTTTTCAAATGTAAACGTTTATCAAACAACAAAGTTTTATAACAAACAGTTTTGACTCTTTTTCCCCGTCGATTCAGGGGGATGGGGGGGGGGGGGGGAAAATACAATTTGGCCAACAATCAAATATTAACAGAATTGCTTTGAGAGCTAACCTTTCATGAAATATAAATGTGGTAATCAAAGAAAGTGCTTCCCATCAATACAACAAGAAAAGTAAAGGTACCGGTATGCTACATAATTTATTGATTTTTCTATTTTTGAGAGTAAAATCACGAGCTTTCCACTGAAACGCTGCCAAAAATCAGCTAATGACAAGTGGCAGATTAAGTTGAGTTTAGAACACCCCTCCCCCATTTCTCTAGTAAAAATGTGTGCACATCAAACTTGTGCATGGCATATAATGAAAGATACCAGAATATACTAAAACAGCTTTATTTCCATTATATCTTTAAATTTGTTTTCGTTAATTAAAGATTCGTTCCCCGTGCTACTCTGTACTTTCACCTCAAAAAATAGAGTTTTTTTAATTGCCATTTTCCTAGCAGTATAAAAGTTATTCATTTTTTAATGAGACATTGAACAAAAAAAATCCACCGACATTTAGCTATTGAAATATTTATTCACAAAATAATTATCGGCTGCCAAACAAAAATGTCGGCTCTTGCAGGGCAGATTTATTTGTGCGCAAAATGAAAGCCCTTTGACGGCAGGTTTCAAATGCCCCAAATCAACATAAAATAGGGTGTGTTTTTCTTTTATTAAAACAAAACAAGCAAATTGAAAATTCATGAGGTGAAAATTTCAATTTGTTTTAAGAGTATGGGGTATGAAACTTCAAAAAGGTTTTCTATCACAATTTATCAGCAGGGGAAATCCATTATCAATCAAACTGATCAGCAGAGCAGACATATACTTTTTGTACATGTATACACATGTACTTCAAGCTACTCAGACAGCACTGACTTGACACCGCAATCCATTTTTCACCAACATAAAACAGACAGTTTTGAAATAAAAAAGATAATATTATAATAAATGGCTCATTAATGTTGTCCATCATGTGCACATTTTGCTATCTGCTCCTTCCCTGACATTCCGCTATCTCGGTTGAAGCATCAAGGTTGGACAAATTCACATTTTCCCATCCAAATCATCTCCATCTTGTCACAAAACAAGACCATTTATCTTCAATTTATCTCTTTGACTCTTGACAAACTCACACCTTCCCACTTTCTGATGTCTGCACTTTGATAATCGGGTCCGTCCATCAAGTGTACTTTTGATGGTACTGTTTTGTGTTTTATTCCTGTTATTCACAAGGATATGTGCTACGTTTGTTATTCCACCCACCAAATTTTTGGGGTCTAAATTATTTTTCTTCATATTTTTTTCTACAGATTAAGAATAAAAAAAAATTACTAAAAACTTGATTGTATTTTCACTCCTTTAAATATGTTAAATGCCTCTTTATTTCCAAGAAACAGTGATTTTTTGTGTCCCTTACATTGGTTTGATAGTGTAGTTTTATTTCTTATACATGTAGGTCAGTATTTTGTAACAGAATTCAATGGTGTTTTAAAATTCCTGGTTTGCCTCAATCACCTTTCTCTCTGCCAAGAGTCCACCTTCAACCTAGAATGATAAAATCTGCACTGCAAGACATACAAGGCTGTGACCTTTTTAAACCTACAAGAAAACATTACTGTGCTAAATGTTTGAACAAAATCTTGACTTGCCATTTGTATTAAGATTCCTAAATTTATTAATTTGAACAAAACAAACTTGACGAATCTGTCATTTTTTGGTTAAGAGGGATAAAGCCCCTCAAAGCTTAATATTACTTTTTTTTATTTTTTATTTTTATATGTTTGTCATCACTGGACAAATAAAGTAATTTAGTTTAAAATATACATGTAGCTAGCTTGCCTATAAAATGTACTGATTAACACTAACCGAACTCAACCCATCAAAGTTCAACAGCAGGTTTTGTTTAAATCTGTTGGGATGGGTACAGTACCCCTAAACAGATGGGTTTTTTTACATTGGGTTTGGCATACCTTCAGAAACTAAGTCCAACAGTGTGTGTGTGCGATTTCCCATGTGGGTGTTGGAATTTGCCTGAATGGGTATGTTTTCTAGTAAATTATGCTGGGGAGTTAGGGTAAATGATGTTTTATTTGTGGTGTTGTTATCCACCACATACTCCAGAATTATGGGTTTAATTGTTTGGAAAAATCACAGCATTATTAGCGAATCTTGTTTCTCACTTCCCCGCGATTTCCCCGTTTCTCACTGTGATGCATTCAAGCACCTTTCCTACTTCTGTTAAACCCCACCCTATTGTTCAGGTGTTGTATCCCTCACAAAACCTCAGGAAATTGAGCACCATTCAGTGGACTTCCTGTCTCCTTTCATAGGTGAACACTCTTTAAGGACTTGATTTGATCCTTTTCTTTGTGGTCCTCCAGTGTGTCTGGGACAGCATTGTGGTTTGATGTTTGCTTCTTCAAGTTGTTGTTGTGCGCTGGTGGTAACAGTGTCTTGAGGAGGGGACTTATCACATCCGCGATTACTTTTTAATTTTGTTTCTCTTTCTACAAGTTTGTTCATTTTTTTCCCAAGTTCTGGTTTTAGGTTTCTAGAATTGAGAAAGAATCACCATTTCTCTTGCACAACCAGAATCATGCACCTACAAGCCATGAAATTTGTGCTTGTTACTTTGAAATGGAAAATCAAATTTCATATTTAAATATTTAAATTTAATGTACAGCAGTGATCCGGGAAAGATTGTTTCTGTTTGACAATTTTGCTTGGCAATCTCTCTTTCCTTCAAAGGTACACAGTGCCAGATAGAGAAAATTGCTTTCTTAACAGGAATTAACAAAGTAAGCTTTGGAAATTGTTTTTATGGATACCCTGGGTTTTTTTAAATTGTGAAGCCCAAGAAAATAAAGCAAAAATTCATCCAGAAAGAGTGCAATGCAAAGACATTGGACAACCATGCATTTACATTGTGCACCTTGGTAGTCTTCATCGACTAACATACATGTACACTGTACAACATTTGCTTTTGCTGTAATTTTCAGAAAAGGACGGATTTGGGGATAGTATTTTATAGCAAATTGTTACACTGACCTGTTGAAAGTTTTGTGTTCATAGATGCTGGAAAAAAACCCCAAAACTGCTGTTCTTGTAGTCTGGTTCCCTTCCCCACATCGGAAAACTGTCAAGTCAGGGAATGGGACTAGCTTTCTTGCACCCTTTCACGGATGTATAACCAATTGCTAACAAAATGTGGACTAACTAAATTTAGTAAAAGGGGGCAGTATCTCAAAAAAAGTCAGTTTTTTTCTAACGATGGTCGGCCGACCATCGATGAAGTACGTGTATATAAGCAGGAAATGGCTGCCACAAGACAAAAACAGAATGAGACAGCAAGAAGCAGTGGTGCACCCAGGATTTTTCAGAAAATGTTGCCCAACATTTCTGGCGGCAGAAAAAAATTGGGGTTTTTACCAGGGGCGGACTATTTTACACCCTTACACTTACACCCCTATTATACTGCTCGAAAATAGGCAACATATTCCTACATATCACCAAGGTCAAATCGTGGGACGAAAAAAAACCCAAATTACCAAAAAAAAAACCACCCAAATTGACGACCTCTTGGGGGGGGGGGGCTCAAGCCCCCTGAGCCCCCTCCCCCTTAAGTGCGCCACTGGCAAGAAGAAGACAAGGATACTTATAATTACCCTTAGGCTCTGTTCGTTATTATTCAGAGCGGTCAGCCCTCCAGCGGTCCGTCTCAGCTCAATTGCCTCCCTCTCAAGTTTCTTACACTGTCATAAAAAAAATATTTAAAAAATAAGAAAAACAAATTATACAAACTTGATAAAAACACAAGTAAGTGAATATTAACAAAGGCTCAATATTATCATTATATTTTTTTATGCTGGTTATTACTCTATCATGTGGGCATAGTTCTAACGGCCTAAATTAAATAGAAAGAGAAAAAAAATGTTTTGTGTGGTACGGGTTTCTGATAGAAGAAAAAAAAAAACTGTCCAAATATTTGCTCTGAGAGCCATCTGCAGCAGTGAAGGACAATGGCAGCGATGAATGGCAGAGTGGATGGGACACACAGGTGTGGGACACAGATGGAGTTGAAAGGCGGAGTGGGCGCCTTGGGAAACTAGTCAAATACCGACTAGCGAGGTGTGTGGGGGGGACAGGGGAGGGCGCCAGATAGCTTTACTGGTGGTAGGGGTGTGTACCGGTATAATGGACAACAGAAACAGATGTTTGATGCTGGGAGAAACAAAAAATATGAAACTGAGGATTAAACATTACAATGTATCCCAATGTGGCATGTTTCACTTCAGCTGTTATAAGGTTTTTGTATGTTCTTTTGGACATCTGTAGATATTTTCAACAAAGAAATCTTGTTGGTGAACATGTACATTTGGCACAACACAATCCTCCTGTAATGTGCATTGTATCCTTACTAACTTCAGAAGAAAAAAAATCAGATACATGTTCAATGAGTACATGTATGCATGTGAACATGCTTGAATTAATTTCACACAATTTTAAATAAAAAAACAAAACCAGACATGAACAATTATTTTCAAGAAACCTCCAGTGACTGCTCAACAGGTTTGGACATTCTACCAAAACTCCTAAATGCGAACAATGCAGATAAACTTTTGGAAGAGAAAAATTAACACTGCACAGTTCAAAAAAGAAAAACCAATTCAGACTACAAAAGAGTTAACAGTGTACCAAAAGAGAGAAAGTCTGCTAGCTAGAACCGATAGTTCGTTTTTAATTCGGCGAAGCTGTGAATGGATGCAAGCGTTGACATGACACACACGTGCGTGGCAATTGCTATATTCTGTCAGTTCAGTGCATGACATTGTGCAGCTGCAATCGACTGAAAGAGAACGTGTCCCGGATGCTAAATTTCGGGCGCAATTCAAAACATGATTCGGTATGTTCATAGAATATTGTTCCTAGAGTTCCTAGAATATTGGTTCTCAGAATACATCATTCACTGAGCTAAAACTTCACCAGGTTAGTTGTTAAGCATCCTTCTTTACATTTTGAGCACTTTTGTTTCTTCAAACGAAGAAAATGCACAAATTACAAATGATATACATGTACTCTACCTTTAAAAGTTTCCAATAAATAATATCTCCTCCAAGTGGTGAAAAGCTATGTACAATGCAACATGGTTTCTAAAATTCCCCCATTTATTAATAAGGGTTAACCTGTAAATATTTCACAACCTTTTTTTTCCCTTGTCAGATTCAGGTCCTGTGAAATTGTGGTCTTTTTAACCAATCCCAATGTCTTTCACACATCCAATGTCCTGAATTTCAATCCACAATTGTTACTGTTGACATGTTTTGAGATACATCAGGATTCAGGACATGACTGCAACTACTGCACAGTCCATAAAGCAAAAGTATAATTGCAAAATCTTTTTTTCCCTTCCTTTCTTTTCTTTTAAATTTGCTAAGGTTGTACAGAATTCCCACAATTACAGGATTACTTATCAACTTGTTGTAGACATCTGGTGGACAACTAACGGCCCATACAAAAAAAGCTGACGTCATTTTACTGATGTACATTGCACATTTTCATGCACATGTTCTGCCACAGGAATTCAATAAAACAAGATAAGCCAAGGCCCATCCAGTTAATGTTGAAACAAAATCCATAAAAGGAGGGCTGCATCAAGTGTTGAATAACACATGACTCATGTCATGTGTACATGTTCATTCTTGTACATTTTGTCAATTGATGAAACGAATCTATAGATGTGTTCACCTTACTATTTTCAAGTTTCACCTAAAAAATTAGCTGGTTTTTTTAATTGCTATTTTTCTAGAAATATATTCACGTCTGAATGAGACATCAAATGAAAAAAATCCAGACATTTAGTTTTTTTCTTCACAAAAGAATCCAATTATTGGTAGCAATCTTGACAATAATCATCTTTGCACAATGTATTTCAAACTTTAAATGGCCATAACACCTGATCTGCAAAGTACATGCAACAGTGGCTCTGCTCTTCCTACCTACCTATGGTATATTGTGCAGTATGTAAATCATGCAAACTACTAAAACAATCCCAGTGTATTCTAAAGTATAAGAGAGTTTTAAGGAAATAGCATTTGTGTTCTTAAATTTCCCAACATTTTCCCAAGTTATCGTTCCTTGCCTTTGAATTCCAAAAAGATCCATATTGCCTACCCCCCCCCAAAGAAATATTATCGTCTATGGTCTATTCTTATAAATTCTTAAAAGGTTCCATTTTTGTATTTTTAATACTTTTCTGAAAAAAATTGAATTTGAAAAGATTAGAACCTCCCGAAACAAATTTACATGTACTGTTTTGATGAACGGCTGCTATTAGTATATATCGGAAAGAGTGCGCGTACATATGTAGACATTTACTTGACCCAAGATAATGTGCGCTTAACAGTGCTTGTTTCAACAATGTACATATATTTACAGTATTTCAATATCAAACACATTTATTCCTTGAACATACATGTACAGTACATGTGTACTAAAGTTCATCTTCCATGTTGTATTATTTAGCAAGTAAAGACCCAACGACTCAAAAGTCAATTTGATGTTTTGCTGTTTATATTGGTTCAACACTTGGGAGATAAGCAGTAAGTGCTGTTGAAAATTTACTGAAGGTAGACGACCACCTAGACTGGGCAAATTGACTATCTTGACAATGGACAAACTCAGCATTTGCCACCATTACTACGCAATTACTGAGGAATTAAAGAACACGGATCAGGATGTGTGGAGCATCCTGTAAATGTTTGTAAAACCCCATCCTGCAAAAACACTGATAACAAAAGAACAGCAACTGCTTTTAGGGGTATGCATTGGAACCGGGTACCCGACCGCTGATGTCAGGAACCAGTTCCAGATTATGGGATTGGGTACCCGTAACCAACTTTACAAATTACTTAGTGAATTCTAAGACAATGAAAAAGAAAGGTTTTGAATGCCATTTGTGGGGAATTCCTCAAAATGAAAACCACGCTACATGGAAAACCAAAACAGATTTCATGTTTATTTGCATTTTTAACCCTAACTCCCTAAGCATTTTTGCTAGGATGTAACCTCAATCCTGCAAAATCCACCAACTGCCTCCACGTAAAAATTGCACACAGCCTCAATCCTCCAAAATTCACCATTATTTCTTGAATGTGGTCCTTGGAGGGGTGACCACTGCCTCAATCCTGCAAAATTCTCCAGCAATCACTGTCAATATGTTGAGGCAAAGCCAGTGACATCCTAGAGCAGAGCGGAGGATTTCAAGTATAATACAGGCCTAAATTTATGCACAGCTGAGCATAACAACATAAGGTCCGACCTAAGACCTTGACACAGTGCCTCTGAAAAAAATACTCAATCGTAAAATACTCAATCCTGCAAAATCCTCCATTTTGGGAAGAGGATTTTGGAGGATTTGGGAAGGTTAGGGTAAATGTACGACGGATAAAACTCGCGAAAGTTGCAGTGTACACCGGCCGCAGTGCTATAAAGCCATTCAAAAACTTCCGGGATTTGAATTTTGAGACTGGGTTTCTTTTACGAGTACCCGGGTACCCGTGTTTTACACTTATAGGGTACCCGGTTCCCGTACTACCCGTTTATGCACACCACTAACTGCTTCATGGATTTTTTTTGTAACAATGTGCTTATGAAAATGGTTGACTTCAAGAAATGTAACCATTTACATGTACATCACTTCTAGAATAGATTGTGCATTTACACAATGGATGATCACACATACCCCAGTACTTGTTCAGTAGTTGTGGGGACTACACACGAGTCATCCCATGGTACTATGGGGACCAAAGACGCTATGGGGACAGCACAAAGTCCCCATAACTCGGTCCTATTTGCCAAACATTAAACAAATTCCCATAATGCGGTGACGACCCGCCCACAACTACATGTACATGTAAATTTACATGAGAATGGACTAATGACTATGTATGTATCCATGTATGTTCTGATTGGCCAAACAGTATTCTGATGTATGTTTTTCGCCCACATATGTCTGCTGATAAAGGTTTATTTCGTTTCTAGATTACCCAAATATTTGAATGCAAATAAATGCAACATGTTTACTCTTTTCAAGAATTACTTTGGGAAAATTTAGATTAAATTGGGGACAATTTGTATACCCCAGCATACTCAATTCCCCGCAAATTAATTGGTCATGAATTTCTGACAAATAAGAGTTTCATGGCCTAACATTTAACAATTCATTATTACACACATGTATTAAGGTTGTCAGGAATACATACTGTACATGTTACACGAATCCTAAATAATTCTTGGTTGATTGACATATATATTTTACATAAAACTTGTCAAGTTATTGGATCAGTGTTCTTAGTACCAAAAATCCAAAATTCAAAAAATTCAAAAATTACTTTCAAGTAAGAGCAATTTTTTTAATATTATCTCCACTGCAACAATAAACCCATCTTTTGTGATAAGAGTTGTTTTCTTTGTTATTATAACATCTGCTTTCACACAATATATTCTTGTTTGTTTCACCATGTACAAACTGCATGTACATGTATCTTCATCTGTCAATATTCCCTATTTCCCTGAATTGTTAGTTCTTTCTGGTACAGTTGTTAGTTTAAAATATCCTAATCCAAAATTGTGTTGATTCAAAAATTGGAAAAATAAATTAACTTTTATGACGCGGGCAAAGTTACCCTTCCAAACCAGATGTTGTCTTTTTTCCATTCCGTTGAAAAAACAAAAACGGCCCAGGCAATTTATTATTCACAAATGAAAACCCACATTATAATTACTGGTAGGAACACACAGCTTCAACAATTATTGGGGCGCTAAAATTTACACACCGTATTGATTGGGTACACATAGGCCCCACATGTCGGTGTGCCAACGGGTTAATGAATAACAGAGGGCCAAGGGAGGCTGCGGTGGAATACTGACTGGCTAAAATGTACCAAGAGAGGGCGCTGTGCATTCAGAGTGGTCAGAGCCACATGCGGATGAGTGTGGACCACTGATCTCTATATAAAGACTGGATAGCGGATAAAGAGCCGCACAATGAATGAATTTGACGCCATATTGGTGAGACTGGTGAGACCGGCTGGTGATCTACAAAGGACAAGTTGCTGTCTTTATAGACAGCATGATTTCTTCTGTAACTTCGCGGTTCACTCGACTTATATTTTGGCCACTACCACTGACCAAGGTTGACAATCTTTCTAACGTCGCGGTTTTACTTTTTTAATGCTGCAGTTCACTTTTTTGGCGTTTTGGAAATAATAATCTATACGGAAATGTGTCCTTTTTAGAACATCATTATGTGTACGTGACCAAAATGCGCATCAACTGTTGATACAACGCGCGCTGTATAATACGAGTAAAACGTTCGTATTATACGCGGCAGTCTTCATGAGACCGGGGGCGAATTGGTCAATATGCAAAGTCTACTGTGTGAGTGGTGTATGGATATCCGCTATCCAGTCTTTATATAGAGATCAGTGGTGTGGACATGCAATTGGAGAACCAAACTGATGCTTTCCACAGACGTCATCTAAGATACATACTAGGAATTCGCTGGCCAGAAAGATATCAAATGAAGACCTGTACACCAAAACCAACCAAAAGCCGTGGAGTGTAAACATCAAAAACAGAAGATTGAGCTGGCTCGGTCATCTACTGCGTCTGCCACAAGACGCACCAGCAAAGATTGCTCATGACGAAACACAAAGAAAAGTGAAAAGACCGGCAGGGGGAAAAAAAAGAACATGGCAGCATAGACCTGAACAAGGAGACCAATGACAGAGCTGGCTAGAGACAACAGATCAGACGCGCAATGTTTAATTAGAAACGAGTGCACAACAGACGACGACGGACATGCAATCACTGTAAACCTGCACACCCCATTTTAACTGGCTAGGTTCACTGCCATAGTAATGAGCCAGTTTTAGCGGGGACTATGGGTAACCATAGCTTAATAACTGCATTCGAACCCAGGATAGTTGGATTACATTAGTCGCCTATCTGGAACCAGAGCTAGGGGCACGGTTCCATCACCGGTTACCAATAGTCGCGTGTATCATAATACACGGCAGGGAGCCAGGATCAAGAAGTTTTGAGATGATTTTTTTTCACCAGCGTTTGGCAGGAGACGTTTGCATGTTGCTATCAGTGTTCTGGCATTCATTACATCAAGAAGCAACCATTAGTCAAATAATGGTCCTTGCCTGAACTTGGTGTTTTTTATGCAGGTATTGTTCATACCAAAGTTACAGCAAAACCAACAACCCGACAAACCAAACCAAAAACTGAGTTGTGTGCCAGTACACAGCGATTGGCTAATATGGATGCCATGGAGGAGATGAGCCTAACTGTTTAAAATTTAGGAGCCAGGTGTTACTCGATTTTATTTGCAGCTCAAGGCCTATGCGATTTTATCCCGAAGGACCTTTGACCTGGACTATTTCATCGAGATACCGAACTGGTTTATTGATTTTTGCATGAAGGCATTATAAAAGGTATTATATTTTGAACTGGCTAGGTTGCGATAAGTTGCGCAGAGATACCACAGAGAACGTTGTAAACCAGTTCATCACAGTCCAATCATAAGTCCAGTCACAAGTTACAGTGGATGCACAGAACAGAAATGCCTATTTGCCACAGTTCATTTGAATAGCTTGTGACTTGGCTTGAGAATGTTACTGACTTGAGTAAGTAACTTGTGTGAGTGACTTGTGAGTAACTTGTGAGTGACTTGTGAATGACTTGTGAGTGACTTGTGAGTGACTTGTGAGTGACTTGCGAGAGACTTGCGAGTGACTTGCGAGTGACTTGCGAGTGACCTGTGAGTGACTTGCGAGTGACTTGCGAGTGACCTGCGGGTGACCTGCGGGTGACCTGCGGGTGACTTGTGAGTGACTTGCGAGTGACTTGCGAGTGACTTGCGAGTGACTTGCGAGTGACCTGCGAGTGACCTGCGGGTGACCTGCGGGTGACCTGTGGGTGACCTGTGAGTGACTTGCGAGTGACTTGCGAGTGACTTGCGAGTGACTTGCGAGTGACTTGCGAGTGACCTGCGAGTGACCTGCGGGTGACCTGCGGGTGACCTGTGGGTGACCTGTGAGTGACTTGCGAGTGACTTGCGAGTGACTTGCGAGTGACTTGCGAGTGACCTGCGAGTGACCTGCGGGTGACCTGCGGGTGACCTGTGGGTGACCTGTGAGTGACTTGCGAGTGACTTGCGAGTGACTTGCGAGTGACTTGCGAGTGACCTGCGAGTGACCTGCGGGTGACCTGCGGGTGACCTGCGGGTGACTTGTGAGTGACTTGTGAGTGACTTGTGAGTGACTTGCGAGAGACTTGTGAGTGACTTGTGAGTGACTTGCGAGTGACTTGTGACAACTTGATGACAACTCTGGCACCATCTATGCATAAAATGCCCTGCCTTACCTTGGCCAGTGCTGCATCCTTCTCCTGAATAATCGTCCGCATCTCTTCTGCCACGATGCGACCCTTGCTGGACTTGACCTTGTTGATTTGACCCAGGATGGACTTGCCATACATGGCGATCTCCGGTCCCGTGTCTGACACGCTCAGCCTTGCCAGCAGGTCACCCATGCTCTGTTGATCAAGGAACCAAACTTATTAACCGAGCAGTGGTTTAATGCAGTGAAGTCTAGCTTCCTGACTTGTAGAGGATATAAGAGGGTATAAGATCATGTCCAAAAAGAGCATTCTACAGTGAAGGCTATTCACTAAGGCATGCAAATGGCTAAACCTATTAAAGAGTAAGTTCAGGCGCGAACCACAGTCAACCATAGTTCGACTAATTTTGCTCTAACGAAGGATGGTTGGACTACTCTACTCTACTATTTGGAACCAAAGCTAGGGGCACGGTTGCTTCACTGGTTACCAATAGCCGCGCACATCCTAAAGTACAGAGGGGAGCCATGACTTTTTACCATTGCTTGACTACTTGCATTCGCACGTTGCTTAGATGTAAGTTACGTCACAAATCAACCATTAGTCGGCTAATGGTCCTCTATCGAAATTGCTCCAAGCTGAAGCCACAAAACACCCAATAAGCCAGTTGGGTATTTCAACTGCGCATGGGTCATAGGTCATTCGGGATAATTGAACGTTTCGAAAGTGCATGAACGCCGCCTGCGCACGACACTTGCGTGTAAATTACCAGCAGAATGGGTGCACGCGTAACATCGCGTAACATCACGTCAGCGATGTTATCCCGAATGACCTCGGGTCATTGAAATACCGAACTGGCTTATTGGGACGTAGCCTCTTGGCTGAGTATAGCTTTGTAGTCCATCACAAATCCATCTCAAGTCTGGTCCAAAGTAAATCACAAGTCCTTTCACAAGTAGCAGGGATGGCCAGCAACAAATAAATGCATTTTGTAACAGTTCACTTAAACAGCTTGTGACTTGACTTGAGACTGGAGGACTTGTGATGAATCCACATCGACAACACTGATAGAAAATATCCAAATTGGCGGACTAAGTGGCTACAGCTTTTGACATTGCTATGGATCTATTACAATAAAGGCCGTTGCCAAAGACGAATATGCCCTTTTGAACCCAGCCCCATTGCTTTGAAATCCTGGTCATGATTACTTGACTACAGCATCCGCTGTTAGTCTGGGAACCAATGTAGCAATTGAGAGCCAGACTAGTCGAGAAGTTTTGTGCTACTTGGTGAGCTAGTACTCGATACTTTGGGATTGCCTTTGGAGACTCCAAACTATTTTTTAGAATTGTTTCAATAAAGCCCGGTTCATACTCGAACACGATGGTGACGTCATGGCAAGTATTCGCACTGCAAATTCGTAAAAGGTGAACACATTTCAACTCAGGCGAATTTCGCAGCGAACGTTTCTTGACGTCAAATTCACTTCGCATTCGCATTCGCGTCGTGTATGAACCGGGCTTGAGGGGGTCATGATTCTGTTCAGAATCAACTCCAAATTTTCACTAGTAAGAAAAAGCTCAATAAACCCACTAAGCCCATAAGCCTAAATACAAGTTGATTAGGAAGCACAATGTCAGATTATAGACTGATTATTTATCACCTACATTAGTTCCATAGGCGCGGCTTACAATGTGATGCTATTTTAAAGACCTGTTGAGTAGGTTTAGTCTCAAAAGTTGTCCAATCTTTGGAGTTTGTGCTGTCGTCGGCACATCTTCAGATCTCTCAGTAACGGGCTCCGTGCGCCAACGAAAGAGGGCACCCCTTTACCTAGCAACGACGTCCCATGGGCGGGACATTTCACTGGTTGACGTGCACTGTTCCTTGTGTGTGACGCATGTACACGAGGGGATTTGTACTATGTACACGCAGTGGCCGCGCTTCGCAGCAAATGAATTGCAGTCAGGCAAGATGGCATCGGTTGGTCACCCCAACTGTACTTCCTTTGCTGGTGAGGGGGTACTTGTGAACGGAGCGGATTGCTTGCAATTAAATCTCCAGGACCTACATGTCCATTTGGCTGCGCAAGACAGTTGTCAAAACTTACATATCAGCTTGTACATATGACTGATCCATTTGTACTGCTGCAACATAACAAAATAGTGACCAATGAACTGACTGCATTGGTTCGTGAATATTCATAAACTGTAACAGTTCACCACACGCTGGTAAAAATTGCCTTTCCTTCCACCTACCATGTCTGGTGTGCCATACTCATCATCCACGTCCGTTCCCGAGTCAAAATCATCCTTGTTCTCCATCCTGCGCAGTCTAGCTATGGACTCATCTCGTTCTTCATTGGCCAGTCGCAGTCTGGCCATGACGGCCTCATCTCTTTTCTTCTGGGCAGCGTAGATCTCTTCCACTACAGCTGTAGCGTTTAAAAATAAAAAATCGATGAAAACTTATCACTGGATGCATGGAATGAAAGACTCGTGCACGGAATGAAAGACTGGTTTATAATCATAGTACCAGTTTACTCTCCCATTTTCATACGTTGAGCATCCTATTTTCCTGAGGTGAAGCTGGCAGAAAATAGAACACTCCACCCAAGGAGGCCCATGAAATACTGCAGTCTGTAATGAATGTATTATAAGCTCAACAGTTACATGACAGACAATGAGCTTCAATAAACACTTTGTTAACTCTCAATGTTTAGTGAACAATCATGCAAAGAACATTTGAACAGGAAGAACTGTATCAACTGGACACTGCACTTAAAAGAACTCGGACTGTAAACATAGTTATTTTTCATCTGTTACTGAAAATCGATTGATTGATATTTATACAAAAAAAGAAGAAAAAAAGTTACACTGTTAATCTTGTTTACTGCCCTCTATTGACGGGCCTGGTTGCTAGGTAAAAGTTCGCTTGTACTCCCGCCCTGCAAACAGGATGCTGGGATACTCTGATGAGCTTCACAGTCTTGTAAAGGAAGTGGCCTATGACCTATGTATAAAGCATCTGGCTGCAGCTGTTCAAGACCGCAGATAGTCAATGCGCGCAAATGCTATCCGAAAACTTTCCCATAGAAATGCGCACACTCCATACCCGATGTGATTTCTGTTTCATTGCGGACCATGTGGACAAAATTTTGAGCATCACATAATGCAATCCGACCGTTCATGATTCGAAACGGAGCCTGAGCAAGTGACGGGAATTGTAAATTTACAACGCAGATAAGTTTTACAGAATTTTCTACATTATTATGCTTTTCAACGAAAAAAACAAAATCTCTAAACTGGAATAAAAGAGTAATGAATCAGTCTTAACGGCCGTTTCAAACCTTACAGAGTCATGACCGTGATGATGCGCAGGTCACAGGTCACGCAAAATCCAACCAATCAGAGCGCGAACTCATCAGAGTATCCCAGCATCCTGTTTTCAGGGCGGGGGGTAAGAGCGAAAGGTGAAAGATTGCCATAACCATCTTGGAAATGCACACACATGGTCTCCCACTGTCAGTCATTTAAGTGAATGATATGCCATTGTTACACGGTCAATATCAACCTTCTATTTCAAATTTAATTACAATCTCAAATAAACTGAAAATTCATTTGCGATATGCTTTTGCAGGGTCAGTGATATGTTTAGATTTCTACCCGGAAAATGTGAACCATGTTGTGGGGACTTTCAAGTGTCCCCACAACATTTTTGGTCCCTACAAAACATTTTGTACAACTGGTGTGTGGTACCCATAACTCTGAAACAAGTTATCAGTACACACGAAGATGCAGACATCTGGCTTGCTTGTTTGGTTGCTATACCGGTACATGAAGTTCCTATCAGGATGAGGCTGCCTTTGTGTATTCTTTTCGAGAGTGCAAGGCACACAAGAAAAAACAAATGTGACACACACTGGCCAATTAATGGATCGATGTCACGCACAATTGACGGCACTTTTGCACAACTTTTGAGAGCCCTAGCGGGCACACATCGCATGTCTGCACAAGTATGCACAAGTAATTTCAATCAGAATGTGCACAAACCCATTGCATCTTCTCGTGAGTGCCAGGTGTACATGTACTATCAAATCTCCCTCCCAGTGGTCTCCCCAAACTCTACTTATTGTAACCGTTGAGGCGGTACTTGTGCAGACTCTATAGACAGACTCTATAGACAGAGTCGGCAGATGAGGTGCTCTGTCCCGTATGCCCTACCCCATGATATTTTGACCATTTACAACAAACGGAATGTCCAATAAAAGTTTGACGTGTGGGCACTTTAATTGCACAGCAAGAACATGCAATATGGTGTTGGGGAATTGCAGACGTTGTTGCCCGAGGGTTCTCTTTTTGTTTCTGTCGTAGGAGGGGGGGGGGGGGGGGGGGAGGGGGGAGGGGGAGGGATATTTCTTTGACATTTGAGACCATCGACTGGCCAACTTACCCGCAGCTCTGGCTGCTACCCGAGCCTCCAGTGTTGCCTCTGTAAGACTCTGAGAAAGCCGGAGGGATTCAATCTCCTGTTCTGTCTCAAGAAGTCTCTCCTGCAACTGTGACAGAAACAATAGACACTGGATTTAGTCTTGGACAATTTGTGACAAGCTAAAAAACCAAAAAAAAACGTCTCCCAGATAGCCCTGTCCACTTTGCCCGATAGAAAGTCTGCATTTTTGCAGAGGTTTTTGAAACTTTGTGAGTCACTACTTGACTGTTGCGGACTGCTTTACATAACGGATCTTCCAGATAATGCTGACAGAGATGCAACTAGTCTATTGGTGAGACAGCTCCCTAAACCTTTCTGGGATGATTATTGAGATGACGCCTTACCTCTTTGTTGATATCTCTGGTTGAGCCAAGCTCCGACAGCAGCATTGGTACACCTTCCTCAAAGTCTGTCTTGGCACTGGTTCCCCTATCCACTACTATCCTGATGGGTGTGCTGGTAACCTGCGGGCCAGGCTGGGCTGCGTTGGCAGAAGGAGACACCTTGGATGAATCTGTTTCACACATTGAATCACTGAAATTACAAGCTGTGAAGTCGCTCAGTGTCCGACTAGCACAAGCATGGTTACCACTTTACATGCTGACTGGTGCAGCCCACACAATCACACTGCTTCGCTGCGCACACCGGAACCCAACATTATTTTATCATCTTGCTTATTGTGGTTACAGCTAGTGTGATAGCAATCTGGAAGGTACCTTACCATTTCCCTATTCTAATTTGCAAAAACGACAAAATGGTTGCAGAATAGCAGTAAGTAATCAAGTGTGTTTAACATGAGTGCAATGCCTCTTAACTCTTTCAGTGCCAAAGTCGTACATGTTCGAGGTATATTTGTTGGTTCGAAATTGCCAACCTTGTACATGTACGAGGTAATGTTCGTACTTAAAATCGCCAAACCTTGTACATGTACGAGGTAGAGTAAGCATGTTATCACAAGGGGGCGCTCTCACTCTTTCTAATAATATCATTTTCATTCAGGTACGACCTGTATTTATTTGTTTCATTTGAGTTCTTGCAAGAGGGCGCAGCACTAAAACTCGTATTTTCTGCAAAAAGTGCGGAATTCCCCTGTGTGCAGGATAGTGTTTCAGGGTGTATCACTACGTATGTGACTACTATTGACTTTCCAATGTACCAAGGATATACCAGAGAGCAACAACAACAAATTTAGTGAGTAAAACTTATTTACTTTTTTTTCACAGAATTTTGAACAATTAAAAAAAAACGCTCGAAGTTGGGCCCTTTAGGGTTAAACTTTTCAAATTTCGCAGGCACTGAAAGAGTTAAAATGCCTCTTATTTTTTTATCAGTCACAGGCAGTCAAAAATTTCTCCACTTGCCCTTCCATGCAATTGTATACAGACTTGTAAAAAAACAGCCAGATCACATTCATGTGAACACTGTGACTAGTCAAATTCCATCAACAGACAAAAGAGGTAACTGCTACAGTTGGCATATCAATTACCTCCAGTCAAAGCATGGATATATCAAATTAACAAGGGAATTCTTCAGGGAATAAATATGCTTGGCGGGTTTTAAACAAGTACGTTTGAAATTGGCAGGAGGAGGGGGGGGGGGAGGCCGGCGCCTGGGGGCCTGGACATGGATAATGGCCCGTTGAAGGCAAGGTTCATTATCCGTGTCTAGGCTCCCAGCCAGTGTTAAATGCAATTGTTTAAGACAGGCCAAGCACAAATTTATTCCCATATGCATGAATACCTTTCAGTCAAAAATTAGGAATTTCCAAAAAAAATTCAACAATTTTACTTCATGTTCTGTAAAACACCCCTTCTAGCTATGTTTATGGTATGTGCCTCGCACGAGAAGTACCAAAAATCTCCTTATATGGAGGTTGGCGCGACGCATGGAGCATACTGTGAGATGTGACACAGAACACAGCGGTGCTAAAATTTAGGACTCTATGAAATACGGACTCACTTGTAGTATTGCGCATGCCTAAGTGAAGATAATTAGGAGAGTGACTGGTTCAACCAATAAAAGGGTAAAAGGGACCAGATTTCACAGGAGTCCAAATTTCGAGTGACACCAGAAAAAAAGTGTTTAAAAGCAGTCAGTGTTTCATTACCAACCTTTCATCTCAGTTGATGCATTCTTTCCTTCAGGACTAGTGGTCAAATCAGGGATGGCCTGCCCAACATCGCTGTGTCTTCTGACCGCCGGTGGCCCGCGGGCTAGGTTGGGCTCATTGTGGGCAAACTGAGCATAGCTGGGCCACTGGCCCTGGTCTAGTGGTCCCATGCGGGGAGGACTGACCCAGGCGTTGGCCGGCACCGAGTAACCCATGCTGGGGTTGTACCAGGCACCATGAGCAGGGGGCATGGTAAAGTTGGAGTTCCAGGCTGGGCGGCTGTCAAGGTAGTAATCATCGTGAGCTGTAAAGAATGAAAAACCGTTGCTTATGATCCAGATAGGTAAATATAGATACATGTACCTTTTTAAAACCCTAACTTTATTTTGCCAGGAAACATCCTGCATCCTATAATTCTTCCTCCGCAAGGGAGACCAAAGCAAAACATTTTTGTACTTAAAGGCTTTTCATGCATTTTCTTCATTTCCAATAACAACACCACTGAAAATCCAAAGAAGAATGTTCATATTCTAACCTGTTGAAGACCAGTTTCAGTTTCAACCTTTCAATCACGAAACACAATTTTTGTCTATATAACTTGTTCTTTCCATTTGCCAGCAACCAGATTTGGGATTTTTTGAAAGGTAAGAATGTGTTAAATCTAAAAAAAAAAAAGACATTCTGGAGATGTAAAGTACACATCCCTTTAAAGTACATATCTGGTGAAGGCATGTACCGTTAACAGTTTGGCTACAATTTCCTCATCGAAGGCAATGAAGGAGAATATTACAAGGCAGGATTAAAGCTATAGTCCATCATTTGCAGCCATCCGAAAAAGTAACTGGCGTATTATTGTTGAAAAACATACTTGGTTGAAAGATAGTAAGTGGACTAAACTCCCTGTGAAATTAATCTTTCTGGCAAGCTATCATTTTGCAGTAATCAACGAAAGAAGGCCTTTCCAACGGTGCGTCTTAAGACGCACCGTAGGAAAATTTAAATTAGTAGTTCGTTTTGTTATTCGGCGCAGTGCGCGCAAGCATTGGCACGACGCACATGAGCGCGCGGTTGCTATAATTCGTCGGATCAGTGCGCGACATCGCATATAGCTGCAATTCAGAACAATTCAAAACATGATTCAGCAACTTTTGATTTGAAATTGAGATCCTAGAATGCTGTTTTTCTTGGAATATACAGCTGAAGCTGAGCTGAAACTTCATCAGGTTAGTTGTTCAGTATCCTTCATTAGATTTTGAACACTTTTGTTGCTTCAAACGAACAAAAAGCACAAATTACAAATGATGGACTATATCTTTAAATACAGTCTGACTTGGTCATAAAAAGAAGTGGGGATGACTAAACACAGCTGCCCACCACTTGTCTATTCCATGGATTCCATATTGAATAGGAAAGTAAATCTTATATAATCAGCACACTTCATACCTCTTCTTCTCCTGGGTTTCCTAGATCTTCGTTCCTGTCTTCCCCTTACATCCTCCATCTCCTCACTTCTCATGTCATCCTCTGAGGTCAGGGTCAGGTCATCCTTCGGTGCGTCCGTCTGATCAACTCCTTTACTTTCCTTGGGAGACCGCTCAGTGGCTTCTGTCTTTCTCTGGAGCTCTTTTTCCTTGGGATGCGGTTTACCACCTTGAAAAAAAAACCCCAAAGGCTTATGATCACCTTCTTTGGTTTAAAAATATGGAAATTTGCTTTTGGAGTAGCCTCTTACTGTAACCACCAACCGACACACAACACCTTGGCTACACACAGTAAACAAATAACAGTTGTCAAAGTGTTAAGCCTACTCAGTGCAACAAGTTGCTTCCAATCATATTGTGTGTGTGTGTGGGGGGGGGGGGGTTAATCATCCTTAATGGCAGTTGAGAAGAGCTGAATTGCGAAGGACGCGGCTACAATGTGGTCGAGCCAAAGGCATGTAAAGGTGCCTTAGGCAGCTGCCATACGACCCATGTCTGACCACGAAGCACAGGGAGATCGAAGTGTTGATTATTGCGATGGGAGGAAAACCGGAGAGCCCAGAAACAAAAATCACGGCACAGGAGAGAATCAACAAACAAGTCTACTCACATACGGTCCGAGCCAGAAATCGAACCCAGGCCACATTGGTGAGAGGGCTTTACGCACTAGCCACCCAAGCCACCCAAATATCGCAAGACCCAACTGCTTCAAGACTCTGAGCTTGCTAGCAGGCTCAGAATCTTACAATTACAACTGTATATTGTTTCTTACGTTTTGGACCAACTTGATTTATACAGTTTGACCAACCTTGGATCTTGCCTACATGTATTTTTAAGGGAAAGCCACATTTTTGTATTTTTTTCATGCTTTTTGGTGCCTTTAAGTATTTCCAACTGTGAAATACCTACAATGTAACACAAACTTGTCGATTCCCTTGGGCAGGTTTCTAAAGAGGGAGGATTTTACACGGAGAAATCTTGAGCAGCATTGTTACCAAGTCAATCAAGAGCCATCTAGTCTCAAGTCCTATCACAAACTTTCCAAACAGGCCAAAAGGGCCTGTGATGTCATTGCTTCTTATTCCCTCTTACTTCTGACCTGAATTGGGGTTTGACTTGTGACCGGACGTTCGATTCAGAGCGTGATTGACTTACATGCATGATCAACTTGGTATGCACTTGGGATTGACTTGTGAGTAGCATGTTATATGACTCAACTTTGCCTAGGAGCTGAGCCCTTACCCCGTAATATGCGGTCTCTCTGCTTGGCCGGGGACAGCCAGTCTTTCAGCTCTTCATTGACAGATGGACTGGAGCCTGCATACATGTCAACAAAGGTATCCTCTGTGGATCTGTCCAGCTCACGACGCTCTGCGGCCTTCCTCAGAGAACGCTCCCTTCTGATGACTTGATTTCTACAATCAAACAAAATATTACCAAATGAGGACGAAACTCTGTTCACACTGAAGAACTATCTTTCAGGATTGCCAGTTAGTTTCAGAAGTAATAAGCATAGACGTCTAACTTTATGCTGAATGTACAACAGCAATATATTCACGAGTCCAACCTATCTCTCTTTTAAAGGCCGGTTCATACTCGGCGCGAAAGCGAACGTGAATGTAAATTTGTGACATCAGAGCACGTATTCACACTGCAAATTCGCAAAAGTTGAACACATTTCAACTCCTGCGAATTTCGCAGCGAATGCTTCGTGACGAAAATTCAAATTACATTCGCAGGAAGTATGAACCAGCCTTAAGGCACTGGATATTTGGCTCCAGGGAGTCTTGGAGCCTGCACCCGATTTCATGAAACTCATCGTAACTTACAGTGCATCGCAGCGCTGCGACGCGTCGTATCCCTACTATGCATCGCAGCAATCCTGCGATCCATTTCACAAAAACAAGTTGTAATTGCGACGCGACATAGGTGTATTTATAGCACAACTCGGTAACTGTTTTATGTATTCAGTCAGCCAATAGAAAATAGTTGTCTGCTATTCAACAAAGAGTCGTTTTTAAAACGTAAAATAAAAATGGCGGATGAGTGATGCAATTTTAAAGGAAAACAAGCTCTCAGTGGACTGTAGCCTATCTACTTTGTAATTTCAACTGCAATATTCCAGGCTAATTCCTATTTATTCAATGCATTTTCTTTTTACAACTTTACACACATCAATGATAGTCTCAGTTTAAATATGTATTTTTATGGCATAAAACTGGTTAAGAAAAGGACGCTTCTTATTTTGCGATGACCTAGGCCCTAGACACGTCATAACTTGCGACGTGTTTTTGTCAAGGAACTTACGACGCGTTCAGTAAATCGCAAGTCGTAACTCGGGTTGCAACACGTTGCAGCGCTTTGTGAAATCAGGTGCTGGTTCCTTTAAGTACACATTATTTTCAAATAGGCCAAGTCATATTGGCTGTGCCAGTTTTCTTTTAATAAATGCTAGTTTGCTGGATAAATTATCGTTTGGATGTGCTTGCCAGGGCGCGCTATATACCAACTGCACGTAGACGAAAATAATTCAAAGCTGGCCTTGTGGCCCGCCGGCTAAGGGCATGCAGGCAACTGATCATGTTTGCTGTTGGTGTTGGTTTAGCTTGAGTAACTCCAGCTGACATGCTCCATATTCATTCACATGCAACGCTGGAGGCATAACCTGTTTGTTAGAAGATAGTGGATATTTTGCCGGAGGTAATGACGGCAAACTAACGATTACTAAAGGTTTGCCGGCGGCAATCCTTATCAACAGAGGGCGCTGTACTCTTTAAAATAGGGCTGAATTATAAGATGTATTAAATTCCCACTAAAAGTTGTGTAGCACGTTTGGTGTAATGGTTAAGCAAAGGCTCTAGTAAGCGGGATGATTCGCGTTCGATTCCAACCGCACCACATTTTAAAGTTTTTTTTTCTCATCCCCAAATAAATAAGAATATTCTTCTTTTATTATTTTAACATGTCTCAAACATTTTTTGCAGAGTATTACATTTTCTTTTTCAGATTTGTGGCTCTGGAGGATTTTTTTAAAAGGGAAATAAAGTCCGAAATTACAAAATGGTCTGAATCCCATCTTGTGAATACGAGGTAACAACGATAATTTTGGCATGGAGCCAGACTAAAACTTTTCACCGGAAAAAGTTTAAGTACAAAAAAACAGTAACTGCGCATGTTCAGTGCATATCCGGCAAACTAACGTTTACTAAAGGTTTGCCGTCTCCGGCAAAATATACACTGCCTTGTTAGAATGTGGTAGCAAGAGACCCTAAAAAATTGGCCTCTCAAAAATTGTTCATTTTCACCTCTAATAATATCCCACCCCAGAGTTCATTTACATACCTCATACATTCAGCAGTCATTTACGAAGCCTAATGATCGACTTGAAACAGACCACACAAAAAAAATGTGAAAAATCTTGACGATTTCGGTGGCTTGTCCTTAAAATAATGCCAGTTCCAACGGCTGTCGTCCATTTTATTTTGCTAATTATGTAAATGTATGCATCACGTGATGACATCGAAAAAAATCTGCGCGCGCGATGTATGTGGGTACCACACCGCTTTCAGGCGCCGCAAGTGAGTTCAATTTTCGTCTGGTGCGTTGTCGTGGAGAGCATTCTCGTTGTCTTGCTTAAATTAAGCAAGACAACCAGAATGCTCTCCACGACAACGCACCAGACGAAAATTGAACTCACTTGCGGCGCCTGAAAGCGGTGTGGTACCCACATACATCGCGCACGCAGATTTTTTTCATTTCAATGTCATCACGTGATGCATACATTTACATAATTAGCAAAATAAAATGGACGACAGCCGTTGGAACTGGCGTTTTTTTACGGACAAGCCACCGAAATCGTCAAGATTTTTCACTTTTTTTTGTGTGGTCAGCACCGTCTGTTTCAAGTCGATCATCAGGCTTCGTAAATGACTGCTGAATGTATGAGGTATGTAAATGAACTCTGGCATGTCTGGGGTGGGATATTAGAGGTGAAAATGAACAATTTTTGAGAGGCCATTTTTTTAGGCCCTAAAAAAAAAATTAGGGTCTCTTGCTGCCACATTCTAACAAACAGGTTATGCCTCCAGCGTAGCCCCATAAATGTGGCCTATTTACTGGACTGCCTCCGTAAACATAGGCCACACATCCACATGTACAAAAATCGTGTCGACGGAGCCAAATTTTGATTTTCACATTTAGGCTTAGTTTGTAGGTTTTTTTTGCTTTAGAAGCATACTCACCCTCTTTACAGGCTAATCAGAAAGTGCTGCCTTTTTCAGATGTCTAATTTTTGTGAAATTTCATGTTGAAATTTTGATACGCAAACGTGTAAAAATGAATCTGGAAATTTCACGAAAAATATACATCTGAAAAAGGCAGCACTTTCTGATTAGCCTATAAAGAGGGTGAGTATGCTTCTAAAGCAAAAAACCCTACAAACTAAGCCTAAATGTGAAAATCAAAATTTGGCTCCGTCGACACGATTTTTGTACATGTGGATGTGTGGCCTATGTTTACGGAGGCAGTCCAGTAAATAGGCCACATTAATGGGGCTACCTCCAGCGTTACATGTGAATGAAAATGGAGCATGTCAGCTGGAGTTACTCAAGCTAGTGTTGGTTCACTTTTCACGGGCCTTTAAACCGCATACTTTTCTGATAACGCCTGTCGCAAGCTCCCAATCTTGTCTTTTGTCTGGCTCACAGCATGGTGCATGTCTTCCATCCGCATTATATCCTCATCACCTCCTCCGTACGGATCATAATTCCTTGCAAGTGTCCGCGAAGGACTGCTGCCCAGAAACCGACGCGCACTCTCCGCCATCTTGCATACTTCAACGGTGACTGGATGATCAATCGATACATGACTGGATATATCGAAACTGAGAGTCGAAGAAATAAGAGTCAACTACTTTTTGCACCTTCAAAACTCAGCAATCATTATTAGATACGTTTATTTTAACAAAGTAGTGTTTTTTTAGAAACAGTTATTTTCCATGAAATTAACCCCATCAGGAATGCTTTATGTGTTGTTTTGTTTTTGTTATGTTTTACTGTTTCATTTGTCTCACCTGTTCGATATCGAAATTATTGGTATCGACAAATACAAAATTCGATACCGAGGCGGTTTACTAAACACAGAGAGTGTGTCCTTGAACGTATGCAGTTTGAGGAGATCGAAACAACAATGCCCTGGACATAGACGTTTTTCGAGCAACGTTCTTGCGTTTCAAAAGTTGGGTTGTTACGACTGATGGTACTAAGGTCACTGATGCATTTTTTCTTCCCCTTTTAATCTTAGTGTGTATAGATGTTTTGGAGTATAAAATAAAACTGGAGTATGAAAAAAAAACTGAAACAAAACTTGACTTTTTCAACTTTTTTTCCCTGCTGGACATCTCGGACTGGGGAACGAACGAACCGTATTAACAAATAACATGTTTATCCAGTCCCCCACAGAAAATATTTTTTTGTAAAAAAAAACTGTTTGTATTAAAATATACAAACAATTAGCATAACGGTTCATGTCTTATTTGAATCGTCCCAATTATTATAGTTCTTGATTACACGCATGACCGTACATCACTACCAACCATAAGTGCAACGAAAGAAGTTTGTTTTTGTTTTCTTTGGGGAGGAGTTTTTTTTATCAAGTTATATGCGCATCCACTGTATGGAGTTCAGAGAATTATTTTGTTTTAATTGGTTTGTATGTTCTTCCATTAATTTTGTTTTTACTGCCATTAATTTAGAAGTTTTAAAGTTTGGGGTATTAAATATGTTTATATTTAATCACTATAGAATCATATAGAATCACTGGCCATTGCAAGTACTCAGTTCGCAGCAGGAAGAAAGTAAGTGTGGATGAAACGTCTTCGGATTATTCAGCCATGAACTCAACATCCAGGAAGGGAATAACTAACCTTTTAATTTCCCCCCTCCGTGTCATTTTGTTGACAAATAATCCTCATGGCTAACCCTGGCTCTTGGCGTTCCTTCCCTGCCTAATTATCACTTCATCTTAGTTTTACCCCCTATTTATCTAACTAAACACTTCATGCATTGCTAGTATTCTCCCTTGATTCTCACCCACCACTGCACTCGTTTGTTCCTTGCCCTGCTCCATCCCCACTCTTCATTCCCTAAGGATGCACCCCTGCAGTATTAAAAGTCCCATAGACACCAGTGCTAAATGCCCAAACTTCAAAATCAAGTTTTAAAAATACTCAGAACTCTCACAGGTATTAAGCTGCATAGAAATTAATGATGATCAAAGAGAGAAATTCTCACCCACAGAAGACGACCCCTATTTTTCCCAAAGCGGAAAAGTAGTCATCTTGAAAAAACGATCCCTCCACATGGCAAAATAGCGCCTTTCGAGCCCAATTGCATCCAAAATGTTCATAATTGGAATCTCCAAGTCCGGGCCAGAGGTTCATTGTCATATCGCTTCAACCCCCGATGTATGGCTCTCAGACCTCTCTAATAATATAGAATATTTTGAGGGTATAACTTTTATTCATGAGCTCGGCGGATGGGTTTAGGCCCGCCTAGTTCAAGTGATCTGCACCTCTGATCACTCCCTCGGTACTTCCACTCCAACCCCTGCACGTACTAGTCCCCTACAATTTTTTATATTTTATGTGTTCTATAACTGTTCTTGAGTGATAGTATTAGCGCTGTATTTAGTTAATGTGTTGGTGGTTGTTAACTGTCTTTAAACTATATTCATCTAGTGTTTCATTTTAAAAGATGCGTTTCCCGTACTTTCTTTGAGAATCGACTCGAAAAATAGAAGAAAAAGAATTAATGGCAATTCCTATAGCAAAATAAAGTTATTCACTTCGAGACATCTAACAAAACAATGTACCAAAGTTGAGCAATTGAATTACTTCTTCACAAAAAAATCAAATCATTAGCTGTCAGACAAGTAATTCGGCTCTCGCGGGTCGGGTTCATTTGTGCTAGAAATATAATTAAATTGTTTTCTTTTTCGGAATAAAGTAGTTTTTCCTGTAAAAAAAATAAAATACAAATGGAACATTCGTTTAATGGAGATTTGTTTTGAAGAGCGCGACGGGTATTGAACTTTAAGGTTAGTGTCCAGGGTTCGTGAACGTCATTGTTTTTAACACACAGGATGCAGAATTTCATGATCAGTTTAATCATGATGAATAAATACATTAATTGAATGGAATTGAATTGAATGACACTTTCATTTGTCTTTCATTCGCGAAGAGTGCATGTCTCCGCAGTCTTGCACATTTGTCAATGAAGTACGACTTCTGAACTGTGTGTATCAAGCCTCGAATGGTCTGAAGTCTGCACAGGAGACTATACCTCCTGCAAGCGGATGTATTCACAACTTTGCGTCCTCCTCGTACAGAGCACAGTTGTTTGCCCAAGCTATAACAAGTGTCCCAACCTAAGTCGGGACCGTCCCAACTAAAGTGTTCCAGTTGGGCCTGCCCAGCTAGCTACATACGGTAAAGTTGTCACCGCTGGTGGCGCGCTTCCGGACTAGTGTTGTGCATTCGGGTCGGGTTGACCACTGAGGCCAAACCGACCCGAAACATTATAGATATAAACCGAATCCGAACCGAAACCGATCTGAACTCCCTAAAACCGACCGACCCAACCCGACCGAAAAAACTCAAGGAGAACCGACCCGAAACCGACCCGAAACCGAACCGACCCGAAAACCCCCCGAATATCTGGCTTGGGCAACTGTCCGCTTGTTATGGCCTGAACTTATCCGTGTCCGTCGCCTGAAAGTCTCTCTCAGTAACTACTGAATCTTACCCAGTGGCGTCGCCAAGGGGGGGCCAGGGGGGCACGTGCCCCCCCTGGAAAACCTAGTGCCCCCCCCCCCCCCCGAGTGCCCCCCCATCTGAGATTTGGGTTGGTAAAAAAATATATATATATTTTGTTATATTCAACTCCCATCATCTGAGTTGGTTTTTCATCTTACTATAATTCCAGGAATCTCTGTCTGTCTGTCTGTCCGCCGATTATCTCCAGAACCGGGCACCGTATGAAGTTGAGAATCGGCGGGTGTATTTCTCGGGGCCACAGAATGTGCAGTGCCAAGTTTGAAGTTGTTTGGAACAGCGGTTCTCGGTTCTCGAAAAAGCTGCAAAAAAGCAGTATTTTCGGAGGCAAACGTGGCAGCTTAGAACATAACACCACGCACTGCCGTTCTTTTCAATTGTTTACGTCATGTATAGGCTAAAGCGCGCGCGCTCAATATGACGCAAACAATGCACGGACACGCGCACGTGCAGTGGTGTAGGCCGACACATTGTCCAGTACGGGTGAATAGCACTGCATACCATGTTTTCGTATGTACACGGGCACATTATTTTTGCAGTCGACTGAGCGACCATTGTAGGTGGTCGAACTTCAAACTTGGCACAAACTTTGACCTAAGTGTGCGTTCAACCTGTGAAAACAACACCATTGAATCGCGTGCGTTGTTTGCACGAGCAGTTCTCCAAAACTCTGCAAGTATGCAACCTATACCAGCGGCAAAGCAATTTGCGCTTCCCGAACATGCACATTTTAGACGGGCACTGCACTAGTAAGGACAAAGAAGCACAGTAATTCGTATTTTCTTCAAATGAGCTGCAAATGTGGCACCATTTTGCATCTAGCCCATCCTCCGTATGCGAAAATTTTCCAAAGGGGAGGGGGGCACCCCCTCCCCTTAGACCCCTCCCCCAGGATGGCGATCCGTATCCACTTAAGTGCCCCCCCCATCAAATGCTGGTGCCCCCCCTGTGCCCCCCCAGACTGAAAAGTCTGGTGACGCCACTGATCTTACCGTACGGCAAAACGTGCTGGTAGGCCTAGATGTTAAAGACCAGGCGTGATAGACCACAAACCATTTTGGTCGTGCCGAGCACAGTGACTCTTCAATAAATATTGTACCGTGTGAATTTCAGAACTGTTTCGTTTTTCTCTCTCGCCTATTTCGGTTTTTCCAAAATGGCTTAACCAACCGACCCGACGTGACTCTCGACGGCGAAAATCGCAAGCGCAAATCCGAAACCGACTCGACCCAACTGAAATGATGGCCAAACTCGGACCCGACCCGGCGACCCGACCCGAAGCTCGAATAGGAAAATTAGCCTGTAAAAGTCGGAGTTAAAAAAAATTTTTTTTTGGTACATTGATTTCTTACGGGAAAAGGCCTTTGTATATGTTACCTGCATCTCAATTTATGGAAATTTAAAAATCGCATGACGTGAAAGAGAAATATCGTGCCAAATTTAAATTGACTTCTCACTTCCGAAAATCTAAAATAAACGTGGACTAGTGGAACTCGGAGCACTTGTACAAAGACGAAAATTTATGAAATAATTTTGTGGTGGTCATTGGGTAAAACTGAAACTAAAAATCCTTTCTTTTGGGCATGGGACACACATCTTTTTAAAATAAACTTGAAGGACTACTTCTCATTTACAAACAAATCTAAAATGACCGATGATAAGAACTGTATTCAAGCAAGCCCGACTAAATCTAGTATCCAAACAAACGTGATCGGACAAGGAGACGTGAAATGTGCCTGAAACGTGCCACCACGCGCGCGTGAGAACAGAGGAGCTTTATCAGTGTCTCAACTATAGTTGGGCCGGCCCAACTGCAACACTATAGCTGGGACCGTCCCAACTTAAGTTGGGTTGATGGTATAGCTCGGGCCAGGAGCGCAACACGAACACTTACCGTCGGTGTGGAAAGGGGTGTTGCACTTGTGCAAAGGGGTGTTGCACTTGTGCAGGTGTAGCATGAATTTAGGTTTTATGAAATACGGACTCATTGGTGGTATTGCGCATGCTCATGCATAGATAATTAGGAGAGGGACCGGTCACGTGAGAAGGTTTAACCAATAAAAGGGAAAAAGAGTCCGATTTTCATACGAGTCCCATTTTCATATGACACCGGCCGGCCGGCCTTGGTGTGTGTGACATCTGACATGTGGAGGCCAGTGGTCTGGGGGTAGACATTGCATTTTGCGCGCAATATTCAACATAATTTAACAAGGAGCCGGTCACGCATTTTATCACCTTTGTTGGTAGGTAGATCGCAAGTATTTGCACGTGTCCAAGCTAGGCATGCTTGGCTTTCGGCATGTTCGGGCATAACGTTAGTTGGTTGACGGGTAGGCCTATGGTCCGAGTAACTACTAGTACTAACTAGGAGTAGGACTCTACGAATCGCCTTTTTTTAACATTTGGACATGGTCGGGCGATAGTTAAAAAAGGCGATTCGTAGAGTCCTAGTTACTCGGACTAGTTGACGGGCGGGATCGGAGGGAGGGCTAGGGAGGGAGGCAGTCATTTGGCAGTCATGGCCAAACTGATGGCAGTGGCATATGACTGAGTGGGGCTCAGTGGGCATGGTGGCGAAACTCTGGAAGCACGGACGAACCATGGAGCTATGATCAAAAATAATAATGAGAGTTTATTTAGGGAACATATATAATTTGTATTGTTTTAAAATCAACAATTGAAATTTCTGTTTAGACTAGTGACTGTTCACTGTCATATACATGATATAGGGGTGTACATCAATGATCAAAACCGGGTACCCGAGTACCCGACCGTTGATGTCAGGAACTGGTTCCAGATTTTTGGATCAGGTACCCGTAACCAACTTTACAAATTAGGATAATATTAACTTCTCAGACAATGAAAAAGAAAGGTTTTGAATGTCATGTGGGGAATTTTCAAAATTAAAACCAGGCTACATGGGAAAACCAAACATTTTCATGTTTATGATGCTCGTGAAAGTTGCGGTTAAGTGCTGTATTGATGCACCGATCGATGTGGTACTATTATTGTGCGGATACGACCTTTAATCGTGAACAATCTGAACAACAACTTTCAAGATTTGAATTTTGGGGTTGTGTTTCTTTAACGGTATGTACCCCAGCCCGGGTACCAATGTTTTTTTAAATCAGATACCCGGTTTCCCTACTACCGATAAAAGCACACTACATGTCATCATGGTCCTCCATGATGTCATTAACATGTTGATTAAGGTTCAGCTTCTGATTATCTTTTATTTCTTCCCAAAGTTAGCACTGTCGGCAGTCATTTTACTACCATGTCCGAAGCAGTCACTGTGGGAGACAGGTTGAAGGAGGGAGGGCGCCAGATCCTTGCAGGAGGATCAGCAGGTAAAATGGATAACTTCACCAATCCATTCGATTCAGTGCAACATCTTTATGATCACATGAAAGCAATGACTAGTGCTCTGAGACTGAGTAAATGTAGCTATAAACTTAAGTGTCAGGGTGCATTCCATAGTGCATGGAGCTATAGGCCTACTGTTTGTAATTTTTTGTGTGGTGCATATCCATACTTTGAGTATCACCCGTTATCCACTGAGCCAAGTCCTGTAAAACGTCTGATATGTCTATAGACATGCAGATATGTGCAAGCCGCGCGCCAGCCAATCGGAGTCGACTTTACAAAATCTTGACGTCATTTCATTCCCAAATCAGGGCTAAATGGTTTGATTGGTCAATTCGAATGCAGTGTTTTGTAATACAACAATAGCCGGGTGCATTATCGTGTAACAGATACAGAGCGCATGACACAGGTACTTTTTATCCATGGTCTATGACGCGCGCAACAGGTGAATGACCGAATACCCTATATAGAAAGCGCCTGCTGATTGGTCAAAATCTAGGAGATCAAGAGGCGGGGTCTTGCCTAATTAATCAGTGAATCTGCTCATAGACTAATCCATACTGGGACCTGTGCGAAAAAAAAAATGCAAAACAAAGTCAGACCAAATTTACTCACTCTTTTCATGTTTAGCTGACTAAACTCTCTAAGATTTTCATGAGGCAAAAGACAAGGTCCTCAGTATTTCACCAGCCAAGTTAGGCCTCAATTCAATTTTTAAAGGAGATGATCCTTCAACATTTTGCACCTGAGAGTGAAGCCAAGTGATTTAAATTTGAAGCCCAAGACTTGACTGGTTTTGTGGTAAATGTCCAACTTTTTGAAAAGATTGACCCTTAGCTAAGATAGTCTGGTGGCATGACCTGATGACTATGGAGAGAAAGTGTAGAAATGGAGACGAGGTGCCAGATGTTTCTTTTGACACAGTTGATTGATGCAGTAGCAATGGGGTGTTGGACTGGTTGTTTCATGTGCTGGTCTGTTATCTTGCATTGCATGTTTTCACTTTCTGAATTTTTGGGACTCTCATACACAGTATTGAGAGTGCCAAATTTTCGGACTAGTTCATAAAACCATATCCAATATGAAATCTTCTTTGGTTGTTATGTTGCATTGGTCGCAAGTGAAATACATTCCAGAATAGTAATGACCATATTCTTTTTTTCTGACTATTTTTAATCTCAGGTCTGGTTGAGGTCAGCTTGATGCATCCCCTAGATGTCATTAAAACACGGTAATGAGATGTAAAGTTGTGACTCGTTTCATTTCCAAGTATTCTTGGAATCAAAAAGTACCTTTGGCCTGTTGTTCCAACCTAAAGCACTGTTGCTTTGGTCATTTGTCAAGTTGTTTTTATTCCTCTTTTGTCAGATTTCAGATCCAGGGTGGGCCTCAAGGAGTGGTGTATGGTACCTCGATGTTTGATGTGGTCCGCAGAATGTACCGCACAGAAGGGTATGTTACACTATAAAACGTTTGGCCCTCTCGCCCCTTCCCCTCCTTGCCACCCCCTTCTCCCCCCTCCTTGCCTTCCAGCTCAGACAGTGTACTTTGTCCATCTCACCACTGGAACTAATTTGGCGGTATGGCCCTTGGACGACTGCCCGGGTCGGTCTCTGCATATATTGGTGAACGGTTAACCTCTTCGGCAGGAAACGCAGATCCATTGTGGAGGAAGTCTAGCACCAGGCCAGCAGCACACTACCAAAAGAACACCCTCACACGCTTTCACACCACCCACTGGGCTAACAGACGGGGGGCCCATTGGGGAAGTATTGGAAACGTGACACAACTTTGCGCCTACCCTTAGTTTTAATGGTTTCTTCACCAATCAAGTTTCTCGCCTACATCGGTGCCTCACCTACGTGATCTTATGCTTAATCGCTTCTCAGATGTAATTTCAGAGATCACTCAATTATCGGGGATTAGAAGCGGTACAGGGATCATTTACCAGTTTGTACTCACACAGCGTACGAGGCTCCCTCGCCTGTGACTTGCTGTCAAGGTGATTGTTTAATTGTAGGAGATTAATTACTGCTAGAGCAGACTTCACAGGGACCACACTCTGGTTACTGGCCGCAGCAGAAAGAGAGCAACGCTATTGCGCGAGGCGCTTTATACCCTGGCGCCCAACAACAACATGCTACTGGCATGTACACAACGGCTATGTACTAGCCTGGGGTAGCATATAGCCCAGCAACCAACACTCGAATAAGCACTATTCGATACTCACTGGTTGTGCATTGCATTACACTATTCAGAGGAGATTAATTTCATTGGGTTCAGTTTACCATTTGGCCTTGCAAAGCTTCAAATCACATTTGTTCTCCTTTTTACTTCGAAACCGTTTCAATTTATAGTTGTTTATGAATGTCTGTGTTTCTGACCGCAGGGCCTTATCGGTTTACAAGGGCATCCTGCCCCCGATCCTGGCAGAAACACCGAAGCGGGCCGTCAAGTTCTTCACATTTGAACAGTACAAGAAGATATTTCTATTTGGGGCTCCAGCCCCCACGCCACTGGTAGGTTAGTAACCTCAGAAGGTAAACCATTATAATTAGCAGTTCTTCGTGATGCCATAATCTGGAACTGGTTCCTGACATCAACGGTCGCATACTTGGGTGCCCTGAGTTCCGATTCACACCCATACACTGTACAACCTGCATTGCGAGCCCAATAGACCTATATCATGCTTCCACCATTTTAGTCATGTTCCCTGTATCCAATAACAGTACTGAATTATAATGTTTTTGTGTAAAAAGGAACCAGACTATTTTTCCCTCCAGCCTTGCTTTGGTTACAATGATTTGAATGGGAATGAAATCAATTGGCTGCAACATGATAATGGTCTATTAGCCAATTCCACAATGCAATTACAACCATCCAAGCATTTGCTAGAAAGAAGCCTCTGACTATTCGCCTTCATGGTTGACTGCCTGCATAGAGTATCAGTTAACCATCCATCTGTAAACTACACAAGCACAAAGTACAGATGGATTGAGAAACCACTGAACTAAAACCATTATTAGTCACTGGAAATAATCCAGCTTAAAGGTAGGGTATGTCATTTGTCAATTGTCATTTGTGCATTTTTTTCATTTGAAGCAACAAAAGTGCTCAAACTCTGACTAGAAGGGTGCTTAACAACTAACCTGATGAACTTTTAGCTCTGTGAATGCTGAATATTTGGAGAAAACAATATTCTAGGATCTCGATTTCAATTCAAAAGTTGCCGAGTCGTGTTTTGAATTGCGCCCAAAATCAGCATCCGGGACACTTTCTCATTCAGCCGATTGCAGCTGGGCGATGTCACGCACTAAATCGACAAATCATAGCAACCGTGGACGTGTGTGCGTCGTGTTAACACTTGCGCGCACCCATTCACAGCTTCGCCGATTTAAAAACGAACTACTAATGGAAATTTCCAAAAGTTTCACAGGGAGTTTTAAGTGCCATTATTATCTTTAAACTAAGTATGCTTTTCAACAATAATTTCGTCAGTTACTTTTTGGATAGCTGCAAATGATATACTCTACCTTTAAAGGACGTGTGTCCTCGTCCTTGTTTCACAGCGTATGCATTTATAATGTTGGAACAACAGTTCACACAGTTAACACTGATGACTAGATGTCGCGTTCATTTTTTTTGTACATGTAACCTTCCTATACTTGCCATGATGCTTTTTGGGTGATCGGGCACCACCCGATCACCATTTCAAAATTGTCTAAATTAATCTTCATTCTTCCTTTCCATCCATGTGTCTTTTTTTGTTTTTCGAACAATAATTCTCACGACTTTTCTTCTAAATGGTTAATGGTATAAACCTAAAACATTGAACATATATCAACCCTGATCCAAAGATGTGCATATTACTCTGAATTCATGATGTAAAAGGCTGCACTGGAAAGGCTGAATTTTGTGATTTTTTCTCCGTTCGCATCTACAAATATTCACAACTTTAGGCAATGTCCAATGCAATAGTTGCCTTACCCAATCACCCAGCGTTTGTAAGTCAACAAATGTGATGTGATCAAGCTAAATGAGTCGTTTGTCGACACTGGTCATTTTTTTTTTTTTTTTACAGATTTGAAAAGAGCACAATCTCAGCATTACTGCTGTGCAAACGGCATGCTGATACCATCTTTAGTTAAAAAATTATGGAAGTCAAAACACCAAGAGATGTGATGAAGTGATGTGATGAAGTGGCCCTATTTTGGCCTGAATCTCCAAATGAAAGTTTCAGACAAACGACTCATTTAGCTTGATCACATCACAAATGCCCTACCTCTAGTTACTTCTTGATAATATTTGGATGATTCCAACATATTTGGGAGCCAAATTGCAATTCCATTCAGAATCGACTCTACATGTACTGTGATAAAAAAGCAGCAGTATAATCTGAATGCGAGGTTATTCAGGGGTATGTCTGTCTGTTTAAAGGTATAGTCCATCATTTGTTATTTGTGCATTATGCTCGTTGAAGCAACAAAAGTGCTCAAGATCTAAAGAAGGGTGCTGAACAACTAACCTGATGAAGTTTCAGCTCAGCTTTAGCTGTATATTTTGAGAAAAACAACATTCTAGGACCTCAATTTCCAATCAAAAGTTGCTGAATCATGTTTTGAATTGGGCCTGAATTCAACGTCCGAAACACGTTCTCACTGAGCCGATTGCAGCTATGTGATGTCGCGCACTGATCCGACGAATTATAGCAACTGCGTGTGCCTCGTGTCAATGCTTGCACATGCTTCGCCGAATAACAAAACGAACTTAATTTCCTACGGTGCTTCTTAAGAAGCATCGTTGGAAAGGCCTTCTTTTGTTGATTTCTTCAAAATGACAGCTTGCCAGAAAGAATAATTTCGCAGGGAGTTTAGTCCCTTTACTATCTTTCAACCAAGTATTTTTCAACAATAATTACGCCAGTTACTTTTTGGATAGCTGCAAATGATGGACTCTGGCTTTAATAATACTTTGTGTCTTTCACTGCCTTGATTCCATTCTTTGGGGAACTGGAATTGTTGCCTCTCAGAATTAAATCCTCCAAAAAAAGTGGAATTGTGATACAGATATGAAATCGATAACAGGTTGACTGAGTAAGCATGTTCTTGTTTTGTTTTAAAAGAACTTAAAAAAGAAATGTTTGTGTTTCAACTTTGCATTTGCAGACCTTCACTATAGCAGGTCTATGCTCTGGCCTCACAGAGGGCTTCATCATCACCCCATTTGAGGTAGTCAAGGTGCGGTTACAAGCAGAGAGGCTCCAATTTTCTCAGGTACAAGTTAGTCTCAATATGTGTTTTCTGTTTTTTTTGGGTCATCCTTTGTTCATCCTCCACTGTGCAGAAGACTAACGACACATTCTTTGCACTTACCTTGTAAAGAACATCAAATCCCATTTTGTAAAGTGATAGTGGCTGGGCTGTGCTTGTTTCAATTCTGCAAAATCTTTGGAAATCTCCTGGTCTATTTTTGAATTTGAACAATAAGTGAATGTAGGGATAGGCCACAAAATCCACCAGGGTGACCGGCCAGTTATCACATGAGAGCTGCAAGGTCATATCTGGAATTGGCCCTAAGAGCAGTGCCATAACTAAGGTAACGTTGAGTATGTAAACACCGGCAATCGTGGACCTGGGACAAACGGGTTAGGGCACAAACAATACGTCCACGATTGACCGAAATTCGTGTACAAAACCAATGAGAGCTGTTGCTAAAAAGTTAGTAGTACAACAAAGGAATGAGGATTAGGGACAATGGGGGGTCCACGGTGGCCGGTGTTTACAAAGATCATTTGATGAGCTGTAGGGGTAAGTCCCCCAAAGCTGGGCACTTGTGCCCCCCCCCCCCCCCCCCCCCCCCCCCCCCCCCCCCCCCCCCCCCCCCCCCCCCCCCCCGTCTTGTGCCCCCCACCCCCCAGAAAGGAAGGCAATCCTCTGCAGAAAATGATGCCCCCGGTCAGTGCGGCAACCCTGCAAATGTGGCCTCAGTTAGGTGACAGCCTTAGAAACAACTCAGTTCACAACCTTAAACTTCCAAGACTGGCTGATTTTGTTGCAGCAAACCAGTGCATTCTCATTAGCCAGGAGAATAATCAGAGAACAGGGCATTGGACGTGACGGCATGTTCAGAGGACTGACAGCAACTCTAGGCAGGCACGGTATCTTCAACATGGTTTACTTCAGTTTCTACCACAACATCAAACAGTACTTCCCAGAAGCTTCGGTAAGACCCTCTTTATCAAGTTGAAACATTATATCCTTCTGAATTTGTGTTCATCTAAAATTCCTTACTACCCAACTGATGGTGAAATTAAAACCTATCCACGCTTGCACAAAACAAACAAGTGGAAAAAAAAATTATTGAATGAAGTACATGAAAAGTTGAAAGGTAGAGTGGACCAATTTGCAGCTATCCAAAACGTAACCAACAAAACACTGCTAAAAAGCTTACTTTTTAGAAATGGAGGTTTGTAATTGGGCGAATCTGTGAATGCGTGCAAGCGTTGACACAAAGCACATGTGCACGCGATTGCTAATCGTCGGTTCATTGCGTGGCATCGCGTAGCTGCAATCATCTGAATGAGAACATGGTCCGGATGCTGATTTCTGGCGCAATTCAAAATATGACTCGGAAATATGACATCCTATAATACTTTTTTTTCTCGGAATGTACAACATTCACAGAGCTAAAACTCCACCAGGTTAGTTGTTCAGCACCCTTCTTGAGATTTTGAGCACTTTTGTTGCCACAAAAACAAAAAATGCACAATTTACAGATGGCCCACTCCTTGCCGTCGGGTTTTCACGCCTCACTGCACTGGCATCACTGCACAGTAGCCGCTGCGCAGTAGTGGCAGTAGCGGCACACAGACGGCATACAACGGCATAACCACGGCATACCGTAGCACGGCTTTCGCCTCAGCCGATGAGGAGGGGTTAAAGATCAAACGTTGCAGTTGTTTGGAACAACTGCATCTTCTAATCAATGGAAAGTATCACATATGATTCACCTGCTTGAAGCCACAATCTTTTTGGGTTGACCTATAATTATAGGTTGCTAACTAATACTATTTAGATCTGCAAGACTATGGAATTCCATTCTAACAGGCTGCTACCCACTCACAATAATTGAACTGGACGAAATGATCTACAATCCTGGCCAAATCTCGCTGGGCCCCCAACCCCCCGGCCCCCGTTTAATGTTGTCTCTTATTGCGCGGTGTGTGCTCCATCAGCTGGAGAGAACAACATTGACCAGAGGAGCGGGGGAGCGGGGGAGTAAGTGACTGTGGCAGGCTCAGGAAGTGTCCCAACCATTTTGGCTGGGATTGTTAGCATAGTCAGTTTTTAGGAATCACTCAGGCCTTTTTTTTTTTTAAAAATGAAGTTGCCCTTTGTGGCAGGGGTGCTTGAAATCTGGTTGCCCGAATTTCATTTTCAGTTGCCCAATAAAGAACTTTTAATATTGCCCCAAACTGAAGGCCATATCCTAATAATGTACATTTTTACCTGAAGTGGCTCAGTGCTTTCAAAATTGGCTGCCCGACGTCCTGGGACAACCAAAATATTTTGTACTCGGCTGCTGCGCTATTACCATTTTGCAAGCGTGCTTTGCCGGCAGTGGCTGACCGTGGCTGCGTGTACGGTACCCGCGCTCTACACCGCGCCGATACATGGTGTACAGTGGTCCGGTCATAATATTATTGGAAACACATGTACACACAGGATTGCATTTGCTGCCTACACACAATACGTACGCGAAATGTCACTGCATGATGTAGCCGGACCATATATACGTACAGATTGAGATTGACCGCTGTTCTGTTTTGGCTGGTACCCGTTATTGGTTTATGCGTAGATTACCAACTTCAAATGGCGATAGCGCAACAGCTGAGTCAAAATGTCGATATTATCATGATTTTGTTCGACGCTGTGCACATGTATGGGATTCTGGAACTTTCGAAAATCCCATGGACTAAAATAAAGTGTAAAAATGTGTGAGTATTGGTGAAAAAAAGTGGCTGCCCATCGGGCTGACAACCTGGAACTTTTGGTTGTCCGACAAAATATTTTGGTTGTCCCGGGATGTCGGGCAGCTGATTTCGTGAGCCCTGGTCACATGCCAAATGTCAACATTTTCCACAACTTAGAATTCACTTGCAGCATAAAATATTGTAAACTGCCAAAAAAAGTGACAGATTTTTGATCTTAAGTTCGCCTTCTGACCTCAATCTCAACACACCTCCCCTAAATAAGCTACACCAAAAAGTTACACAATCGTAAATATCTTTCTGCAGACACCCAAGTTGGAGTTTTCACGCAAGTTCCTGATCGGTCTCATTGCCGGAACGTTAGCCTCCGCACTCAACATTCCTTTTGATGTGGCCAAGAGTCGTATACAAGGGCCCCAGCCAGTGCCAGGACAGATCAAGTACAAGACGTGCTTCCAGACGATACGAATGGTGTATGTTGAAGAAGGGTAAGTAACCTAGTGGGGTTGGTGAACTGGTAGTGGACTGGAAGTAAGGGGAGGGGGCCAAAAAAGTTAGAACTTATTTATTGTTAGGACCTGATTTTCAAACAGTCTTGGAAATTGTATTGGAAAGCTTCTTACTTCTTGGAAGAAGTTATATATTTTTTTATTTATTGAAAAATGCTTTTTTGAAGTTTCACCTTGAAAAATAGATTTGTAATTTGCAACTGCTATCTTACTAGCAATATAATAGTTATTCACTTTTGAATAAAATGTTTAAAAAAAAACAATTACCAATTTTTAGTAATTGAATTATTTTTTCACAAAATATGAATTATTGGCTGCCAGACAATAGTTTGGCTTTCGCAGGGTGGGTTTTCTGAAGCCCTTTTTTTTCCCAGGGTTGCAGACGCCCAAAATCGGAACAAAGTAGTTTTTTTTGTTAAAACTTATAAAAGTTGTCAGGAAAAAAGATATCTACTTTTTGAAGAACATGGGGTATGCATTAAAAACTTGAAACTTTATCTCAAACATAAAAACATGATATTTTGGAACATCACCCCCTCTCTCCACAATGCATTTTCACAATCAACCAATGTACAATGGCCATGTATCCTCACCTGGATTCATTGAATAGGCATCATAGCGCCCTCAGTAGTTGCTAAAATTAACCCTATTACTGTGTGTAATGCAGTCATGTTCATTTTGTCATTTTCGGTGCTGTACACACAAGGGGCTTCAGGGGGTAAAATTAGACACGTACAAACTTTGGACAAAAGTTGTACCAGCATATTAAGTTTTGTTCACCGTTATCAGCTTTTTCGTACCTTATGTCAAAATTGTTCACGTACCTGGAATACAGTTTTAATGTAAGTGTCAGAAAATACATGTAAAACAAACTCTCAATGAAAGGCACAAGTAATAATTAGAAAATTCTATTTAAAATGCAGAGAATTTACATGTATTTACATTTAACAAAAAGGTAAAAATTGTGTCAAAAAAAGCAAAAATACCCAGTTAACAAAACTTGACTATAAGCACATATACTTTGGTTAAAAAAAAATAGAGAAAAATAGAGAAAATATCAGGATTTGGACAGTAATTTCACCATAAGGCTTTTGCTTGAATTTAAAGCGAAATTATACATGGCCTGTTGCATCCTCTACTGTTGTAAAAAGCCATGGACCTGTGTGTCTTTGGCATACCCCATCCAGCACTCCTAATGGCACCACACTTGTCCAAACAAAGGACAACAGGTGCAGTCAAATATCATACTTTCGGTGCATTCAAAGTTGTGAATACATTTTGTGCTTTGAATGTGACAGCTAAGCTTAAAGGTACATGGGAACATTTGCTTTTTCTGCACTCTTTTCGTTTAAAGCAACAAAATTGCTCAAAATCTTAAGAAGAGTGCATAAGGCCCCCCAAAAAAGTCTCCGTTTTCTGGTATGGAGCTTGCCCCAAAAGTGGTGTGGTGACGCGGCTTTTTTTTTTTTACCTGATTTTTTTTGCTTCAAATGTCGGCTGATGATTGCAAATTGTGCTCGACTAAACTTAGTACAAATATATGGGAGTCCAGAGAGGCCACATAAAGCTTATTCTCGATCATAACCCCATCCCAAAACACGTTAAAACTGTGCAGCAGCAGGATTCCAGTCAAACCAGTGAGTTTGGCGGTTTTGAGACATCATCTTTCATTAAAAAAAAAATGTTTTCATTTTGCCGACGCTCATGGCTACGGCGACGCGCGCGCATACCAGAAACCGGAGACTTTTTTTTTTGGGCCTAAAGTACTAACTTGTTGAAATTTAAGCTCAGTGGATGCCATACATTAAAAAAAAAAAAACCAGAAAAAGTATGCATAATTTTTGGGGTCTCTAACTGGATTCCTTTGCTCACGTCAAAAACTTTGCCTGCTGGCACAAGTTCTTAAACCACCGCCAATGATTGTTTTTTTCTTCTGAGTGATGCCATTTCATGTGGAATACATTTAGAGGGTATTTGGTGCCAGTCCTAGCTTCACTTTGAGCAAGGATTTTGTCGTTAAATCCATAGGTACACGTTTCCAGGAAATTACAAATGTTCCTTCGTGCCTTTAACCAGTTCAAGTCGAATATACATGCAAAGGTTTTGCTGGTATTTGGAACAGATGACGGATAAACACGCAATAAGAGAGGCCGGAAATATCTGTCAGCGACCTGCTCGCAGCCTAAACCCGTGGGTCAGGTCACTGTCAAAATAATACCAGCGTGATGAACTGGTTAACATTTATTCTGGTGTTTCATTTTACCTGAGCAATATTTGTGTCTTATTTCGCATTTGTTTTGTTTTTCAGATATTTGGCCTTGTACAAGGGGCTTCTACCCAAGATCATGAGGCTAGGCCCAGGGGGTGCTATCATGCTACTGGTCTATGAGTACTCCTATGCCTGGCTACAACAACACACATGATCCATACTGCTGCAATCGTGCCAAGTTGTATCCAATGTAGGGGTGTAATTAATTGTTGTCCAGTGCAATGGTCTATCAGAAAATGATTCAGTGTTAGATATTAATGTGTGCTGGATAAATTATGCATCCTAAGGCATGTGGTCAAGATGACAATATGCTAACATTTGTGTGTAGTACTGGATTTTGAGAAATGCTGAATATATACTCTAGTTCCAGTGAAACATATTTAACAATTGTTGAACGCTATGATGTGGGATATATGACGTTTTGAACACCCTCGCGGCATTGCTCCCCTCGGGTGTTCAAAACGTCATATCCCACATCACAGCGTTTGAAATGTTTTGATGTAAAAATCCGAAACAAACAGCAGTAAACACAACAATCATGACAATCAAACACCAACTCAATCAAACACCAAAATGGTGAAAATAGCGTGGGTACCAACGATACAAGCGTTTCATGCACACCATACGTACCGTACGTACAAAGTCATAGCACACTCCCTGTGGGATATCATGTACGCGATATCCCACCGGGAGTGTGCCAAAACTTTTTATAAACTTAACACGTGATCGTTCTAGGCCAATGAAAATACAGTATTCAAGACAGAGGTATAACAATATTACTTATCCCACAAGCTCGAGTGGAACACAGAATATTGTACTGCATCTGTGTCCAACATGGCGCGAGGCCGAAGACCAAGTGGTATGTGGGACACAGACTCACTACATGGAATAAAAAATTATCTTCAAGCAAACTTGACGCACAGTAAAGTTGGGACAAGCAAGCTGTACACAATTTTTCAGCGGTCATCCACGCCTGCAGCAGGAACGGCGCACGCATCTTGGAATAGCGCGATACGCAGAGTGCAGTATGGACCATGGCATATGGGATAGTGCAGCACGGTTTGTTGCCATGGACCGACCAATCAGAATCAAGGATTCAAGTTTGCTCGAAGATACATTTCATAATAATCCACATGTTTTCAGTGATAACATCATTCATTCAAACACTTTGAACAAAAAAAAACAATGACATTTCTTTGTTTGGACAACACTTCTGAAATTCCTTCATTTTTGCCCATTCACCGATGGATCTGAATTCTATGAGCTACTGAATTCTAATTCTGTTAACTATTTCTATAATATTTCATCCTAAACATAGAGATTCAAACGTTTATGAAGCTTGCAATCACATTTGACACTAGAATGCAATGACAGGTCACAATGCACTGTATACTGAAACGTCACTGTCAGTCCTCAAATTTGTAATCATGTCAGCAAATCTTTCTGCAGATATTAGGATGCTTCGTTGGGATTTTTAAGAGAAAAAAGTTGAATGATTCCTTGATTTTGATTTTATCACATGACACATATCCGGCCATCATTAAAATGTATCTGCCAAATCAAACCGATCAGGCTTATCAAACACACACAAATAAACCAGCTTGAAAAGTTCAACTTCATAAATTGGTTTGGTTTTAACTCCAAAACTCCAGATCAAATATAACATTTTTTTGGGGGGTGAATTTTGAAGTTGGCCGAATAATTGTGAGTCGTCATGTCAGCTGTACTTGTAATTAACATCTCGTTTTTTATATACACGTATTTTATGTACTCAAATGAAGTTTATTGATAAAATATATAAATATGGTGTATATACTGAAATCATGTATGGAGATGTTTTTATTGGCACCAAAGAGTCTTTTTACAAAAATGTGTGGACCTTTCCTACGCATGAGTACTTCAAAGATACAGAATATATACCTTCCTAAAGCTTAAGTTGTAACTTGTAACAGGCACCCACATGCAGCGTGTGTCAATAAAAATGTGGCAGTCAATCCATAACTACTAAAAATACTAGCAATCCCGTTTTGCAAAACATATCTACAGAGTCTGCATGTGTAGTGAATACTCTACACAATGGTCTTTATCCCATCTCATTTGGACACCCCAGTCCAGAGATTCAGCTAATGCAATGAAAGGACTTGAATTCCAAGTTTGTCCACTTTTCAGATTATCTGGTATACCGTATCTAATGAAAGGCATTCACATGACACATACCAAGAAGGTGTAAGAATGCCTTTCATTAGATACCAACTTAATCTGAAAAGTGGCCCAGACAGATTTTGACAGTCTTTACAATTTTGCTGTAACTTTTAAACAAAAGATCCAAATCACGCAGAACAAAAATCATGTCAACGGGAAAAACACTCTATCATCTCATGGTAATTTGTTTTACACCCAAAAAAACTACGGAGCTTTTAAAGGGACATAGATGAAAAAAAAAATTGAAAACATATTCGTTAGAAAGAAAAAAATCTGCGTTCGAACGAAAAAAATCTGCGTTCGAACGAAAAAAATCTGCGTTCGAACGAAAAAAATCTGCGTTCGAACGAAAAAAATCTGCGTTCGAACGAAAAAAATCTGCGTTCGAACGAAAAAAATCTGCGTTCGAACGAAAAAAAATCTGCGTTCGAACGAAAAAAAATCTGCGTTCGAACGAAAAAAATCTGCGTTCGAACGAAAAAAATCTGCGTTCGAACGAAAAAAATCTGCGTTCGAACGAAAAAAATCTGCGTTCGAACGAAAAAAAATCTGCGTTCGAACGAAAAAAAATCTGCGTTCGAACGAAAAAAAATCTGCGTTCGAACGAAAAAAATCTGCGTTCGAACGAAAAAAATCTGCGTTCGAACGAAAAAGCTGTTTGCTGTTTGCTGTAAGCTGTTTGCCCTCCCTGTGCTGCCCCACCACTTATGTGGGTGATTTTTGTGGGTCAAAACATTCTTTGCCCTGAAAACTGTTTTTGGGCCACCAAAAAACATGTCGGGCTAGCCATGGCTATCAGAATAGCCCGACATGTTTGTCGATTGCTATGAGTATGAGTAGGAATCAGCTAATTAGTGAATCCCGTATCTGAAAGTGAGGAAGCAGAAAGTACATGTACATGTACAAGTGTTAGACTAGTAAAATAGGCTTATTGAAAGCCAGAAATGATCAAACAATATATACATGTCAGTCGCTTCTAAAGTTTGGAACTATTACAAGGATTAGGAATGAAAATTTATACTGTAAAGGATTTGTGGATAGACAAATTTCTGAAAATCACAATGACGACCAGTTATTTTTTTTACCTGAAAAATTTGAAAGATAATTATATAGCCTTTTTTAATTATTTTTTTAAAACTTGCCTCACTTTATAAAAAGAAACCAAAAAGGCAAATTACTTTTAAAAATGTCTCATAAGTGTGTTGCCTCAGCATACCTAATGGGTGGGACTGATGGGGTGGGGGGGGGGGGGTTGTGTTGTAGCTAGTATTGTAACAGGATAGGAACTCTTAAAAAAAGAAGGACAATTAGCTAGATCTTCATTGCAATGGTTAAACTTCATGACCAACTAACAGCAAGCCCTAGTAAGACCGTTTGAAAGCTCATAGACTGCTTTAAGACCAGTTATTGAAATTCCTGTACTTGGGCCACGGACCTACATTGGGCACATATGTCATGCATGTTGGACCTGAAAAAACATGACCAAATCACCCACATAAGTGGTGGGGCAGCACAGGGAGGGCAAACAGCTTACAGTAAACAGCAAACAGCTTTTTCGTTCGAACGCAGATTTTTTTCGTTCGAACGCAGATTTTTTTCGTTCGAACGCAGATTTTTTTTCGTTCGAACGCAGATTTTTTTCGTTCGAACGCAGATTTTTTTCGTTCGAACGCAGATTTTTTTCGTTCGAACGCAGATTTTTTTCGTTCGAACGCAGATTTTTTTCGTTCGAACGCAGATTTTTTTCGTTCGAACGCAGATTTTTTTTCGTTCGAACGCAGATTTTTTTTCGTTCGAACGCAGTTTTCTTTCATTCTTACGATGATTTTTTCAAATTTTTTTTTTCACCTATGTCCCTTTAAAAGCTCCGTAAAAAACAAACATTTAGTTTCCTCAGAAAAAAAATGTTGTTTGACTGGTACATTTTTTTTTGAGACACGCAGCTGAAGATGTATATCCCTCTATGCAAAGTCGTAGGCCATATGTCCCAATTTCTTGGCTTCACTAGCAGTACCATGTTCTTTATGTTCAGATGAGTAGCTTTTGACTGTATTTAAAATTCCTCTTCAGGTGATAAATAACAACAGCTTCTAGATCATGTTCAAATGTTTATACTTGTAAAATTTGATTGCTGCAAAGAAGTGGAACAGTTTGCCCTTTTCCATTCAAAATGCTAATTCTCTCAAATAATTCAGGAAAATGATCAAATCCCATCTGTTCCACCAGTCAATTCATTTGTCTGTACTTGTGTTTATCGATTAATTGAATTATCTTTTTTACTTTACTTGTTGATTATTTGTAGGCGCTGTGATATTGGGATTGAAGATTATTTAGTGTTTTTTTTTGCAGGACTGCGTGATGGAGAATATTAGTGGAGGTGGTAAATTTGTTTATGGGAACACATTTCAGATGATCAACTGAGGATTTTATTTGCAGCTTACCTTGAATTCACATTTTTTAAATTAAATTTTAAATTAATATATCCTAAATTTTCGATGTGTTTTTAATCCGTCGTTATTGATGGAATGAATTATCATTTAGGGATTGATATGCATAAGGCCAAAAAAAAAAGTCTCCGGTTTCTGGTATGCGCGCGCGTCGCCATGCGCGTCGGCAAAATGAACAAGTTTTTTTTTTTTTCAATGAAAGATGATGTCTCAAAACCGCCAAACTCACTGGTTTGACTGGAATCCTGCTGCTGCACAATTTTAACGTGTTTTTAGATTGGGTTATGGTCGAGAATAAGCTTTATGTGGCCTCTCTGGACTCCTATATATTTGCACTAAGTTTAGTCAGGCACCATTTGCAGTCATCAGCCGACATTTGAAGCAAAACAATCAGGTAAAAAAAAAAAGCCGCGTCGCCGCATCACTTTTTGGGCAAGCTCCATACCAGAAACCGGAGACCTTTTTTTGGCCTAAAGCGTGGAGGTCCGTATAATTATCATGGCACCGATTGTCCATGTTGTGTTCAACATGTTAAGATGCCCTCTAGTTTTGCTTTCAGTGGCCGTGATGGCAGAGCCGTAGTAGACGTGTGATAGTGTTTTTTGGGTGTCCAAAGCTGGACACAGAATGGAAGACACATGAATGATTCACACATCTTGTTGTCTTATATGGCCGGTTTGCATTTAATACTGGACACAAAATGGCTTCCAAACATTAAAGTCCTTGTTCCAAAGAAATCTGTCGGCACATAATGAAAACCAGTTTGTAACCTGTTAATAAAGACGTTTTTCCCTTTCAATCGATGGGTTTCAAAACCTGGTCAGGGAAGTGGCACTTGGCTTTTATACGTTCAGTGGCAAATAGAGGCCATTTTGTGTCCTCAACACCTAACACTATGTTAGTTACGTGTTTTGCAAGCGGCCATTATGTATCCTGTCAAAACAGTGTAACCACCCGCAGTTCAACAACGGGGTAATTGAATCCGTTTCATTGCGTATTCATTGTTTAAATTATTGCCACCACCGATATAAATAAGAGTGTATCAATCAAATCTTTAAAAAGATTAAATCAAAAGATCGGATATTTTTAACAATACACAATTCGTTCCATTCAATTTATTTTGTACGAATGTTTGTTCTTACTGCATAATGCACTACATAATCTGGACGAGCAGTAACGTTATGGAAAATGTGTTTTAGCCTACAAAATAGTGTTTTAGTCGTATTTTGGTTGATTATTATATATTTATGGTAATGAAACCAAGGATTCAACGAAATACCCCTGGCAATGTAGAACGCAAGCCCGACGAAACCTATAGAGAGAAGACAATGGGAAGAAACTAGGTAGGAGGAAAACCTCAGAAGAATATTCTGGGGAAAACCCACGGAATCGGGTAGTGACTGAAGCCCAATCCACACGTACGTGGACCAGGACAGGAATCGAACCTAGGCCATAGAGGTGGAAGGCGAGGAAAGAACCACAACGTCAACCGGACCACCCGACTCCCCGTGGCAGCTATTATCCAGTTCCCGCACCGTGAAGCCTTGCGTGGCGAACGAGTGGCATTTCGGGCATCATTGATGATCTAGAAATGGTCATAGTCAATTTAGATTAAAAGGATGGTTACCCTTGTCGAAGCATAGTGATGCATTCAATCCCTCCCCGAAAATTCACCTCTGGCTGCTTCCAAACCTAACAAATTAAAGAGGGTGTCCCACTTTTACTAAACTTTTCAATGCATATTCGCGACGTGGATTCGAACAAGGTATCTTTGTATCCGTAGCTCATCTCGATATCCACAAGGATAGCTCGACGACGACCGTCCTTTGCTTTAATGCTTTAATGTAACTGGTTGACTAAATAACAACAATGCTCTTGACATCATTGTTTTGTTTCATGAAAAAAACATACTGGCCCACTGAATCGAAACTACTGCATTATTCATGACTTGGCCCCACCGTCCCAGGAAAAGAAATTACGCGCCCGGGTCACGGGATCCGAGCGAACGCATTTTTGTTTGCCGCCACCTATCGCTGAGACTTATCAATGGGGAATTTTTGCTCGTACCCATCGTCCAAACAGGCAGGGCGCGGCGCTGGGAAGGGCTGATTTCTCCAGGATGCATGACGTAATTTCGTCGAGCTCTCATTGGATGGAATTTGTTTGAAACAACAACACACGTGCATTGATTAAGATAGCAAACTACTCACAATGCTCTGCAACACCTCTTCCTTCACAATACGTTGTGAAAGAGTTTAGCCCTTCCCATCGCCCTGTTTGGGCGATGGGAACGAGCGAATGTGAATTAAGAACCTAACCTATCAGTCCGCAGCACAAACAATTATCTGCATATTCTATTAAATTGACTCTAGTTGAATTATAGAAAACTCTTTAGCTGATCATCACAATGACATCTAAAATCGTAAGTGAATCAACAACCTATTGCCCCAGTCTTACATCAATTACATTGGTTACCAGTGAAAACCAGAATCGTTTTCAAACTTATAGTTTTCACCTATGCATCGATGGATTGGCCGCGGATTATCTCAAGGAATTACTTACTGAATACCCGTCCCTCTGGGAATCTTCGCTCCAGCTCACAACATCATCTAACTCCATGTACAGTTCATACCAAGCTTATTGCCAACGGACATTTCATTAAGGTGCACCGGAAGAATGGAATAAATTACCTCACCAAATAAAGGTCAGCCCATCTTTGGAATATTTCAAATCACAACATAAGACACACTTGTTTAATACTTTCAGAAGCGCATAGGGAATTGTTTGGTGTATATTGCGCTATAAGAAACGTTTGTTTTCAGACTAACGTGTGCACGTTATGTCTGGGCTAAAAGGCCAGTATCCAAAATTAGGTCATCAGCCTGGGTGTTTGGTCAGTATCAAATCAGGGCATAAATGATTATAGTGCGCATGCGCAAGGTATACCGCCCCTTGAGTGGTAACGAGCATTTTGATAGCCATTTTGAAAAAAAGGGTGATAACATCTAAATAGCTGCCACCGCTGCAATGCTATCACATATTTTATAATTCTGGAGGTGTATACCTTGCCAAAAATCGCTATGACGATTATTCCCCTCATTTGGTACCGGCGGCCAAAATTTTGGACCGAGGCTGATGGCCTAAATAGTGTGCTTATGGGCAGCATCCTTTTTTGGTCCGTAGTGTTGCAAATAAAACTTGGCACATCATTCCGTATTTTGCTTCATTCTTCCGACTCTGGAAATCTCATCCAAAACATCTCAATCCTCGTCATCAACCACGCGCTGTAAACGGAGAACCACCAAATCGTGACTGTGATGATGAGGTGCACGGAAGCAAGTCAACACCCACAGATCCCCCTAGAAAACCAGACGGCTTGGCGAATTAACAAGAGGGATTAATTTTCAACGTGCCTCTCTCGTAAATCAAATCAGTCTCCAGCCATTCACGGTCAAACGACTTTAATTCTGTCAGTCTACCGTCAATCTGCCAATCTGGGGGTCCATGGAGTTCCTTCTAATGGAAGCAAGGTGTCAGAAGACGCGATAGTGTGGGTCTGTTGGTTGGATGTGTTCCATGCCACGTGCAAATACCAAACAAGGCCAGAGTAAGAGGGAAAGTTGGTGAAAGAAGCACTCGCCAAATCCCACACAATTAGCGGGGGGAGATTTGTTCATTTGCCCTTCAACATTCTTTCATATAAACTGGCATAATTATACTAAAAATGTCTTCTCCTCCTGCTTTTATTTTCGAGTTTTATCCCGAAAATAGTTTCTATTTCCAATTTTTCCTAGCAAAAAGAAAAACGTATTTTCTGTTGAACGAGACATCGAACGAAATAATTTTATCTGCCCATTACGTGTTAAGTTACGGAATATTAGGACGTCGCCTTTAATGTACAAATTTCGAATTATTTGCGGTCCAGCAATAATTCAAGCTAATCTGTTTGTGCTTCAGAAGTACAAAAACAACCAAAACTTAAGGCCTTATTCAGAGAGTTTCAGAGTCCAAAATAGGGCTTATTCTCATTAAAGTTGCGTTCAATTTTCACCCCGAATCCTGTTCTAAATTGCTATTTTTTTATATACAGCATTACAAAAGTTATTCACTTTTGAATGAGACATCGACCAACAAAAATTGGCTCATGATTATAGTTATGGAATTACTTCTTTACAATTTGGATTTATTGGCTACCAGACAATAATTCCGTTCTCGCGGGGTAGGCTGGTTCCTGCCCTACAATCAGTATCGATAACGTACGGACCGGTTGCCAGTCTGCTCGCAAAGCGGATCTGTTTGTGCCAAAAACAAAAAGCCCTTTTCTCAGAGGGTTTGAACACGTCAACAAAAAGGGGCGAAATGAACTTTCTTTGGTTGGAATAAAAAAAAAATACACGTTGAACATCATGTTATTAATAGAAAAAAAATTCGAATTTGTTTAAGAGCACAGGGAACGTAACTTTAAATTAAAATACAACATGCCCGAAACTGAATTTGTTAGAGCAACTTTAGACAAAGTGCAGCATTATCCGTTAGATCCGTTGGGTAAAATGGAACTTCTCTTGTTTTTAGTCATGTTGAGATTCAACTGCATGTCGAATTTTACTGTCTGCTTTCAAATCCACAAAATTAAAGGGCATAACATTTCGATCCTATACAGGACCTTTTTTCAAGGGTCCTGCTATAAGGAAAGGTCCTTCTAAGAATCTAAAGGTTAGGGCCTCTTATTTTGTTGATCTATTTTTTCAGGTCATTCCATCGATAAGCAGTTTGCAGCTGTTTTATTCATTTTCATGTCTGTATCAAGTGAGCTGATAAAAGGGATGAGGTATTGAATTCCCTTCCAGCACTAATTGGGAGAGGTTACATTTTTGCAAAATCATCAAGTTTATTGGGTGAACAACATATCTCCAATCTCAGTAATTTCATATCACAAGCCATTTTGGAAAGTCTTGAACGAAAGAACGTTTTGAATTAGGTCAAAAAGAAGATTTTTCATTCACTAGCTCTTTCATCAGCGATTAGGTTAAAAACATTTACAAAATATTCTTTTTTTCAACCTCCAGCCCATCATCACTTTGTCCATCTTTCATCCGTGTTGGAATAGTCTTCGTGCGGACTGCTAGATGGCGACGTCTTCATCATTTTAATGTCGCCCGCCACTTTTTTTCTCCCACCGGAAAGTCACGTCTGACTAGCGTCTCTGTCAATGAGACCCCGGCCGAGGGATGCGTCAACGGGCCCCACTGCTGCTTGGCATGGCACGCGGTGGTCCCGAACAAGTGCATGAGATCCGGATTATGAAATTGGAAGTCAGTTCGGAAAGCAGGCTGGCTTGGTTGTAATCAAGCTCATCAAAAATCTGGAAACTAAATGTTGTGCAAACGGAACGCACAGTAATTGATTCAACATGTTTATGTGATAACATGCATCAAATTGTAGTTGCACCCACATTCAGAACAAGTGCAATCATTGTGAGTTTACCATGCGAGTTAACATGACGAATGAAGAGTCTTTTCGCACGCTTGACTTGTTGACATTTACGTCATCACGTCTTTCAAAATGTTACCAATGATAAGATGAAGCAATTCAAGGCCTGTGTGTGTTTCGAGGGGAGGAAGTGAGGGGGGAAATGTTTGCGAAGTCAGAGACATACCCTGGAAGTGAACATCAATTTGATTTGTATGTGGTCAATGAAGGGAATGGCCATTATGCTTAAGCACCGAGAATGCGGAATCGAAATTTATAACCTTACCACAACTTTCTGATTCCCTGAGCTACCGAAATTAAAGTCTGACTCCAGTTGGAATGTGGGGGTCGTCGACCGCTCGGTTCTTACCCCAACCCCTGCTGTTGAATATTTATATGACAAAGCCAGCAACTTATACGATTATGCACTGGTATATGCATGCACATAGAACGGCAAAGGGAAGGATGCATATAAGAATAAGTGCTAACTATCTACTTAAAGATCACAAAACCGCCCGGGTGAGAACGGCACGTCTAGCAACAGTCACTCATGGTTGTTTCCCTATTGAATAAAAAAAATCGAGCATTTCAAATCAACGATGTCGGACAAGCTGCGTCCTCAATTTGACAGACGTTAGACGATCAGTCAGGCATTGATATGACTCAACCCAGCCTTCCGATGCAGGCAGGGTGGACCGGGCACTAGGCCCCCTCTTCGCCCGTCCCCCGCGGGCTGTTTTCCGCACTGATATCCATAAAATGAGAACAACCGTTTCTGTTGTAATTTAGGTCTGAATAAAGCAAAATGTGGCACAAATGGAATGTTTGTGTCAGGCAAATGATGGGGTTTCATGCGGCATTCAGCCTCACTGCGGCTGGATCAGCCACGGCAATACGAGATTTCGGTGAAACGTGTATCAAAGGAACACATGTAATGATAACAATTTGGCCTATAAATTTCCAAGTCAAATACCGGAATCTCCCTCCCCCCAAAAAAATTTCGGGACGAAATGCATTTTGGTCATTTCATATTTAAATACTTTTTTAAGCTGTAGCTTTTCTTTACGTACATTTTCCCGTCGAATTCATAGCACAATTGAAATAGCAGTGTAAGTTGGTATAAGTTATTAGAAACAACGTGCTTAAAACTAGGCCAGCAACGCATCAGGAAGCGGTTACAAAAGTTTCTCTGTGGCACATTGTTAATGCTGTTATATATGTTAATTTCCCCCCTCTTTGTACAAAAGAAAATCGAAATTTGTGCCGACGATTCAGTTATAGCCGACCTGATATAATAGAGCTCCTCTCAAGGCAAAAAAAGCTTGAGATTGCTATATTGTTGCGAGGGTGCGCTGGTCGGTGGTTCAAACCCCCATGACCTAAGAAAGGAGATAAAGAAAATATTGCCAAATGACGTGCAATCTTGCCAAATATCAACATTTTCCTGGCACCTCCCTCGGAACATTCTTGCTAAGCATGCAGTTAGGACACCCCTCGTCATATTTGGACACAATTTTATGAGGTTGTTCGTATCTAGACGATTGAATCTATAACTGATTCCGCGGGTATCAAAAAAGGCTTTCTATCATACGGCTTCTAACTATTCACCGAGGGTATCAGCATTTCTCGAAAAAATACGGCAGTCATAGGCCTAATACATTTAACATAGTGACTGCTCCCAGTCGCCAAATAATCTTGGTCTCGAAATCAAGAAAACTGTCCCATGTGAGTCATTTCAAGGCACGTTGGTACATTTGCAATTACCCGGAAACGTACCTACCGATTTAACGAGAAACACGTTACTGAAGTCAAAGTGACGATAGGACTGGTACCAAATAACCCTGTGAAATTGCTCCGCCTGAATGATATCATTCGGAAGAAAATAATTATTGAAGGTGGTTTAAAAAAACATGTTCGCGGGCACATTTTTATGTTACGTGCATTAGCAAAGGAATCCAGTTACGAGACCCCAAAACTGTTTTCTGTTTTCGCAAAATGTACAGCATGCACTGGGCTCAATTTTCGACAAATTTAATAGTTGCTATGCACCCTTTTTAAAATTTTGAGCAATTTTGCTGCTTCAAACGAAGGACAAAAAAAACATTAACAGCAAATTAGAATACATTTATAAGGATAAAAATTAAAGCTCCTGCTTGTTGCTTGTACATGAATTGCAAATTTGCATCTGCGCAAGCCGTTGATGGCAGTGCAGAGACATCGGACACTGAGGATCTTTTCTTTTCCAATTCTCGCCATGAAGGGAGCACTGTTGTTTGGGTAATTATTATATACATGTATAATATTCTTATTATTTTACAAGCTTAAAGACGGTCATTGGCAATCTCGATGTACACATTTAATCTGAAGTACGGTACTGTTTCCATTTTTTTCTGTGCTCTGTTCTAGCGTACAATTCAAACGAAAGTTTGAGGGCACACAGTGGGCCCTATTTTACAACTATAATTAGCACGCACATGGTCATTTCGATCGGTGAATTCAAATGTCATTTCAGATCCCCAATTTGAAGCTTTTAATAAACAGCCGGCCGTTATTCACTGGCGAAATATATAGGTCAGCTGTTGACGATCCCATCGAGTTTGCATGGACCGAATCAATATCGAGAGCTTGCTTATTTGGGTTGGGAGCGGGGAACTCGAATGTGGCGTGCGGGTGACTAGTGCGCGTTTCCCCCACTAAACTTGATCTGAATTCGTGCGGTATTCCGGGTAAAGTGCTCGGTCTGTTGGCTTCTGCCGTAGCGGGTTAAGTGCCTGGCTACTTTACAACACTTAGCCGCATTTCTACCGCCTCGCTTCACTCGAATAAATGTATCGAGAGCGACCGACACTTGTTTCACACGCGCATAAACAATTGTTACACATGCTATCCGCGTCTTGCGCCTTGTCCATTTTAAATTTGCGCTGAACAGTCGTCATCTTGCCGGTGCCATTAAAAGCCAATCCCATGCATTCGGCCAGATATTGAGGCTGACTGCAATCCTTCGAATACGGTCGCTCATGTAGGCCTAAACTTGAGCTGAATTGCCAAGATTAACACAGTTGCAAAGAAAAAACAAATTAAGAAAACTTTAAGATGAAAAAGACGCCCCATTAGGGTAAATTAGTTCTGAATAAAGGTGTCTGAAATTAGTCGCCTGTTTTGTGTACTTTTGTGAACAGATACACACTTCCCTTTCACACTAAGCAGCCTCTTTATCATCATCATTCGGCTGCAATGCAGGCGACCAAGCTTTTCCACTCATCTCTGTTGTGGGCCATGTTGGAGATGTTTTCAGGTGTAATGCCTTGAATTGGTGGGATATTATAAGGTAGTCCACACATTGCTGACCTCTGCGTCGCTTCCTATGTGATGGAAGGTATAGAGCATGCATAGGTATGGCGTGCATTCTTGACATATAATCCAAATTAGAGATATCTCTATTAGGGATAGAGATATCTCTAATTCGGACGTAAATATATACCATTTAATCCCTGTAGTAGAGATATCTCTACTATTAGTAAAAATATCTCTATTAGCAATAGAGATATCTCTATTAATAATAGAGATATCTCTATTTCCTCGATTAATGGCGATATCTGTATTATTAATAGAGATATCTCTATTTTCGGATTAAATGTCAAGGATGCACGCCATATATAGCTTACGACTTTATCACAAACATGACCCCGATAATTATTGCTCAATGTGAACAAAATGCATAAGTTAGCTGTAGAACCGTGGATTGTTGTGCAGAATTATATCCAGAGAACACATCAAGTTCAACGAACAAGACTGCGGGGGTAATGTCAAATGAAGAAGCAACGCGGTTATTTCTCCTTCTAATATAATTAATTCGCGTGCGGTGCTTTGAAAAGGCTCAGGTCGACGGAAACGATAGGGCAGTCGGAAATTGTCAGTTGGAGTCGACTATGCACGACCTTTGAATGTAGGAGCAATAGAAACTGATGTCACTGAGGCCTATTCAGTTGTGAGCTATTACCTCATACGGTGTTTGAAGGACATGATGTGTGAGCGCCCTGATTTGCGACCTAGTACTGTTCGCGCGCGTTTGGGAGCGGAGTATGCATTACATTTATTGAGATGCCTGGTGGCAGCATTTTAGGCCTACTATTAAATTGTTTGTATCATGCACAGACTTCTTTTATTAGATGTCTATGGTATCATGTTAAGCTCATGCGCGCATGTTCAAAATGACCCAAGCAATAGATGTTTGCTGCCAGCAAGCGTTTTCAAAAGTCTCTCATTCTCGTCTGGATATATGTACTATGAACCTTAACTGTCCTTGTTTCTGTCCTTTTCACCGTTGAGGGAGTACGTGCAAGGAATACATAGCATCCATGAATGTGCCAAAACTCATCCGATGGAAAATGGAAACGAATCCAGCAGCCTCCAGCATGCGTAAGTGGAACACTTCTAACCTCCTGCCTGGCCTGAGCCATAGAGTTGCTTAATAACAATTGATGTAACGCGAAGCTTCAATATTTGTATTTTGTCATTATATTATACAAGGGCGGATCCGGGGGGGGGGCCAAAGGGGGCCATGGCCCCCCCCCCCCCAAAACGAAACCAATTTTTTTTTTTTTTATGTGACATCGCAATAAAGGCAGGCAATGAGTACACAACTATCTTTTCCTCAAAAAAACATTGGTTAAAGTGGTCAGAAATTGCCTCAGATCGCACCACAGAGCATCTAGAATCCAAATTTTTTTCGGGGCCCTTAAGCGGGCCCCGAACCCCACGCCGTATTTTTTGACCCACTTTTTTGGGGGACCAAATTTTTTTTGGCCCCTCCCAAAATTGTGTTCTGGATCCGCCCTTGATATTATAACTTATGCCTTGAACTCATAAAAGGTTTGATGAAAGCTGACCTACTGCCTCTTGACTTGCTACAAAAACTTCTCAACTTTGAGGGAATAAGCTGGAAAAGACCTACTGATTTGATATAATGCACAAAGGTTATGGAAACCAGTTCATTCTTCACGCGTCCTGAAACGTCCTGGGTCACTGTTTAACCTCGATTCCATGCGTAGACGTCGGGATGATATGTTGCTATGTATTCTCATTCGATCTTCAATTACAGGAAGTGGATTTGGATCACACTAATGTACATCATGTATTAGGTGTTTGAACGTTCATTGTGAATTATTTATGTCCAATCTTATTAAAAAGGGAATTTCCAATTTCTATTTTGCTCATCACATTATTATATTATGTGCAATGGTGTATGTTGGATGTTGTGATTACGTCACGGTGCATAGGCGTAGCCAGCAAGGGGGGGGGGGGTTAAGGGGGTATTTTCCTCCCAATATTTTGTAAAGACTGCCCTTTTCCATTCAAATGCCATTTTTTTCACCAGTGCTTAACCCCCCCCCCCCACCCAATAATTTGTAAAGAGTGCCTTTTTTAAGAAGTGCCCTTTTTTTCTTAACAAGTGCCCTTTATAAAAAGAAGTGGTGCCCTTTTTTTGTGCCATCGGCCGTTCCGGGTGCCTTGTCCAAACCGTGTCTACATTTCACCACGGATGTGCAAGTGCCCTTTTCAAGAAATTGTTACCCCCACCCCAATAAAAATGACCGTTCTACGTCGCTGCAGTGGCATTTTGAAAAAATCATTTGTTTTCCGATCCGATGAATCTGTGTTCCGAGGACCTTCTTTAGTCTTACTCCGTGCATATACATAGAGAACACATTCAAAAACAAACATTGACTCGCAGCATTGTAAAGGTATCTGACTATTCCGCACCTAATTATTATAATGAACAAATTGATCCAATGGGGCCAAAGAGTAGCTATAGACCCTATGCTTATCAGCCATTTTAGAGGCCACCCGTATACCTTTGTTTGGCTGGGATCAACAGAAGTGAACTTTTGTGCATTCATTGTTACTGAATGATAATAAAAAAGATGCCTTCTAAGGTGGCCACTTATACGCATAAGGTCGATTGTGGTAGCGTACCGCCCGATGTAATGGGGACGAGGTAGATGAGACTGCGCAATAGCCATAGCCTTGTTGTCATTTTGTGATTGGACAATAACGACTTTGTGTTCAATGGATGTACGTAATCATGTACATTACGTACGGGCGTGTACATGCTTATACAAGACCAGATCTTGCATGATTTTTTTGTGACGTACGCGCAGGAACAACTTTATCATTTCACAAAACCCATACGTGTGAAGATCTTGACAGTTCGATGTAAAATGGAAATGGCATGATCTTATCCAAACACATCGCAATGATTCGTTGGACAATTGTGCATAAAGCAGTTGGGAATGGAAGAATAACTTCTTTCTTTTAGATTTTTTTTATACATCTAAATTTATTAATTTTATATAGGCCTATACACATACATACTTTCTTTAGAACAAAAACCCCTTATTTTATGCATCTAAATTTATTAATTTATACATATACACGTTTGCGTATAAAATTTGATCCCTGGTTTCTTTTTAAGTATTGTTTTAATTTTAAACTAAATCAACCCCTTTCTTTACTTCATTCATTCATTCATTCATTCATATTTATTTTGCCAATATAAAAACAATACATGAAACGCACGTCGTACGCGCGTACGTTGGAGTTATTAAACTGCGAACAACCGAACGTCGTTAATCGTCCAATCACAAAATGGCAACAAGGCTACGGCTATTGCGCAGTTAGATGAGGGGTGAAATTTCTCTTTTGTTAGGTTAGTTGAAAGGTGCTCAATTCGCCCTTTGTGACACCGCGAATACCTGACGCCACGGAATTAATTTGCGTTCGTGTTAATATCGTGATACACCATCATGGGCTGGTCTTGGGGAAAAATCTTGTTTACATAGAATAAGTTGAAATAGTAACAATCGGCAGCCGTAATATTTTTACGCTTTTTTCCATGGCGTAATTTTAAACAACGATTTGAAAAAGTAAGTTTTCCAAAACTAATTTTACATTTATCCTGGGGGAAAAGTAACAGTTATTGACGTCAGATGTGATTATGTATCATGTTTCCATTGATAATTCAATGGAAGCAGGGTTTGTACTCGACACATATAATGTCAACATGTAGTTCACGCCAATGGTCTCCCTTTCTAGGGCCCCATGTTCATGTATTTGGGCGGCGTTACCTTCACAGATAATGTTAAACCATGCCCTTTAATTATTCCCGCATCCGGCAGTATTGTTCGGTTATTGCTGTCTTATTTCCAATTGAGTGAAGACTAAAAGGAACTTCATCATTCAATCCAATTTACATCTGAGTGTTTTCCCTCCAAAGTAACTCTCTTTATAATTGAATATATTTATAAACAGCCCGGTCCATAGCTTTACTCCTTGGAAATGGGTTCAGTTTTAGTAGCGTCCGATTTGCTAGTCTGACCATACGCCTTTTGTCCTGAACACATCAGGGGCTGGGGTTGGAGCACCCCTCTCCCAGGTGTGCATGTAACCCTGTGTCCCTCACTCAGAGTGTGGAGAAGGAAAAAAACAACTTCGTACATTTAAATCAAATTACGTTTTGCCCTTCACCGACGTATAAACACTGTATACTCAGTGTGTTACCTCCCGAGTGAAAGTTGGAAAAAAAATACTCGGGTGGGACTCGAACCCGCGACCTTCCGCTTGTTAGTGCATCTGTCTTACCACTCGACCACCGAGCTAATGGGATCGTTTCAACCTCGTCCCCAGTGCTTACTTTATTTCCAACCTCGTTTCCAATAGTAAGCCCTGGATAGGAAACTTTCTTCCTGTATCCTAATTCGATACCGCAATTTGCTAATAATGGATTTATATCGTGTAGTTGGTGTTGTTATTTCCAATGTGCATTACGTGCTTTCACGATCATTGTAATTATAACGTCCACACCTTCTCAATAATACTGCTTTTCTTTCCAGTTTGCTCATATTAATATGAAATGTAATTCTCCATATTGACGGGCCTGCATGATTGTAACATTTGAACAAAAAAAATTCGTGTTTTCATAATTGAAGCTGTTTTTACCCCAGACACCGCACACAAAAACAAACGCTAATGTAACGCACATGCAGGCACCAGACTATTCCTCATTTGCAAACGTGTTCAAAAATCTTGCACATGCAAATGATCCAATACCAGGGTGAGAGAGCAGGTAGTGCTGGGCGTGTACTGCTCGACACCCTGGGGACGAGGTTGGGATCGTTTGGCTGGTTCGAATCTGATGTACATGTACATAGCAACGGGTACCGCATTAACTATTCATAAGATGGAATTTTGCGTCGGGACCGGTGATGTAAATCAAAAAGGTTTTGCCCTTCACCGACGTATAAACACTCTATACTCAGTGTGTTACCTCCCGAATGAAACTTGGAAAAAAGTACTCGGATGGGACTCGAACCCAACTTCGTAGATTGTTTGAAACTATGACCAAACCCATTGTGTGGCCTATTCATGAGCACAAAATGGAAATAGGCCTTGGAAACAAATGGGTAAAAAACGGCCGAACAACTTTAGTTGGTAGTACACGATTCGTTAACCAAGATGAATGATCAAATTTGTTATCAAGGTTGAGGTATGGCCAGTCTGGTGTGCAGAGCCACACGAACGAACGTCTGAATTACGTCCTGCAGGGCATGCAAATATAATGCAATCCCGCGCGCCAGCCAATCGGAGTCGACTTTAGAAACGGTGACGTCATTTCGGTCAGGAGTGTGGACTTCGCTGTTCATTTGTCAATTTGGCTGCCAACAACGGGTTATGGAAGACACGATAGAAGCTGTCCGCAGTTTTGTTTTGCAGAATTAATCGCCGAATCTGCGCGAACGCACTATTCCATAGATTAGGTTATAAGGGGAATGGGAAAACCATGGATCGATTCAGCTCGGTGCACCTCGTAAATGTACATTGGTGCTCACTCTATATATGGCGCGTGGTTCACTCTATATATGACGCGTTAAACGCCAATTCTCGTAGTTAAAAGTGTCAAAAGTGTCAAAAGTACTTCCCCCTCCTCCCCCTTATGCTTTTCACCATTGGGGAAAAAAACCTTCCCTACCTCCCCTCTGCCGTCGTATTTACGTCATTCATCCACTCGAAATCAATTCCATTGTGATGTTTCTTTGCATTGGACTGAAGAAAAACTAACGGTAGAGAGAGATGTTTGTGTAAATCATTGCATCCAACTGCACCAGTGTGAGTTGACTTTTCGTAGCCTAGAGCTATACCATTCAATTCTGTTTTCACACATCTGTGTAATAATAAGTATCGCAATTGGTAACCTAACGGTTGTTGGTACAGTCGGTTTTTTTGGGTGTCTATGAACAGTTGGTTATAGAAATGACAGACAAAGCAATTAATAACTTGATTTGATTATTCGTTCATGTGGGAAGAATTATTTGATTATTCGTTCATGTGGGAAAGACAGCGAAGACAAATAGCCGATATTAAATCAAGTTTCTCCGCTAATAATAAAACAACCACGCAAAGACAATATGGATGGGTGGACATTTATTTTAATTTATTTCAACTTTCTTTAACATAAGAAGCTCTTCATTAACATATTCATCATTTAAAGATGGAAACAAAGCAAACAAAGGATAGTTCTGGCAATGCATGGTTGCTGTTTGTCTTTCGTTAGGTATATAATGAGCGTACGATGGGGTAAGTTAAACTGATCAACACGACATTCATGTGCGATATGGCTTTGTTTAACGCGTCTGAGACCACATCAGTCCCGAATCTCGGAGGTGATAACTTTCCAAGCAGATTGATTCAAGATGTTATTAACACCATCATCGCCTGTCTGGCTGTGCTCGGCAATGCCATGGTCATCACCGTTATGCTGCTCAGACGTCGAGCGTTTAGCTCCTTCACGAATCGTCTGCTCCTGCACCAGTCCGTCATAGATGCACTAAACGGGCTGATGTTCTTTCTCTTCACTGTGGTCCCGGAGTTTCCCTTTATGGTCTCTCTGGAAGGTAACGCGTACGACCAGCTGGCTTGCCGCGTCGTGTACTCGGGAGTCCTGCATTGGTCTCTCAACGTGACCTCTACCTACAACCTCGTCATCATCTCGTTGGAGCGATTCATGGCGACTTGCTACCCAGTGAAGCATCGTAACACCTGGTCCAAGTCTAAGCTGAAGTTAGCCCTGGCCACCTCCTGGGCCGTCGGATTCCTGTACGGCTCCCACATGCTCTTCGTCTTTGAACCACGTCAGGGAGAGTGCCAGGCAATCCGAATGGGGTTAGGCCTTCGGGTCTTGCTCTGGGTGGTGGTGGTGGTGGGGACGGAGTACTTGGTACCCCTAGCGATCCTGATCTACACTTACACTCGTATACTGATCGCCCTGACCCGAAAAGTCGGCAATCCAGCTGGTGGTCAACTGAACTCACTAAGCAAAGCGAAGAAGAACGTGTTGGTGACAGTGCTGCTTGCTGGTATCATGTTCGTTGTCTGCTGGACGCCGGCCGAAATCTACTACATCGACGTTCTCTTCTTCGATGACAGCTTTGGTGATGGCGTGTACGTGGCTCTGACCGGTGTCCTGGCCTGCAACATGTTCATCAATCCCATCATCTACTGCTTCAAGTAAAAGCGTTTCCGAGTCCAACTCGGCGAGCTTGTGATGAAGCGATGCCGAGGGAATCGCGTGCAAGATGAGCAAAGCATTTCGCTCTCAGCCACTGACCCTTGACTGAATCTGACGTGTTGCAATTCGCAGACAGTCGGAGAACAGACAATCCAATATTGACAAGCAAAACAAGCAAACGTCACAGACAATCGAGATTATGTTTCATTGCATTACATACGGACCACGCGTAAAGGGAACATTTGAGAAACTGTAGGTTTTTATTCTATTAAAAAATCACAACGATGTGCGCACATGACGTCAGTTTCAGTTAAATACTTTGGGACACTAGATTATAAAATACAGGGTGTGTCAAAAAAAGCGAAACCCAAATGTCGGGACCATTGTTTTAATGAAGTTCTGCATGTAGCACTTTCAAAATCTAGGATGTAAAATCCCAATTCATAAGCTTTCCATAGTACAAGAATTATCTAAATCACTTATGTACTTTTAAAGTTACGGAATTTAAACAAAACCGCCGTTTTAAAGTTCTGTCCACGGTTCACAAGAAGGTTAGTGTTCTTTGAGCAAAACGAAAAAAAAATCACATACTTATATATGACTGTGTGTGTGTATGTGAATTGTGTTCGTTTTGCTGAAAGAACGCACACTTTTTTTGTGATCCGTGGACAGAACTTAAAAACAGTGGTTGTGTTTAAAATTCCGTAACTTTAACAGTACATGAATGATTTGAATGATTCTTGTACTAAAAGAAAGCTTACGAATTGGGCTTTATATCCTAGATTTAGACAGTGCTTCATGCAGAACTTCACGAAAACAATTGTCCCGATATTTGGGTTTCACTTTTTTTTTTACTCACTCTATATAATCGTCCCATTTGCAATTACTATTGCACTTTACGCGCTGAGTAGATTCAGAATAGAAATATAATGTGTGTAAGTTTCCCTATATCAGGCCCATGACGTAACACAATGGTAGCTCCATGTAACCCCCAAATTCTCCCCAAATCATCATTTGTGTGTCATTGTGGTTCAGAATTTTCGGGTATCTGCCGTGATCTTAATGATACCTTAATCATTAATTAGAAGTCAAGCTTTGGGGGTAGATTTGTCGCGATTTACGGACATATTTTGATTGTTTCTTGTACAAATTTTCCGACACGTATACTGATGTACATAGAAATAACCGTCATGTAGATGGTCCAATATTATTAGTCTGAATAAACTAGTACTTGCCATTAGGCTTATGTCGGCGCTTGAGGGCTCACTATATGCACTTCACAATCTTTTCGACGCACAATATTAATACATTTAGTTGAACATTAATTTTGGCTTAATGATATAATAAGACAAGTGATTTCTCATCGCTATAATCTTAAACGTGTCCAATTTTGGGTGATTTTCAATGTGACGTCAAAGCACACATAATTGTGTTGCGTGGATCTATATGGAACATTCTCTCGTCCCCACTAACGTACACTGTGAAACCATGTACGTGGTTTAACTTATATAAAAAAAATTTGCAATAGTTTAAAAACATTGTAACGCGTTTAAAAGGAATAACGTTCTGGAATGCACCCAATTGGGCTACAAAACGCGTTTTAAACGAAATGATGCTAATTGGAAAGAACAGCTGAAAGTAGGATATAAAAGTCCACACAACCATCCCTCAAAAACGGGGTGTTTTTGTGTTAAATTGTGCCTCTCTCTCTCCCCTTATGCTTTTCTCCTTTGGGGAAAACAAACCCTTCTCAACCTCCCCTCTACCGTCGTATTTACTAGTCTGGTTCCCAGACCAAACTATTCTGACTATTTCTGATGAGTCTTAGGTCAGGTGGGTTTCACCTTCTTTTTTTTACTCACCCTGTATAATCGTCCCCTTTGCAATTACTATTGCACTTTACGCGCTGAGTAGGTTCAGAATACAAATATAATATGGCATTGTGTGTAAGTTTCTCTATATCAGGCCCATGACGTAACACAATGGTAGCTCCATGCAACCCCCGTATTCTCCCAAAATCATCGTTTGTGTGTCGTTGTGGTACATAATCTTCTGGTATCTGCCGTGATCTTAATGATACCTTAATCATTAATTAGAAGTCAAGCTTTGGGGGTAGATTGTCGCAATTTACGGACATATTTTGATTGTTTCTTGTCCAAATTTTCCGACACTACTTTTGCGACTGGTACTTCAATCCTTCGTATACTAATGTACAAAGAAATAACCGTCATGTAGATGGTCCAATATTATTAGTCTGAACAAAATAGTACTTGCCAATAGGCCTATGTCTGTTGTCGCTTGAGGGCTCATTATATGCGCTTCGCAATCTTTTCGACGCACAATATTAATAAACGTCCACACAACCATCCCTCAAAACGGTGTGTTTTTGTGTTAAATTGTGCCTCTCTCAACCCCCTCATGCTTTTCTCCTTTGGGGAAAACAAACCCTTCCCAACCTCCAGTCTACCGTCGTATTTACTAGTCTGGTTCCCAGACCAAACTATTCTGACTATTTCTGATGAGTCTTAGGTCAGGTGGCCGCTAGTATCTATACAAAATATATATACGGCACGTGACTAAAACGGGAGAAAAGCCCCCTTTTTCCGAAAATGACCGAAGTTTGCCGAATGTATTTCGTCGAAATCTCAAATAGCGCCCGGGTATTTTTGGGTATAAAATAGGTTTTATTTAATAACTACCTTGCTTATTAAACATTTAAAAACTAAGTTGATAATTAATATTCATAAATGCATCAAGAAACTTAAAAATCAATGACGATTTTGTGCATCAATTATGCACTAGGATCGTACGAGGGGCGAGCTTTGCTGCGTATTTGAATCTGGCGACGGTTACCGGGATTTTCCAAAACTCGGCGTGGTCTCCATTTTGGCTTCGCCTGCTAAGATGATATTTGGGTCGCTAACTTTTAAGAGTACGGGTCAACCTTCGTCAATGTTTCCTTACATTCTTTCTTTCAAACTGTATGACATATGAAGCAGGTAATGTTTTTGAAAAATTTGATCGGAACATTAAAAGCCATAAGTAATAAAGCGAATTCGGAACGAAGCCGAAGCCGTCAATGTCGTCATGTTTATTGTTAGCCGCGGAGGCTGCCTGACCTACAATTTAGACGTCTGGGCGTCGGAGGAAATTGTCAGGTCAGGGAACCAGACTACGCATTTACGTCATTCAGGAAATAACATCCACTCGAAATCAATTCCATTGTTATTTTTCTTTGTATATTGGACTGAAGAAAAACTAACGGTATGCGAGAGATGTTTGCGTAAATCACTGTCCTCTCGTCGCATCCAACTGCACTATAGTGTGATGTCGGTTGACTTTTTATAGCCTAGAGCTATACCGTTCAATTCTGTGTTCACATATCTGCGTGATTGTAATTATCGCACTTGGCAACCCAACGGTCGTGTTTTTTTGTTGGTGTCTATGAACAGTTGGCTATAAAAATGACAAACAAAGCAATATCACTCACGTGAAAAGGACAGCAAAGACAATCAGCCGATATTAAATCAAGTTGAGATTGAAAACAAATCGAATTCATTCTGCTGCCGTCAACTTGCCGCGCGTTTCGTCGCTATTAATTAAATAACCACGCAAGGAAAATATGGATGGGTGAACATTTCTTTTAACTTATTGACACTTTCTACACAATAGAATATTCATCCTTTTAACGATGGAAACAAAGCAAACAAAGGATACTTCTAGCAACGCATGGTTGCCGTTGTCTTGCGCTAGGTATATATATATAAGCGTACGATGGGGTGCGATAAACTGATCAACACGACTTTCAAGTGCGATATGGCTTCGTATAACGCGTCTGAGACCACATCAGTCCCGAATCTCGGAGGTGATAACTTTCCAAGCAGATTGATTCAAGATGTTATTAACACCATCATCGCCTGTCTGGCTGTGCTCGGCAATGCCATGGTCATCACCGTTATGCTGCTCAGACGTCGAGCGTTTAGCTCCTTTACGAATCGTGGCTGCTCCTGCACCAGTCTGTCATAGATGCACTAAACGGGCTGATGTTCTTTTTCTTCTTTGTTGTCCCGGAGTTACCCTTTGTGGTCTCCTTGGAAGGTAATATCTACGACCAGGTGACCTGCCGTGCCGTGCACTCTGCCGTCTTGTTCTGGTCCCTCAGTGTGACCTCTACCTACAACCTCGTCATCATCTCCTTGGAGCGATTCATGGCGACTTGCTACCCAGTGAAGCATCGTAACACCTGGTCCAAGTCTAAGCTGAAGTGAGCCCTGGCCACCTCCTGGGCCGTCGGATTCCTGTACAGCTCCCACTTGCTTTTCGTCTTTGAACCACGTCAGGGAGAGTGCCAGGCAATCCCAATGGGGCCAGGCCTTCAGGTCTTGCTCGGGGTGGAAGTGCTAGGGACGGAGAACTTAGTACCCCTACCGATCCTGATCTACACTTACACTCGTATACTGATCGTCCTGACCCGAAAAGTCGGCAATCCAGCTGGTGGTCAACTGAACTCACTAAGCAAAGCGAAGAAGAACGTGTTGGTGACAGTGCTGCTTGCTGGTATCATGTTCGTTGTCTGCTGGACGCCGGCCGAAATCAGCTACATGACCGTTCTCTTCTTCGGCAACAGTTTTGATGGTGACGTATACCAGGCCCTTACCGGTCTGCTGGCCTGCAACATGTTCATCAATCCCATCATCTACTGCTTCAAGTACGAGCATTTCCGAGTCCAACTTGGTGGGCTTCTGATGAAGCGATGCCGAGGGAATCGCGTGCAAGATGAGCAAAGCATTTCGCTCTCAGGCACTGACCCCTGACTGAATCTGACGTGTTGCAATTCGCAGACCATCCAATACTGACAAGCAAAACAAGTAAACGTCACAGACAATCGAGATTATAATTCAATGTTTTGCTGACTACATACGAACCACGCCAGCAGGGAACGTTTTGAGTAACTAGGCTTTTATTTGACACAAAAATCATAACATGACGTTAGGTTTCAGTGGACTACTTTGGGACATCAGATAATCGTCCCTTTGACAATGCACATTAGGCGCTGAGCAGATTGAGAATAGAAACATTAAATATATTACATTACATTGTAAGTTTCCCTACAGATAAGGCCCATATGACGTAACACAGCGGTAGCGCCATACGATTTTCGCAAAATCACCCGTTTGTATGTCATGTTTCAGAGTTTCAGACTCTTCCAAGGTGGGCCATGATCTTATAATACCAAATGCTTTGGAGTAGATTTGTCAATTACACATTTTGATTGTTTCTTGATCGATGTTTCTTGTCGCTCTGATCTGATCTTTCAACCCTGCATATAAATAAGTTAGATAGATAGTACCGTGACGTTTGAAGACAATAGGCATATATATTTTGGCCATTGCAAACATGCAGTAGGTTCGCATTACACGCATGGAAAAAATATGAACATTATATTTACAAAGGTGAGTGGTTAACATCGTTAGTCTTAGGTGGTAGGGTAGTGTGGTTTATCGTATGCTAACATACCCGATGAACGCTGTATGGGATTAGGCCTATGAATGTTGTCGCTTAAGGGCTCACTATGCAGCGCACTTCGCAATCTTTTCGACGCACAATACACTTATTAATTTAGTTGAACATTAATTCTGACTTGTTCATATAATGTGACAAGTGATTTCGCATCGCTATGAACTTAAACGTGTACAATTTTGGGTGATTTTCAATGTAACCAAGAAAGTGATGTCAAAGCACACATGAATATGCCTCTCGTCCATACAAACGTAAACTGTAAAACCTAGTACCGGTACGTGTTTAACTTAAAAACGCTTTTTTTTTGCAACAGTTTATATACATTGTAACGCGTTTAAAAGGAATACCGTCCTGGAATGCGCCCAATTGGGCTACAAAACGCGTTTTAAACGAAATGATGTTAATTGGTAGAAGTATTTAAAAATAGGATATAAACGTCCACACAGGTATCCTTTCAAAACTGGGCGTTTCTTGTGTTATTCTTGCGAATTTCAGGGGGCAAAAATTTGACTCTCAAAACTCGAGCTGTTGAGTGCTAGTTGTGAATCCTGCTGCACACGTGCCACCAAAGCATCGCACTCTGCGGACCGTGCGAGAAACAACATGTGTGTATTGGTGCCGTGTGTATTATGTGACACACACACACACACACACACACACGTTGTCGTTTTTTGCTATGCTTCCGAGGATTGGCTTTGTGTTTTCCTTTGTCCCTGTAATATAACACTCTCCCATAGACTAAGCACACAAACCTGCGTTCGAGGACAATAGGCACCTTCCTTCGAGGAATAATGGCCCCTTTGTGCTCCTTTTGTTGTCTGTCCTCAGGCGTAATGCCATGCAGGAACACCCAAACTTGTACCGTACATTGAATGGACACGGCTAGAAATACGAATGCGTATGCCATAAAATGTCCGCCGCGTCTTTTATCTAGAACGGTAAGGCAATAAGTTAGTTTCATTTCAAATAGAGCTATAAGTTAACAATCAAAAGCATAACATTTTCGGGTATTTCAGGCCGTAATGCCCCTTTAAAGGGAATGTACATCATTGGCTTTTGCCTTTAATTTTTAGAAATGAACTATTTGAGGGGTTAGTACTATAATAGATCAACTATTGTTACACTGACATTTTTGAACTTTTGTGTTCGAAAAGATTGGAAAAACCAAGAAAAACAAAACTTTTCAAGTAGTCTGGTTCCCTGACTCCACAAAAGATAAAATGGATCAATTTATAGATGATGGAAAATTGTAAGGCAAGGGAACCAGTCTAGCTGGCCTGCACCCGTTCATGAACATGTAACCAATAGCAAACAAAATTTGGACTGAAAAATGGTGGTTGAACAATAGTTAGGTTTTTCCAACGCTGGTCGGCCGACCACCGTTGGAAATGTATACAAAAATACCATTTTCTTGAAAATGACTTCACACCAGGTGCCATAATTTTACATTTTACCAACATCCTAGTAAGGTATTTCGTAAAAACTTGGTAGTTCTATTTTTCGATGTTTGCAAATGTTGTATATTCCCTTTAAGAAGCTCGATTTTGAGTCGGATTCATTATGCAGGTATCCATGTACCAAAACAAAGCCTCAAACACCCGGTTGAAGTTCTACAGCTGCTTGTAGCCGAGATTTGACTTTCAGGAAAACAAATTACAAAAATTCTGATTACATTGCAAACACCTCAACTCGTGTAACCTATCAACCAAAATTACACTGAACGTTGGGACAATCTAACCAAACTATAAGTGTTTGGATGGGACAGAGTGGCATGAAGTGATTGTATTTTCCCCCATCTCTAACTAAAGAGGGTGTAATCGCCTAATTTCATGCTCAAGTTTATCACGAGATCGGTCGGGCATGGGCAGGAGCGAGGTGCTTGCAAATCAAATATTTACGTTTAAGGCCTTACCTACATGATACAGCTTTAATTTGACTCCTCAGTCAAACTTGGTCATCAAAATAATGGCCATCGCATGCAACAATGTATTTAGACTGCCTGTCCATTTTTAAGACTGGCAAGCATTTTGTGTCCACGTTCAGGAAATACATTATTGTGACTTTGTCTGCGCGGATCTTAGTAATGTAACCCGTACACCGTAGCCCGCCCTCTTCAGACGAACGAGCCGTCTGCATGGCTGCCATCTTTATTCATGCGTTATGCACAGTCAATAATTCCTAAAATACACACTCTATTCTACAGTTGACTGTCTGCAAAAACATTATGACACGCTGTTCCAACGGTGACTGCACTGTCGAAGTCGGCCCCGCCACGCCAAACCCAAGCCGCGATTCGCCTCACGTAGGCGTTTTAAATGTCCGTGAAAAAAAACCTGGAACGAGCGAGCGACTCAACCCGGCACAACGAGCGAGCCAGCCACTCATCTTATGTCGAAAGCTTTTTTCTTTTTCTTTCGAGAGGAACACACGGGAGAACGCACGCCCCCGAACTCTTCTCTCGTGGGCTGGCGCATGGCGTGGACCCTGTAGACTGTGTTTATGTTCCGTATAGGGTCTAGTTGTGGTCACTCTACGCCCACTGGAAGTCGTGTGCGTTTCATGCCGTGAAGCTGCCCGAACTGTCAAGTGTGTTAGCGTGTACTAGGCGGTATGCATGCCAGATGAGCTACGGCCCTAAGCACAGGAAGGTGGTGCACGACTCGACGGATCACCACCACACAAAATCACAAAATATGCCCACCTTTTTATACATGTACCGACCTTTTCATACTCATGTTTGCACATCTTTAAACGAAATAGCAAACATCGCTCAATTCAAGCAAAGAATTTATTCCAGTGCTGGTTTAGGGCCTAGGGCCTATATTGATGTGAAGATGATCGTTGTGAAATGCGCCATCATTGTATAGACATCACTTTATGAACCCTCTCCAAAAATATATTTAGTCTTACGAAATGTTTAAAACGAAATCCCTTTATCTAAGGGTGTTGACATTTTTTTTTTTTTTAAAATATGTATTACAAAAAATAGGGTTTTTTTTAGGCAATGTATTTGGGTTCATCCTGAAAGGTATTTTAACTCGAAGATTGGATTCACAAAACAATTTTAATTATAGAAAAAGTCTTAATATGGCATTGTTCAAGTCCACATTTGACAGAATACTATATGCTTGACAATTCCCTGGCAGAAACGATTTTATGACGCTCATTGCTTCATTCGTTCATTCTCTAGGCGAGTGTTATTATTGAAATTCAAAAATGAAAAAAGGACAAAATCTCAGTTTCTGGTAAAAACTTACATGTCTAAAAAATATTTGTGACTAATATACGGCTGTTCACTATTATTCCTACTTAAAGTTTTAAACATCAAAAAGAATATTTCTGCAACTCGCACCTTTTTGGAAATACATGTATTTCATCTCATGTTTTTGGACAGTTTACCTGTTTAGGCAACGTTGGTTAAAATTATGGGCGTCGTGGGGGGAGGGGGGGGGCAAGGGGGGCGCCCGCCCCAGAAAAGGAAACAAATCTTATTGCTTTTAATTTAATATACATTTAACAAGAAAAATCCTGGCGACGTCCATGCTTAGTATACCTTGTCCTTTAAATGTTAGATTAGTTTATTCTAATGATTTGGTCTCACAATCGACAGTGAAAGTCATGCCGAACCAATGGTATTAGGAACCACTTTCGTCGACCCAGATGGACTTTGGCATTAGACATGCGAACATCAGGCAACCACCATTAACCACCATTAAAGCGTTAAAGCGACCATTAAAGCGACGTCTGAAATCAAGGCGCTCTGGACAAGTTTCGACTTTTCGAGTGACTGCAAATGTGGATTTTTCGTTTCCATTCAGTGACGTAGTCGAGTCCTCCTCCTCCGAGCCGAACCGAGTCCACGAAGTCTCGAGACCGAGCTACGTCCCAGTCCATTTTTGTCTGAGTTCGGCTCAAGTCCGAGTCCAAATTGTCACGTTCCAGCCAAATCGGAGTCCTGTCGCGAAAGGGTTTTTATAGCAGAACACGTGCGGTCGCGCGGACACGAGTATAGCACTGAGAACACAGTAAAAAGTCGAAACGGTCTCTTGCCGTAATCCTATAGCAATTAAGGTATCTAAAAGACAATTGCTCAGGCAAGAGTTAAAAGTAATCAGAAAACAAACGCGGGACCGTTTTAAACAGCAATTTAAAGTGTTTTTCTTGAGTTTAAACATATAGTTTTTTTTTAAGACCGCCACTACAGCCGATTCTGAGCCAAGCCGAGTCCAAAAGGCCACGAGTCCGAGCCGAGTCACGAGACCGGGGGCTCGAGTCCTTCATCAATGGTTCATTCGTCGAGCTTTTTATGTACTTCATTCAAATGTCTTAGAAACAACTTGTCTCAGTAAGACTCTTGAGGGTCAATCTGAGGGTTGTAAGACAGTCTAAGACTGCTCCAAGAAAGAAGTGAGGAGGATCTTGTTTTAACTTGAAAAGAAAGGCACATTTGGAGGCGTCATATATCATAATGCTGGACGTCTTGATGGACAAAGATGGAGTGTATTTTCTGTTTAAAACAGTCTCGTTTATTCTAACGAAATGAAAATTGTACAAATGACCCAAATGTCAAATGGCAGGTTATTTATGTTCAAACAATAGTTTGCTGAAAAGTCAGGCAAACCGATAAATTATCGACGATCGTTTCATCCGTGCATCTTACCGCCTGTTCCCATTGACACTCATGAACCTAGCCTATATTTTATCCTAAATGATATCATACTTTCGTTGGCGACCTGCTTTTTTTTTCTTCCCTTCTTCTTGCATAATGTGCCGGTCATTGACACGGGTTCGGGGTCATAGGTCAAGTGATCCCTGCAAAGTTTCCCCCGCACCAAGACACATATTTCTACCATTCATAATCATCATCTGCAGCAGCAAGCATTGCGTGCATTCAGCGGGATCCAGGGCCTCTCAATACCGAGGAACGCGCCGGTCACTGACCGAGCTTTCCCCCGGTCCCCCATTTTTTCTTTCTCATATTTTTTTTTTTAACAAGGAGCTTGAGTGACACGAAGCTGGGGATACGCCCGACTAAAATAGGGTCGCTTGATTATTGACGCTGCTGTGCGATGCAATCCAGGCGATTAAATAAAAACAAGAGGAAATAATAGAGAAGGACATGGGGTTTCTGGCCAAAGTAGTTGGCAGAGTATTTGAAGTGTGAAGTGCTTATTCAGATTCGATTAGGCAGGTAGTTAATGGAGTTGGAGAATGATGAGGACGGGCTAAAATGAAGGTGTTGACGGTGCACGATGATGGTGAATTGATGGACCGGCACGACCGAAACAAAACACTATTGTGACTTGATTGATATTTGAGGTGGTGTCATGGTGGTGAATGCGATAGCCGTTGAGGGCGATGGTAATAGGGTACTTGTGGTGATGGTGACTGCCATGAATATAATGATTGTGTTTGTTATCATGGAGGTAACGCCGACAGCGAAGATGGTGAAATTATATAATGTGACATGTGCGGCCAGTGATGCTGCAGGATTTGATGACAACGAATTTGACAATAATAAATCATGTAAACTGATAAATATCAGGTTGGATTCACTTTGTTCCAGTCCACGACACTAAAAACATAATAATTATTTTAAAATTATAGTTTCAGCACTGCAGCAACTCATAAAAAAAGCAACACGCATGGCCGTCAGGCTAGTTTTCGCAAGGCTTGGCCTACATTGGCGCAATATGATCAAAATTAGTCGGTACCCAAAGTATCAACAAAATACGGCAGTGCGTAGATTGTTGGTATCGCTACAACCTGCAAAAACCCTTGCAAGTCCGTATCTGTAAAACTCCCTGAGAGTCGTTGAACACGCAACCTGTTTTCCACTGCGCTGTCTATATGAGATCACATACATACGTCATGACCCCGGTTGTTGTACGAATACAAATTTGACCCTCGGTTGAAATTGATCTTATCGGTCCAACCCAGCTGAATCACGAACAAAACCAAGCCCTCGATTGAATTTGATCATATCAATGTTAAAACTAGATCAAGCTCATTGTCATGTTTGTAATCTTAAACAGTACTGTCATAAATAAAGGAACGAAGGCGCGCTGTTCGAGCGGTTTTCAGGAAAACCTTTTCACCAAGCAACATGTTTATGGCCCCACCCTGAATTGTAAAGTGTCTTTTGCAGCTTCATTTCATGCTGAGAACCTCGATGGTAACTTGTGAGTTTATTTTATCCTCTTAACGTCGTTACTTAAAAAAAATTGTCAAGACTTAACTTTGCGTCGACGGTGACTAAAGGACTATAAAATTACGTCAAAGAATGTCTACACTGACATAAGTTTTGCATGATTTCGTGAAGAAAGGTCCAAGAAAAGGTACATTAATTTATAAAACTCAAATTGTGCGCCTTCGCGAAACTGATAACCCCGCACCTCCTCCCCACTATATCATGCCCTCCCTCATCAGAGACCACTACCATCGTGTTCCTGGTAGATAGGGAAATTTTACGACTCCATCGGCCTTTTTCATTTCTCTTGCGAGGGGGAATATCTGTGCTCGATGCGGGGTCCGATGGCTTGCAATCCTGACGATTGACAGAGGTCATCAGTGGGTACGGTCCTCGGTCCTTGCAGGCGGGGGTTTGAAAGGCTATAGCCCGGCCGTTATTAATTGTCGTTCGGGGTGAAGGGTGACACCAGGTAAGGGGCAAACACCGCTCGAGCGTCAGCTCTTTCCAGTTCTTTGTCTCTTTTGTTTTGCTCTCGGTGTATATACATCGACTCGAGGAGCGACAAATCTATCGTCAAGGGTATCATACCCAACAAAGGGAGTAAAATACTGGTCCTTGGACACTGTAAATCTTTATGATCGATCCTTCCACCAGAGCTGTGACGGCCCCGCTGGTATCATGGTATGTTATCGCTTTGGTTTTCCACCCTGCTCATTCTAATAATAGCCCGAGTCAAATGCTGCTCAACCCATATCGGAACGTGAACACTCACCAAAGAATCGGGTTAAACATTTGAGTCCACAATCCAATTGGTGTACTGTCGCCAATGGATGCATTAATAGGCAAGCAAGGCGTCATTAATTTGTATGCCGAGCTAAACATCTTCATTAATCACCGACTTTTGAGGTTCGAATCAACTGTTTGTTAAATTATTTTGTTAGTGTTACCAGACAAGTGTGGCAATTACATCTATAGTCTGTCAAAAGATTAGGTAAATCTGTACATGGCAGTGATCGACTATGTATTATGCACAATTCTGAATACACACACTCTGTTGTTCTGTTTGTTTGTTACTTCACCCTTAAACTAGGGCTATTTAAGATTTCAGTTCCAAATCAGTTATTCAAATAAAAAAACTACAAAGAAGATGTTCTGCTTCCGCTTTGTTTGAAATATGTTTCCTTTTTTTAAACGAATTCTTTCATCAACTTTCGTGTCGTATTGAGAATTTTGACCACCTTTCATTTGAAATACCATCAACAATAATTGCCGGCTCAAAACTTCAGAAAATTCATCATGCGCTATAGAAATCTGAGCGTTTTCCAATACAATTATTGTACATGAACGTGTACTCACAAAATAATTTGGGCACAATACACCGACATTGTAACTATAATTGTCAACAAGTGTTACATTTTAAAAAAAATTGCACCGCAAAGTGTTCACGTTTTACAGATTTGCATAAGTGTAAAACGGCCGCCATTGAATAACATGCATAACTGGAAAAGAATTAGCGATAAATTAAAAAAAAAAATTATATAATTTCTTTCAATTCGAGCTATGCTGATTCCAACGTGTTTGTCAAAGGATTTCATTTTATTCCCTCTGACCATATTTAAGAAACACGTTATGCACAGCAAATTTCCAGTCCAACCTCCTGGTGCAAACTTGGTTCATCTGATTGAATATACAAAATTAACACTGCTAGTCTGAGGAAACCCAAGAGTTGCTTTCAATATGGGAGAAAGCATGTCAAACATATTGCGAGTTTCTAGCAGTTCTGATTTTACAACTGAAACGGAGCGCGGTTACCGATAACAATCTTCGGACGTTATTTTCAGAAATTTTGAACAAAAGAAAACTGTTGAAAAATTCATTTGTAAAATTCCGATGAAAAGTTGAGAAAATTGTGCTTATTTTATACATCGAGATAGGGAATATCTTCCTTTGTTTTTTTTTTTTTTTTTTTTTTTTTTTTATAAATAAGAACAGAATGTGGATAATTGGCGGAGTTTTGATTTTACCCTCCCCTACTTCTTGCCATTCAATTTGGACCAATGATCGTAAGTCTAATGGTTCTCAAACACTTGCCTCCCAATTGCCACTTGCAACTAGACACTGAGGGTAGCGGCGATGCAAACTCGAGCATGCAGATTGATTTGATTGACTCGATTTAATTGCGTTGAATAATCCAAAGAACTCGCGGAAGACCGAGGCCCATGAATTATGAAGATCTCGACCGCTCCCGGCCCTGCACGCTGGCGGGCCCTCAAGTCCCACTTCCCGGCCGGACCCCGGAAAAAGAGAAGAAGTGCACACCGGCAGCTAATGTTCATGAATGCAAAATCAGGTCCATACCACATTTTTCCCCCGATGGTTTCTTCATGAAAACGCATCCATTCTTAAAGGGTTCAAGGCCCCAAGCTTACCCCTCGAAAAGTGCAGGTATATGAGGAGGGATGGCCGGCGGTCGACCACGTTGAAGTCGGGCAGAGTGCTAGTCAAACATCATTTACCCACTCGACGACTCAGTCCAAACATAAGCGCTTATCCCCTGCCTGTGCCTTTACCGTGCGGCAGCGCGTGCACCGGCGGGGCCAGGTCAGTTCAGCCACGGCATGATGCGATGCAGTCACGCCCGGTGCTGGTATTGCGCCGTGGCAAATGCAAAACCTCATTGCATACGCACTGGGCTCAACCGCCTTTCAAGCATTGGCTAACTTATGACATACATGCCGTCTAGGCGCTGTTATCATAATATTTTATAAGGGGATAACAACAAGATATGCTTTCCCATGTTTTAGGTCCACTTATTTGTTTCTTTGAGAAAGAATGAGACACAACATCAGAACGATGGTGTAAGGTGACTGTAATAGTTGACGATACCCGACGTGCGAAAGAGGCGATTATTTTCGGCGCGTTAAGAGTAAACATTTTTTTGCTCGAAACGAATTTGGCAATTCTGAAATAACAACGACGCTGTATTTTGATTGAATAGCTAGATTCGGTCTTATCCTTAATATCTTTGGTGTTGGGTTTAGCTGAAACATGTGAAACAAAACAGTTTGCGGGCCTGAGAATTGATCGGTGCCTCACGTAATGGGAATTTTGTTTTAGTCTGGTGTCGTGCGAGTCTTATTGCCTTATATGTATTTCTAGACAAGTTTGGCACACATACCGCTGTGTGCATTGCAGAGTCAGCGCGTGTTTACTAAAAACATCACGGAATATTGTTGATGTTATTAGTCTCCATCTACTAGCATACACCCCAAAACGGTAAATAATATCTTCATTCTTCTGTAACTTGCTGGTGGCCTTTGTTATTTTTTTGCAGGGCTATACTTGCCTTTATTTTGTAACGTTAGCAAATCGAATGGCTTTAAAGTTCCATTCCCCGTACTATTTTCGAGGTTCGTCACGAAGAACAGATTCCTTAAGTTTAAAGCTATTTTCCTAGCAATAAAGAAGTTATTAACTTTGGAATGAGATATCGACCGAAAAAAAATTGATCCATGTTTAGTCACTGAATTATTACTGTACAATTCGAATTATTGGCTACCAGACAATACTTCTGTTCTCGCATGGTAGGGTGGTTCCCGCCCAACGATCAGTATCAATATTGTTCGGACCGGGAGCCAGTCTACTCTCGTAGCGGGTCTGTTTGTGCCTAAAAACAAAACTATTTTTTTCCGGAGGGTTTCAGACGTCAACTAAAAAGAAAAAAAAAGAAAAATATTTTGGCTGGAATAATACATAGGCCTACAAGTTGACAATATATTAATAGTAAAAAAGGGAGAATTTGTTAAAGAGCAAAGGGAGCGCAAATTTAAGTTGGGCTTGAAAAAGGTGACATCGGGGGTTAATGTTCGGCCGGTCAATGAAGATTCTACGAATGAGATCATTGATTTCATTTCTTCCTTCGGGCAATGATTCTCAGCAAGGCAATGTCATTATACTATTTATGTTGTATGCAAGAACCTGCAGCAAGGAGACAATGCCGAGGTATCGGATTCAGGCTTCAGAGGAAAACATCCTGGAGGGTTTGTGACTTGAAGGAGGAAACCAAGCAAAAAGGGACGGACGATCAAAAACCCACGGCACGCAAAGCAAGTACCAAGGCAGGGATAACGCCGATACGAGACGGGGGGAAGGTATTCGGTGCGGTAACTGACCGCCTAAGTTGAATTCGAGGAGCTGTTTCTAAAAAAAATCTCGCTAACGCTGTCTGTAAAGATAATATCAGAGGAAACGATTTTTTTCCTTTTCAGACATCATACTTATGATATTTCCAGAGCCAGGCAAAACTCACTGTATGAATTTAAACATAACCTTTCTTATATGTGTAGGCCTATGGGTTTAAAGGCTCCCTAAATCTAACGGGGCAAGTGTGAACAAAGAAAACGTTTCAGGATTATCTGAGAGCTATTAACTGACAATAAAAGTAAACCTGCACGTTTTACCGAATATGAAGTTTGGCAAACTACTTGACCAGGAATAACTCATAAGTGGGCATTCTACGTTTTCACGATAACAGTCTTCAATTGTTGACTGTCATCATCAACATTGGTATCCACTTGTGTCGGCGTCGTTATCACGTCTCGTCTCACATTGATTCTTAATTTCTGACTTTGACGTCCTATTCTCAACACATTAGGCACCTCTTTTCCCTTCTTGTAATTGAGATGTAAATACCGCCCGTGAAATCTCGGTCGTAAGTTGAAAAGTGGTGTGCCGAAATTCATGCCTAATAGAACTATAACAGAATCGTAGTTTTATCAATACAAAAATGTTCTCTGATTTTCGGCATTAATAATTCACTGATTAACGGCCTATGTGAATAAGCACCTTCTCCTATTTACGTATTATACGGATGGCAACTTTTTTTAATTGGACCTTGTTTTATGCAATAACAAATATTCCGAGAACGGTACGCCCTATCTTTGTGTCCAAACGTTTGCAAAGCACTCATGAACGTTCAATCCGGGAAAAAAGCACAGAAATGATTTTGAAAAAAAAAATAGAAATGCGCAGGGCGGATTCTACCCGATTCATACGTACTCAGTTGTGACAATTACCCATGGCCCAGACAAAAGAAACCCTGTAGCTCAAGCCAACTACGCCGAGGGGCCGCGGTATCTCTCATCGACTCAGCCGAGTTACCGGGGCTCTCGCACGGCGCGGCGTCCCTATGGCGCCGGCCCGCCTTGATGACTACACACTAGCAGCCGGCAAAAGGGAACGCACAGCTATAATCATAATATTAGTCTTGACTCGATGGCTGTCTGCTTGGTGATATCAAACAATGGAGGCTGGTAACGGTAATTAGAGAATCCGCTATGGATGGCTTCCATCCTGTCAAGCACTCCGTGTGCAGATCCAGGGATGCATCATAGAGGTTTTTTGCCCGTAACACTCATTGCATTTTATCCGAATCACTTCAATCTCCGATGAGGATATCGTTGTAGATATGGAGGATTGTTGGCCTGAAAAAAAAACCTCACGTGTAATTCAATTTAAAATATGCCAGCTTTGTTGCTGCAAAAAAACGTTACTTTTCTTCGGGGGTTAATGTTAATGAATATCCCGTTTTACCCAATTATGAGTGATAACCAAAGATGGCAAATGGCAGCTTTGGTTGGCCACATACGTTTGAGCATGACACGGTTGCCTGCGATGACGTTTTCAAGATATGGTTACAGTTTGAACAGAGGTTTTGACGCATAAACCTTCTTGAAAGCGCACACGTTATCATATCATACAGGATTGTAGTACTCGTACAAGTACTCGTACAGCTCATGAATATGTACTCGAACTCGTACTCGCAAGAAAAAAATACCTGTACTCGTACCGTACTCGTGTTTATGACAACGTTCTCGTACTTGTCCTCTTGCAAATGTTCTCCCGCAAGAATTTTATTATTTTTAAGAGCTACGTGTAGGGAAAGAACAAGTTTTTAAAAACTGTTTTGGAGGCTTCTGCATTTGTTTAATGCATAGTTGGACAGTAAAATGCTTTTAAAAACAAGTGGCACATTGAACTTTGCTCCTACTTGTGGAAAGTACTCAAACTTGTGCTCGTAGTCGCAGGCCTACTCGTACTCGAGTACATTTTTTTGTTACTCATACTCGTACTCATGGAAAACATGACTTTGTACCCTATACTCGTACTCATGACTCTACTCATACCCACGACAAAATACTCGTACTCATACTTGTACGCTTGGCAAAGTACTCGTATATACTCATGAAAATGTGATCGACTACAACACTGCAACTAAAAAAAATAATGAAAGAAAAGCTCCAAGTTTCCATGAAGGTACTTCCCCCACGTCGTTATAGTTGTTGCAAAGATGTGCTAAGTTCAGTCGATTGCGATCATTCATCCACAGATCGCAAAGCAGGTTTGTATATTCAATTGATTGAAAATTCGGAAATCCCAGACAGCAGAATTATCTCAGCATCCGTGTCAAAAAAATATTGGAAGGCATTGGCATTAATAAGTTATTGAATAAAAGAATAAATAAACGATTTATGTTTGGTTAGATTTTTTTTATTTCAAACGCAGATTATCCACCTGTTAAGATAATTATGACAATTTCGTAAAGATGGCGGAATGCGGCATTTGGCATGATTTATATTTTGTATATAGGACTCAAAACGCCTGCCGAAGAACGTGCGATTTTCCACCAACTGAAACTTACTAAACCAACGAACTCAAAACAGTCGAAGCATTTCACTTAAGAGTTTAGATACTGTTATAGACACGTAAAAGAACCGAGACAGTCAGAACATACGTCTTCGATTTTTTTTTATGGTGATCGAGTTATGACACAGCATAATCTCGTGTCATCAGATAATGCTTCGTCATGGAAATCGTATGCTTTTTCCCGATGAGCTAAGCAACGTTGGTGTGAGCTTTTGAAAATAAGTGACTGATCAACAAAAAAAGTGCCTGCAGGCTAAATGGATAGCTGTTGATGTTGTTTTTGTTTTTTTGGAAAATGCTAGAAAAGTTTTAGGAAAAAAAGATCGATATGCGCCTCCCTTGCAGGTGACAGACGGGGGCTAGATTTCCATTTCCCCCAGCCTTTCGAACTTTGCATGGATTTCTATTAAAAAATAATAATATTGAAATCGAAAAAGATGGATGCACACAAACGGTGTGTTTTTTCTCATTAAGTTAACCCCACCTTCCAGAAATCCACAATTTCAATCCGTATTTTGCGAGTGCCGGGACCTGATGGTCGGCAGTGGGATTCATAAGTTTGGCTGGTTGGTCAAGCACTACACAAAAAGGCCACCAAAAACCTTCGTGTCGTTGGCGTCCCTAGAAATTTGTTTGAACACTTTTATTAACCATTATACTATTTTCAAAATCCTTATTTGTCATAAAGATCGAGAATTATCATTGACAAAGAAGGATCAATGCGTTTATAAATGAATGCCTCATACATTCAGATTTAAACATTTGGGTACAATTGCTAAATCAATCCTATTTCACTGTATAAACATGTCTGAGTTGTACTTCAAGCAAACCAAAGTTATCGTCCTTTCCATAGCTTTCTTGTTGTGTTTCACGAATTTTGGGTTAGCTACGAGCACTAATCAGTTAGATTATTGAAGTCCTGTACATAGTTGTCCGGTTGATGGCTGCGCCTACCGACTGGCGTGCCGGGCAGGTATAGGTCATTTGTGTCCGCAGCCATTAACGTGGTACGGTGTGGTGGGCATGCTTTGTTGGGGGGAGCATGTGCATGGAAATTTTGGATTCTCAGAGAATGATTCGGCCACACCCACAAAATAGAGAACGCTTCGTGAGAATAATTCTTTAGTTCTCCTATATTTAAACTATTCAGTTCTAAACTGGGGTAGTTCCTCAGTAAATTTTGACAAACTTTTGTTGTTACAAAAGCGAGCTATTCGCATCATTTTTAATACTAGCCACCGTGTTCATATGCTGACTTATTTGCAAATATAAAACTAGTACGAATTAAAGACCTTTACTACTTAAATGTTTAGAAATTGCATTACCTGGTTGTTTTAGCCCATGTTTTACGTTATCATCAAACATGTATTCACACAATACTCGAAGTGCTTCCAGAAAAAAAATCCATATTTGTTACAGTCGAACGTCAGTGTTTAAACAGTCTCATTCAACGTGGTGTAAATTACAGGAACAGTCTTTGTGCATCTATGAAAAAAAATCACTATCATAGACTATAGTAGTAAAAAAACTTTTAAAAAACCCAACTTCTTGATGCATATTAATAACTACAACGTTTAATTTATTTCGTTTTGTTATGTCTTAGTACCTGCATGCACACTCATATGCTGTTGTAGTCCTTTGTCCTGGCTGTCTCGTTGTCTGTCCCTAGGTTAGGGTACAAAAGCATTTTTGCTTCACCAAAACCTAAATGTTGTCCTTTGTGTAATAATTTGATATTAAACTTAACCTGTGATATTGCTTTTCTACTTATTGTAAACATTGTACATTTCCTTTTCCAAGGACAGCATTAAAATAAAGAATAATAATTATACTTATTACTACTATTACTGTAATAGGGCGACAGGTTTTGCGAACTCCGTCCACAATAGGGCGATACACCTTACTGAGGCGACAAAATAACTGTCGCCCTTTAGAAAACCATGTAGCGATGGATCTATAGAAAGAGTGTTTGGGGTTGCAACGCCCCCTCCCGTTCAGCAGTGCAGTGTTGTAGGACTCGAGTCCGGACTCGGACTCAAGTCCGGACTCGAGCCCACTTTTTGACGGATTCGGACTCGGACTCGGTTTTGGGGGACTCGGACTCGGACTTCGGGCGAAATGACTCGAGGACTCGGCCCGGGTCCGACACGAGTCCAACTGTTTGATCATCCTCGGCACCCGTTCAGAATGGAATAAACAAATAAATATATAGAAACAGAAAAAATACTTTCGCATCTGTCTTCAAACAATGAGTATCGTGTCCTGTAAAAAAATACACCCAGTCTGATGTCAGTTCCATCACCTGTTCCTTGCACGTCGTGTCCTAGTAGTGGACTCCCAGCCTCACGTGCGTGTTGTCATTTAGTCTGTTTACGGTGTCATGCGCAATGCGCCAATGAATCCGTATTTCACGTGTCCGAATTTCAAACTACACCGGCCCAGTGGAAGGAGTTGGAAGGCTGAGCACTCGTGGGCCGTTTCCTGCCTGGGGTATGCGTTCAGTCAAGTAATTCAGGCATATCTGTAGAGCACCGGACTAAATAGCGCTTGCGGCCCCATACTTTTTTCTTTTTTTTACGTTGTTAGATGAATCCAATAACAACATTAATCGTAACCTTCTTTGGGCAATTTCTATAGCAAAATATCCAAAACAATATGTGGATATTTATTTTTTGCAAAGTGTAGTATAAATTATAAAACAAACCGAGAAATGCAAAGGTATTGAATCGGTTGATTTTATAACCCTTTAGCATGTGGGCCTCATTGAAGCCTATTACATTGTGTTCATCCACTGAAGAACCAATAAACCATAGAGTGCTAGGGCGGTTTCGGGCGCAACAGTGAGTAAATAGGCAGGCCAGTTTCGAGCGCTAATAAGTCTACTACGCTTGTCAAATTTTACGTCTAACACCGATATACTATGATGATTAAAAAAAAAAAAGCGACAAATCCTGGACAAATTGAGAGAAAATGACCCGAATATTTGGACCCCTCTACATTTTCGATGGACCACTTTCACTTCTTGCCGCCAGGTTCATTTAATGCGCATATAGCAAAAGCAAACCCCACACGCCTCCCCCCCCCCCCCCCCAATGCGGGCATCAATCACCTTTATTCCAATCTCAGCTTAGCTATGCCTGTTTTGCAGTGGTCAGCGTCTGGGCAGTACTCCAGTCTCAGGAACCATTCAGTTTACGAAAATGGGTCTGGGAACAAGATGAGGAGTTTTCTCTTTAGGCAAAAAAAAGGCTCCGGTTTCTGGTCTGCACGCGCGTCGCCGCAGCCTTGCGCGTCGGCAAAAGTAAAAAAAAAATTCAATGTAACATTATGTCTCAAAACCGCCAAACTCACCGGTTTGACTGGAATCCTGCTGCTGCACAATTTTAACGGTTTTTTTTAGATGGGGTTACGATCGAGTATAAGCTTTATGTGAAAGTAAACAATCTTAATCACAAAATTGTTAACAGCTACAAAACTACCTTTTTAGGTACCAACAAACGAAAAATAACAACAAACCTTAGACGTCACCTCGCACACAGTGTGCAGCTATGTACGAAGGTCAGTGGGGCTCCAGCAATGATCACAAAATATTAACATTGCTGGCAAATTAAACTCACAATAGGTTGCAAGTTTGTATTCTTCACAGGAAAGATTGTATCTGAAATGACCAACACCAGCTAGCAACGACGAGGAGTAATAATTGCCACGACAACCCCTTTAATCTTATAGATAAAAGCCTGTCGTAAATTCCGACAAATTTACCTACGTGTTCTTGTTGTCTGGCCGCATGTTTTCGCGTTGAGACACGGCAACACTTGAATCTCGCGCGCTCGTAAACACAACGAGTTGCGTGGAGTAAAGCATCGATTCTCACTTGATACATGAAAAAAAACCTAACAAATATCTTTTCCTGTTGTTAATTGTTTGCAATAGTTAGCTCTGGACAATCGTGAAAATTATGTTGATAAAAAGTGGCTTCCTGTTCAAAAACTTAAGAACAGTAATATGCCTATATTAATGCTTTGGGAACTCCCACAACAACAACACAAAAATCAAAGACTATCGAGTAAAACAGAAACTTATATTGCACGGAGGCTACACTTCCAAAAAAAATTCTCTTATAGGATTTGCGTTACTCAAACTCAAAACGAATACTCCTCTGCCTAAAACAAGCAATCTCCATTTGGGGTTCCGTCAAAAGTCCTTAAGATTTTATTTCATTTACAATTTCAAATATCTTATATAATTTATGTATTCAAATTAATTTAGTATTTGCAGTTTGATACAGATGAATGTATACATTGCAAAGAAAGTATTCTTTTGAAAGATTGAATTTGTTTCCATGGCAATATTACAATTTTCCAAAGCAAAGCTATATAAGTTGCCATAAAACGTCAACACTATAGATTACTACTTCCCAGTCACTTCAAGATGTTTGGGTTTTAACTAAATTCATTCATAAAATTGTCTTTTAGTTTTTACAACCAATAAGCAAAATCTTTGAAATACCCGAGAAATCAAAATATAAATATTACATCTTTAAATAATTATAACCTTGTTACAATTCAGAACACAATATAAAACTGTTTGATAGATTTATTGAACATGTTTAGGAATAAGCTGAGATAATTGTGTTTATAGAGCTAGAACCATTGTGTGGAAAAACAAGCAATAAAACAGCAAGAAAGTAGAGCTTGTGAACAAACGAGAGAGAGAAAGGTGGCTGATGGGGTGGTGGTGGTGGGTTAAATTTCATAGGCAAAATGTTGTCTTTTCCCAGTAGTGGATATCGAGAATGACGCGACGCCAAGTAAGAACCTTCCAACAATGAAGGTGAGCCATTTACGCGTTCAGCGTGTGACGTAATCGTCACGGAAAAGAAAAAAAATGACTCGACTCGACTCGAGTCCCTCATCCAAAAACTCGACTCGACTGAAGTCGAAGGCTAATGACACTCGAAGCCCAAAAATGTGCAAAAATATATTTGTGGTGACTTACGGTACAGAGTTATTTATGTTCTTGTACTTCGCGTTACCGTCAAATTGTGGCCGCATATCGCGTACATATACGCCGCAGCACGGACTCCCACTTCATGGTTTTATAATGTACCGCACAAACTGCTATCCCGGAACCAGACTTGAAACGCCTTCTCCAATTGTTGGTTTTCATCATCGGCTTCGGGCGATTTTTTTAAGCCCTTGATGGAATTCCGGATAAATGTAGGCCTATGTCCTACTTTAAAAAAAATATATATATATATTTCTATTCCATCAGAAACAGTTTTGTACATTGGAATTTGGTTTTGACGTCTGCGTAAAAAATATTTCCAGACCCGAAGCCAAAGAGAGAGATGAAACCAAAGTTTCACTTCTTGTTGACTGTTTTATGTGTATCTTTGTTTAAAACGTCTAGCAGAAGCTGTCTATTGGGTACCATGCAGCACATTTTAAGTCTTTGGATCTTCGTAATAAACTGGTGCTTTGTGTTCATTCTTCCATTCTGCTATTTATTAGATGGTGTTCATCTGTTAACAGTGACTCGAATTGACGAACATAAATTTGACTCAACTCAACTCGACTCGACATCGACAACACACAGTGACTCGACTCGACCCTCTTGACCTAATGACTCGTCTTGTCTCGAGTCCACTTCCTTAAAATTACTCGACTCGACTGGAGTCACAAAATTCAGTGACTCGTTACAACTCTGCCTCAAACCTAACCATTATTTAGCCAGAAGCTCACTCAGGTTCATCAAACTGTACGAAACAATGAAGGAAAATCGTTTCCGGGAAATTCCGAACAGTTCCTTCTTCGAAACAATCATCTCTTTAAAGAAGAGATGAATGAGCTTCAGTGCACACCCCCTTTGTTATTAATGATGTAGTCAGGGACATGATCTGACGTCATTGGACAGCCGGCTGGATTGTAGAGTCCCTTCAACTGACAGTTAATTCTATTCTGGCCGGATGTCTGAAAACAAACGAAGTGTCGGAGTCGCTGAGCCGCTGCATCTGCTGACGCGCAGAGAGTAAACAGACAAACACGACCGCCAACCAGATGAGTGAGAAGAGGGCCGAAATGACGACTCGTCTTAAAGGATAACTTGTAGCAATTCAAACAGGGTCCGCGCAGATACCCCAAACTGTTGAACATTAACGTGGATCATACTGAAATATTGCTTCTCCGGACCTAATAAGTCAAGACTTTCGTTATTTTAATAAAATAATAATAATAATAATAATGTTCTTGTAAAAAGCGCCATCTAGTGACAGTTCTACAATCAATCTGTGAGGAAAATCTCCCACTATCTGGAGTCTTTGCACCAAATGTAACTAGCAGCACTCAAATTGTGTCAAAGCAGACGTTGTCTTACATCCCCCCACGAAGCCTGACAATATTACTTACAAATTTAAGTTTAGCCCAATATTTAAGTTTTATAAGCTAAAATAATTGTTGTTTCATTGGTTTTTTGGTTGATATCACTCGACAGAAAATGAAAACAATTAGATGTGTTACTTTACCCCCAAAAATGAATGAAGAAATACAACAATAAATTTAAACGAAAAAAAAACCCCGTGAAGATGTACCATGCGGTAGCTGTTTAGCAGTATTTTGTTCCCTAGTTATTCACTTCTTTGAAATATGGAGTTACATTTTGGTGAAACCATTGATTATCATACTGCGACAACATTCCAGAGCTGTGTAAACACAAAACACCCGCTTCGCTTTCGATAACTTTATTATAAGCTGCGGAGTGTTGTAAGCTTCATCAGTCTTCACTGATACACCGGTGTCGACCACTTGGATCGGTGGCAAAAAAAGAAGGAATTCTTCGAAACTATAGGAACATTTCGTTCAGTTAAGTTGTACCAGTTGAAATCCGACTATAGTATGGGCTTACGCCACTTCGATCTCTCTGCAAAGAGTTCGGTTAAACGGTTTCAGACGCCATGGAGGAGGAAATACAATAGTCACGCGCGCCTTCGTTCATGTTCCTCTGTTTGCTCCGGATCTATTTGAACAGACGAATCGGACAGAGAAGAGAATGGCGCTGAACTGAGAGACAGCGACGGCACGGTAAGGTAACGGTGGAAGTCACGCAACCAGCGGAGCCGGGCGAGGACGGGGAACGGGGGAGAGAAGACGATTTGACCCATAGACTGGAGAGTCCTCGGTCCGCTAGCGGCGATAACTGTCCTAACATTGTCATAGAGTGTCTTGCCTTGACTGAAGATCAAAGTCAACAACAGACTGCCTGTATTCATGAAGTACGAGGATGGTCTAGGAGTAGGTAAAAAAGGTCAACTTATGTTTTGGTCGGTTATAAAATAACGATGTTCATCGTAATGTGATACCAATGGGGCTATTGTTTGTTGATATTCGAGGCAGTATCTCGTGAAATTCTCAAGTGTCTTCCAGGCTGCCACTGTTCTTTAATGAAAAAAAATATACAATCTGCGATATCGTGCAATACTGTCTCTTCTTTTTTTAACAATTGTGGGCTCAGAATGTATATTTATCAAACCAAATGAGAGGCAGAATAGAAAACCCTGTTCTGAAAAATGGTCCCACTGTCAATTTCAATCAAACTGAGCGCTAACAATACAGGCTTAGCTAAACTCACGAAATGTTTGTGAGTTTCTTAGTAGATTAAAACAACTGTTCCATTCCATTGTATGTAACACAGAAACAAACAACGCCTGTTTAGAACAACCTTCGACACAGACCGATCCCCTTGGTGGCGCTCTAACAGAAGCATTAAAACCAAACTCGCTCGAAACGCTTCAGTGTCAGAATAATGTGTGTACGTTCGATACAGCCTGCTGCTGAAACTGCTGCTGGAACACTTCAAGTCAATGTTACACAGTCCCGCTTTTTGTGTTAAGGATCATTCTGAACTATATTGCTGTATGCATATTATTGCTTTGAAATGTTTCAAAATTTAATGAAATATCTTTCCATTTGACTTAACTGCTGCAATGTGGACCCAGGGGCCGGATTAAGATTGTGAGAGGCCATGTGCCAAAACAAAATGCGTCTCAGGTCGCACGCAAAACAAGTAGACTTTCCCCATGCACATTCTTCATCAGCGCTGCCTAACTTCTTTAACTATGAGGTTCAAACTCATTCAATTATTAGAAACGATGGAAATGCTATAAATAATAAATTGTTTCGTGAAGAATGTAGTCAGAAAGCTACAAAGGGTGGTGTTCGGAAAATCGGTCAAGGGTTAGGGCGCGCTTGAACAAATCCGAAAATCATTACCAAGAGATGTACATGTGTGAGAATTTCTTCAAAGGTGACATATTGTAATATACTATTATTGCTGCCTTTAGTCATTCATTTATCCAAAATATATGTTTATCAGACCAATTTATTTTCAAGTGCATTTTAACAGGGTTCACGGCGCAACTAAAAATAAAATCGGGAAATCGTGTCGAAAAAAACCCTATATCTCTAAAAAAAAAAATTGTAATGGGTCCGTAAACTCAAGACTTATGAACAGGGATTTTTTCAAAGCTTGCCGAAATGTAACTGCCTGTGTAATTTAGGGTAAAACTTCGCAGATGCTAGCCGGCAGAGGAGAAATGTCTTTTGCAAATGCAAAGTGCTTCGCGTTAGAACGAGTAGATTACTTGTGTCAGTGAAATGGATGGCTAAATTAATCTGAATGGTATTTTCTAAGGTACCTGAACTGTTTGAACATAGCAGGGAGTGTGGTACAAATTTTTGCAGGAAGGCCCCTAAAAAGTTGGAGGCCCTAGACCCATATGTCATATTCCGTTAAACATTTCAATTTTCAATTAACTTTATTTCTCCAGTAATGCTCGCATGCAGGTAAAATTGTTTCTCATTCTAAACGAGAGATCATTTAGCTCTAAGTTTGATTTTTGTTTTGGTGCTTCGGCTAACCTGTGCCTTCCTTCCAAATTTTTTTCTGCTCCTTGACTTCTCCTGTTTAATATTTTTTTTTTTTTTTAATTTTTAGTTGTTTTAAAAAAAATTCTCAGGAATTGTAGATGAAAACGCACTACTGCCTTATCAATATTTTTCACAAAAAACAGCTGATGAAGTTCCGATTTTAAGATGTTGCACAAGAAAGATGTCGTGCTGGCAAATCAATCGGGTACAAATATCATCGTAGTGTTCATCGTTATACGTAACGACACGCTGTTAACCACACGGCAAACGAGAGACTGCGGTATACAATTCCCAGGTAAATCAAACACAGTTTCCATTTCATCAATGAAGCAGATGGACTTAAAATTCTCAATGTGTCAAGGTCTGTGTTGCGAATTATGAGGTAGCCGAATGACCGAGTGGTTAGGCTCGTTCTAAACAGATTGTGGGGCCTGGGTTCGAACCCCCGTAGTGTTTTTTTTTGGGTTTTTTCAACTCACGTGTTAAGTAACATTAAGATATTTAATTTACCTTCCTGAAAAACCAACAGAATCCTAGCGTCATCGCTTAGCTACTGGGACTGTCCGCCAATCTAGGTTAGCACATTCGTAAAGGTATACGGGGCTCGTTTGGCTGATCTCGGCAGCCAAAGCTTATAGGGTGCAGCCTCGTTTTCTCTTTGTGGTGATTGACCCTAGGGTAATACAGATGGACAGGGAAGGAGGTGTGGTGGGCCGGGAAACCCGAGAGCCCGAGTCCTATATTGGAATAAAATAATTTTCTTTATCAGTCAAATTAATAATTGTGACTAATGCTTCAAAACAAAGCTTAGTTCGACCTATTAAATGACGTTTAACCAGTTTGACCACGTTTATTTAGGGCTCAATTTAAAAAAATTGACGTAAGGAAAACTATTTCTCCAAAGGTAGATTAGACAATTGCATATGTTAGTCAATATAAAAGCAGTGTCCCACGCTACACAGGTATCTGCGTTGAGGCTTTTAGTTGCGCACAGCTATATCAGCGCACAGAATGCTCACTCAAATTTCCCATGCAGCGAACCGAATCGTAAATTACTGGTGCGCAGATCCGACAGGAATTACTCGGACTAATTTCACTGGCAGTTCATATTACATGTGTGTATGGCAAGAATTCCCATTTCCATTCTTACACGGGATGAAGATATCTGATATTATTGGTTCTGTCCTGCGGAATGGATGCTCGGGCCCGATGAAAGATAAGATCGTTATTCAAACTAGAAGTGATTAAGTTCGAGGAACGATAATGGGATCTCGGCTATTTTCTTGAAAACGCAGAGGTTGATGATTAGATTTTCTAATTACATAAAATTTAATGAAAGAAAACATTTACTTGTATTTTTACATGTTCAAACAGTTTTAATCATCGGTTGTCGTGTACAACCGGAGGTGTTGTTCCATTGATTAATTTTGTGTTAGACGTCAAAACATTAAGTGCCTAAAAAACGCCTCCACTGTGTCAGATTGAACCGGGATCCGAATCCAAATTTGCCCGGTCCTTTTCCGGGTCAAAAGAGACACATTTGTGGGTAAAAATAACCCGGAAAATGTCATTTTTGCTCCAAAAGGGGTCATATTTTGACCCGTATAGAAGGAATGAGCCAATTTGGTTTCAGATTCTGGGTCAGTCTGACCAAGGTGTTTTCAGAGTGTAGTATTTTGGCATTTATTATTACATGGATGCCTTTAATCATGGCCAGCTATCAGCATCATGGCTTGATCTGCTCGATCTCATGTGCAGAGAATTAACTTACGATATGCAGCACGTATATTCTGCGCAATTAGGATCAAAAGAGGTTGCACGGGCAGGTTTCCAACACCCTGGAATAAAGTCTTGGGTTAAAGCTTAGCAACCGACATAGAAACGATGCGCAGGTATCTTTGTTTGGCAAGTGCAGCCAATATGTCGATTCTTAAATTGCCAATTTTGCAATATTTCCCTGTCAGTTTGTGAATTCATCCCCCCTCCCGAAAAAAAAAATAATCCTAGCCATGCTTGTGTTGGCGAATGAGGCAGGGAGTCCCCACACGAACCACTGCATATTTTGATGGCCGCTGCGCCTGACATTTACTACACCCCGCGGTACCTGTCTTGCAGATGTACATTTACCGACTGGCTAATCGTGGTTGCTTGCCCCGTCCCGAAATTCAAAACCGGCTAATAATCAGAACTTAAGTAATTGCACTCTGGGGAAATCTGGGATTCTAGCTCTTGGTGGCCGGCCGCTGATCTCCAAAGGCCAAAGGTTATCCAAGTAATAATACAGATTTTTTTAAAACCAGTTTGCCGACTATACTTAGTCGTATAATCAAACCAATGTGTCGTTGAAGTTTGTGAACAATTTGCTTTTTTGTCACTGCCTTGTTTGTTAAAGCAATTAAGGCAGGGGGATTTTCAGATACTTTCATTTCTCTTCTTTGTAGAAACAATTCCTTAATACAATTACTCACAACATGCAATATGATTTTATACTTTGTGCGATTGAGAATGAACAAATTTGAGATTGACGGTTTTCCCGAAAGTCGAAATCTTGAAAGTTGACGCACCCCATCTTCTTCGTGATCTATCCTTTAGTAAGACATTATTTCTATCATCAATCGGCAACGCTCGGTGTCAGTTTTTTTGGTGTAATCCTGAAAGGGACACTGCGTCCTGGAAAGCGCCCAATTGGGCTACAAAAAGCGTTTTTCAAGAAATGGCGTTGGTTGGAGAGTGCATTTAAATTGGTCGTCAGTGTTACTCTTGCAAAATTGGACTACGCGCACAACAATCAAGTTGTTTGGGTTTTAGTCGTGATTCCAGGCGCAGGGGTTCCTCTTAAAAAGTTTATTAAAACGCGTGTGTGTTCATATGTTTGGTATTATGCGCTAATTTACCATGAAAAACGCGACGCTATGTATGCATATTGTTTTAGATAATTCAGATAACCGCATTTTTGTCAGTCAAGTTCCTGCAGGGAGTTTACTTGCGGGCAATGGGAACTTTTCTACCGTGGCGTTCGCTTCCAACGTTTGGGCCGCACTGCCTGATACTCACGGGCAAATGCATACAAATATGTACACGCATGTATCGGGAGGGTTGGAAACACCATAGCAGTAGTACATGTACTTGTACAAACATGTGTACCGTACATTGAATCGTCCGACATCATGGACTCAGGAGTTCGGTAAAACTCCTCGTCTAAGAGAAGGACAATTTTTCACGACTGGAAATACATACGTATGCCACAAAATGTCCACCTCATCAGAGGTTTTCAACATTAATTATCTCTTGAACAGTGAGACATTATAGATTAGTTTCCCTTTCACTAGACATTTGAAATAGGATAGGTAAACAATCTAAAACATTAAAATTTTCGGCGATTTCATGACGATGTACCCCTTTAAGACCATGCCGTCCATGTGGGATCGAGATGGATATACGCGCGCGTACCGTAGAGAGTGTTGAGGATCAAAATCCCAAACTCTCAAGGTTTCATTTGAAAATGTTGGATTATGCAGAATTTGGTGAATTAGGCATGGTTGGGGTTTCAGTGAAATAAGGAAGGCAAGTTAGGCTAACCGCGCTGCTTCTACAACATCGTACCGGGTGTTAATGAGGTATAGCATGGAGTTTTTGCAGCAGAAATTGCGCATTTTACGCATTGGTTAGGCGTGTTACCACTGCCTAAATGCGCATACGCATTATACTCGAGCATACAGGGTGATTCCCATAGCTACCACTAAGATAAACATAATTGCTTACTGGTCTCTGTCCCTAAGCGACGAACGTAAAATGCCTACCTGAGCGAATTGAATTTATTGGTGCATCTATAAGGCCTACTTCGTTTAGCATTTTTGATATCTGGATCGGATTTCGCGGATCTGCTAAGCTTAGAACAATTACCTACAAAAGAAGAAATTATTCGGAAACCGGTCTCGATCAGCCACTTGGGCTGGTAGCCTGTTTCTCCGATACCAGGTGACTCCGTGCTAAGAAATACTTCTCTTCCTGAACCGAACTGTTCAATTGGTTAAACTTATGAGGAATTATACGATGGTCAGCTGAAGGATATTAGAGTTTGCGAGGAATGAGCGCTGCGGAACATAGTCTCATCGAAACAATCAGATCGCACACCACCGATATTTCCAGTAAAATGTAATCGCAAGATGTCGAATTACAATCGGGAAGTCATGAAAAGCTACAGGCATATTACTCTTCTCTTTCGAGAGCCAAACTAATGACACAACTTTACCGAGCGTTTCTAAACTGTTCAAGTCAGAGAGTGCGATTATTCGAAGTCCGGCCTCTTTCTGCAATTGGTCATTTTCCCAAGCTGCATCAGCTCAGCACGCCCAGCGTACAGCGTGAACAAGAAGTATACTGCGCGAGTGATTTAATAAAATGTCATTTCTGATTTCATGAAAAATTGTTTTTACTAATATGTTTTTCTTTCTTGTACGTTTCTTTATTTTTTAGTTGATTTGACACTGCCCTCAGTAGGCATTTTTTTTTTGCTGCTGTGGCCAACTTCTAATCGTTAAAAATAAATAAGTTTTTTAGAATATTCTGCGGTCACCGCACGCAGATATTGAATATTGCAGTCATTGGCCAATGCATTGAAGCATCCCATACTACAAAGTAATTACCGTATCGGTCAAGCCAGAAATATGGGTGCAAAACAGTCGCAATCAAGCATCACTCTAAAACAGATTGGTTGAAGATTGGTTAATAACCAATATACTGGTAGAAACAACCAAATATTGGTAGCAATTTGTCCAACCAATCGGATCGGTTGGACACATATCTACCAATATTGGTTATTTCAACCAATTGTGGTGTTGTACAAACAGTGATTGTTTTAATGATTGAAAATGATTCGACAAAACAATAATCAAGATTAATATAGATAACAACATTCATGCATAAATGTTGAAACCTCTTTTCGCTTCCAACTCATTTCAAAGTAAACAGAATCGTCTGTGGGCCACTTCAATAGAGACAATTGTCTTCTTCATCGATCAGTCTGTGTAGTCGGCCCTGTTCATGTATTATCTCAGTTATCAAATAATAAAGAGTAAATAAATGGGTTAATGGTGACCGGATAGAGCGCCTTTAAAGTTCAGCAGAGAAACAACTGGCATGTGGAGGTGAGTGACCGACACTGATGAGGAGTTATTCTGGTTATGAGCTTCCGGACGAGGCTGAGAAATGGCCCCGTGTTGACCTGGAATGACACGACTTGACCCCGCCACGATTTATGAACGTCAGCCATCGCGGCCCGATCAGATGCGTCTGGTCAGGTTACTAATAATTCCAACAACACATACGAGGCACCGCGCCGCGCCATGTTTAATTTATGATGTTGTAATATACGTGATCTGTTTTCAGCGGAGGACTGAAATAAAGGGGTTGTATGGAGTTGTTGTATCGCTCAGTGAAAGGCCATTTTTACCTTGAACTTCGACGTAAGAGACAAGCTGGGATGGGTATAGTAAGAGACAAGTTTGGACTCCGAGCACGGCTGGGAATTCAAGCTTGTATCAATCCTGCTTGCTCCCAAGTCATCTATCATATTAACTGTCAGTGTACATCACCAAGATAAATCGTTTGGCGGAGAGAGTATTGGGGGGGGGGGTGCCTTTTAACACAATACAGAGGTTATTCCCGACTGTGGATAATGATTTATGATTCATTATTAGCACACCAGGGCACCTATAGCAGGACCCTATGACATTATGCGCGTAGAGGGTATGTACGAGGGGTTGGCCTACACGGGATGGTGCTCACTGGCTGGTTGCATCTCTCAGTGGTCGTATCTTTTCCGATTCCCTCACCGCTGAACCCTCCGTACCTACACGGGCGGCATTCCGAAATGGGCGTACGGTACCACGGGAGCCAACCGCTTGTCTTTTGCTTGGCTAAATTGTTGCGCAACAAGATTTCGGAACTTTACATGTTCATGCAACATTGTTTTGCTCAAATGTTCTTTCTTCTTCTTTAGTTTTTATTTGGAAGGTTGGACGGTTGTTTTGAAAGTGTCTATTTATGTATTTTTTTTTTTTTGGGGGGGGGGGAGGGGTTATAAAGAAAAACCTGAAACATGAAAATATCAGAGAACGCAATTTAAGGGCAAAAGAGCAGACATTCGATCGCCAGTTCGTAAACAAATCGCAGACAAAAACCAGGAAAAATAAGAAAGAGCAGAAAACCTGCCTGAACACTAATGATTACTCTCGAAATGAGAATAAGAGGGTTGTGTAAACACTGCATCCAGTTATGATGCGGAGTTTTGATAATTCCCCGTTGCTAGGTCAGGATTATATCTAAACAATCATCGATCCTTCAACTTCGCATGAAGCATGGGGGACTTCATCGAAGCTTGGGCAGCAGCTGTACGCTCGGAGTAAATAATAGTTGTATAAGGCTGACTATTTTGCATACAACGTGAAGAAAAATATTATTATAAGCATTGTGAAGTTGAAAGCATTTCACGAATTCAGCATCGCAATGTACACAGAATACTCTTTGAATGCTGTTTTTGTTTTCAAAATAAAAGCACATGGTATTAATTATTTTTTCATATTAATTCCCGATACCAAGCTGCCAGCATGTAGGTTTATATAACAACATTTCTAACTTTATTTGTTGAACTTTGTGTACTGCAGCAGCAGTGTGTGAACTGATTTACCTGATTAATTTGATGTCGTTGAGAGAGGGAGAAAGACCGAAGAAGGAAAGCCATGAGTTTCGCGAGAAACTGTTTCAACTACAGCGCAGTTATGTGTGACAAAGCCGTCAATGTAATTAAAGCCAGTTCACCTAGTTAGAGGATAAACTGTAACAGCACGGGTTGGCATTATTATGATGGGGTCCAATGGCTGAAACCCTACCTGAGGTGAAGACTGATGCCTCCCTAGCAAAGCTAAACCAATCAGAACGCGCCGGCGGCTGCGCATAAGTGCCCCGAGTCGCCACTAGCGTATGCAGGACATCAACCCATTAACAACCGAAGGCAAAATATAGAGGCCAGAAGAAGAGAGTATAGGCAAGGGAGGGAAAAAAACGCGAATGCATGACAAGAAAGTCTTCGCGTGGCAACTACGCCTGACATTCAGATGGCAGGGGAAACCAAGCGAGGTTTAAAAAGTTACAACTTGTCGACTGGCAATCACTTCTGACCACTTGGATCTAGTGGATTAGGCGTAAAGTGTTAGCTCGGAACTTTTCACGACACGACGAGGCTCAAGGCAAAGAACGTGCAGTGCGTGTGTCTCGCTTGGGCTTGCTTGGCTGGCTGGCTGGTTGTCAAGCATCAGTGGTTGCCAAAACGGTTGCTGAGCTTTTTTTTTCTTTCTTTCTTGCCCCCCTTTCGAGGAGGAGTTTTTCTGACGAATGGTTGACCTGGGCTGTACCGGTCGGTCCTTAGCTCCGCACATGCACACCAGCAGCGGCCTGGATCTGAGGTTATCCACCGGTGACATTAATCGGAGCTGTGAGATCGAGCAGTCGATGACTATGGGTAAGTGAAGTAGCCAAGGCTGGGTGTTTGCTTAGACGGCAGGGGCCGTGCGCTGTTAAATGGCGATAACGAGAGGCGTGCGTGTCTTGAATGCCGTCCCTGCTCAATGGGCCGCTACGCGGCGTGCCATTACCGGATTTCACGGCCAGACACGGGAGACGGGTTTCCAGGCAAGGAAAAAGCACAAGAACAGAGAACGCAGTAAGAGATCCCCCCAAAAAGTACTGCGGTCCGGGGACAAACCGGTCAATACCGCGCGGGGACGCACGAATTCCATCTCAGACAGTTGCTCTGCGTGTAAGACATGGATAGGTGGCGAATCGGTATTGCGCGCAAGCCGTGAATTTTTCACTCGGCTCCCTGGCCCAGGCACTTCAGAGATGGGGAGACGGCGTATTCGCAGCGCTGAGCCGATGTTGTTCATCGCCTCACACTAAGTGCTGGATACAAGTGCCGACTGCATATTCTCTCGATCTCTCGCATCTTTTGGCTATTTACCCTACCCTTTTTCTCTCCCCCCTGTTCTCGTATCGCCTGCGCCGATATAGAGTAACGTGGGTTCCTATTTCACCTTCGTTAGTCCCCTATTAGTCGCCTGACGAGTGCCTTGCATCCTGTCTGCCGCGGCTAAAACGCTCCGCTGATCGATAATCAATTTCAGTTTTTCCGCTTCTGACATGGAGAAAACACACACACGGCGATCCCGTGTCGGCCCGCTTGCATGCAGAGATGACGTGCTATTTCGTATGCAGTAGCTACAGTGACTTTGGATTGTGTTCCTTTCACACCCTACATGATAATACTCGTGTAATTTCGGTTCCCCCACACAAATATCAGTTTCCTGGTGAAAGACAGAGAGATAGAAAGCGCTTTTGTTTTCTATGACAAAATTTACGTACACTTATGAAGTCTGTCTTCCAGATGCATGTATATCAAACAAAACTGCCCTTTCTCCATACAAAATGCCATCATACTCTGTGAAATATAATATTTGGTGAAAAAGAATTTTCTTGAATCGAATTTTGGAATTCAGTTATGCTTCTTAGTGCGTAGCGCCCTTCCCCCCTAGTTGGGATGTATTTAGAATGCATTTTTTGTCAACAAATCCATTAACAAGAAATGTCTTAATGCTGAATTTACACATGATAATCTGAAAGATGACGAGTTACAAAATTTATGTTTTCACTTCAAATATTTATTTGAAAATTTTCAAATAAAACCGCACGGCCTCGAATTTTAATGTTACAGTTTTTAAACATAAAATCTTGTATTGCTTTCAAATGACATGAAGGTGAAAAGCGGGAAAAAAGTAAAAACATTTACAATTAGCAGATGTGTCAACGTACGTATGCAGAGGCAATACATGAAAGGCCAAATACAATATCCCTATCGTTCAAGTGCTACTTTGACTTTTAGGTGTTCATAATTATATTTGTTTCTCCTATCTTATTCTATTTTAATTACTCAAATTTTATCTGTAATGTCAGTCACTGCATGTTATTGTTTTTGTCTGTTCAAGCTTTACTGTTTACATGTATGTAATGCTTAGCAATCATTGTAAATATTAATTATTACTGTTGACCAAACATTTTTAGTCCTTGGACTTCTTCTTTGGTCACCATCTTTTTTAACAACAAAACCGAAATGAATGAATGAATGGATGAATGAATTAAACATGCATCCAAAATCTCACGAAGTTTTGTCGCAACATGTCACCCGACATGCGACGCACTGCAGTAGTCCTGCATGACGCTGCCCCCGTGTGTTGTCTTCCCTGCTTGGAGGCTATCTCGTCAGCACAAATCTTAAATGAATTCTGACAGGGACAGGAAACTGTAAATCTTGGGGACAAGACCATTTTCCTTCCAGTCATAACACTTTCCCTGATACCGCAGAGAGCATGTTCAACACCCAGTCTGTTGTCGGGAGTTAAGACCTTGGCATCATAATGTGTACAGTTTAAGAGCACTAGCCTTAGGGGGGAGTTGTGATTAACCGTTGTTAATTTTATCGACGGCAATCATGGCTGTGCAAATCACCTGAATAGGCTAACTGTAACAGATTTGAAATACCAGATTGATTAAAAAACAACTTTTTGTTTCGACTAGCGGGATTCTTTTGGTTAAAGAGAAAATAATTACATAAACGTAGTGTTTTAATTGTTAGGACTTTTGCATTTTCAGATAATTGTAGTGGAATACTTTTGGGTAATAGTTGCAACATAATATGGCGTTAACATTGCCTTTCCCATGTGATTCCGATGAGTCTTAAGTTTCTTATCTGAATGGAGTCATGTTATGTTGTTCTGTTTAAGATGGAAAATAATTCAAATGCCCAACGAATAATTAGCCGAATTATTGATGGCGAATCATTAAAAATACTGCTCCGCTTAAAGCAAATATTTTTGCGTCTATAGTCTTTAGAAAAGTGACGAATGCGCGATATTATAGCCGCTTATTACGAATCATATCGTAGTGAATACTGCGGCCACAAGTCTTCATTCGGACATTTTGTCTTTTCTTTCAAAACTAGCCATGCAACTCCTTTAGGTTCTTTGAATTGATAAAACTTTTTGAAAATAAGGGTCACGTGAAATTGCTTAAAATTTCTTTATTTGAGTGACTTAAAACGCTTATCCAAAATTGCCAGTCTTAATTAGGATGTGTCGCGAAGACGGTCTTATATAGTGGGGCAGATAGGGGACATATTTTTGGTGCCTTTGATGATACAAGCATGGTATTTGGCACACAGAGTGTGTCGTAAGAAAGATATTTGGCTATTGGCCATCGCAGATTTGTGCTTTGAGAAAATATAGGAATAGAATAACCAGCAATTTTCAAAATTTTCAAAATGGCTTCCATTGCTTGTTATTCTACCTATATTTTTTTCAAAGGACAAATCTGCGATGCCCCATTGCCAAATATCTTTCTCATGACATACTCTGACTGTGGGCCAAAATGTCATGCTTGTATCATCAAAGGCACAATGCCATCACCTATCTGCCGTACTATATATTAAGACAACTTAATAGCTTAAGCATAGCTTAAGCACTGTAAGCCCTATCAATCCGACGGATTTCCTATAACCACACAGTTGTAGATGAGTTGAGATCTGGTAGTATTTGATTTGTTCCCCATTTGCGTCCTTTCTTTTTATTGCCAGGATAAGGTATAATTATGGGCTAGGAAAGCGCCGTATTTTATAGGAAAATGCAATCTGTTGCATTGTCTTACATAATGCTCTCAAATTTCCAATGAATGAAACTACAGGGATCAGACGATTCAGAGTGTAAGTCATAATTATTTTAGACTGAATACACGGAAAAGAAATCACTGCAGTCGAAACTCAAGTGAAAACTCGATCTTTTTGATCGAAAGAGTTTTACTCAAAATCGTCATGGAGATTGAGGGATTTTTCACTCGAAAAGAGTGATTGTTAACTCTTTGGAGATGAGACAGTGTAAAACCCACCAGTGCACGTACCCAATCTCACACTGAAATGAAAAATGATGCCGCCGTGCAAAAAAAAAAAATGGGTCAGGATGCACTGAACAAACACATGACCCCGATGATAAAGGTGGCGGAAAGACAAGGGCAGGTCAAGGGAAAGCAAAGAGAAAGTCAAAACGACCGGTCCAAAATTTACAACCAACCGCAAGAGGATGGTGGCTAGACCCAGCACACCTTTGTTTGGACTTGGGCCTCCCTAAAACCTACAAATTACATCAATCCCGTCTCTTTATGTGTTTGCTTTTGGGAACCATTACAAGTAGCGATGGATGTTTTATGGCTAAACCAGGGGCCGGGGCCCTATCCAAACTTCCATCTGTCTCGGCGCCTTTCTGCTACTCACACGGTATGTTTTTGAATACGAAATCAGAATGATCAATGCATTTCCTCAATCTAAATGAAACCGAAGATTTAACAGTTTTCCTAAGCATTGATTTAGTTGAGACACGTATAACACTTTAGTGCTTTGCCCCTCAATATGTTTCAAATTTGGACAAACGCCAATTTCCTAGCTTATGGTCTAAACATGCTTAAATGCTTGCGGTGTCGGGGAAAACTGTGCTGTTTCAAAATTCCAGAGCTTTTCTTTTTATTCTTCATTTGCGAGCAAGGTTCTGTGAGACACACGCGGCATGCAGTATATTCCTGTCGTCCTAATGTAAACATAATAACTGACCCCGATGTGAGTAATAATTTCGATATGCATCATTTCCAATGAAAATAACAACGCTGGCAGCCGTGGATTTATGTCCACGACATCACTGACAAGCAGGGATATTATAAGACCGAAAGAAGATTGACGTCTTTTTTGCCTCTCTCTCTCGCATGGTAGGAAATCAATTTTACGATTTGATGCCATAATTGCCAGGTAATAATATGACCTTTTGAAATACATCATTTTTCAAAGTGTGCCTTCAAAACGGTACAGGTTAAAAAACAAACAGACTTCAAAAACTTGTGGTAAGAATTTAGGAATTTGAAAAAAAAGTCGTGAAAGACTACCTGGGGGAACTTTTAACATTAAATTTTGTCTGCCTTTGTTTTGGAGTTGTTTGTTGCTTGTTCGTTGGTTTTGCTCTGCTAAAATAATACCAAAAAAATACTTGTTAGAATCATTGACGGATTAAAAATAATAAAGTTTGTGTCATGTATATTAAACCTTAGGTTTAATTTGGTTAACTCATCACACTTTTCCCAGCTTGATTCAAAATTTCTCATTCAAAATCTGGCCACAGCTTTACACTGCATGCTTTAATTTCTTGCATTCTAACTTGCCGATGATGATCAGGTATAGCATTTGTTTGAATTGTAACCACTTTAGCATTGCCTGTAAAATGTTAAAAATTAAAACTTGAATCAAACAACAAATGCGATTACGCTTTTGAACAATTAAATTTGTTTGCTTAGGCCTAAACATTTGAATAAAACACAAAGTTTTGCCTAATTTTATACAATATTATGTACATGTACGGATGTGTCCTGAATCAAAAGATACTTATAAGTGAAAGAATTATAGCCAGATTATATTTTATTGTTTGTAAGGAATCGCATTCACTCTCTATGTAAGCAGAATTGATTTAACATGTATATCCAAGTTTGCGGGGGAAAAACAGTGCCCCGTGTGTTTGTTCGGAATTCTCGACACGTATAGTTCTTGGCCAAGTCGCTTGCATGCATTCTCCGTGCGCGAGCAATCCATGCAGATCTCTTTTCAATAAACTTGTTCAGCCCCCTCATTGACCCCGAAAGGGCCGATTCAGGTCCCTGTAGCTTCAAGGACCTCAAACCAGAATAAGAAAGAAGTTTGTCTTTCTCTCTGTCTCTTTGAGGAGTGGAACAACTAAGACATTCTGGCCACGCCGCGCCGACTCACTCCATGTCCAATTTGCCATCGTATGAAATGCTTGTTAGCCGTGACTGGCCAACTGCTGCCGTGAACGCGTATCGGTGAATCTCTCCACGGTTTCTGCGGGGGAAGACTAGACACGAGAGCGTGCCAGCGCGCATACTGTAGCGGGGAGCCGGGCTGCATTTCCCCCGGTGCCAGAGGCTGGGCAACACCAGCTCAAAATTATAGATCGTCGGAACATCCACCTTTGCCGTTAATTGAGATTCTGAACTTTGATTTATTGGGCGATCTCGGCGGTACTCAAAAACATAAAAGATTTACAACGGAAAAAGAAGAGGGTAAAAAAAAAAACCTGAAAAATCGTTTAACATTTTTTACTTATTGTAACTTACCCTACGGCTCCCGTTGCGGTGTTGATAAGAGAAAGATAGGGAGAAGATAAACATGTCGTTGGCAAGCCGTGTCGGCCACGCCGTGGTAAGACACGGATTGCTCAAGCAAAACAACCTGCGATCATTGTAACTTTGCTGCAGGCCCCAGAAGCTCTCTCGCGCTCTCATCCCTGCTGAACCCGTAGGCTAGATGAAAAAAGTACCCTCCTTTCCTTGTTTTGCCCGGTTTTAATAGTTGAAATTATTCGGCTCCCGGGCTCCTTTTCTCCCCTTATTAGTGTCGGCTGGCGTGGGGCCGCGCACGGCCGCGTAGACGGGGAGGTGTTGATCGGCCACTTAACGGCCGGTGTTGATACCTACCGAATATTTAATTGGGTTCATTATTATTCATTTGACTTGGAGAAGAAAAAGAGATGGAAAGAGATAGACAGAGAGAAAAAACTTTTTACGGCGGGGTAACTTAATAATGCATTACCGTAAGTGGGTTTTTGTGAGGAACAATTGATATTTTAGCCGCCTTGCCATGCTTTTTGATTTGAAAAGAGTACGAGGGCGAGGTGGCTTTTTTTTATTGGCATGCATTTTCATGAGTGATGATGGTGTCACCATATTCCCCGCCCTTATCCCGCCCGTGTGCACACTTGAAAGTACAGTTGAAAACTGCATAATGATTCTCCCTCAAACACGAGCTGCCATGCAATTTGCCTGTTGTTTTGTTTCTTTTCGGGGGTATAGCGTGCGCTGATGTGGTGGTTCTGTATTGTCTGTGTAGCTCACTTCTGGGTCGGGCAGGCGTTCCAGGTTTGCTCAAGCGATCCACCACCACAAACCCTCTGACTCTGCTCATTTCCCGCCAGTGCTATTGAGCTCGCCTTCATCCTATCAAGCGCCCTCGCATTTTCACAGCTCCGTGGGCCAAGATAGTTGTGTTTCGACCTGCAGCCAGCTAAAAAAAAAATCAATGGCAGTTTTGGATCGCCGCTAGTGTTTGAGCGAATCGGAAATGTAATTCACGTTGATCAAACATACCGCTGTCACTCTAATGGTGCACTCAACGCGCCCGCAGCAAAAGCCGGCGCTCGAGCGTCGCAACGCCAGTTGCTTTAGCAAACGCTCCCCCGCCTCGACTTGCCTCGCTCCCTTCCACGCTTCTCAGACATAATACTAATACGAAAGTAATGGCTTTTTACGGGATGTTCCCCGCAGAGCAAACATTCGGCGAGGTGAACCAGCTAGGCGGAGTGTTTGTGAACGGCCGGCCACTGCCCAACGCGATCCGTCTGAGGATCGTAGAGCTAGCCCAGCTCGGTATCCGCCCGTGTGACATCAGCCGTCAGCTACGGGTCTCACACGGCTGCGTCAGCAAGATCTTGGCACGCTACAACGAGACCGGCTCGATCCTACCCGGTGCCATCGGCGGCAGCAAGCCCCGGGTGACTACCCCTAACGTGGTCAAGAAGATCCGAGACTACAAGCAGCGGGATCCCGGTATCTTCGCATGGGAGATACGGGACAAACTGCTGGCGGAGGGGGTTTGTGACAAGTACAACGTGCCGTCCGTGAGCTCTATCAGCCGGATTCTCCGCAACAAAATTGGAAACAGCACCCTGGCCCATCTACAACACGTCTACGATCCTACCAAGGACTCTCACCGATCTCTCTATAGTCCGATCTACTCATATCCATGCCCATCCCCAGCTAACTCTAAAGCAGCCATGGTGGCGGCTGCAGCAGGTCCATGTGGTCCTATGAGGCATTGTCATTGGCCCTCTTCACACACCGTCAATGACATATTGGGATTCAGATACCCTGGCACTGGAGATCCACACACTTCAGGTAAGACACCAAAATTCAAACTATCAACTATTGTATATTTTTAACAAAATATCATTCGTTTGTTTTTGCTAAACTATACTTTGTTTTGTTTCTGCCTTGTTACTTTATTTTCTCCCAACTGTCATATTAAGGTTTAAAAACTTTAAAAGGTGCGTAAAATTCGGTTACCGGAAGCATGCAGAGACTAGTAGAAATAGAAATAGTACCTGTAGAAGTAGAAATACAATCACAAAAACTGGAACTATTAGAAAACTTCAAATAAATTCAACAAGCGCTGCCATGCAACTTAGAATAAACAGGAACAACAAGTTACGTGGTCATTGTTTTTGTTATCAGAACAAACTTTACCGACCATTGGGTCAGCTACACGACAGACAAGGTACATGCTAACATAAGAAAAACACAAAAGGAAATATTCGGCCAAAGGTATGGATCACGCAATATTTTCTCTGCAACAAGCATCGTAACCGTATATCCTTGGATAAACGCCACAACTAAAACACTTCTTGATCTATTTTGTTACCAAATATCTCCCAACGAGCCGAGCAGATTGTTTTCGGGCCCCAGAGGGGGCGGGGTAGCTAGCTTGCACACAGAAAGCCCGCTGCACAAACTTTGGCATCTTGACCCCATCAGGTCCCTTTGATCAAACCCCAAGTTGCGTCATCCGATGTGACGGCCTCAATGAACTTATCACAATAAGCGGTGTTGGGCCCGCTGAGTACCAGTGAGGCAATGCAAACACTACGGGCAGGGGGTCTACCGTGGGTGGGGCGGTCCTCACTCCCCTAGCAGTGGGTGGGGATGTAAGCGCAATAAATAGCATATTATATTATACAGAGATAGTTCCAGCCCTAGAACACACAACCGTATAACAAAGCCACGATTGTACGATTTGATTGACATGTTGACTTCATTAACCACTTCGGAATTTCAACGATTAACTTTCACATTATTTTAATAACTGATTGTGTTGTTGGAATAAAATTAGGGATGGTCTCAATCTTTCTTGGGGTATGTAACATAAAAGAAAATTGATGGTAAGTATATACAAACGGCATTGTAATCAATCAAAACCAAAGCAAATTGTTCAACTCTCCAAATTAAAAAAGCAATAATAATGACTGAAAGTTTTAATCAGGGCCTAATATTATCTCAAGATCGCCCTGACCGCTGATATAAACATAATAGAAAAATTTAAAAAGTTTAACAAAATCTCACCATCAACTTATTATTATGTCCGTCATCGTCTTTTCCCAAAACAAAAGAGTGCAACCATTTTTATGTGGTAACTTTCAACATGTATTTCTTTAAACGACACGTTTGGTATTAAAGCAACATAGAACTTACATGTTTGGTTCCTTCAGATACAAACCGAACTCCATAAACATTTGACAGTGAAGTGAAAACACATGTAACACTGGTTACAAAGTGGGATTGGAATTCCAAAATCGTGTCAGTCCAAACATCTTTTCTCAGTCTGCGCAGCAACTTGCACAGTTAGGTATAAAAAGCTGATTTAAATAATGCACCATCCCATCGATTCCAGGCATCTTGTGTATCTGAGTGTGCACATCTTTTGATTTTTCTGGTTTGATTTTGGTAGACCAGACCTTCAAGCCATTTTTCTTTTTGCCTGAGCAAGGAATTGAACCAACGTTATCGAAACTGTTGCCTTAGTGCTTTACCCATTGGACAAACCGACTTGGCGTAGATTTTGTGCTTTTCGATGTTCGGCATTCTTTTCAAAAGTTAGGCTCATTGAGCACTATATGAATTGCATAAACATCAACCTCACATATACAGTGAAGATACACCTATGCCTTATGATGCTAGAGTTTCCAAGGACTTTTGATAGGATTGAACTGTGAAGGCAAAGGCGAACCACAAGCACGACTTCTGTAGGTACCTTGTCACGGCGGACCAGTCAGTGGATGATCTGCAATTTTGTGACTGTTTTGTGACTTAACCGTACCATTTAAAATTAAAATCTCCAAATCAAGTTCGTTATAGTAATAATGAAAATACTATAAAACAGAAAATCCCAAAAAGCTCAAACGAAAAAAATACCATCAACACTTGCATAGATTCTTGCACTTGAGTATAAGGAAATGAAGAACGCAATATTAGTTTATCCATGAGAAACTTTCATCATAATAAAGGTAATGCATTAAAAGGTCAGTACATACAGAGAGGCTAAAATTCATATTAAATTGAAGAAACAGGTCTCCAGCTACAATTGTATTCAAGAAATCAGTGCACTATTTTTCTGAAAAGAGTGGCTCATTGGCGTACTAGTTGGACCGCGACGAAACATATTGAACGGTTCACCTCGGACATTGTGTAAATTTGTGTCACCCCAACCCGGAATAATATCTCCCTCGGCCGACTCGAATCGAGCAACCCCCCCCCCCTCCCTGCCCTTCTCTACTCTTTCTCCTTCATCTCATCTTGCTATGGAGGGGAAAAAAAGGCGTTATTTTCCCCCAAAATAAAAGCAACGTAATATCTCTTGAAACATCGAATGAATATATCAGTCCCTCCTCGTCTCCATTGTGGTGCTAATTCGGTGGCGCATTTGGGTCATTTTATTGGCAATTTGGCCGGGGCTCGAGAGGCCCCGGTGTCGGGGCCCCGGCCCGTGGAAAGTCGGCTCGACGGCCGTCAAGTAGGTAACACTACACGTGCCGCTGCTGTTGCGCAAACACGAAAAAGAGGTCGACTCAATTAGAAAAGTCAACGAATTAAATCATGAAAAAGCAATGATACGGGGGCCTGGATTTCGGCGCGAAGCTGGCAGGAAACGCGGGCCAAAATAGTAGGGGGACCGGGCCTGTGTGTACATATTTTCATCTCTCGCTTACCTTTGTGTATATTTTTGACCTGGCTGGCACTTGTAGATTGGAATGAATAATTATGCAATCACGCTGCTCTGGATTCAGTTTTTGAATGGAATTACTGAATTTGAAACGCATAACACAGCCCTCCTTTTTTTCCTGGTTAATCTCAGACCAGAAAACATTCATCATCATACTGATTTAAATTTCTTTCACGAGATAACAGACATCGTTGATAGCAATATTCTGACCCTTGCATTTCGTCCAATCTTGTGTCATGACTTATAAAAAAAGGGCAGATTCCCATGCAATACACGATTCGAGCATAATAGCAACAGTAAAGTTCCAGCTTCGGTAGCCGACCGACCGACCCTGCGCAGCGACCCGATGCAATTGTGCCCAAGGATGTTGTTAGAAAGCTCAACACTCTTACCGCTAAGTACCCATCCCCGCTCGATCTGCCTGACCCGATTTTTCCTGTTCCTCCAACATCTATTTTTTCTTGGCCTGTATGCCATGGGCCGCAAGATCATCCCCCTTGAAACAAAAACAAATAAATGTCAATGTTGATCACGCACTCTCTGTCTTTACTTCCCCCAGTTCTCTGATAATAGCCGCAGCCCTATATGTACTCCTCTTCCAATAATTATTTTCCGAGGGCGTTTTTTACCGCTGCACGGCCGCCTGGGGCTGCCCCTGTTTTTCAGCGCGTCTAAGTACCGGTAATAATCAGAGGGTATGCCCGCTCACGTCACGCGCTGTACGGTGGACCGTCGCGGTAACATTCCCGGGTCAATATTGAGAAAAAAGAAGAGCAAACCGGCACTTTCGCCTTATTTGCTTGTTTAGTTCAGGTCGATTAAGATTTTTGGATTTGAGAATGCGGTGGGGAGAAAAATATTAGAAAAAAACCTAGAAAACCCCTTGATTTCTTTTCGAGGCAAGCATTCAGTGGTTGGAGCCAGCGTCAGCATTTTAGTCCAAGTTCCCTGGCACTTCGTTACCGGCTGGCCTACCTGGACCTGGCCGTCTTATTCCCCAGCGAGATGTCAAGTGCTAGGCAAATACATTACTGTCCAAATTGGAGTAGATATTCCATTACGTGGGCTGCCACCTAGACTCGTTGTGTGGCCGCCTTTTGTTACAATGTGCCCCACTCCCTCGCAACATATGCATCCCATTTTCTGTCTCGAGTCAAACCCCTTTCTCTCTCTCTCCCTCTAACAATAAGAATGACAATGCCATACAGGTCGAGTACAAGCTCGCCCCGAATTTGGTCAAGAAAGGGGAAAAGTTGTGAGATCCGAAGTGATTGACACCTTAACCCAAATACCCGCTATACCACGGCCGTCTCGTATATGCCCCTTGTACTTTTAGAGATTGCTGGCGTGCATGCACGCGTGATGTTTAATTCATTCTTAGACTGAATCGTGCATATCATGTTTGACCCAAATTTACGATTTTAGTGTTACCTTTCTTCTAAAAACAAATCATTAAAGCTTTTTTGTTGTTGAGAATCTGAGCCTCCTGAACTAACAACAAATGGAGCGAATTTGATACTAATGGTGGGGGTATCAAAAACAGTGTTTGTTTTTTACGAAAAGTACGACATAACCTCATTTCAAGCATCTGATATTGACAATCAAAACACGATCAACTTATGCATGCTGTGCTAATATTGCGAATAATCAGCGCCAATTGGCGATATTACACAGAGTCTTGCATATTCCAGCTTATCCTTCCTTGCCATGATCTATATAGCTTGCTTGGCTATTTCTGAATCAAACACCACCGCACCCACACCCCTCTAGCGACGCCCGTGTAAAAGGGGAGTCGATGGAATTCAGACCCGTTTCTAAACCAAACAATTTCGGGCTAAACGGCAGAAAGAAATTATTAAGACCTGTTTTAAGATTTTGTTCATTTTTTTCTCTCAATTTGATTACGGGAATGTGCGCACCAAACCTCACCATCTTGGGGAGGGGTCAGGTTAAACGGAGTTTTTTTTTGGGGGGGGGGCAGGGACACTTTCCCCCCAGATTTATCGGAGTGCCCCTCTTGCGGACATAAATGTGCGCCCTCGCCATGAAAAAAAAAAACTGGCCCTACAATTTTGGATATACTTTGTTTTCAGTAACCATTTCCCAAAATGGTATAGAGATTTCTGATATGAACGAGGAATATGAAAACCAAGCCCCAAAAGCCTTATAATGCGCCCTGAAAATGGGCACATAATGCGTAGTTTGCATAATGGCCGGTTTTGAAGAGCGCCCCTATTTTGGAAGATGGTTCCAGGCCCCACCCCCCTTGTTTTATTTTTACGGAGGCCAAGTGTCCGGTGAAAAAAAGTGTCGACATTTCAGCACGGATGTGCCCCCCCCCAAAAAAAAATTGCTGGATACGCTGCTGCACCGACGGAATATGCCTTTTACGGAGCAAGTATACCCTTTTTGGTGATCCCCCCCCCCCCCCTCAGTTTGAAAACCGTTCCGCCGCCGCTGGTTATGTCAGCAGAACCCGGGAGGTAACCAAGTCGGGCTCTGAAGGAACCTCACTGAATTCCAGATTTCCAGTAAGAACAAAGAGGAAGGGGTTTACCAATAAGCGTTTGGTTTGAGACACGGATTTAGTTTGAAATATCTTCGGGAAAGACTTCTATTTTTGTTTATCCACCGTTGTTCTAAGTTTAGGTTAAAGTTTTATGCTGCATCTTTCTTGCAGGACGCAGTACACACGCCAGGGGCGGATCTAGCTTTCAGGAAAGGGGGGAGGGGTGTGGGGTGTGTGATTTGAAAGGGGGGGGGGGTTGGGTGAAGGCGGGGGGGGGGAGGAGGGGCTTGATGTTGTTGCAGCCCCCCCCCCCCCGATCCGCTACTGCACGCAGCGGTTATCAAATGAATTAAGGGTAAGGGGAATGACGAAAGCAAGCTTGTACCAGATACAAAAAAATTAATTAATTAGTGATGAATTCGATTTCCCCAATAAACCCAATAACTCCATAAACCACTGAGGTGGTTTCGGATGAGACATCAAAAGGTACTAACAAACAGATCGGTATTTCAAAGTAGAACAGGATGATATTACTAAGTATATGTGCAAATCTTCACTGTTCGTTTTGACAATTTAAAAAAAGGATTGGTTGATATATTGGCATACATTGTATATATTCAGTCCTGCTAGTCCAAATTGAAATGTAACCGAACAAAGTCTCTTTTTTTTAATTCACAGATCATGCATGAAATATATCGGTTTTTTATTTATACGTGAAATCTTTCTTTGAAGAACTGTTGTTAAACCTGAGGTATACCAACGACGCTATTCTATACATGGTGAGTCAAAATGAAAGTGACGGAATTAAAAAATTTAAAAAAAAAATGTGGCTCACTTAATATAATCAGTACATGTTTTTGACTAGTAACTGTGAAAATTTCACTTAATTTGCATACCTATTCCCAAGTTACGTCTATTTTAATAAAAAGATCACAAATTTCAGCAGTCCACCGTTGATCATTTACCGTTCTACGAACTGATGAATACCATTACATACAATGAAACATGGACGTTTTCCCACCTCCATGATTGAACGAAAACTTGCAAAGGAAAACAGACAAATCGCCATCAATATTTCAGGAAAAAAAAAAGAGTTGGCTTGTTTCACATAATTCAAAACACACAAAATCTGTCAGTAAAACAATGTTTCAGACTAGACTCAAATGATTCAAATTCATTCGTATTTGTATGCAAGTGTGTAATCTGTAATTCTTACTCAATTCAATAGCTTCAAATGGCATTCCATGGACAGCTATAAACATAGGTTCCTTTAATAAAACATGTATAACTTCTCATGGCACGGATCAATTTCAGTAATGAGCGGAAGAACATGCTCTTTTAAGACATACTTCATTGGTGTATCAAATTTGATTGCTTTTTAAAGAAAACATTAATCCAGGTCACTTTCTTTTTGACTCATCCTTGTTTATATTACACTGACCAGACATTTTCCGGCGAATTTATTTCAAAAGAATTTGAGAAATTTCGAGTGTCATTTTCATTTTTTTTTTTTAGATTCATATGTTATAAATATACAGTCTGAGGATAGTCTTCTTTAAATAAGTGTTTGATATGACAGTCAAAATGTGTTTTTTCAACGCATGTCAACATAAGCCATGTTTATTGTACTTTCCGCGAAATTCTGGTAAACTTTAATTGTTACATGAACAGTTCTGTTAAAAAAAGGAGACAAATCTACGATAAATCAAGAACAAATTACACAGGACTTAAACTTAAATTTTCACAGTCAAAAATTGACCCGGTAGTTTTGTTATTGATGGAAGCCTAAAGATTGCTAAAGAAATGTTGACCTTTTCGCTAAACTACATTATTGGCATCGAGTTTTATGTGGAACACAGGCGTTTACTCAGCTCGGGATGATTCACACAAAACCACATCTATTTTAAATACAAAACTACTTCAGGCAGAAACCGCATAAGGTTTTTCCCGATGAATAATAGTTGTATTTTGTGTTGACAATGTCCTATCCTCCTTATCATGCAAATGCAATTTCTTGACTTGTTTCGCAAAGCAATTTGTTGTGCTGGTCTCACAGAATGTATAACTGGGACACTTAAGCACACTTTGACATGAAGTATTATGATATTAAGCTTTCTTTCTCAATTTTGTACGTTAAATCAAATGTCTAACATTTTTGTAATACATTTTGATCATGCCTCGGTTTTTTTGCCAGCAGATTTTACAAATACTGACGCATTTTCAGCAAACCACTTTTTTCTTCTAAACTACCTAGATTTCTCCTCTTAAATCATAAAGTCCAATCACTCTAAAACAACACTTATAGTCAAAATATTGACTGGCTTTCCTAGTTATTGGAAATTGACTAGGAATTTAGTTAAACATGCAAAGTTTCTTACTATGGCTAGAAAAAAAGTAGATGGGTTCGACTCCAATGTCAGCTATTTGTACAACTATTTTTCCAAAGTCAATAACTCCAATTTCAGTTATTTGCATAACTATTTTCCAAAGTCAATAATGCTGACTGGAAAAATCTAGTCAGATTGACTGATTTTCAGTTGCACCCAGCTGACCCTGAATGGGTAGTCAAATTTAACTGGTTTCTAGTCAAATCTGACTAATGCTTTTTAGAATTTAGACCACACTGTCTAGTTTTTCATACTGCTATACAACGTGCATTGTGGCCTACAAAATATTGGCCCATTTCTCCCGGTCGGAAAAAGACTCGACTCCAGCACTTTCTGATGAGATCAGATCAGAGACCTTCCGTTTCTAGATATTTGTGAATTTTCAGGAAGCAGGAAACATGCCTTACATATGGTATTGTTTTCTTCCTTGTCCTTTTATTGAGGCCATTGGCCGAGTGCATTATACGGTCAATTGAGGACAATCACCACGGTCGTATAACCGTCGGGAATATCATAGCCTAGATATGTAACAATGCAGTTGTGTTGATAACTTGATGTAGTTTATCGGTATGGGTAGGTTTCTCTTTTGGCTACCTTGACATCAAAACCTTCCAGACTTGTATTCGAGTCCCCAAACATCGAGTCCAGTCCAAGTCAGCGAGTCACCTCTCCCTAGTCAGAGTCCGTGTCCCAAGTCATGAAGGCCGAGTCCGAGTCCGAGTCGCGAGTGACCTGTAATATATATATATTAGAAATGGATTTTCAGTTACATTTTTTTCACAGCTTTTCTCCAATTAATGAACTGGAAATAATTGTATATAACATGTTAAACTAGAACGCACTCAGAGATCGCAAACCCTAGCCAAGGCTAAACAATTCCCAACCACATTTTCAGTTCACCCAAAAGAAATACTCGCATAAATGGTAAAGAATCCTAAAATAAATCCTGTATCCAGACCCAGATCCGGATCACTTCCAAAATCTAATCGATTTGTACTTTTACCAAGTACCACCCCTAAAAGTTTTTTTCATGCAAATCCGTCCATAACTTTTTGAGTTATCATGTTAACAGACATACCAACCAACCAACAAACTAGCCAAATACGATGAAAACATAACCTCCTTGGCAGAAGTAATAAGGCAAGGCACCAGTGCCTGAAAAGGATATTCTGGTACCGAACACTATTAAGCTTGCATTTAATAAGTGTGGACGCTGGGGTACATGTTTCGATACATTGATTTCCCAAATCAATTTATCGGAAACAAGCCAGCCGCATGTGCAGTGCATGTACAGAACTTAGATGCGTTTCTTTTGCATGCACCACACATACTGTATCGCTTGCTCAGGAGAGAGTCGTCTTCAAAATGTCACTCCTTGTCACATTTCGGTACAAGTTTTGAGATTAGTATTACAGCGTGCATTTCGTTTATCGTGACTCATACAGCAGTCTCGCGGATCCACGCGAGATCCACGCGAGACTTCGTCACCATCGAGCTGGCCCAAAGATTGACAGGGCGACCATCTTGACACACGCACGCAGTCGCCGTGTGGGAGCTACAATCGCCACGTCACTCTCTTCTTGACTTGTGACCTCATTTTTGTGTCTTTGAATGGTGCCCCATCGTGTTCGCATTACATACTTCAGCGAGTTAGTGATTAATACCCACCACCCCTCCCTCTGCCGTTGTTACGCCGTCGTGAACATGTCAGAGTCAGTTCCTATTGGTCTTATTATGCTATAACTTCATTCGTATAACGTTCAGTCCCGATCCCCCCTCCGGGCATTCAATGTCTAATGATGCGGGCAGTGCTTGCTGCTGCACACATCACTTCGCATGCCCGACCATTGTCAGTAATTAACCTCATTAATCCGGGTCCCTACCTGACGTGAAAAGGGCTTTTTAGTATATTTTGGCTCTGTCAAATCCAAACCAATGTTTTGGATAGTAACCATGGAATCTTGTCTCTCTCCGACCGAGCGTGGTCGTCGGTTCCACGCTTAAGTGAAGCAAGGCGGAATCTTGAAATTAAGTTTTTGCATGGTGATCTCTTTTTTTCTCTCTCTCTTTTTCATAAATCGTCTAATCCGACCTGGTTTCCAGCACGTTAGCGGTAATGATGGAGACACTAACGAAGCGAAGTATTCTAAATTAAATACAGCATGGCGGGCGTCATAGCTGAGCGCTCCCTATCCGAGACGAACATGCGCAGTAGGGGAATGACCGCGAGTGAACCCTGTTGAATCCGCTAAGGGTCTGACCAATTTGTTGCAGTGTGTGCGTGCAAGCGCAGATTCATATGTCTTCCTCATTTTTTCTTCTTGCTTGGTCCTTGTCAAGTTTTATGGGTGTTCGCTGGTGTTGTAACTCCTCAGCAGAAAGTTGGAGTCCCATGCGGCTGTTAGCGCAACTCAAATGGGGCCGATAGTAGACTGGTGCACGTAGAGCAAAACTCCAAATTCCACTGAGTGAGGGTGTCTGCCATTGGATGCCAAACCCCAAGCAGCAAGTTCAGACGAGGAAACCAGATTAAAAAAAATAATGATCACAGAGCATCCCTGGGAGGAAACTCCACCGACAATTTTCTTGATTGTTAATTTCGGGGGGTTGAGGGGAAAAGCAAAAAAAAAGAGTTATTTCTCTGTCATTGCCGGTTGAGAAATTAGGCCAGTGTCGGGTCAATGACACGGCGTCACATCTGGGCGGGTTCGGGGGTTAGACTCTGGAAGCAGCCGTGGGGCCCATGACGCGATGACAGGCAAGTTGCCACTCGGCATTGCAGCCGGCCATAACACGGCCCCGCTATGCATGTGTGCTAGCGGAGTATCACGGTAACTCATGTAGCATGTGGACTAAGCTAACCGTGGACCTGGAAGAATGGAAACCAGGCTTTCGGGTTGTCCATTCCTGCCAACCAATGTCCTTGGGGCACACAGCCCGCCTGATGGATATTTCCGTAGACGAGTATGTAATCTTTTCCTAATCACGGCACGCCGATTTGGTTTCCTCCTTTTTGTGAGGCGACAGTGAAACACAACTTGATCAGGATTATTTAATGAGTAACGGACAAGGCTGCCTGCTCAAGCGTGACCCAATGGGTGGGCGTGTCCAAGAGCGGCTGACAAGAGGCGGCACGAAATTAGATAATCCAGTTTCTTCTTCTGTATCTGATGCGTCATCCAATCTTAGTAGGTATGAACAAAATTAGGCCATCGCAAACTGATGACGCATCAAAATTTCGAAGCACAGGTTTTTTTTTTAAAAAGTTTACAACGTGGCGTAATTGTTAACTTAAGTCCTACAATACAGTCTAAGTAAAACGTTCCTCCTTGAAACACATTGCATCACCAAAGAGTGGACCGCAACTTTTCAAGTGCGTTAGTAAAACATTTTTGTCGAAAGGTCATATGGGCCTAGATAATACTTTTGAACACAAAAGGACGAGCAAAAATGTTCGTCTGCCTATATTACAGCATTATTGATACATACATTTTCTGATAAATGCAGGAAAATAGTTGCAATACAAATTCTCAAGCAAGCCCTAATCTTTGCAATGAGATTTCCAAATCAAAACTCGTTCATTGAAAACGCTTTTGAAGTTCGTTAAGCACCGTTAAATTTGTGGTCTCCCATTCTGGTTTTTTTGGCCGTTTTGTCTTGATTTGGTTTGCTTTGTTTAAGTAACCATTGCACGTTCCTCTTAGCTAGTTTAACCCATTTTTGGTGAATAAGCTCCATCTCCAACCTTTTTTGTGTTGGACACCGACCCCTATCTTTTGACCAACGACTGGTTCTCCTCAATCTATCTGTGATAGTTCCTCCGTTGAAACTGATCTAGAGCCGCGGCGCCAATCCACTCTGATGGACTGGCATTTGGAAAAGGGACGCGGCCGTCTCAAGCTTCGTTGTCTGGAAAAACTACACGCGTGTATACAAATTGGCAAAATGAGTGCCCTCCCAATGCACCGGTAACTCCCATCCCCCCCCCCAAAAAAAAAAAAAAAATTAGAGTGATGGACATTCCAGTAACAATGTGGAAAATAATCCGCGAAATGTTGTAGAGATTTCAATCGGAGTATGGAAAATCCGCAAGTTTTGCTTCTTCCTCGAGCTTTGCGTCTGATTTTCTTTCTTGCCTTGTTTTGGTTTTCATTGAGTTGTTTAATAGGAGATTTTTGTTAACATATAAGGGCAGTGATTTGAAACATGGGAAAAAATGGTGAGATTTATTTTGATTTAAAAAAAAGACTCGTTTGTTAGGCATTTCTGCGAATTTCTTGAAACTGTCATATGCCGGTTTCTTCTGTTCTTGACAACTGACAGAACAACAAATGCCAATCTTTCTGGCCGAGCTTTTTACAAGAAAGCTGTAATAATAAGTGAATAATCAAAAAGTTTACTGTTTAGTCAAATGTTACTGCTTTCTTGTCAAGTAATATGAGGGCGCAGCGTGCTGCTCTCTGCTGCATCCACGCGGAAAGAACTATCAAACTGATGACAAAAGCGGGATAGTTTAGGCTGTCCATTTCAGACTTAAAAAAATCAGCCGAGCAAAATTTCAAAACAGTGGGGGTTTATTTTGAATAAGGCACGGCAGAAAATCCATTACCGTATTGCGGCGCTGTTCTGGTTATAATTTTGCGAACGACACACTTGTAACGACTTGTACTTCATTGCATAGTACTTAAAAAACCTCTTCATATTATCTTTTTCCCCCAAGACTGAAGATAAATTAAGATTTCATCAGATGCATGTTACCTTTGTTGTTTCCTTGTTTCACGTTTTCAATGTTTCACAGGTGGTGTTGCAGTGATGCGGAAGATCGTAAGCAATAATGAGAAACTTGTATACCAGAAAGTACTCAGAGTCGGTTGAATTCGGTAATACGGTTTCCTTTCGTTGATTTTCGTAACATGGCACACTGTGGTAAAATTATGAACTACTCGGGGAAACATGCCACCTTTGTAGCGACAAGTCAAAGGTTAATCGGTTCAGTACCATTTACCTCAGTGCTAATTTATATCCGCTAGCATTTACTTTTATCAGTTTGTATCATTTGTGTGTTTTCGTCAGAGCAGATGTTAATCCTTTGCAGCCAGATGTTTGAATGATCAGGTGCAAGGTGAATTCTGAATTCTCGGATTGAATTTCATCTGCTTTATGAAGTCTTTGCCTCTGTTAAGTTGGTGTGCGCAGGGCCCAGCTAATTTTACTCACTTTCTGTGTCATGATTAACTGTAATAATTTGTGCGTGGATGACATTGTTTTTGTTTTTTATTCCAGGGACACAATTCATATAAGACATCTGGTGACAAGTACATACCTTTCATGTTTGTATGCCATGGCGGCCTTCAGTTAAACCTCTTGTCATTTTGGTACAGCACAGTATACGTGTAGAGCGCCACCCTCTTTTTTTTATTTAGTAGTCCATTTCACGCACCATAAACTTTGATGAGTCTTGCTGGAGCCGGACTACGACGCAAGTTCTCGTTCCGTTTGCGTTTCTCCTTCCCCGGAACGCTTTTTGCACTTTCTGTCATTAGCCCAGAAAAAAAGTGGTGAAGAAACTAGCAAGATCATCCTCGTTCGGTTTTTTTTGTCCTTTACCTATTTGTGTCGGCAAGTCGGTCGCGTGCCGTCGTTGCTTTTTATAGCTCTAATTAGTGATATTAGTCGGCACTTTTTTGGTCGCTGTTGGAGATGGGACATGTTTGTGAATACCGAGTTTAGGCAGTCAGGTTGTCAAATGACAGGGGGTAATGGAAGCATAAATAATCCGGACGATGTGAGATTGTGTAGCATGGTCACTCGGGCGAGCTCAGCTGGTAGATATGACTGCGAAATTGACGCAAAAAAATAAATCATTCAACTTGCGTAATGTAAATGTATAAGTGTAATTTATATTGTTTAAGTAAAAAGAAAAAGGAGGGTGCTAAATCTTTTCTACTTACTTGGTACGAATGAAAGCATAAAAGAAGAAAGAGAATGAAAGAGGCGATTTGCTTAATGTGAAACAAAGGGTATCCCACTTTAACAAAACATTTGTCGATAGTTTGTTATACTTAAGACCCCAATGTTGCTATCCAGATTAGTTGTTTATTAAATATTGATGGGCCCTATAAAGACGTAATGTTGTTTAATTTCTAAGCCAACTGTATTTCAAGCATATATATTTCTTGCATTGCTGTTAGAGCATTACCCAAGGGAAGGTGATACGCCTTGTTTGTGTATATTATGAATATGCTCATATTTGCCAGGAAGTGAATGTTTGGAAGTCAGTGTCAAGAAGCTCGTCAGCCCAGAACGGCGAATTGAGTAATCATACGGAACTATTCATTGTCTGTTTTCCTGTGACAGTCCAGGGGAAATCAGTTCTTTTGTGTGGACTAATTCGGTGTAAAAACAGCGGTGTCTCCTTTCACGGATGGTAGGCCAATATTGCCTGGATAATGTGGTTATTACCCCCGCTTCGCTTTGAAACGAAAACCTTGCAAATTACCCGAAGAAGCAGTCAAAAAAAATCCGACCTGCGCCCCGCGCTACCGAGCTCTCTGAAAGAGCTGCCGTAAAGTGAGCAATCGGATCGGTAACCGATATGCCCCTCGCACAACTCCCCGAAAAAAGATCGATAAATCGTTCCTCCTCGTCACAGTAATTACCAAGCTGCCGCAGCTTCTATTCTTGCCAACGTTCCCCTTTTCTTCACATCTCGGGATGGTTTCATATAGTTCCTTTTCCCCCCTTCAGATAGCGATATCTTTTTGCGTAAGGAAGGGACAAAAAAAGTCGGAGCGAGGTATTGAAATTCATGGCAGGATACTCTTCACGGGGTTGTGGTTACAACACGCTGAAGAAAGTGCAACGGACGTGCAGGCCCCAAAATACAGCCGGGCAGCGAACCGTTTATTGACGGCGGGTGAAATCGTGCCGCAATGATCGGTCTCACTTTTTACCGAGCGAATCGATTCGCAAATGAATGTGAAAGTAGTTACCCCACACCACTTTTTCCCCCTCTCTCGCTACTGGTTGGTTTCTCCGAGAGTAATTTGAAATACCATCGAGTCTTTGAGATGCATGAGATGGGGGTATCGCAGGCAATTGCTGCCGCCGTTCAGGCACGGGAAGATGGCGCCAGGCTTCATCGTCCCAACTTATTGGCTCTCTTCAAAACCGACATCGCATAAATGAATAATGGCCGATCTTCAATTGCCAATTTTGGCTTCGCCTGCAACAGCTCTTCTTTGCCAATGCACGTTCTCCTTTGTAAATACTTTACTCCTCAACTTGAAATTACACCTTGAAGATGTTTTGACCTGACAGGGATAATCAAACGTCAAGACCAATCTTGACCATTGGGCCAAACTTTATGAATAGCATCTTATAAAAAAACATGTTCTTCTTCCTATATACACAGCAAGCAAGTTTGCACTCTGAAAACGGAGACTGCTTAATGCGAAACAATTGCAACACAACGAGAGTCCTGGACTGGCATGAAGGGGGAACAGTACCGATATGGCTCGCCATCGCTGCAAAAACAAAACCCCAAAGAACACGGACCGGTGTCCTTTGATGCATCGTTGCGCGCTTGGAAACGAACACTCGACAAGAGGCTCGAGTGCCCTGCAAACTTAACGAAAAAGGGAGACTTCGTCCGACGCAGGAAATTGCCTTTTTACGAGTTTTTAAAAATGTGTCTGTTTAAATAGCAACATCTGCCGGCGGATTTGCCCCGCGCGCCCGTGTAGCGTGTGTGTGTTGATGGCCGACCTTGCGCAGTGCTACATGCCCGTCCATGGCTCTGAGATTGATGTCATAAATATACCTTGTTAAGAAAACAACTCATTTCAAAGCCATTGATATTCATTGCTTTTCTAGTCTCACCAAAAAATAATGGTTAACCGGTGAATGACCGAGGATAGACTTCGTAAAAAAATCCTTTTGCAGGACTTTTCTCTTTCGTTTTCTCTTTTAAATTCGCATTTTTGTTTCCTTTCTGACGCGGCTATCCATCACTCAGGACGTTTTTGTTTGGTTTACCGTCGAGTGATGCTGTGACAAAGTTTGGATGCAAATCATTTGGCTCGTGTGGGCCTGCAGCTTTTCAGCTTTGGCAAGGCGTGACAAATTAATCACCATCAGATAATAGAGTGTCACCGCTGGAGTGACGCAAACAAACAAATACTCGATTTAAACGGGAAAAGGGCAGGATCGATGAGAGGGGATGACAACCAAACCCCACCCCCTAACATAACCCCTCCAGATATGGCCGCACAAATGGCGCAGATAGCAGCGGAAATTGAGCTCCGAAGACAGGATTATTATTCGACTGATTGAAATCAGAGTAAATATTAAGCCCTGCGTGCAGTTCGTTATGCATTTCGATTCAATATCGATTCAATGGAGTTTTTCTTTTTCTCCGAACTCCGTGGCGACGTCATGTGATAATCATTTTTGCTTCATGTAGCATGTTAACAAGTTGGGACTTCATGAATAAGTATATTCGCGTTAATGCAAAGCATCAGAAATATGACAATGTAAAGACTGAAATGATATCAGAAATCTGAAAGGTTAAGAAATAAAAGTTGATGCAAATATACTTCATGTTGACATGACTGGCCTGAGAAAGATTTTGCTGTGATCGAAATGTCAGACCTCATAACCTAAACGAGCAACATATTGATAACTAAGACATGTTAATAAATAAATAAATAAATAAATCCACAACAATTGAATACCCTTCGGGGAATTCTTTATCCGGTATCCCATCTTCTTTGCTCTTTCTGTAACAAATTGACCGGCCGGGCTTACCACTATTTCGGCCGACACACAGCATTCATTCTCTTTCCAAAGGGTCATGAATAAGTCGACGACCGCAGATGATACCATCACGGGTGCTCAACAGGTTTCTTTTTTTCGGCAGGGTTGGTTGCACCGTACTGGTAGTCATGCACCCCTCGTGGGGCCATCCCTAGCCACAAAGGGAGACCTAGCTGCCTGTCAGCACCCAGCGAGCCGTGTACGATGGAGTCCCCGTGCGATGACCGGTTGATGGGCCGCTCTGGTTGGTCTGTGAAAATAGAAACTTTTTTTTATTAGCCGAGCCTTTTGACACCAAGATAAGGTCTTGCCCTTGATTATGTCAAGTCGCGCTTCGAATGTCATTTTCGTGTGGAAAGCGGAGGATTTTCTCAATTAATAAATATGAACATAATAAAAGCCTGGCATATTTGGCATGATATTAAGATTTTGCATTATTTAAAAAAAATCCTGGTGTTGTATTCACTGATCGTCCATTGGATTTGTCTTCGCAAAGGAGATGAATATTATGGTTTACTTTATACCGTAAAAACAACCTTACAATAATGCAACAATACAGGATGTCCTTCCAACAACTGCATTGGAGTACGTCGTTATGCTTTGTCCTTTTTTTATCAGCACATCAAGTAACTTCAGTTCAGACATGTCGTCATTTCCATCACGTGACTGTTCAAGTCAATGACCTCGCCACTGCCATTAAAGCGAAATAAAGCAAAAAGGTAAAACGTCTTCCAGAGGTTGATGAAAACACACGTGGTGTAGAGCTACGACGGAGTCGCCCTCGCATGTAAATGTACCGGTGTCGACGGAGAGGTTTCAGGGGCGGCACGCCTCGCCGAAGTAGCGACAACAATACATCAAGTGATCCGTACGTGTAAATTGAGTCTGTCTGGCTGACCTGTGGGTCTGACCCTGGTCCCAATTCAGTCATCAGAGGGTCCCGACGCTCAGCTTCCCAGGTGGGACCATTAGACAAGACCCTTTACCACCTCTTTCATTCCGGGCCGATTTGCTCCAAGCCTCGACGGTGCAACTACATAATGTTGCCTATTGTTTCCCTCTTCGGTTTTTTTACTGCGAGGTATTTCGTTAAAGCTGTCCTCTTAAAAAGAAAAAAAGAGAACGGAGAAGGAATGTGAAAGTTGAGAGACAGAAGAGAGTAGGCTTATAAAAAGACGAGGTCGGGACCCGCAAAATGTCGAGGCTAGGGGCCCTGGGGCTAAACGTGTTGAAAAATTGGGTGATGCACATGCATACATATACATGTATATGGTGAACACGTAAGACATCGCAGGAAAAGAAAGGTGATGGTGCATAGTGTTATATTGAATAAACACAGATGTACCGATGGTAGCTCAATAATAAACGCTATAAGAATCATGCAATTTAAACCATTGACAGTGTGCATGCTAGCAGCCTCAACAGTGGAGCGGTTGAACTGTCTGGAAAACGCTGGTCTTTGATTATTTTTAAATTTGGCATCAGTTTTTCTCAAATGAAAAATTGTGTAGCAAAACACTGCAAAACAGTGGTTCTCGCATTAAAGGTGGTATAACTATATAGCTGTGGATGTTACCATTGGGGGAAGTTTAGAGGTATTACTGATGCTTCGGCATTGTATCATAAATACGTTTTTAATTCAGCAGTCATTATGTGACGCCAAAAGACAGAATCAAAAACCGCCCACGATTACGGTAAAGACTAACTTCGTGATATCTCATCGAAAACGTCATAAACAGACATTTTTAATTCAAGGCTTTTACATCACAAAACCCGCAATGGAAACTAAACTGCTTCGGCGCTTTCATTTAAGGAATTCTCTTCGAAACCTAGGTGGACCGTTTCTCATCATGCAAGCACTCTCTTCACGAACACCTCGGACTGTCCCAGTTTTGTTTGTTCCCAAGTTGACGAGGCTTACACGTGTTCCTCAAGCAACTAGCTAAGCGAAGAAGACGGGTCTACTCTCGGCCATTGCCCTCTGCGTTCCGTAGTCCGGCCGATACCACTTGGTACCCGATGAAAAGTTGGGCTTTCTACATAGTTTTACACGCATTCCACAGGGACCTGGACAAATGGTATAATTTACGAATCAAGGCACCGACTTTGCCTCCTCCCCCCATCCCCGAAAAAAAATCATATTATGTACTATTTACCACACATTTTTATCAGTTTCATATACGTTTGGTATATGACTTCACTTGTTTTGGCCGTGTTTGATGACTGGACTGCTGTGTCCACTCGTCCACGCAGCTGGCTTTGATGCGGATTGACCAGCGAGTTATAAACCTGGTCCCCTGGGGAAGGGACAAATCCACAAACAAACAAGAGTAAATTACGAGATACAGTCCTGTAAACGACATCGACAACCAGTCTATAATGACGATTCTGATAATAAGTAGCCTATTCGTAAAAGTATACTCTCAACAGCTATATCCTTTGGAGTATTTCCCTATTTTAACCCCAACGCTTGTTGGTCATTATTCTTAGTCTTGTCTTTTTGGTAAGGATGTCATTTTTGTTTCATTTACGTTTTTCTGAAGAGGATTAGGTTACCTTATTGGAGAAATGATTCGTCGACTCTTTACTACTATAAAGCACTATATAAAATTGATACAAATCATTTTTAAAAAAGGCACAATACGTTATACCGCACCCAAAACAAATCCTTAACATAATCGGCTAACTTTTGATTTGGGAAAGGTCACTGTGCGAACATCTATTGGATATCAAGTCGTTGTGATTTTTTGTATTTATGAGTTTTTAAAGGATTCCGCGGAAGTAAGAATTTATTTTTTTAAGACATTGGATTGGTTTGAAAGTCGTCAAAAAACGTTGCCGCGAAGAATTATGAAGCTTTTTTTCTTATAGAAAGAGAACCTCAAAGAATACAAAATCAGTACCAGTCCAAGAAACACAACAGCGTGCAAACTGAGAGAAATTCAGGTCTTAATATACAGATGCTAATTGATAACTTGACATTTCGCCCAGGGAGACTATATATTTCAACTTGAGTAGTTTCAAAATGTGATTATTTTCTTTTGTTTACTCTATCAATCCTTTCTCGACTTTACCACCACACGAAAGTTTACTTTGGCCTAATTTTATACACAAATACACCAAAATGTAGAAGTTCTGCACATGGACATTAATTATAATGAATGTTAAAGGGAAAATACAACATTTGCAAACATCAAACAATAAAACTACCAAATCATTTTGAAATACTTTGCTGGACTGTTAGTGAATGACAGTGTAAAGCATCCTGTAAAATCATGGCACCTGGTATACTGTCATTTTTAAGAAAAGTGGTATTTTTGTATCAATTTCCAACGCTGATCGGCCGATCAGCGTTGGAAACAACTGGCTTTTTTTTCAAATACTGGCCCCAATGGACCATCGCACTTGTTTGCAATCGATTACAAACCTATGAACGGGTACGAGCCAGCTAGACTGGTTCCCTGACCTTACAATTCCCCAATGTATGTAAACTGCTCTGATTCTTCTTGTATGGAGTCAGGGAACCAGACAACAGGAAAATGATCGTTTTTCTTGGTTTTTATAGCATTTTCGAACCCAAAACCTCAAAAAAGTCAGTGTAACTATATTTGCTATATATTTTCTATCCCCCAATTCCATCCATTTCTGAAAATTACAGCAAAAGCAAATGATGTATATTCCCTTTAACGGCAAAATATTTCTGTATAGTAGTTCATGTATATATAGACCAAGCTTCAGAGTTCAATGTCCACTCGTTCCTGAGCCCTAGACCCCATTTTTTAAAGCCACATTAAAGGGACAAGGTCAGGCCCGACGATTTCCCTTGATTTATACCCTTCATCTTCAGCTAGTGGCAGCCTCGAAAGAAGTTAGGCCGTCAAATTTAATTATAGGGGTCATTTGGGAGATTAGCTCTGCCGTCTGCCCTGGGCCTGGCGCGTACGGTGGTCTGCGGTAGTGGAGGCTCGTGACGCGTGATAAGTCGCCGGTGATTTTGTTTTTGGTCGAGAGCGTAACAATCGCACCCTCAAAAAATGAGGTAAGTGGTCATTTAAGCGTCTGGGTAATTAGGTAAGCTGTCGTTACTGACAGCATATAGGATCCTGATAATTCGAGCAGCCTGCGGCTGTATTGTCCTGATAAGGACAAGGCCAGAAAGACTCGGGAACAAGCGAAGGCGATCGTTGACTTTTCCAAGGAAAGGTGCTATTCTTTTCTACCGCGCTGTGGCGATGACGGCGGGATTTACTGCCGTGGCATACCGGGCAAGACTGGGCAATAACGGCGCAGTGACCCGCTGCGGACTTCACCTGTCGCATCGGCATCGTAACCCTAGCGTTTGATGCGTCCCCGAGGCCCGACCTGCGTGTCTTTTACTTTTTTTACAGGAGGAAAATTGGCCTTACAACCGCTCGGAACCCGCTAGCCAACAAATTCAGTAATTTCGCTGCGATGGTTTTACCTTAAAGACATAAAAAGAAGAAAACTCGGTTTTTTATTTTATTTTCAATCATTATTGGGTGGAAAACTACGAGAGCCCAACGTGTCGCCGTGTAGTCCTGAAGCGTAATGCCGCGGAATGCTCGCCGAAGTCAATTGGTTGAGAGCCAGCAAAGTGTGTGTCTGTGGTAGTGATTGCCTGAACAAAAAAAAACCTGATAGTGAGGTACATTAGTAACAAAAATGCTAAGGATCGTTACACAGTGGACAAAAGCACCATTTTTTCACCAAAGCATCTCCATGGTATACCTTTTCGAAAAAAAGACGGACGCAAAAAATTGGATGATGGAAAGGGCATGTATGACGTCATTATGACGTCATCAGCTAATTATTACATGAAAAAATATAAATTAATAATAATCTTCAGACCTGCAAGCATCTCAACAACAAATTTGGTATCAAATTAAAGGGGACAACAAGATCTTTCATTTGAGTGGTATGTCATTGGGATGGAATATAGTTGAGGGTGATTTTGTGGGTCAAAGAAACCTTTTTGGTCAAAAGACCTGTTTTTCCGAAGAAAATTTATTTTACTTTTTTGTTTAGAATATACTCTTGCTCTTATGACGTTTCTACTGTACTGAAAAGTCGAAAACCCTGTATTTTTTATCTCCATTCTTTGTTCCATTTAATTCTGGACAAAAAATTGTATCATTATGCATGACATCGCACGTAAATATTATTGTTGCTAGGCTGCTTTCTTACATTTAGTAAATTCCGTCGTGTATGTTTTTTTTTCCCCGAGCCCTTACGGTGTGAGGCCACAGGGCCAGGGGCCTGCTTTAAGGCCCCTGAAAATGTTGGATTCTGGATGCACTGTGATGAAATATACTGAAGTATATACTTAAACTTATAAAACCCGAAAGGGTGTTTTTTGGTTCAAGTTAAAACAAAATGGTTCCACTGGAAGCGGGTGAATTTCTGTTCATAAAAATATTCACATAGGCCTAAACGATGTAGCTCTTGATATATTTGCAGTGTTATTTGTTTGTTACAGGGAATGGCAAATATAAAAGACTAACAGACCAAATGCATCTTTATGTTTATGATCGGTAGGTGGCAAGTTTGCGGCTAGGCAAGGATTTATCGGTCTACTGAGTTTTTATGAGGAAAAACTTGCAAAGGGTAACACATGAATAGCTTTTTTATTAAAACGAAACTACACTGGAACTAGTTTCAATGGAAGCCCGTCCCACTCCTTTTAGGTTGGGATGTGTGTGAACCTTGATATTTGTTAATGTTGAGTACAGAATGCTAGCAACGTCAATGAAACTTTTAAATGAAAAGAAAAACCTTCAGGGGAAAGGTATGAACTCTGCCCCTATTGAAAGAAAAACATCGTGGCAAGCATAATCAACTTTGCCACCATTGTCATGGAAAAGGTTATTTTTTCGGGTCAAAGCTTCCATAATGGCGGAAATATCATAGACATGTCATGATTTTAGATACATTGAGAGAAATATCGATTCTGCACTGCCTGAAAATTTAGAAAATATCTCCTCCTGATATTTTACAGTGTTACTTTGTGCTAGACGTTCGAAGCGCTAGCTAGCTAGCAACGTCAATGAAATTTTTAAATGAAAAGAAAAACCTTCAGGGGAAAGGTATGAACTTTGCCCCTATTGAAAGATCGAATGAAAAAAATCGTGACAAGCATAATCAACTTTGCCACCATTGTCATGGAAAAGGTTATTTTTTTCGGGTCAAAGCTTCCATAATGGCGGAAATATCATAGACATGTCATGATTTTAGATACATTGAGAGAAATATCGATTCTGCACTGCCTGAAAATTTAGAAAATACCTCCTCCTGATATTTTACAGTGTTACTTTGTGCTAGACGTTCGAAGCGCCGCGCTAAGCCGCGGCAAAACTAGAAACGAACAAAACGAGGGAGATATTTTTAGATCAAGCACAATGTATAGCGCAGCGGCGCAATTTCAACGTCGTAGAACACTGCTGGCTGGAATACATTTTTGCCCGGGAGTAGGGGGTGCTGAAGCATATTTCAGCACCCCAATCCAAAAAGTTGGGGGTGCTGCAGCACCCACAGCACCCCCCGTTCCCGCGGGCTTGTTATTTTCGTTTCGGACTATTGAACCTTCGGACTGATTAACCTTATTCTAAATTCGGACTATCGAACCTTCGGATAAATAAACCTTCAGACTGATGAACCTTCGGATTAATGAACCTTCGGACTATTGCATCAAATGTTCGGATTAACGAACCTTATTTCATTTTCGGACTAACGAACCCCCCTTATGGAAATTTTGTGCATTTGAACTATCGAACCTTCGGACTAAAGAACCTTCGGACTATTGGACCTTCGGACTATCGAGCCCCCGTTTGTAATACATTGTTAAAAGACGTATCATCACCATTTCCGGCCACTCTGTTAATCTATTTCAGGTTACCACGTTCCTTTCTGTCTGGCTCCTAACCCATACCTCATTACCCGTAATATACAACTCATATAAGAATGTTACGTCTTCCAGCTATAGTATATGGTCAAAACAAATGGATGTGGTAAAGACCAAATTCAAGGAGCCGCACAATGTCACACAATTTATTTTCTGCGTGACAAATACCGTCATTGTAGCACTTTTGTCCATAATCAAAAATGCTTAGATTTTTCAAGAAACTTTGAAAATAGTGACGTCACTGCAACAGCAAATCAGCGTATTGTTACTTTTAAGTAACAATAAGCTGATTTGCTGTTGCAGTGACGTCACTATTTTCAAATGTCACTGATTATATCACTCTTCAATTCCCTGACCCTCAAAATGTCAAATTAATTACTTAGAATCTCATCACAACGCTTCACGACCTTATTTTCTACAATTAATTACTGTACGAACTTGGTAGTATATTGTGACGTCATTATTACGTCATAAAGTACCCTTCCTGTCATCTGATTTTTTACATCCTACCCTATTTTTGATCGTAACACATTGCCAAAGCTTTGGTGAAAAAAATGGTGCTTTTAAATACCATGTAACGATCCTTAGCATTTTTGTTACTAATGTAGTTCGCTATAAGATGCCTCACTTTTCCGCTTATCTTTGGAACAAGTTTAAACATATTTATGATACTAATAATCAATTACAAAAACTCTGGCATTGAATTTGAACTTTTCTCTCAAACTTAAAAACAACATCTCACAATACCACATACTGTTTGCATGTTTAAACAAAGTGTCAATGTGACTACCCAAAATCCATGATTTTAGCCTAAAAACATGTCTTTTGACCAAAAAAAGGTTTTTTTGACCCACAAAATCACCCTTAACTATATTCCACCCCCATGACATACCACTCAAATGAAAGAGCTTGCTGTCCCCTTTAATTTGATACCACATTTGTTGTTGTAATGCTTGTAGTTCTGAAGATTATTATTAATTTATATTTTTTTCATGTAATAATTAGCTGATGACGTCATAATGACGTCATACATGCTCTTCCCATCATCCAATTTTTTGCGTCCGTCTTTTTTTCGAAAAGGTATACCATGGAGATGCTTTGGTGAAAAAATGGTGCTTTTGTCCACCGTGTCACGATTTTTTCACTAAGGTACCTCACTATGACCCAAGAGCCTGGAGAACCCATGGCATTCCATGTCCAATGCCTCGCTCACCTAAAATCAAATTCCTTTCCCCATTAATCATGCCGTCATCACTTTCAAAATATCCCCGGCGTTTACTAACAAATTTGACAGCGATGTGCCGGGCGTTGTTTCTGGCCAAATCGCCGACAATCTTCCGACCATGACAGATTTGGACAATTATCAGAAGACAATTTACAGAACTATGAAGTAATAATTCCGGAACTGTAAATTGGTTTTGAAATGGAGAAAAAAAATCTGGTGCAAAATAATCATTATCAAAAGATTATTTCCGATATAACTGAAATAGTTTTAGTATAAGCCATGTATAAAAGTTAAAATTCTGCACTGGTTTTGTCAAAGCTCATTATAGTTTAGAATACTGGGTCGTAGTACATACCTCTCTTACGAACGAAACCAGATAGGGTCTGATAAATAGATGGTACAGTGGGACCAAATTGGAGAGATGTTTCCGTCTTGGCAAACTAACCAATCCACCTCACGTCATTCCTCGGTGTTTCACTTTAGGTGATTAGCCTCCGTAAAAGGCAAAAAAGAAAAGAAAAAAATAGAGGGAATGTGGGTGGTATCGGTGAGCGTAGCCTAATCAAACCGACTAAGGCATTAGTGTAATTGAGGAAATCCTACCCCGCGCAAGGGTTGAAGATGGCACCAAGATGATCTGTGTGAATAACAGGGCAGATTTTTGGTATGATGCAGCGGTTTGACTTTGGCTCATGGGCGTCGCCAGGATTTTTTTCTCGGGGGGCAAAGCACACCCCCCCCCCTCAAAAAAATCCTTGAACTTTCGCTAGCATATTCTCAATTTATCATTTTTTTTCCGAGGGTGGACTGGGGGGGGGGGGGACATTTTCCCACCCCACCCCCCACCCTGACATCCCTGCAGACGCCCATTTTGTTAAATGTGTATTAAATTAATAACAAATATGACTTCACAAGTTCACACCTCTTTTTCGCCCCCCCCTTTCTCTTTTTGTGTGTGTGTGTGCTTATCGGGGGGGGGGGGGGCGCCCCTTTGCCCCTCCCCCCCCCCTCGCGACGCCCATGCTTAGGTTCATGGTTTATTCAACTCTTCACTTCAGAAAGGTTCTTTTCCAGTGGGGTACTTTGCGGGGGGGGGGGGGGCGCACAGGGTGAATCTTTTCTGGAGAGGGAGAAATCCATGCAATTTAACAATAAAAAGCTAATTTTGACTCCCTTAGGGGACGGGTGGGGGGGGGGGGGGTTTACAGGCCTCAAACGGGGGTGGGGAAGGGGCTCGCCCCCGATGCCCCAACGACCTCCTGCCCCTTTACGCAGCTGTTCTTTTCTGCCATGTTTAGTTATCAAACTGGTTACACCTCTTTGTTCCGACACCCCTATGTTCCGATTGCACATATTCCTATTCCTAACCCTAACCCTAACCGGGAGTAACACAATCTAGGTTGTCGGAACATAGGGGTGTCGGAACATAGAGCAGTCACCATCAAAATGGTACCGTAATCATTGTTTGCTCATGTGAATCTCTTTTCAGATACTGCTGCTCCGTTATGCTGTGCTCTGCAACTCTGCACTGCTATGCTCAGCTTTTTTTACACCAAGTAGTGTATGAAAATGTGCCATGTTAAGCTTTAGGCCTACTATAGCGATGTCATGATCTGCTTCGTGCAATGCAACACTACGTTTTGCTCTGATCTCTCTAGCTCTGCCTTGCTCTACTATTGTCTTTGCTGTGCTATGCCATATAGCACTGCATTGTATAGGCTTCACTTCTCTGCGCTGCTTTGTTCTTTACTGTCGCTTTTACCTGCCCGGCTGATGTGCTATTCTGCACTGCAGTGCGACTTTAAGATGTTTTACATCGCTTTTGTGTGCTCTGTTCTCCTCTCCTTTGCTCTGTTCTGCCTTTCCTGAACCATTTTACTCGACCATGTTTAGGTTTCGTTCCATTATGTTTAGTCCTCTCTGTCATGTGTGTTAGCCATCCCTCTCAACTGTTTTTCAGATGCGTGTTTTATAAAGAAATGACACACACATTACTTGCCAGAAATTCTTAAATTGACAAACTCTTTGAAAAAACGACACGTTTCTTTAATTTGGTATACTGTCTCTTCTCGGGTCGTATCCCTCCTTATGATTCTGTTTATTTAAAGTAAATACAAGATGGGATTCAGTGTGAAAGGTTAAAGCGACACATATTTCAATTATACTTTTTTTTTAAATTATTTGAATTGAAAACATCCTTTATATATTTTGGCACGAATACACCATGGTGTCAGCTTGCTCGATCCTTGCCTATAAAGAACTTGCTATGTAATCACAAACGTGATTTTCAGTAACTTTTTTTTCTTCTCTTTCATTGGTAACAAAAACACTGCAGTTTGATATTAATAACTCTAGCCGAGAGCCATCTGAAAGATGTCTATGCCAAGAGACCAGATGTGATTAATGATGGCCCGATTGGGGCAGTTGTTGTTGGTTTTACCGCTATTTAACCCCTACTTAAGCGTCCACACGTGGTCCGCAACTGGTACGCGCACGCCGGCCCATGTTTGCCGAGATGCAGTTAGGCGTGTCCGGCGCTTTCTAGTCAGACACCGTGACAAGGGAAAAAAGAAAATGGCCGGGGTATGTGGCAAGGCAAGGCACGGCGTGCGCGCTGCGCTCGCCCCGCTCGGTCCTCGATGACAACTCAACGATTCCGGATATGGCGCGGGGGGCCTTGGGTCCGTGTTTCTGCAAGTGCTCGCTCGACGAGAGCATCCATCAAACAAGAGGGTGAAAAAAGAAGGGAAGTTCACGGTAAAAGTAAAAAGTGCAAACCCATCAAATCAATGAAGAATAGATAGTTGTCGGATAGGGTAGTAACTTCATTTCTGTAACTGCTGTATTGAAGATCGCACGCATGCAAAACTTACACTTGATGGCGCGTGAGTTGTATAGTTAATGGCCTATAGCTACATCTACATTCCCTTTTTCCCGCTTTGTGACGCGGGATCATTTACATCTTGATTATGGTGTCACGGTTTATGCATCGAACTACATGAGTCGCACGCGCCGGCATTAATATGTGCATGAACCTCACTTCCTGCATGGATCTGTTGCAAGTAATCTACTCACAACACTGATATAAGCTTTAAAAAACCCAACTGAATATTTAGGCTCATAATAGGCTAAACAACAGACCTAACTACACAACGTAAAAAACAGGACCGAAAACGGTGTACGGAAGGCGGCTACATGCTCTCAATCTAATGCCTTCAAATTTGTAAATGAGTTTCGCGCTTATTTTTAGATGTGCGTATACTTAATATAAAATTTGGACCAAAAAAAAATAGAATTCATTATTTGCTCAATTGTCCACCTGTCTAATAACTTCTTCTAAAATGCTTTCACGCGCTATAAAACACAAGCCTCCTTTGTATCAGCGAAAGAGCTCGTAAATTTATTTTGTGGCCCGGCAGACCGATGAGCAAGACAAAGCCCCTTTGATTGCGGGTGTCAAAAGCCCAAGTCAGCGCCCAGGTAAACCTAGCCTCTTACCGAGGGCCCATAGGACTTCCAAGGTGTGGACTGATGGAACGGTGGATAACTTAGCGTGTACCGTCAACGCACGATACGCTTAGACGCCCCGGACAAAGACGCTGCATGCTAGCTGTGCTACATCGACCGTCTTAATGATGGACCCAAATAGAAAGGCCGTTGGTACGAAGGGTTCCAGTTACGACCCGGGTTGATTCCGCAGTAAGAAAACCACCCCGAAAAAAAAATGCGAGTTAGATAAAACGGGCGATGACAACCTACACGCGATGTGTAAGGGTTTTGTGTGTGTGTTTGAGGAATACAATATCGAAACATTTCCGATTTCCTTTATGGCGTGTGAGAGGAGAACCTTCATTCACGATTTCTATGACTGTGTTTGTCAAACTTGCGTTTGAAAAAATGTTAAAAGGAAAAGATTGCCTGATAACTTATTGCTACTGCCATGTAGAATAAAATGAGCGCCATGATAAAGCATGTCTTATTCGCATAAAAACAAGCAGTCAAAATTATTACTTTGTAAATGTATATCAACCATTTCATTGAAGCATTTATTGCACGATGGCACCGTAAGTTTTGCTGAAACCAAACTTGAAGTTTTGAAAGATTTTAGAAGAGAAAGTTATGTGTTCAAATAATATAAATGTAAAATAATATAAAGGTTATTTCATCTAATCTTATAAATCAGTCAAGCAAAAAGTCAGGCAAACTGAAACATGCCAATTATTGATTAAAAGTTCCTTAACAATGAAAATAGAAAAATCAAGGGAAAAACAAATGCCGACTAGTTCCTCATTTATTGCATTTACTTGCAAGATAGGTAATGTGCACTTTAAATCGCACAGTAAGGAGACTACAAAACTTGAATGATTTATAAATGATTTTCCATGTTGAACCTTGCTTAGTTTCCCTGCCCCGTTCCCCCATTTGCCCGTTCGTTGACGCCCGTGAGCGTTTCGTTACGCCGACCGAGCACCGCACACCGGAGCTACACTTTCGAGTGATCGTGGCCGTCCGTGCCAAACCACTACTTCCAAACCTCACGCTACAAAGCCACATATTTGTTCTATCATGCTGTCATCACCGGGTGGCTTGCAATGGAAGAAAAGACACGCAGATGGAGAAAAAACTACTCGGTGCCTAAAACAAAAAAGTATCCTATTTTTGCCCCCCCCCATGATTCGTGACCAAGACTCCTGGAAATCACGGTGCAGCACTATCGGAAGGCCCGGTGCGGTGACACGAGAGATCCCGCTCTAACGTTGATGACACCGCTGAAATCATGGCAACATCACGCGCGCAGCGTTGGGTTCGATGGGGGGAAGAGATCGTTGCACACTTAGCGCAGCCCTGCCATTTTCCGCTCGGCTGACCTTGATGGATGGAGTCCGGAGATAAATTACGGGCGGCCACCTCTCTCCCCCATCTCTGTTTCTCTCCTTTCTTCACCCCCCCCCCCCCGATCACCCCTTTCAATATTCAGTCTAGTTACGGCGAATGAAAATGAAAATATCAATACCTAAACACGGCACCGTGGTATCGATCCATAGTTATCGATACCTCACGATCACTTCTTGTCTTCAAGATCACTGGGGACCACAGCAGTTCCGACTCGGGTTTCATTTACAGAACCAGTCATGATTCATCGGCCGCCATCACCGTCTTCTAATCAGTGTTTCTCTAACGATGGCCAAGTTTGAAGCCTGTCTTGGCCTTTCTTTCGTCTTCTCGTTTCTTTTTTTCTTAAGAGATCCTTCACTAGTGAATGGTACCAACTCGGTATATGAGGCACCCCTCTTGGGAACCGGCTTGCTCGCGCGATATTAATTACGGGGCGCCATGTTGATAGACTTGCAGAAATTACGATTTTTAACTGTGACATGGTGCGAATCGCAGATGCTCAGTGTCCTTCCTGATCATGTGCATTGGTTAGATTTCAGAACTCCAGGTCTTTGACGATGGTTTGAACATACAGCTATACGGATTTGGACGTGTACTGATGTTTTCCCTAGGTATAGGAGTGATGTCTTAACTTAAAGCAGATTAGATTGACTTTACATTCAACGTCATTCTGGCTAACTTGTACGTTCGTTTTCATGATGTAATTTAACACTTATTTTTTTTGTCTCAGTGAGTGTGTTGTCAAAACTGCTGTAATGCACTGACGGGTTTGTCTATCATACGTGACTGTAACCTGCCCCTGCTGCTCTGAATACGGCTTCAGTTTTCAGTTGCCGATAATTCCAGTGACTTTATTCATAAGGCATATTCTGTTTGTAGAAGAGCACAACCAGATATGCCGAAGATGGTTAAGCGATTCCACCGGGCCATTGTTGCAAGTGACACCAGATATTCATGGCGGCTGTCTGCACACACAATCGGGGAGTGACTGGGGGAAGAAAATATGGCGAGCGGCCGACGAGATGGTGGTGTGCATATGGTGGGTCGGGACAAACAGATTGTGCCGAGATGCTCCCAGCCTGTGTGACAGATTGCTCCGAGAGTTGTACAAAAGCGTTCAAATTTCACGGGGAGGTGTACATACTCAGCCCGGCCGACTGACTTGTGCCCGCCCTGGGCCGGGGCGGGCGCGACGGTGCGAGCTGCTTGGCGCGGCGCGCGAAACAGGCAGGCGGGCGGACGATGCACCTCCGAAATTTGAGTCTTCAGTCAACATTTCAGTGCAGAGAGTAGCTCCATTCCGCGTCTCGTGAGCCACTTGATCTTAGCCCTGGTTTGAGCCCCACTAATGGGTTATTAACAACCAATCATGTCTGGTCACACTGCTTCCCCGGCTTACTCCTCCGTCTCTCTTTAGGTCTCTCTCTCTCAAACCTCTTTGCCTCAAAAGAGAGAAAAAAAGTACAAGCCTACCCTCTCCAACAATAGATCCATGCGCTGCCACTCCACTCCCACTTAGATCTGTCAAGATTCCACGTTCATTTTTCATTATAACTCCGTCATATAAAAAGTTCCTACTGAAGATGTAGAGTGTACACCGCTGACATATTGCAACTTCCGAGATAACCCAAATACAAGATTAATTTTTAATTTGAATGGAGTAGTTTTGTTCGCATTAAATATCAATTTTCATGCCCGGGCGGGACTTGAATCTCATCACGGGCGGCCGCTGCATGGACGTTTTAAGGCTAGTAGTAGTTAGTTTTGTATAGGACACCAGAAATGGGCCATGTGTTTACCACTCATAGAGACATGCAGTAATCGAAGATAACGGTAGCTCATCTGAAAGGTCTGCCGCACCCCCACCATTGAAATAATAGTAGAAACAGCAGTACAAAAAGTATCGTCTGCATAAATAAAACCGTTTGATAAAAATGTCATCCCTACGCAGGGTTAGTTTAAAAAAAAAATCGATTAAGTTGACAATTTGCTTAACCATCATAATGCGCTAAACTTGTATGCAATCAAGAAAATCTTAAATTTGAAAAAAAAAGCTTTGGTTTGTAAACGCTTTACCATAAAAACGTAGTTTTTTTAATTTACTCAATATTGCAATGAATACTGGTATGAAGACTAAGTGACAAGGCAAGATCACTCAAGTAAAACCTTTTTTTCATTATTGTCTGCGACGAAACGCTTTGCTTGATTTACGAACCCTTGACGACCGTTGCTAGTAGCGGGAAGAGAAATAAATCTGTCACAGTCGAGCATAATCATGTTCCAACGATGAAAAATGAATCATAATTTGTGCTCGGCAAACGCGTGTTTTCTCTTATGTGGGGAGCCTCAGCTAGATGACCCGTAGAAAGCCATGAGTCACCAGAATTCAACTATTGTGAATGAATGGCAGAATGTGACATGGGTTGTTGTAGCTTAAGGAATTGCATAGAAAATGTTATATCAATGTAGAATGTTCGTGTATGCGAGGGATGAATCCAGTAGACGTAATTTTTCTTTTTTGACAGGTGTAAGCATCATTATAAGTTGAGTTGGGAGAACGGATCTGACGCCAATTTCATAGCACTGTAAGCAGTGCTTTATCTGCTTTTAAAAAGACCCTTCGCTCATTTTTACGAAGACAATGAAACGACATGCAGACATACAAAGGCAAACGCATTTAAGATTACGTGAGAAAATTCGTTTGAATAGTGACGCAACAATTTAAATTCTTAGACATAGCAAGCATTAGAAAGTCGACATCGTGAAAAAAAATACGCTTAAGGAATAGACACTTTGCTTTGTACTGTTACCACAGGTTCTCTGTATCTGTTAAGCAGCTCTATTTAATCACGTCCTGCTTTCGATTATATGAAGTTAATTAATGCGTAGTTTAAGTAATGTTTTACACTAAATACTTACAATTAATTTGGAATGATCGACTCTACACCTGTGTTTTTTTAACAGGTGTCGAGTCTATCATTAAGATGCACAGGTCTTTGTTTTTTTGTCTAGCTCGGCTCTGGTCCGTCAGTATCACAGCGAGCCGAATCGGGATCTTTAATGACCCGGCCAACCTAGCGAGCCATGATCGCCTACACGATGGGTCGCCTCAGGCCTCGCGAGCGGCCCTCCGGTTCTGGCCAGCGACATGAAGTGCCATCCACTGACAATATGGCGTGCACCCTTCGCTGATCACTTCCCCTCCCAATATGGCCCGGGGTGGGCTCACGCAGACCATTTTATACCACCCCGACCACAATGGGGTCTTGATCACCTCTAAAAGGGTGGGCGTGTGAGCAGCGGCCCTTCGTGTACTTAATACTCCTTTTTCTTTCCAAAGATTGCATCTCAATCAGCGAGGAATGATGATGCCATGAGTGGCGTCTTATTATTAGGTCGGCTGTCAATTACAGTGGCAGGGACCCGGAACCTATCAGCGTTTCTTGGGCTGAAGGCATTCTTGCCAAGCATCCAAAAACTCTTCCTAGTTTTACACACAAAAAAAATCTTTTTTTTTCTTCTCAGTTTAATGATGACTATAATATTGGGGATTCGATTCCATGGAAGAGTACCATGAACTCCTTTCATTTTGTATTTTTTTATCAGTATAATGTGATTTTAAAAAAATAGTGAAAATAATATTGAACTTGTCATCTTATAATATTATTTTATAAGAATAATTGAATTGTAATAACATAATTAAACAAATCAATAACAGTACAACTGCGAATTATCACCGAGGTATACAATACTTTGAAATAAACTACGATATCATGTGGCCAAATAGTGTTTCCCCATTTTTTTTGGGTGGCCATTCTTGCACATTTCACATGGAGACTGGTATTTAGGTGTTCAACAAATAATGGCAACAATTTATAACCATCAGTGACCACTTCTAAAGTGACTGGCCAACATAACCGTGTTTTGTGTCAAATGTATCGCCATATCCATCCGTCACTTACTTATTTTTACTAGCATGGCCACCATCATCTTCATCTCTGCCCAAACTCCAAATAGATCTACATCTGTGACGTGATCTGTCAAAATCAGACACTTGTAAACAGATCCTGTTTTACGTCACATCTTGTTATTTTTATTCGCAGCTTTTCGCAGATTTGTTATCCTTGAAACGCTTAAATTTACTCTAAAACTGTAAAAGTTTCAGACTGTAAATTTGCTTCTAGAGGTGACCTTTTTGTAAAGCTTTAATTTGTAGAGGTTTATCAGTTCAAGAAATGCGTAACTCGAAACTATGACAGGCAATTTCTCAGTTTTCACATTTGTGGCATCACAAACTCCAAATGGTTGTGACTTGGCCAAGGAAAGCCCGTTTTCAAACATCAAATCATCAAATGTGAAGTGTAAGATGTAGCCTATATTTCAAGATTTGTTTTTCGACGAGCTGCCAAGAAGTGTATTATTATGACAGAAACGTCAAGTCTTTGCCGCAATTGTGCTCCGAGTTCCAGGCGCAAAGCCTTTCACCATTGCCATTTAAGATTGTATACATAAATGTGCATATGCTACGATTAGATTTTCTTCATTCACTCTCTTTCTAATAAGCTTAGTTCTTCCACAATCTGAAGTCATAATTTTACGCTTTTGCCCTTGACTTGATCATTCTCCCGTAGCGAGATCCAACAGCCTGCATGCAATATGTATGTACCTCCAGCCCTTTTTACGACCTCAACAGCGTCACCCGAACAAAACATCTTTTGGTGACTGAGACAAACCATTTTTTTCTTAAACCTCTTTATGTGTTCCCACGGCCATGTTCACGCCGTATCGGGTTGACCCACGTCGCCCCATGTTTACCCAGATTCTGCCCCGATGACAAACATTATACGGTTGGCCAATTACTGCCCAAAATTACATGAATTGACGTCATGAATTATACCATACCTGACCCTTTTCTAAATCTTTGCATGTGCAACTCCCGCTCAGGAGTTTTTGTATTGCCAAAAGGTACCCCACATTTCGAAACACATGCTGTTTCGGTATGTCTGGAATTGCGTGATGGCGAAGAGTTTGCAACAAATTTAGTTCAGGAAAATTTCCATTTATGCACTTTGAACAATGAACTCTCAGCCTTACAGAAATTAAAAAAAGTTCACAAGTCAACTAGTCATTAGTAGGCCTAATAACTTAAATAAAACAGCATGTAATTTGAGCGGAAACACCAAGCTGTGCTGTTCCCTTTAACTCATTTCTTTTTTTAAAGTTTCACTCTCTTTACTGATGCATTCATGGGTCTTCGTCTAATTTCCTTCCAAGACAGATCACTTTACTTTAGCACCTTTTTTTCAATCTCAGTGCCGTTTGGCATCTCTTTCTACGGGGAAACAGATCTCTCCTATGTGTGTGTTTAGAAAGTGAGCCGGGTAAACAAGCTTTGGCTCGGCGAGTAGAATATCCCGATTGCACGCTCGGGCCTGCTGACGTCTGGCATTGGCCGCACGGCACGTGCCCTAATGACGTTATAACGAAGCCAGCAACCTGTGATCAGGAGAGGGGAGAACAGATTTGCCCTGAGCTCACAAATTGGTCTTTACCATTGGTCAATATTGACACTAACCGATAATTACGGGTAATAAATTTCGATTTACACGCGCGCGTCTGCGTGCTAGTCTCTCCCTCTCTCTGTTGTCGGGTATTATGCAGTGTCACGGGCCCGGCCGACACACTCGGCCGTGTTTTGATTCACCGCATCCAACCGCGCCTTGCTTCGTCATGCATTCGTCATCGTACGCCAACGTTCGGTATTCGAGTCATGCAAACGAAAGAAAGATGAACTGCTTTTCTGGAGCTGAAAATCAGACGACAAAATCGGAGGTGTCAAATGCTTGCAACCCAACCGGACGTGTAAAATGTCATTGGGAGTCGGGTGTCTTCATCGGCGAAGCCACGGGTGTGCTGTGTAGCAGCAAGCATCAGGGTCCAACTTCATGGCCACACTTTAAAGAGAGAAAGTAAAATGCTTATTTAAAATGTGCTAAGTATAATTCAGACGATAATCAGTTATTGATCATAATGGATGGTGACTGTTTTCGCTAAGCAAATACTTCTTGTGCTAAGCAGCGCTAAAAATTTGGTTAGATCAGATTCTTACCACTGAGCTGTCGGTATAGTGAGCCCCCCTGCCCGGTCGAGACGTCATATCTTGGAATACCAATTATAGCATGTACAAAATGTCCAACTCCGACAAGAACAAATAAGCCGGGGATGATAAATTATTCCTCAAACACGCCCGTGTTTATTTCTGTTGCCCGTTGGTGCTACAGTTTGCTTTGGCCCGGCATCTCCTTCGAGTGTAAATACACGGGTCGTCCGTGGGTATAGGGCTTGGCATCAACCCCGTCACGCTGATGCTGGGTCGGACACCGTGTCGAGTCGTTGTCTCTATTTGGTCCCCCCCCCCCACCCTCTTCACTCTGACAAAACTGACCGGACAAAATTAATCACTCTCCGTGTGGCGAAAGGGTGACACTTTCGGAAACATTTAGTTACTTTGATTGATTTTAAGGGATGGGTTGCTCCGCGAGCCCCAACGAAAACAGTGAGGGCGTTCTAGGTTCGGGTCGATATATAGAGCACTGTGCAGACCGTACCAGACCTTTCTTTTTTGCTGAAAGTATACCAGAAATTCCCCTGACCCATATTAATGTTTCAATATTACGACTTTGCCATTCGCACGATATCCTGGTCTTCTAAAATGTGACTTTTTTTTAGTAAGAGCCAGGCAGTCGTGTTTACACATCTCTGTCAGACAAATTTCCACTTGGAGAATGTTAAGTGTGGCTATTGAAGAGAGTCTTTTGTCTGAGGGAAGACAGATATGACTCGTGTACCATATACGTCAAAATCTGGGCAATTTGTGTCGCAACAAGCAAAAGAGTTCCATTGTACATCTCTTTCATCGTTAGCTTTCTAAGGCAGTCAATAATCTGGTTGAATGAAATGGGGCCATGAACCAAACATGCAGACAATTCGATCTGTTTATGCACTCGCCTATCTGTAGCTGTGTATACAGCTAAACACGCAACCTTTTTGGAGCAGTCTCCGAGCCGCCTATATACACACATGTTGGAAGGCTGAAACAATGTTTAGTCGGCGAAAAATTTGCGAGGAAATTCCACACACCGAAAACCCGTCTGTGACATTGATAGCTCGCATACACGCCAGATGGAGACAAACTTGCTCCACGATTTCAATATTTCAACCCAGTTCTGCCCATGATTCGTCAACGACGACACCGACTACATCAAGTTCAGACACGTCTTTTTGACGACAACCGTTACAAAATAACCCCGCCGATTCTAATGATGCAAATACTTGCAATTGCATTACATATCTTAAAACTTAACTTTAATTGAGTAAACCAAGCCTATCCCATTTGACTCAACTCAATTTCGCGAAAACGTTTTTTTCCCTTCATATACACACGATATTGTGGACACTTGTTCCTGCATCAGTACAATGATATTTTGTCACACATTTCCCCTTTTCTCGCTTATTTTGCCATCTCTGTTGTGTATAAAGAACATGAAACCTGGCTTGACTCAAAATCAAGAAAACTGTGACTGCTGAAAAAAAAAACCTTGTCCAAACTTGTATGAGATCATTTATGTGGAGCAAAATAATTATTTTGTCGGAAAGAATAGTCCAAACAATGATTGTGGTAACAAAACGGGCACAGTTGCAACGACTCTTTTTTTTTTAAACCTTCGCTCGCAAAAGTTGGCCATTTGTGTCTAGTTCCCTGAATGCATTTCATTAATTGTTAACTGTTGAATGGGATGGCGCCAGACTTTTTATGCAGGGACAATGCAGCCTTATTTTACTGTCATTTTATTTCTTTTGATCTGGCTTTAAACATTAGGGAATGTTTAATTACACATTTTAAATTATTCATTGATGCAGACTGGAATTAATTAGAAACTAACTCACTTTCATTTCTCTTCACAAGTTCCAAAAATGAAGATTTTATCTCACTTTCAATTCAATATGGCCGACTCGTGAATTAGGCCCATAGTGGCAGCACATTCATTGAACAAACATATTGGTCTCATTGCTGGGACCAATACAGTCGCGGACATATTCACAAAATAAAAATCACACAGATATTTGAGTATCTAAATCGGGTTGAGTGGCTAAAACAGCAAATAATATCACGCACTTCAAATGTATTGTGACTGTTTCTCCATAATTTTTTAAGCAAAATGGCTATTTTTGCCCTAAGCAGTTTCAAGAATCATTGGCCTCTGATTATTAAGAAAAAAGAAAAGAATTTATCGTTGGTGTTCGCAGCCATTGTCTACTTATTTCCAACATCATGCTGCCATACATGTACCGAAAAAGAGTTCTCCTTGACAGTCCAGACCATTAAAATTTGTAAACAAAAACCCATTCAATTTTTGGTTTAAAAAAGGAGTAAAATATACTTGAAAAATCAGTTGTGACTGTGGAGGTATAAAAAAAAGAGAAACAGATTTTTTAAGCCCGATTTGATGCCTCGCCGCGGGTGAACGAACGTTACAAGTCCGCAGTAGCCGCCTTCTGTCATCGCGTTCGCCCAGAAGCGACGGGGCAAAACCGCGACGCGCGGTGGCCTCGACAAAACGGGCGGCGTTATACCGGGACTGTATAGTATTTCCCGAACAAATAAATACGGCTAGTCAAAAAGGAATTTCCAAAAAAAAAGGAGGAAAATGATGTCCTGTGTTCACTGACAACAGTTTGGAATACTGTTGCAGAACTGTGAAAAGAAAACAAAATATCACAAGAAGTAACGGACTGAAATGGAAATATGCATGGGTTGAAATTTCCATAAAAGATTGTTTACAAGTGGACAATGAAATTATACATTTACCAGAAGTCATTGTTCCTTTTGTCAGTTCTTATGGTAGATTCCTATTCAGTTGATTGAAAGAGACCTTATCTTTGAGACTTAGTCCCTTTTCTTGTTTATTTTCGCAATGGTGTGCAGTTTACTCATTGTGGTTTGTGGACAATGACTTTCATGAAAACTGAATACATTTAAACAATTGTTGCTGAACTTCTTTCCCGGCCAGAATATATCCACTGCCAACACTTTTGGGCAAGTGTGGTTGAGATTTTACCCTTAGAGTAAACGTTTTGGTTTAATTTCAATACCGTCGGATGTCTTTCGATTTGTACATCCACCCATGTAATGTATATTACGTTGACATTGTGCAGATTATATCCTACCGTTACCATTCAGTTGATATTATCAAAGGCATTTTTGCATGATTTGCTTTTGTTTTTAAAGGGAATATACAACATTTGCAAACATCGAAAAATAAAACTACCAAGTTTTTGCGAAATACCTTAATAGGATGTTGGTAAATGACAGTCTAAAGCATCCTGTAAAATTATGGCACCTGGTATACTGTCATTTTCAAGAAAAGTGGTATTTTTGTATCAATTTCCAACGCTGATCGGCCGATCAGCGTTGGAAACAACTGGCTTTTTTTCAAATACTGGCCCCAATTGACCATTGCACTTGTTTGCAATCGATTACAAACCCATGAACGGGTACGAGCCAGCTAGACTGGTTCCCTGACCTTACAATTCCCCAAGAAATGTTAACTGCTCTGTTTCTTCTTATATGGAGTCAGGGAACCAGACTACAGGAAAATGATCGTTTTTCTTGGTTTTAGTAGCATTTTCAAACCCAAAACCTCCAAAAAGTCAGTGTAACTATATTTGCTTTATATTTCCAACCCCCCAATTCCATCCATATCTGAAAATTACAGCAAAAGCAAATGATGTATATTCCCTTTAAAGTTTTGTGTTCATAGATGCTGGAAAAATCAGGAGAAAAAATGCTGTTCCTGTAGTCTGGTTCCTTGACCCTACTTTAGACGACTTGTCTGGTCAGGGAACCAGATTAGCTGGCTTGCACCCGTTCACGGATGTGTAACCGACTGCAAACAAAATGTGAAAAAAAACCCTAAATTTGGTAAATTGGGGACAGCATTTGAAAAAAAGTCAGTTTTTCTACTTTTCTTGAAAATGACAGCACGCCAAGTGTCATGATTTCACAGGATGATTGAGACTATCATTCACGTACAATCAAGTAAGGTATTTCAAAATTATTTCGTAGTTTTGTTTTTTGATGTTTGCAAATGTGGAATATTACCTTTAAGCTAAACTTATTCCCATATATAATGTTCGTCACCTCAGCCCGGCCCGTCCGTCACAGCTGTGTGGATTTTGACAACGATTTGCCAATAAACACGCCGGTAAACCGTGTAAGGAAAGGTTTTGCATGCCGCCCGTTTCGGAACTCAACGGCATGTGTTGTTTTTGTTGGGAGTGCGTGTCATCGAGTGACGAGAGTATGGGGCTTGGAGTTTCTGTCAGGACACGGCTGATACTAAGAAAATCTAGCCATCTATCCCCTATATATACCCTTCCTCTATATACATGTATAATAAAGACAATTATGTGCCCATCGCGTGGATGGAGTTTTAATTGTGCTACATTTGGGCGTTATAGTGGACTTAGTCTTGATCCCGATTTTCTCGAATTGAGTTGGGCTTTGCTGTCACTCCCACACAGTTTTGTTGATCTTCAACAGTAGGTTTGTCGCATGCTAAAAAAAAACGAGGCTGAAAGAGCGACCGAAGCCTATAGCTTAATGTACGACGGCAGTATTTTAGGGGATGTATAGTCAGTTGTTAGTAATATTATGTCTTTGGACTATAATCACTGTATGGTTTAGTTATGTAATGATGGCCATCCATAATGTTTTCATTCCACTTGTGAACAATACGGAAATGACGTAGTGAAAGGGAATTGTAGTCGATCGTTCAGCTTTGCTTGATACCTCCATTATCGTAGATTTTGCCGAACATTCAACACTATTTTTGAATGTTTCGCCTTTGCACCCAGTTAAAAAACTTAATGCTTAGTCTTGTCTGGCTGTGTTTATAGCCAAATCACATTAAAGTATGTTACGAGTGCAAGTCAAAAATACAGAGGTTATCGTAGCCACCAAATCCCGATTCGGCGTGCGCCTGATTGAAGCATCGAAATAATGATCGAATATTCTTCAGAACAAAATACTATAAATGAACATTCTAAAATACCATCTGCTGAACAACATGTCTCCTTTTGGACTTGCCGTTCACAAAGAATCGAATAATTATACATGCACACCAACAGTTTCAGAAATTAAAACCTAATTGATTTCAGTTCTTTTTGCCTTCTGTGTTTTCGGTACCTTTAGTAGGGCATATACCAATGATTGAACTTGGCCCAAACACACCGACTGTCTCTCATGATTACATGACTTTGCTTAGGATAAAGAACTCAACGAAACTTGAGTGTGCCTCCCGGTACGACCATTGTACCCCGCTGCCGGGAAACTTCGGGGGCTTGAAGTGCCAGCCGCGGAATACTTGAGCCGTGTACCCGCCCCTCAAAGTTCTCGCGAGGACGGAAGATCAATCCTTGTCCATGAAACGGAGTTTGTTTTGCTCTTATCTCGCGCAGATTGGATCATCTTGAACAGGTTGCCCTGTAATGGAGAATATAACGGTGGTCTGTCGTGGGAGGCCGAGGGGCCCGATCCGTGGTGGGAGCTGATCGTCCCTTGAGACGTTCCCCACAAAATGGCGACAGTTGCCGCTTGGTATAGCATATACCATTTGTTTCCCTTCTGAAATCACTGCTCTCCACTCCCAAATAACTTTCATCTGAAGAACTGAGACCCGTAAATTTATTCAGCAAACAAAATCCATAAAGTCTATAATGTATAGAAAGTAGGCCTAATTTGGTATGGGGGGATATTCATCATATGTACAGCTTTAAAAAAAAATGCAGGGCAAGGTAATATAGCGCCCTCATTATGTGCCAAAACAACAGATGCTGGTTTTGTAACTTCCCAGTCGTTGGTTCTGACTCACACCAATGTCACCATTGTTATGATTAACCTGCTTTGTTTTCTAGGATTATGTTTCTTCAGATCGGTCGCCCCGTGCAAAATAAAATTTGAAAAAAAGGATGAAAATCAATCAAATTGAAACTTCAAGATTGATCTTTTCATCGACTAAAAACAACTTATAGAGAGGAAAACTCTGTGCTCAAGACGCTGTCTTTGAACAAAACTCTTTGTTACCCAATGTCTGAATATTTTGTAAAGCTGCCTGACTTTATATTCAGGTTTTACACCAACTAATTTTTTTCTCCGTAACTCCTTCCCTTCCACCCAGGGCCTTTCCCGACCGGACTCTACGCCACATCAGCCGCTGAGAACACGGCCCTAGCGCACGCTCACTCGGTCTCCCTGGCGGACTTCACTCGACAGAGTATGCCTGGGAGTTGCGGCCTGAAGGATGTCATGTCTACCACGCCTAGCAACCTTCATCAGCACCACCAGCGATCTGATGGCAAGAGAATGGTGGGTTCATCCTTCTCGCTTTCACACCAGTCCCGTCCCTCTCTACCAAGCTGTACATCAAACCCTTGAAGCTCCGCTCTTCTAAAAAATTATACCAAAAAAATCTGCCAAAAACATATGAATGACTAACTTTGAAGGCATATAACCGCCTCACGGCATGATAGCCTTCGCCAGGCTCCCCTTTTTTTTTCTTGGGGAGGGGGGGGGGTGGCCATTATTCGATACCTGTTTTCGTATCTCTTACTGTAAAAGGACCTCATTCGATAAAAACAAAAAATACCAGGTAAACGTCTGTTGAATTAAATATTTTAAAGCCATATTATCCTGTTTATTTCATGTTACTTTTTTTCTGTATTCACTCGAGGAAATGTAGGTTTTTCTCGTCCGAATACAATAATTCTAAGCCATCTCTTTGCTTGCCCAACTGTGGCAAATCATGTATATACCTCATGGGAATTAAGAAAAAAACACCCCGAAATTTCACTCTATGACATTTACTCTGAAATGTATCGTGTGTTTACATACCACGATAAATGGGTTTTCGGCCGCTCTGTCAGAATAATCAAAACTCGTGCTTCCAAAGCAAATAATGCCAGAAATATGAATGCATTTTTTTCCAAATGTAATTTAGAGAATTGCACTCTTGTGTAAGCAAACTTCACATTAGGTTGCACTCTGCAACATCAGAGACGGGCATACTGCTATTCCCAGCGGGTTGAGGCCCGTACTTGTCAGTGCTAGACTAACACCTGATTCCGCGATCTAATAAGAAACAAAAAAATGAAGCTCTATATATTGCACTTTCTGTTGCGTATGCATTATGATATTGTTTGTGCTACAAAATTAATCCACTGTTATGATGGCTGTACACGTGGCAGCATGACAGGGGAGAGTTCCATATTATACTGTGTTATTTGTGCCTATTATAGATGAAATTGCATTCCTTATGTTGCGAACTGCAATCGTACGTTACGGGATCACGCCTCGTCTCTCATCAATTGGTTTAATCGGGAATGGTGTTTATAGTTCGGAAATGTTTTGAAAAAAGTAACAAATACCAAAAATATTTAGGGGCTTCTCTCGCTATAATATAGGTTCTTAACGTTGCGTTGGCTAAAAGATATATATCTGCAGCCATATCTGCAGCCGAATCGTCATTGTCCTGCAGATGACAGACAAAGACGTTGTTAAATGTAAACGAGTTCCAACACCTGTGATATTTTTTTTTAAATCTTTGTTCATCTTGTAATTCCTTTCAGTGTACCCTTAAGGAGACATTTTCGTCATAAGTTATACCTTAGGGAGACACCGGACATTAGGGAGACATTTCTCCTATGTAGAGTCTAAATTTTATCGTCGCAAATAGACTAGATCGATTGCTCATGGTCCAAAACATAAGTATGCCAGAATTCGTGAGGGTAGGAAATTGGGGTTAGCCGTCATTAAAGTTGGGAACGTTTTGTACACAACCCTATAGGATTGCCCCCTAAGGTATCATTCCCCGCAATAATAATTACATTAGTGAGAAATGTGGGAAGATAGATAAATGTAGGAAAATAGACTGAGATTGAGGCTATGCATGGTTTTAAAATCTTTGGGCACACCAGAGTCAGTCATGCTAGAAATTGCACTCATTCATATGAACGTTGTCGTATGAAACTATTATTTCTTCTTATGTTTGCTTTTTTTTTCCCGCCATGCAGTCTTTGCCCGACAGCACAGGACCCTCCGTCAGCAATTTCATGGTGGCATCGCCACCATCTTTGACGGCCTACCCGCATCACGCGGCCTCGGCCTACGTGCCCGCCTACGGCACCACGGCCATGCCCAGCAGCCTGTCCGCCCATCCGATGTGGCCGCCCAACGGGGCCATGAACTGCCCTGGGGATGCCGCCACGGCACTAGAGAGCAGCAACGTGCTACGGCCCTCACCGCTAGCCTACAAGTCGGTCTTATCGGGTACATCTTGCAATTCCAGTACTGGTACGTATTAAAAGAATGAAAGGTCACAATCTTGAGATCTAAAAGATCCGGAGGGGCGAAGTGGTGGGGTTATACCAGGGGACTCAGGTTGGTGGATAGTTGTGGTAGTTTCCTCACCTTCCGACTTACTGCCACCCGGGTTGACCCCACCCAAGACCGAAGGGTCACACGGTCCCTATCTGATACAGAAGGCTTGTCGTAGAATATTACCCCCGGATTTTCATTCCACCTCGGAAACTGAGCATTCTTCACTCTCCCCTTTGGTTTCTATATTAAGGAACCCCTTGCTGCAAAGCGAAAAGTTATGACAATGCACTGTCATGTCGGGATTAAAAGAAAGACCGAAATGACCACGACCCTCTCACAAGTCCTTCCAGTATACCACACTGACTTTCGAAAGATAATTTACTTCAACAAACCAGTATCTTCTTAAAAACTGTTCTGCCTATTAAATATTTTGCACACCTCAACATTTTTTTCAGGAATTTGGATAAAACTAATAATAGCCTGTTATTATTTTTTTTCAGTCCAAATGTTTAAAAGGGGAGTTTATTGGCTGATAAACGAACATAAGGGATAAGATATGTCCACCTCACAGTACTACTCTCCATGCGCTCTTTCCAATACTACAAAATGTGTGAACGATCGTACAACAGCGGCAGCCCAGACAAAAAGTTACTGAAGGAGCGTAAATAAAGGCCTGTAACAGAAAACATATTTGTTTTAACAATCCGTCATCGCCAGTGAAAGCAACGCCTTGTATAATCCAGCGTGTATAGAAGTTGTTTTGTTGCCTGTCAGTAAGAATGAGTTGAACCAAACATTCTCAATATGAACCCTCGCTGACGCTCCCAATACTTTTAATCCAACCCTCCCCCCTCCAATTCAGCCTGCCGCGCGTAAAACTTGATCCCGCGTAAATTATAAAGACACCCGTTCACTTGGGTAACCAGAGCCCGGCCGCTTGATGAATCTGACGGGCCTATCACTCGTCGTAGACGCCGCTGTCTCGATCCGGATCTCGTGAAAGGCCTTTAAAAATAACCCCGACACCTAATTGTGACGACGAGAGGGCGTCCCAGCGGTAAGGCAATGACCGGCAGCGCGGCAAGTAACACATCTTTTTGCAATCACCTGTGTGATGTGTTTCATGGACCGGAATGATATCAAAGGTCGACCTCGCTGGAATTTTTGTGCTGTTCCAATAAAACTGGGGGGAAGTATCGACATGGTAAGAGCGTGGTTATCGACCTGCCTGTCGGGCGTGTTAGGTCAGGGGTCATGGGTTACGCGAGGTTGATGTCATCTTTGCTGATGACACGTGACGCGGGTCATCTCTGCCAGCTTCGAGTGGGTCTCTCTCTCTCTAGCTATGGCCCTGTCCAATGTGCACAATCTGCTCCATTACTACACACCGGGGGACAAGTCTGGAACGGAGAGATGAATGATGGCCAGCATAATTGATACCGGTCCCTTCTTGTCTCTTTACAAGAAATATCGCTCACCTTTGTGACCCCCATCCATTTCGTGATTGTACTACAAAACAAATGTTTACGAAGACACAATTTGTAGGGTAAAGATGCGGGAGAGTTTGGCTTGCAGCCCCCCGCGTCATTAACCGTTCGGTCGTCTCCTCGAGTTTACATCCATCGCCGCCCCTCAGGAGAACTAAGGGTCAGGGGGAGGGTATAAGTACAAGAGGAGGGTTTGATTAATGCTACAAATAAATTATTCAAACTTTGGTTTACTTAACTTTCTTTCTTTATTTGTGTCTCCCTACATGCAGTGTCTGATACGGTCAAGCATCCCAGCTCACCGGTAGGTGCAATGAGGATTGTACAAACGTGAACTCTGGAGGGCGACATTTACCCTCACCTGTCGGTGTCTCCAGCATGCATGCAGCAGCACCACCAGCAGTGGTTCAGTCATCCGGAGGCAGAGACCCATTCTAATTGTCAATCAGAAAGCCTGGAAGCCATGCAAGAGTATTGGTGATTCGGTGTTTTATAAGAATGTGCTATACGAGGAGAGTCGTCATTTTATATCAAGCTGGTTGACTTGCTCTCTACAAGGAGATCACAAAAAGCCAGGGACATCTGGACCGATTTTACGCATACAAAAGAAAACCACGCAGTATTTTGCTTATTAATCTGTGGAGTGATGACCCAGGAACCTTTACACAGTTGTATATTTTGAAAGGGGCTGTATTTTTTTCTCTCCGTCGGTGAATGGACAGTTAAAAATGGATTTTATGTACAGGTTGATAGACTGCATGTTAGAATATTCAAGATTCAGGCGATAGATCAAAAGCTCGTAAACTTTCGAGTACAGCCGACAAACCGGTACTCCACGTCCGAAGCCACTTCGAACCGTCACACAAAAGACTACAAATGATTCACTGGCAGTGTTTGGACGAACGTTCGAGTCGCCAACAATCGCGTTTAATCTAGGGGACTCCTCATCCGTTGCATGCTTTTGTTAGCAGAATAAGTATTGTTTTATAATTGGAGGGCGACAGTTGTTTAATGGGTAACAGTTGGAGTTATCCGGTGGACCCTCTTGGTTTCATTAGGAGGTGCATATTCAACACAGGGAGGGGATTGTTGTTTCTTCACCACTAGGATTTTTTTGTTGACAACCATAACAAGACAGGTCATCGTGCACACTAGACTTGTTCATGGCTTGCATAATGATACCTGCGGCAGACAATGTGTACATAATAATGTATCTGCTGCCCCCACGAATTCCAAATGGCTAGGACAATCATAGTAGGGTCTTGTATTCAGTAAGGCCATGGATCCTACTTGTGCCCGTCACGGCAACAAACTTTGCCACTCTTAAATTCAGTCTCCAATCTCCAATCTCACTTTTGTTTGTAAGCTTTTTTATGACTGTTTAGGCTATCATATCACTGTTATTGGTGTTCATTGAGGAAGTTGTGCAAGGACAAAGTCGTGTTGCACGGTCCCAGTTTGTGTTAACTTGTGTAAAACTTGTATTCGTATATAAACAAAATGCAAATTGTAAATTTAAACGGATGCTTTGGGGAACTTCTTATATAATAGCTGAACAAAGTCTTGTCTGATTTACCATTGTTTCTGGCCCATAAGCATTGGAGGTCAGATGGTGATCCTTCTGATCCCTTCCTTCTTCGTAGCATGTAGCATCGAGTCCACTGTCTTGGAAACAATGACTACATGCTGTTACATTTTTTGTTAGTTCTGAACCCCAGCTCTTAAAATTACCTATAAAGCATCGATATCAGACTCATTGTCGGTGGTTTGGAGGGGGGGGGGCACATATTTGGCTGGTATTTTTTGGCTGGGGACATCAATTGCAATGTTCCCCATTTAGCCTTCAAAGTACCTGATTTGACTAAAACCTAAATGTTTACACAATTTTGCACAGCGTAATAAACAGCCGTGCGATATTGGTTAACATAAAATTACGTGAAATGGGCGTGCAATTCGGACAATGAACAAATACATATCCTAAAAGCGCTACCTCGAGATTGATAATGTCCTGTTCCCTCCCACTCCTATAATTTCATGTAGACATGTCTAATTGACGTCACGCTTTGTTTACATGTGCGTTTTGCTATGGGAGCTTTGTGGCTCTCGTCCCCACCTGGCTCCCATAGGAAAGCGCACATGTAAACAAAGCATAACGTCATAATGTCTTAGGTCTATTTGTGCTCTCCTTTTGCCGAAAACGTCACATAAACCCTAAGATATTCTCTATATATTTACGGGTAAAAGCATACGTACCGCTGTACACAACTCAAACTGAACTTGAATTTTTTATTTTTTTTTTAAAGAAAAGTTATACTGTAATATCACTGTGTATTTAAGCAGTCTTGGTTACAATTGTTGGCCTTGTTTGGTACAAAAAACGTTATGTAAATAAACGAATAAATGTTTACAACTGGTCCAGCTCTCGTCAAGCAAATATGAGTTTCACAAGGTTGTTTTTGACGTCGTAACAAGAGTTAATGTTCACATGGGACTCACGTGACTGTAAGTAAACTTTCTTAATAAATACGTAATGAACACGCCATCATCGACACAGTAGCGAAATTGACACCCTCAAAATCTGAATTGCTAAATATGTAAAATCACCAAAATAATAGTTTGAAGAACAAGTCATTTCCTCCGTAATCAATTAATTGAATGGCAGTGCTGTAAAATGTATTTAATGTTTTTTGTGTTTTTTTAAATTAGCGAAAGTCTTGAGTAAGCTCTAAAACACTGTTGCGGTTTCAGAAAATCTACCAGGGTCCTTGCCCATTTTATGATGCAAAACTTATATTAGCAAGGTTAACACCATTCACAGAGAAAGACTTTACGCAAATAACACGTGTAGCTTGGGTAAAAAAAACCCGACAGTCTTAAAATTCAGAAAAACTGATATTAACAAACAGCATTCAGTACATGTTCTCCCACATTTTTCTCAGCCCAATAGCTGCGCGTTCGTTTACAGCGCCCTCTTTTGGCATTTATGAGACAATCTCACCATCTAGTCTTTGGGTGAAACCATGATCGATTCTTGCCTCACACATTTTTATGAAGCAGATACTGAATCGACAAACCTACATAGCTTTAGCATTGCATAAAAAAATACTGGCAAAACAACACCTAGTTTTCTTCTTTTATAAGATAAGGAAAGTCAGTAAAGGAATGTTTTACTGGCTTGCGCAGACAGAGGGCGCTGTTTACGAAAATGGCCCACGCCACTGAACACTTAGTGTTGGCGTTAGAAAAACGTTCCTTTTTTTACATGTAGAAAGGGGGAAAGATAAATATTAGATAATTGTCCTTCCGAAGAGCTGTTATTTTGACTAAATTACTACTAAAAACTACATTGACCATATTTCATGTAATTGATTTATTGATACTTTTTTGCAGACATATGCAATTTGTTGCACGCTCATCTTATCTTAACTTTTAACTTATAAAAAGGAGTAGAGAATTTCCTTATAATAATCATAATGCACTAGTGTGTATTCTTACAGTCTGTCATTACATATCACTTGAAAGTGACGATAGTCTGCCACGAGAGGGCGCTTTGCCGTGAACTTTAGCTGGGAAAACTTCACAGCACGCAAATCTCCAAAATAACATAACACAAATTTAAACAAGTCGGCATACTACATCGATAATTATATTAATGCGACATTGTAAATTATCTTGATATATAAATGTATTTATACAGAATCAAAAAAATTGTTGAAATTTCTTTCCCGGTTGAGTCCACGTTGTAGGCCTTTATAGTATTGAGACTTTTTTCCTTGCATTTTTATGTGTGCAACATTGTGTATATCAATATTATTGTGTTGCAATTTGTAAATAAAACATAAAATCCAGAAACATCTGTCATTGTTGACGATATTTACTTTTTGCCCCTGCCTATATTTGTCCCATCCAACGCTGTACCGTTGTGTTCAGAATTCACAAAAAGAAATTGTCATTATAAAAGTTAAGGTATGGGGTTCACCAGGACCAATAAACTGTAGGGTTTCTTTTACATGAACACATCCTCGGCCCTGCTAGAAACATCCTGCAACGGAATGTTAATTACCATATTAAGTGTATTTTACAAGGGCCTAATTTTTTCCTCTTTAATATTGGTGTTGTTTATACACCTTGGAGACTTTCCGTAGGTATTGGTACGTACCTCCTCCCATGAACTCTGTACAACTTTCCCCTGTGCTTTCCTCCCACACCTACCAAGGAAGCAGGTGCAACTCGCAAATTGCTCTCATATTCGGATACCAATCGCTGCTGGGCGATAGGAAACATATTCAGGGATACAATACCGTCAATTTCTTTCATAAATAGAGAGTTGTGAGGCCGCTGCAGTCCAGGTTTGTAAAGATAAGGAATGATCCCTGATCTTAAAAAGACATTGAACTGAGAAAGTTGGATGACCTTGAACCCGGTAGTCGCGGTTTTGCGGAATAGATGCAAAGATCTTCTGATCAGGCCAGACGCAATGATTTTTTTCTGCGACCACGTTAGTCAATGAGCATAATGCTGATTCGTCACTTGGTAACGAATGGTTCTCGGACTTAATTTCCAGAGCCAATGAATCAAGGAAAAACAGGTGAAATTTATTTCATCCATCAGTACATACTGCAGGTCTTGATTAACCACGATTTAAGAAACAGACTACAGGGAAACAGACTACAGTACAAGAACAACTTTTTTTTCTTGGTTTTTCCAGCATCTTTGAACACAAAACTCGAAACTGGTCAGTGTATGTAATAATATTTCTGAAAAGTACAGCAAAAAATAATTACCTTAATCTAAATTACCTTTAATAATATAGGTTGAATGGTAAAGGTATGCGGTAGGGTATAATCTGCGCAATGTCAACGCAATATGCATTACATGGGTGGATGTAAAAAAATTCGAAGGACAACCGACGAAATTGAAACCAAACCAAATCTTTGAATCGGGTGAAATCTCAACCACACTTGCCCAAAAGTGTTGACATCGGATATTTTCGTCGGGAAAGAAGTTCAGCAACACTTGTCTAAATGTATTCGGTTTTCATGAAAGTCGTTATCCACAAACTACAATGCGTAAAATGCACACCACTTCGGATACAAACAAGAAAGGGGACTGAATCACACACAAATATTTTCACTTTCAATCGACTGAATCTATTCTAAGAACTGCAAAAATAGAAAAAGTAAAAACAACTTCTGTTAATTGTGAAAGCATCGTCGGGGAACCAGACTACAAGAATAACATTTTTCTTGGTTATTCCAGCATCTATGAACTAAAAACTTGTTATAAAATACCTATCCCCAAATCCACTCATTTCTAAAAACTCCAACAAAAGCAAATGTTGTATGTATATACCTGTAAGCTAACATAAATTGAATTGTGAAATACGAAAAAAAATAAAACATCTACCTTGAAAATTCTACACGTTACTTATGAAGGTAATGCACTCAGCAACTGTGTAGCAATAAACATCTTACCGATTAACCGACTCACAGATCCTGCACTATGCATGAACCCTCGTGCTCATTTGCATATTCACATAAATTATTAGACAATTATGAGCTCATGTAGTGATGTCATACAAGACAAAATTGTCTTAAATTATCAAATCACGCCGAGCATTTGTATATACTTAAAAAATGATAAAAATACAAATCTCCTAGTTACATATTCAACTACTGTTTTTTAGAAACTAAATGAGAGCGCCAACACTTCACACCGACAACACTTCACACTTCTAGTACATCGACCTCTGCTTTATACAATTTTTTGGGCCAGTTGTTAGAAAAATCCCCTATTTTCACTCAAACTTATGACATGGCTAGGCCACTGTCAAGTGCATTTCTGTCAAAAACATCATTTAGGTATACTCTGGTGGTTGACATTTTAGTTCTTTTATTAGAAAAACGATCATGAAATTGAATGGACTATTTTAAGAAACTGTTATATTGAATATTTAAACGATCAGCCGGGACCGCATGAAAAATTTCGACTAAGCACTGCAAACAAATCCATTTTATCATTCGCAGCTAGCCAAACGCCTGCTCGTCTGAAACTAGGTTGAGTGCGTTGTTGTCTGAACTCACACGCTGGGCACGGCCATTGCGGACGGCTGACTGTTATCTGGTTTGCTGTAAATCAAAAATAGAGTGAGAAAAGAGGTTCCATTTGCAGATTGTTCTTGTCATTCATTGAATTAAATGATACAGATAAAAACTGTTGCCGAAGTCATATTGAAATTTGGACTCTTTTACCTTACATGAACTATAGCCCCACAAGTGACCTGTCACTGATCTAATTACCTTCATTAGGCATGCACAATACAACCAATGAGTGTGTATTTCATAGAATTGAGATTTCACAAAACACCTGCACTAACTATGGTTTGAAAGACGCCCTCTTTTAATTCTTTGTTCCCCTTTTTTTTGGGGGGGGGGGGGTAGTCTATGTATAATAGACCCTGGCCCTCGATAAACCGTTCATCGTCTATGATAAGTAAACAGATTCGGCGATTAATTATGCAACTAGACTGCGTATGACCTCGAGAAACTGACCAATCAGCAGGCGCCTTCTATACGTGCGTAATGCGAGCTCCCCGCGTGCGTAAACATCACGCCCACGATGAGTAGCATTTTTTTGTACAGGTTGTTGTATTGCAAAAACGTGGCATAGACATTGACCAATCACAATCTTAGTCCTGATTTCGGAATGAAATGACGTCACGAATGCTTAGATATATCAGACGCTCTACCGGAGATGGGCTCCGTGGAGAATGGGTGATACTCGGACTAGGAGGGGGCATTGACCAATAATAATCTCAGTCCTGATTTCGGAATGAAATGACTTCACGCATGCTTAGATATACCAGACGTTCTACCGGAGATGGGCTCCGTGGAGAATGGGTGATACTCGGACTAGGAGGGGGCATTGACCAATTATAATCTTAGTCCTGATTTCGGAATGAAATGACTTCACGCATGCTTAGATATACCAGACGTTCTACCGGAGATGGGCTCCGTGGAGAATGGGTGATACTCGGACTAGGAGGGGGCAGAGTACACAACAACATGTGTGATTTTATAATTATTTTAACTATGAAAGCTACGAGTGAGGGACAGATGTTTCGATAACAGCAGATTACGCGTATTATACTCCCGGGGTAGAAAGTCAATATTTGGTCGCACTTTTCCTGTCTGCACCAGCACCTCCTGCGTAACATGTCCAATAAATCACAATAAGGGCCGGCTATGTATCCAGGATATCTAGGGATGCCTTACCTTGGCTCGAGATGGATATCAGTAACAACATCAACTTTCGAGCTGTAAACAAGGACAATAAGGGTTGTAAGTATTCTATATAATCGGTTTTGGCAGTGCTTCCGTTGGATTTCAACACCAGTGCTACTTAAATGTCTTAAATCTTGAATCAAGCAAACCGTACTTTAGCACACACATGCAAACCAGTTAATTGACACTTTACTGTTTACGCCCGACGCGATTTAATACAGTTCATCGTTAAAGTGTTTCAACCAACACCCATGTAAACATTCGAACTAAGCCGATCTAACACCAAACCAGAAAAAATATTGAAGTAAAAAAACTTATACAGTGACATCATGTGCACTCAATATCGCTGGTACACACATTTATCCTACATTTGTATCAACCCTGTGACTTTTTTTTTTTTTTAACCCTGTGATCTTTTTTTTTAATCGAAAGGTGAGTGCTGAGATAATACTAGTGCAAGAGTGCATTTATATTTGTTCCACTGATGCATCAGGTCTTCGGAAGCGCGTTCAATCCGCCGCAGTGGTAGAGGACCATTGATGATTCTCATCAAGATGAATCAGTTCCAGAGTTGGAAATTAAGGTACACGGATCCCAAACGTTCCAGGCAATATGCAAGCTAATGACAGCGCCCTCAACCGCCGCAACAGCTTGACCGCGCTTACCTAAGTCCGGGATGCGGTACTGGCACTATAGAATAGACTTTATGCGTATAACGGCCATCTTGGAGGTCTTCTTTTCGTAATTTTAATTAAGTAAAAATGAATGCACTAAATACCAGCAAAACAAAGGTACTGCCCTCTAAGATGGCTTACTAATACTAAATCCATATCCAGTTTCGGACCAGGGATTCTGTTGTAGTGGAGTCCATCACAAGGCTTCAGAATTCCAGTCCCAAGTCGATTCACATACTATTCAAACTATTGGCAAGGCATTGTTTTGTTATTCATCCCCTGTTGTTTAAGTTTTACTTGTGACAGCCCTCTCGTGATGGAATCGACTATAACGCTACGAAGGACGTCCAGCAAGACATGTCTACCTTTTCTTGACGAACGCGAGTATTCCAATAACGGCAAGGATTGCAACCAGCACCAAGCAGGAACCAGCAATGATGAGAGCCAACTGCCATGTTTTCAAGGCGGGATCTGAGAGGATTAAATTAACATTTAGGCCGTTATACTCTGATACGTTGGCAAGTGGCTGTTTTTTTTTTTACATTTGTGTGCCTTAGTCAGTAGTTTTCTCTCCATTTCTGTCTGTACCGAGTATCTCAGAAATTGTTGACCAACATGCATGCATCATAAAAGATTAGTTTTACATCGAAAATTGTTGCCCGTTTGAACAGGTCTTTTGTTAATTTTCAGTTATCCAAATAACAGAACGTGGCTTTTTTACAACAGATAATGCAGTAACCAACGGATAACGTATCACCAACCGATAATATCACACAAAAATTATGGATATTTTGTCACTAACCGATAATGTAACACAGATGGACTACACTATCAGTCAACATTATCAGCTGTTTCATTATCGGTCCTAAATGATAATGTTATAAAATTGATTGATATGTGACTACATCTCATAAATATTCATGATCAAATTGGAGCACGTTATTGGCCGATTCCGCCGCGCGTCCGGGAAGTAAAAATGATACGCGTCCTGGTGACGTCATCCCGGTGAGTATATAGCTCACTGCCGTGCAGTATTTTTTTGTGGTAGCACCAAAAATTCCCTCTGGAACCCGCCTCGTGGACATATAGTCTGTGGCATGTACTCTTTACGGAACTGTTGTTGTAGTCCTTGTAACTACTGGAGTAAAGACACCAGACTATTCCACTGACTGACGAAGAACGCTTGTGCTGAAAAAAGATGCAAAATCTACGAAGTCCGTTAATATCGTCAGTGCATTGAGGCTACTAAAAAGCAGTCAGTGAGGCTACTAAATATTTATCATGTGTAGTAAAACAAATACAGCAAGGATTATTTCTGGAAAATTGTTGGAATTACTGGTCCCCCGTTGTAAGTCAGCTTGACTACCTCCCTCCACTTCGCGTCGGGATGTAGTCAAGCTGACCTACACCTCGGGACCAGTAATTCCCACTACTTCTCCTCAAACCAAGCTGTATTTGTACACTACTCTGCCAGTCAATTTTTGGTACATTATCGGTTAGTGATACAATATCGGTCAATTTGTGTGGCAGTTATCAGTTGGTGATACGTTATCCGTTGGTTACTACATTATCAGTTGTAACAGGCTTCTATTTTGTTAAAAGGTTTCCATTTAATTATTCTACCCGAAATTTAGGTTACAAACCTCCCCCTCCCAACATACGGCGGGTACTTTGTGTTAATGATAGTGGTTTTGAAAGACGGCTGATAAAGTAATTTCTTTTCTTTGAAGACAACCCACAACTGGATTTTTCAAGCTACTTTTTAGGGGAACAGTTCATCTGTCAAACCTGATGGTTGCTTATAAGCGGTACAAGTCGGTACTTTCCCGCTCCATTGACCGTTCTCTTGGCACACCAATTCACTGTCCCCTTGCAAAGTGTATCCATCATTACAGGTGAACCTGGCTACTCCGCCCACATTGGTACTTGATACTTCCATCTGACCGTTGGCTGGTTCCATAACGGCGTCACAGATCACTGGGTTCATGGTGACAATTTTAAGATAATTTAGGATAAATATATTAACGATTTATAACTATAACATGATATTTATATTATCTATATTAGTGCAGGTAACGGGGCGTAAATCATGGGTGGGATGGGGATATCCCCCGACTTTTTGACCAGGGGGATGGTCAATTGAATCCCCCCCATGTAATCGAGTAAAACAAATATCTAAATTGACGGCCATTTTGAAATATCCAAGATGGCCGACATCCATTGGTAGGACGTTATTGGTAGTGTGTTGTTTAGATTTCAATATATCAATAGTATGAAGTTAATCTAATAATCATGGAAATTCCTCAAAAGGACAATGAAAATTCAAAGTTTATCATGCAATGCTGTCTTTGTGCTAGTCTAGTATTATATTAGTAAGTATCAAGTTATTCTTTAAATCGGAAATTTGTCAACGAACCTTGAACACAGATGGGTACGTCCCCGCTCCATGTGCCGTTCTCTTGGCACACTAGTTCATCTTCCCCTTGCAAGATATATCCATCATTGCAGGTGAAGTTGGCTACCCCACCCACACTGGCACGAGACACTTCCTTCTTGCCGTTGGGAGGTACAGCAAGAGCGCCACATATCACTGTGAAGAACAAAAACAAAGTAGACAACAGCCACCTGGACAATTAATTCGGTCTGCTTAAATATCAGTCACTTTATATGTGGCAACTTTGACTAATTTTGAAGATGACGTATAATTTGAAACAATTTACAACATCGAAAATTCAGTAAGGGGAGTCTCAGCCATAACAAATATCAGTACAAAAGCTCTGTCAAAAACCTGACGGAAAACAAAATCAAAAAGCCATCTGGAGCATCTGCTTCAAGCTGAATTTGATCGTCAAGGTACGACTCTACAATCAAATGACTGTTTTGTGCCATATTTTTTACAATTGTCATGTGCGGATCCGCCCTAGCTCTGTCCCCCCCAAAAAAAATCATAGAAATTCCTTAAAAACAATGCGACCCCCAAAAAATAATACTGGTAATAATGTCCGCATGTGCACAAAATACGGACAGAGCCAGCTTGGTTAGGGGGTATTTGTTATTTTGTACAATGTGTGTGTGTGTGTGTGATATAGTGTTAAAAATCGTCAAATTTGATCAACGCCCCCGTTGAAAGTATAGTACGAGCCGAGCCCCCCCCCCCCCGCCCCCACCTATTGATTTTCGAAATACAAGTGTCCAGAGAAACAAAATTTGTCTACATTTCAGATTGTTTTGCTGATGAAACCCCCACCCCCTGCGAAATTCCTGGATCCGCCCCTGTTAGCATATAGGAAGCTTTTCACACATTTCGATTTTTACCATTCGCTCGTGAATTGAAACAATTTATAGGCATATTGGCTGACAAACAGAGGAGAGAGTCACAGTTTCTACAAATATCTTGTCCCTGGCAGAATCGATAAAATGTGGAGAATTGAACGGCAAAAGAAGGATCGTTTCCAATGTATTATGAGGTTTGTGGGCGTGCTAGAGCCCGTAAGCAAACGGTCTTTTCCGTATGCTAACCTCATTTTAACCTTTATTTTTTACAGCTAAAACTCCCTTTTTAAAACGTTCGATGCTGAAGATTGCTTTCAATGTATAATTTGTATAATCTTCAAAACTAGTCAATGTTTTCCACATTCATTTCACCGATCTATCGGGACCAGCGGCACAATGTGCCCCCTAAGAAAATGTCTTATAACTCGAGAATGCTTTGGCCGATAGGTAGGTGGTAGAAACATTTAGCTCAAGGTATGAAATTTCATAACCTAACTTTTATCGGCGGTCAATATTGTATGTCATCACATTCTGTAAGATGTCCATGGTTAGCAAGGCTACAAATTAAACAACATTAAACCTATCTGCTTAAGACAAACATTCATGGTCACGCTGGGAATCCAATATGGCCGCCACTAAGCCGCTTCAATTCTTCACCATTTCTTTAATTCTTCACCCTTCTTTTTTTCTTTAATTGGGGGTACCTTTTGGACCGTTTTTGGATGAAATAAATGCAAAGCATTCATAACATCACCATAAGTTATTCATTAGAGCCTCATTTGGTTGAACGAATTTAAAGTTTTGGACAGCATCTGGAAAATGAAGATTTTGCCCAAAAAGTGGGTAAAGCGCACGCTGGCGATGACTTTGGATACAACATTGTTTTTCGATGGAATACAACCAAGTCGTCTTAATAAAAATGTAAAAATTTTGCCAAAAATACTTTTTTTGACCAATATCTGTGCAACCAAAGTACTATTTCAATTTACAAAAACAAGGCCATTTCACACTAGAGCTGACATTTTGATTCACACTTTACCTAGTGCTGCACTTTCGATGGCAGTTTTGTAGCTATCCACCGCTCCCTTGGTGGCCCTAGCGATGTCTTCGTTTCCAGTCACGATAAAGTCGAAGGCGCATCGGGTGTCGTCGCCGCAAACCTCAAGAACGCTGTCATTAGCGGCATCACTCGGTGACCAGAAAAGTGGAGCAAATGTCTCATCGGCGTAATCCGAAGGAACCTTGCCCCTGGGATATCTCAACAGGGAATTCTCTGGCTTGATTTGCCCTGATGAGAAATAAGAATTGCATTGCACACTTTAGTCTTAAAGGACCATACCATAATAAGTATTGTTATAACAGATTCAAAGTCGTTTGACCCACGTCTTGTCAAACAAGTACAAAGTGGTACAACCCACGCCGGCCGGGTAGCAGCCGGGTAACGTATGAAGACGGCTATACAGTACCGTCCGTACACCCGCCACCCGGGCCGTACTGGTACCTCGAGAGTACAGAAAAGGAAATATACAATATATACAATATATACAATATATGGCCGAGTGTCCACCAACCAACCAACATCAATCCCACGACGTGTTTCACACCGCCGTGAGAAAAATCAAAGTCAAAAACAGGCACACAAGACTAAATGTGCTGATGCTTTTCACACACGAATTTTCATATTATCGGACAATCTTACATTTTTGACCGAACTCGTAGTGGATCTCCTCCATTGTGGCATTGGCTGTAAGGACGGTGCCGTCTGGTCTTTCGAAGTCGTCATTTTGTTCTCCATTCCAGTTACCATACAGTCCTCTAGTTCGCCCTTTCAGTTCCTGCTGTAGTGCGGTGAACACGTTGAGCAACCCGGACGCTGTTGAAACGACTAGTGACACTCCACATTTGAAATTCACGTGGATGTTCTTGGTCATCACGCCCGAGTTGTTCGCCTCCCGGTAGAAGACCGTCACACCTAGGACAAAGAACATCCACAGAATCGTTGTGTGAATCATGGCGTGGCTGATTTTGTTTTTTAATATAGGTTTCTCATCTAAAAGACTCACGCATATTATGCTAACATGAACATGTAATAAACTCGTCATCGGCGCTAATTAGAAAATACTTCTCAATTAACGTTTTCAAGTTTGCTTTCTATCTGAAGCTAGTTTTTGAAGCTGTTCCCCTATCCCCACCTGGCTCCCATTGGAAAATAAACATGTAAGGAAAGCTCAACTCTTTACATTTCATGGCTGCTCTTTAACATTCTCATTGCGTAACTCAATACATGTATTTGATTACCCCGAAAACAACACTACTTCAACAATAATTCATAAGTACTAAGACAGTTTACCCATTCCTATTGGTAGAGAGCCTGCCATGTGACTGGGTTTAAACGGCTAATAAAGACCGGCTTGCTGGTCTTAAACACTTTCCCAGTGTCATATACAATTTTGACTCCTATAAAATCCGGTGCGTAGGCATGCGCAATACTACCGGTGAGTCAGCATTTCATAGCCCTAAATTCACAATTCACCAGCACAGCTGCATTCTCTGCGCCACATCACTCAGTACGCGTGACGCACGCCAATCTCCATATACAATTTTTTTTTACCACTACTCGCGAGAGGGACATGCCATAATATAGCTTGAGGGGTGTCCAGAAAAAGGCATGAAGTACAATCGTTGAAAATTAAACTAATTTTACTTGTGTGATTTCGGCTGGGGTCATTATCAGCTTCCAGACTCCAAGCGGTCTTAAACATAGTGTTTAAAACCGGTCAAGCATGCATTCATTCTCTTACGAATAAGAGTGGGACCAAGCTAAGATTTACAATCGATATCAATAACCACGCCTTTGAGTAAATCGTGCTGTGGAGTTTCGCGCAAGCCAGTGCGTAACATTAATTCAACACATTTCCAAAACTTGAAAACGTGAAATATCTCCAGACATTAAAGTCTTTCATGCTCGATTAAAGTCTTAGTTCACTCACCTTCCAACTCGACTCGTCTGATCTGTGTCTCTTCGAACTCCATCATTGTCCAGTCACTGTCGTTCCCTTGACGAAACCACACATCGATGCCCCGTCGCTCGCTGACTTCAACATGAATCTGGTCCGATTCGTTCCTGTGAAGGGCCGCCAGGGCTGTTATCACTGTTGCTTTACCACCTGAAGAATCATGTATCTTATACATTTATCATCATAGTGCTGTTATCATTATAGAAATGGAATAATTTTCATTGAAACTATAAATTGCATTTTTCACAAATTATCGCAAGAGTCATAAAAAATAAATGCAGAATTTTGATTCACTGTGGCGTTAATTTAGTTATTTCAGCTATATCCCATTTCTAAGATAGTTTGCATTTTTTTTTAGAATGCAATCTCTGAGGGAAAAAAGATACTACAGGAAACAGTGTTGATAACTTTAAACTGCGAGAGTACATGTCGTATAAGAATTATATCCGAAAATAACTGCTTGAAACATTTCTGTTCAACTCATACATGCACTATCGATACCTTTGTTTAGACGGACATTACCTGGCTGTAAGACGGCCATTCTCGCTTGCAGCTCCAGCAGTCCACCACACGTCTCTAGCAAGGTGTACTCACCCACACCGTTGAAGGTGTACTCTATCCCATCCAATGTGAAGAGGTGGGGATCTCCAGTACCAATGGCTGTAACAGTGTGAGCAAATGGAGGATGCACATTTTTTTTTCGGCAACCAGGTATAGTCAGTTGTCATAGTGGTTTGACTTTCAAACGGGGGGGGGGGGGGGGGGGGGGGAGAGGGATGTGGTATGAACACCGCAATATTTAAAATCAATACATGTGTATATACCAACGTCAATGTAATGCGTAAAGTGTAGAGATTAGAGCTCAGGCGAGGCACATCATGTTTTCGAACATTGCAACCCGATTCTTGATACTAAGGGAATGTTTTAACCCAAGATTTTGAGTTTATGCCATTTCGAGGCGGATGCGATCAGCATACTGTCAATTGAAAATAAGTTGCTCACCGGGCTGAGGTGGCTCGTAGTCTTCGCAGGTTTGAGAAGGACGAATGTAAATTTTGTACTCCTGACAAAACCACTCCGAGAATATACAGCAGTGTTCCATTGGTAGAATATCCCAAAACCAGTGAGAGAGGTAGGGAACACGACCAGCAAACTTAGACAAAAAGTCGAAAATATAATTCTTGACAAATCGACTGGTTAAGAATACGACTACAAGTTGTAAACCGGAAGGAACAAAGCAGCCGACATAGCATCCCAACTCTTTAATTTGGAAATCGAGTTTAAACTTACCTTATACGGTGCAACACCCCCATGATGTCTTCGGTGTGCAAAACCACCGCCAGCAGACCTTGCTACGTCAAGAATATTGTCATCGTTACCATAGCAACACTCTTGCCCACCTCCCAAATCACTGGAAAAATCGAAAACGGTTCATACGTGAATTTGTGTACTCGGTTATTATTATTATTATTATTTTTATTGTTGTACCAATTAAAGAGATCTCCACGTGGCTCTGTTAATGCTTGTCAGTTTGAAGTGATTGTGGACCACTCTTACCTGGCTGTGTCGGCTCTTACACAGTACACGGCACCAGGCTTGGACATCTCGCAGCTTCCTGGAGAATTGCATAGAGGGTGCTCACTGAACCGACCAGCATCGACCAGAGCCTGGGTCAGCGTGCAGGGGCACGGCTCAGTCACTTCAAGGAAGTCCAAGTCCAACGTAGCCTCTGCCAGCCATCTATCGCACCATCCTGAAGGGCTAGGGACTGGATAGAGCCAGTGGAGGTTGTGGATGTCGCTCCACATGCCTGGTTGAGTTCTTGAAAACATCAGTCAAACACGTTAACGGTTGAGATTTAATTATCAAACCGCTTAATACTACATGCTTTGCAATCAATTTCAACTCAATGTACATTTTTTTTTTGTGCAATGCGAAATCCAAACCTTGGTCCCTAAGGTCATAATGCAGAAACAAACCTGGAGAAAATCAAATGGGAGCTAAATGCTTAACATGGTGTTAATGTTGGTAAGGCAAATAGTAATTCGAAACGAGCTGCCGAAACATTTCAACTCTTGGATTGTGAGCCTTGGGAAGTACTAAGAAGCTGAAGAGAAGTAAAAAGACAATACGAGCACACCAGGGCTCTTAGTTCATTCTCTTAATGACAATTATAAGAAATCATTGAGGATAATCAAAATATTGGATAGGGTGCTCCTTGTTTATAACGTATACGCCATCACAACGCATCATTAAGCCAGATTTGCCTTGAAGTAAACTCAATCGCTTTCACCGGAAACTAAATCAAAAGCTGTTTGAAAAGATTTTGTGCCATTTTTCTTACCAAGCATACCAATCACTATCGTTTTCACTCGACCGTTATTAAATGAGAGCAATACAGGGTGCGTCCAAAAAGTGGAACCCAAATCCCCCCAACAATATTTTTCATATTAAAAAAAATATGTAGCACCAAACATAATAATGACTGGAAAGCCAATTTAATAAGCTACTCTAAGATGAAAAAAATACTTAAATTGCTCAATCCGTTCAAAGAATATCACCATTTAAACGCAATGACCCTAAAACCTGGTTCGTCTAAAAACAAAAGCAGTTTAGTGTGTATTTTGACTGTTTGGAGCAACAAAGAAAATGACACAGAATGTACTTGTTTCAACAACTGTAAATCACTGTAGTACACTATATCTTTATTAACAACCCTGGCTAGGCAAACAATATAATTTATAAAATCCACTTTTTTAAAAAGACGGACTTTCAAAAGGACTTTGTTGAATATTTTTGACTTTTAAACTGAGCTTCATCGCTGGTGATATTTGAAGACAATTGTGACGACGATTCTTGAAATCGTATTTTTAGACAAAAGAGATTTTATTGTGTTTAAATGAAGATATTCTTTTAAACGGATTGAGCAATTTCAGTAATTTAAAAGTAAATTTCAACAATCTAAAAGTAACTTATGAAATTGGCTTGCCAGTCATTTTTATGATGTTTGGTGCTACCTATTTATTTAAATATGAAATACAATTTTGGGGGTTTGGGTTCCGCTTTTATTGACCCACCTTGTACCAAATGAGATCAACTTTGCCCAAAACTTACCGTTCCGCTTCATCTTGCCCTTGTATATATTGAGACACACGGATAGCTCCCACCGTGTACTGGGCGCCACTCGGTGCACGGGGCCGGATGAAACTGAACCGACCCGCGCTGTACGGCACTGTTTGTTCTTCGTTGATACCATACAGACTGTACACAAATGGCATCTTCACCTCTCCTGTGGCTATATCCTCCTCGTAACCATGGACAGAGATACTAACATTTGCTGCGTAGTCTTGTAGTAGCTCAGTATCCCACGTGATCGTCAGCTCTTCCTTGTTCAGCCAATCGGTTGCATCCAATCGTTTGACACTTGGAGTGACATCCTCCGGACTCACTATGTAATTCGTGTAAAGAAAGAAAGGTACAACTGTCGAAAATGTTGACTGCTGTGATGATGTGGGATATGGCTGCTGTGATGTGGGATATAAGGGGTTAAAATCAACATATCACACATCATAGCAGTCAACAATTGTTTTGTTATATCGTGCTGATGCGTCAAAAAATAATGATGTTTTTTTAACTCAAGTCTTCCAAAAAAATACTGCTGTTTACCATTTTGATTACTGTTCTTGCCGAACAAACCCTTCACGTCGCGCAATATAATTATGCAACGCGGTGTATAATGATTTATATGCAAATTGAATGCAATGAATATGATGTAATTTATATGCAACGTGGTGTACCGTAAGTAAATACTCCTTTTTATAGACTAGACACGTGGCTATTCTAAACCAATGGAATTACAGTATCAAAGACACGATATAACAAGACGATTTGTTGCACTGCTTATATTTAGTACATACATATATTTCATTCTCAAAACTATGCGTTATTCAGATTGGTATATGTCCAAAATTACTGTCCAAATCAAACAGATTGTAATGATATTGGTAAGCCAAAATTTTGATATATACAAAATAATTGTATATATCAAAATATTTTCATCGAGTTGATCGATATTCTGCTGTGATAGTTACGGTATGTGAATATTCCGGTGAAATTGAAAGATTCGCCGCCATTAGCTGACATCTTAAGTGGCAGACGGCCGACTTCAAATACCAGCGGGCTGACGCATCTGGCTGTGGTGTTAGAAACCAACTGCCCGGGTACTTCAGCATCAGCGAATCGGCACACGATGGTGGAGGATTCGTCGAGACACGGTCCGGAAATGTGGACGATATCTCCACCGAGCATAGAGCCAGAAACGGGGAAGACAGCCAGGGATCCTGATCGGAAGAAACAAAGGTTGTGAGATCCGTATAATCATTTCAATAATTAACTCTGTCATGTACTTTTCCAAGCAGGCTCATGCTACTCCTTTTCCCAAGGGCGGAACCAGGAAGGCCAACAGGTCCCCCAAAAAACGAACCCAATTTTTTTTTTTTTTTAAAGTGACGTCGCAATAAAAGCAGGCACTACGTACAATGCCATCTTTTCCTTAAAAAAAGGTAAAAGTGGTCAAAAATTGCCTCAGATCGCACCAAAGAGCATCTAGAATTCAACAAACTTTCGGGGCCCGCTTAAGGGCCCCGAAATCCACACCGTAATTTTGGGCCCACTTTTTTGGGGGACCAAAATTGTTTGTGCCCCCCACATAAAAAAAGGTGTTCTGGATCCGCAATTGTCTTTTCCACAAAAAAAAACCTGTGCGGATGACAAGAAGTGAGTTTTGTATTCAATTGCCCATACCTTCGGAGTTACAACCAGAATCGACGATATCACTGCTGTCAATTCGAAACAAAAAGCGCCCTATGGTGCCAACATTCGAATCTTGATCGATGTCAACGATTGCGTCTGTCCTGGATTCGGGAACAGCGTAGAATGTGAAGCCATCGCCAGCATTGAAACCAACCTGTAACAAAAGAATACAAAGATAGTTGCATTCCCGTTTCATTTCATTATACTTACTGGATAAAAAAAACTGAATCTTCACATAACAACCCACACTATAACCGAATTGTCTGTTTTATTTTATTTGGAATACCACCATGAGGCAAGGATGAAATCATCCTATTACGTTTAGATGCAAGTCCCTATAGTTGATTAATAATGTTATTTAAATAATGTTATTCTTGTTGATGTACCCTTAAGGAGAATTGGTTTTCGTCATAAGATAGACCCAAGGGAGACATCGGACGTCACAACTCCTATTTAGAGGCCATGTTTTTTAGCGTGGCGATAGGCCAGTTCGATTGCTCTTGGCTCAAATATATCAATAGAACAACATTCGTTTGGGTAGGATAAGGGACAATTTGGGGCTAGGGGTCATTAAAGTAAAACAAAAATGTGGTGCACAACACTATATAGGCTATGTCTCCCTAAGGCACCATTTCCCGTAATTATAGTAATTAATGTTATTATAATAAAATTATTTTCTCATGCAATTCGCGTACAAACGATCCAAGACATAGCATTTTACAGGGTCGTTGAAATGAATTGTTTTTTAATAGGAACAAACTTTTTCTGCTTCTGTTAAATGTATGAAAACTATTTAACATCCCTGTTTGGTTAATTGATTAAAAAGAGTACTTCTTTAAGCATTTAAAATTGTCCATGCTTTTCTTGACAACTGAGGGCGCTGTTGCTGTGATGTCATTTCAGGAAGACACTATTCAATTCAGGGGTTTCTTGTTCAAATGTTACTCAAACATTTGCTCATGAAAAACATTTGTGGGAAAAGTTTGTTCATTGGCTTATTAAAGCCATGTACTGACACCACAACGAATAACCAAAAGAAAACAGAGTTCACTACACAAAATATCCAAATTCTGGCAATTTTTGGTGCTGCAGGTAACATAGAGGTTTCTGCCCTAAATGACACTACACTTTGGTCATAAATATGGAAATTTGCATGAATTTATAAGCATAAAAACAAAAGAGGCACCAAAATACCCATGAATGTGGCAAAAGGAAAATTGAATATAGGGTTAAATGGGACACAAAGGTGCGTTTTCAAGGATTGCTTAAAAAGAAATTGCATTCAATGGCCCTTTAACTCTTTAATTTATGCCGATGGAACTGTGAGCGTCGGAGACTTACTTGGGCTGGTATACCGCCCAGTCCGTTTGAGCTGTTTCCACCGCTTGCTGTGCCGGTCGTCCAGCGAATGTCTTCATAGTTGTAAACAGCAAAGGAATGTCTCCCGTTGGTCACTAACAGAGCCTGAAATGTGTTTGTCTATAAAGGAAGCAACACCAAATGTTACATGGCCTATTTGACTCGTCTGTACAAAGGAAGAAACACAAGTTGTGTTAACCAATAATAGTCTCTATCTTGTTCCCTGAACTTTCTCCTTCATACACCAGCGAGCCTGACAAGTAGTCCTACGGGAAGTCGGACTCATATCAGGTGTGTTTGCGTATGTTTATGGTGTAAATTGAGGACACACACGTGCAACATCATCGATTATTCGAGGACAAGAACCAAATCGAGGACGACCTCGATTAGAAAACGTGTACAGAACCAATGAGAGCTGTTGCGAAAAAGTTAAAGAACAAACAAAGGAACAGGGAAGAGGAACAAAAGAAAATCCTCGACTAACGCCAGAAACAAATGTGTGTGTGTGTACAAGCTTTTGGACGGGGAATGCCAATGGCGAGTTAAGGCCTCCTTTTTTAACTTATCCCTCTGCGTATACATTTTAAACAAACGTACCCGCCGGTACATCGATTTGCACAGTATTTTCCCCATGCAACAGCTGGCAGCGGTGTAGCTACGGGGGGCTGGATACGATATTGCTTGTCCCATAAGGCAAGGCTTTTACCAGCCATCATTCTCACGGGGAATGGGCATAAATCGCGCATAATTATGTACATGTATTTATGTGTTCATGCATACACACGTTTGATCAGGACCCCTTAGTCAGATGGGTATCCACCCCAACCCCACCCCAATCCCACCCCTTATCAAATGTCTTAAGCGATGGTCCCCCGTCAAAAACAAAATGGACAAGAAATAGCCGCTGCCGGTGTGGCCTCTGCATGTTTGATCTTTATAGCCCCTTATCATTTAATTCTGTATTGTTGCTTACTATTTGAAGGGCTTCTCCACCGGCTCCAAAAAAAGGCACTTCATCCCAAGTCACGATGAACATCCAGGATGATGAAAACTTCGACTGGTCGATAAAAGCCTGCCTGATGATACCATCTGCTTGGCCAAATAACTCTTCATTGCTCGGAGTACGGTGGAGTTCACGGTACGACACGTTGCCTCCAAACCAGATATTAACATCACCCCAGAATGCCGCCACCACTCGTCTGTCACCATCCAGTGGAAAAGGTGACGGGGTATACTGGGAAACTTGGATGAGGAAAGATATCACGCCATTTGTGTTCACCTGGAGTTAAAGCCAAACAAATATACTTGAACGTAGTCGTGAAGTTTTATGAACATGCCAAGAAGGTGGTTTGGTTTCTTATGGAGTTATCAAATAAGAAAAGTTTAATGAAAAGCAATTCATTATGAATTGATTTTTGTGTGTGTTTCCAAAAGGGTATAAATCAGGTTCATTAATCATACACTGGTTTGAGATGAATCTGTATACTATGGTAGCTTTGAAGGGACATCTCAAAAGGTGAATATCGAAGTCAATATTCGCATCCAAGTGATTTCCCCAAACTCTCAATTCCTTACTCTTGAGGGTCACGTGTGCACGAAGCCTATACTGCCCCTGTTACAACACAAACTGCTAGTTTTTGGCTGTATCGTTACTGAAGTGACATATGCGACGTAGGCCAACTTACAAAGAGAGAGTCGTGGTTGTGATCGAAGAACGGGAATGGGATGGTGATTGGAATCTCCCCTGAACTCCCATCGTCATTTGGTGGAAGAAATGAGTCTCCTTCTCCAGCGCCAAACGGGAACAAAAGTTCTATTTCGGGAAAAAGGAAAAGGGGTTGCATTAGAAATTGAAACATGTCATTTGTATTAAACACTCTACCAGTGTTGTAGCGAGGCCACAACCTCCGAGGCCGAGGCCAAGGCCGAGGCCACAACCTCCGAGGCCAAGGCCGAGGCCGAGGCCACAACTGCGAGGCCAAGGCCAAGGCCGAAGCCACCACCTCCAAGGCCAAGGCCGAGGCCGAGGCCAGCTATCAAAACACGTAATAAAATATAAATCACTAAAACAAGGCTAAGATTATGTTGGAGTTTTAACATCTTTTTAGTTGAATTCACTGAGTTTTGGAGTGCCCAGGCTTACAAATTTATAGCTTGCAATGGGTTTCCTCTTGTAGGGAGTCCGGCGAATTTTATTTTTTTAAAGAAAGAAATCTCAAGTTTTGAATCACTGAAAGCAAATTACACAACAAAATCAATGGCGTTTGAATCAGGCTCATAGGTGTTTGCCCTTTGGAGGTACAACAATTTAAATGGCCACATTTTGAGTTTCTATTCAGTAAGATTAACATTATTTACTTTTAGCATGTTTTATAAATCTTATTTTCAAAACCTATCAAAATGCTTAATATCATAGGAATCCCCAACAACTTGATTTTTGAATCAGGTTTTTACCACTCATAGCCAGTGGCGTCACCAGACTTTTCAGTCTGGGGGGGCACAGGGGGGGGGGGGTGCACCAGCATTTGATGGGGGGGGGGGGGGGCACTTAGGTGGATACGGATCGCCGTCCTGGGGGAGGGGTCTAAGGGGAGGGGGTGGCCCCTCCCCTTTGGAAAATTTTCGCATACGGAGGATGGGCTAGATGCACAATGGTGCCACATTTGATGCTAAATTCGATCTGAAGATATCTCAAGAAATTGCTATTTTTGAGGTAATGATTTTAACAACGCGCAGAATTTTGCAGAGGATAGGGGGACACCAGCATTTGATGGGGGGGGGGGGCACCCGGGGGGCACTAGGTTTTCCACGGGCCCCCCTGCCCCCCCCCCCCCCCCCCCCCCCCCCCCCCTTGGCGACGCCACTGCTCATAGCCAAAAAGTTACGACCCCCCCCCCCCCCCGACCGTCGCACTGTCCAGGCGCACGCCGAGCAAACACCGCGATGCGACCAGACAATGCCAGACGGCCCGCCGTTACGCACGGGCAAAGCATAGTTCCAATCCCGCTCCACACAACGGGATAAGTGTCCACGCATTATCACTGTTACTCTTCACATCCAGTCACCGTACTCTCTTAAAAAAACAACCCGTTAGTGATCGATAATGGGCTGCCAGTGCATGACTGATTGTTCTAGTACAAATGTACCACTAGCACTCGTGGTGTGCCGTCCTGGAAGGCCATGACCATTACTCGCACTATATGTTTCCCTAGTTTACAAATACCCAATACAGAAGCCTTTCTGGAACACGTCAGGCAGCAGATACGCAGGGCCAAGAGTTCGCTGGTACCCACCGCTCGAAAGATTGCGCTGGGAACTTAATATAAGGGCTAATTTCTTTCACACAATTTTGTGTAGGAAGTACAGGCGTTGCAAAGCATTGTGGGGAGCTAACTGCCTTCATTAATGCACGTACGTTCTGTGCGCAGGGTTGCTCGAAGAAATTCACGAAGAAATTAGACCTTTTCAAATTTTTTTTTTACCGGTTTACAGGGTGAGTAAAAAAAACCCGAAACCCCAAATGTCCGGACTATCGTTTTAGCGAAGTTCTGCGTGTAGCGTGTGGCACTTTTGCATGTGCGTTCTTTCGGCAGAACGAAAACAATTCAACACACATCCCTATGTGATTGTTTTCGTTTTGCTGAAAACAACAACAACAACAACAACATTTATACCCTTTTGTGATCCGTGTACAGAACTTTAAAATGGTGGTTGTGTTTCGGAACTTTAAAAAAAATCGTAACTTAAAAATAACTTAAAAATCACATGGAATGATTTGAATGATATGTTTTCCAATTGAAAGCTTAAGAATTGGGCTTTCATATCCTAGATTTTAAACGTGCTTCATGCAGATCTTCACTTAAACAATATTGTCCCGACGTTTGGGTTTCCTTTTATTTCACTCACACTGTATAGGGCGGTGGATATGAGCGAAACGCGAAGGGTCGTAACTTGAAAAGTACATGTAAGGGTAGGTCAAACCATTACACAGTGTGCATTGCATTTCGTGTCCACACAGAAGAAGTGACTCCGGTATAGGTCACTGGTTAAACAAAATGTACCCCAACTAGCTCCTAGGGTGCAGGCCAGTAAAGTAGATCCAGAACTGCCGATGCCGGCAATTTGCCTTAGCCGGTCGATTTGTGACGTATACTAAAGCCCACCGCACACCTTTCTGATTTTACCAGTTCACCCGATCACCGGTACGGTATTTTTCACCGCTACGGAGACCCATGTCATGACCGACTTAGTTCTATAATCGGTCACGATGACAAAATGGCAGCCGTCAATTTTGAATCAAGTGACGTCCTTCGTGAATCCGATTGATTAACATAAATATCGCGTCCGGTAAAGATCGGAGTGCTACCCGCACAATTTTCCGTTGACATCGGATCTGGTGAAATCGGATGCTAAAAGAAATCAAACAAGTTTGATTTCAATCAAACAGAAATCAAACAAGTTTGATTTCATCTGGTCGCCTGGTTTACAGACAGGTCGGTCTGGATTTTTTTTCAGCGCACACCTCTCCGATCTGCTCCGATGATCAGGTGAACTGGTAGAATCGGAATAGTGTACGCTAATGGAACGTCTACAGGCAACCGTCTTTGACCTTGTTGACACATATAAGTGAAGGCCAGTAAACAAGTGAAATTCGGCAATATGTTTATGAAAAGATAGTAAATGGAGGCAAAATTATTATGTGCAGTAATGTTTTAGTCACGTGGTTTATAGCGCAGTGTGAGTTTCGCGCAGGGCGGCAGCGTACAAGATTGTGCGTGCAAGCCCGTTTGTAGGCTCGCACAGTCTCCGGTCAACGTTACCGTCCGCTGCACGGTGAAAGCATGTGCCGGCGTGGATGATAGGCTACCCCAAAGCACACGGCTTTTTCTTGACACTGGTGCGGAAAGGAGCCCGGCTTCGCGTTTTTGAGCGACGCATTTAAGCTCTGGCAGGGATACATTTCATGCAAGACTTATATGCCAGACGGCCAGAGCTTATTGTGTTTTCGCACTTGTTTGCTATTAGAGCATTTTGTGGGCCATAAACTTTAGAATTTGTAATTAAAGAAGGTTGAAAGCCGTGAACAGGACTGCGCTCGTATTTCTGTTAAATTCGAATGAAATTTGGCACCATTTTTTTTTTTATTTTGCGATTGAGAGTATAATAGGCTTCATTTTTCAAATGACGATGGTTTAAAATATTTTAACATCATTGACCGGTGTTTGAGCGGCAGTTTACTACCCACGTGACGGGCTCTCGGTCATTAGGAATGGGAAAACTGTCTCGGGTTTTTATGAATAAATAATTATGAACCAAGTGCTGATCTCGCGTGATTTCTAAGTAGGAGTTGTAAAAACAAAAGTTATCCGGTCTTGGTATATTTTTCTCTTGCTGGAAAAGGTCATCAATCATGTCTGAGGGCACCACAAACCTGATATTTAGGTCCGACTACAAAGTTCAGCTTTTGGCGAGTAATCAGCATGGACCCTGGCATTCCCTGACCGCTATTTCTTTCTGCAACAAAACTTTGTAAATGTTTATGGTCATTATGCGCATGTGTCAGTTGGTATGAGGTATCGTGACCGCCACACACGGACTTTGATTAATAAGCTTCCTAAAACTGAACCCGGACACAGAGTTAACTTGGATTTTCCCGCTTGATAAGGTTATTGTGTTTTGCCGGGTTCACCGAGAATAGATAACTAAATGAAGAAACTTGTGAAACAAACATCCGGGTCAAAAATTATTTGTCTACGAAATTAAACTCCCAATTTAATATGAAGAAGACGAAGTAGCACGACGGGCGCTGTCGATGGTTCCCCAAGACCAACTGCGCCGATCATAATGACACCGTGGCCCGTATATATAAAGGCAGCTATCAGCTGAGTCGGGAAATTCTAGAAATTCACTGGACTATTAATACAAAAATATACTTATTTACAAGTAAATCGAGCAGGGTCAAATATCGAGACTTGCGGCATTTAAATTTTCCACTGGTTCCCATGAACTACATTTACTGGGAAAATCTAGCCACTTTATCAAATACTAAAGTTGATTATTTAAATACGCTCTACCTCAAACCAGTGGCGGTTCTACAGGGGGGGGGGGCTACGCCCCCCCCCCCAAAGAAAAAATTCCATAAAATGTAACAATGTGACATGTAACAATTTGACGGACATAGGAACGGTCTCCCCCTAAATGAGAAAGGTGCATTTTGTACACTTTTAGTTAATATAGTGTGCCTGATTGTAGGATTTTATCAGCGGTCCCCATTGAAAATATGGCACGAGTCACCCCCCCCCCCCACGTATTGATTTTCAGAGGCCTAAGTGTCCGAAAAAAATAACCGGTCTACATTTCAGCACGCCTCCTTGAAACAAAATTATGGATCCACCTTGCTAGGCCCCCAAAAATATTGGCTGTAAAACCGCGCCTGCCTCAAACATTTTCTGAATAATTTTGGGCTACTCCAGGAACATGTTGAATTGGTTCTTTATTTTCCTGTTTAGCTTTCAAAGGTATAAACGAATCATCAGGAAAATTTTACTATACCAAGTCATCTAATGGAATTTGTTGCCTAGGATCAGTGGGGAATTACAGTTGTCGTTTGGGCGAATGTATCGGTCATAGACAAACTTAGTTTACATGTATTGGTGACGAAACCAATTTGATAATCTGCACGTTCTTAATTTGAAAATTCACTGGGCCTGTTTGTTGTACAAGCAGATATGGTCCGGATCAAAACTCCATTAATTTCTTTGGCAACCTTTTTTGGGACACCTGGATATAAATCGATACAAGATCACCAACCTGATAGTCTGCTAATTGTGTGGAACTCACACCATACCGTTCTTTCATTTTACCCTAGTTTTCTTGAGCATGATGTTTTGAAACATCTCGTAACACCTGTAACTTAGAAACTAGATTGTGTTGGTGTTCCCTCAGTGACTTTTCCTGATAACTCAACTTGGGCAAAAGTGTCACACCCAATGGTAATCATGCTTCTCTACCATAAAGCAAGACGAATTTTCTAGAATTACATAATTGAAACGTTCTTATGCTGCATTACACTGAGGATGGTACCTTGATGTGTTCAATTTCTGTGTTTCTATTATCGAACAAACCTCACAATCAATGCTACTTAAAAAAAAATGCATCTCTGTCACTCCATAATGTTACTGGGTTACCGTGTTCACAGATCACAAAATAAACAATGCTCTTGCTATGGTTGATGCATTAATATTTGCCAAAGGTATGCAAAAATAGGTTAACAAGTACAATGATCAGTAAAACAGTAAAGTACCGGTACATAACGGTTCAGCAGTTGTTATTGGAAAGGGGCCCAATACATACACGGACCCTTTCAAACACATTCGGAGCCTTTATGGTAACAAGTGGAGCTAGTTTGGGGGCAATTGATGCCTAGAAAATCTGCGCTATATTTCTATTTAATATCAACCACAGTAACTAAGTTTCCTTGTAGAATGCTATGTTTATGATCGGGTAAGACGGGCATTTGGGGTTACGAAAGGCATTGAAACAGTAATGTAGAGGAGGCCATTCAAAAGTCCAGAACAACTCAGTCTTCAACGAGTGTCTGCGGATTGATGTTTGCATGGACACAGTGCTTTGTTCATAATTGTCTGAACAATTTCGTAGCTATCTGTAATCAAATACATTTAAGATTAGGCCTCAGATTGTATAACTTTTTTGTATTGTATACTGATGTGCTCCATTTGTCATTTTCGGACTATTTATGCGGTTTTGTGTGAAATGTTTATTTTACCAAATTTGAAATATCAAAATGCTTAACAACCGTATATTTCTCATTATAATTTTTTTTTTTTTACGGCAAGCGAAGAGAATCTTGTTCAACACATATAACAATTAACGTTTTCAAGGTATCATAAAATGAGCAAGTGCAGATACATATATTGTAGGCAACTCTGTTTAACATTCACACAATACTATTGTGTTTCTCCCAATGTTATTTTGAGACATGAATTTTCGTAATCAATAACAGTGAAAACGAATCTGGTTTGTGCATCATACTAGTCAATGGAAAACATAAGAACGTTTATTATTTTCTTCGTGGACTCGAATAAATTAACTTGAGTTTCAAGGTACAGTGATTTGAGGGATGTCACCAAACTGGTCCGCATGCTTGGACGTCGCTAAGATGGGCCAATTAAGGGGGACGGGGCGATTGCCTCCCCCCGGAAAAGCAAAATAAACTATTAAAAAGGGGGGGGGGGAAGAGATGTGAAGACATGATATTTGCTATTAATTTAATACACATTTAACAAAATGGGCGTATGCAGCAGTGTCAATGAAGTGGGATGGGCAAATGCTCCCCCGCCCACCCTCGACAAAATGATATATTGAGAATATTCCAGTAGAGAAAGTATATACAAGGATTTTAGGGGGCAATGTGCTTTGCCCCCCCCCCCCCAGGCGCGGTTCTAGAGCCAATACTTTCGGGGGGCTAGCAGGGTGGATCCAGAAATGTTTTCAGGTGCTGAAATGTAGACCAGTTATTTTCTCCGGACCTTTAGGCCTCCGAAAATCAATAGGTGGGGGGGGGGGGAGGCTCGTGCCATATATAAAAATGCACCCTTCTCACGACTTTTTATCTAGGGGGAGACCGTTCGCACGTATTCTTACATTTTGCTAGTGCAATTTTTTTATGCTATTGGTTTTTTTTTGGGGGGGGGGGGCTAGACAAAAAATGGGGGGGGGGCTTATTTAGCCCCTAGGACCCCCCCCCCCCTAGAACCGCCACTGCCCCCCCCCCGACAAAATCCTGGCCAGGCCCATGTCCGCTTGTTTAGACAAAAAAGTAGCCCCATTGTAAATTCATGATTTGTTCACGCCTCATAAAGCAACAGCTATAGTCTTACCGTTTCCACCTGTCGAACTAAGAAAACATAACAGAAAGAAGATCACACCGAAGCGCTTAGAATGTTTCCTACTGGACGTGGCGGTATCCATCTTGCCTCGGTGACGCAGTTAACATGAATGAAAAAAAATACCAAGCGTGAAAATATTGTAATTTATTTACGGATTTATAAGATCCGTCTCCTTTGTTCAACTCAAGGGGTTGAGTAAATAATGACCCATGACAAAACATGCGGTTAAAGTTCACGATTGCTTACCTATTAAGGATGATAGACCCTCCCACTGTGATAAGAAAAGTGTCTATCACCACGCAGACAAGAGAAATGAAATTGTCATGTTATCGTGTGCTTGGATACTGAAATGTAATTGGTCTAGGACGGCAACCTGTCTGGACACTAACAATGCATGTCACAGACTCATCAGGCGGATATCCAATAGATATAGAATAAATATAGATATATAGATTTATATATAGATCGGCAACGGGTACTGACGCGCCATGCATTGTGCAACAAATTGTCGTTCTCTCATGGGCGGCGCCATTTTTCAGCGCGTGGAGCAAACGTGCGTTACGCGCACCTTCACTCCCGTAGGTTTGTGCACAAAAATGTATTTTTATTTCCGTAAAGTAGCATTTTTTTACCAGTTTTTGTTATGTCTGCAACAAAATTTATCATGCTTAATCTAGCTGGATATTCAACTTTTTGAATATTCTTTTTTACCTCGTATTTCCCATTCGTTTTAAAATACTTGTGTACACGTTGCTGATAAGTGTCATGCTTATCTAATTGAATTGAATATAAAACATTATTCAAAAAAGTACGAGTACTTCCGAGTACAAAATGGTCTCCGAGTACTTGTACTTGTACTTCCGAGTACTTGTACTTGTACTTCCGAGTACGAGTACGATTAACTTGTGATACATGTTAATTACTTGTGATACAAACTAGGGATTGACAATTCTTGACAAGCGAACGTGAAAGGTACAACGTGCAAAGTTACGGTGGCCCTGGAACGACATTTTAGTATTGACCTTTTTAATGTGAACCTTGTAACCTCTTAATATTTACGTTGTACCTTCACAATATGCACGTTGCACGTAGCTTAATATCGCATTTTAGAATGTGTTCCTTCTAAATGTGAATGTTCCAACTTGTTAATGTTCACGTTCGATCTTGTCAATGTACACCATTGATCATGCTTGATGTCAACGTTGCATCTTGCTTCTTCGCAATATGAACCATGTACCTTCGCATTGTGAACGTATGACCTTGCATCTTGTTAATATCATTGTTGAACCGTCCTCCGCAATGTGAATCATGCATTCTAAAAAGTACGAAGTCCTTGCCAAGCCCTATAGTTAGACAACCAGTTATGATGGAGTTTCAATCTGACGGCTGTTTAATGTCACTTAACCCGCCCATGGGCGTCTACCTTGTAGTGATTTTTATCATGACTCAAGGCTCTCTGTTTTATTTCACTTATCTTTTATAATTCATGTTCAGGCTTACCATAACCCACATGCATCCTGAAGCAAATTTGTCATTGTTTCAAATAACCCGATATAATCATTTCAACCGTTTACTGTACACAAATTTATACCGGTTTGCTTTCTGAATGTAATGATTTCTTCTTCCTGTACTTTCATCTTTGCCATATCCCAATAATTTTTGACTCGCCAACAGGGCTACTTACCAAATAGTATGAGGAACCCCGCTGTTTTGACGAGCATTTGGTTTTCGGGCTACTGCTAAGTCGAACCCTACATACCCCCCCCCCCCCCCCCGGATATCCGCGCCTGACCGCAACATGAAGAATATTCGCAATTGGCTGACGACCAGTCATGTATGCATGAACTCCAAGCAACACGTGATTCGCGCTCAACGCAACGGTGCGGTCGTGATGCAGCGCTCTCTCGCGGTGGCGGGTTATCGCTGCAGCGGGTAATCGCGCATTCAACCATAAAAAGGTCTAGCCCCTAGACAAGCTCGAGTATGTTGCAGGTGTATGCACTGAATAAACAATTAAATAATTGACAGAAGCCACCTGTGCCCCGCGCGCTATCGCTTTTACAATGATTGACGGGATTGACGTGACCGTTGGTGAAATCCCCGATATTTCCCCGAAGGAATCAATGTATGCCCTTACTATTGTTGTCATGCTTTATAAGACGTGGATATTATTTCGAAACGGTACCACCGCATATAAATGATGTTCCTTTCAATTACATCTTTAGATCATACTCTTATACTAATTAAATACGTGGATCTCGATGGAAATCTCTCGTAACTATGATTAAAAACACAAAAAAAATCTAAATAGGGCTTGAAGGATGTAAAGTATTATGATAAAAGCCTTCTTAACGTGATCACAGAACACTGTTTTGCATTATTGTAATTGACGGAGAGAATACCGTCAAGAAATTAATTAGTCTCATGAATTGAACACATCTTTTCTAGTGAAACAGCGCTCATTAGCCTGAACATGAATTATAAAAGATATGTGAAATAAATCAGAGAGCCTTGATTCATGATAAAAATTACTACAAGGTAGACCCAGGTTAAGTGACATTAAACAGCTGTCAGATTGAAACTCCATCATAACTGGTTGTTTAACTATAGGGCTTGACAAGGACTTCGTACTTTTTAGAATGCATGATTCAACAATGATATTAACAAGATGCAAGGTCAAACGTTCACAATGCGAAGGTACATGGTTCATATTGCGAAGAAGCAAGGTGCAACGTTGACATCAAGCATGATCAATGGTGAACATTGACAAGATCGAACGTGAACATTAACAAGTTGGAACATTCACATTAAAAAGGAACAACTTCTAAAATGAGATATTAAGCTACGTGCAACGTGCATATTGCGAAGGTACAACGTCAATATTAAGAAGTTACAAGGTTCAAATTAAAAAGGTCAATATTAAAATGTCGTTTCAGGGCCACCGTACAAAGTGGCAGATTAAAACGTACGTGTACCTAATTAGTCTGCATCCCTGATATGACAACCCTGGGTCTGTGTTTATGTCTGTGGGCCTGACGCCGGAAGCAGACCAGGGGCCGTTTTTCAAACCCCGGCTTCGGCACCGTCTCTTTCTCCATTCATGCAGGTTGGCAACGGGGCTGGATCCGGATTCCGAAACCGGGGGTTAGGAGAAAGGCCTTGCTTCAATCACCCAAGTTGATCGAACGAGGAACACCTCGGCGTTTCACGTACATGATTGGGCATTGTGCCCACATACGGCAAATGGCTCATTGTGCGTAATTGGCCCAGGCCCAGTCAGACCGATTTACAGAGCCACTCACGGCTATAGCTGTTAATTGTGTTTGTTCTGCCATGCGCAGACTGAGGCAAGTCAGGAAACTTCGATTTCTCCGAAAGCCAATCAACCATTTCAAACTGAAAGTATCGATAAAATAAGGCGGTGGTTTAAGCTGTACCCCTTTTTTTTTTTCGAGTACTGCCATTCGAATATACGAGTACCTTAATGATCGAGTACAATTTCGACATGTCGATTACGAGTACTTTGCTGCCCGAGTACGAGTACCTTCATTTCGAGTACGGGTACTTTGACATTCGAGTACGAGTACTCTAAAATCAAGAGTACTCGAGTGGTACCGGTGCTCGAGTACGAACATTGTTTATATGATATTGGTCTATCTCTGTGCCGAATTTGGCACGTTTAACACAAAATGCACTATAGGTTAATTTGCTGTTCCAGCCACTATACAGCCGTTTTGAGTGATACAGAGGTAGGGTAATCAAAAATGGATATATTGAGCTCGATTTTCAAGACAGAAAGCCTATCTACCTCTAAAACCAAGCCTTGTGGTTAATGCAGTTGTAATTACAAATAAAGTGTTTTTTAAGAAACGATATGAGTTTAGAACTCATTGCTGTCCACAAATCGGGCACAGGCACATTTTTGGGGGGATGTTCTCGAAGCAATACAGGGTGAGTGAAACAAAAACCGAAACCCAAATGGCAGGAACAATTTTCGAATCAAGTTTTGCCTGTAGCACTTTTAAAATGTAGAATATAGAAGCCCAATCCATAAGCTTTCTTTTAGTACATGAATCATTCAGATCACTCATGTACTTTTCAGGTTGGGAATTCTGAACACAAAGACCGCTTTAAAGTTCTGTCGACGGATCGCAAAAAAGTAAGTGTTCTTTCAGCAAAATGAAATCGATTCACACACATCACTATGTGAATTGTTTTCGTCTTGCTGAAAGAACATTTACCTTCATTCAGGAATCGGTCCTGCCATTTTTTTACTCACCCTGTATACCCCTCGACAACACGAATGTGAATAAACTTAGGACTAACTAAATTTTTTCTTGTTTACCTATCCTATCAAGATGTTAAAAAGTGACAACAGGCCATGATGGGACCCTTTTTGAGAGAGCAGTGGCCCAATATATGATTTTTTTTAAAATAAGCTCCAAATATAACATGTTTTTTTTGTTACTGGAAGGCAAAAAATACCGGCTGTGCGACTTAAGAGCACCATCTTTAGATTGTAACGCGCGCAAATAAAGGCTGCGGCGAAAATAAAACATTCGGGCTGTTTGTCATCCTAACAAACAAAAGTTCCATGAAGAAAACACTGAAAAATTAAGTAATAGAATTCTAAAAAAAAGAAATTAATCAAATTAAACAATTTAACCAAATAAACAAGAAAAAAAATCAAAATGTTAAATGAAAAGTAAACAAACAAACAAACAAACACTTAACTGGGTATAAATCAACTTAAACGGAATAACAAGAAACAAAATTAAACCCAAAACAAAACACCCAGAAATACCAAACAAAATAATGTTACAATCTCCTCCGAGTAAATCACGCAATTTTTACTGTCTTCAACTCTTCCACTTTTCAACTGAATTCCTCAAATCAAATCCGGCCAAATCAAATCTCCAAGTCAGATTTTCCAATCAAATCTCAAAATCAATACTTCAACTCAAATCAATACTTCAAATCAAATCTCAAAATCAATACTTCATTTCAAATCTTCAAATCAATACTTCAACTCAAATCTTCAATTCAATATTTAACAAAGTAAGGTGGGCCCACCAATATATTCGTGAATCACGCGTTTGCTGGCTCCCTCCGGTTGGTTCCCGGTTGCTCCTTGGACTTGAATGTCTAACCTTCCAGAGACTGGGCAGCTCTCCGTCTCAGTTATTTCAAGCAGGCGCCGTCTGTGCTTCGGCTCTCCATTGTGCTTGGGGTAAAGGCTCTTGGGATCGGCAGCATCAATATGGGCCCATCATGCTATGTAGTCCGAAAATTTGGGTCTCTCAATACTGTGTATGAGAGTCTCAAAACTTAAGGTATTGAAAACATGCAAAACAAGAAAATAGACTGGCACCTTAAACAACCAGTCCAACACAGCTTCATTACTGCATCAATCAACCATGCCAAAAGAATTTAAGAAACATGTGGCTTGAAGCGGGAACTAGTCTCAATTTACTACACATTTCTCCATAGTCAAGCCACCAGACTATTGACACTGAATGAAGAGGTCAGTCTTTTCAAATAATTGGACCATGGTTGGACGGGTACCAGTCTAGTATTTAGCCACATTTTGGAATCACTTGACTTCCTTCTCATGTGCAAAATATTGAAGAAAAGTCTCCTTTTAAAATCAAATGAGTCTGCAAACTTGGTTGGTGAAATACAGAGGACATTTTCTTTGCCCCAGTGGAATTGTTGGAGAAATTTGCTCTTGGGGGAGACCGTTCGCATGTATGTCACATTCTTACATTCTGCTAGTGCAATTTTTTATGGAATTTTTTTTGGGGGGTGCTAGACAAAATTAGCCCCCCCCCCCGCTCCCCGTACAACCGCCACTGGAGAGATGTTTTTGACAAATCTTTATTTACGAACAAAATAGACTTCGCCAGTGTCGCTTGAGGAAACATTTAACAATGTAAGGCGAAGTTTTATTCACTAAATATAAGAAATAAGAATAAAAATTAACGAAATTCACATAAGTTCTGACATAGATGTCCCAATATTTACTACAACAGAAAATGATATTGAGATTAATCATAACACATTTGCGATTAAATGGCCTTATCCCAGGGACTTAATTTTTCCCGGGGATTTTGGCGTTTCGGGAATCAAGGGGTCAATATCTGAAAATGCTCAAGCAATATCATCGGGTACTTCCTGTATTTTTGAAGAGCTACCCCCAAGCTTCATGAATCTTCGGAGAAAAAACCCAAAAACTTTACCCGGCAAAACCAAGTTCGTGTAAATAGCAGCCTGTGCCCTAGTCTGAGCATCACCCGCATCATCAAAGCATGCAGATTTATGCAAGCCGCGCGCCAGCCAATCGGAGTCGACTTTACTAAATCGTGACGTCATTTCATCCCAAAATCAGGACTAAGGCTGTGATTGGTCAATTCGAATGCAGCGTTTTGTAATACAACAACAGCCGGGAGCGCATTCGCGTAACATGATACCGAGCGCCGCGCCCCGTGACATTTTTTTAAATCCATGTCTATGACGCGCAACGGGCGAACGACCGAAGACCCGATAGACCTATAGAAAGCGCCTTCTGATTGGTCAAAATCTAGGAAGTCAAGAGGCGGGGTCTTGCTTAATTAATCAGCAAATCTGTTCGCGCGTAATTGTTGGCCGCATAAGATCCAATGGGGATCATGCTACCGCTCCTTGGGCTGATTGTTTTCGGCGCGCCCGTCCTTCCTTGCGCCACTTCTTCTCCGCCGCATCTGCTCCCTCATGGACTGCTTTCCGCCACGCTCCCCTCACAGCACATAGCTCCTCCACTCCGCGTTCCTTGATCTGGCAGTGTGGTAGGTCGTCCCGTACGTGGTCTTGGAAACGGAGTAGAGGTCTTCCACGAACTCGGGCTCCAGTGCTGACTTCACTGAAAAGAGTCCTCTTGGGAAGACGGTCTTGCGGCATCCTACAGACATGTCCAAACCATCTGAGCCGGCACTCTGTGAGGATGGTATGCATGCTTGCACCTTCAGTGCATTTCTCTTGCAGCTGTCGTAGGGTGAATACCATGTCGATCGTTGACCTGTTTGACCTAAAACCGCACTGACTCTCTGGGTAGATGTACTCACCCAAAACTTGAAGCCTCTTAAGCACAAGCCTAGCCACAGCCTTCCCAAACACATTCAGCAGGGAGATCCCGCGGTAGTTGTTGCAGTCGGACGTATCCCCTTTGTTCTTATACAACTGTATTAACTGAGCATCCTTGAGACACTGAGGTACCTGCCCACGTTGCCAGTAGCTGACGACCGAACGATGGAGTTGCAGCAGGGTAGAGCTGTGCGGTACAGCCAGGACTTTGATGATTTCTGCTGGTATGCCGTCAGTACCTGTAGCTTTGTTGTTGGAGAGATCGTTGATGGACCTCAAGAGTTCCTCCACAGTGGGGACGGGGTCCAGTTCAGACAGACATGGCAGGTCTGGAGGTTGGTCTATTTCTTCAAGATCGATGACGGGTTCACTGCCATACAGAGCACTGTAGTGTTCAGTCCATCGCTGGAGCTGCTGGTCCGTGTCAGTGAGGAGATTTCCCTGGAGGTCCCTCAGCGGTGCTACCTTCCTTCTGGTTGGGCCGATCGCAGTCTTGATGCCGTCATACATCTCCCGGAGGTTTCCGGTGTCTGCCGAGACCTGGATCTTCTGGCAAAGGTCCAGCCAGTACTGGTTTGCACACTTTCGAGTTTCCCTGTGCAGATTCTGTCGGGCAGTCTTGAGTCTGGCAAAATTTGAGCGAGTTGACACCTCTCGGTACCTGAGCAGGGCCTTCCGTTTGTCCTCCACGAGCGGCAGCAGATCTTTCGTAAACCAGTCCTTTCCGTTTCGTGGTTGGGATCCAAAGTGCCTCAAGGCCTGCTCATACACGATCGAACTGATGTCCTCCCAATCCTCTCCGCCGGATTCGCTAACTGCCTTGAGGAAGCTGTTGACCTTTTCCGGGTTCTTCACCCCCTCCCGGTCGATCCGTTTCCGTCCCGCCTGCTGTGACTTGTGCAGCTTTTTCAGAAATGTCCGAATCTTGCAGAGGACAAGGCAGTGGTCTGTATCCCCATCAGCAGAACGAATCGCTCTCGTGTGGAGAACCTCCTTAAGAAGGCTCCTTCTGCAGAGAACCAAGTCTAGTTGGTGCCAGTGCCGTGATCTTGGGTGCTGCCAGGTGGTCTTGTGTGAGATCCTTCCGGCAAAGTAGGTATTAGTAACGCACAGACGCTGGGCCACACACAACTCCAAGACACGCTGACCATTGTTGTTCATTCTACCGACACCCTGATTGCCGTGACAGTCGGGCCAGTTCCCATAGTCATTCCCAACTCTGGCATTAAAGTCCTCCAGTACCAACAGCGAGTCTCGTGCTGGAACGTGGCGAACCTCATCCTCCAAGAGCCTGTAGAAGCTGTCCTTCACGTCCTCGTCCGTCTGCAGAGTCGGCGCATATACACTGAGCAGGGACAAGTAACCGCTTTCAGTGTGAATCCGGATCCTCATCAGCCGTGAGGAGATGCCCACAGGAGTATCTATGTGCTTCAGCAACACCATGCAAAACCAACACCATGCATTTGAGCTTCTGTTTCAGCCTTGCCATTCCAAAAGAGTGTGTAGTCCTTCACTTTGATGCTGCCCGTCTCCAACCATCTGGTCTCTGACAGAGCCACAATGTCCATATCCAACCGGGTGAGTTCATTGTTGAGAAAAATCGTCTTCCTAGGTTCAAAATCGCTATCCAAAAGCCGTGGTCTTGGTCCAGTCCAGTTCAGTGTCCGTATATTCCATGAGCCGATCCGAAGAAAAGAATTGGTTGTGTCAGGAAGAAGAGGTGGAGTTGACTGTTTGACCCTCCTTTTATCGGGCCCTCCACAGATTGTGGCGAGCAGGCCACCCGTAAATACGGCTGCTCGGTCGCTGCAGCAGGACACGAAGTCTCCCTATACCCCGCTTGGAATGACGACGGCCTTCACACTGCAACCTTCGGCGCGGACGCCTGGGCAACATAGAGAGCACGTGCTTGCCCAGAACACATGTTCCCCTTTAAGGACCGACTCGGTGAACTCAGCGGCAGATGAATCCGACAGCTGCACCAAAAAGATCCCGTAGCTTTTTGCAGAGTGTGCTCTCTGGAGGATGGCCGTTGGCCCATAGGAGCTCATCCGCCCTTGACAGGTCATATTTCATCCTGCTGAGTGTCCCCACACCCTAGAATAGGTGGTCTGGGTTTGAAATCAGAGTTTTCCTTCTCCTAGGTGGGTTGCCTTCCATGGCTTACGAGCCCCACCTGCCCGGGTTTGAAATCAGAGTTCCTTCTCCTAGGTGGGCTGCCTCCCATGGCTGACGAGCCCCACCTGCCCGGTAATAACGTCGCGCGTAATAGACCACGGCGAATTACATAGACTATCTGTGCCCAGTGGCATCGTATAGTGATGTATTTTGCCCCTGCATAGATACGATATGGTTTACTTCGAGTTCCAGAAGACATATGCTGTTGTGTTCCTGTAATGGCCAGGACTTGATAGGGCTTACATGTATAAGGTTTTGAAATTTGGAACAAACGATGCATTATAGCCATACTTGGTATAGATAATTTTCTTTTTTTTCTAATATTAAGCGTTAAAGATCGAAATGGACCCAAAAAATGAAATTTGCATTATGACAATTGATGCATGAGTAATTTGTTTCCAAACAAGATGAGCCATAACACATTGTACATCGGATACTTTTTGTTTCTTTGACACTATTGTCTTTTTTTTCTCCTGAGAACAAACGTCTCCGTTTTCCCATAAGAACCAGGAAACAACGAGCTACGCGAAGTGGGCAGACACAGAAAATCAAGTTTTGATTGGTGGACATGTTTCAGCTGTCTTAACTTATTAACTTTAATGACATTAAAATTCAACTCCACAAGACGTTATTTACGATGGGGTTGGATATACTTAGGCCTATACGTTTCACTCTCGTTTACTTGTTTATACGATCACATGAACTACAAACCCAATTCCTGTTAAAAGCAACAACCTGGTTTATTAAACATCATCGTGGCGGCACATGCCAGATTAAGATGACAATACAATGTAAACCATTAGTATAGAAACAAACATCTATTAATACGTAATCATCACAAAAATACAATGAGATATACGATCTCTATTTAAAGGGAATGTACAACATTGCTTTAATAATTTGCTGTAACTTTCAGAAATAAATGGATTTGGAGGAATAGTATGTTATAGCAAATATTGTTACACTGACTTGTTTCACGTTTTGGGTTCATAGATGCTGAAAAAAAACAAGTAAAAACCAATCATGTTTATAAAGTCTTCTACCCTGACCCCACTTAAGATGAAACGGAGCAATTTATAGATGTTGGGGATTTATTAGGTCAGAGAATCAGTCTTGCTGGTTTGTACACCTTCACAGGTGTGTAATCAATTGCACAGAAAATGCAGAATAAATAACTAAATATGAAAAATGTGCAGCAGTTTTTTGAAAAAAAAAGTTTTCTCCATGCTGGTCGGCCGACCAGCATTGGAAATAAATACACGAATACCGATTTACTTAAAAATGTCACACAGTCACAGGAGCCATGATTTTACAGGATGCTTTAGACTGTCATTCCCTAACTGTCCAGTAAAAAATTTCGAGATAATTTGATCATTTTGTTTTTTAATGTTTGCAAATGTTGTATCTTCCCTTTAAATTCCTAAAAGCAAAACCTTAGGAAGTGTTAATGATTAAAATACGATTGAGGAAGTACAACACAATGGCGTTACGGTACTTCCCACAAGATGCTTGCGATACAGAAACAGGAACGGAATGTGATAATAAGCCCATGAATGTGTGCGTAGCCAATTCGAGTGTACATACAGAGCACAGATCCACCAATATGGCACGTTTTGTAGCGAGTTTTATGCGGCAGCGTAGAACCTGTTCAGGATCGCTGGGTATATTTTGGTTAGGCATAGCTCTACTTTGTAGCCTCTCCGGGTGTCTTGCTGCGAAAGGAGACGAGGATGCTTGCAAAATCTGCTACTGCTATAAGACAAAAGTGGATTGCAATGGGAAAAATCTGTCATCTGTTCCATCTGGGATACCACACGGCACAACCTCGCTGTAAGTTGAAGTTCGTTTTCTGCAGTTTGGGCTTTGCACACAAGTTTTCCAATCGCTCATGTACTTTCCAGTTATGGAATGTCAAACAAACTTTTGTCCCCGGATCACATTGAATGTAGGCCTCAGTGGCGTAGCCAGGAAGTTTCAGTGGGGGGGGGGGGGGGGGGGGGGCGCTGGAACATTTCATGGGGGGGGGCGTCATGTAGGGACGTCAATCGCTTCTCAAAAGTTGGGGGGGGGGGACATACCTTGATCAGAACTGATGCGCGAAGCCCTAGCTTACGTCGTGAGGGTTCGGGGCCCGCTTAAGGGCCCCGAAAAAAAATTGGATTCTAGATGTTCTGTAGTGTGATCTGAAGCAATTTCTTACCATTTTCCTCCATGCTTTAACTAATATTTTCTTAGCAAAAGATAATTATTTGAACATCGTTTTCGAGGTTGGAGTCATTGAATCAGCTATCGGTATTCTGAGCTATAGGCGTGGGGTTCGGGGCCCGCTTAAGGGCCCCGAAAAATTTTGGATTCTAAATGCTCTGTGGTGCTATCTGAGGCAATTTCTGACCACTTTAACAAATATTTTCTAAGCAAAAGATACATTGTAGTACATAATAGGGCCCTGTAAATGAGACACGAGTTCAAAAATCTGGGGGGGGGGGGACATTTGATATTGTGTCCCCCACCCTTCAAAAAGTGTGGGGAGGGGGGACCAGTCCCCCTGTCCCCCAGGATTGACGCCCATGGCGTCATGTAGATCAATGATAATTGTTTTAGAAACTCAAAATCTCAGGGGGGGGGGGCGACTGGGGGGCGACAAGGTTTCATGAGGGGGCGGTCGCCCCCCCCCCCCACGCCCCCCCCCCCCCCCGGTGGCTAAGCCACTGCCTACGTGATAAGTAAAATGAAACCGTGTTGTGTCACGAACACAAAACCGGAAAATCTCTCAATATTCCAAAGAGTGAAATTAGGGACTAGACGTTTTATAGTGAAAATCACTCTCATTTTGGATAGAAAAAGTCTGATAAAAGGACCACTTCAGTCGAAGCTCGAGTAAAAACTCGCTCTTTACGATTGAAGGAATTCCTCTCTTAAACGTCTTGTCCCTAGTTTCCGACTTTGGGAGTGAATTTTCACTCGCATGGAGTGAATTTTCACTCTTTAGAATTTAGAGAGTAATCCCGTAAGTCTCCAGAGTAGCCAGGTAGAAGGCAGGGCAAGACTTTATACTCTTATAAAGCATGCTTTTCAACGTTGGAAGCGGAAGAAGTTTAAATAAAGGTTATGATAAGTGTCAGTTATCATGGTTATTATATTTATAGTGTTCTGATTTTTTATGTGAATTGTCTTCGTTTGCTAAAAAAAAATCACTTACCTTTATAAACTTGAGGACGAGTCCCCCAACATTTACTAACACGGCGCTTGCTAATCATGGTTAAATCCGTCATTGATCAGACATATATTGTATGACAGGACATCATGATTATATTTCAGAAAACTCAAAGACAATTTGTTGACGAACATACAGAAGGACGACTTCAAGAACCTCACCGAACTTCGGTACTTGTAAGTATCAAATGAATTTCCCGATGCAAAACCTCATTTTCGGGATTACACCAGATTATTTTTTCAAAATGTCGCGCATTCGAGTCCATCACAAATCAGACCCAATCAGCTCACAAACTGTTCGCTTCAGCTTTAAAACAGGGATATAATCAATTCAGGTTTTCCCTTGTCATTGTTTAATGTTTATCCACTGTTATCACTGGCGTGTGGTTTACCTGTGATTAATTAATGTTCAATTTTTCTTAATTCATCATCATTGACCATTCACCATTAATTAAACAATTTGTTTTGTTGGCAAACTGCTGCCACGGCTATTTAATATCTTTCCGCACACAGAAGGCCAGATTCATGCTGAAGATGAATTGCAATCCCATATACAGGGCGAGTCAAAAAAGCGGAAGCCAAACCCCCCAAACATATACTTCAAATTTAAAAATATGTTGCACCAAAATTGATAATGACTGGAAAGCCAATTCATAAGCTACTTTTAGATGAAATATGCTTTAATCATTTTTTTTTTGGGGGGGGGGGGTGGGTTTCGCTTTTTGTACAGCTTTTCTTACTGTCCCAATGCTTTCTTAGCCAACTAGAGGTCTCAGTGTTTTTCCCAGAGACAAAACTCTTTTTTTCGGTAATAGGCTGTTTGGTCTCCTAATTCGTATAAATGCACCAGCAGAAAAATGTAAACGCAATGAAGTGTGTTCCCTCTTGAACCCCATGCAGGACTTATCAGTCTTGATGGCATCGGGAGAAATTAGCCCCGATTCGCTGTTTGTAAGAATAACTTAAGAATGAAACACAAATAATCAAGAACTAGGTGCGAAACGGAAACCGAATCAGACTGAACCAAGCCGACTGATTGCGATATCAATCAATCAACATTTATTTCGATAATGCCAAAAAAAAGAAAACAAGACAATGTAACAAAATAAAGTAACAAGTACATTGTAATCTAATTAAAGTCATATTATTATAGATATACATGGAGATAACTAAGCAAGAAAGGACCATAGAAACATGGCAATTATGGGGGCTTCTTCCGAAGCCGGGGGCTTATATGGAGATGCCTTGACAAAACAAAGCCGAAATGACAACTTGACAAATACAGAGACATACAAACAATCGGACAAACGCAAATATAATACACATGCGATTAAAACATACTGTACATAATTATATATGGATACAACAAAAACGATAATGCCATAGTGAAATGTTCGTGCAACTACACGCAGTCAAAATCAAAACAATACAGAAACGTTCAAGTAAACACAAGAAAGTGAACAACGAATTGATCACGAAACAAAAAGAACAATCAAGTAGGGAGCCAAATCAAAAATGTTCATACGAAAGATAACAAGCTGAACGATCAAATGACAAAAAAAGAATTACTCGGCGAAGAAAATAAACTGTTAATGAGACAATCATGCAATGGTGAACATATATACCAGCAAAAAAAAAATGACATGAAACAGTAAACCTTAAAAAAATAACGAGCATATCACATAACAGTAATTATTGCAAGGGGACTATAGAAGTAGTATTATAGAAGAGAAAAAGAAATAATTGTAAGTAGGAAGGAGACTATGATATGTAAAGCCCCCAAAAAATACGTCGGTCTCTGGTCAGCGCGCGCGTCGATTTTAATCATGCGCGTCAATCTTTTTTTTCCAAAATGTTCCGCGGTAGCTCCAACAGCGCCCTCTATTGCCGCACCTCCTCATTTTTTTTTTATCAAAGAGCACCAAGGGATGGGAAATTGCACCAAGGCAAATGATCGAGAGCACCAAGGCAAATTATGGAGGACACTAATGTTCATGAGGACACCAAAAAAGCAAAAAAGGACCCCACCTTGTCCGAGTGTACAATCCAAGCTTGAAGGGGAAAAAAAAAAAGCCGCGTCCCCGCGTAAATTCCGGATCTTTGGTCTCACCAGAGACCGAATATTTTTTTGGCCTAACGGGAGATGAGATATTCTTTGTACCCAGATTTGAATCTGCCAGCAGAAGACTTTGTTCTCAAAGCTGTATCTAAGCTGTTCCAAAGATGAGGGCCATGGAAACGATGAGTGCTCATGTAGAAAGTTGTACGAGAGAATGGGACATAGAGATTATTTCTGAAAAGTGTGTTATATTCATAAAGGTCATGCACAGAAGTGAAAAAGGTTGAAAAACTTGAGGTAAAATTTTGTTAGAGTACTTAAACAAGAAAATTCCTGTTTGAAGTTTGTTAATATCCGTGAGCGTTAGTGTGCGAAGTTTTGCGAATAGAGGTGCAGTAGGATCTCGTGGTTGTGAGAGGGTGCAGAGTCTGATGGCCCGCTTCTGCATGACAATAAGGGAGTGGAGTTGGTTAGTACTGGATCGTGCCCTTACAATATTACATTAATTAAGGTACGGAAGAATGAATGTATTGTAAAGAGTGAAAAGAGTTGTTGATGTCAGAAAGGTGAGAAGCTTGGAAAGAACACCTGTATTGCGGAAAACGATTTTGGTAATTGAGGAAATGTGGTCACTCCAGGTAAGGTGATCATTAATCACAACACCTAAGAATTTGGTACTGTGAGCGACCGATATTGGTGTACCATCGAAAATGGATGGAAGAGAATTAGGAGAAGAACTGGCTTTATGAATGAACAAACATTTTGCTTTGCTTGCATTCAGAGACAGTTTGTTGGTTTTAAACCACGACGACACCTTGATAAGTTCTGCCTTGAGGATATGTATTACAGATTCAAAATTAGAATTAGAGTAGATGATAGTGGTGTCGTCTGCGAACAACAGAAAAAAAAGTAAAGAAGAAGAATTATTCAGATCAGTAATTTACAGCAGAAAGAGAAGGGGGCCAAGTACGGACCCTTGAGGTACTCCATGCGTAATGTCGCTTCAGCTGGAAGATATTTATGGACCACAGTAAATTGCTGTCTGCCTGTCAAGTAGCTCTCAAACCAGTCGAGAGTATGTCCTCTAATTCCATAGTAGTTGAGTTTGGAAAGAAGAATGCCGTAATCGATTGTGTCAAATGCCTTAGAAAGGTCGATGAAGATACCTGCAGTTGAAAGTTTGTTGGATAAAGACCTAGAAATAATGTCAGTAAGATGAATCACTGAGAGCCATGTCCATGTTTTGTGGTTGCAGGAATTGATGATGGCATTGGTGATCCATGGTGGCTTGGTCTTTTTATCACCTGTCCTTTTGGTTACAAATGGAAAATGATAATAATATGAATCAAGAAAATGGTTCATGAAAATATCATAGGCCCAATCAGCCTGTTGGCACTTAAAAAACCTCTGTCCAGTCCATGGACGCGATACCTGCAATAAAAGAGCAAAGATTGCTATTATTGGTATCTCTAGTGGCTCAGGAGATCCAAATTGAAATCTCCTATCACATAGCACAGTTTCCTCTCCGAAGAAATTGAATTAAGACAAGAGTCAAAAGATCGTTGAAAGTTATCGAGGTTGGTTCCAGGAGCTCTATAGACATTTTTGACAATCAAATTACGGGCACAGTTGCGTTCAATTTCGATAAACACACATTCATAGTCATCAGAAGGTGGCATAAGATCATCTCGAATATGGAATCTCAGAGAACAATGGATGAACATGGCCGCTCCCCCTTCAATCTTATTTGAGAGAGATGAATTCACAAGTTTGTAATCAGGCATTGTAATGTATGGAGGAGGAGATTCCCTGAACCATGTCTCTGTAAATCCATAGATGGAAAAGGAACGATTCAGAGTGGACAGGTAATCTTGAATGTCGTGGAAATGTCTACAGAGACTCCTGGAATTCATGTAAAAAACAGAAAAACAATCGTCTCAAGCTACATCGAAATTATTATATCCGTACTTTTCTCGCGACTTTGTAATGATTTGGCATGTTTCTGGACTGTTAACACACAAAAAATAACTCAACGAAACTTGTAAGAATGCTGTAAAAATACCCAGCATGTTGTAAGAATATCCAGAATTAGTTATGAATACAACAAGCGTAAATCAAGAATTGATTTGGTTCACGTATCAACCCGACAATTGTGAACATGTCCAAAAATGTCGGGGGCTTCTCGATCTTTAACAATCTTTCACAGAGCTAACAGTATCATCCCGCGACAGCCAAGAACCATTTCCCGAGTTACTCAAGAATTGCTTTTCGCGGTGATTCGGCTTAACATCGAAAATGTGAGACACAAGCATAAGCAGTGCGTTCGTACTTCCTCTGCGCTTAAGCGTGCAAGCGCGAAAGCGTTCGATTTACCTTTCACGTGACTTCTCGCGCTTACTCGGATAAGTATCCCATAAGGCCATGCAACGTCCGGCGGGCGCCTCAGCTCAGGCCGTGTCCGAAACGAGCTTCCACGGAGCATAGAGCTAGCGACAAACCCTATGTAGCTCTATGCACGGAGCTACGGCTACGAACTGTCAGCGTGTCAAAATTCAACTTTCCAGCCATGGGCGTCGCGAGGGGGATAAGGGGGCGCATCAGCCCCTCCCCCCTTCTGGACAAGACAAACAAAAAAACCAAAAGGAGAAAAAAAAGGGGGGGGGAATGTCCCTGCCACCTTCTAAACTGATAAATCGAGAGTATGTTGAGAAATACATAATTTTTTGGGGAAAATATGTTTTGCCCCTCTAGAAAAAAATCCTGGCGACGCCCATGTTTCCAGCTCTTGCACGAACGAAACTTTACCCGAAACCGTTCGCTAATTTAGCTCCACAGCGCATGTCTGTCATCACGCGAGGAGCCACGCGTGAGCCATGCGCGAGTAAGCTGGGGGAGCATGAGCTTGGCCCGATTAACGAATCCTCAGTGCTGCGACTTCGAATGTTAAAAACATTGGGGAGGCGGGAACTAGACTAAGCCGTAATACAGACTGCAACCGCGCGAGCATTGCGTTACAGGTTGAGCTACTCGAGTACAAACGAGTACAAATATGAGCACTCCAACACTGACTGCAACCACAGACTTGATTTCGAGTAGGCAATTCTGGGGCGGCTCCCGTTGTTCAGGGGAAATTTAGTTATGGGAGCTGGAAAGGTGATACATTTTCTTTATTTTTTTCTGAAGGACTGTCCGTTTCTTCTGTTCCAAAGAGGTTATAGGTTAGCCCCCAACACCACGACTAACTCTATCACACATTTCTTTAAGAATACGTGAAACACAAGGTAGTTGTATCATTAAACCAGTGTATATTGACTGACTGCGATTTAATTTTTCCTATGGCATACAAACCGAAGCATGTTGGACCGAAATTTCTTTTGCAATAACTTACTAGTGCTGCAGTAATGTTTTATAAGACAATTCATCTGACAAAGTAGATTCGAACAAGTCGACCATTGCAATAAATTTGTCATGATAATATCCAAATAACAATTCATAACCAACCTCTCAAAGCCATCACTCACCCCTACCGAGAAAATAGCTTGAAGTAAAAGATCCAACTTTGTTCCCAACCCGGCTATACCAACCCGTCTCCCACTTATCTGAGAACGACAATACCTTTGACATCCTAATTTCACTCTTGGATGAACCAATCTCATCCAAATGAGGTTGTAAGTGTCACATACCAGATAAATTTTGACGGAACATTTCCTCCAAGTGAGTTCCTTTTAACTCAGTGATCCATACCTACGGATTCTTTTGAATCCAGCGGCTGATGAGTCCCCGAAGGAACGAAAATGCCTTCCCGCTATTGCCCTCATGCAGGTAAAACCTAACCCACCCCACTGCCTGGGTAAACTTGGCTACGGTCAAAACTTCCATTGATTTCTCCCTCCTATTTCTACCCACATTTTGAGAACCCTTTCATGCGTCTCAATTGAATAAATAAACCACACAATGTCACACCCTCGAATAACTCAATGTGTTGTTCTTACGCACATTTTTTATTCACAAGCCAATCTATAGTGACTACGCAGAGATCCTGGCACAATACCCCGCTAACTTTCCCGAGAAGATTTCTGGAACAAAGCTCCGACCCCAAGACATGTACAAAGTAGGGTTCTTGGTTTTGACAGCTTTCTCCAGTAGGGTGATCTGCTTGTTCAGGGAGACTCGATGCGAAACAAGTTGTTGGAGGGGCACCGCTAGTTTTCGGACAAATCTGTAGTCCTTATTTTCTAGACGATGATTCCTATTTGTTTGCTGTCTGTCTTTTGTTCTGGGTGCCGGTTTGTCCTTACTTTTTGGGTCTCTTAATGAGATCTGACTGATGGAAGTTTGCGCTTCCTGGGCCAGAGTATGTAAGAGAGATTCACTGTTTTCAGACAAGTCTGAATCAGAGAAGTCAGTTTCGGGTATAACCTGCGCACATGGGAACAGGGAACTGGATGGGCTTGAATCTTGGCTTGACATGATGTTGTCGGATGACCAAAAGAGTGCCCCTAGCTTTGTATACATGCCTGTGAAGCGGACGTGGGCTAGACCACAAAGGACAGTGTCCCTTTGCGTGTGTATGAATGAATGGCTGGTCGGTGTTCAGTGGTGCGTATCTCAGTGGAAGCTCTGGGTTCGGTGTCGAATGGCGGGAAAGTTGGCGTGTGTGTGCGCCAGGATCTTACCGTGGTCACTGGGGTGGAACATGTTGGTAAAACCTAACCCACCCCACTGCCTGGGTAAACTTGGCAACGGTCAAAACTTCCATTGATTTCTCCCTCTTATTTTTACCCAACTTTTGAGACCCCTTTCATGCGTCTCAATTGAAGAAATAAACCACACAATGTCACACCATCGAATAACTCAATGTGTTGTTCTTACGCACATTTTTTATTCACAAGCCAATCTATAGGAGAGGCGTCTCTGAATGGGATAGAGCCATCATTTCTCTTATCTAAGGTGATTGCAAATAACCCTCTATGCCGTAAAGGGAAAAATAACACCTTGAATATTGCTATTCACAAAGACTATACATGTTCTTGAAAATAACTTCGTCTGTTTTGTTCTCGTTTTTGTTCTTGTTAGGCACTTGGATGGCAATCAGATATCTTATATACAAGGTGGATCGTTCCGACATCTTAACAGCCTTCAAGTCCTGTGAGTAGCTTTTCCTTTTACAAAGTATTCCCATTCTTCATTTTTAATAATTACTAAATCGTAGCTATACCTCCTAGACCTTTAAAAAGAAAAATCAAAACCACAAGCAAACCCACAAATAAATCAACATTTATTATCATAATGGAAATTGCTAATTAGTATAGATCAGGGACAAAAATAACGTACAAGAGACACAGTTATACGTGTTTTTGGGTGGGGCAACCCGAAAAATATATGTAAATATTGAATTAATCATTGCGTACCATTACATTTGTCGAGAGCTTCCAATAAACAAATCAATTAAAAAATCGGCCAACGATAAGTAATGTATTAATTAATTAATTTCAACTTTTGAATTAGGAGCGTTCTGCTTCTCAATCAGTTCTGAAAAAGGCGGAACCTAATGTGCGTATGCACTTTTACAACTCTATTGAGTTTGTTAATAATTATCTCAGCGGCGGCGGAACGGTTTAAAACGGGGGGGGGGGGGGCATCACCAAAAAACCAAAAAGGGGAACTTGCTCAGTAAAAGGCATCTTCTGTCGTTGCAGCAGCGTATCCAGCCTTTTGGGTGGCGAATCCGTGCTGAAATGTCGACACGGTTTTTTTCACCGGAACCTAGTCCCCCGTAAAATTAAATGGGGGGGGGGGGGGGGGGGTACCATCTTCTAAGATAGGGGGCGTTCTTCAAAACTGGCCACTCATTATTCAAAACTGCAAACCACTCATTATGAGCCCATTTACAGGGCGAATTGTAAGGGTTTTGGGGCTTAGTTTTCATATTCCTTGTTCAATTCAGAATTATCTGTGCCATTTTGCAAAATGGTTACTGAAAACAAATTATCAGACAAATTCAGGGCAAGGTTGGTTTTCATCTCGAGGGGGTGTAGCATGAATTTAGGTTTTATGAAATACGGACTCATTGGTGATATTGCGCATGCTCATGCATAGATAATTAGGAGGGGGACTGGTCACATATGCTCGAGGGCGCATATTTATGTCCGCAAGAGGGCCACTTGGGTAAAGGGGGGGGGGGCAATTGTCCCCTGACCCCCCCCCCCCCCCCAAACGTTCCGCCGCCCCTGAATGATCTCGACACCACACATTACACCACACATTACTACAATATGTTTAAGTAGAACTACACCATTTATAGCATTTTTTCCCAAACCTTTCTGAACGCCACTAGCTTCATGTTGAAAACATTTTTTTTTTTTGGCTGTCTAAAGGCCTGCAAATGCAAATTAGCAAATTTATCCGTTACAGGAAATTACACTCCTTTCAAATCGTTGGCCAAAAAAAAGAAAAATCTAAATTTTGAAAAGAATGTATTTTTTATCATTCATTCCCATAGACTTCTGGCCAAAAATCGTCTGGAGAGTCTTGATTCAAACACGACTGAGGGTTTACGTGTTGAAGCATCAAAGTAAGTACTCAGTGTTCTTGTTTTACGAATTAAACATGAAAGAGATTTGGCCTAAACAAATTCGCCTCCCATGTTTCTTATCAGCATACAAAAGGTAATACGTAAAGTTAGGATCGGGAATGCCACCTGACAATGTTCCAAGGTAATTTCTGCACGAATCAAACAGTACTTCTGGCAGCTTATTTTATGTAAAATTATTCGATTTCAGAATATGACTGATGACACATAGGCCTAAAGTAAAATGAAGTCACAGTTCTTCCGAGGAAGTTGCAAGAACAAAAATGATGATGTGGTGGTGATGTGGGTATCGAATGTGTTTATACACATTTTAGTGAGTAGTTTATTATTTTTCTTTGAATTGATTAATTAAGGTCGTATATCAGCTTGGCGGACAATAGATTGACCCATTTAAGCCCTTATACGTTCAGTGGAGCGGACGGTCTTGATGGGTACATGTAAGTATACGTCTCTTTATCATGATTTTGTAACAACTGGCTTTGCCATCAGTAAAGTGAAACTGTTCTAAGAAAATGTTTTCCGAAAGAGTCGGCCTTGGAAACTTAAATAGTGCACTCAATTAGGGTTAGTCCATGTGAGGTTTCCTTGACCAAGGCTTAAGGCCATTATTTGTGTTTTACCAGGTTGATTTGATCTATAATAGATAGTCGTGAGGTATGTCTGCAGACACGGTGTTCAGAAACCTCAATATAATTATGCGTGATCATTGGAGCTCATATCAAACTGATAACGATTACGGGGATCAAGAGCCTAAGTGGAATGTCAAACTTCATTTTCAACAATGCAAAATCTAATTATTCTTGTAAACAGAAAAAAACCTGTCGGGACCCAAATCACTAAGACATTTGATTTGCCTAAAAAGAAAAACATTGCTCCATCCGACTAAAACCATGCGGGGACACGGCTGTTAGTGAAATTCGTTCAGTCCAGCAGGTCCAGTTTTTTAACTCTAGTTACCACAGGAAGGACTTTTTCAAACTGTTATGAATTTCAGTCCCTATAGCTCAATTTTGGAAATATTATAATGTTATTGTGGTGTCTTAATATTATTTTATAATTATTAATATGAAGTTTTCTATTAAAAAAAACATTCTGTGTTCTGTTCAGAGAGTTATTTAACAACAGATTGTCTACAATCCCTTCCAAACTCTTCTACGAATATGGCAAGAAAAAAGAGATATATCAAATGTAAGTTAATATTTACCTTTATGTGCACATCAGCAAGACCTGTTAAAGGTACAGTCCATCATTTGTAATATGTAAAAGTAGAGTGCTAAACAACCAACCTGATGAAGTTTTAGCTCAGCTTCAGCTGTTATTTTTATGTTGAAAAAAAAACCATTCTAGAATCTCGATTTCAAATCAAAAGTTGCTGAATCATGTTTTAAATTAGGCCTGAATTCAGCGTCCGAGACTCGTTCTCACTGAGCCGATTCCAGCTACGCGATGTTGCGCACTGATCCGACGAATTAAAGCAACTGCGCGCGCGTGTGCGTCGTATCAACGCTTGCGCGCGCTTCGCCGAATTAAAAAAAAAAGGAACTGCTAACGGAAATCTCCAACGTTACGTCGTTGAAAAGGCCTTATTTGGTTGATTTCTTCAAAAATGACAGCAGGTCGGAAAGAATAATTTCACAGGAAGTTTAATCCCCTTAATACTATCTTTCAACCAGGTATGTTTTTCAAGTATGTTTTTGGATAGCTGCAAATGATGGACTGCAGCTTTAATAGAAATCCATGTAAACATAACAAAGGGAATAAAATGTGTTTGGGAGGTATTATAACACTCTGTTTGAGTCTGGATGGGTGATAATTACCCGAGGCGAAGCCGAGGGTAATCATCCAGACTCCAACCGGTCTTAAACAGAGTGTTTAATACCGACCGAAACACATTTTATTCCCATTCATAATTACCTTTTCGGTCAAAAACCAAATCTGTTCTGTCCAAAAATCAAAAAAAGTCAAAAATAAGACGTTGAACGTTGCCAACCATTTTGTTCAACAATTTTTCTTCATGTTTTACGAAACACCCCTCTTACTTTAATATGGAATGTCCCTCGACTTATGAATTTAAGTATTTATGAATTAATTTTTAAACAGAGGTAGAAGAGAGCTCATGCTACGCACGGCAAGTCCAAAATAAGCATTCTGAAGAGGCAATGGAATAATAATTATAATGTTTTAAGTTGTCAGCTGCGCTAGATATTCTGAACTCACTGTTTCAATGGTTGACTCAAGTGTAATATAGTGTTTTGTAAAAGAAAATGGCAGGGCTGAAGAATGTATATCCTTGAACTATTAGTTGGGATGTCTTATTTGAAGAATTTCCTAGTAAACAATTTCTACTCGGTGGGCACTGAATTGCTGGTTATAATATAACCATATTATGTGAAAGAATGTTTTGTGTTGTTATGTCTTCGCCAAGACAGTGACCTACAATAATAGTCCTTTAATGTTATGTGTCCCCCAAAAAGGGTAGAGCGGAGACAATTTATATAACATCATCGTTTTGAAAAAGTCGGTTGGCCATGTTCCTTTCCCATCGATCGACGCCCATGATGAGCATTACTCTTAATTCCATACAACATCTTCTCGTTTCATAAAACTATCACGTTCTCATGTATTTTTCATTAAATTCAAAGAAATTTCAGCAACAACAACATTTCAGAGATAGCGCCCGATGCTTTCTTAGGAGTGAGCTCCATTGCAAAAATGTAAGTAAACTTTCATTGATACTCACAAACTGTTAGAGCTGTAAAAGTGAGCTTCTATGAGCTCGATACAACGAAATAACTATCTGTGCCTGTCTTGATCTACATATTTTTCTTTACGAATTTTGCACAGAACATTGTGAAAAATATGGACGGCCATTAGGGCAAAAAAGACAATCACAAAATTAAAGTTAAACAGAAATACAATAAAATCAAATGTACAAAATAAACAATAACGTACAATTAACAATGAAAATGTAGGACAACAAAATAAAGAAACCCAAAACAAAACTGAATCGTAAAAAAAATAAAAACACAAATTAAACATAACAAATAAACATTCGTGTTAAATGTACAATAAAACACAAATTAAACTAATCCCAAAATTACTGTGAGTCCCGCGTCGAATGTAAACCCCAAAATTACTGTAAGCCCCACGACGAATGTAAATCCCAAAATTACTGTAAGCCCCGCGATGAATGTATACCCCAAAATTACTGTAAGCCCTGCGACGAATGTATACCCCAAAATTACTGTAAGCCCCGCGTCGAATGTATACCCCAAAATTACTGTAAGCCCCGGCCGCGACGAATGTATACCCCAAAATTACTGTAAGTCCCGTCTCGAATGTAAACCCCAAAATTACTGTAAGCCCCGCGACGAGTGTATACCCCAAAATTACTGTATTAGTCCCGCGACGAATGTATACCCCAAAATTACTGTAAGTCCCGCGACAAAATTGTAAACCCCAAAATTACTTAAAGCGGGGTACCAGTCTACATGGACTGGTATACAACAACCCATCACTGCAGCGTGGCCGCGCTACATAGACTGTACACGTGCAACTTTTGCGTTTATTTGGACGGGGCGTAATCATACACGAAGCCACTATGTTACATGTCAAGTCGGATGGAGGGGACTTTTTTTGGGGGGGGGGGGGCAGCCACCATGATCAATTAATATTGTCAGATTGGAATTTTTTTTCTTTTTTGAGAAGTGATTTATAGCTGAGAACATAGCAAGGATGGACCGATATGTGCAGGCCTAAGTTCAGGGAATAATTTTCATTGCTGGAAAATTCCAAGAAAACTTTCCAATTTGCCGCCGTGAAGTAAAGTTGATTTAACGGGGAATAAAATTGGGTTTTGTTATCAGCATCAGCAGGAGCGTTCCTCTTTCTTTTTACTTTTTGGGAAAGGAGTCAAATGATCTGAGGACCGAAGGCTCTGCGAACTGATGAACATTTTTGACTTTATCTTGCGACCAGCATGGCTATAAGTCTTGTAAGTTGTAGGGGAAAATTCTGTTGATTTACACTGGTATGGATATCGGTACCAGTGTAGGTACATAATGCCTAGAGCGTATTTCAGAGACAAATTTGAAAAACGCGAATGCAACAAAGATCCATCCGACTTGACATGTAACATAGTGGCTTCGTGTATGATTACGCCCCCTCCAAATAAACGCAAAAGTTGCACGTGTACAGTCTATGTAGCGCGGCCACGCTGCAGTGATGGGTTGTTGTATACCAGTCCATGTAGACTGGTACCCCGCTTTAAGTAATTTTGGGGTTTACAATTTTGTCGCGGGACTTACAGTAATTTTGGGGTTTACATTCGTCGCGGGACTAATACAGTAATTTTGGGGTATACATTCGTCGCGGCCGGGACTTACAGTAATGGGTATACATTCGACGCGGGACTTACAGTAATTTTGGGGTTTACATTCGTCGCGGGACTAATACAGTAATTTTGGGGTATACATTCGTCGCGGCCGGGACTTACAGTAATGGGTATACATTCGACGCGGGACTTACAGTAATTTTGGGATATATACATTCGTCGCGGGGCTTACAGTAATTTTGGGGTATACATTCGTTGCGGCCGGGACTTACTGTGATTTTGGGGCATACATTCCACGCGGGACTTACAGTAATTTTAGGGTATACATTCGTCGCGGGGCTTACAGTAATTTTGGGGTTAACATTCGTGGCGATACTTACAGTAATTTTGGGGTTTACATTCTTCGCGGGGCTTACAGTAATGTTGGGTTTAGTTTAATTTGTGTTTTATTGTACATTTAACACGAATGTTTTATTTTTTATGTTAATTTTTTTTAATTTTTTACGTTTCAATTTTGTTTTGTTGTCCTACATTTTCATTGTTAATTGTACGTTATTGTTTGGTTTTTTTTGCATTTTATTTATTTTATTTTTGCTAAACTTTAATTTTGTGATTGTCTTTTTTGCCCTAATGGCCGCCCATAGAAAAAGACCTCTCATGTGATTTAGGCTTTTGGCTATTAGTTATGTCACAAAAGCTATTTCAATGGAACATGTATATGCGAGTTATTTTAGGCGATGTTTAGTTCAATGATATATGCCTCCAAATGGAGTACAACTCTAATGGAAAGACGGGCTTAATATAAAAATAAATCTCACAATTTTGACAATCAAAGGAATTGTTCGAGTAACTCAAGTCACTGCAGATTAATTAAAACACTTCTTTTCTCTTGCAGACATTTGAGTATCAATAAGATATCGTCACTTCCCGAGGACTTGTTTGACAACATAACGATACTTCGCACGTTGTAAGTGAGAACCAAAGCTGATGGCAGACGTATCTATGATATAGCACAATTCGGACGGTGACCAAATAGTTTGAATTCTGTTCAAACATACAGCAGCATTTCGTAGTTGGATATCATGACAACAACTGCCACTTGTTGAATTGAGCTTTCAATCAAAGTTCATAAAAGCTCATAAATATTGGACCACAGACCGTCAACTATTTACACAGATATTTCGAATCGCACGATGAATATAACCCAAATATCGGTAATTCATACAGATTGCGTGTCTGTGTGTTGTAATTAAACCCATATGCTACTCTGTCTAACAAAACTGCTTTCATTTCTTCCAGAGACTTCTCTAACAATAATCTCTCTTCGTTTCCGGCGGAACTTCTGAAGTCTCAACATCAACTTCGATATCTATATCTTCAACTCAACTTCATAAAAGAACTTAGAAAGGGGATGTTTGACGGACTCCATTCTTTGCGAGAATTGTAAGATGTCGTGCCCCTGAATTAAGAACAACTGAACCCAACCCAATATCAAATCACCATATCCAAAAACATTACAGCACCAAACCAAACACCCTGGAAACCTTTAACACCCAAACCTAGACTTTCGAAAATCTGCAACCCCCTATCTCTGAACTTTCAAAACCCCAAACTCACAGGGCCAGCGCCATCGAGAAAAAATCCCAAAACAAAGCCAAACATCTACAGAGCTCCACATCTATTATCTCCAAGCCCATGCAATTCCAAAAAAATACATCCCAAACCCTAAACACCCAAAAAGGTAAAACCTAAACACACTGAGTATACAGTGTTTATACGTCGGTGAAGGGAATATTGATTTACATCACCCTGACGCAAAAAGAAAAGAAAAATTCATCTTATGAATATAGCTAAAACCTTAACCACAGCTTTACCCCAACCCTATTCCACTTAAATCACAAACCCAGAACCTCCAAACCCTCGGCCCGTTTTCACGACGCTTCAATAAGCACAGAGTTTCCTGCTGATATTGGCTTGACTCATAGTCCTGATATTGACGAAACTCTTAGGAAGATCTTAGTAATCTTAGTAGGCAATAGTTATATAAATGTGTGCTTTATGCGTAGATTCCGTGAAAGAGCTCTTCAGTTTATTTATCACAAAACTACTGCCACCTTTAATTGGGCCTTGTAAATCATGTAAACCTGTAAACCCCAAACTCTAAAATCCCCAAAATCCTCACCCCGAGCTCAAAATTGTATTCTGGTTTTTAAGACAATTTATGATTGTTTCTACGATACTCACATGGAATAAATGCCTCAAGTGTAATCTGGAAATCGTTTTATTGTTTGAATATACTAACAGAGTGATAGGCTTCAATATGATCCACACGATGGATGACTATGTGTTTTCAGAGACACCGTTGGTGAATCTGTGAGTAACTTATAGAATATTATTAGTAATTTTTGTTTTCCAGCCTAACCATTTGTTGGCTAATTTTTTTTCGAGAACTTTTCTCTGCAAGTTATACGTGACCCTTTTCCCCCTACTTTATTACACTTATGAATTTGTAACGCAATTAATTTTTAACAAAATAAAGTATTACGACTGCGTTGACATATTCTTTTCATACATTGTGTGCATTTTTACAGAACTCAGCCACCTATGATTGTATATGCAAACCAATATTTCTATTGTCGAAATATTGAATTGTTTTGAACTGCTTTTCAGAATTTGAAAATATATAGAATATATTTTGGTCTTTCAAGTTACTAATTACGCAGAGCCTGAACGGGGCAGGTTTACGTACACGTATAATTGACGATCTATCCTTTGGTACTTGTTGACATTTTATGGCAGACATTTATTCCACAACAACCTGACATCGCATGGACTTGGAGAACACCCATTTGCCACAAGAAACAAGTCACTACAGCTCGTGTAAGTCTTGAGAAGACTCAGACAGGTTTAGCTATCGTTGATTACCTTTGAGTTTTGCCAATCTACTGCAATATGCATGAAATACGGAGACTACTAGTTTTTGTAATAAAATTATCATTTCGGATATTGTTCACCTCTCCCCTTAATAACTCAATTAAATTTCTTCGGAATCTTTCTGTCGGTATCAATCAACCGATAACCACACACATTTTGTTATCAAAATATGAAGACTAAGATGAAATGTTTTATTCTCTGAAAAGGGTGTGAAAAGATGCTTGCAACAATATAATCAACATTACTGTCAATACACCCCCCCCCCCAAATAAAAACCAGAAAAGAATATATACTTTTAGAATGTGACTTAATTTTGGCTTGGAGGGTTTGCTTTGATGAAGAGTTGTATAGAGTCACTGATTTTTGTGAATCAAGTCGAGTACAGTCATTTTAAAGAAGTGACTCGAGTAGAGTCGTAAGGTCAAGAAGGTCGAGTCGAGTCGAGTCAAGTATTAAGCTCGAGTCAATTTGAGTCACAAATATGTCAAGAACTTTGAAAAGAAAAAGTCAAGGGGTGCAAGTCAGGCGCGGTTTTAGAACCAATATTTTTTTTTGGGGGGGGGGGGCTAGCACGGTGGATCCAGAATTTTTCAGGGAGGCGTACCGAAATGTAGACCGGTTATTTTTTCCAGACACTTAGGCCTCCGAAAATCAATAGGTGGGGTGGGGGGGGGGGGGGGGGGGGGGGCTCATGCCATATTTTCAATGGGGAGCGCCAATAAAATCCTACAATCATTCACACTATATTAACTAATGCACCCTTGTCACGGCTATTTCTTCTTTGGGGGAGACCGTTCGCATGTAAATCACAATCCTTCTTTTTGCTAATGCAATTTTTTTTTTACGGAATTTATTTTTGGGGGGCTAGACAACATTTTTTTTTGGGGGGGGGGGGCTACAGCCCCCCCCCCCTAGCTCCCCCGTAGAACCGCGCCTGGTGCAAGTTGATTGTCATTCAACTAATGGGGAGTATGTATGTGTACATTATTCGCTAACATTCTAACGGGACGAGAACACCACCGCCATAATAGGTCATTGCAAATGACACAAAGTGTTTCACAAAATGTTGCTGTTATGTTGGGGACTCGAGTCTTATTAGCCTTCCTCGAGTCGAGTCGAGTCATTCTAATGAGGGACTCGAGTCGAGTCGAGTCACCAAAAAATGTGACTCGACTCGGAATCGAGTCGAGTCATTGACTCGAGTCATTACAATTCTGTTTTAATTGATGATTCGAATTACTACTTTTTTTCAGATCTTTATACCGCAACTACTTTGATCACATCTTCCATTCTGCCTGGCAAGATTTAGGACAGAAATGCAACGTGTAAGACAATTGAGTCCAGTGACTGTTTTTATACGCAATAATACTAATAAGGAACACCGGCAACAAAGGTTCCTGTAAACAATAATTTGCACTGTGGATAACTTCCGTAGCGTAACTACCATTACTGAATGTGATGAATGGCTAAAGAGAAAGGAATTCTGAGCTGGTCACTGAGTGTCATTTGATATTCGCATGATTTGTCCTCAGCGGTAGTTTTTAATTCCACTGCCAACTTCGGCTACAAAGGCCTACTTTGAAATGCCTCATGCAATGTAATGTCCTTGTAATGCTCCGGCCTTTGTGTCCCATTTAACCTTTTTGGTTTCAATTTGCATTTTACCATTTCTGAGGGCATTTTGGTGCCTTTTACATTTTTCTTCTAATGCAAATTTGCATATTTATGAGCAAACATGCGATGTAATTTCAGGAAGAAACCCCATTTTTACCACTATTTCATTTTTACCACCAGAATCTGCCAGAATTTCGGATATTTTGGTGTCGAATATTTTCATTGGTGATTCACAGTTGTTTAAGTGCACGAAAGTAGTTTGATGAGCAAAATTTTTTTCGTATTTTTGTCAGTGAGCAAATTTAGGGTTCACAACTTGAACAGAAAACCCATGAAGCTGAACAGTGTCTTCCTGAAATGACATCACAGCAACAGCGCCCTCATTTGTTGTCAGCAAAAACATGAAAGTGTTTTAAAATATAGAAGTGCACATTTCAATAAGGTTAACCCAAAAAAAACGGTGTCAAATGTTTTCTATACATTTAAGGAGAAAATTACAAATAGTTTTCCAAGTGAGGTCGTGTCTCGGGCCTTAATGTGTGACTGACGGGCGAATTATGTGGTAAATCGCACAAACAATACGATTACTGTTCATCCATGAGAGATTCTCTTTACCGTATCTCTTCATCTACAGATCATTGGAAAACACACTCAAAGTGGTGCCCTTCACAAGAGCGGACCTCAACATGTAGGTATTGTTTGTGAAGCACACGATGTTTGCAGAGTAAGCTTAATAATACCCTTTATCAGGGTACGTACGCCATCTTGAAAATCATAGGCAAATATTGAAAACAAAAACGGCGGTTTTAATAGTGTATGCGGTGAATGGGTGACTCGCAAACTTTCAGCAGATTGACAATCTTATAAATGGATGGAAAGCTCGCAATACCGACATCGATACACAAGGTGTTTTCAAACTAACGGTAAATGAAACCTATAATCAATTTCACGTCGGCTACCACTATATGGGTTGACACGAAAACCGGAAACACGGCCTATCAAAGACCGCCATGTTGATTTGAACTATTTGCGTCGCTATGATTTTCAATATGGCGTACCCTGATAAAGGTCTATTCTTATCATTATGATCTTCCACCGTAGTCAAATAGATATATGTTGATATATGAAATGTTTGACTAGGTTATTGATCTTTCATTGATCTTTTCAGTGATTTAGTTGGAAGTTGGTATGCTTCTTCAATAATGGTTGAGCGATTCACCGGCAAATCAATGAATCAATCTGGATTCAGCTGCAAAGATCTGGAGGGTGTGAGAAATACATTTAATTGTACATCGTGCTCTCAAGGTACCTATGGAGGAGAGTTTGGTGGGTGTAAGCCCTGCCCTTCAGGTATGTATATTTATATTTGATGTTACATTTATAATACATATGCATGGTGACCCCTCCAAAAATGCAACCCGGAAAGATTTCCCTTTTTTTTCAAAACCGTGATCTCTGTAGTTTTATGGGTCACCCTGTATATTTGATGTGTTATATACATTTAATGTCTCTTTTACATTTGATATCAAAAAGTTCTACAACACGGAGTTCATTTCAATATACAACTGCTGTTGTTAACATATTGCAATTGTCCAATGTCAAGGTACAACCACAAACGATTGATAACCGATGAAGCCAGCACCGTTTTTTCAATATTACACAAGCAAGCGGGAAAAAATAGATGGTAATACGGACCCACATAAAAAAAAGTACATGGCATTATACGGGAACGGTGACAGCCCGATAATCCGAAGGTTCGACAGTCCGAAGGTTCTCTAAGCCGAAGAGTCATTAGTCTGAAGGTTCGTTTGTCCGAAGGTCCAATAGTCCAAAGGTTCGAAAGTCCGTAGGTTCAGATAGTCCGAAGGGCCCATTATTCTGGAAATAGCATAAATGTTCTTTAATCCGAAGGCTAGGCTCGATAGTCCGAATAGAATGCACGATAGGATTCTACAGTCTGAATCAACAATAAGGTACGATCGCCCGAATTGAAAATGAGGTTCGATAGTCCGAATGGACAATACGGTTCAGGTTGTCAGTCCAACAATTCGGACTATCGGACCTTTTAGTAGATTCGGACTATCGAAACTTATTGTCAATTCAAACTTTCGAACCTTGTATGCTTTCTTAATAATGAACCATTGGACTTTTGAACCTTTTGTTTTTGTTCCGGACTGTTCAACCTTTGGACTAATGAACCTTTCTAAATTAGGACTACCGAACCTTCGGCCCAATGAACCTTCGGATTATCGAACCTTCGGACTATCGCGTCAAATGTTCGGATTAAAGAACCTTATTTCATCGTCGGACTAGGGAGCCCCCTCTTATGGAAAATATCGAACCTTCGGACTATCGGGCGGACCCCACGGGGAGCAATTAAGAGCCTCATCAAACAAGCGAAACATGTTTTTAAACGAAGTGATAGTTAGGAAAATACTTTTGAATTTGAGACATTGTACTGATTTTTTTCCAGGCGGATTTTACCAGGACAATACCGGATCAGTCGCCAATAGACACACTGGTATGAATTGCAAGCAATGTAATAAGGGTACTTACGTCCCACAAAATAAACACCCTGGGAAAACTATCGGTGATTGCGCAGTATGTCCAACAGGCACCAATAAGAGTCTTGATGCAGGATACCGAGCATGTCCCTGTGCGTCCAATCACTACCGTAAACACAGGTTCGGTCAATGTTTTCCGTGTCCCAAAAAAGGAATCAACTGTACGGGAGAATATCAGCATCTTCTGCCAGGATTCTGGTGGACATGGGACTGGGGTCCAGCTGAAAACTATCAGTCCTACAAGAAATTTGTCAAAAATTTACTCACCTGCAATAATAGCTATGACAGGCACACTGAAAGCTTTTATGGAATGTTACCAAAAGTTCATAAATGTCCTACCTCCGAGTCGTGTAAGAATCTTGCAGCTGGAATAAACGCATCGTGTGATAATGGTCATGCCGGTTTCCTGTGTACACAATGTCAAGCAGGCAGTTATGCTTGGCTGGATAAATGCTTTGAATGTCCAGGGATTTGGGCGTTGATATTGGAAGTCTTGGCAGCTCTTGTCATCCTTGCAGTTTTGCTCATGATTGTCTTACTAGAACTCAGACGACACAAACGAAGCGGTCGATCACTCATTAGCGTTCTGTTCTCTCGGTTTAAAATTCTACTTGGCTTTTATCAAATCATGGGTGAGATATTCGAAGTGATGAATGAACTTTCCTGGCCGGAGACACTAGTAGAACTTGGTTCCTTCTTGCAGTTGTTGGAGGCCAATTTGATGCAGGTGATTGTCAGTCCTCGATGTTACTTTCCCAATTTCACCTATCCCAATGTTTACATCGCTTTCATTGCTGGTGCGTCGTTCTCGGTTACTGTGATATTGTTAGGATTGGGCATTTATGGTTTTAGGCTATTCCATCTGCGGGTGAAGAGTGCACCGGATGAGGTTCGCAAACATACGCTGGCTAAAACAAATGAGAGAATTCTCTTGGCTGTTGTCATTCTGTTGTTTGTTGCATACCCAAGCTTATCAGCTGTCATCATTAGCTTACTGCCTTCGGGATGTGTCACATTCTCATTGAATGAAAATGAAAATGTTACCGTTAATCGGCTCAGATCCGACTACTCCGTTGACTGTAACAGTAGTCAACATGTTGCATTTAACTACGCTGCCGAGGTTTCCGTGTCTTATGTTGTTGGTTTCCCGACTGTATTACTAATCATGTTATGGTTACATCGTCGTAGACAAGCATCGAAGAAAAACGGTCATCAGCTTGAAACTGCTGATATCCAGGCACACAGTCACATTGACCAGCAGTCTTTACTTGATACTGACGACACGGGCTCGTCTTGCAGTTACCATACTGCCAGTCATGCAGATCAGACTCATCCTAGTGATTCACTACATACGGACGATGAAGAAATTGCACATATCGGTGATTCTCTTGAACGACTTAGCTCCGAATTACCTCTTGAAGAATCAATAGAAGTAAGCTCAGAAAGTATTACCTGGGTGAGTTTCCTGGACGAGAACTACAAGGAGCAATATTGGTATTGGGAGATTGTGGAACTAGCTCGAAAAGTCCTCCAAGTCCTGTTCGTTCTGTTATTCGGTGCGGATGATCAATTCATTCTCTTTGCGACCATTATCGTATCTGTTGCCTTTCTAATCGCCCACGCTTACTTGAAGCCAATGAAGGATGCCGCAGAGCACCGTATTCAGATGTGGTCCTTGACTACCATCTTTTTGAATCTACTGGCGGCATCCTTGCTTGTATTACCCAGCGAAGATGGCCATACCGATGACAGTGATGCAAGGAAGGAATTTCTGGCAGTATTTCTTGTCCTGCTTAACATCAGCATCTTTGTTATCGTGGCAGGTATGTATTTTGATTTTCTATCTTGCGACATAGTTGCGGTTTGCAAAAGTCTTTCGGTCTTTGTCATTTACAATAAGTTAACAACTTTCAAATGAAGCAGCTTTCCTTAACACAATTTTTGGCTAAATTGGTAGGTACTTTCTACAGTTACTTTCAACGTTTTTAATTTACTCTTCTTTTTTTTCTTCAGTAAACTTGCAGCCGTATTATAGTGGCCCACACAAATATTTGTCTTAAAAATCCGACTGTTTGATCAATTTGATCTTCCCCCTCGTGAGCATATCTGTTTATTATTTGGTTTGTGTTCACATATTTATTTATTTTAGTGAGTTCCATCCACGTGTGTCTGAAGGTTCTATCCCAAACGGCGTGTTGTAGCTACACTGCAGCATGTTTCCGTCACATATGTCGTTGTCTTACACCAAGCCATCATCGCACGCAGGAGGAACATCGCGACGATGAACCAACGACAACTCTGATAAGTGGAGTACCAATTGAAGATCGGAGAAACAATAACGAGTGCCGTGCTGTCTAGGTATTGCGTTGTTTTTTCCCCGCCCAACATCGAAAAAAATGATGAATTAAGAATAATTAGGATGTGAAGTATGGTCAGAGTGTTTGATGGCCGTGCTTATTAGTGGATAATAATAATGATGATGATGATGATGATGATGATGATGATGATGATGATGGGGATGATGGGGATGCTGGGGATGATGGGGGGGGGGGTGATGGGGATGATGATGAACAGGTGACGTGCTCCTATCTGCAAACAGGGGGGGGGACTTTTTTGTAGTTTGGGAAAAGTTCGCTTTGACTTGGACGGATAACGATTATGAGCTTTACTTTTTTTGTTTACGGCAATTTGGTCTGGGCTGAATTCATTAAGTGTATGCAGACAAAATAATTCTGTACAAATGTAGAATAAATTTGTAGCATTGACAAAGGTGGAAACCTTGCATCAGAAGAAATAGTTAAATGACTTACGGAATAACCCTCTATTACATTATATTACATATGCACGTATTGGTTTAGAAAATATTTGTTTTCAAAATTGTTTGTATAGTACTTCGTGGCTTCTCTGAATGTTTTTATCATAATCTACTTGTAATACTTTAACAGCTAAAATGTTTCTTTGTTTACCAGGCAGCTCTGTTTCTAATTATTATATAAACTTAAAATGTCAAACTTTAATCTTTTACGCAGAATTGTCGACTAGTTTTGTATAACCAGTGGTTTTTGTAGCTCAAATTTCATGGTACTAAATAGTGAATTTTAAGAGCAAAATCGGGACGCTGATAAAAACAAAACTGAAACGGTGAAAATGGGCTCAATCGGGATGAAAAAATATATATTGCGACAGGCAAACAAAAAGCCTGGCTACACGCCTGGTATTTATAACCTTTTTGTCATAATCTAGTTTGAATACTAATAGCTAAAAGGGTAAAATGTCAACTAGTAATAGGAGAAGTGTCTGATGTTCCTTTGTGTACAGGGTAGGTCTATTTTTAATTTTTTTTTTTTAATTTCAAATACTTAATGGAGAAAACCCTAATCTTGTACACACAGTTTTCGATTTGTGTTTTGCAGTGGTTTTTGTAGCACAAATTAAAGAGTGCTAAATAGTGGGTAAAAGACGCACACAAGCTTAAAAAGACCTTCATATTTAAGATCTTACCTTGGGTTAAGTTCATGGATGATTAACGTATTGATGAACAAATGACGCCTCCATAGGAAAGAAAACAAACAAAGAAAACAAGAACATACGGTTTGGTATCAGTTTTGTATTTACTCAGAAAAACGAAATGATGACGTTATATTTTTTTTATTGGGAGTTGATTAAATTCATTAAGTGTTTGCATACAAAATGTGTACAAAATGTACTGTACATTTGTGGTGACAAGATTTTTAGCATTGACAAAGGCTAAAACCTTGAATCTGAAGAAAGAGTTACATGACTTATGGAATAACATTTTGCTATGTTATATTGAATATGTATATTTGTTTTACGCAACGTATAGTGATTATACGATGACAATAATTAGAAAGTTGAATTTAGTCGCTGGGAATCGCTTTTATCATTAGTACGTTTCAGTACTTTCATAAGGAAAAGTGAGTAGTAATGTAGTGAGAAAGGTGTCTAATGACTCAGTGTACAATGACTTTGCTTTTAGTTATTTCAAGTACTTGTCTTAATGAGGTTTACATTAATGTTTTACTCATTATTGTCAAACGTACTTTTGTACAGGCAATATTTATATAGTTCAAATTTAATGGTGCAAAGTAGTGGGTTAGATGAAAACAAAATAGCTAAGAAAGACGTATAAGTATGTTGCCTCGTATATGTCTAGAGGATGTGGTGCTTGTTTGTATTTTCAAAAAAAAAAACGCTTCAGCTGGATTGCAGGTCGTACGCATAAGGAAGTAATAGTGGGGAATAGTCACGATTGTTTAGTTTGTTAAATTAAAATATGACGATAAATATCCTAGGCCAATTTCCCTAAATTTCGTCATATTTCAAATTTGTGTCACTAATCTTCAGTCATTAAATGGAATAATAGACGAATTGAATTGAACAGAACTCCACGATTTCTTATTGCTCTTCTTGTTAAAGTTATGTGCATTATAATGATACATAGTTATTGATTTAAGAAATGTGAAAACCACTTTGTCCGCCTGGTGGCTCAGCTTGCCCAGCCCGCGTGATTCAGCCCGCGAATCGGCCCACTATTTGTTGGATGTTACCCGGAATCACATTTTTATCCTGGACAGTTTCAAAATAGAAAATGACTCAAATGTTTGGACCCCTGTTGTGTATATTTCCAATGGGGCCGCTTACGCTTCCGCCTGACGGCCCTTATTTTCATAAATTATCATTCTCGGTTGAACAGGTCTATTGTGAGATACAAACGTGGACGTACTTACGTTCGTGGTGGGTGAAGCTTAGGGGCGGAGCAAGCAAATCATAGCTTTTCATTGGCTTTGACCAAACGACTGTTTTCGTATATGTGCAAAACGCATGAACACTAGTAAGGCCAAAAAAAGTCTCCGGTTTCTGGTATGGAGCTTGCCCAAAAAGTGGTGCGGCGACGCGCCTTTTTTTTTTACCTGTTTTTTGGCTTCAAATGTCGGTTGATGACTGCAAATGGTGCCCGACTAAACTTAGTGCAAATATTATGGGAGACCAGAGAGTCCACATAAAGCTTATTCTCGATCATAACCCCATCTAAAAACACGTTAAAAGTTTGCAGCAGCAGGATTCCAGTCAAACCAGTGAGTTTGGCGGTTTTGAGACATCATCTTTCATTGAAAAAAAAAATCATTTTGCCGACGCGCATGGCTACGGCGACGCGCGCGCATACCAGAAACCGGAGACTTTTTTTTTTTGGCCTAATGCTCTCGTTTACTCGTTTATACGACCATCTGAACTGTGAACCCATTTCCTGTTAGGAACAACAACCAATGAAGAAACACATACACCACTCAGTGCATGTGGTTTTGAAAGTAAAAGGATTGAGGAAGTACAGTACAATGACGTTGTGGTACTTCCTCACAAGATGTTTGCGAAACAGAAATTCATGGGCTGAACGGGAACTAAAATGTGAATAATAAGTCCATCAATGTGCCTGTCTAGACCGTATAGGCGCACATTCAGACAGATCCACCAATATGGCGCAGTTCGTAGTGAGTTTTATGCTGCAGCGTAGAACCTGTTCTGGTTCGCTGGGAATATTTTGGTTAGGCATAGCTCTACTTTGTAGCCTGTCCGTGTGTCTTGCTGCGACAGAAGACGAGGATGCTTGCAAAATATGCTCTTGCTACAGCACATATGTGAATTGCAATGGGAGGAATCTGTCATCGGTTCCATCAGCGATACCACAGGGCACAACCGGGCTGTAAGTTGAAGTTCGTTTTTTGCAGTTTGGGCTTTGCACAAAGGTTTTCAGGGGGGAAAAAAATCCAAACTGGGCCACCACTCATATTCCTTAATATGACATGAGAGGTACCGAAAGTTGTAAATCTGATGAAGAAACACTGTTTAAGGAGTGCAAAAAAATATTTGATAATACTTTAAATTGTTTTGTCATGGCCCATAGACTTTGTGCAGGAGCTCTGATTGGTGGCCCAGTATGGAATTTTTTCCAGGTTTTCCAATCGTTCATGTACTTTTCCAGTTATTTAATTTTTTTAACAAAACGTTTGTCCACGGATCATATTTAAGGTAGGCCTACGTGATACTAGTGAAACCGTGTCGTCTCACAAACACGAAATCAGAATAATCCCATGTCTCCGAAGTAACAAAGTAGAAGGCAGGGCAAGACTATATACTCTTGGAATTATAATGCATGCTGTTTTTACATTGGAAGCGGAAGATGTTTAAATAAAAGTTATTATAAGTGCCAGTTATCATGGTTATTAGATTTATAGTGTTCTGGTGTGTTTTTTTAATATGTGAATTGTTTGCTGAAATATCACTTACCTTCATCAACTTGAGGACACGTCGTTAGATAGTCGTGTTTTGTCCGACGAGTCCCCCAATATTTACAAGCACGGCGCTCGATAGCACACACACACACTCACTCAATCAGCTAAAAGTAGCTTATGAAATTGGCTTTGCAGTCATTATTATTTTTGATGCAACATGTAATTTTTTTTTATAACATGAAATATATTTTTTGGGGTTCGATTCCGCTATTTTTGACTCGCCCTGTATGAATTCGGACGGTATGCGCCCAGCAAATGCACAAACATTACGTTTCCATATAGAGGGCCCATGATAACCCGGCTGTATCGCTCAGGAAGCATCCATTATAAGAGTGGGGGTAGAGTTCGCAGCATGCGTGATCAATGCACGCTTCTTGTTTTTCTAATCCCCGCCCCTAATAACCTTGCATCATTCGAAATACGCAGTGGATGGGGCGGGAACCAGTCTAGGTCTCCCGAACGCAGCACACATCGTCAAAGGTCATGATTATTTAGCTAGTCGATGTTTATTCATACGAAAATAACAATGACGTCACACTATTGGTATCACTCAGTCATGCTTGAACATTAAAGCATTTAAATGAACGACCATCCTCGTGCTGCCACAGTGGCCTTGTGGATAGTGGAATGAACTACGTATTGCAAGATCTGTGGTTCGAGCCCACGCCCGTTTTCATCAAGTATTTTTTTTGTTGGTTGGGATAGGTTTACTTTAATTAAAGGGAAAACACTACGAGAACCAAGTGTCTGCCATCCACACAGCGTGTATATATTATACAAATATTGATTGCTTCGAGTGGTGTAGTAAAACTAGCCTCCCGAGGTGATCCATGGACCATTCTATTTTCCCGAGGCGAAGCCGAGGGAAAATAATATGGTCCATGGATCACCGAGGGAGGCTAGTTTTACTTCACCACGAGATAAATCATTCAATATTTGTTTTATAACACTTCACCCACAGATTCTGCTGGGTTTTAATATCTTAAATTATTTAAATCTGAACACAGTTGAAATAGACTTCAGTTTCAATACAAAATTGGTGGAGAATGTATTTCTCTCTTAAAAACTAACCCTTCACGAAATGTTTGAACCGAAGTCTGCGGCGCGCTCTCTTTGGAATAATACGCGCTACGCACAACGCGCAACGCGCACACCAGCATGCATTTGCACACAAATACCGCGCCGTGGAAACAGTACTTTGGTTGCTAATGGTATAGTACTTTGGTTGCTATGCGCATAGTACTTTTGGCCGTACACAGAAAGATAGCAAAATTTGAAAGTAACATGTGACTCGCTGTCGGCCAATCAAGACACAGAATCTGTGGGTGAGGTGTTATAAAGATATTCATGCTAGATTTTTAGATTTAGATTTTCGGTCTCGCATCGGTCGAGCGCGGTACGAGTACGCTATGTGTTCATGGGGGATAAGCCGTTCATACGCGGTAATACGTTGACCTCCTGTATTGGACGTATACATAGCGTACTTGCAGCGCAGATACAACGCACGCTGAACGAACTCATATCGAATGCCGACGTATTGCACGAATAAGTACCGCTCGTCCTGCGAGCGGGCAGCGCATTGTACTTATTCGTCACTTATGAGAAACGCACAGATAGCGAACTTGCGCACTGCATACGCAACTCATACGCATCTCATACGCAGTGGATGCGCTGAATTCGTTCTTCGCTAGCTGTGCGTCGCACATAAGTCAAAGTTATAAAAAAAATCGACGTTTTTGATCGTACGGCTGCGTATTGAAAAATGTTGATAAAGGTCGGTATTCACGGGGCACGCGAACGATTTGCGAAGGATGCGAATGTCGACAAAATGGCAAGTCCAACGTTCGGAGAAGTTTTTCTCCGAATGTCTCCCGACAATGGAGTCGTAAACCATTCTTGCGCAGTTTGTGCGAAGTTCTCACAACGTATGTGCGAATGTCGTGTGTACCGTGACTGAACTACGGCCAGTCCACATACACGAAGAACACGCGACTTAAATGCGAACAACGCGAATGTTCCAAGTTTATATAGGTCAAACGTGGTGTGGATTTGCCGCCAAAAGTGCACCAAACGTTCGTGAGAATGTCTCAAGAAGTACGCAAAAAGTTTGCGGACAGGTCGAGAAATAATCGGGCGAACTTTGCTTCTAGCACGAGACATACTCCAAATTGTCGGGGTCTGTTTGGGGATTTACGAAGAGTTTGCGAACATCGCGCACGTCTTGAGTAGGTCCTGCACATATGACGAAGCTTTTAAGACATTTTTGAGAACAAATCACGAGCAAAACACGACCCGGGATGCTGGAAACGTTCGCAAGAAATTTCATTTTTTTTTTAAACTCCCGCCAAACTAAAAACGACGCTCGCGAATAATTGACGATGCTTCCGAACCCCTGCCATGGTTTGGCGATCCTTTGCAGCATAAAATACGAATGTTGGACTTTGCCATTTTTTTGGACATTTGCATCCTTCGCAAATCGTTCGCGTGCCCCGTGAAAACCGACCTTAAGGAATTGGGATACGCAAAAGTGTGACAGGGGCTTTAGTTTTCTGGCCATTGAAGGGATACTTGTGCACGGAGCGCATAGTCAACTGAGGTGGTAGCGTGGAGGTACGCGGCGCGGCGGCGCGGCGGCGCGGGCGGACTATAAAACCTGATCAATTACCGACTTGATTTCAAGTCTACCACTTTTATTGTGATCCTTTATTGTGATCCCAATTTATGAAACGGTGTTGTTTTAAAGTTTATAACTAGGAAAGTACATGAGCGACTTGAATGATTCTTTTACAAAATGAAATAAAGCTTACTACTCAGGCATTCACATCCTAGATCATGAACGCGATATGTAGAACGTCTTAACAATAATATGGGATGTCATGTTGAATCCTTTTTTTTTACTCACCATGTATAACAACTTTGAAACAATCCGAAGGACCAAAACTTTAATAAATTGACATGTTTATGAGTGACATGTTTTGCTACCGTTGCGCGGTGCTTATGATTAGCAGGTTAACAATATATTCAGTATAGTTAGCCAGCGGTGCAATAGGTAATACATGCGTCCTTTGGGATATGGTTTTCCTTTGTATGACCGGACATCATGTATGTCTTGATTATATTTCAGAATACTCGGATACAATAGATTGACGAACATAAAGAAGGACGACTTCAAGAACCTCACTGAACTTCGGTACTTGTAAGTATCAAATGAATTTCCCGATGCAGGACCTCATTTTCGGGATTACACCAGATTGTTTTATCTCAAAATGGGACGCATTCGAGTCCATCACAAATCAGACCCAATCAGCTCACGAACTGTTCACTTTAGCTTTAACCCTTTCCTTACCATGGGCGACTTTTGTCGACAAAAAGAACCCTCCTGCTGGTTCCCATGGGCGACTTTAGTCGACCAGGAAACCACACACAGAACACCCTCAACACAGATATATTTACTACTTTTCAGAAAGGCGGCATGTTGATATGTTTGGCCGCCCATTGTATAATGTTTATCCACTTTGATATTTGTCACTGATGTGTGGTTTAGATGTGACTAGAATTTGTAATAATGAAGACTTGAAGACTACATCCCTGAAAACGTACATCATTAATATCTAATTGGGACCATTAGTTTTTTAGTGTTCAACTTCGTATTCACTATTGACCCATTCACCATTAATGGGAAACTTTTTAGAGGGGGGCAAACTGCTGGCACGTACAGCTTTGATATTGGGTTTTGGACAAAATAAGTTTAGCTTACAATTTATTTCACAATTACTGCAACCACAGACTTGATTTAGAGTAGGCAATTCAGGGGCGGATCCCACTGATGTTCAAGGGGAATCGAGCTATGGGAGCAGTAAAGGTGTTACGTTTTTTTTCTGAAGGACTTTCCTTTTTCTGGCCCAAAGGGGTCCCCTCTCGCGTAAATCCGGGTTTTTTTTTGGGGGGGGGGTGTTGGATAGGCACAACCGGGCTATTCAATAACAAAACTTTCAGAAATACGTGAAACAAATCCTAATTTTATTATAAAATCAGTGTATTTTGACTAACCATAATATATTTTGACATGGTTTACCAAACTGAAAAATTCCAGCCTGAAAAAGTCTTTCGCAGTAGCTTACTCAGTATTGTTGTTTTTAACAAGACAATTCATCCACACAGTAGATAGTCTGAATAAGTTGTTCAATCAAGTTAAATGTTCAGGATGACATCCAATAACTTTTAAGGTGATTGCAAAACATCCTGTAGGCCGTTAAGGGTAAAATAGCCTAACCCCTTGAAAATTGCTATTCACAAAGCCTTTATACATACCCTTGAAAATAACTTCTTCTGTTTGTTTGATAGGAGCTTGGATGACAATCAGATATCTTATATACAAGTTGGATCGTTCCTACCTCTTAACAGCCTTCAAACCTTGTAAGTAGCTGTTCTCATTACATTCTGTATTTTATTTCCATTCTTCCTTAACAAGTAAATCGTAGCTATACCCACTAGACCCATAACAAACACCCCGAAAACACATAAAGACCCATAAATAAATCCTACTTTATCATCATGGACATTAATTACTCTGACGAAATGACTTTCGTCACGTTCATAAATTTGGCCTAGAAAATAGTCATGTTGAACAGAGGGATTTCCTTTAACGACTAGAGAGTAAAGATTAGACACTCGATGATATTCTTATGCAATAAATATGAAATGTTAAAAATCATTGTCATTGAAGGTGCTACTATAACGGTAGGTGCATTAGAGCACATGCACGCGTACAGGATCCACTGCATGATGGATAAACGCGAATACATATTCTTTTCTGGAATAGGTTTTTCGATACTGTACACTTTCGGTATAGAATGAAAGCTTGAACAATTAAAATTAAGATTTGCTAGCGGATTTTTTTCCCCCAACATTGTAAACACCCCAATTTTTCGAATGGAAGAGACACACAAACGGCCATTCGCACTTGGCGATGCCCCCCCTCCCTTCGCCCTCCTCTGCAGGCTTGATGTTGTTATAGCATAGAGCAAGGACCCAAGGAGTCAGAACTCTTGGGCGATTTACATTTTGACCATTAACATACCAATCCCTCGGGAATGTCTATAGCTACAGCACTGTGACCGCAAGCCTCGACCATTCAAAGCGTGAATGCCAGCGGCCTTTGAACACGATGATCATCGCCGCCTTTTTAGTTGGTAACCAACAACTTCCCTATATTCTGCATAATAAGTCATGTCACGTCGCTGCTCTTTTTTGAAAAATATATTTTACGACAAGAAAGGTTTTTACAACTGCGCAGTTGTTAGATGTGAGTTATGAACTCAAGTTAGCAATGTGCAGTTGTTGGTGCTTAAAAGCGTTATCTGTCCCTGTAATTTGGAGATAAATTGGATTTCTTTCAGACAAGTTTCATGTATTTTCAGACATTTTAATTGGCAATATATCATTGATGAAATGTGTTTTTTTGGAAAATTTCACAAGTTTTCACACTAAAGGTACAGAGCATTTTGTTCTTCATGAAATGATTGTTTCAGTGATGTTGACCACATTGTTAGCCAGTATTAGCCAACTCCGAACAAACACTTCAAAATCATTCATTGTTAGAGATGTATGACAACTGCGCATGCGTATTTACCATGGTACTGTCTACGAAGCCAGGCAAACTCCCTTTTTGGCATTAGTGAGCGCGGATCTCTATTGTGTCGAGATTAGCGTAGTGAGCAACTGAGCAAGCTGGCGCCAGGTGCTTTTTATTGTAGCTTTCGAGCGCGGCGACCATCATTTTACTTTTGAAGTCTTGGAGTACGAACTCCTTGGGTCCTTGCTCTATGGTTATAGTTTGATAAGCGATACCCGCCGCAGCGATAACCTGCCGCCGAGAGAGGGCGCTCTGACTACCAACCAAAAGCATCGGAACAACGTCTGGGCCAACTCCTAAAGTCCCCCGCCCCCGAATAATGGGGGTAACTACACGACTTCTTGACAGGCGCGGTTCTAGAGCCAATATTTAGGGGGGCTAGCTAGGTGGATCCAGAATTTTTTTCTGGGTGGTGTGCTGAAATGTAGACCAGTTATTTTCTCCGGACACTTAGGCCTCTGAAAATCAATACGCGGGGGGAGGGGGGGGGGGGGGGGGGGCTCGTGCCATATTTTCAGTGGGGAGCGTTGATAAAATCCTACAATCAGGCACACTATAGGCTTATTAACTAAAAGTGTACAAATGCACCCTTCTCATTTAGGGGGAGACCGTTCCCATGTACGTCATATTCTTACATTTTTGCTAGTGCATTGGTTTTTTTAAAGCCCCCCTACCCCCCCCCCCCCCCCCCCCCCCCCCCCTAGAACCGCCACTGACTTCTTCAGGCAATTACTGGTAATTTACATTCCCACACATACTACACACAACAAAAAATCTGACCAGTGAAGTTGCACCAACGTCTTGTTGCATTTTCACATTACTGGAAGAAAATTGAGAGTTTGCTTCGGAACTACTACGATTTTTTTGAATGCGCGCTGAGCTGAAAATTTTAGGCCAAAAAGGTCGTGGGGTATATTGGTTGGTCGCATAGAGCTACATGTATATTAAAGACATAGTCCATCATTTGTAATTTGTGCATTTTGTTCGTTTGGAGCAACAAAAGTGTTCAAAATCTAATGAAGGATACTGAACAACTAACCTGATGAAGGTTCAGCTCAGCTTCAGCTGTATTTTCCGAGAAAAAACAGCATTCTAGGATCTCAATTTCAAATCAAAAGTTGCTAAATCATGCTTTGAATTGTTTTGAATTGCAGCTTTACGCGATGTCGTGCACTGATCCGACGAATTGTAGAAACTGCGCGCGCCTGTGCGTCGTGTCAACGTTGCGTGCGCTGCGCCGAATAACAAAACGAACTACTAATTTAAATTTTCCTACGGTGCTTTTTAAGACGCACCGTTGGGAATGCCTTCTTTCGTTGATTTCTTTAAAATGAGAGCTTGCTAGAAAGAAAAATTTCACAGGAAGTTTAGTCCCCTTAATATCTTTCGTCCAGTATGTTTTTCAACAATAATTACGCCAGTTACTTTTTTGGATAGCTGCAATGATGGCCTCGGACTTTAAGTAACTAGAGCTCTAACTCCTCTTTTTTGCGCGCAGAGACACTTTGAAGCCGTCCTGGGCGCAGACATTTTGAATTCATGTGCGTGTTTGTAGAACATAATGAAATTAAATGGATTGAATGTTGAAAGTGTACTCTAAATGCAACGCGCAAGTAGAACGTAGGCAAACAACTTAAAGCTATATTCCATCATTTTCAGCTATCCAAAATGTAACTGACAGAATTATTGTTGAAAACACACTTGGTTGAAAGATAGTAAGGGGACTAAACTCCCTGTGAAATTATTCTTTCTGGCAAGCTGTCATTTTGAAGAAATCAACGACAGAGGGCCTTTCCAACGGTGCGTCTAAAGACGCACCGTTGGAAATATCCGTTATAGTAGTTCGGTTTTTTTTATTCGGCGAGGCGCGCAAGCGTTGACACGACGCAGACGCCCTCGGAAAAGGTCGGTTTTCACGGGGCACGCTAACAATTTGCGAAGGATGCGAATGTTGAAAAAATGGCAAAGTCCAACATTCGTATTTTATGCTGCAAAAGATCGCCAAACCATCGCGGGGGTTTGGAAGCATCGCAATTATTCGCGGTTGTCGTTTTTAGTTCGGCGGGAGTTTAAAAAAAAATTGAAATTTATGGCGAACGTTTCCAGCACCTCGGGTCGTGTTTTGCTCGTGATTTGTTCTCAAAAATGTCTTAAAAGCTTCGTCATATGCGCAGGACCTTCTCAAGACGTGCGCGATGTTCGCAAACTCTTCGTAAATCCCCAAACAGACCGTCGGTCGGATCACCAGTCGCAATAGAATCGCGCGACATTATGTACGAATGTCACAGGAATGTCGCACGGCGTTCGTTGTTCGCGAAATATGCGGAAAAGGTTCGCATGTGTCGCTACATATCCGCAAGAATTTCGCCCGGGATTCTTGGAACATTCGCGTTGTTCGCATTTAGGTCGCGTGTTCTTCGTGTATGTTGACTGGCCGTATCTATGTTTGTGCACAAACCTATGGAGACCTAGACATTTTGTATGGCTTTTGTACGGCTATTTGCATATCTGCGTTTGTATTCCATACCAGTGCGTTATAAAGCCAATACGCCTAAAATCGAAACGCACGATTAGCAAATAAGCGTGTCATTTTGCTCTACGCAAACAGCGCAACGCGTGCGCGTATTCGCTGCAGATGCTTTTTGCCGTAAGGGCCGTGTCACACTTCTGCGTATCCTAACTCCTTATGAGCTGCGCATTGACATTTTTTTCATACGCAGTCGTACGCACAATGCGCACCTCATATTCATCATTCATCAACACCTCACTCACAGATTCTGTGTCTTGATTGGCTGAGAGCGCGTCACGTGTCACTTGCTATTTTTACTATTTTTTACTTGCCCTCCAAAAAGACTATACCACGCAGCCTCGTTCTGAAAAAGTACTATGCGCATAGCAACACACGTACTATGCGCATATCAACGGAAGTGTGACTGAAACCCAGACGTGTGTTTCGGTGCATTGCGTAAACATTGCTCTATCACCCTCGCACCCGTTCATCAAGGCAACAAACTACACGTATGATCGAGAAAAAGGGAACGAAGATACAAATAGTCGGGTGCCCTTTCAAAACGCAAATTTAACGTACATTTCTTTCGTAAACAACGCACTGCTTGCACACAGGTTGACAAAATGGAGAGTATTACTAAAGAACCTCGATTTGCACTTCTTACGGACGACGAACTGACAGAATTCCTTGATTCTTCTGCTTCAGAAAACACCAAAAAAAGTGTGAGATACGCCATGAAAATTCTGGACAGCTACTGCAAAGTCAGAAACACAACATTGTCAGCGCTTGAACTAATGAACCACACGGACCTCGATAACTTTTTACGCAGGTTCTACACGGAAGTGCGTCAACTCGACGGTAAGAAGTACAGTAAAAAGAGTATGCAGTCCATCAGATACGGTTTGCAGAAACACTTTAAAGATAGAGAAAACAATCCGGTAGATATTGTGAATGACCACGCATTCGAGAGTTCGAATAGATGCTTCAAAGCCATGCTTTTTCACTTGAAGAAAATTGGAAAGGGATACGTGGAGCATAAAAACCCGATTACTCCAGAAGACATGGACAAAATAAACGCTTCGCCAGTTACAGACCTGTCCACACCAGCTGGTCTTCAGAACAAGGTGTACATAGACACTATGACATACTTCTGTAATCGAGGCAGGGAAAATGTGCGAGACATGAAAAAACAGACTTCAAAATAAACACTGATTCCAACGGGCTGCGGTACATTACGAAACGTGATCAACTTACCAAAAATAACAGGGAAAATAGCAGTGACAAGAGCCAAGCAGGTGTGATGTACGAAGTGCCAGGCAACCCCCGCTGTCCTGTGAACTCTCTTCTCCTGGACATGCAGAAGCTCCATCCTAACTGTGAATATTTTTGGCAACGACCAAAAGACAACACTTGCACGAGCTCAGACACAACATGGTATTGTAATTCGCCGCTGGGAAAAAACTCTCTTTCCAACAAACTGAAGGAAATTTCTACAGCAGCCAGATGTGGTAAGATTTATACAAACCACTGCTTCAGAGCTACAAGTGTCACAATTCTGGACAATGCTGGGTTCGAGTCCAGAGATATCATGACCGTTTCTGGACATCACTCCGAAACGAGCATAAAAAATTACAGCCGAACCAGTGAAAGCAGGAAACGGGACATGAGTGCTGTTTTAGCAGCTGCTGTGAACTCTAAACTGTCTGCTGCCGCAGCCACACCATCGTCATCTCATACAGAGCCAGCAGGTGAGCAGGATCAGTTTGCTGCCGGGCCATCATCATCCCATACAGAGCCAGCCGGACCATCATCATCTCATTCAGAACCAGCCGGACCATCATCATCTCATACAGGACTAGCAGGACTCACACCCGATCAAACACACCAGCAGGGTCAGTCTTCCCCATTGTTGACGGAATCTCAAGAGTCCCTTATTCTGAGAGATGTGGTCAATTCACCAGTTCACCTAGGCAACATCACCTCATCACCAGTGGCTACAAATGTGAACATTAATGCCGATGCGACTAACAACCGAACTTTTCATTTTCATGGATGCATAGTAAATTTTTACAGGTGAAATAGCCCTGCTGATCAGCTTTGCAGTCAGTTGTTTCAATGAAAACAAGGAGTCAGTTTTGCAGTCAGTTGTTTCAATGAAAACAAGGAGTAGATTGTTTTGAATTCACTGTTCACTGTTTTCAGATTAAAAGTTAAGTTGAGGTTTAGTAATAATAGTTCAACTTAAACACTGTTTCATAATTCAGCCATGAAATTCGAGCCTATTAAAGACATTCACACAGCTACTTATTCCACTACGAGGGGTGGATTGTTTTAAATTCACTTTTGAGATTTGAAAAAGGTTAAAGTGAAGTTTAGTAGTTCAAAACTGTTTTAGGCATGAACATTTGAGCCTAGATTTGAGACATTCACCCAGCTGCTATATCAGATTGTTGCTGAAACTTGCAAAAAGTACTTGGATTGGAATAGACATTGGTACCGAATAATTATAAGAACTGCATGTAAAATGCATTGTGTAGTGAATGTGTTCCAGTGGAATGTTTGAAATGAATTAAATTCAGGTTCAGTTTGATCACTGAATTCGGAGATTTTTTGTCATTACTATACTTTCAGGAAGCTTAAATTGTGCAGAATCTGTGAGTGAGGTGTTATAAAACAAATATTGACTGCTTATTTCGTGGTATAGTAAAACTAGCCTCCCGAGGTGATCCATGGAGCATTATATTTCCCTCGGCTTCGCCTCAGGAAAATAGAATGCTCCATGGATCACCTCGGGAGGCTAGTTTTACTATACCACTCAAAGCAGTCAATATTTGTATACTATCGTTTTGTGTAAGTTTTATGTACGCAGGCATACGCATGGTACGGCCCAGTACGCCGGATAGTTTTGGGCATGCACAAAACTACGCTGCGTACGCTGTTACGCAGGTCATAAGTTATAAATGCGCATCGGTCCCGCATCGGTCGTGCGCGGTACGAGTACGCTATGTGTTCGTGAGGGATTTAGCGGTTCATACGCGGTAATACGCTGACCTCCCGGCACGCACCCCGTCAGCATATGAGCCGCCTATATTGGCCGTATACATAGCGTACTTGCAGCGCAGATACAACGCACGCTGAACGAACTCATAGCGAATGCCGACGTATTGCGTCGGAAGTGCGTCAGCAATGCAATCGGCATAATAAGTCGGGTGCGTCCGGAATACGCTCGGCATGCGCACTGCATACTGACCTATTCACAGCCCGAAAAATAATGTTGTGCACTGCATACGCAACTCATACGCATCTCATACGCAATGGATGCGCTGAATTCGTTACTTGTTCGCTAAATGTGCGTCGCACATAAGTCAAAGTAATCAAACAATTTCGACGTTTTGAGCGTACGGCTGCGTATTGAACAATTTTGATAAGGAACTCATAAGGAATTAGGATACGCAAAAGTGTGACAGGGGCTTAAGGTTTTTTGAACCGTCCATGGCGCTTAAGTTGTTTGCGTATATTTACTTGCGCGTTGCATGAAGAGTATACACTTTCGAAATTCAATCCATCTAATAGACCGCTTGCAGACGCGTTCGATAATCGACGCGCTAAGGTGAGCGACGCCATGTTATGGGACAAAATGTGCGTGAATTGATATACGCCTGTCCCACAACATGGCGTCGCGCGCCTTCGTGCGTCGATTATCGAACGCGTCTGCAAGCGGTCTATTCCATTATGTTTTACAAACACGCACATGAATTTAAAATGTCTGCGCCCAGGACGGCTTCAAAGCGTCTCCGCGCGCAGAATGACGAGTTAGCGCTCTAGTAATTTAATATAGCTCTATGGTTGTCCACCACCCTTCTTAAGAACAAAATGCACACATTACCAATGATGGACTGTTTACCTTTAAGCGCGTCACGACAGTTTTAAAAGTTACAGTAATCATCTGCAGCGGATACGCGCACTCGTTGCTCTATTTGCTACATTAAAGAGCGCTAATTCGATGTACAAAGAGATGCCTGATGGGCGCATCCATGTTTGAACACAAACCTATGGAAAACTCAACATTTTGTACGGCTTTTGTACGGTTGTTTGCATATCTACGTTTGTATTCCATACCGGTGCGTCATCGAAGCCGATACGCCCAAAACCGAAACGCACGACCAGCAAATGAGCGTTTCTTTTTTTCTGTACGCAAAACATAGCGCAAACAGCGCAACACGTGCACGTATTCGCTGCAGATGTGTTTTGGTTGTGCCGTGACGTTTTTTGAACTGTCATGACGCGTTTAAGTTGTTTGCGTATGTTAAACTCGCGCGTTGGATGTATCTGCTTCGTTCACAAACACCCCCTCACGGGCAAAGGAAGTACAGTTTGGGGTGACCGGCTGACGCCATCTTGCCTGACTGCAATTCATTTGCCGCGAAGCGCGGCCACTGCGTGTAAATAGAACAAATCCTCTGGTGTACGTGCGTCACACACAAGGAATGGTGCGCGTCAACCAGCGAAATGTCCCGCCCATGGGACGTCGTTGTTAGGTAAAAGGGCGCCCTCTTTTGGTAGCGCACGGAGCTCATAGTACACTTTCAAAATTCAATCCATCTAATTTCATCAATCAGTTGCCGTGTCACGCGTAGCTGCTCTATTTTCTCGTCCACACAACTGACAGCAACGCGAGGCCAGCGAAAGATGGCCTTAAAAAGGGCTTCAGAAAATTCGCAATTTTCATGGCAAACCACAACCGATCCAAACAAACAAAGTTGTTCTAGGTATTTCATACATCCATCAAGGTATTTTTTTTCCCTGAAAAAAATGGATTTCGATGCATTTTGACGATATTGTTTCACGGACTAAAAATTAGGTCATGAAATTACCGGGTTTTTTTTCGACAACGACGAAAGTCTCCCAAATGTTGAGGTAATCAAAGGAAAGAACGAACCTTCATCTACAAAAAATCTCGTGAACGTGATGTCGTTAATATTTTTAGAATTCGATGTACACCTAATGTTTCCAACAACTTCCATTTTTCACAACGCGAAAAGATTGTCTCCATTGTAAATAGTCCGAGAGCCCAGTGAGGTTTAATTAGAATATCGCGCACAAAAGGTTTGATGGTGGCAGCGAGTAGGTGGGGGTGTCCAACCTTCGAAACCGTCATTCTTAAGTGTCACACCCCGTGCGTTTGGGAGGGGGCATCGCCTAAAGACCCCCAAAATTGATTTTTAATTAGAATATCGCGCACAAGCACGATTCCAACGCGAAAACATACTATTCGATAAACTTATCAAAGACCAATTGTTTAAGAATGAGAAATCCCGTGCATTCCATGCTTAAGAATGACTTAATTAGTGCTAATTATTCACCTTAAATTACAATTTTGAGCACAAGAGCGAAACCTTCACTTAAAGCTTATTAACGTGACCAAAATGCAAAATCCGCAACTTAAGAATGGATTTTCCCGTGCATTGTGTGCTTTTGCTCCGGGGGATTATTTCGTTAAGCTTTTTAGCACGTGCATTGCGAAATGTTTCGCTATGGCGGTATGTTTTTACTTTTTAAGCCGTATCGGCCTCCGTACCATACAATTGTAATTAGCGGTAATAAAGCCGTTCTTAAGTTCTTTAAGTTAAGTTTCTTAAATTTTGCACGAGATTTTTTATTCTTAAGTTGAAATTCTGCAAACGTTGACTGATACACTATCGTTTGGTGTTGGAATGATCGTTGTGCTCAACATTCTAATTAAACACATAAAAAATAATTCCTTAGCGGGCGGCTAATTATTGAACTTTAAAACTCGTTCTTAAGCACAAAGTGCACGGGAAAATCCATTCTGAAGTTGCGGATCATGCATCTTTGTCACGTTAATTAGTTTTAGTGAAGGTTTCGCTCTTGTGCTCAAAATTCTAATTAAAGGTGAATAATTAGCACTAATTAGGCCATTCTTAAGCATGGAATGCACGGAATTTCTCATTCTTTAACAATTGGTCATTGATAAGTTCATCGAATACTATGTTTTCGCGCTGAAATCGTGCTTGTGCGCGATATTCTAATTAAAAGTCAATTTTGGGGGTCTCTAGGCGGTGCCCCCTCCCAAACGCACGTGGTGTGACACTTAAGAATGACGGTTTCGAAGGTTGGACACCCCCACCTCCTCGCTGCCACCATCAAACCTTTTGAGCGCGATATTCTAATTAAACCTCTCTGGGCCCTAGAGCGAGGAACCCAAACACGGTGTGACCTTGTGACCCCATACGCCCAACTGATTGGTCGAGCTCGAGTATGGCCTGCTTAATATTCATGTCATTCATTGCACGTTCGCACGTGCTATTCGCAATGTTTTCAGGCCAACGTCGGCGTACGCACGTTCGTTTACACGCGTACATGTGATTGGAAATCATGAAATCTCGCAAAGTCTTCATTAATTCAACCGGCGATTTGGACCAAACATTAGAAGTCTCCTGCGCGTGTTTCACATGAAAATGAAGCGTATACTTTCTTCTATCTAATGAATCTTGCTGTATATTTTGGGCTTCTTTTAAGAATCGAATGTTCACCTAAACCTATCGGCCCTCGCTTTTGTTGATTAACAATATGATTTTGTTTGACAGGCCGTAAGAACACTTTGTACTTGTCAAAAAGCAGTTATTTTTGGTATCAAAATAAAGCACACGATTTCAACTTTTCACATTGTCACCGTTTTCACGAAGAGCCACATATGTCGATTTTGAAGAAAAAGTGTTTTCGAGATAATCGCAAAAGAAGTTTCTCATATTTTAAAACTGCAAAAAATACCACTTTGCAACAACTTTGTGAAGCAAGGAACCCATCACACTATTCTGTGTGAGCTAAATTTTTACACGAACCCAGTAATAAGACTTAATTCAGCAGTTAATTAGTAAAAATTAATTAGTAAAGATATGTGGCTCTTCGTGAAAACGCAAATTCAGGTTTCTGACATATTGGCCCTTTCTGTTCAACGTGTATTTCCATAGGCGCGCGTGAGTACGCGCGCGCAGCTGAAAATATAACAAAGATATGTGGCTCTTCGTGAAAACGCAAATCTCATTTGATCTACTTGTACGTATTTCCGTGTAATGGGTTTTGTACGCATTCAAAGGGCCAAAATGTATGTGGCTCTTCGTGAAAACGCAAAATTCATTTATCGAGATTTTGGCCCCTTGCAACATTAATGTAACTTGGAAATTAATGATGTTTTGCTCACAGAAACATGTCAAAATGATTAAGTACATTGTTTTAAAGCAAAATATTGAAAAAAATCAAAATCGAAAAAATGGTAATTTTTGACATATGTGGCTCTTCGTGAAAACGGTGACGACATATTTAGCCATTTTGGCCAAACAGTGCATGTATCCAGGCACTTTTCGTGTTTTTCTGTAGTCTCGCATAAATGTAAAACCTCGCGTACGCTTTTGGGCCACGAAACTGAGATCAAACAGCAGTCTCGACTCCAGGGTCGCGTGCTCGTTCCTTACACTAACCCCTGGCTGTGATGATGACGTAAATGACGCTGATTGGCTATTCACAGATACTGTGCGCGGATTTCGAAGATTGCACGCCGGGCGCGCCCATAATGCGCTCGCGTGCTTTGCACGTAATATGCCTGTACGATATGGATAATGTAACCGCATTTTTCGTTAAAAAAAACCCTGTATCTGTGGTTGTAAAAGCACGAAAGGGGTGCGTACGGATAAACGGATCAACTGCAGCCTAATTATAATGTACCGTATTTTGGCACATTTAAATTACACAATTCCTGGGGTTAAGATCGCGCAAGGCATGATGGGAAACAACATGGCGCAGCAAGATCGTACCCTTGGGGCACGAAGTTGGTCAAACAGGGCTGTGTGCGTGACACCAGCCTCGACTCCAGGGGCGCGTGCGCGTTCCTTGTACACTAACCCCAGGTCGTGATGATGACGTAAATGACGCTGATTGGCTATTCACTAGCGTACTGCGCGCGCATTCCGAAAATTGCACGCCGGGCGCGCCCATAATGCGCTCGCGTGCTTTGCACGTAACGTCAGTACGATATGGATTATGGCAGCCTCGATTTTCGCAAAAAAAACCCCATATCTTCGGTTGTGAAGGGACGAAAGAGGTACGTACATTTAATACAAATCTTTGCTAAATAACGCAACGTCCAAACGTTATGTTTGAAAGGATTGATTCTTCAAAATCACAACTTTTAACATTTTAAAGATGGCGTCGGCACGTAAAACGGATAAACTGCAGCCTAATTATAATGTGTCATACTTTGACACATTTAAATTACACAATTCCAGTGGTTAAGATCGCGCAAGGCATGATGGGAAACAACATGGCGCAGCAAGATCGTACCCAAGGTGAACGAGGTTGGCGTGACACGGCCACTTACCGTCATGTGTTCTACAAACACGCACATGAATTCAAAATGTCTGCGCCCAGGACGGCTGCAAATGGCTTCAAAGCGTCTCCGCGCGCAAGAATGAGGAGTTGGCGCTCTAGTAATTTAATATAACTCTTTGATTTGCGAAGAGTTTCGGTTTTGGGCGTATCGGCTTCGATGACGCACAAACGCATATAGGCAAATAGCCGCACAAAAGCCGTTCACAATTTTGAGTTTTCCATGGGTTTGTGCACAAACATGGATATGCCCAGCAGGCATCACTTTGTACATGAGTCAGTGCTCTAGTAATTTAATAAAGCTCTATGGTTGGTTGTGGCGTCGGGGTCTTGCTGCGGCAGGTTATCGCGAATCAAACCATAACGTCTAGCTCCTAGACTACACGTAAGTCCACTCAGGTCAGTGATAATACCCCCTTGGGAAAGTCGTATGTGCACCTAGATGAGTAAATAACAGGTAAATATAAATATTCATATCATCCTGATTCTTAGCAAATCAGAGCGCTCCGTACAATTTTGGTAGCAAGATTTTGGAATCAATTTAATATAGCTCCATGGAATCGACTGATGTAGTGCCTTGATGCTGGGCCTTGGCCTTAAGGCTGCCTTAAGGCTGGACTTTAGGGCCTTGGCCTTGGCCTCGAGGCTTGAGGGCAAAAACCTTGGCCTTGGCCTTAAGGGATCAGTGCCTTACAAGTTTGAGTCAAGGCTCTTCAAGGCCCATAAATTTTTGCATTTTCCCTCAAGGCCAAGGCCAAGGCCAAGGCCCCGTTAAAATGACTACTAATATAGAACTAATTATAGTCACATGACACATCATCACGAATCGCTCATTATGAAGAACAACTTGTCTTAAATTGCAATCAAAATGCTCACGTACAATGTTTTATGACTGCATTGTATCTATTAAAGTATAAGTTCAGGTCTTCATGAATATGGTTTAACTAAAACGAAATAATGATTTACTTCTAAGAGAATGGTTCTGAAAAGAACCAGAGGTATAAACTCGACGTTCCGGTCAGTATGCTCTGACCGTCTTCAGGAGAGTGCCTAAACTCTAAGAAAGTGAATACTTAAGTAGCAAAAGATGAAATCAATGGAGTGTGAAGTTGCATCCTGTGAGGATATAATATAATAAAAAATAATCTCCTCTTCCTCTTCCACAAAGTAAGTTGATTGGGATGCGGCCGAACTCATCGCACCGATCCAGTTCTGGCATCCAAGACGCATACGGGAAGCCATCGAGATCCGCAAGCACAACACAGTTCCGCAAGACATCGCGTTTCACCTCAACGACATCTGGCTCCCACTTCTCCAGACTGATGGGTCTCCTATACCCTAGGTCCTCAGCTACTACCTTAGACTGATGGGTCTCCTATACCCTAGGTCCTCCCTCTACTGACACTGCAACCCTACTGTTCCACTTCAGTGGGCACTGAGCTTGCTCTAGGATCCTGTCCACGTGGCATCCTCACAGGATGCAACTTCACACTCCATTGATTTCATCTTTTGCTACTTAAGTATTCACTTTCTTAGAGTTTAGGCACTCTCCTGAAGACGGTCAGAGCATACTGACCGGAACGTCGAGTTTATACCTCTGGTTCTTTTCAGAACCATTCTCTTAGTTGAGAAATTATTCGCACATGGTGTTTCCGCAAACCTTTCATTATTTAGTTTCTTCACCATGCAAAGCCTCAAATCTTACTGATTTACTTCTATATTGACGCACAATTCTCCCGAGTGTAACAAAAGGGGATCCAAGAAACTGATTTGGGGAATTTTTATTTGCTGGGCCAACATGGTCTGAAATATTAGAATTACCTAAAACAGATACATGCAAATCTTTAGCACTTATCAGGGAGACATATACAACCAATCAGATTGATCATCAGTAAGAAAAAAAGTAGCTCACTCAAACTTTGTGTGGCTTTACTTCTAAAGTGTACAGAAAATTATTGCAGCAATATCATTGTAGTGGTAACAAAATGTGATGTTATAAAAGTGAAAGTGTGCCCAACACACAAATCTATAGGGTGTTTCCCTCCTCCATGGTAACACAATTAAAATTGTAACAGCAAAATTTCAAACAGATTTATCTGAAAAATGCAAAAATCTATGGGCCTTGAAGAGCCTTGACTCAAAATTGTAAGGCACTGATCCCTCAAGGCCAAGGCCAAGGTTTTTGCCCTCAAGCATCGAGGCCAAGGCCCTAAAGTCCAGCCTTAAGGCAGCCTTAAGGCCAATGCCCAGCATCAAGGCACTACATCACTGACCATTGGTCCGAAGTCCCATTGGTCCGAAGTCCCATTGCTCCGAAGTCCCATTGGTCCGAAGTCCCATTGGTCCGACGTCACATTGGTCCGAAGTTCCATTGGTCTGACAGCCCATTGGTATAAACGTCCCATTGGTATAAACGTCCCATTGGTCCGAAGTCACATTGGTCCAAAGTCCCATTGGTCCGAAGTCCCATTGGTCCGACGCCCCAAAGGATTAGGGCAAGGGTTAGGGTTAGGGTTAGGGTTAGTCAACCTGAACAAGAGGAACTACACAGTATTATGTTTCAGACCAATGGGACTTCGGACCGATGGGACTTCGGACCGATGGGACTTCGACCGATGGGACTTCGGACCAATAAGACTTCGGACCAATAAGACTTCGGACCAATGGGACTTCGGACTATCGAGACGTAACGCAAGCTATTATGGGGTCCGAGGATGCAGGAATCGTTCCCGCGTGTTATTATACCGCGTGCTGGTAACCTCGGGTTGTTACGCGGTAGAACAATTACCGACTTGATTCTAAGTCTAATACCTTTATTGTGATCCGCGGACAAAAATATAAAATGGTGTTCTTCATAACTGGAAAAGTACACGAGCGATTTGAATGATTCTTTTATTTAAGATCTCAAAGCTTAGAACGTCTTAACAAAAATATGGGATGTCATGTGGGATACCCTTTTTTGACTCGCCGTGTACAACAGCTTTGAAACAATTCCAAAGACCAATCCGAAAGACCAATCCGAAAGACCAATTTAATAAATTGACATGTTTATAAGCGACATGTTGAGCTTCCGCTAAAAGGGGTACCGGTGCTTTTGATTAACGGTTGAACAACATTAATAAAAGTGTAATTAGCCAACGGTACAATAGGTAATACATGCGTCTTTTGGGATATGGTTTTCCTTTGTATGACCGGACATCATGTATGTCTTGATTATATTTCAGAATACTCAGACAAAATAGATTGACGAACATAAAGAAGGACGACTTCAAGAACCTCACCGAACTTCTGTACTTGTAAGTATCAAATGAATTTCCCGATGCAAAACCTCATTTTCGGATTACACCAGATTGTTTTATCTCAAAATGGGACGCATTCGAGTCCATCACAAATCAGACCCAATCAGCTCAAAAACTGTTCGCTTCAGCTTTAACAAAGGGTTGTAACCAACCAGTGGCGTAGCCAGGATTTTTCTGTGGGGGGGGGGGGGGGGGGGGGGGGGGGGTGGGGGGGCTGGAGCATTTCATGGGGGGGGGGGCGTCATGTATATCAATGATAATTTCTTTAGAAAATCAAAATCTCAGTGGGGGGGGGGCGACTGGGAAGGGGGGGGGGGCAACACGGTTTCATGGGGGGGGGGGCTGTCCCCCCCACGCCCCCCCGTGGCTACGCCACTGTAACCAACACAGGTATGCCTACCAGTGTCATTGTTGAATGTTTATCCACTTTTATATTTGTCACTGACGTATGGTTTACATGTGGCTGGACTTTGTAAAAATGAAGACTTGTAGACTACATCCCTAAAATTAAATGTACCATACATCATTAATATGTTTGGGACCATAAAGCAGTTTTTAATGTTCAACTTTTGTTTTCACCATTGACCCATTCACCGTTATTTGAACTGCTGACACGTTCAGCTCTTTGGACAAAATAAGTTAAGCTTACAATTATTTCACAATTACTGCAGCCTCAGACTTGATTTCGAGTAGGCAATTAAGGGGCGGATCCCATTGATGTTCAAGGGAAATCTAGCTATGAGAGCAGTATAAAGGTGATACAATTTTTTTCTGAGGGACTCTCCGTTTTTTTCTGGCCCAAAGGGGTACCCGCTCGCGCAAATCCGATATTTTGTTGTGGGTTTGTTGGATCGGTACGACCAGAATTAGCCTACTCTATAACGAAACTTTCAGGAATACGTGAAATACATGCTAATTATTTTCATAAATTCAGTGTATTTTGACAGACAGTAATACATATTTTGATATGGTGTACCAAACTGCAAAAATGCTGGAACGAAAAAAAAATCTTTCGCAGTAACTTACTCAGTTTTGTTATTTTACAAGACAATTCATCCACACAGTAGATGGTCTGAAAAACGTTGATCACTCCAATCAAATGTTCATGATGACATCCAATAACTTTAAGGTGATTGCAAAAAATCCTGCAGGAATAACGGTAGAATAGCCTAACGCCTTGGATATTGCTATTCACAAAGCCTATACATGCCCTTGAAAATAACTTCTTCTGTATGTTTGATAGGCACTTGGATGACAATCAGATATCTTATATACAAGTTGGATCGTTCCTACCCCTTAACAGCCTTCAAACCTTGTAAGTAGCTGTTCTCATTAAATTCTGTATTTTATATCCATTCTTCCTTAATAAGTAAATCGTAGTTATACCCACTAGACCCATAACAAACACCCCCCCCAAAAAAAAAAAACACACACATGAAGTCCCACAAATAAATCCTACTTTATCATCATGGAAATTACTAATTAGTAAAGATCAGGGACAAAAAAAATAATGTACAAGAAACAAACGTTTTGCGTTAAAGAAATACTATGCGTGCTTTTTGGGTGTGGCACCCCGAAAAAGATATTTTCAAATGTAATTGGTAATTGTGTAGCATAACATTAAAAAGAGTTTCCAATAACACATCGATTGAAAAAAATCGGTCCACGATAAGTTATTAATTTATTAATATCTACTTTTGAATTAGGAGCGTCCTGCTACTTAATCAGTTCTTAAACCACGCAGAACCTATTGTACGCATGCGCTTTTGCAACTACTGTTTACGAATAAGGCTCCCCCCCCCCAAAGAAAAATAGTTGGTCTCTGGTCAGCGCGCACGTCGATTTTAATCATGCGCGTCAATCTTCTTCTTTTTTTTAAATGTTGGAGCGGTAGCTCCAACAGGCCCTCTATTGCCGCACCTCCTCAATATTTTTTTTACCAAAGAGCACCAAGGAATGGGAAATTGCACCAAGGCAAATGATCGAGGGTACCAAAGCAAATTATGGAGGCGCCAATGTACATGAGGACACCAAAAAAGCAAAATAGTACCCCACCTTGTCTGTACAATCCAAGCTTGAAAAAAAAGCTAAAAATAATTGGCCTATAAATCTCGACACCATATCCTGTATACATTTACTACTGCATATTCAAGTAGGCCTGCATACATCTACTTATAGCATTTCTCTCAAAACTTTGTGAACTCCATTAGCGCCATGTTGAAAACAATTTCTTTTTATTACTGATTTATAAAGTCTGTACATTCAAACTAGCAAATTAATTTGTTACAGGAAATAAAATCGTTCGGATAAAAAATCTAAATCTTGAAAATGCGCGTTTATTTTTGATTCATTCATTCACATAGACGTCTGCACAGCAATCGTCTGAAGAGTTTTGATTCAAACATGGCTGAGGGTTTAGGTGTTGAATCATCGTCGTAAGTACTCAGTGTTCTTGTTTACGAATTTAATATGAAAGAGGTTTAGCCTGACAGAAATTCGGCTCCCATGTCTCTTATCAGTATACAAAAAGTAATACGTAAAGTTAGGATCGGGAATGCCACCTGACAATCATGGGCGTCGCGAAGGGGGGGGGGGTGGTTAGGGGGGTCCTTGCCCCCCCCCCCCGGAAGAGCAAAAAAAGAGGGAAAAAGAGGCGCGAAATCATATTGTTGTTAATTTAATGGGTGAGGGGGCAAATGTCCCTGCCCACCCTCGAAAAAAGATCAATCAGGAAAATCATGGAAAACATAGGGATTTTGGGGAACATGTGCTTTGCCCTCCTCTACGCTCATGCTGACAATGTTCTATGGTAATTTCTGCACGACTCAAAAAGTACTTCTGGCAGGTTAAGTAAAAGGGTAGAAATTTTCCGAATTAAGATATGACTGATGACACATAGGCCTAAAGTAAAATGAAGTCACAGTTATAACGAGGAAGACAAAGTGTGGAAGTTGCAAGGACAAAATGATTCGGTGATGGTGATGTGAAAATAGAAAGTGTTTATTGAGTTTATTTTATTTCTTTCAATTGATTAATTAAGGTTGTATATCAGCTTGCAAGACAATGGATTGACCCGTTTAGGCCCTTATACGTTCAGTCGAGTGGACAGTCCTTTAAACATGTAAGTATACGTCTCTGTATATTTTGCTACGACTGGTTTTGCTGTCAGTAGAGGAAAACTGATCTAAGAAAATGTTTTCGAAACTGAGTCGGGCTTGGAAACTGAAACATAGCACTCAATGAGGTTTCCTTGAAAAAGGCTTCAAGCTATTATTTTTTTAGTTATCCCGCCGATTTAATCTATAATAGATCGTCATGAGGTATGTCTGCAGACACAGTGTTCATAAACACAATAATTAAACGTGGTCATTGGAGCCCATATCAAAAGGATAATAATTACGAAAAGCATGAGGAGAATTTCAAACTTCATTTTTAATAACGAAAAATCGACTTACTCTTGTAAACAGAAAAAAAACCTGTCGGAACCTTAAATCACTAAGACATTGGATAAAGCTTTTTCCTTAAAGAGTAAATCTTTGCTCCATCCAACTAAAACCATGCGGGGATACGGCTGTTAGTGAAATTCATTCAGTCCAGGAGTTCCGGTTTTAACTCCAGTTTCCTCAGGAAAGACTCTTTCAAACTGTTATGACTTTCAATCCCTAGTTCAATGTTGGAAATAACAATGTTATTGTGGTGTCTTAATATTAATTTATAATTAAAAATACGAAGTTTTCTATCTTAAAAAAACCTTTTGTTTGTGTTCAGAGAGTTATCCAACAACACATTGTCTACAATCCCTTCCAAACTCTTCTACGAATATGGCAAGAAAAAAGAGATATATGAAATGTAAGTTAAAATTTACCTTTATGTGCACATCAGCAAGACATAGACAATTTGTTAAAGGTACAGTCCATCATTTGTGATTTGTGCATTTTGTTAGTTTGTTAAAAGCAACAAACGTGCTCCAAATCGAAAGAAGAGTGCTACACAACTAACCTAATGCCGTTTCAGCTAAGTTTCAGCTGCATGTACATTTCGAGAAAAACAAAGATCTTGATTTCAAATCAAAAGTTGCTGCAGGTGCGGATCCAGAGGGGGGTTTGGGGGTCAACCCCCCCCCAAGCTCTGTCAAAACAAAAATTCCATTCAAATTCCTGAAAAAAGGCAACCCCCCCCCCCTGCTGTGACACTCCAAAAAAGTTGTATTGGTATAATGTTTGCCTGTTCAAAATACCATTCTGTTATCTAGTCTTAGTAATCATCGAATTTGAACAGCGCCCCCTATTCCCTATTGAAATATGGTACAAGCCCCCCCCCCCCCCCCCCCAGTTTTGGATTTTACGGAGGCCAAGTATATACAGAGAAAAAAACCTGTGTACATTTTCAGATTTTTTTGCTGATGAAACCCCCCCCCTGCGAAAATTCCTGGATCCGCCCCTGTGCTGAATCATGCTTTAAATGGGGCCTGAATTTAGCGTCCGAGACACGTTCTCAATGAGCCGATTGTAGCTACGCGATGTCGTGCACAAATCCTACGAATTGAGCCGGCCTCAGGTCAATCTGCCATTTGCTTGCGCCACGGCGAAACCGTCGGCATCAAGCAGAAAAATAATACTCGGGTCACAAAACTGAAAAATCGTGTCATTCTCTTGAAACAAGCGGCATTCCGACGCAAAATAGTCTCAACAATGCTCATGTCACCCAAGACGCGACGGTCTACCACGATTCCACAGCATAGACATTCATATGTGGCTTCTTTGACAATATGGGAATAATAATGCTTAGCCGGTTCGGCTCGAGCCATTATCAGCGTACATTCACCCGATACGGTTTGTAATACTTTTTGAGTCAAAAAGTCGACACAAGTCAAAAATTATGAATACAAAAATTATACATATCCAACGATTTTGTTGAACAGTTTTACTTCATTGTTTTTTTTAAACACCCCTCTCGCTGTGGTATGGAATATCCTCTCGAGAGGAGTAGTAAACAATCTCGAGACCGGTCTCGAGACCACTTTTTGCTGGTCTCGGTCTCCGTCTCGGGAGCTGTGGTCTCGGTCTTGGTCTCGGTCTCGGTCCCCTTTGGTCTCGTTATTTTGGCCAGTCTCGGGTCGAGACCGGCAATATGTAGCATTTACAGCTCGCCCGTTTACTATGTGTTCGCTTCGTTCAGTACCGTTGATAGTTTAAAACATTTGCTAGCCCGTATCATTGTTGTCAACCTAAGTTTGTTAACGTATCGTTATATATCGTGGTTGGTTCGGACTGCACGTTGGAAAGTCCCGGATCCCAAAAGTAGTCGTACTGCTGCAATTTAATAGTCTCTAGCTCCAAATTTTATCCCCTGGCTGTATAAGCCGGAGGGGGTATTGTGATTATGTGTGTGCACCGAGCATTACATTCACTGTGTGGACTTCCTATCGAACAAAAGATGTCCACATAAACTAGGTAGCAGCAACGTTGTGTGGACTTGCCCACGTCCACACAATGTTTCCCCCCTCTGGAAAACAGGTTTAGAGGCATTTTTGGGTTAGGTTTATCCGTGGCGAAATGAAGAGAAACACTAAAGGGAAACATTGGGGGAAAATGGGCTGAAAGAGTTTTCACAGTTTAAGTAAAATGATTTTTTTCACAGGTTTTTCTTAACTACACGAAAACATAAGAATGTCCACACTACGTATGTAACGTAAACACGCGTGTTCTACATTACCCCAGAGGACGACACACGAAGGGAGAACAAAAGATCCTTTCAGTCCTCGGGAATTGGGTCTTTTGTTCAAAACGGTCCTCTGTAGTAAGTTTGTGTGCTTATAGTCTATGGGAGAGTGTTATATCACAGGGACAAAGGGAAACACAAATCATTGTCCTCAAGAGTATACCGGAAGTTTTGGTTAGGTTAACTCTTGTCAGCACGATAACTTGAGAAAAACTTCACTAGGAACTTAAAATTTAGTTTGTTATTTGTTCTTGGTAGTCTTAAGATGCCTGTTGCTTCTGGGGGTCAAAGGCCTAGATCACTAGTGTTAAAACAATAGAAATCTTCCATTTTGTTTAGGGGACACTGACAAGTACCCATACTAACTAACTGTGTAAAAATTGCTAGCATGCGATGGGATCGCTTAAGTTTCACTAGCAGTATTATTTAAAATCAGGTTTACAAGTCTTGGTAGAAGTTCAGTCCTATTATTATTTTGTTATTTATTATTTGCGGTCTCGGTCTTGGACCATATCTGTCTAGGTCTCGGTCCGCCTTGAAGTGGCTGGTCTCCGTCTCAGTCTCGGTCTCGAAACTTCAGGTCTTGGTCTTGGTCTCGGTCTCGGACTGTCCGGTCTCGACTACAACACTGCAATGCACTGCGGTAAACATTGCGTGACGTAATTAGTACATAGGGTTATTATTTAGCCAATCACCACACTACCCTGGTGCTCCTCGCGTTCTGTGCAACATTACGCAGTACGCACCACGCGCGCGTCTATCACCATATAAGAGATTGTTTACCTACTCGCCAGAGGATATTCCATACAATGAGCTCCGTGCGCTTCCAAAAGAGGGCGCCCTTTTACCTAACAACGACGCTCCATGGACGGGCATTTCACTGGTTGACGTGCACCGTTCCTTGTGTGTGACGCACGTACACCAAGGGATTTGTTCTATTTACACGCAGTGGCCGCGCTTCGCGGTAAATGAATTGCAGTCAGGCAAGATGGCGTCAGTCGGTCACCCCCAACTGTACTTCCTTTGCTGGTGAGGGGGTGCTTGTAAACGGAGCGGATAGCTAGAGGGATTGTGCGTTTAGTGCCAAGACACTGACGTACAAAAGTAGGCCTAGATTTATTTATAACACCTCACCCACATATTCTGTGTCTTGATTGGCCGAGAGCGAGTCACATGATACTTTTTATTTTGCTATCTTTCTGTGCACGGCCAAAAGTACTTTCCCCTTAGCAACCAAAGAACTATACCATTAGCAACCAAAAACGATACGTCACAAGGGCAAAATAACACAAATTTATCTGTTCTATTTTTTTGATGTGAAGGGCTGAGGGAGGGGCGTGCATCCCCGGCCCCCCAGTATCCAACAGTACAAAAGTGCATCTGATATACTGCGTATGTCATACCATGAGGAGGGACAATGGAGAAAAACAATATTTTAGGTGTTGTCCCTTAAAAGCTGCCGTGAATTTAGATTAAAGGACAGCGCAACAACTGCGGGAATATTCTGTTTGTTGATGAAGAAAATAGCACTCAAACAAACTGGATGGAAAGGTTTTTTAAGCAACGCGCGCAAGCATTTTAAAGTGGAAAATAAATACGAGAAATAAAATGGACCAAACTTCGAAATGAACATGCAGCTTGATAACCCATTTTGAATTTTTTGGGGGAAATAACTACTACAGGTCAAAAATATTACTTTTACGGACATGAACATATATCTTTCCATACAAACCTACAGAAAAAAGGTGCGCGTAACGCAACTTTTGTCCCACGCGCTAAAAAAATGCGCCGCGCATGGCAGAACGCGTGTCTGTACGCACTGCCGATCAAGTATTTTTATTCTATATCTATGATGCATGCTAGTGTGCGCGTTGCGCGTTGTGCGTAGCGCGTTTTGTTCCAAAGACAGCGCGCCACAGAGTTGGGTTCAAACATTACGCAAAGGGGTAGTTTGGAAGAGAGAAATACATTTGTCACCAATTTGGTATTGAAATTGAAGTTTATTTGAACTGTAATTAGATTAAGAATATTAAAACCAAGCGGAATCTGTGGGTGAGGTGTTATAAAACAAATATTGAATGCTCTACCTCGTTCTGAAGTAAAACTAGCCTCCCTCAGTGATCCATGGAGCATTCTATTTTCCCTTGGCTTCGCCTCGGGAAAACAGAATGTACGTGGACACCTCGGGAGGCTAGTTTTACCACAACACTCGAAGCATTCAATATTTGTATAATATGTGTGCCAGAAAAATGGGTATAGGGCGGAGACATTTATATAACATCCTCGTTTTAAAAGGTCGGTTGGCCATGTCGACATGGCCATCTTCTCGACATGGCCATCTAGTACATCTTCTCGTTTCATAACCTAAAAACGTTATCATGTACTTTTCATACAAATAACAGAAACTTCAGCAACAACAACATTTCAGAGGTAGCACCCGATGCTTTCCTAGGTGTGAGCTCCATTGAATCAATGTAAGTAGACTTTCAGTGATACTCACAAACTGTTAGAGATGTAAAAGTGAGCTTCTATGAGCTCGATACAAATGAAATAACTATCTGTGTCCGTCTTGATCTACATATTTTTCTTTACGAATTTTACACAGAAGATTGTGATAAAGACCTCTCATCTAATTTAAGTCTTGGGTTAAGTCACAGAAGCTATTTCAATAGTACATGTAATATGTGAGTTATTTAATGGGATATTTAGTTCAATAGTATAGGCCTCCTAATGGAGTATACCTCCAATGGAAAGCAGGCTAAATATAAAAATAAATCTCAAATTTTTGACAATCAAAGCAGTTGTTCGAATTACTCAAGTCAACATTTATTAAAACGCTTCTTTTCTCTTGCAGACATTTGGGTATCAATAAGATATCGTCACTTCCCGAGGACTGGTTTGACAACATAACGATACTTCACACGTTGTAAGTGAGAACCACAGCTGATGGCAGACGTATATATGATAGCACAATTGGGACGGTGTCCAAATAGTTTGAATTCTGCTCGAAGTGTAGCGAACGTACAGCAGCATTTCGTAGTTAGATATCATGACAACTACTTTCACTTGTTGAATTGAGCTTTCAATAAAAGCTCTTAAAACCTGTGGTCTAAATATTAGACCACAGACCGTCAATGATTTACACAGATTGTTCAAATCTCACGATGATTAAAGCCCTATAGCCTGTTTAGGCATTCTCAGTGAGAATACAGATCGGTAGGACAAAGTGGTCCCCTCACTTTTTATTCGTCCCCTTCAAATAACACAAATATATGTAATTAATACAGATAGCGTGTCTGTTTGTTGTAATCTAAACCCATATGCTACTCTGTCTAACAAAACTGCTTTCATTTCTTTCAGAGACTTGTCTAAAAATAATCTTTCTTCGTTTCCGGCGGAACTTCTGAAGTCTCAACATAAACTTCGACATCTATATCTTCAACTCAACTACATAAAAGAACTTAGAAAAGGGATGTTTGACGGACTCCATTCTTTGCGAGAATTGTAAGATGTTGAGCCCCTGAAAGAACAACTGAACCCAACCCAATATCCAATCACCATATCAAAAAGCATTAAAGCAACAAACCTAACACCCTGGAAACATTAAACACCCAAACATAGACTTTCGAAAACCTGCAACCCCCTATCTCTGAACTTCCAAAACCCCAAACCCACAGGGCCCGCGCCTTCAACAAGAAACCAAAACAAAGCTAAACATCTACAGAGCCCCACATATATATCTCGAAGCCCATGCAGTAGAAAGCAGGAGGTCGTGGGTGCGAGTCCCACCCGAGTGATTTTTTTTCAACTTTCACTTGGGAGGTAACACACTGAGTATACAGTGTTTGTACGTCGGTGAAGGGCAAAAACCTAATATTGATTTATATCACCCTGACGCAAAAAAAAATGAATTCCATCTTATGAATGTAGCTAAAACCTGAACCTCAACTTTACCCCCAACCCTATTCCACTTAAATCCCAAACCAAGAACCTCCAAAGTCCAAACGCTATAGCCCGTTTTTACGACGCTTCAATAAGCACACAGTTTTCTGCTGATATTGGCTTGACTCATAGCCCTGATATTGGCGAAACTCTCATGAAGATCTTTTGTAATCTAAGTAAGCAAAATTTATATATATTTATGTGTGTTGTATGCGTACATTCCGTGGAAGAGCTTTTCAGTTTATATCACAAAACTACTGCCACCGTTAATTTGACCTTGTAAACCTGCAAACCCCTATTCTAAAATCCCCAAAATCATCACCCCAAGCTACAAATTGCTGTATTTAATTTCTGCTTTTTAGACAATTTATAATTGTTTCCACAATACTCCTAAGGAATGAATGCCTCAAGTTTAATCTGGAAATCTTTTTGTTGTTTGAATATACTAACAGAGTGATAGGCGTCAATATGATCCACACGATAGATAACTATGTGTTTTCAGAGACACAGTTGGTGAATCTGTGAGTAATTTATTGAATTTTACTACATTAACAATTTCTGTTTTCCAGCCTAACAATTTGTCGGACAATTATTTTTTTCGAGAACTTTCCTCGACAGGTTAAACGTACCCTTTTTTCCCCCGACCTTATTATACACTTTTGATTTTGTAATGCAATTAAATTAAAAAAAGGATTACCACCGCGTTGACATATTCCTTTCATACATTGTGTGCATTTGTACAGAACTCAGCCATCTGTGATTATTATGTGCAAACCAATATTTCTACATTGTCGAAAAATCGAATCTTTTTGAACTGCTTTTCAAATTTGAAAATATATAGAATACATTTTGGTCTTTCAAGTTACTAATTATGCAGAGCCTGAATGAGACATTTGACATTTTATGGCAGACATTTATTCCACAACAAGCTGACATCGCATGGACTTGGAGAACACCCATTTGCCACAAGAAACAAGTCACTACAGCTCGTGTAAGTCTTGAGAAGATTCAGACAGGTTAAGCTATCGTTGATTATCTTTGAAGTTTGCCAATCTGCAATATGCATGAAATACGGAGACTACCGGTACTAGTGTTTGTAATAAAATTGTCATTTCGGTTATTATTCATCCCCCCCCCCTTAATGACTCAATTAAATTCCTTCGGCATCTTTCTGCCGGTATCAATCAAACAAACAACCACACACACATTTTGTTGTCAAAACATTAAGACTGAGATGAAATGTTTTATTCTCTGAAAAGGGTGTGAAAAGATGCTTGCAACAATATGATCAACATTACTGTCAATAAACCCATGAAAATAGAAACGAATATATATATTTTCTGAATGTGATTTATTTTATGCTTAGAGGTTTGCTTTGATGATCCGAATTTCTACATTGTTTTTCAGATCTTTATACCGCAACTACTTCGACAAAATCTGCAATTCTGCCTGGCAAGATTTAGGACAGAATTGCAACGTGTAAGACAATTGAATCCAGGGACTTCAGTTATAAGCAAAATAATAAGCAAAAATAATAATAAGGGACACTGGCTTGAAAGGTTCCTGTAAACAATATTTACTGCATAATTTGCACTGTGGATAACTTCGGTAGCGTAACTACCATTACCGAATGGGATGAATGGCTAAAGAGAAAGGAATTCTGAATTGGTCACTGAGTGTCGGCTACATAGGCCTACTTAAAAATGCCTCAGGCTGAAACACAGACATATAAACGCATTTATATGTCTGTGGGCTGAAATGACATCGCAGCAACAGCGCCCTCATTTGTTTTCAGCAAAAGCATGAAAGTGTTTTCAAATATAGACGTTTCACTTTTCAATAAGATTATCGCAACAAATGACGCCAAATGGTTTCCATACATTTAAGTAGAAACGCAAAAACAATACGATTACTGTTTAATCATGAGTGTTTCGCTTTACCGTATCTCTCCATCTTCAGATCATTGGAAAACACACTCAAAGTGGTACCCTTCACAAGAGTGGACCTCAACATGTAGGTATTGTTTGTAAAGACCCGATTTTTACAGAGTAAGCTTAACAATGACCTTTATCAAGTCCAGTAAGTTAAGGGCCGAAGAGGAGAATCTCAAGGCCTGATTTCACCCCCTTATTCCGTTCGATTGTATTGACAACGTCGATCATTAGATCGTTGCAGTGTTGCAGTGTTGCAATGCAGTGTTTTTAAACTAACGGTAAATGAAACATAATCCATTGCCCCGTCAGGTACTATTATATAACCGACATACAGATCCTTGTCATTTGATTGGTAGAACTCACATCACGTGACATTCGTTATTGTTCCCATTCACGCCGCGGCTCAAAAAGTACTATCCGCCCATGGGGAATGGGAAATATACAAATATTGAGTGGATCAGCGTGGAATGGGAGGAATATTATCGCAAGGTAAAATCTGGACTTTTCCATTTCACGTGGCGAAGCCGAGTGAACTGGAAAAGTCCAGATTTTACCAAAACCTGGGTCGTAACACGGCCTGTCAAAGGCCGCCATGTTTGTTTGAACCGTTTGTCTCGCTATGATTTTCAAGATGGCGTACCCTGATAAAGGTATATTTTTCATAACACCTCACCTACGGATTCTGTGTCTTGATTGGCCGAGAGCGAGTCACATGGCACTTTTTATTTTTGCTATCTTTCTGTGCACGGTTAAAAGTACTATACCCGTAGCAACCAAAGTACTTTTGTTGATGTACCCTAACGTGGCGCGGCCCCCAACGTGGTGCACTTTGATTGTTTCGCCTGAAGCGCCTAGCTAGAGCAAAAGTTTTAACTGAAACTTCACAGAAAATGAAATTTCATCAAGTTCTTAACACTCCTGTTCATAAATCGCGAGTTTACTTACACGTAACAAAGTTAGAAGAAAAATTTATTGAGTGATTTTCCGATTTTATTTTCATGTGCAAAGTGAACCCTTTGAAAATGCCCCGAAACATTAGAAAATAATTCTCCGACAAACATCTGGCTGGGTATGTAAGTAGTGATAATAATTATTAATAATTAATAATAATTATTTATCAGAATTTATCAAGTGCGCCATGTTAGGGAACACTCCGCCAATTTGTGCCCAATTTCCGGACGCCACCGTCAGATTTAATTTTGGATTAAATTATGAAACCGAAATTGTTCACAGAGGTTAAATAGCAAGCATTAATAAGGTAAAAGTACTAGTATTTTACTGCATGAATTTGAGGTTTGTCAACAAAGAGGTACTATACTATAAGTACTATATCCGTAGACTTGGCCAAGTCTGGGTTGCGCTCGGTCTGTGCCTATAGTAAATCCACTCACAGCGCATATCGCATATGTCCTTACAGAACATAACGCGCGCCCTCATGCGTCGAATCCGGACCATCATGTTAAAAATGTACAAGTACATGTTATTTTCAAGTGATGCAGAATTGCTAACTTTTGCACCACATGCTCTGCAAGACATGCACACACATGTACGTGTAATGCGCGTGCTGTACAATGTACATACAATGTGTGCGCATTATACGGCACTGAAGTGGAACGCGCGCTGAAGTGTACCTTGTCGGGCATCTGGAAAGACGTAAACTAAGTGATTTTGCTACTTTTGTTTTAAGATACCGACTTAAAGCAATTCCGACTTAAGTCAAGTCTTCTATATGCATGACGTGGTATTTTTGTGCACCTTGAGCGTTGCGTGTAGCGCGTATTTTCCAAAGAGAGCGCGCCACAGAGCAGTTTTTCGTGAAGGGATGGTTTGGAAGAGAGAAATATATTTTCCACCAATGTTGTATTGAAAATGAAGTTTATTTTAACTGTGTTCAGATTTAAATAATTTAAAATACTAAAACCAAGCAGAATCTGTGGGTGAAATGTTATAAAACAAATATTGAATGCTTAATCTCGTGGTGAAGTTAAACTAGCCTCCCTCGGTGATCCATGGAGCATTTTATTTTGGATCATCTCGGAAGGCTAGTTTTAGTACACCACTCGAAGCAATTAATATTTTGTAAATTATTGTGGTTTTCCACCGTGGTCAAATAGATAAATGTTGCGTAAAAGGCTTGGTGGAATTGTTTGGCCAGGTTATTGATATATTTTATTGATCTTTTCAGTGATTTAGTTGGACGTTGGTATGCTACGTCAATAATAGTTGGGCAATCCACCAGTAAAGCAATGAATCAATGTGGATTCAGCTGCAAACATCTGGAGAAAGTGAAAAAAACATTTAATTGTACATCGTGCCCTCAAGGTACCTATGGAGGAGTGTTTGGTGGGTGTAAGCCCTGCCCTCCAGGTATGTCTTCGTATATTTTAGGATAGGCCTATGTTTCATATCTCTTTTACATTTGATATCAAATAGTTCTTCAACATGGAGATCATTCAGTTGACAATTGCTATTATTGCAATTGTCCAATGTCAAGAATTGCCCTGCAATGTACAACCACAGAAGGTTGATAACCGATGAAGCCAGCACCGTTTTTCAATATGACATGCACAAGCTGAAAAAATGAGATAGTAATACGGACAGACATTAAAAAAAATGACATAATACGGGAACGGTGATTATCCGAAGGTTCGTAGTCCGAAGGTTCGATAGTCCGGAGGTTCGATAGTCCGTAGGTTCGGATAGTCCGTAGGGCCCATTATTCCGAAAATAGCATAAAAGGTTAATTAATATGAAGGCTAGGCTCAATAGTCCGATTACACGATAGGATTCTACAGTCTGAATCGACAATAAGGTTCGATAGTCCAAATGGACGATAAGGTTCGATAGTCCAAATAGACGATAGGGTTCAGATTCGTCAGTCCGACAATTCGGACTATCGGACCTTGTGTAGTCGATTCGGACTTTCAAAACTAATTGTCATTAAACTATCGAACTATACTTTCGTAATAATGAACCTTTGGAATATTGAACCTTGTTTTCATTACGGACTGTTGAACCTTTGGACTAATGAACCTTTCTAAATTCGGACTACCGAACCTTCGGACCAATGAACCTTCGGATTATCGAATCTTCGGACTATCGCGTCAAAATGTTCGGATTAAAGAACCTTATTTCATTGTCGGACTATCGAACCCCCTCTTTTCGAAGAGTTGCGCATTTGGTCTGTCGAACCTTCGGACTATTGGGCGGACCCCGCCGGGAACAAAAGTCTCAAACATTTTTTTTAAACGAAGTGAAAATACTGTTGTATTTGAGACATTGTACTGATTTTCTTCCAGGCGGATTTTACCAGGACAGCACCGGATCAGTCGCCATTCGACGCACTGGTATGAATTGCAAGCAATGTAATAAGGGTACTTACGTCCCACAAAATAAACACCCTGGGAAAACTATCTATGATTGCGCAGTATGTCCAACAGGCACCAATAAGAGTTTTCATGCAGGATACCGAGCATGTCCCTGTGCGTCCAATCACTACCGTAAACACAGGTTCGATCAATGTTTTCCGTGTCCCCAAAAAGGAATCAACTGTACGGGAGAATATCAGCATCTTCTGCCAGGATTCTGGTGGACATGGGACTGGGGTCCAGCTGAAAACTATCAGTCCTACAAGAAATTTGTCAAAAATTTACTCACCTACAATGATAGCTATGACAGGCACACTGAAAGGTTTGATGGAATGTTACCAAATGTTCATAAATGTCCTACCTCCGAATCGTGTAAGAATCTTGCAGCTGGAATAAACGCAACGTGTGATGATGGTCATGCCGGTTTCCTGTGTACACAATGTCAAGCAGGCAGTTATGCTTGGCTGGATAAATGCTTTGAGTGTCCAGGGATTTGGGCGTTGATACTGGAAGTCTTGGCAGCTCTTGTCATCCTTGCAGTTTTGCTCATGATTGTCTTACTAGAACTCAGACGACACAAACGAAGCGGTCGATCACTCATTAGCGTTCTGTTCTCTCGGTTTAAAATTCTACTTGGTTTTTATCAAATCATGGGTGAGATATTCGAAGTGATGAATGAACTTTCCTGGCCGGAGACACTAGTAGAACTTGGTTCCTTCTTGCAGTTGTTGGAGGCCAATTTGATGCAGGTGATTGTCAGTCCTCGATGTTACTTTCCCGATTTCACCTATCCCAATGTTTACATCGCTTTCATTGCTGGTGCGTCGTTCTCGGTTACTGTGATATTGTTAGGATTGGGCATTTATGGTTTTAGGCTATTCCATCTGCGGGTGAAGAGTGCACCGGATGAGGTTCGCAAACATACGCTGGCTAAAACGAATGAGAGAATTCTCTTGGCTGTTGTCATTCTGTTGTTTGTTGCATACCCAAGCTTATCAGCTGTCATCATTAGCTTACTGCCTTCGGGATGTGTCACATTCTCATTGAATGAAAATGAAAATGTTACCGTTACTCGGCTCAGATCCGACTACTCCGTTGACTGTAACAGTAGTCAACATGTTGCATTTAACTACGCTGCCGAGGTTTCCGTGTCTTATGTTGTTGGTTTCCCGAGTGTATTACTTATCATGTTATGGTTACATCGTCGTAGACAAGCATCGAAGAAAAACCGTCATCAGCTTGAAACTGCTGATATCCAGGCACACAGTCACATTGACCAGCAGTCTTTACTTGATACTGACGACACGGGCTCGTCTTGCAGTTACCATACTGCCAGTCATGCAGATCAGACTCATCCTAGTGATTCACTACATACGGAAGATGAAGAAATTGCACATATCGGTGATTCTCTTGAACGACTTAGCTCCGAATTACCTCTTGAAGAATCAATCGAAGTAAGCTCAGAAAGTATTACCTGGGTGAGTTTCCTGGACGAGAACTACAAGGAGCAATATTGGTATTGGGAGATTGTGGAACTAGCTCGCAAAGTCCTCCAAGTCCTCTTCGTTCTGTTATTCGGTGCGGATGATCAATTCATTCTCTTTGCGACCATTATCGTATCTGTTGCCTTTCTAATCGCCCACGCTTACTTGAAGCCAATGAAAGATGCCGCAGAGCACCGTATTCAGATGTGGTCCTTGACTACCATCTTTTTGAATCTACTGGCGGCATCCTTGCTTGTATTACCCAGCGAAGAAGGCCATACCGATGACAGTGATGCAAGGAAGGAATTTCTGGCAGTATTTCTTGTCCTGCTTAACATCAGCATCTTTGTAATCGTGGCAGGTATGTATTTTGATTTTCTATCGCGCGACATAGTTGCGGTTTGCAAAAGTCTTTCGGTCTTTGTCATTTACAATAAGTTAACAACTTTCAAATGAAGCAGTTTTCCTAAACACAATTTTTGGCTAAATTGGTAGGTACTTTCTACAGTTACTTATAACATTTTTGATTTACTCTTCTTTTTTCTTCTTCACTAAGCTTGCAGCCGTATTATAGTGGCCCACACAAATATTTTGTCTTAAAAATCCGACTGTTTGATCAATTTGATCTTCCCCCTCGTGAGCATATCTGTTTATTATTTGGTTTGTGTTCACATATTTATTTTTTTAGTGAGTTCCATCCACGTGTGTCTGAAGGTTCTATCCCAAACGGCGTGTTGTAGCTACACTGCAGCATGTTTCCGTCACATATGTCGTTGTCTTGCACCAAGCCATCATCGCACACAGGAGGAACATCGCGACGATACTGAGCCAACGACAACTCTGATAAGTGGAGTACCTATTGAAGAAACAATAACGAGTGCCGTACTGTCTAGGAATTGCATTGTATTTTCCCCTCCAACATCGAAAAAATGATGAATTGAGAATAACTAAGCTGTGAAGTATGGTCAGAGTGTTTGATGGCCGTCCTTATTAGTGGATAAAAATGATGATGATGATGATGATGATGATGATGGGGATGATGATGATGACGATGATGATCCTGTCTGCAAACATGGGGACTTTTTGTAGTTTGAGAAAAGTTCGTTTTGACTTGGACGGATAATGATTGTAGCATTGACAAAGGTGGAAACCTTGCATCAGAAGAAATAGGTAAATGACTTACGAAATAACCCTTTATTACTTTATATTAGAAATAGTTAAATGCATGTATTGGTTTAGAAAATATCTGTTTTCAATTTTTTGTATAGTACAAACTTCGTGGCTTCCCTGAATGTTTTTATCATAATCTAGTTTTAATACTTTAACAGCTACAATGTTTCTTTGTTTACCAGGCAGCTCTGTTTCTAATTATTATATAAACTTAAAATGTCAAACTTTAATCTTTTACGCAGAATTGTCGACTAGTTTTGTATAACCAGTGGTTTTTGTTGCTCAATTCCTTGGTACTAAATAGTGAATTTTAAGAGCAAAATCGGGACGCTGATGAAAGCAAAACTGAGACAGTAAAAAGAGGCTCAACCGGGATGAACAAAATATGTATTGCGACAGGCAAACAAAAAGCCTGGCTACACGCCTGGTATTCATAACCTTTTTGTCATAATCTAGTTAGAATACTAATAGCTAAAAGGGTAAATTGTCAACCAGTAATAAGAGAAGTGTCTAATGTTTCTTTGTCTACAGGGTAGCTCTATTTTTAATTAATATATATTTTTTTCAAATACTTAATGGAGAAAACACTAATCTTGTACACACAGTTTTCGACTTGTGTTTTGCAGTGGTTTTTGTAGCACAAATTAAAGAGTGCTTAATAGTGGGTGAAAGACGCACACAAGCTTTAAAAACCCTCATATTTAAGATCTTACCTTGGGTATAGTTAATGAATGATTAACGTATTGATGAACAAATGACGTCTCCATAGGAAAGAAAACAAAGAAAAAACAAGAACATACCGTTTGGTATCAGTTTTGTATTTACTTAGAAAAACAAAATGATGATGTTATATTTTTCTTATTGGGAGTGGGTTAAATTCATTAAGTGTTTGCATACAAAATGAGTACAAAATGTACTGTCGATTTGTGGCGAAAAGATTTTTAGCATTGACAAAGGCTAAAACCTTGAATCTGAAGAAAGAGTTACATGACTTATGGAATAACATTTTGCTATATTATATTGAATATGTATATTTGTTTTACGCAACGTATAGTGATTATATGATGACAATAATTAGAAAATTGAATTTAGTCGCTGGGAATCTCTTTATCATTAGTAAGTTTCAGTACTTTCATAAGGAAAAGTGAGTAGTAATGCATGTAGTGAGAAAGGTGTCTAATGACTCAGTGTACAATGACTCTGCTTTTAGTTATTTCAAGTACTTGTCTTAATGAGGTGTACATTAATGTTTTACTCATTATTGTCAAACGTAGTTTTGTACAGGCAATATTTTTATTGTTCAAATTTAATAGTGCAAAGTAGTGGTTTAGATGAAAACAAAATAGCTAAGAAAGACGTATAAGTATGTTGCCTCGTATATATTGTGAATATGTCAAGAGGATGTGGTGCTTGTTTTTATTTTTGAAAATAAGTTGTTTTTTTTTCAGCATTTCAAAATGTAGTGTTTTAAATAATAGAGGCCAACAACAAAGGTTTGAAACCTTGATTGGGTTGCTCACTCAAATAGGCCTGCGCTGGCTTGTTCTCCATCCAAAGATGCCAACCGGTATACATTGTGAGAGCATGAGTGGATATCCATGATCCTTCACCCCAAAAAGTTTCATATAGTGGTTACGACACTTGTCAAATTTGGCGGATGAAACGACAACAACCCGGCTGATCTTAATACGCTTTAGCTGGATTGCAGGTCGCACGCATAAGGAAGTAATAGTGGGGAATAGTCACGATTGTTAAGTTTGTTAAATTAAAATATGACGATAAATATCCTAGGCCAATTTCCCTAAATTTCGTCATATTTCAAATTTGTGTCACTAATCTTCAGTCATTAAATGGAATAATAGACGAATTGAATTGACTAGAACTTCACGATTTCTTATTGCTCTTCTTGTTAAAGTTATCCCTAAAAAAGAGTGTCAAAGGTGTATTGGCATGTTGTTTTCGAAGTCGTTTTAACTTAGAAAGAACCTACACGTAGGTATGAATTTCTGTCTAGGCTACTGGTCGGATTATGAAGCAACTCAAGGTAAGGGCTATATATTGTTGGAAACTAACAAACATAATTTCGGGGTGCTCTCATTACAGTTGTAGCATGGATAGACAGCCGACATTAACTTAGATTCGTAATAACAATACTTCAACAACTTTTGCGTGACATAACATTATTGAATACTGTGTACGAGCGACAGATTTTGCTAATTAATATTGTTAAATGAAGGCGACACGTCTTTATATTTGGGTGACAATTTGGCGTCGCCCATTTTGTTAAATAAACGACTCTGAGGAGAGGAAATGTAATCGTCCCGGATGGTCTAGATCGATTCCTCGTGGTCCAAAACATAAGTATACAGAAAGTCGTGGAGGCAGGATAAGGAAAACTTGAGTTAGTTGACATTTTTGGTTCGTGCACAAGTCTATGGGAAAGTCTCCCTATAATAGCATTCGATGGAATTATTATGTAATATTATTACACTAGTAACGGATTATCTCATTTCTGCTTATAAAATCAAAGATTCTCAGAAATCGCCAAAAGCACCTCAGCTAACAAGCCTAGAGAAAACAAAAGAGAGATAACAACAAAGACGTTCGATTTTACACAATTTAACTCTGATGAAATCAACAACAACATACACTTCACATAACACTACAGAGATAATTTTAAAAAGCCTAGTTCATTACGGCTGGATAAGCCAACAATGCATTTGCAGAGTCTGTATTTTCTTTGGGGTCCCATGATATATTCGAAGAATTGTCCATTTCAATATTTTTGGGAATAAACTCACAGAATGAGGTAGGGACTGAAATCCAATCCACATCCTCATGACGGGGATCAAACCCAGGTCACATAGGTGGAAAGACGAGGGCAACTCTTATGTTCCAGTTGTATATTAAGTGAAAATAATACATGAATTATATAACATTTCTAAGCTTTACGTATTACGAATTTGTGGGTATTTTAGTGATTAAAAAAAATCCGTTTTCTTATGCTCTTCATCAATGGGTCGTTAGTCCCTGGAGGCGCTCCATACAACTCGTCAGGATAGCACGTGGACAACAATGTATAAATTAGATAATTATTTGTAATTTACTGACAAGCTAACTGTGGCGAAGAGACAGAGATTAAGTTCGTCTTTAATAGAATATCTGACCTATTGAGACCTTACAATTTATATAAGCACGCACCACCTTATAGTGGAATTGCGCCCTCTGCTGATAAGCAAAATCATTCAACAAAAGTGCAATATATCATTGCGATAATAAAAGTGCCCAAAATCTGTTAACCCACACAAAAAAACATTTTCATCAGCATGCACAGAAGCCTCCACCCGTCTATTGAAAACGGAGTAGCCGGCTGACCAACAGTCGGGCATCTTAACATTTGCTTTTGGTTCTCGCCAATAAAGTGCTGGTGCCCCTCCCGGTGCCCCTCCCCCTCCCCCCCCCCCCTCCCCAGTAAAAATCGTGGCCGACACCACTGATTTCACGGGGCTTCCTTGATCCAAAGGCGAAAACGAAGCTCCATTTTCTTAATATGAAAAGTAGACTGACCTTTTGTAGCCAAGTTAGACATAAATTGAGCATATGCATGATGATAATACTTCGAGGGATTAGAACTAACCCAAATTTTGTCTCCGGTTAGGTTTCGTCTCCATAATATTCGTGAATCTCCTATCCTCAGAACCAAGTAAATGGGTCAATATTACACTGGAGTCTTTTGAGGAACGAAATTCACCAAGCTGAGGACCCTGAAGATGAAAACCTATATTATATTTTTATAAACCCATCCGTGTAAAAATCAGAAACACCTCAACTTTAACTGGTTTAGGCCAAAAAAAAATAAGTCGGTCTCTGGTTAGCGCGCGCGTCGATTTTAATCGTGCGCGTCAATCTTTTTCTTCCAAAATTTTCCGCGGTAGCTCCAACAGCGCCCTCTATTGCTACACCTCCTCAAATTGTTGTACCAAGGAGCACCAATGAATGGGCAATTGCACCAAGGCAAATGATCGGCAGCACCAAGGCAAATTATGGAGGACACCAACGTACATGAGGACACACAAAAAAGCAAAATAGTACCCCACCTTGTCTGTAAAATCCAAGCTTAAAAAAGGAAAAAAGCAAAAACAAAAACAAAAAAAACCCTCAAAAAACACTGCGTCGCCGCATCAATTCCGGAACTTTGGTCTGACCAGAGACCGAGTATTTTTTCTTTGGGCCTTATAGATATGAAGAAGTTTTTGTGCACGAAACGGCAGGAAAATTACCTGATGGAGGTCAGCGACGCATGGTCAAACTGGCGGGTCAGGACCTGACATCTTCCCTGGAATATCTTCACGTTCGACAATCTGAAACTTCTCTCAGTGTACATAACTATTACGATCAGATGTTTCACGCATGCATATTATAGAAAGCTACTGTAATATTTTGGTTACAGAATAATAAAAGTATTAACACGACAGAGCCCTAGCCCAGAGGTGGCTGCGGCCGATGGAGAAAGGAATCGTCGTGCACGAGCAGCCAGGATATTGAGAGCCTCGTTTGAGAGTGCACTCTAAAAACATCCGGGAAAAATTGACCAAGAATCCTGGTTCAACCCTTTCCAAGTCAAAAAAAGACACTTTTCCTGGTCATTGTGACCCCTAAAAGTGTCATTTAGATCAAGAAAAACATTACTCTATGTACATTACTTGTAGACAACAGCCCAGTACGTGCATGCACACGTACGTCCGCGCGGCGGTGTGCATGCACGTACTAGGCTGTTGTCTACAAGTAATGTACATGTACATATGTACGTACGGCCCCGAGTAGTATGAGCTGGGAGGGTACCAGACTTTACCCCGCCCATTATCCCCCCTTCTCCAATAATCTCTGACCCCTAGCCCCACCCTCTGGCCACACCCCCACCTCTGGACCCTCCCAATGATCTCTCTCCCAAATATATCTCTCAATATCTCAGTCTCAGTCCCAAGCCCTCTATATTTATAATTTTTATTTTTAATATTGTGTTAAATAAAAAAAAAATTCTGTATAAATACGACTCGTACAAGTCTACTCCAACCCTAACTTGCAAAATATGAAGTGACTCAGGGTGACCATGGAGGATGGGGTGACATTACACTTTTGCAGTTGGGGTAAACATCTATTGAAATTCAATGGACCGTGATGAATATGCTTTTGTTAGCGGGCCAGCCAGGATATGACTCATCGCATTCGTCAGAAGCAAACAATGGTTGCTAATTTTAGTTCCTATATAAGCCAGTCGGATTGACTATATTTTATATAAGGCTGAATTCAGTGGGAATATAGTCATATCGGCACATTTGCAGAATTATCAAGACTCAACAACACTGTACACTGTATAGCTCCATTTCCAAATACGGGGCAGCTAAACTACCAACAGGCCAACTTTCAAAGGTAATTATTATACGCTTATAACGTGTATTTTTTATACACCAGGTGCCCAATTTGTCAGGGCGGCTTGTGCGTAAAAGGCGAAAACCATAGGCGCCTTTACTTGTCAGCGCCCCGAACACGTTGTAGTTGCGTCTTTTGCAATTTAGCATGCCAGATGCGAGTAAGGATGATTAGCCCCCAAATTATCATTACTGTATGTTTGTGTGTAACAAAATTTACTTATTAAGGCCTATTTCTCCTTTTTTTTTCAGATGAACTGTCCATCTATACGGGCAAGATTTCGTCACATTGGCAAACAGCAACAGTTGGTCAACACGGTGGGTGAATGGATCGTGGTCAAAATAGGAGATTTGACTCAGCAGTTAAAGAATGCAAAAACCTTTTGATATATGACAAACCAAAAAAGCTATTTAAATGAGCTACTTTGAATAACAACGAAAAAGCCACTTGGAGTGGCTTTTTACTGTGTATATATTAAGAAGTATGAAAAGCTATTTAAATGAGCTACTTTGAATAACAACGGTATATATTAAGATGTATGAAAAGCTATTTAAATGAGCTAAATTTCAATAACAACAAAAAGCCACTCGGATCGGCTTTTTACTGTATATATTAAGAATTATGAAAAGCTATTTAAATGAGCTAGTTGACTGGCTCCCCGCGGGGAGCCACTTGATTGTTTTATCTTATATAAAGTTGACTGGCTCCACGCGGGGAGCCACTTGATTGTTTTATCCTAACGTTTGAATAACAACGAAAAAGCCACTCTGAGTGGCTTTTTACTGTATATATTAAGATGTATGAAAAGCTATTTAAATGAGCTAATTTGAATAACAACAAAAAAGCCACTCGGAGTGGCTTTTTACTGTATAAATTATAATATATGAATATCAAATAAAGAGAATGTATGAATGATAGTTTTATCGAGTCCAAGTGCAATTATGATAAAGAAATCAACGGAGGGCGCCATTCATTGGTGGTGAGAGATTATAAACAGAGGGCGGCATTTAATTTTTATGATAAGGGTTAATGTACCGATAAAAACAGAGGGCGCTATTTATAAGCGCTAAGAGATCTGATTTCAATTATATAAAGAAAGGTGCTGTTCAATAAAAAAAAAAAAGAGAGGGCGATATTTATTTATTTAAAAATGCAATCATTTTTATTTAAAGTTTATTAAATAGATGGAATACTTTGAGACGCCGCAACTTGGAGATAAGTGCGATCACCATATAATCATCGAGAATGGTTTTTTAGTTTGTGAAACGTGCGGTGAAGTAGAAAATGCGCAAGAAGATCGTATCAATTGGTCAATTTTAAAAAGAAACAAAAGAAAAACTGTTGAAAAACTTATTTTGTCCGTGTGTCCAGAGCAAGACTCAGAAGATGTCCAAGAAACAATCAATAAATATAACGAGCTCGGAAACGGATGTGTCAAACGCTCGTTAATAGCCGCGAGTTTCCATAATGTAGTTGGATTAGACAAAGAACGATTTATAGATTTATTTAAAGTGACTCAAAATCAATTTAATAAGGCACTAAAAAGATACGATGACCACTACAATAAAGGCGGAGCCGAGGGTGTAGCCCTCAGCGGTGAAATAGAGGTATAACTCGGTGGATCGCTTTCATAATGTTTATTTACCGAGTATTTGAACTCGTAAGTTTTTCGATAAGAGATTTTTTTTCTTTTGCCAGCCGTTCGTCTACCCGTTTTTTAACTTCTTTTTCAAAGTCTGTATCGTTTTTAATTTTTTGAAGCTTTGTGCTGGTCTTTGTTCTAACTTTTTGCTTAAGCTCGTTAAATTTTGCGAGCTCTCTTGTAATCAATAAGAACTCTTCGTGCGATATATCTCCGTCGTTGATGGCTTGAGACACGTATTTTTCAATCGTGTTAAGTTTGGAGTCTGCTAACATTTTAATCTGGTCGTGCTTTTTCAGCTTGGCGGATAATCGCTTAGAGGCGATTCTAAGCAGAATATCTACACCAAAAGCGCCTATAAACGTTCCTTCTAGCACCAATCCGACGGGGGCTGATATAACACCCAATAGAGCGGGAATACTGACAGCCCCCGCTATAGCCCCCAATCGTTCTAATCCTATCTCTACGTAATTAATAGTGTTGATCATTCTCTTTATTTTTTTATAAGTGCGCTCTCGGTGGTCTCTCTCTTTCAAGATTAAAGATCGAATCTCTTCAATCTTTTTAAGTCTGTACACTTTTGTTTCTTCGTTAACGTTACTATTTAATCGGAGTACATCTCCAGAAATATCGGGGTATAACGCCTTACCATCTATACTCATGTTTTAATATAAAACGATTTTAAAATTAAAAGATCTCCAACTCTATCATTATACTTACACCCTTGTTGTTGATGATCTGTCCTTTTTCACCTATGATTGAAAATGTCAGTTTGTCGATTATACCGTTTTTAAGTTTCTTGAAATCCTCGACTCTATCAGGCTCGGGTTCGCGCGTAGCCACGGGTATGATTTTTAATATGTCAGACGGACGACCATCAAAAAAGTTTTCACTCGTACTGAATTGCGGGCAGCGAATAAACAAAAATTTAAACGGATTAACGTTGTAAGACCCCGTATATACCACTTTGGGTACCAGTCTTCCTTTGGGTAAATTGAGTAATCGATAGACTTCTCTGTTTAAGCGCGATTTGAGATTTACGTCGGTTACCACCAACGTCACATTTTTAGATTCTCTAAATATTCGAAAACTTACCCCGGGTATATAATTTAAAATGAAATCGAACCAATCGACGTCGTACCACCCAGGTGGGATGGTGACTGAACCGGTGACTCCGGCTGGTAACGGCGCTAAAAGACTCGGAGAAATAAAATCTAAATTATCAACAGACACGATAAGACTTCCCCGTATTGTTACCCCAGCCTGTCTAATTTTGCTCGCTCTAGGTTTGCTTATTGTACCTTGGATATATTCTAGCGCTATCCTTTTACCTTCATTGATGTAGTCATCTCTGTCATATAAGATGTTTGCCAAAAACTTAATCGTATTGCGTTGTACGTTGGTTAGTGTGTCTTCAATTTTACCTTGTAAAGTTATTATCCTTTTAATTATTTGTTTTATTTCTTTTTCGATCGATTCTAAAGCAGAGTCTAGTCTATCTTCTTCGTACGCTTCTATAAGATCGTTTATAACTCTATTAAAAGTATTTTCGTCGTTAATTGAATAGTCGTAGGGGTACTCGGGTACCAATTGCGCAATAAAATCTCTATCTGTTCTTACTTCTGCATCTGGGTTAACCCGTTCGGGTCTTCTACCATCATCAGGTCTTTCAGCTGGTCTCCCGTCTATATGCGTATACCAATCAATCTCCGTGGCGCTGGAAATATTTAAAAAAAAAAGTCTTTTTATATTAAAGCTGAAACTAAAATAATGAGTGATTTTAAGTCGTTAAAAAAGCAGATACAATCGATAGCTTATCAGATAACGCATCAAGTAAATCAAAATGTAGCCAAGGCAAACGAGCTAAAGCATCAACCTACATCCCAAGCAAAGTTTTTAAACAGCACTAAACCCAGTGAACTGGAAGTTATAGTTAATAATACCAACGGGTTTTTAACCTTGTTTCCCGACTTAACCTCAGACTATAAATTGCCTCGCATCACAACGGATGAGGATGTAGATCGTTGGAAATCACACCCTATGTCGTTTTATCAAAATCAGTTAAATTTTGCGATCTACTGCGCTACTACGGGGTGCGGTGTTGGATTCGATCTTGTAAACTCGAGCAACCGTTACGTTTGGGCCATCTTTAACTTTCATTTATATTTTACGGTTAGAAAGATCCTGTACGACTTTGCCGCTCCTTTACCGGGAGATGACGCATTTAAAGCTCTAGACAACAGTTATAATCTCAGAGCTTTTACCGATACCTGTTTGTTGTTTGGCATAGATCAAAACAAGTCTTTTAAACAGACGAGAGACACAAACTCAAACGGTTTAGGTATAGCTTTTTACTGGGACACGTCTTACGTACCCGTACCCGGAAACGATTATGATACAACCGACCTTAATCTCGAGTACAGTCAGTATCGTAAAAATATGATGGGTGGAACTAAAATGGGGTTTGGTTTGGAAGATCCACCCAAGGGTTCGGGGCGTTACAGCGATTACACCGTAGCCTTTATCGAACAAAATGAATCGGTACAAAAGGCTTGGTTAGATTTTATACCCGCCAAAAGTTCGTTTACCCCCGCGGGAATCATAAAGGTCAACGAATCGATCAGATTTTACGTGTATGCTTTACTCGGCGCGCAGGCTCAAACAAAAACGAGCGTATTATCACCAGGCACCGGATTAGACGCTCAGAGACAATTTAACGTCATCGTTGAAGATATCATCAATGCAGTAGACGACATGGAAACGAGTATCGATCAATTTCAAGACTCTTTGCAATATGCCAGAACGCCTTTAAATTTTGTCGTGAAACCGGGGTTGTATTTAATTCCATCGGATATGAACTTGAGGGTTGGAACGCACCACGGCTATAACAACAATCTTCAAATCGCTACCCAGATTATGAAAACTGGTTTGGTGCCAGATTTAAACTCACAACCTCAACCGGACGACTCTTTTGATGACACCGATGACGTCGCGCCACCAACACCCCCAGAGCCTATGACGAACGATGTTGTATCACCTACACCAACACCAACACCAACACCCTCACCTACAGTTTTAACCCAAGAACCCACGAAACTACAAACTCACCAAGACGAAAAATTATCGTTGACGGTAGGAATGTTGGCTATCGTTGGTATGGGTATTTTGGCTTACGAGGCAACGCGATAAGTCACACTCTAATCTCACCAAAAAAAATAAGCCTTACCAACTTTGTGCTGGTAAGGCTTATTTTTTTTGTTTAAACTTGATTACAACTATTACTACCATCTTTTTTGCAGGTACGCAAACACCAAGGCTCCCACACCGAAAAAAACAAAGTCCACACGTGTTCGGCCAACCACGATACGGTCTTACTCAGCGCGTTAAATATCCAACTTAGTACGCTGCCTATGATACCCGGCAGAGCACCCAACGCGTTCACTCCGAGTTTTTGAAGAGCAGATGCAAAATTAGCGAGTTGTTTTGAAATCCACTCTTTGATACCACCTTTTGGTGTTGGTGTTGGCGATGGGTGGGGCACCCGCACCTCTCACGCTAGCCACGATGCTACTCACTATGGTGCCGATGGCTAAACTAAAAGCGGCTAAAATACTCACTATGGTCACACCTTGTTCTCTAAACAGAGTTCTAATCTTTTCCGCCAGAGTCATGTCGTCGCCTAATATTTTATTAATCGTTTCTTTGATTCTAGCGATCTGACTTTTGAGCCCTCGTTCGTTGGTTTTTGCAGCTTCTAATCTGGCGGATCTTTCAGCGTCTAAGTCGCTCAATTTATCGTTTAACTCTCGTCGACCCTCTTCGCTGTGAGATTCGTCGAGTTCTTGCCTCGTGGCTGCAATCTCTTGGTCTAGTTCTGTGAGACGCGATAAATTAAGTTCTAGGTTACCTAGGTCTAAACCCTGAAGTTCTCTGTAATTCAATCCTTCCGTTTGAGCGCCGGTCTCACGTTGAAAATCTTCTATGATCTCGGTTACCTCATCGGTGACGCTGGGTAGTTCTTTCATGGGGATACTCTCGGGTTGTACTTTTTCGAGTGGGTTACGTTTATAATCTCTAAACCCCAATTTTTGTCGAATAAATCCTACTCCTGAGATACCTTGCGCGTTTGCATTTTTCTCTATATCCGATAGACTCAAGAATTTTTGTGGGTTATTTTTAACTGTCAACCTCACTAGCTCTTTATCAAGAACATAATAAAACAACCCTTCTTTACGATATCTAAAATTTTCGTATTGAGGTAGTGATGGTCCATCACCTCTATCAATAGTATCGTAAAACTGATCAACGGTGGGGTTAGTTTTAAACATTACATTTCCTTTTTCTAAAACGTCATCTGTGGGGTTAGTCGGTTCTGTAGTGGTGCTGGTATCAAAGTCGTCATCTAGATTGGTCTCTGCTACATCATCATCATCTAAGTTAATGTCAGGTGGATCCTCATATTCGGTGACATGGTCAAAGTCAAATCCTCCTTCAGCCATTTATTTAATACGCCTATTTAAATTATACCATTTTCATTATACTGCCCGGTAGTATACCCTGGGCCACCAACCAATTTTGCGTGGCCAGAGCTCCACTTATAATACCCATCAATTTACCCGCATCTTCTACGCTTTGTTTGTTTAAATCCGGCGCTTTCATTTTGAGTAGTTTAGCTCCTACCATGGCGTATCCCATCGAAAGACCCGATATGACGGCTCCGTGATAAATCATATTTACTATTCTGTTGGTGTCAAAGTTACTCATCGTTTTTAATATAACAATTTTTAAATTGCTGGTTTATTCCATGTCTAGCGTTTTGGGGGCGCTGGGTTTAGTAGGTTGTGTGACTATCAGCACTGGCTGTACTACCGGCGCAGTTGCCTTACTTTTTAGTACCAGCAACCCCACTCCTATTATACACGCTATAGCACCCCACATCGCCAAAGAGTTGTAGTCTGGTGAGCTCGTATTATCGACTGATGTTACGTCCATTTTTGCTAATTTTAATTTCATCTGTCTATTGTGCTCGGCTAAAGTTTTACCCTGCTGTATTCGTTTAGGATTTTTAGTCTTGGTCACTCTCGTTACCGTCGGTGATGGCGTTGTTTTTATCGGTTGGGGCGTCTCTGTCTCTGCTGGTTGAGCTGCAGGCGTTGCTGTCGCTGCTTTCTGATCTTCCATTTATTATATTAGGTTTATTAAATTTCAAATGTTTTGTTGTGATAATCGTAGCAACTAGGGGTGATATTAAAGTTCCGTACTTGTTACAAACGTCAATCAACATACCAGCCATACTCGCGCTTATAATAGGATCAGAACTCAAGTCGTTGGTGAGTTCTTCTTCAGAATCTATAGTGACGTTATATCCTAAAACGTGTACGGGTGTAACCACATCTAACACTTTCGAAAATAGACTTAAAGTGTATTTACTAACGGTTTGAACAATTTCATTTCCAAATTTAGTTTCGTACAGATGATACAGCTTTTCGAGTTCTTTGTTGTCAAGAGCTTCGATATGTTTAACGGTATATTCCTTTCCCAAGTACTTTCTAGAGTTTCCGGCTGTTACGACACCGCACAAACGATCTTTATGTTCTGCGTTGTGATCTTGTTCGTTCGTTAAAGTAAGTTTTAGGTCCTCCATTTAATTAAAAACAAATTTAATTTTGTTGTAGCTTTTGCAACTTTGTTACAAAAGCAAAGGTATTCGTAGGTGTAAAACGATAAATTAAGCGATATGATGATAATAACCAAAAACTGCAAATACTCAATTATTAATCATTTACTAACAACAAAATACATTTTGTTGACGTTTGTTGATTAGCAAATTGTAATGCTTGTGTAGCTTGTTGAATAGGTTGCTACTCACCTAGCTATTAATTGTTACTCACCTAGTTATTAATTGTTACTCACCTAGCTATTAATTGTTACTCACCTAGCTATTAATTGCTACTCACCTAGCTACTCAAGTAGCTCGTAACTAACTGGAGGTTCGGTGTATACGACCAATTTACTATATTTCACATCTCTCAAACGACGTTTGATATAATTTCGTTGTTCAATGGGTACGACGTCATTTTCGTCTAACGCTTGATCAAACGATGTTTTATCCTTGCAGTAAAATAACGCCAACCAAGCCGTGTTTTCTCTATAATCTTTTAAAACGCTGTTGTACTTTTGAGTCAGAAACCAACAGCTGTGATTTACGTGTCTTCCGCTAAAGGCCATCTTGCTTAGCGCGCACGTCTTTTTACGATATTTAATCTCTTGATCCGAAGAGCAATCGTCCAAGATAAACAGCGTGGCAACACCTTCGAATATTTTCCTGTAAAAATCGATCGCTTCGTTGAGCGTCATCTTGTACAATTCCGGATCGCAGAGGTATACCTCGGGATCTGCTTGAACCCACTTTCTTTCGTTGTATGTTTTGTTTTTAAAAATGGTAGGGCAAATGATGACTATCGCTTCAAATGTATTTTTATAGTCTGACTCTAACAGATCTAAAATCCATTTGGTTTTACCCGAATTTGTTTTGCCGACGATTAAAGCTCAATGCGGTTGTGTCATTTTAACTTAACAGAGATTTAAAATTCCCGTCTTCCAAGTTCAATTGAGCATCCATGACCAAAAATACGTACATCGTGAGGTCACCTTGACTTTCGGCTTCTCTGTTGAATTGAATGTTGATGCCTTCTCCGTCTCCGAGTTTCCTACCGGATCCGTGAGCGGAATTGTCGTCGTTACTTCTAAAATCGAGCCACAGACCGTACTTGTTTTTTAGGTAGTCTCCGAGGTCAAAACCCGTCAAATTTAAGTCTTTAGCTACTCCGCGCCCGCTTTCGGTATCGCTGTCTCTAAAAAACTTGCTAATTTCGTTCCAGTGTTGATACTGAAACATGCCTTGACTGTAGAGTTGATTGGGTTTACCTTCTACTGTCACCGATGTTTTGGTTAGTTTTGGATTATAAAATCGCTGCGGATTTTTCTCCGTGGGATCTTTAAACAAAAACAAAATACCCTTGAGGCTCCTGATGGGTTGATTGACGCTCACGTTCCAAAGCGTGTCCGATTTGTTGACGGATCTAACTTCTAGCGAGTGGATTTTATCAAACAGATATTGCATTAACCCCTTAATCTCTGTTGGTCACCACTTTGTATTCGAGAGACAAGTCTGAGATAGAATACATCGCCGCCGTATCTGAACTGTTGACTACTTTTTCGTGATCGTTAAACTTTATCTCGTACGTCAGAGGTTGTTTTAAACCGCTGGGGTAAAAAGGGTGATGCGAAGTCAGTATGTCAATGTCTAGGGGAATACAATATCTGTTACCATAGGCATCCGCGATAGCTTAATCTTTACCGTTGTTGGCGACCGCGTTAGCATCTCCAGCCCCCGTTCTTATTTTAGACACGTTTTCTTTTTCTATGCCCGAGTACGCCATGTTTCGAGTCGTCGAGCTGTTGATCCAATTGTCTTTATCGTCGGCGTGACGATAACTTACGATTTCGTGACCTTGAAGCCGGACGCTGATTTCACTGACTAAATTTCTGGCCAAATTGCTAAAAATGGTTCTATTGTTGTCACCTCCACCTTCGAGTTCTAAACTAAAAGCTAGTTTACAAGTGCCAGGTACGATCACGTCGTCTACGCCCAATTGAGGAAACTTGACCCTCAGCGTTTGCCCCGCCGATGTACTACTAGGATTGTGGGTAATGACCACCTCTTTTCTCTCACCCTTGATAGATCTGGGTATTTTTAATAGCCTGCAGGGATTGAGCTTTTTTCCGTACGCATTCATTTTATTTATACGAGTTTTAAATTTAAAGATATCTGTAAGCCAAGAAGCCCACCAAAAGCGTTCCTCCCGCGATAAACGCGAGTTCTCTTTCTATTTGTTGGTCGCTAGGCTCGTAAAAATCTTCGAGTTTGGGTTCGCGTTGCAGTCCTACGGGTAGTTCGGTAGATTGTCCACTCACCTCGTTGTAGTAACGCAACGCTCGGTCTACGTTGGAAAATGTTTCTTTAGAGGTATTTTGTTTTCTGATACGTTCGTTTAGAAAATCTAGATATTTCGTTCGTTCTCGTTGCCACTTATCTTTGGCGGCTGAGAGTTGTTCTATCGCTAAATCGTGTCTCTTACGCTCCTCGTCGGCATCACTCTGTTTCAGACTTGAAAAGAAAAAGTTTGAACCCGTAAAAGCTAAAGCGTTGACGATCGCGCCTCCTAACATCATAGCAACGCTAGCCATATTATTATTATAAACGTCTTTTATATTAAATAATATGCAAACATTATCTAAACTCTATTATAGCCCGAGCGGTTATTGGAGAGGTGAAAGTGCAGTCGACCATTTACACGATAAAACCAAAATCGATAAAAAGGTAATCAGAGATTGGCTTAAAAAACAAGCGATTTGGCAAATTTATCTACCGGGTCCCGCGTATGTACCCAGACCTACGAGTACTTCGCGAGAGTTTGAAACACCAAACGACTTTCACCAAATGGATGTGCTATACCTACCCTGGGATAAAGTAAAACGCAAGACTTATAAATACGCTTTGACGGTTGTCGACGTTGCGAGTCGATACCACGAAGCAGAACCTTTGGTTTCTAAAACGGCGGATTCCACCCAGGATGCTATCGTCAAGATTTACGCGAGATCACCTTTGAGTTACCCCAAAACGTTGAGAGTAGACGCCGGTACCGAATTTAAAGCAACAATTACCGCAAGACGCCATGGTTAGATATTTATATTACCCGGGCGAGCAAGAGGGTGGAACCTCGAGAAGAGCCACGGATCCCATTTGGAGCGTAGACATCTTCAACGTGAAAAAAAGAACATGTCAATTTAAAAAGATTAAAGGTAAAAAGTCACGACGGGTCCTACTCTTTATTACCTTCAAAACGGCCCAAAAAGGAGTTTTGTGAGACAAGAGCTTCAAGTCGTACCCGAGGACACGCAATTACCGCCATAGTGACCAAAAGCCAGCGTGTTTATACCGTCCGGTAAAATATACCTCTTTGTGTCCAACGGACTCAACGATAGTTTATTTTGAGATACGGTGTAAAGGATGTGATTTTCCGATCTGATGTTAGTCATTGTTTCGTAGTGAGATTTCTTGTTTAAGATGCAGTCGTAATAGTGTCGGTGTTTTAACTTCTTAGAGGTGACCGATTTTGTGACACCCTTGGCTTTTTTTCAGGTTGATGTCAGCGGTTAAAATCGAGTACATTTTAGGTCTTATGCAAACGACTTCTTTGACTATTTTACCTCCAAACTCGTCTTTAAATTTACCGATCACTTTCTTATTGGTTGGATCGTACAAAGGATGATCAGTCGGATAATTCGAAAGGTCGTATTGTTGCCCGTTTTGCTGCATATCTTTGTATACGTCGTCATTGTGTACTACGAGTACCAAACTGTCTGTATCTGTGTACATCAACCTGATTTTATCTTTGTACTTGTCTTTCAAATGGTTGTAATAAAAATCGTACATCAGCGTCTTTGAGAGATCCAAGATACTCACTCCGCAATAGATCGGTTTCTTTAACACGGTTTTAATCTTGTACATTTCGACAAATGACAATTTGCATTCTGAAAATGGCGTCGTCGTTTTGTAGCTCGGTTTCTGTATAATTTTTTTCGTATTTATCTCGATCGTCATCGTTACTGTCTCTGAGCAGGTAACCGTCAATCCTGTTTCTGACGTTTTCCATCGTCTTACCAAACACGCTGTTATTCATGAGTTTAAAAAAGTTTTTCTCAAAATCTTTCTAAGTTGCGTGTTTTTGTCTATATAAGATGCCATCCAAGGCGCTTGTTTAAATTGCAGCACTCGATGCACCTTTTTAAGTTTCAAGCCGAGTTTGAGATACAACTGCAACGTGACGTAGTGCAAAACATATTTTTGTTTAGGATTAAGGGTACACGTTAATTTTTGCACGTTGCTAATAGGTTCCGTATCCAATAACTCGTTTTGATAATCAGACGTCCATTCTTTTGGTATGACGATATTTTCTGGCGCTAGGGGATAATCGTTGTGCAGGTCGTGGAGATTGTTCGGGTAATCGAGGTCTACTTCGAAGCAGTAACCGGTGTTTGACGTTTTCCTGAGAGATAATATCTTGGACTCGGTAAACGTTTTTGTAGACGCCCATTTAAAGTCTTTGTACGGCAGGTATTGACTCATGGCCCAGCCGTACAGATTGTTTGCATCGAGGTAGGTGATGTAACTCGACGGCTCTTTTGGATTATGGTCGGGTAGGTATTTGTTGTTGGCTTTGTGGTATCTCATACCACCCATGCTCGAGATACCACCTCTTTTTGCCTTTTCAAAAAATAAATGTTTGTCTACGTCTGGCAATAGTTCGAGTTTAACTTCCAGTAATAACGTATCGGTAGTGACGTACAAATCGTGATATTCCCCCATGTTTTTAACTTTAAACTCATTCCACGTCAGTTTAGCTCTGTCGTAGTCCTCTCGCGATATATTTTCGTCTTTTAGGCTGCTGTAAAATTGTTCGATGGGGGGTAGGCTGGTCTCTTGAAATCTGTCAAACGAGTCCATGTATTCATACGGATAAACTCCTTTTTGTAACAACGAGTCGATATTTTGACGATTAAAATGTTCTCTGAGTAGTTTAAACGACTCTCTCGGACAAGCTTTAGATAATCTATCCAACGAAGATGCCATAAAATTAAACGAGTCTATAAATCGCATATTTCCGATCGAAAACGAAATATACTTTTCCGAATTTCTAGCGATAACTTGTATTTTCTTTTCGTCATCGTACTCTGAAATACTCTGCATGATCAAGTGAGCGTCGTAATTTTGCAGATTGTGAAAGACGACTGGTATGGGGGTAAAACCTGGTTTAACTTGTAATTTTAGATTGCAGTAGGCGTGCGCGCCACTCTATATCTACCCGTGACGTGGCAGTGATCTCTCACCTTTCTAAATTTGTTGATTTTCTTTTTGCATTCGAGGCATTTAGACTCTGTAAATCCATTTTTGTTTTCGTATTGATGTTCTTTTATTTGTTTTTCTGTTTTTGGTTTTTTGGGTTTCAGGCACTGACAGTTGCTCAAGTAATTGGGATAAATTGGTTTCTCGCAAATCCAACACGTGTTTGTTTTATCATGATGTTCTTTAGCTCGCTCGTTAAATGTCATGGGTTGGTTTTTTTTAAATATGCAATTTATGTCGCTTTGTATTTTTAACATTTTATGTACAAACTTTGATGCGGCATCTTTACCTCTATAAGTCTCTTGATACGCATTGGTGCCGTCGCATCTAACTACTACCAACGAGTAACCGCTTGCTTTGTGAATGTTTGTCTTTTGCCTGTTGTCCTTTTTATCGTCCGAGTTTTTTCCTAATATCGATTCAAAGTCGGCATAAACTACAAACGGTGCTTTTTGTTTAAACCTGTAGTTTTTAAATTCTAATATTGGCACATCGTTTTCGTCGACTATCCACTCGTTATTTACATATTTTCGCTTAGCGGTAGGAAATACAATCTTTGACGGATGTGTATCTATACCGTTACAATCGGTCATGTGTCTATCTAATTTTACTTGCGTTCTATAATGACACAGGCACCTTCGACAAAAATATTTCTTACTTTTATATTTTGTAACGTTGTAAATCAATCTCGAAAAATTATTTATCCATTAGTAGTGATGCTTGTCGCCCTCAGAAAACAAAAACAGATCGATAGGTCGTGACTCTGCTTTGTAGTTTTTAGACACATATAACGGATATATTTCCTCCTCATAACCGTATACGTTTATCGTTAAATTATTTTGTCTTTCTATCTTTGGTATCTGGTCGATCGGTGTTGGAAAGTCTACGCCTTTAAATTTGAGTCCGTCATCTTTGGTGTATACAACAGGTTCTTCTTTATGAATTTTATATTTAGGATCGTTTTTATGTTATTTTTTACTTTATCAGTATACAAGCCAAGAGCAGCTCTCAAACACCATCTCAAACACTCGTCGTCTTTGTTTTTAATGTTAATCATTGCCGTTTTCTGTTTGATACATTTTGGTAGGTCAATATAAGAACTGCCTCTCACGGGGTTAAACCTGTTGATGTTGATATACAACGCCATTATCTTTTTTAAAACCCAACCCGATCCTTGATTCGTATACCTTTCATCCTTTTTAAATATCTGGTCGATGTCTTCTTTTAAAACCTGTTTTATTTGACTTTGATTTAAAACGACTCTCTGATCGGTAAAATGTGTAGCTTCGATCGTTTCGATCGTACCATCCGGTTTGGTTTTTTCGTATTTTATTTTGATTGTGAGCTCCATTTTTAAACCTCTTAGCTCTCTCAATTCTGACTTGATTTTATTTACAATTTGATCTTTGTGCGTATCAAAAAACTTGACTAAATCGTCGTTAAAAAGTCTACGAATCAGTTCCCAGTTTCTAAAGTTGTTTCTAAATCTCCTCGTCGCTCTAAACTCAGCCTCTTGAAAATACTCGGGTTGCCTAGAGTTTTGAATCGCCGAGAGTAAATCTTTTTTCAAAAATCGACCTTTGTAACCCGACGGGTTATATTCTAGATCGTAATCGTCTACAATCTGTTTGAGCTCATGTAGCGTCTTTTTCCTCAAGTTTTTAAATCGAGCTTCGTAGTTTTTTATCCGGTTGATGTAGACTTTACGCGTAAGAGCAACATTTTGATTGTACGGTACATTATATCGCTGGACGTAATCGCGCAGCGTCGCTTTATTCCATCTAGAAAATCCCTTAACGATTGGCTTGATCATATTCATCATTTATATATATCAATATATTTTTTTAATTTTTTTTAAGAGGTTAGACTTTTGGATTTATAAGCAATCAGACTCACCGGCTGGAGAGACAGATCTTCAAGACGAGAGATATTGAGCCCCGGTTTTGGCTTGGGGCTGAGACTGAGATATCGGGAGAGGTCAGGTGGTGGGGGCGGGGGTGGGGGCGTGGCCAGAGGGTGGGGCTAGGGGTCAGAGATTATTGGAGAAGGGGGGATTATGGGCAGGGTAAAGTCTGGTACCCTCCCATCTCATACTACTCCCCGCCGCACGCACGTCAAAAAACACGAGGTCATACGTCACAGACTGTTTATGCATATTCATGAGTTACAGCGCGGCCGCCATTTTGAAATCGCATGGGGGAGCATTTTCGGGACGATATTTGAGGAAGATGATGACTGAAAGTCGTCTTTTGGCCAGATGGATGAAAATATTGAGACCAAAGAACGTTTTTTCGAAAAGGTATGAGTTGCTCTACGACTAAGAACCATAACTGTGGAAACTTTTTTCCTGGATGAAAAGATAATCTCGATCAAAAGATGTAGCAAAATCGCTACATCAGCGGCCAAAAAAATTCAGTCTTTTTGGAAGCATTCAGCGTCTGGCCGTACGACAGAGCTTGCGATAGTACTGTACGGCCAGACGCAGTCGGGCTAGACAAAACCGTGCAATCAAAAGGCAAACGAAACACTATTTTTACGTATTATTTGGAAAAAAATACGATCTTTATAGCCATCCAAGGTACAACTATAGAATGCAGGGCCACTTTACTCTACATCCGCACCTCCGTACGGCTGCGTACGTGGAGGCGTGGAGCCGCAGTCGACCTACCAGTACCTCCGAAAATCGATCGTGGAGTCGTGGAGCCGCAGTCGATATCTCCGTGAATTGCGCCCTCTATCGGTGCGCGTCTCTGCGACTCCGCGACTCCGCGCCTCCGCCACTCCAGTGCCCCGCGTGAGCCGCGTCTCCAAGACTCTGAGACTCCACGACTCCGCGCCTCCGCCACTCCAGACAGTGCCGCGTCGCCCTCCTCCCTTCCTAATTTGCGAGCCCATTTTAAATGGAGACGGATGCTTCGTTCTCAAAAAAATTCCGCCGAGAATTGCGCCCTCTATCGGCGCGAGTCTCCGCGACTCCGCGACTCCGCGCCTCCGCCACTCCAGTGCCCCGCGTCTCCAAGACTCTGCGACTCCACGACTCCGCGCCTCCGCCACTCCAGACCGCCCTCCTCCCTTCCTAATTTGCGAGCCCATTTAAAATGGATACGGATGCCTCGTTCTCAAAAGAAATTCCGCCGAGAATTGCGCCCTCTATCGGCGCGAGTCTCCGCGACTCCGCGACTCCGCGCCTCCGCCACTCCAGTGCCCCGCGTCTCCAAGACTCTGCGACTCCACGACTCCGCGCCTCCGCCACTCCAGACAGTGCCCCGTCGCCCTCCTCCCTTCCTAATTTGCGAGCCCATTGAAAATGGATACGGATGCTTCGTTCTCAAAAAAATTCCGCCGAGAATTGCGCCCTCTATCGGCGCGAGTCTCCGCGACTCCGCGACTCCGCGCCTCCGCCACTCCAGTGCCCCGCGTCTCCAAGACTCTGCGACTCCACGACTCCGCGCCTCCGCCACTCCGCGACTCCGATCCGTACCGTGCCCCATACCCAACACATTTACAAGCACGCCCTCCCGTCCGATCCTTCATGAGAAGCTTAGAAGACAAGTGCATTCGCTGTACTTAGCACTTTTTGCAGGTTTGCATATCTATTACTCCTATCCATCCAAGCCTCCAAGCAAAATAAAAAAACTTGCTCCGGCGTGGCCCTGCATTCTATAGTTGCTCCCAATCCAAATGTTAGCTCAATACTGTGATAGTTGTTATGTAGTCAAGTAGTGGTGTGTGTAGACACTATTTTATAGATTTGCTGGATTATTTGCTCGGCGATAAAATCGAAAACTTTCCGTTTGAGGATTGTTTATTGCTGCATCCAAATCGTGAAAAAAAATTGCATGCAATTCGCCAAATATAAATACAATAGCGATAATGAAGTCATAATAATATCCAATTAATAAGCTTAGACTCGGCCTCTTATTTGCCACTGATTGAATTTAGGACTTTGTCATACTTTTGAAGGTCTGTGGCCTTTTAAATTTTGGGTCCTAGGCCTAGTTCTCCTTTTTTTTTAGGCGGAATAGGCCAATTAATTATGAATATAATAATCCTGCTCAATTTTAATTTGAAAGATTATAAACATGACAAATGTAATTATACATGTACGTATACACACAATTTACATTTTTGAGAGGATGAATGTAGGCCTACATAAAGAGAGCCAGAGGAAGCCAACATGTTGCTAGTGTATGATGTTTGAACAACAACAATTGGCCTATTTATTTTTGCTTGTTGAAATTTAAAAAAAAAACAAAAAAAACACCAAAATTTTGTTTTGTACGACATCACATTCACATGATTCACAAGCAATCAGAATAAGGGACTCAATTTAAAATTCCTGTGAATGCTAAATTGTTAAATATGAAGAAATAAATTGTGGTGAAAAATAAAGAAATTGTTGTTTAGATCACAAATTTTGTGCATGGAATTTTTGAGTAAATTATATTTTTTTGCTGTTTTCAAAACAGGTTCCTGATCCGGCCTGATCACTGCAGTTACATTTTCTGCCACGCTGTGCCTCTCCTCCATAAAAACTGATCCTCATAATCCATCTCATTATTCTCCTCGGCATGCAGCTGGCCTGGTGATTTAGAGAACATCTAGTAATATATTTGTACATATTGTAAATACATATACATTGTATATATATATATTTATATATATTTAAATTCTATCCATATTTTATCAAAGTTTTTTTCAGAAATATATTTATTATTTTTCTTTGCTGTTTTTCAGTTGTTATCTTGCAATCTCAATACTTAAATTCTGAAGCCTGACAACTTTTTTCTGATGGCCATTTGAACGATATGAATTCCGGAAGTGGGCAACAAACTAAACCCACAAATCAATTTGACTCAAAGGTCAAGGCAGGGGGACACAAAAGATACTATAGAGGACGTAAATCAAAACCACGAGGTAAAAACAGGAAGATTGACGTGTTAGACTTGACCAATGCAAATGGTCAGCCAGTGGTGTTGCAAAGGAATGAGAAAATTCATTTAGGTTGGGTGGATGATGTTGTTTGCAAAGGAGAATATTTCGTTCAATCAGTTAAGCCTGGTGAGCAAGACCAAGTGTGCACCACTGCTATTAATGCAGAAAATCACCCAGTTTTGCTGGATTCTCTCAAGAGTGTCCGTCGGGAAAAGGGGGCACATTTTTTGTTCACCGGGGACTGTGTTCCTGGTGAATTTGTAGAGTTAAGGCCAGCCTCAGTTATCTGTGAAGTTGAACAGTTCGTATGGCTAAAACCCAAGGATGTACATCCATTACGAGCTGAAAATGATGAAATCTGTAAATGCCCATATGACATTGAGTTGGACGATGTTGGAGGGGATGATATTTGTCAGAGTGATGTTAACGTTGTAAGGATGGTAGTTGAACAGTATGAGAATGCGTTGAAAGAGACCAAGCTAGTCTATGAACGAGCAAATGCTAAACTTGCACAAGCAGAGATGCAGAAGCAAGATTTAGACAGGGAACTGAATGGGCTGAATCATCTCTGCAGAAAAGCATTGATGACTGTAAGGGAACTGAAAATAGCTCTCTTTGAAAGTAGAAAGACAAGTGATGGCCATTCTTGCCGAATAAGGACTTTATTAAGCATTCTTGCCGCAGATAAGGATAGTTTAAATCAAACCGAGAGCAGGGTGATCTCACAGCACCATGAGATAGTTTCACTTGGAGTCCGCGTTCGAAACACAGACAGTGTAAATGAACAGCTTTTAGCTGAACTTAAAGCTACCCAGGAGAAATGGGAGAGGTCAGAGGAGGGGAGTTTAAAGCTGGCAGAAGAAAACAGGCAGTTGCAGGACAGGTGCAAACAACAGGAAACTGAGGCAGCCGCACATCACGCCAGAGAACAAAGCCATTTGGAACAAAGGCAGAGTACGTCGGGAGGTCACCCTGTAGTTCTTGCAAGGGCTGCCAGTTCCAAGATGAAACCACATGCGTATGTTAAGGTTCCACTGCCTCAGACTTCAAGTTCTGCTGCCAACTCCAAAACTCTTCAGGCCAGAGCTAAGGAATTGATGAAGGTATGTGTGATCCGCAAGGATCTTCTTGAATGAAAACACAAGTATAAGTAAACTTCTATGTTCTTTCTTGCTTTGATAGAAATGTGAGCAACTGTTAAAATGTCCTCAAAAGTTTTTTGTTTGAGCAATACCGTACATGCCGTTTGTAACACTATGAAGAGATTATCTTGTGTACAAAATCCAATGCCTGGTACGTCACTTTGTGTTGAAAACGATGCTGTACATCTATAAGGGAAAGACACCGACAAAACTACATGTACATGTATACACTCTGTGCAAGACAACTTGTGAGACTGGTCTGAAAAATGCAATTTGTTCCCTGCTACAATACATGTATCTTCACTGCTAAATTAGATTTTTTTTAAACATGTTATCGCTTTCTGATGGCTGATACACTGTATGTCACTGCCGGGGAACATTAGTGCTGTTTGTGTTTGGAACTCTGTCCTGTTCCCTCAAATGATCAACAATCAGAATCTCTTTCCAAAAGCTCCTTTACTGTTAGAAAGAATGTTAAGTTAGTTTGTTTATTTCAACAGATACTTGAAATTATCTCGGCGAGGGATACACCCACGGACGATGACCGTGTAGCCACCATGGCAGCACTTTTTAGGATGTATCCCTCATTGTCATCCACAGCCTGTCAAACTACCGATATTTCTTTGTTGAAAGGTATGATATTAAAGACACATTGACCAATATTGACCCAAGTACATGTACATGTAATAACAAGGCTCTGAATGCACGTTTCAATAGGAGGGTTTTTAACCAACGTCAAGTTAAGTTAAAGTTAAACTCATAAAAAAATGTACATTGTGAAACATGCAATGAATATTGATATTACTAATGCAAGTATCTTAGAAACAAGAAGATAAAGCTACGTCTATATTTATTTTATTTTATTTAAAACTTTCATTGCACAAATACATTAGAAATGACATGTGGTGCAAAAGGGAAACCCCGAACAGGCACACAGGCCCATTAAATGGGGACTCCTGTTCACACATCAAATCCGAAAAACAGGGGAAAAGCACAACAACAAGCAAACAACCGAAGAAAACAAAGAAATACCGTTCAAAGTAATAAAATCACAAAAAGAAAAGAGAAAAACTACAATTTAAAAACGGTCACAAATTATTGCACTAGCGTAATAAAAAATATATGGGTGAACTCTACATTTTCAACATTTACGATTTATTGACTTTTATCTGAACAAAGGTTAAGGTTTCTACATATAAACCTCTTTTCGTTCTGTGCAATTTTTGTCATCACAACAGATCTCACTGCAGGAGAAACTCTGGACCTGAAGATTTTGCTGCGTCTGCCAATGCGGAAGTTTCGCCAGCTACGCACGTTCTTCAGGAACCATGGAGATAGCATCTTCTCCAGTGATCGAGCCCTTTACAAAGAAATATCAGGTATCCTTGAAAGGCAATACTTGTATATTTAGAATGTTAATGTTGTAGAATATTATAAAAGTGCAAATTTTAAAGACCATTAATGTTAGGTGATGGACTTCGGGAAATATTGGATGTAATAAACAGCATACAAATTTTCTCTGAATCGTGTTCATAGGTTCCAAAGCTGTATGTACTTGTAAAGCTCAAAAAGGGTACATGTACATGTACATATATGCATACATTTTTCCTAACATGTCATTTGGAAACATTTTACGAGGTTCAAAGCTAATGTAACAATATATTTCAATCAAGAAAAGTTTGCATTTGTAATAAGGTATATTTGGTTCAGATTTTTTATTTGATTTTTGTGAGTGTGACAAAGACAGACGTGACACTTCTGAAAAGACGATTGAGTGCGGAGAGGTTATGCTCAAGAAGACTGTTGCTGCCCCTGAAGAATCTGCTTTACCTTTCGTACGCATCAGGAACCTGGAGCAACATGTCCAAACACTCATTGAGAAGCAACGAGCTAGCGGCGAGATGTGGGAGGATGCCAATTTTAACGGGGAAATCTGGGTCAAAATACTAGTAAGTAAAATCATTTAAAAATTACCTCATAAATCCTACAGAAAAATGTCAAACCTCGCTATATATTTAGGCCATCACTGAAATAAGAAAGTATACTCAGGTATTTATCATTAAAAGGTCACAGGTGAAGATAATATATAATGAGTTAACATCTTTAGAATCCTTTAAAATGTCATGAAAGAAAAAGGCCAATTAAGTTTGAGAAAACCAACACCATTTGGAATACATACTTGGGAATATTTGAAGATACAAGTAAATGCATGCATATTGAATTAATTTTTTTTTGGAAGATTGTGTACATGAAATGCTGAATATTTTAAGAGCCATGAACAATTTATAAATATGCATTGCCAAAGCATGTTTATAAAACCCCTAAGATATGGGCGTACATGTACATGTATACATTTTATAAAAAAAATTCTTTTGTTTTTAAACAGGGAGACAAAGGCGGGACGACAACTAAACTGGCAGTGCAGGTCTGCAACTTCACGAACAGCAACTCCGCTGACAAGACGGATCTGATTGCGATGTTCCTGGTCACAGACTCCTACGAGAACATGAGTACAGTATTTAAACCATTTAAATTACAGCTACTGAACATGCAAGCTAAATCAATGATAAAAGTGGGGGATGACATCAAAATTTGTAGGATCTTCCTGGCTGGGGACTACGAATTTTTAACTAAAGTTATGGGCCACATGGGGCCCAGTGCTTCCTTCCCTTGCCTTTGGTGCTACCTGCAACTCAAAGCCTTGTCACCAGGTGGACCCAACCGCAGCCCAATGATTATGGAGGGTGGTGAGTTTGTGACTAACCCTGAGTGGTACAAAAAACGGGAACCTGGTGACATAGTGCAGGATCTGGCACACAACAGGAGCGATCCCAGGAATGGCGGTAGCACCAAGGCTAATGGGCATAACCACCATTCCATAGCACATGACCAAATATTACCAATGGTGCACGACCTGACGCACGTTCTTCCACCAATCCTACACATCATGCTAGGATTGGTGGTAAGATATTATAAGAACGTCAAAGACTTGTGTAAGCAAAAGGATAGGGGGAATTTAAGTGAGGAGGATGGGGATTTGTATCATGAATGGCAGGAGGTGTCGATAATTGCAGCAGAGAGTGCCCATGAGTATGAGGAGGCTGCAAGTGTGCAGAAACAGGAGGAAAAATTGTTGGTGGCTTTTGATCGAGTTAAGAGTGGAAAGGGAAATCAGGGTTCGGAAGATCCATGCGCATATCCAGCCTGTGCAGTCGCATCCATGGGTAATGTTGTACAGGGGGAAATTGATTGGGTGCAGTGTGATGTATGTGGGGTCGATGGAGATAGTGGATGGTACACTGTGTGTGTTGGTGAAAAAACCATAGACGAAGATGTCCGGTACGAATGTCCTGTGTGTTCAGGTGATGTACAAAATGTACATGACGTGGTTAATAAGCAGCAGGCGATAGTCCAAGCGCACAAAGACATGTTGGCGGAACTTAAGAAAACACGGGACACGACGAAAAGTCAACTAGATAGAATATTTGAGAAAGTCAATGCCAAGATGGGACCTCTAGAAAAGGAGTTAAGAAGAGTGTTGGAGGAGGAATTGCATGTACAAAAGCAAGCCTACCATTCCCAATGTTTTGTGGGCAACCACTGTAAAACAATCCTTGAAAACTCCGAAACACTGATGATAGTACTGGAGGGGTGTGAAGAACAGCCACTTTACAGTGAACTATTCATCAGATTGAGAGAGATTTTCAGATTGACTAAGGGGTCGTTTTTAACAAACGTTGAAGTACAAAATCTCTGTGAGAAATGCTGGGACCTGGGAAGGTGGTTTCCGCTGAATTTTCCAGATCAGCGGATTCCACCAAAACTGCATCTCCTCACATGCCATGTCCCTGAATGTGCCAAAATGTGGCACACTGTTGGACTTCTCGGGGAACATGGCATAGAGAGCTTGCACGCCCACAGGTCAACGCAGATGAGAGAATCTACTCCTCTGTTCGTAGTGACAAGACACGTATGAAGCTAGTGTTTTGTCAACATGGCCAACGGATGTTGGCAGATCAAAAGAATCTAAAGACCATGCGACGAAAATGCATACATGAAGGTTGCACGGGTCGATATAGATTAGTTGGGGGGGGGGGGGTCCGATTGTGTCAAGTGTGCAACAGAGCAGAAAAATAAAAGCCCACCTTGCCATAATTGAGTAACTTCTGCAATATCCTAACTTGAAATACCTTTTGGTCATCACTTAGCACATAAAATATAGTAAGTTTCGAGAATACATTGTACATGTAACAAGGTTTTTTTTATAAGAACAATGAACATTTAGAAATAGTAAAAGAATCAACTAAAAAAAATATACATGTACTGGGTTTGAACTTGCCTTTTTTTTCTCTAGCAAGCTTTGCTACTGAAACAGACTTTTAACTAGCCCTTGGGCATTTTCACCAGCCCGCATGTTTTTCCTTTATATAGCGTCTTATAAACAACGATGTGCATATGTGTAAAAACATGTATACAGCCTGAAAGTTTACCCCAGGCCTGGTGGTGCGCTTCATGGCCCCTTGAAAAGGAAATTAACATGTAAGGTTTTTTTTAATTAGTTTGATGCATTGATTTCTTAACAATATCACCCTCAACATTTTATGGAAACTGAAAAATCGTATGATGTGTAAGAGAAAAATTGTACCAAAAATTGACCTTTCACTTCCGAAAAACTTCCGTGTGGACTCATGGAACTTGATCACTTGTTCAAGCATGAACATTTATGACATAATTTTGTGGCGGTTATTGGGTAAAAACTTAAATCAAACTAGAGACTAAATGTCTTTTGGGACAGACAATACATTGTAATTTTATGTGCAAATAATTAAAAAAGCCAAACTTAGCTGGTTATACTACATGTGTGTGCATGCTCTTAACTTGCCAGACACTTTGCACCATACTTGACTTCATCATTTCATTTAAATTACAAGTATGGCGTATCCATAGTGTGCTATTATTTATAGAATGTGCTTTTCATGGTTTTTTACATTTCTTGTATGTACTTATATACAGACACGTATATTGTACACTTACGGGTACATGCGTACCATTTTTCACTATGAGAATTTCCATAGAAGATCTTACATTTAAAAAAAAAACCAGTGAAATCAACTCATGTGCAGCTCAACAGATAATACGAGGTATTTAGATTTCAGTCCAGAACTTGCCTTTTTATATTGGGGGAAATTATAAAACTGTCGACACTTCTGCCTTTGTTGTGCTATTAACATATTTTTTTTTAAATAGTAAACGATGCATTTATGGTAAAGCCTTAAGGTACAATACAAAGAACAGTATTTTTGTTTTTAACACTGCAGATAATGTAACCATGAACAGTGTTAATTTACCACTTTCTGAAGGGGAAAATAATTTATCTCTTTTAAGTTACGGGTGAACAGTTAAAATATAATGTTATAATGAACATATGTTTTTATGATTAATGCAGGGAGGAACGGAAAGAGCAGTTTCTTTGATTAACATTGGATATCTGCATGTTACTCTTGACCTTTTTTTTGTGTTTAACAAACCACAGTTCAGTTTAATGTGGTTGAATATTGGTTTGAGTAACAAATAAATGGTAATGTTCCATTTTCTTCCGAGTAACGGGTAAACAGTTAATACAATGTATATGTACATGTAAATATTTTCATGTGACTGACACGTAATTTTGTGATATACTGGTGCACAGAATTGGATGTTACTTTTATGTGAACATTGAACATAATGTGTACTGCTTTGGTTAAAAAAAAACACCCAAAAATATAAAAGCAGTAAATGAACAGTCTTTAAAACCATTTCCGATCCTCTAGGTTACTGTACATGTGATTGTAGTTTGAGCTTTACATGCACTGTCCTACTTTCTTGATTGAATTATTGTCTCGATTAATAATGATGTATTCGTAACGTAAAACTGGGTACAGTACAGGAACATTATTGACAAGTCAAATTTGTTACATGCATTTGCACTGAAATGTTTTGTAAAACTGAAAAGAGAACTTCACTAAAAAAAATCATCTGTCTATAGATTTTATAAGCATGACGTTTCATTCTATGGGCGTGTAATAGAAAAATGTAAATTATGTTTTTGTACATGTAGACTTCTTAGTGGGGTGTTAAACAAGAGTGCAAGAAACCTTTTTTTTTGCAATACAAATGTGTTGTGATCACAGTTGGTAGAATGATGTGAATCAAGTCACCAGCTGAACAAAACAAACGTTTACTTCCAAGTATTATAACAGTGTTTAGCAGTCTGGCTTGATATTTAAAAATACACAATTCAGTTTCATGATAACAAATTTTAGTACAATATTGTATCATGGATTTTTTTCATTACCGTTACAGCCATACATTGGAGCTGAAGAAGTCTACATTGTATTATGTTATGCATTTAAATTGAGTAGAGGAAGTTCAGAATTTAGCTACATGTACATGCAGTTTGTGTTATGCGGTGTATTTTCATGGTTATTTGTATTTATGTGTTTACTAAAGTGGTATTTAGTGGAGCAGCTGACAAGTTCAGGCCAAAAAAATGGACCAGCAAATAGTATTCAAGTTTCAGTTTTAAGTGTTGTATGAATGTACATGTATAATATATAGGGCAGTTGTCTTGTTTCTTTGGCATGAATTCAGGGTTTATTGAAATGTTAAAGAGTTCAGCTACATGCAGGTTATGTATGTTGTACGGTGTATCATTTTCATGGTTAGTTTGTATTTATGTGTTTACTCAAGTGGTATTTAGTGGAGCAACTGACTAGTTCAGGCCAAGAAATGGACCAGCAAATAGTATTCAAGTTTCAGTTTTAAGTGTTGTATGATATAGGACAGTTGTCTTGTTTCTTTGTCATGAATTCAGGGTTTATTGAAATGTTAAAGAGTTCAGCTACATGCAGTTTATGTTGTACGGTGTATTTTCATGATTATTTTGTATTTATGTGTTTACTAAAGTGGTATTTAGTGGATCGATGGAGCAGCTGACTAGCTAAGGCCAAAAAATGGACCAATAAATAGTATTCAAGTTTCAGTTTTAAGTGTTGTATGAATGTACACGTATAACATATAGGGCAGTTGTCTTGTTTCTTTGGCATGAATTCAGGGTTTATTACAAACAGAAAATAAGCAAGATTTGTTAATTGTCATTGCCATTGGTGACTTACATTCACATGTTGATTTAGAAAGAACTAACACATAACGTTTTCATAACGTTCCTGGAAAGTTACCTTCGGTAACGTTCTGTAAAAACGTCCCCTAAACGTTACGCAGACGTTTGAAAGAAACGTTACATTGTAACAATTGTAACACGTTCTGTAACAACGTTCGCTGAACGTTATGCAGACGTTTGAAGGAAACGTTTCATTGTAACAATTGTAACACGTTCTCTAAAACGTCATTTGAACGTTATGCAGACGTTTCAAAGAAACGTTTTATTATAACAATTGTAACACGTTCTCTAAAAACGTCATCTGAACGTTATGCAGACGTAAGAAAGAAACATTACATTGTAACATTTGTGACACGTTCTGTAAAAACGTCAGCTGAACGTTATGCGGACGGTTGAAAGAAACGTTACATCGTAACAATTGGAACACGTTATTTAAAAACGTCACCTGAACGTTATGCAGACGTTAGAAAAAAATGTTGCATTGTACCATTCAAACAATGTTATCAACAACGTCTGAATATTGTTTTACGGACGTCTAAATGTAACGTTTTACTGTAACATTCTGATCATAACGTTCCAAAAACGTTGATATCGACATAAGACACAGAATCATTTATTTCACAATTTGAACGGCCATCTTGTTTCAAAACTCCAAATCATCAAGACGCCAAAATTTAACAAGACGGCCGTTCAACTCATCAGTATCGTAGTATTTTTAAGTCAGTGTCGAATGTACTAGAAAAATGGTCCCGCGCTCGCATCGTGTCACCGCGTACCAGCTAGCTGCGATGGTTCCCACACACACTCATCGCCATCGCGATGTAATGGAGTGCTCTACCCGGTACCCGCCATACAAATGTACTGTTGGAGAACCAGCTGAGACGACGTTGCACATTATATGCATGCAAGAAGCGCGGTGAATTAAATTGTGAAAGTGGATTGTTCGATTGTGATGCGATGTCTGATAATTATCTTGTCATATCAAACACATCCTTTCAGCGCCTTCACAACAAAGTAAGTAATCTAAAGCAAGATTGTTTATACCACATGTAGGACTTTTTATTTTTACATTCCACGTGCTTCTTATAACAGTTTTCTCAGTCATGAAATTCAGGTACATGTAGGTCAGTATTAAACTCGGCATAGGCTAAACGTGCACAACGTGCCGAATATACATGCTGGTTAAATTTCATGGATTTTTCAACCACAAAAACAATTGTGAGTATCATTGAAGCCCCATTACTTCGTCTTTGATACGTGTGGAAGCCAGTAAATGATTTGAAAGGTATTTTGGCAAGTATTTTGCGTGATTTTTTTCCAACATGAGTAGGCCTAGCTAGGCATGCTAGGCGAGTAACTCCAGCTGACATGTTCCATATTCATTCACATGTAACGCTGGAGGAATAACCTGTTCGTTAGAATGTGGTAGCAAGAGACCCTAAAAAAAAGGCCTCTCCAAAATTGTCCAAATTTCACCTCTTTTATCTAGCTGGAGTTACCCAGCCCTAATTTTTTTCATTGGGTTGTCATTTAGGGCTGGAGCTAATTTTTCACGTAACCCAGCAGCGTAGGCAGGTCCTAAAAAAAATTGTGAAAAATTTTTGAAAATGTTCAATTTTGTCCCCGTTACACACTAATTGCAACTGCAACTCACCCCAAACGTGCCTGGAATAACCATTACACAGGTACTTGAAGTAAAAAACGATCCACGATGAAGATTCAGCCTACAATTGCAGTGAAAAAAGGAGGAATAACCGCTAACCTGACAACCTTGCAGGCATGGCCAGGACCGCAATTGGTTTGTGCACAAAAAAAATTGTGTACAATGAATGGCGGTCGATTACCAGGCACAGCGCGCTGTCAACTAGTCGTTTTTGCCGGCTGCGCTGGCTGTTGGCGCATGACGTCACGCGGAAGCGTAACACCCAATGACTGTTTCATGCACTAATATGAGGTTTACCACTTGCATCACAGCTGCGGTACTGGAACCGCAACCAATAGTGCATGAAACAGTGGGGTTTTTTTGGGACCTGCCTACGCTGCTGGGTTACGTGAAAAACTAGCTCCAGCCCTAAATGACAACCCAATGAAAAAATTTAGGGCTGGGTAACTCCAGCTATCTTTTATCCCACCCCAGAGTTCATTTACATACCTCATACATTCAGCAGTCATTTACGAAGCCTAATCATGCTAATGATCGACTTGAAACAGACCACAAAAAAGAGTGAAAAATCTTGACGATTTCGGTGGCTTGTCCGTAAAAAATATGCCAGTTCCAACGGGTGTCTTCCATTTTGTTTTACTAATTATGTAAATGTATGCATCACGTGATGACATAAAAAAAAATCTGCGCGCGCGATATATGTGGGTACCACACCACTTTCAGGCGCTGCAAGTGAGTTCAATTTTCGTCTGGTGCGTTGTTGCGGAAAGCAAGACAACGAGAATGCCCTCCACAGCAATGCACCAGACGAAAATTGAACTCACTTGCGGCGCCTGAAAGCGGTGTGGTACCCACATACATCGCGGGCGCAGATTTTCTTTGATGTCATCATGTGATGCATACATTTACATAATTAGTCAAACAAAATGGAAGACAGCCGTTGGAACTGGATTTTTTACGGACAAGCCACCGAAATCGGCAAGATTTTTCATTTTTTTTTGTGGTCTGACTGAAGTGCAACTATTATTAGTTGTTAAGCTTTCACAACAACCTTTGCTTTAATGTTTTAGATCAGAGCCTTCATGTCAAATTAGACATGATTTTGGACAACCAAAAAGAGGAGTTGTGCCTCTTGAGGAAAGTGGCCAGGCTCCGAGCTCCTGATGATGAGGACATCGAAGAATTTACTCCAAAACCTCTGGAAACTGTCGCAGAACTGGAGGACCTATGTGAAAAGCTGAATTCTCCTGAAGAGGCCAACTTCAAAAACAGATGGTAAATTGCTGTCTTGTAAATTCATGTATTTTTCTTAAACCCAGAGGGCCTCCGGGAGCAGTTGATATATGACCGAGGGACATTTGTTTTATAGGTATTTGCTGATGTTTGTTAATTACGAACCCTGAGGAAGAGACACAAGGACATGTTAAGCTGCTGTCCGCAACTAAAAATTCAAACTTAAGCATGACTGATGTGAATAGTTTTGGTAGTTCACTCCACCGGCTTGTGTCACTCATACTTGTAGCATGTATTTACGCCACACAATTGTCTCATTGTATATTTTTCCTTCAGATTCGTCACTTTACTTCCATGGGAGGCTACAACCTTGGCGAGAGTGTCCGCCGCATGCTACGCAGGCTAGGGACAAATATGCTGTGGTCCCTTTACAGCTACAAGGGACGAAAGGGGAAAAGAGCTCTGAGCGATCTTCAAATCTCCCGGGTGTTAATCAGTAAGCTGCGTTTATTTGATTTCCTTGAAATTTCTTTAAGTACATGTAAATTCATTCATTTTTTTTCAAGAAAGAATTTTTTTTATAAAGTTCATATATCAGATGCCAGTTATTGAAAATTATTAAAATGTTGACATCTTCTTCAACCGTTCTTGTAGAAGCCTGTCTGAGTGCCCACCCAAAAAGCCGAGTCTTGGAAATTGAAGAAACCATCCAAGAGACTCTCAAGTACTGCCCAAACCGAAAGGGTGGGGCAAAGTACAAGGTACGTTTCTCTTGTTGCATTTTCAGTTTTCACACGCATAAAGTCTAGTCTTGTCAAAACACAAAATATTAAGTGACTCCGAGTGAAGGGAGGAATATTATTGAAAGGCAAAATCTGTACTTCTCCATTTCCTTAAGCGAAGCGGAGTGAACTGGGAAAAGAAAATCCAGATTTTACCGAGCGATAATATTCCTCCTATTTCACAATTTAAAGCCGCTCAATGTTTGTTTTATATTATTGACATTTAGATCCTTGTCATTTGATATTTTAGAAATCTCATTTCAACATGAAATTGGTAAAACAAATGTCTTTCTGTCTTCCAAACCATCCCTTCATGAAAATGTTTGAACCCAGCTACTGTTGCGCTGGCTCTTTAGGACAATACATGCTACGTGCATTGATGAACGCGCACACCAGCATGCATTTGCACTAATACCGCGGCATGGAACAAAGATGATCCTATAACTGTCAAATAGTATTTCCCATTCCCCATGGGCGAATGGGAATTTTTGAGCCCCGGAGGGAATGGGAGTAATTAACGAATATCACGTGATGTGAGTTCCACCAAGCAAATGACAAGGATATGTATGTCAGGATATATAATACAACTTAATCAGCTCTACAGTGCCAGTTTATTGTGTATTTACGAGAGTCGACTGTGCACATTGGAATTTGGTTGATAATACTTTAGCTTGAAAACAAAAACTATCCTGACAGTCAATAAAACGTGTTCACTTTTTGGCATGTCCATTGTTTTGTATTGTTCTTCTGTTGGTCAAATACATGTACATGTACACGTATAACATATACATGTAGAACACTTGAATATTGTCTACTTTGATTTCATGAAACGTATTACTTCAACCAGATATAATGCATTTGAAACACTGCGAAAAAAAAAAACCGGACTACTTTTCTTTGACCGCAACTGTCCGCTCTGGCTACAAGTACCTTCCCCCCCCCCCCCCTACAAATTTAGACGAGCTGCTGGTAGGGAAAATTTCAACTTGCTGCATTGTGCACGGGCAAAGATTAACTGGCGGCATGTTGTCACCGAGTCCAACGCCAAACATGTATGAACCTATGCACACACTAGGAAAGGGACGTTGTTACTATGTAAAAAAAATGCAATCTTTTGTTCCTGCAAGAAGCGGATTGGGTAAAAAATTATTATAAGTTTCCAAAAATGTCAGGTTTTCTTTTGGTGTCTGTTTTTTGTTGTATTTATTCTGATGTTTGAAAAATTCATTTATCTTTTAACTTCACAGAATCCTGATGCCAACACGATCACAACACCAGATGAGGCCACCACCGACTTCGATGACTAGCCCAACTGAAAATGATTGGTAACAACACCCCCCCCCAAAAAAAAAAAATAGATAAAAGATTAGAATATATTTGAGCTTCCAAACCTGAAACAATCTTGCCAAAAAGTGTTCATGTATATGTTAAGTGTGCTAATCTACTTCTTCCTCAATAAGTACATAATAGCACATAAAAGATGGTGCTACATTATTTACTCTAATACTTGGAAGAATTAGGATATATTTGGGCTTTCAAACTTAAACCAACTTGCCAAACAGTATCCATGTACGTGTATAGTATGGTGTGCTAATCTACTTCAATATATGACTAGTATACATCAAATATATTTGGGATTCCAAACCTAAAACCAACTTGCCAAACTGTGTTAAGTGTGCCAATTTACTTCTTCCTCAATAAAAAAAAATCAGACATAAAAAAATGTAGTGCTCCATTTTTCTTACTAGGACAAATATATATATTTGGGCATTCAACATTGACTCATTATACTACGAAGTAAAAGGTAGTTTCGCTTTCAAACCCAAAACCAACTTGCCAAACAGTGTATATTTTTACAGGTGGTAATTAAAAAGTTAGTGAAGATGTTTGTCTGGACATAGTTGTTAAAACGATATTTAGTGTTATTATTGGCCTTTATGAAAAATATACATTGTATTATTGTATTTGTAATTTGTAGTTGTTTGAGATATACATGGAGGTTAATGAACTATGAATAAGCATGCATGACCTGCGAACTTTAACACACTTAAGCAGTATCAATCTCCGATTAGTAGCCTATGACGTAGTAGCCAAATTTGACATCATTTTGAAAGACGTTGAATGGCCTCCATTTCATTAAATAAATTCAAAAGTGGGAAAGAATTTAGTATCCTGACGCCATCTCAGCGGTCATCTATGGAGAGTTAAGAACATGTATTAAGTGTTTCCTAGCAGAATTGAAAATGTTTCTCAGTTCCGTTATGTTTCTCAGACCTATCGAGATGATACATGTACCTGTATATGAAGAAAAAAGTGGAGTCAGATTGAAACATTCTGTCCATTAAGGACCATGAAGCATTATGTGTTATATGTTTCTGCATGAATTGCAAAAAGAAAGAGCATCGTAGTTAAGTTCTCTTTTGGATTCGTATAAGTGTTTGAAATACACACCTTTATAACACGGTCGATGTGACTTTACAAATTACATTGTTATATAACAAGTACTTTGTATTAGCAGTATTGGAAAACAAACTGTTTGGCCTAATATTTTGCTTCTTATATAAGCGGAATGTATCAGGGGGCTCTTCTTATCAGGGTTCAACTTTAGTTATTTTATAATAAAAACGTTAAATAAAATGAGAAATAAAATGGCTGATAAGTTAATTCAGTTTGTTGTATTTGTCTTTTTTCATTACTTTGTCACAGTGCACATAATGAGAGTTCAAACAGTAGATTTTTCAATCTTGCCAACGTCCTCTGAAGGTGGTATGAATGTTATTTCGTAACGTTTGCCTGTAACGTTACAAGAACGTCTCTTGCCAACGTCCTGTGAAGGTTGTACAAATGTTATTTCGTAACGTTTTTTTGTAACGTCCTAAGAACGTCAAGAGAACTCTACACATTTACGTTCCCATAACGTTATTTTCAAACGTTCTGGGAACATTACCGTAACGTTATGAGAACGTTTTTGCAACGTTTTTTGGTTAGCTGGGATATACAATATATCTGTTCATAATTATGGTATACTGGATAATGATATGATTAATAAGCCACACAATATGCCAAACATAATAAGCAAGATTTGTTGTCATTGCCATTGGTGACTTACATTCACATGTTGATTTAGAAAGAACTACAATATATGTTCATAATTATGGTATACTGGATAATGATATGTTTAATAATAAGCCACACAATATGCCAAACATATAATTTTGTGTATTTAGAAAAGAATGGAAAGACATCCATCTATTTCTTTCTTTTTGAATAAATCAGAAATACTCTTAAGCCCTGTCCGCACTGGACTTTTTTTGGTCAAACTAACCGAGACTATGGGTACTTTTCCCATTTTAAGTCCAGTGCGGACAGCCTAGGACGTTTTCCTCTCAGTTACTTTTCCTGAGTCCAGCGGTTACTTTTACTGGCCAACTGCTGCCCAGGAAAACTTCCCACGCGCCCAGGAAAACTGACCGAGTCGCTTTTCCCGAGACGATTAGTCCAGTGCGGACAGTGCGAGTCGGTAAAAGCGGCTCAGGAAAGCGTACATCCGGCCCGAGCGCCCTGTTATGCATACAGAGTCCGCACGAACCTGCACGTGCAGTGGCCGAACATTTTGTAGAAACACGCTGCGGTGTATTATCAAGTCCGAGCGGTAAAATCTCGTTAAAATATATATTTCAACGGACAAATACATACACAGAGAAGAGAGATCACATTCTGAGAATTAATTTGCGGAAATTCTCTTTCTCCACCGATGTATGTTATTTTCTACGATCCAAATTCGTCCTGATACGCTACTGTAGTCATGCACGGAACATCATGGTCCGGTACCGTACGTAGGCCGTAGTCACTGGTTCCTGGCCCACATCATAGCTTCGATTCTGTAAGCATGCGATGGGAACCAACGAATACTGATGGCACTGCTGCCGCACGGAACATCGTACAGCGGCATGGCTTCGACGACGTGCATCACAAATGCGTCAGAATTATAGGCCCTTTCGTCAAGATTTAGCGTGTCAAGATGAAATAATATCGTGTAAACGATTATGTTATGCATGCAAATGGCGTGTGTAATATTACTGAGCGTATCGGTGGCTGAAAATGTGATCGGCAATTTGTTTTCTGCGTACGGTGAGTCATTATACTGACACTGTGACAGCTCGGTTACTTCTCCCACGCGGTCGGGGTAAAATTTCCCGTGTCGTAAGTCCAAGTGCGGACAGTGGTCACATTTGACCATTTTTCATTTTACCATCGTCTCGGTAAAACCTTCCCAAAAAAAAGTCCAGTGCGGACACGGCTTTATAGTAAGTTAATTTTGTGTTAATGGTGTGCTTTTTAAAGACATTTGACTTGATTAAGTAACACACAGACAACATCAAGAAGCAGTTTAATGATATACATATAGACCTTTCATTAACAAAACAAGTTCCCGGTTTGGGAATTAAAACAAGCCAAATTCCACATTTCATAGAATGTCCAGCACAGCCTGCAAATACATTTTACATGAGGCATGGTTTACACTGCACTGTACATTGTATTAACTTGCACAGCATATAATTGTACATGTACAGGATGTATGCACTCAAGGACGCTGTGCTAATCTGTTACATAACAGAACTGGCCCTAAGTAATCAACTCCAGTGGGTCTGTATGATTATTCATGACTGCTGAGATAACCACTGGCTATGATTCAACACATGGTGGCGCTTGAAAAGAATTCTCTTTGTAAAACCTGTGCTAGTGGGAAGTACCGTAACGTCATTGTGTTGTACTTCTCAATTCAAGATGCTTGCGATACAGAAACAGGAACTGAATGTGACAAATAAGCCCATACATTTGCGGGTAGCCAATATAGGCGCACATATACAGAGCACAGATCCACCAATATGGCACAGTTCGTAGTGAGTTTTATGCGGCAGCGTAAAACCTGTTTAGGATCTCTGGGAATATTTTGGTCAGGCATGGCTCTACTTTGTAGCCTGTCTGTGTGTCTTGCTGCGAGAGGAGACGAGGATGCTTGCAAAATCTGCACCTGCGGTGAGACATATGTGGATTGCAATGGGAGAAATTTGACATCTGTTCCGTCAGGGATACCACAGGGCACAACCTCGCTGTAAGTTGAAGTTCGTTTTCTGCAGTTTGGGCTTTGCACAAATGTTTTCCAATCATTCATACGGTACTTTTCCAGTTATTTATTTTTTACCAAAACTTTTGTCCACGGATTACATTTAAGGTAGGCCTACGTGATAAGTAAAATGAAACCGTGTCGTCTCACGAACGCAAAATCCGAATACTCTCTAAATTCCAAAGAGTGAAATTATGGACTAGACTTTTTATAGTTGCCGGCCAACTTCGAATTGAAATTGTATTCGACACGGGGCAGTAGCACGACGTTTGAAACCGTTCGCCGTGTTTATGCCGTGACATTGTTTATAATTAGGAATGCGCATGCTCGCAACGTGTGTACGAGTAAAGAAATAATCAACTAACAAACGCATTAACAAATATGGCGACTTACATGGACAATTTTCAAGAGTCATAGGGCTGCACTCCCGTAAATTGGCCTAAACCTATCCGCCGAGCTCATGAATAAAAGTTATAACCTCAAAATATTCTATATTAGAAAGATCTGAGAGCCATTACATTTGGGAATTGAAGAGGTATGGCAATGAACCTCTGGCCTGGAAATGGGGCTTCCAATTCTGAGCATTTTGGATGCAATTGGACGCGAAACTGGCGCTATTTTGAAATGTAGTGGATGGATCGTTTTTGTAAGATTGCTACAAAATACTGAAATCGCTCAATCCGTTCAAAGAATATCACAATTTAAACGTAATGACCCTAAAAACTGTTTTGATTTCACGAATTGTCGTCACAATGGTCTTCAAACATCACCAGCAATAAAACCTCCTTTAAAAATTAAAATATTAAAGACTACAAAGTCCTTTTGAAGGCCCGTCTCTTTAAAAAATAGAGTGGATTAAAAAAAAATATTGTTTCCCTAACCATGGTTGTTAATAAAGATATTGTGTGATGTTGTTGAAATAAGTATTCTGTCTCATTTTCTTTGTTGTTCAAAACACACAGAATACACGATACTTGCTCTTTTTTTATGACGAAACAGGTTTTACTAGGTCATTGCGTTTAAAAAGTGATATTCTTTGAACGGATCGAGCAATTTCAGTATTTTTTTCATCTAAAAGTATTTTGGGGTTTGTGTTCCGCTTTTTTCACTCAGCCTGTATGAATTCGGACAGTTATTCATTTATGCGCCCAGCCAAACGCACATACATTACGTTTCCACAGAGAGGGCCAATGATAACCCGGCTGTATCGCTGAGGAAGCATCCATTATGTGAGTGGGGGTACAGTTCGCAGCACAAATGACCAATGCACGCTTCTTCTTTTTCTAATCCTCGTCCCAAATTACCTTGGATCATACGCACTGGATAGACCGGGAACCACTCTAGGTCTCCCCAAATTCTCCTTTTCTGGCCATTGAAGGGGTACTTGTGAACGGAGTCCATATAGTCAACGCCGATGGTACTGTGGCGGTACGCGGCGGCGCAGGCGGACTATAAAACCCGGTCAATTACCGAGTTGATTTCAAGTCTATCACCTTTATTGTGGTCCGTGGACAAAATTATTAAAAAGTGCAGGTTCTTTTAAGAACAAGTCCATGACTAGAAGAGTGATTGGAATGATTCTGTTACAAATTGAAATAAAGCCTATTACCGCTTTCACATCCTAGATCTTAAACGCGCTACATGCCGAACTTCTTAACACAAATATGGGATGCCATGTGGGTTACCCTTTTTTTCTTACTCACCGTATATAACAATTTTGAAACAACTTGAAAGACGAAGGCTTTGATAAATTGACGTGTTTATTAGCGACATGTTTCGGTTCCGTTCAACATAATCGGACGGCTAGCCCACGGTGCAATGTGTGATACAAGCGTCCTTTTGGACATGGTTTTCCTTTGTATGACAGGACATCATGCATGTCTTGATTATATTTCAGAAAACTCAAACACAATTTGTTGACGAATATAAAGAAGGACGCCTTCAAGAACCTCACCGAACTTCTGTACTTGTAAGTATCAAATGAATTTCCGATGCAAAACCTCATTTTCGGGAATACACCTGATTTTTTTCTCTCAAAATGTCGCGCATTCGAGTCCATCACAAATCAGACCCAATCAGCTCACAAACTGTTCGCTTCAGCTTTAAATCAGGGTTGTAACCAACACAGGTTCTCCCTTGTCATTGTTGAATGTTTATCTACTGTCAAATTTGTCACTAGCGTGTGGTTTACCTGTGATTAGTTAATGTTCAAATTTTTTTTATTCATTGACCCATTCACCATTAATTGAACAATTATTTTGTTGGCAAACTGTTAGCATTGCTATTTAATATCCTCACACTGAAGGACAGAATCGTGCTGAAGATGAATTGTAATCCCTTATACAGGGCGAGTCAAAAAAAGCGGAACCCAAACCCCCAAAAAATATGTTGCACCAAAAATAATAATGACTGGAAAGCCAATTTCATAAGCTACTTTGAGATGAAAAACATGACTGAAATTGGTCAATACATTCAAAAAATATCTCCATTTCAACACAATGACCCTGTCTCGTCCAAAAAGATGCGATTTCAAGAATCGTCGTCGCAATTGTCCTCAAACATCACCCACGATAAAATCTCCGTTTAAACGTTAAAAATCTTCAACAGAATTCCTTTGAAGGCCCGTCCTGTCAAAGAAGTGGATTTTAAAAATCATATTGTTTGCCTAACTGGGGTTGTTAATAAAGATATTATGTACTTCAGTTGCTGACAGTTGTAGAAACAAGTATTCTGTGTCATTTTCTTTCTTTTTTTCCAAACAGTCAAAACACACAATGAATTGCTTTTTGGACGAGACAGTTTTTAGTGTCATCGTGTTTAAATGGTGATATTCTTTGATAGGATTGAGCAATTTCAGTATTCTTTTCATGTAAAAGTAGCTTCTTTTCATGTAAAGGTAGCTTATGAAATTGGCTTTCCAGTCACTATTATTATTGGTGTTACATTTTTTTTCAATAATTTTTGGGGGTTTGGGTTTCGCTTTTTTGTACAGCTTTTCTTACTGTCCCAATGCTTTCTTAGCCAACTAGAGGTCTCAATGTTTTTCCAGAGACAATGGTTTTTTTTTCGGTAATAGGCTATTTGGTCTCCTAATTTGTATAGATGCACCAGCAGAAAAATGTAAACTAAATGAAGTGCGTTCCCTCTTGAAACCCATGTAGGACTTATCAGTCTTGCCAGATGTTATAATACCAATTTTAAGTCATAATTATCAATTGCCCCTTCCTAGCAGGTGTTTCACTGAGGTAGAAGCATTTCACTTGTATATATTTCGTGATAACATATCTTTTTCACCTTTGACACAACCAAAATTGTGGACAGGCCACTGCAGATGTGCACCACTTGGCTGGTAATTAAGATTAGGATTAATGAATGTTCAGTCTGATTTATTCAGCAAAAAAATTAAACAATTGCAGGAAATTGTAATATTGGACTCGCATAAAATGACTTATAATTAAAATTACAATTCAATTAAAACAGTCAACATATAGAACTAGAACAATAAAATATACAGTTACAATAGCTATCAAACCATTTCCCGTTGTTAAAAGCCCGCACGACTGATGGTATAAAATTGTTCCTAAAACGGTCGGTTTTTACAGCAACTGATCCCATCCTTATTTCTGAAGGCATCATGTGGAAGAACTCATTAGCCGGGTGATGACGTTATAAACCCATATTCTCGACACGTTTCCTCGTTCTCTTTACATAAAATATCTTCATGCCATTCAACTGAACTCCAATCATGTACGACGCGTTCGTAGCCACCCGATTCATTGAAACTGTATTTAGCTAAATTTTCTTTAATTATTTATCTGTAGGCCTATAAACAAAACCGTGTCTTTGGTGTTACACTTGTCTCAAATTCTCATATCCGTTTCGCAGGGAGTTTCCAACTTCTGTGTTTTGGGTTCTTCATTATTGATTTAGTTTACAACAGTCAATTTTTTTTTAAACATCCGGTATAAATGTTTTCAAAGAGCAGCGTTTTGGTTTTAAATAAAATCCCTAAATGGAAGAACATTTGTTACAGGTGTCACCGTGACAGGGAGACATGTTAGATGTTTACAAAAACATGTACAAAAACCACACAGGGATGTATTAATACTCAAACAGCTCCGATAATGGGTTTTGGACAAAATAAGTTTAGCTTACAATTTCTTTCACAATTACTGCCACCAGTGTTGGAGTCGAGTCCTCAAATCCGAGTACAGAGTTCTCCGAGTACTCTAGGGGCCGAGTCCAAGGCCGAGTCCAAGTACACTTTAACGAGTACGAGTCCAAAGCACTGAGTACGAGTACATTCAAGGCCGAGTACTGGGCTGAGTCCGAGTACCTAAGTCGGAGTCTGAGTTCCATTACCAATGTACAAGTGCAAGTACAACAATAAGTCAAATAAAATAAAAACAAACGCACTATGCAATCCAATATTCTCTTCCATGTGGTTAACACTAAACAATTTTTATTAGTATAAAAAATGTTTAAAATATATATATATATTAATTTTAAAAAAACAAATCAAAAATTAATGAATGCACTGGCACTTTTTGTTTTCACCATTTCTTGAAAAAAAAAGGAAAAATGAATTGATAGCTGGGTAGATACCTGAAGTATTGGCTATTTTGAGGAAACCTTTTCCATGCAACAAACTCGATTAAGTACACACGAAAACCCATCGAAAATGTACTTATTGAAAATTCGTGATGCGACGAGCGAACATAATGCTAGGTTCACACATTCCCGAATTATTGCCACGAATATCCCAATCTGTCCCGAATTAAAGTTCTTGATGGCATCGGGAAAAATTTGCCCCGATTCGCTTTGTAAGAATAACTTAAGAATGAAACACAAATAATCAAGAACTAGGTGCGAAACGGAAACCGAATCAGACCGAACCAAGCCGACTGATTGCGATATAGTTCAGAATAAAACCGAAATGTAGCGATTTTGTCAAGAATAACATACGAATAACTCAACAATCATCTAGAAAGTCGCAGAATTATGCCGATTTAATGTATTCGTAAGTTGTTCTTATTATATCCGTACTTTTCTCGAGACATTAGTAATGATTTGGCATGTTTCTGGACTGTTAACACACACAAAATAACTCAACGAAACTTGTAAGAATGCTGTAAACATACCCAGCATGTTGTAAGAATATCCAGAATTAGTTATGAATACAACAAGAGTAAATCAAGGATTGAAATTGGTTCACGTATCACCCCGACATTTGTGAACATGTCCAAAAATGTCGGGGGCTTCTCGATCTTTAACAATCTTTCACAGAGCTAACAGTATCATCCCGCGACAGCCAAGAACCATTTCCCGAGTTACTTTAGAATTGCTTTTCGCGGTGATTCTGCTTAAAAATCGGAAATGTGAGACACAAGCATAAGCAGTGCGTTCGTACTTCCCCTGCGCTTAAGCGTGCAAGCGCGACAGCGTTCGATTCACCTCTCACGTGACTTCTCGCGCTTACTCGGGTAAGTATCCCATAAGGCCATGCAACGTCCGGCGGGCGCCTCAGCTCAGGCCGTGTCCGAAATGGGCTTCCACTGAGCAAAGAGCTAGCTATAAACCCTATGTAGCTCTATGCACGGAGCTACGGCTTCGAATTATTGTCAGCGTGTCAAAATTCAACTTTCCGGCCATGGGTGTCGCGAGGGGGATTAATTAAGGGGGCCGCATCACCCCCTCCCCCTTCTGGACAAGACCCAAAAAAAAAAAAAAAAAGTGGGCAAAATGTCCCTGCCATCTTCTAAACTGATAAATCGAGAATATGTTGAGAAATACAGGATTTTTTTGGGAAATATGTTTTGCCCCCCTCTAGAAAAAAAATTCTGGCGGCGTCCATGTTTCCAGCTCTTTCCAGAAACTTTACCCGAAACCGTTCGCGTAATTTTTATTCCTAGGAGGGTTAGGGGCAATGTCATGAATAATTCATGTTTATCCATGAGAACGGACAATGACATCAACAGCATTGTTGTTAGTTACTCAACTAGTTACAATACATTAAAGCATTTTAAAGAACGGTTGTCGTCGAGCTACCACACAGTAGCCTAGTGGATAGCGAGATGAGCTATGGATACAAAGATCCCTGGTTCGAATCCACGTCGTCGCTGCTCATTTTCATCAGCTATTTTTCTTCTCCAAATTTATCACTGAGATAATTTTAAATTAAGGGGAAAATAGAACGAGAACCTAAGTCTTGCAATGATTCAAAGGAAAAACTGCATTATTCATGACATTGCCCCTAACCCTCCTAGGAAAAAAAAATACGCAAACCGTTCGCTTATTTAGCTCCACTGCGCATGTCTGTCATCACGCGAGGAGCCACGCGTGATCCACGCGCGAGTAAGCTGGGGGAAGTAATCGAACGCACTCAAGAAGCATGAGCTTGGCTGGCTCCCGATTAACGAATCCTCAGTGTTGCGACTTCGAATGTTAAAAATATTGGGAAGGCGGGAACTAGACTAAGCCGTAACACAGACTGCAGCCGCGCTAGCATTGCGTTCCAGGTTGAGCCACTCGAGTACAAACGAGTACAAATAATATGAGCACTCCAACACTGACTGCAACCACAGAGTTGATTTCGAGTAGGCAATTCAGGGGCGGATCCCACCGTTGTTCAGGGGAAATTTAGTTATTGGAGCAGGAAAGGTGATACATGTTCTTTTTTTCTGAAGGACTGTCCGTTTCTTCTGTTCCAAAGGGGTTAGGCCTATAGGTTAACCCCCAACACCACGACTAACTCTATCACACATTTTTGAGAAATACGTGAAACACAAGGTAGTTGTATCATCAAACCAGTGTATATCGACTGACTGCAATTTAAATTTTCCTATGGTATACAAACAGAAGCATGTTGGACTGAAATTTCTTTTGCAATAACTTACTAGTGCTGCAGTAATGTTTTTATAAGACAGTTCATCCGACAAAGTAGATTCTGAACAAGTCGACCAATGCAATAAATTTGTCGTGATAGATGATTGCAAATAACCCTCTTTGCCGTAAAGGGAAAAATAACACCTTGAATATTGCTATTCACAAAGCCTATACATGTTCTTGAAAATAACTTCTTCTGTATTGGTCTCATTTTTTTCTTATTAGGCACTTGGATGACAATCAGATATCTTATATACAAGGTGGATCGTTCCGACATCTTAACAGCCTTCAAGTCTTGTGAGTAATTTTTCCTTTTACAAAGTATTCCCATTCTTCATTAATAAGGGAATAACAGTGTGAGAAGCCGGTCTTCACTGCGTGATAATGACCGGGTTTGGGAGTGACTGCTGTTAATGGACCGAGACGAACATTAACAGCGGTCACCCCCAAACCCGGTCATTATCACGCAGTGAAGACCAGATCCTCACACTGTTATTTCCGTTAATGAACACCCTTTTAACGAAATAAACAGTTAAAATGCTCCAATTTTGTGACTTTCTTTCCGCGACATTTCCAGACTTTTTTGTGTTCATGTTCATGGGCCATATTTTAACTTATGCGTGGTACCCTGTCTCTTCAATAAGCGTTGTTATATACACGACAGCCGGGCCCAGGCTGCGCTGGACAACGTCTTTATTGCGTACGCGTACGACGCCCAGGGTTTGGACTTCTGCTGCCGTAGCGAAATAAATTACAACAATGTTTTCATATTTTTACCTGATGGTAGAAGATAAAATTTCGTTTAAACATTCCTTGTGTCCAGAATTACAAAGATGCTTGGTTTAGGAAAGGTAAGTCGATGGGCGAAGTGTTTGAAGAAAATAAATCGTAAACATCCTTAGTATACTGCACTGCTGTACGATGTCGTTTTAAAACTTCATTACGCGCGCGCACCTATAACAACTGTGTTGCGTACGCGCGCGTCAGTCTCACGCGAAGGTGGTTGAGCGCATGTGCATTGCTGTATTGTTACAAGCTGCCGTATGACTGTTGTAAATTTGGCCAATCATTGCCTTCCATGGGGCTGAATCAATGCTGGTTCAGGGGCCATTTTTTTCGCTTTTTCTTTGAAGCCAATCTTTATATCACCGTTAATACACCCCCACGTGATCGAGTCTCGACCAATCAGAAGCCATCAACTCTCCAAGGTATTTATTAATTACTAAATCGTAGCTATACCCCCTAGACCTTTAAAAAAAAAAAATTAAAAACCACAAACAAACCCACAAATAAATCAAAATTTATTATCATAATGGAAATTGCTAATTAGTATAGATAAGGGACAAAAAAAATGTACAAGAGACACGGTTATACGTGTTTATGGGGTGGGGCAACCCGAAAAATATATGTAAATATTGAATTAATCATTGCGTACCATTACATTTGTCGAGAGCTTCCAATAACAAATCAATTAAAAATCGGCCAACGATAAGTAATTTATTAATTAATTAATTTCAACTTTTGAATTAGGAGCGTTCTGCTTCTCAATCAGTTCTGAAAAAGGCGGAACCTATATGTGCGTATGCACTTTTACAACTCTATTGAGTTTGTTAATAATTATCTCAGCGGCGGCGGAACGGTTTAAAACGGGGGGGGGGACATCACCCCCCCCCCAAAAAAAAGGGGGAACTTGCTCAGTAAAAGGCATCTTCTGTCGCTGCAGCAGCGTATCCAGCCTTTTTTTTGGGGGGGGGCGAATCCGTGCTGAAATGTCGACACCGGAACCTAGTCCACCGTAAAATTAAATGGGGGGGGGGGGGGACCATCTTCTAAGATAGGGGGCGTTCTTCAAAACTGGCCACTCATTATTCAAAACTGCAAACCACTCATTATGTGCCCATTTCCAATGGTAAGGGTTTTGGGGGCTTAGTTTTCATATTCCTTGTTCAATTCAGAATTCTCTGTACCATTTTGCGAAATGGTTACTGAAAACAAATTATCAGAAACTTCAGGGCAAGGTTGGTTTTCATCTCGAGGGGGGCACATTATGCTCGAGGGCGCACATTTATGTCCACAAGAGGGCCACTTGGGTAAGGGGGGGGGCAATCGTCCCCCCCCCCACCCGTTCCGCCGCCCCTGAATGATCTCGACACCACACATTACACCACACATTACTACAATATGTTTATGTAGAACTACACTATTTATAGCATTTTTTCCCAAACCTTTCTGAACGCCATTAGCTTCATGTTGAAAGCTAATTTTTTTGGGCTGTCTAAAGGCCTGCAAATGCAAACTATCAAATTTATTCGTTACAGGAAATTACACTCCTTTCAAATCGTTCGCCCCCCCCCAAAAAAAATCTAAATTTTGAAAATAGGTGATTTTTTTTTATTATTCATTCCCATAGAATTCTGGCCAAAAATCGTCTGAAGAGTCTTGATTCAAACACGACTGAGGGTTTAGGTGTTGAATCATCAAAGTAAGTACTCAGTGTTCTTGTTTACGAATTTAACATGAAAGAGGTTTGGCCTAACAAAAATTCGCCTCCCATGTTTCTTATCAGCATACAAAAGGTAATACGTAAAGTTAGGATCGGGAATGCCACCTGACAATGTTCGAAGGTAATTTCTGCACGAATCAAAAAGTACTTCTGGCAGCTTATTATAAGTAAAATTATTCGATTTATGATATGACTGATGACACATAGGCCTAAAGTAGAATGAAGTCACAGTTATTCCGAGGAAGTTGCAAGAACAAAAATGATGTGGTGGTGGTGGTGAAGTGGATATCGAATGTGTTTATACACAATAAGTGAGTAGTTTATTATATTTCTTTGAATTGATTAATTAAGGTTGTATATCAGCTTGGAGGACAATAGATTGACCCATTTAAGCCCTTATACGTTCAGTCGAGTGGACAGTCCTGATGGGTACATGTAAGTACACGTCTCTTTCTAATTATTTTGTAACAACTGGCTTTGCCATCAGTAAAGTGAAACTGATCTAAGAAAATGTTTTCCGAAAGAGTCGGCCTTGGAAACTTAAATAGTGCACTCAATTAGGGTTAGTTCATGTGAGGTTTCCTTGACTAAGGCTTAAGGCCATTATTTGTGTTTTACCAGGTTGATTTAATCTATAATAGATAGTCGTGAGGTATGTCTGCAGACACGGTGTTCAGAAACCTCAATATAATTATACGTGATCATTGGAGCTCATATCAAACTGATAATGATTACGGGGATCAGGAGCCTAAGGGGAATTTCAAACTTCATTTTCAACAATGCAAAATCTAATTATTTCTTGTAAACAGAAAAAAATCCCTGTCGGAACCCAAATCACTAAGACATTTGATTAAGTTTTTGCCTTAAAAGTAAAACATTGCTCCATCCGACTAAAACCATGCGGGGACACGGCTGTTAGTGAAATTCGTTCAGTCCAGCAGGTCCAGTTTTTTAACTCTAGTTTCCACAGGAAGGACTTTTTCAAACTGTTATGAATTTCAGTCCCTATAGGTCAATTTGGAAATAACAAAATGTTATTGTGGTTAATTATAAATATGAAGTTTTCTATTTAAAAAAAAATTCTGTGTTCTGTTTAGAGAGTTATTTAACAACAGATTGTCTACAATCCCTTCCAAACTCTTCTACGAATATGGCAAGAAAAAAGAGATATATGAAATGTAAGTTAATATTTACCTTTATGTGCACATCAGCAAGACCTGTTAAAGGTACAGTCCAACATTTGTAATATGTAAAAGAAGAGTGCTAAACAACCAACCTGATGAAGTTTCAACTCAGCTTTTGCTGTTTATATTGGAAAAAAACATTTTAGGATCTCGATTTCAATTCAAAAGTTGCTGAATCATGTTTTAAATTGGGCCTGAATTCAGCGTCCGAGACTCGTTCTCACTGAGCCGATTGCAGCTACGCGATGTTGCGCACTGATCCGACGAATTCAAGCAACTGCGCGCGCGTGTGCGTCGTATCAACGCTTGCGCGCGCATCGCCGAATTAAAAAATAAGGAACTGCTAACGGAAATCTCCAACGGTACGTCGTTGGAAAGGCCTTCTTTCGTTGATTTCTTCAAAAATGTCAGCATGTCAGAAAGAATAATTTCACAGGGAGTTTAATCCCCTTAATACTATCTTTCAACCAAGTATGTTTTTCAACAATAATTACGCCAATTATACTTTTTGGATAGCTGCAAATGATGGACTGCAGCTTTAATAGAAATCCATGTTAATATGAAAAAGGGAATATAATGTGTTTGGGAGGTATTATAACACTCTGTTTGAGTCTGGATGGGTGATAATTACCCGAGGCGAAGCCGAGGGTAATCATCCAGACTCCAACCGGTCTCAAACAGAGTGTTTAATACCGACCGAAACACATTTTATTTCCATTCATAAATACCTTTTCGGTCAAAACCAAATCCTTTCGGTCCAAAAATCAAAACAAGTCAAAAATAAGACGTTGCACGTTGCCAACCATTTTGTTCAACAATTTTTCTTCATGTTTTATGAAACACCCCTCTGACTATAATATGGAATGTCCCTCTACAACTCCTTACCTTATAAGGAGCCTGCGTGCGCGTCTTGCGCACTGCGCGATGTCGCGCAAAACGCAGCTGGGCTGGTGTATAGACCGCTTGCAGACGCGTTCGATAATCGACGCGCTAAGGCGCGCGACGCCATGTTGTGGGACAGGCGTATATCAATTCACGCACATTTTGACCCATAACATGGCGTCGCTCACCTTAGCGCGTCAATTATCGAACGCGTCTGCAAGCGGTCTATAGTCGTGTTCCCTAACGTGCCGCACTTCGAAGCTTACCCAGCTTTCCTCGTGTAGTGTTGCCAAACCTCTTTGTTGACAAACCTCAAACTATACAGTGAAATACTGGTACTTTTACCTTATTAATGCTTGCTATTTAACCTCTGTGAACAATTTCGGTTTCATAAAATTTAAGCCGAAATTAAAAAACGGTGGCGTCCGGAAATTGGGCACAAATTGGCGGAGTGTTCCCTAACGTGGCGCACTTAAATAAATCTCGAAAAATTCCAAATTAACATTCAAGAATTTCTGTAAACTTGATAAATTCTGATAAATCATTATTATCTCCACTTACATACCCAGCCGGATGTTTGTCAGAAGAGTATGTTCTTATATTGCGGGGCATTTTCAAAGGGTTCACTCAGCACTTGAAAATAAAATCGGAAAATCACGCCAAAATAAATTTTTCTTTTAACTTTGTAGTGGGTAAATAAACTCGCGATTTATGAACGGGAGTGTTTAGAACTTGATAAAATTTCACTTTCTGTGAAATTTCAGTTAAAACTTTTGCTCTAGCTAGGCGCTACAGGCGAAAAATCAAAGTGCGCCACGTTAGGGGCCGCGCCACGTTAGGGTACATCAACAATAGTGTGAATTTCGGATTATGAAAATACTGATTCACTGGAAGTATTGCGCATGCATACGTGAGGATTGTGAATGTTCAACCAATGAAACGTTAAAAGGCACCGGAAGTCCAAATTTCATGTGACACTGGAAAAGTGTTTAAGACCAGCCAGCCATGTCTTTATCATCCGTTTAAGACCGGCCACATGACGGGCTCTCGACCAATAGGAATGGGTAAAATGTATTAGGTATTTATGAATTAATTTTTAAACAGAGGTAGAATAGAGCTCATGCTACGCACGGCAAGTCAAAAATAAGAATTCTGAATAGGCAATGGAATAACAACCAAAATGTTTTGAGTTGTCAGCTGCGCTAGATATTCTGAACTCACTGTTTCAGTGGTTGACTCAATTGTAATATAGTGTTTTGTAAAAGAGAATGGCAGTGCTGAAGAATGTATATCCTTGAACTATTAGTTGAGATGTCTTATTTCAGACAGTCTTTTTCGAAGAAATTCCTAGTAAACAATTTCTACTCTGTGGGCACTGAATTGCTGGTTATAATATAACCATATTATGTGAAAGAATGTTGTGTGTTGTTATGTCTTCGCCAAGACAGTGACCTACAATAATAGTCCTTTAATGTTATGTGTCCCAAAAAAAGGGTGGAGCGGAGACAATTTATATAACATTATCGTTTTGAAAAAGTCGGTTGGCCATGTTCCTTTCCCATCGATCGACGCCCATGATGAGCATTACTCTTAATTTCATACTACATCTTCTCGTTTCATAAAATTATCACGTTCTCATGTATTTTTCATTAAATTCAAAGAAACTTCAGCAACAACAACATTTCAGAGATAGCGCCCGATGCTTTCTTAGGAGTGAGCTCCATTGCAAAAATGTAAGTAAACTTTCATTGATACTCACAAACTGTTAGAGCTGTAAAAGTGAGCTTCTATGAGCTCGATACAATGAAATAACTACCTGTGCCTGTCTTGATCTACATATTTTTCGTTACGAATTTTGCAAAGAACTTTGTGAAAAAGACCTCTCATGTGATTTAGGCTTTGGCTATTAGTTACGTCACAAAAACTATTTTAATGGAACATGTATATGCGAGTTATTTTAGGCGATGTTTAGTTCAATGATATATGCCTCCAAATGGAGTACAACTCTAATGGAAAGACGGGCTTAATATAAAAATAAATCTCACAATTTTGACAATCAAAGGAATTGTTCTAGTAACTCAAGTCACTGCAGATTAATTAAAACACTTCTTTTCTCTTGCAGACATTTGAGTATCAATAAGATATCGTCACTTCCCGAGGACTTGTTTGACAACATAACGATACTTCGCACGTTGTAAGTGAGAACCAAAGCTGATGGCAGACGTATATATGATATAGCACAATTCGGACGGTGACCAAATAGTTTGAATTCTGTTCGAAGTGCAGCAAACATACAGCAGCATTTCGTAGTTAGATATCATGACAATAACTGCCACTTGTTGAGTAATCAAAGTTCATAAAAGCTCATAAATATTGGACCAAAGACAGGTCAATGATTTACACAGATATTTCAAATCGCACGATGAATATAACCCAAATATCGGTAATTCATACAGATTGCGTGTCTCATATGCTACTCTGTCTAACAAAACTGCTTTTATTTCTTCCAGAGACTTGTCTAACAATAATCTTTCTTCGTTTCCGGCGGAACTTCTGAAGTCTCAACATAAACTTCGATATCTATATCTTCAACTCAACTACATAAATGAACTTAGAAAGGGGATGTTTGACGGACTACATTCTTTGCGAGAATTGTAAGATGTTTTGCCCCTGAATTAAGAATAACTGAACCCAAACCAATATCCAATCACTATATCCAAAAACATTGCAGCACCCAACCAAACACCCAGGAAACCTTTAACACCCAAACCTAGACTTTCGAAAATCTGCAACCCCCTATCTCTGAACTTCCAAAACCCCAAACTTACAGGGCCCGCGCCATCGAGAAAAAACCCCAAAACAAAGCCAAACATCTACAGAGCCCCACATCTATTATCTCCAAGCCCATGCAATTCCAAAAAAATACAACCCAAACCCCCAAACACCCCAACACGTAACACCTAAACACACTGAGTATACACTGTTGATACGTCGTGAAGGGCAAAACCTAATATTGATTTACATCACCCTGACGCAAAAAGAAAAGAAAAATCCATCTTACGAATATAGCTAAAACCTTAACCACAGCTGTACCCCAACCCTATTCCACTTAAATCACAAACCCAGAACCTCCAAACCCTAGGCCCGTTTTCACGACGCTTCAATAAGCACAGAGTTTCCTGCTGATATTGGCTTGACTCATAGTCCTGATATTGGCGAAACTCTTAGGAAGATCTTAGTAATCTTAGTAAGCAATAGTTATATAAATGTATGCTTTATGCGTAGATTCCGTGAAAGAGCTCTTCAGTTTATTTATCACAAAACTACTGCCACCTTTAATTGGGCCTTGTAAATCATGTAAACCTGTAAACCCCAAACTCTAAAATCCCCAAAATCCTCACCCCGAGCTAAAAATTGCATTCTGGTTTTTAAGACAATTTTTGATTGTTTCCACGATATACTCACATGGAGTAAATGCCTCAAGTGTAATCTGGAAATCGTTTTATTGTTTGAATATACTAACAGAGTGATAGGCTTCAATATGATCCACACGATAGATGACTATGTGTTTTCAGAGACGCCGTTGGTGAATCTGTGAGTAACTTATAGAATATTACTCCATTAGTAATTTCTGTTTTCCAGCTTAACCATTTGTCGGTTAATACTTTTTTCGAGAACTTTTCTCTGCAAGTTATACGTGACCCTTTTCTCCTAGACTTGACTCAAGTCGGAATTGCTTTAAGTCGGTATCTTAATTTTTTTTTAAAGTAGCAAAAATCGCTTAGTTTACGTCTTTCCAGAAGCCCGACAAGCAGTGACAAGGTACACTCCAGCGCGCCTTCCACTTCAGTGCCGTAAAACAATGCGCACACATTGTATGTACATTGTACGTACGCGTATTATACGTACATGTGTGTGCATGTATTTCAGAGCATGTGCATACATGTGGTGCAAAAGTTAGCAATTCCGACTTGATCAATCTGCCATCAGCACCCCCCCTCGCGTGCACGCGCCAGTATTCATCGATGCATATGCAACACCGTCTCTATGCATATGCAGCAACATCGCTTGACCAATCAAAGTAACCAATTTTTGAAGACTCGTTTATTATTTTCAGTAGGTATGGAAGGCTGGATAACAATCTGCAAAAGTTTTAAAAACGTAATCTTAATTTGTAGATTTCAAACACATTATATTTGGATGATAATGCTAACTTGATCAGCTGCTCTTGGATGGAATTGATACAGAACATGACATTCAAATGTAATTCAAAACAAAAGGGAATTTTTATTGGGGTTAACCTGTAAAAGATGTTGAGATCCATTGATACGCGCTTCGTGTTGTGCGTACCCAGAGCCGTTTCAAAGCATTCGAACGTACGCGTGCGTGTATCTGTTTCTACTCCTCACCATGGGATGCGTGTGCGTTCTCCACGAAACTTTGGCCGCGCGAATACACGCAGACAACGCTGATTGCGCGTTAGGAATAATATCAAAACAACCTGCGCGCGTTTTTAAGAATAAAAACGCTCATTACCTATAATACTGTGAAGTGATTGGCTCCTACCGAAATTAGTAGAAGCCAATCACAGCAAAAATTAATTTCCATAGACTGTGTACAAACGTGGAACAAACCAGCGCGTACGCTTGGCAGATTGACCAAGTCTGGGTTGCTGCATCACTTGAAAATAACATGTACATGTACGTTTTTAACATGATGGTCCGGATTCGACGCATGAGGGCGCGCGTTATGTACTGTAAGTATGCGATATGCGCTGTGAGTGGATTTACTATATAGGCACAGACCGAGCGCAACCCAGACTTGGCCAAGTCTACTTTTCTCCCTACTTTATTACACTTTTGATTTGTAATGCAATTAATTTTTAACGAAATAAAGTATTACCACTGCGTTGACATATTCTTTTCATACATTGTGTGCAGAACTCAGCCATCTATGATTATGCAAACCAATATTTCTATTGTCGAAATATTGAATTCTTTTGAACTGCTTTTAAAATTTGAAATAAATAGAATATATTTTGGTCTTTCAAGTTACTAATTACGCAGAGCCTGAATGGGGCAGGTTTACGTACACGTATAATTGACGATCTATCCTTTGGTACTTGTTGACATTTTATGGCAGACATTTATTCCACAACAACCTGACATCGCATGGACTTGGAGAACACCCATTTGCCACAAGAAACAAGTCACTACAGCTCGTGTAAGTCTTGTGAAGATTCAGACAGGTTTAGCTATCGTTGATTACCTTTGAGGTTTGGCAATCTACTGCAATATGCATGAAATACGGAGACTACTATTTTTTGTAAAAAAATTATCATTTCGGTTATTGTTCACTTCTCCCCTTAATAACTCAATTAAATTCATTCGGAATCTTTCTGTCGGTATCAATCAACCGATAACCACACACATTTTGTTATCAAAATATTAAGACTAAGATGAAATGTTTTATTCTCTAAAAAGGGTGTGAAAAGATACTTGCAACAATATAATCAACATAACTGTCAATACACCCCCCCCTAAAAAAAAAAACAGAAAAGAATATATACTTTTTTGAATGTGACTTAATTTTGGCTTGGTGGGTTTGCTTTGATTCAGAGTTGTATAGAGTCACTGATTTTTGTGACTCGAGTCGAGTCATAAGGTCAAGAAGGTCGAGTCGAGTCGAGTCAAGTATTAATCTCGAGTCAATTCGAGTCACAAATATGTCAAGAAATTTGAAAAGAAAAAGTCAAGGGGGTGCAAGTTGATTGTCATTCAACTAATGGGGAGTATGTATGTATACATTATTCGCGAACATTCGAACGTGACGAGAAGACAATCCGGCACCGCCATAGGTCATTGAAAATATTGTTTTCACAAAGTGTTGCTGTTATTTTGGGGACTCGAGTCTTATTAGCCTTCCTCGAGTCGAGTCGAGTCATTCTAATGAGGGACTCGAGTCGATAGTCGAGTCACCAAAAAATGTGACTCGAATCGGAATCGAGTCGAGTCATTGACTCGAGTCATTACAATTCTGCTTTAATTGATGATCCGAATTTCTCCTTTTTTTCAGATCTTTATACCGCAACTTCTTTGATCACATCTTCCATTCTGCCTGGCAAGATTTAGGACAGAAATGCAACGTGTAAGACAATTGAATCCAGTGACTGTTTTTATACGCAATAATACTAATAAGGGACACCGGCAACAAAAGTTCCTGTAAACAATAATTTGCACTGTGGATAACTTCCGTAGCGTAACTACCATTATTGAATGTGATAAATGGCTAAAGAGAAAGGAATTCTGAATTGGTCACTGAGTGTCATTTGATATTCGCATGATTTGTCCTCGGTGGTATTTTTTAATTCCACTGCCAACTTCGGCTACACAGGCCTACTTTGAAATGCCTCATGCAATGTAATGTCCTTGTAATGCTCCGGCCTTTGTGTCCCATTTAACCTTTTTGGTTTCAATTTGCATTTTACCATTGGTAAGGGCATTTTGGTGCCTTTTACCTTTTTCTTCGAATGCGAATTTGCATATTTATGAGCAAACATGCGATGTAATTTCAGGAAGAAACCCCATTTTTACCACTATTTTATTTTTACCAACAAAATCTGCCAGAATTTCGGATATTTTGGTGCCGAATATTTTCATTGGTGATTCATAGTTAAATCAAATTAGGTTTTGCCCTTCACCGACGTGATTCATAGTTGTTTAAGTGCACGAAAGTAGTTCGATGAGCAAACTTTTTTTCGTATTTTTGTCAGTGAGCAAATTTAGGGTTCACAACTTGAACAGAAAACCCATAAAGCTGAACAGTGTCTTCCTGAAATGACATCACAGCAACAGCGCCCTCATTTGTTGTCAGCAAAAACATGAAAGTGTTTTAAAATATAGAAGTGCACATTTCAATAAGGTTAACGCAAAAAAAACAAAAAAAACGGTGTCAAATGTTTTCCATACATTTAAGGAGAAAATTACAAAAAATGTTTTTCAAGTGAGGTCGTGTCTCGGGCCTTAATGTGTGACTGACGGGTGAATTATGTGGTAAATCGCACAAACAATACGATTACTGTTCATCCAAGAGAGATTCTCTTTACCGTATCTCTTCATCTACAGATCATTGGAAAACACACTCAAAGTGGTGCCCTTCACAAGAGCGGACCTCAGCATGTAGGTATTGTTTGTGAAGCACACGATTTTTACAGAGTAAGCTTAATAATGCCCTTTATCAGGGTACCTACGCCTTCTTGAAAATCATAGTGAGGCAAATATTGAAAACAAAAACGGCGGTTTTAATAGGCCTAGTGTATGCGGTGAATGGGTGACTCGCAAACTTTCAGCAGATTTACAATCTTATAAATGGATGGAAAGCTTGCAATACCGACATCGATACACAAGGTGTTTTCAAACTAACGGTAAATGAAACCTATAATCAATTTCACGTCGGCTACCACTATATGGGTTGACACGAAAACCGGAAACACGGCCTATCAAAGACCGCCATGTTGATTTGAACTATTTGCGTCGTTATGATTTTCAATATGGCGTACCCTGATGAAGGTCTATTCTTATCGTTATGATCTTCCACCGTAGTCAAATAGATATATGTTGATATATGAATGTTTGACTAGGTTATTGATCTTTCATTGATATTTTCAGTGATTTAGTTGGAAGTTGGTATGCTTCTTCAATAATGGTTGAGCGATTCACAGGAAAATCAATGAATCAATCTGGATTCAGCTGCAAAGATCTGGAGGGTGTGAGAAATACATTTAATTGTACATCGTGCTCTCAAGGTACCTATGGAGGAGAGTTTGGTGGGTGTAAGCCCTGCCCTCCAGGTATGTCTTTTTATATTTGATGTTACATTTATAATACATATGCATGGTGACCCCTCCAAAAATGAAACCCGGAAAGATTTCCCTTTTTTTTTCAAAACCGTGATCTCTGTAGTTTTATGGGTCACCCTGTATATTTGATGTGTTATATACATTTAATGTCTCTTTTACATTTGATATCAATAAGTTCTACAACACGGAGTTCATTTCAATTTACAATTGCTGTTGTTAACATATTGCAATTGTCCAATGTCAAGGTACAACCACAAACGATTGATAACCGATGAAGCCAGCACCGTTTTTCAATATTACACAAGCAAGCGGGAAGAAATAGATGATAATACGGACCGACATAAAAAAAGTACATGGCATTAAACGGGAACGGTGAAAGCCCGATTATCCGAAGGCTGGACAGTCCGAAGGTTCTCTAGACCGAAGAGTCATTAGTCTGAAGGTTCGTTAGTCCGAAGGTCCAATAGTCCAAAGGTTCGAAAGTCCGTAGGTTCAGATAGTCCGAAGGGCCCATTATTCTGGAAATAGCATAAATGTTCTTTAACCCGAAGGCTAGGCTCGACAGTCCGAATAGAATACACGATAGGATTCTACAGTCTGAATCAACAATAAGGTACGATCGTCCGAATTGACAACGAGGTTCGATAGTCCGGATGGACAATACGGTTCAGGTTGTCAGTCCAACAATTCGGACTTTCGGACCTTTTAGTCGATTCGGACTATCGAAACTTATTGTCAATTCAAACTTTCGAACCTTGTATGCTTTCTTAATAATGAACCATCGGACTTTTGAACCTTTTGTTTTTGTTCCGGACTGTTCAACCTTTGGACTAATGAACCTTTCTAAATTAGGACTACCGAACCTTCGGACCAATGAACCTTCGGATTATCGAACCTTCGGACTATCGCGTCAAATGTTCGGATTAAAGAACCTTATTTCATTGTCGGACTAGGGAACCCCCTCTTATGGAAAATATCGAGCCTTCGGACTATCGGGCGGACCCCACGGGGAGCAATTAAGAGCCTCATTAAACAAGCAAAACATGTTTTTAAACGAAGTGATAGTTAGGAAAATACTTTTTAATTTGAGACATTGTACTGACTTTTTTCCAGGCGGATTTTACCAGGACAATACCGGATCAGTCGCCAATAGACACACTGGTATGAATTGCAAGGAATGTAATAAGGGTACCTACGTCCCACAAAATAAACACCCTGGGAAAACTATCGGTGATTGCACAGTATGTCCAACAGGCACCAATAAGAGTCTTCATTCAGGATACCGAGCATGTCCCTGTGCGTCCAATCACTACCGTAAACACAGGTTCGGTCAATGTTTTCCGTGTCCCAAAAAAGGAATCAACTGTACGGGAGAATATCAGCATCTTCTGCCAGGATTCTGGTGGACATGGGACTGGGGTCCAGCTGAAAACTATCAGTCCTACAAGAAATTTGTCGGAAATGTACGCACCCACAATAACAGCTATGATAGGCACACTGAAAAGTTTGATGGAATGTTACCAAAAGTTCATAAATGTCCTACCTCCGAATCGTGTAAGAATCTTGCAGCTGGAATAAACGCATCGTGTGATGATGGTCATGCCGGTTTCCTGTGTACACAATGTCAAGCAGGCAGTTATGCTTGGCTGGATAAATGCTTTGAATGTCCAGGGATTTGGGCGTTGATACTGGAAGTCTTGGCAGCTCTTGTCATCCTTGCAGTTTTGCTCATGATTGTCTTACTAGAACTCAGACGACACAAACGAAGCGGTCGATCACTCATTAGCGTTCTGTTCTCTCGGTTTAAAATTCTACTTGGTTTTTATCAAATTATGGGTGAGATATTCGAAGTGATGAATGAACTTTCCTGGCCGGAGACACTAGTAGAACTTGGTTCCTTCTTGCAGTTGTTGGAGGCCAATTTGATGCAGGTGATTGTCAGTCCTCGATGTTACTTTCCCGATTTCACCTATCCCAATGTTTACATCGCTTTCATTGCTGGTGCGTCGTTCTCGGTTACTGTGATATTGTTAGGATTGGGCATTTATGGTTTTAGGCTATTCCATCTGCGGGTGAAGAGTGCACCGGATGAGGTTCGCAAACATACGATGGCTAAAACGAATGAGAGAATTCTCTTGGCTGTTGTCATTCTGTTGTTTGTTGCATACCCAAGCTTATCAGCTGTCATCATTAGCTTACTGCCTTCGGGATGTGTCACATTTTCATTGAATGAAAATGAAAATGTTACCGTTACTCGGCTCAGATCCGACTACTCCGTTGACTGTAACAGTAGTCAACATGTTGCATTTAACTACGCTGCCGAGGTTTCCGTGTCTTATGTTGTTGGTTTCCCGACTGTATTACTTATCATGTTGTGGTTACATCGTCGTAGACAAGCATCAAAGAAAAACGGTCATCAGCTTGAAACTGCTGATATCCAGGCACACAGTCTCGTTGACCAGCAGTCTTTACTTGATACTGACGACACGGGCCCATCTTGCAGTTACCATACTGCCAGTCATGCAGATCAGACTCATCCTAGTGATTCACTACATACGGAAGATGAAGAAATTGCACATATCGGTGATTCTCTTGAACGACTTAGCTCCGAATTACCTCTTGAAGAATCAATCGAAGTAAACTCAGAAAGCATCACCTGGGTGAGTTTCCTGGACGAGAACTACAAGGAGCAATATTGGTATTGGGAGATTGTGGAACTAGCTCGCAAAGTCCTCCAAGTCCTGTTCGTTCTGTTATTCGGTGCGGATGATCAATTCATTCTCTTTGCGACCATTATCGTATCTGTTGCCTTTCTAATCGCCCACGCTTACTTGAAGCCAATGAAGGATGCCGCAGAGCACCGTATTCAGATGTGGTCCTTGACTACCATCTTTTTGAATCTACTGGCGGCATCCTTGCTTGTATTACCCAGCGAAGATGGCCATACCGATGACAGTGATGCAAGGAAGGAATTTCTGGCAGTTTTTCTTGTCCTGCTTAACATCAGCATCTTTGTAATCGTGGCAGGTATGTGTTTTGATTTTCTATCTTGCGACATATTTGCGGTTTGCAAAAGTCTTTCGGTCGTTGTCATTTACAATAAGTTAACAGTTTTTAAATGAAGCAGCTTTCCTAAACAGGTACTTTTTACAGTTTACTTATAACATGTTTTATTTACTCTTCTTTCTTTTTTTCACGAAAATTTCAGCCGTATTATAGTGGTCCACACAAATATTTTGTCTTAAAAATTCCTACCGTTTGATCAATCTGACCTCTCCATCGTAAGGATGTCTGTTTATTATTTGGTTTGTGTTCACATATTAATTTTTTTAGTCAGTTCCATCCACGTGTGTCTGAAGGTTCTATCCCAAACGGCGTGTTGTAGCTACACTGCAGCATGTTTCCGTCACATACGTCGTTGTCTTGCACCAAGCCGTCATCGCACACAGGAGGAACATCGCGACGATAGTGAGCCAACGACACCTCTGATAAGTGGAGTACCAATTGAAGATCGGAGAAACAATAACGAGTGCCGTGCTGTCTAGGAATTGCGTTGTTTTTCCCCGCCCAACATCGAAAAAATGATGAATTAAGAATAACTAGGATGTGAAGTATGGTCAAGAGTGTTTGATGGCCGTGCTTATCAGTGGATAATAATAATGATGATGATGATGATGATGATGATGATGATGATGATGATGATGGGGATGATGGGGATGCTGGGGATGATGGGGGGGGGGTGATGGGGATGATGATGAACAGGTGACGTGCTCCTATCTGCAAACAGGGGGGGGGGGGGACTTTTTTGTAGTTTGGGAAAAGTTCGCTTTGACTTGGACGGATAACGATTATGAGCTTTACTTTTTTTGTTTACGGCAATTTGGTCTGGGCTGAATTCATTAAGTGTATGCAGACAAAATAATTCTGTACAAATGTAGAATAAATTTGTAGCATTGACAAAGGTGGAAACCTTGCATCAGAAGAAATAGTTAAATGACTTACGGAATGACCCTTCATTACTTTATATTACATATGCATGTATTGGTTTAGAAAATATCTGTTTTCAATTGTTTGTATAGTACAAACTTCGTGGCTTCCCTGCATGTTTTTATCATAATCTAGTTGTAATACTTTAACAGCTACAATGTTTCTTTGTTTACCAGGCAGCTCTGTTTCTAATTATTATATAAACTTAAAATGTCAAACTTTAATCTTTTACGCAGAATTGTTGACTAGTTTTGTATAACCAGTGTTTTTTGTAGTCCAAATTTCATGGTACTAAATAGTGAATTTTATGAGCAAAATCGGGACAATGATAAAAGCAAAACTGAGACAGTGAAAAGAGGCTCAATCGGGATGAAAAAAAATATATATATTGCGACAGGCAAACAAAAAGCCTGGCTTCACGCCTGGTATTCGTAACTTTTTTTTCATAATCTAGTTTGAATACTAGTAGCTAAAAGGGTAAAATTTCAACTAGTAATAAGAGAAGTGTCTAATGTTTCTTTGTGTACAGGGTAGCTTTAGTTTTAATTAATAATTTTTTAATTTCAAATACTTAATCGAGAAAACACTAATCTTGTACACACAGTTTTTGACAAGTTAAAGAGTGCTACATAGTGGGTTAAAGACGCACACAAGCTTAAAAAGACCTTCATATTTAAGATCTTACCTTGGGTTTAGTTCATGAATGATTAACGTATTGATGAACAAATGACGCCTCCATAGGAAAAAAAACAAAGAAAGAAAACAAGAACATACGGCTTGGTAACAGTTTTGTATTTACTTAGAAAAACGAAATGATGATGTTATATTTTCCTTATTGGGAGTGAGTTAAATTCATTACGTGTTTGCATACAAAATGTGTTCAAATATAGATTTGTGGCGAATTATTTTTGTATCATTGACAAAGGCTGAAACCTTGAATCTGAAGAAAGAGTTGCACGCAGCTGGGCTGGTGTAGTGTGAATTTCGGACAATCAAATACTGATTTACTGGGTCGTATTGCGCATGCGTACGTGAGGAATGTGAACGTTGAACCAATTAATGAAACGTTAAAAGGCACCGGATTTCATGAAGTCCAAATTTCATGTGACAATGGACAAGTGTTTAGGACAAGCTAGCCATGTCTTTATCATCTTTTTAAGACCGGCCACGTGACGGGCTCTCGACCAATAGGAATGCGTAAACTGTCTTAGGTATTTATGAATAGTTGATAATAATGATGATGATGATGGGGGGGGGGTGGTGGGGATGATGGGAATGATGATAAACAGGTGACGTGCTCCTATCTGCAAACAGGGGCGGGGGACTTTTTGTAGTTTGAGAAAAGTTCGTTTTGACTTGGACGGATAACTATGATGAGCTTTACATTTTTTGTTTACCGCAATTTAGTCCGGGCTGAATTCATTAAGTGTATGCAAACAACACAACTCTGTACATATGTAGAATACATTTGTAGCATTGACAAAGGCTACAACCTTGCATCAGAAGTAATGGTTAAATGACTTACGGAATAACCCTTTACTACTTTTTATTACATATGCGTATATTGGTTTAAAAAAAAATAGTTTTAAAATATTTTATTTGTAAAGTGAGGGTTGTATAGTACAAAGTTCGTGGCCTCTCTGAATGTTTTTATCATAATCTAGTTGTAATACTTTAACAGCTAAAATGTTTCTTTGTTTACCAGGAAGCTCTGTTTCTAATTATTATATAAACTTAAAATGTCAAACTTTAATCTTTTACGCAGAATTGTCGACTAGTTTTGTATAACCAATGGTTTTTGTAGCTCAAATTTCATGGTTCTAAATAGTGAATTTCAAGAGCAAAATCGGAACGCTGATGAAAGCAAAACTGAGACGGAGAAAATGTGCTTAATTTTGATAAAAAAAATATATTGCGACAGGCAAACAAAAAGCCTGGCTACACGCCTGGTATTTATAACCTTTTTGTCATAATCTAGTTTGAATACTAATAGCTAAAAGGGTAAATTATCAACCAGTAATAAGAGAAGTGTTTAATGTTTCTTTGTGTACAGGGCAGCTCTATTTTTAATTAATATATATTTTTTTTCAAATACTTAATGGAGAAAACACTAATCTTGTACACACAGTTTTCGATTCGTGTTTTGCAGTGGTCTTTGTAGCACAAATTAAAGAGTGCTCAATAGTCGGTAAAAGACGCACACAAGCTTAAAAAAACCCTCATATTTAAGATCTTACCTTGAGTTTAGTTCATGAATGATTAACGTATTGATGAACACATGTCGCCTCCAAGGAAAAGAGAAAAAAAAGAAAGAAAACAAGAAGATACGGTTTGGTATCAGTTTTGTATTTACTTAGAAAAACAAAATGATGATGTTATATTTTTCTTATTGGGAGTGGGTTAAATTCATTAAGTGTTTGCATACAAAATGTGTACAAAATGTACTGTAGATTTGTGGCGAAAAGATTTTTAGCATTGACAAAGGCTGAAACCTTGAATCTGAAGAAAGAGTTACATGACTTATGGAATAACATTTTACTATGTTATATTGAATATGTATATTTGTTTTACGCAACGTATAGTGATTATATAATGACAATAACTAGAAATTTGAATTTAGTCGCTGGGAATCTCTTTATCATTAGTAAGTTTCAGTACTTTCATAAGGAAAAGTAAGTAGTAATGCATGTAGTGAGAAAGGTGTCTAATGACTCAGTGTACAATGACTCTGCTTTTAGTTTTTTCAAGTACTTGTCTTAATGAGGTGTACATTAATGTTTTACTCATTATTGTCAAACGTAGTTTTGTACAGGCAATATTTTTATAGTTCAAATTTAATGGTGCAAAGTAGTGGGTTAGATGAAAACAAAATAGCTAAGAAAGACGTATAAGTATGTTGCCTCGTATATATTGTGAATAATGTCTAGAGGATGTGGTGCTTGTTTTTATTTTCGAAAATACGGTGTGTTTTTTCAGCATTTCTTAATGTGGTGTTTTAAATATTAGAGTCAAACAACAAAGGTTTGAAACCTTGATTGGGTTGCTCACTCAAATAGGCCTGCGCTGGTTTGTTCTCCATCCAAAGATGCCAACCGGTATACATTGCGAGAGCATGAGTGGATATCCATGATCCTTCACCCCAAAAAGTTTCATATAGTGGCTACGACACTTGGCAAGATTGGCGGATGAAACGACAACAACCCGGCTGATCTGAATACGCTTCAGCTGGATTGCAGGTCGCACGCATAAGAAAGTAATAGTGGGGAATAGTCACGATTGTTTAGTTTGTTAAAATATGACGATAAATATCCTAGGCCAATTTCCCTAAATTTCGTCATATTTCAAATTTGTGTCACTAATCTTCAGTCATTAAATAGAATAATAGACGAATTGAATTGAACAGAACTCCACGATTTCTTATTGATCTTCTTGTTAAAGTTATGTGCATTATAATGATACATAGTTATTGATTTAAGAAATATGAAAACCACTTTGTCCGCCTGGTGGCTCAGCTTGCCCAGCCCGCGTGATTCAGCCCGCGAATCGGCCCACTATTTGTTGGATGTTACCCGGAATCACATTTTTATCTTGGACAGTTTCAAAATAGAAAATGACTCAAATGTTTGGACCCCTGTTGTGTATATTTCCAATGGGGCCGCTTACGCTTCCGCCTCACGGCCCTTATTTTCATAAATTATCATTCTCGGTTGAACAGGTCTATTGTGAGATACAAACGTGGACGTACTTACGTACGTGGTGGGTGAAGCTTAAAGGGGTGGAGCTAACAAATCAGAGCTTTTCATTGGCTTGGACCAAACGACTGTTTTCGTATATGTGCAAAACGCATGAACACTAGTAAGGCCAAAAAAAAGTCTCCGGTTTCTGGTATGGAGCTTGCCCAAAAAGTGGTGCGGCGACACGGGTTTTTTTTTTACCTGTTTTTTTGCTTCCAATGTCGGCTGATGACTGCAAATGGTGCCCGACTAAACTTAGTGCAAATATTATGGGAGACCAGAGAGGCCACATAAAGCTTATTCTCGATCATAACCCCATCTAAAAACACGTTAAAAGCTTGCAGCAGCAGGATTCCAGTCAAACCAGTGAGTTTGGCGGTTTTGAGACATCATCTTTCATTGAAAAAAAAAAAATCATTTAGCCGACGCGCATGGCTACGGCGACGCGCGCGCATACCAGAAAACGGAGACTTTTTTTTTGGCCTAATGCTCTCGTTGACTCGTTTATACGACCATCTGAATTGTGAACCCATTTCCTGTTAGGAACAACAACCAATGAAGAAACACATACACCAATCAGTGCATGTGGTTTTGAAAGTAAAAGGATTGAGGAAGTACAGTACAATGACGTTGTGGTACTTCCTCACAAGATGTTTGCGAAACAGAAATTCAGGGGCTAAACAGGAACTAAAATGTGAATAATAAGTCCATTAATGTGCCTGTCTAGACCGTATAGGCGCACATTCAGACGGATCCACCAATATGGCGCAGTTCGTAGTGAGTTTTATGCGGCAGCGTAGAACCTGTTCTGGTTCTCTGGGAATATTTTGGTTAGGCATAGCTCTACTTTGTAGCCTGTCCGTGTGTCTTGCTACAACAGAAGACGACGATGCTTGCAAAATATGCACCTGCAATAGGACAAATGTGGATTGCAGTGGGAGGAATCTGTCATCTGTTCCATCAGGGATACCACACGGCACAACCTTGCTGTAAGTTGAAGTTGGTTTTCTGCAGTTTGGGCTTTGCACAAAGGTGTTCGGGAAAAAAATCCATACTGGGCCACCACTCATATTCCTTAATATAACCTGAAAAGTACCAAAAGTTGTAAATCTGATGAAGAAACACAGTTATAGGAGTGCAAAAATTCTTTTTCAAAATGTTCTGTAATGACCCATAGACTTTATGCAGGAGCTCCGGGTGGCCCAGTTTTGAATTTTTTATAGGTTTTCCAATCATTCATGTACTTTTCCAGTTATTTAAATTTTTTAACAAACGTTTGTCCACGGATCATATTTAAGGTAGGCCTACGTGATACTAGTGATACAAAATCAGAACTAGAGGTTCGCGTCAGGGGCGGCGGAACCGGGGGGGGGGGGGCTGGGGGCGTCCCCCCCCCCCCCTATTCGATTTTACGGAGGCCAAGTGTCCGGTGAAAAAAACATGGCGACATTTCAGCACGGGTTTGCAAGTGCCCCTTTTGGTTTGCAAGTGCCCCTTTTGGGTGCTGCCCCCCCCCCCCCAGTTTCAAACCCGTTCCGCTGCCGCTGGTTCGCGTTCGTTGTTACAAACGCAGAGTGGTCTGACAGGCATTTTTTCATTAAACACTGCCGAGTTAAGTTATGAATATTTTCATGTAAGAACAAAGGATCAAAAATTAAATCCTTTCCAGTTCAATCCGTTATTTTGTGATAAAATTCCGTAAACATTATATGTACACATTTAAGTTATTTCTGGCTTGATGACGTAATTATTAAAAAACGGGAAGTGAATACTGATTTAGTTCGGAGTGGATACATGTTCATTGTGCGGCAGTTAAATAATGTATGAAAATATGAAAAATGTAAGTGTATGTATTCATAACATCTAACTTCCGGTTTGATAACGTCACCGTATTCGGAAGCATGCAAAAAGTGAACATTGTAATGAATATTGTTATTTGGGCTACGAAGATATTCGACATGGATCGTATGATATAGAATAGACTTAAAATGCGGGTCGTTTTCAAATTCTCATAGAAGTGACTTCCGGTCTGATGACGTCATGAATTTGAAACCTTGCCAAGTTATTTGTGGTTATTCAAAGAATATCAAGGGGCGATTTGATAAAATTTGAACGGATGGTTTTCAACTAAAAGAAAGCAAACACTGTTTTATGTGTCGCTAGGGGGTGCCCTTTCGAAAGATGACGTCATCACCATGTGCTTTTGTCTGGCATTCCTCACTAAACACTTTCATAATTTATATGTGTGTAGTAAAATGATTCCGCTTTTGAGTTATATTTGGTTTTTATTGCACTTTTGTGTCGGGAACAAGAAATGTTTCTCACGGCATAGTCTACAACCTCAGGAAAAAACAAAAACGATTCTCTATTTACTTCAAAAAGATATAGGGCAAACTATTTTGTCAACATTTGCCCTTAAATCGCTTGTAATTTGATACCCGAAGACGTCATGATGACGTAACAAAATTTATAACATCTTCGTAACATGGTACAAGTTCACACTAGGTTTTATGATCATACCATTAACCGTTCGGAAGCAAGTTTGCTTTGTTTTGATTTCAGGCTAACGTTTTCATTTTGTTTTCACCTAACTTTGACCTTCCGGTAGCCCCGAAAGAAAAGGTCAAACGACTTTGACTTTAAAATCAAAAATGTTTATTAAGGTATTGTCCATCAGATCACAAAGTTTGAACGTGATCGTGTATTTTGTTCATGAGTTATAATTGACGGAAAATTGTCATATTTTGACCAAAAATCGCTTGTAATTTGACACCCGATGACGTCATCGTGACGTCAGAGTAATATGCACCACTCAGGATGAGGGTCCATGTGTATTGAAAGTTACAAGTTCATACCATAAACCGTCTAGGAGAAAACCCGCGGAGAATTATTGTACGGAAAAAGAAAGAAAGAAAGACCCAAACTAGAGGTTCGTGTTTGTTGTTACAAACGCAGAGTGGTCGGGCAGGCATTTTTTTCTATAAACACTGCCGTGTTAAGTTATGAATATTTGAACAAAGGATCACGAAATTAAATCCTTTCCAGTACAATCAATTATTTGGTGGTAAAATTCAGTAAATATTCTATGTACACAAGTTATTTCTGGCTTGATGACGTCATTATTCAAAAACGGGAAGTGAATACTGATTTAGTTCGGAGTGGATAAATGTTCATTGTGAAGTTAAATGACGTATGAAAGTATGGAAAATATACGTGTATTTATTCATAACAACTAACTTCCGGTTTGATGATGTCACAGTATTTGGAAACAAAAAGTGAACATTGTAATGGATATCGTTACTTGGGCTACGAAAATATACGACATGGATAGAATGATATAATTTAAAAGTAAATTTAAAATATGGTCGTTTTCAAATTCTCATAGAAGTGACTTCCGGTCTGATGACGTCATACTCTTAAACCTTTGCCAAGTTATTTGTGGCTAATCAAAGAATATCAAGGAGCGATTTGGTAAAGTTTGAACGGATGGTTTTCAAATAAGAAAGAGCAAACACTGTTTTATGTGCCGCTAGGGGGCGCCCTTTCAAAAGATGACGTCATCACACTTTTTTTGTCTGGCATTCCTCACTAAACACTATCATAATTTATATGTGTGTAGTAAAATGCTTCCGCTTTTGAATTACATTCAGTTTTCATTGCACTTCCGGTAATACCGGAAGTGAAGGTCAAGCGGTTTTGTGTCCGGGGACAAGAAATGTTTCTCACGGCATAGTGTACAACCTCACGGAAAAACGAACTCGATACTCTATTTAGTTCAAAAGATATAGCGCAAACTTTTTTGTAAGAATTTGCCGTAAAATCGCTTGTAATTTGATACCTGATGACGTCATGATGACGTAACAAAATTTATAACATCTTCGCATTATGTTACAAGTTCACATTAGGTTTCTGGATCATACCGTCAACCGTTTGGAAGAAATTCTGCTTTGTTTTGATTTCAGGCTAAAGTGTTCATTTTGAATTCACCCAACTTTGACCTTCCGGTAGACCTGGAAGTAAAGGTCAAGCGAGTTCACGTACAAAAAAATGTTTATCAATTCATGGTCTATCCGATTACAGAATACAAACACTATCGATTATTTTGTGCAAGAGTTAAAGGTGAAAGTAATTGGTCACTTGTTCAGCTAAAATCGCTTGTAATTTGACACCCGATGACGTCATCATAACGTCAGAGTAATATGCACCACTAGGCATGAGGGTCGATATATATTGAAAGTTACAAGTTCATATCATGAACCGTTTAGGAGAAAATCCGCGGAGAAGTATTGTCCGGAAAAAAAGAAGTATTTATCAGAACAGTAACAGAGAGTGGTCGGGTTGTGCCCGACCACTCAACAAAGAAGATTTATGAGAACAATTCCAGACAGTGGTCGGGTTGTGCCATGCCCGACCACTCAATTAATCGTAACAACTAGAGCTTCGCGTTTGTTGATTTACAAACGCAGAGTGGTCGGGCGGACAGCCTTTTAGTTATACACTGCTCAGTTATATATGTTTATGTAGAACACAGGATCACGAAATTAAAGCCTTTCAAGTACAATCTTTTATTTTGTTACAAAAATGTATCTTTTACGGTGTGATAATTTTCAGTAAACATTCTTTGTGCGCAAAAAAAATATTTTTGGTTTGCCGACGTCATTAGTCAAAAACGGTAAGTGAATACTGATAAAGTTCGGAGAGGATAAATTTTCATTGTGAAGTTAAAATAACGTGTGAAAATATGGGAAATATAATTGTATGTATAAATAACACCTAACTTACGGTTTTATGACGTCACAACATTACAGATCCAAAGGTGAACATTTTAATGGATATCATTATTTGGACTACGAAGATATGACAGGGATCAAATGATAGAATTAAATTAAAACTATGATCCTTTTCAAATTCTCCGTAAAGTAACTTCCGGTCTAATGACGTCATTAACTTGAAACCTTGCCAAGTTATCTGTGGTTTATCAGAGAGTATGAAGGGGCGATGTGGTAGAATTTGGACAGATGGTTTTAAAATTAAGGAAGGGAAACTCTATTGTATGTGCCGATATGGGGCGCCATTTGGAATGTTGACGTCATCGCACTGTTCTTGCGTCTTGCATTCACTGATCTCTTTATAAAGACTGGATAGCGGATATCCTTACACCCAACCTTGTGCCCCGTGGGTAAGATCTTGCAGCGCAATGTTGTTTCCCATCATGCCTTGCGCGATCGTAACCCCTGGAATTGTGTTATTTTAATGTGCCAAAATACGGTACATTATAATTAGGGCTGCAGTTTATCCGTTTTACGTGCCGACGCCATCTTAAAATGTTAAAAGTTGTGATTTCGAAGAATCAATCCTTTCAAACACAACGTTTGGACGTTGTGTTAATTAGCAAAGATTTGTATTAAATGTACGTACCCCTTTCGTGCCTTTACAACCACAGATACAGGGTTTTTTAGCGAAAAACACGGCTGACATAATCCATATCGTATAGGCATCGCGACTTTTGAATCCTAATTTTTTTTTCGTAAGTGACGTTACGTGCAAAGCACGCGAGTGCATTATGGGGGCGCCCGGCGTACAATCTTCGAAATGCGCGCGCAGTACTCTGTGAGTAGCCATTCAGCGTCATTTACGTCATCATCACAGCCAGGGGTTAGTGTAAGAAACGAGCACGCGCCCCTGGAGTCGAGGCTGCCATACACCAGTCAGCGGGTTTTTTTTCCTAGGAGGGTTAGGGGCAATGTCAAGAATAATTCAGTTTTTCCTTTGAATCATTGCAAGACTTAGGTTCTCGTTCTATTTTCCCCTTAATTTAAAATTATCTCAGTGATAAATTTGGAGAAGAAAAATAGCTGATGAAAATGAGCAGCGACGACGTAGATTCGAACCAGGTATCTTTTTATCCATAAGCTCATCTCGCTATCCACTAGGCTACTGTGTGGTAGCTCGACGACAACCGTTCTTTAAAATGCTTTAATGTATTGTAACTAGTTGAGTAACTAACAACAATGCTGTTGATGTCATTGTCCGTTCTCATGGATAAACATGAATTATTCATGACATTGCCCCTTACCCTCCTAGGAATAAAAATTACGCCACCAGTCACACAGTAGATTTTGCATATTGACAAATTCCCCCCCCCCCGGTCTCACGAAGATGGCCGCGTATATCACAAACGTTCTACGCGTATATATCGCCCGCGCTGTATGAAGAGTTGACGCGCATTTTGGTCACGTATACACGTATTATGATGTTCTACAAAGGACACATTTCCGCAGTGATTATTACTTCCAAAACGCCGAAAAAAAGAACTGCGGCATTAAACAAAAATGTAAACCACGACATAAGAAAACTTGCAAATCGTGGTCAGTGGTGGTGGTCAAAATATAAATCAAATGAACCGCGATGTTACAAAGGTATTCATGATGCCTATAAAGACGGCAACTTGTCCTTTGTAGATCACCAGCCGCGGTCTCACCGGTCTCACCAATATAGCGTCAAATTCATTTATTGTGCGGCTCTCTATCCGCTATCCAGTCTTTATATAGAAATCAGTGCTTGCATTCCTCACTAAACACTTTCATAATATATATGTCTGTAGTAAAATGCATCCGCTTTTGAGTTATATTTAGTTTTTATTGCACTTCCGGTAACACCAGAGTTAAAGGTCAAGCGGTTTCGCGTCCGGGAACAGCAAGGGACCATCTTGAATGTTTGGCTGGAGTGCCTTGTTTGGCTGGAGTGCCGTCATTTGCATCTCTAGCCTGTTTTAGCAAGGGACCATCTTGAATGTTCGCCCTGGACAGCCCTGTTTGGCTGGAGTGCCGTCACTTGCATCTCTAGCCTGTTTTAGCAAGGGACCATCTTGAATGTTTGCCCTGGACAGCCCTGTTTGGCTGGAGTGCCGTCATTTGCATCTCTAGCCTGTTTTAGCAAGGGACCATCTTGAATGTTCGCCCTGGACAGCCCTGTTTGGCTGGAGTGCCATCATTTGTATCTCTAGCCTGTTTTAGCAATGGAGCATCTTCAAGTTTTGTCCTGGACACCCCCATTTGGCTGGAGTGTCGTCATGTGCGTCCCTAGCCTGTTTGCACAAGGGACCATCTTCAATATTCGCCCTGGACAGCCCCATTTGGCTGGAGTGCGATCATATGCTGCATTGCTAGTGATTGTTAGCAAGAGAGCACCTCCAATATTCACACAGGACAGCCCTGTTCTCATGAAATGATGTATTTTGCATTCCTGGCCTATTTTAGCAAGGGAACAAGTTCAAACTCAACCTAGAGACCTCTGTACAAAATACTGTCTTTGTATTCCTAGCCTGTTTGGGCTATATCTAGCTGCTGCAATATTCACCTGGACTAACCTATTAAGTGTGAGATCCTTCATTTGCATCTGTTGCATCTGTTTTAGCTTGGGATCAACTAACATATTTGCCCTATTTAGGGTGAAATTCCCAGTTGTTCCGCTTATTTCGTTGTTTGTTTTTACTTCTAATGAATGCCATTAAGACTGTACAAGTCATGGGTGGTTGGAGTTTCCACTAACAATGTGACTTCATGTTTAATTCTGTAGACGTTTAGCTAATAATTTAAGAACCATAAATGTTTAATTGTGTAGCCGTTCACAAAGGCTGATGCATGTTCATTCCATCTGTAGACCGGTGTGATTGACAAAATAAATTAACAATGGCAGTCGTTGAAAAAGTAAACCGGACAGAAATATCTCTGAAGTCGTGGGCCAAAGGATTCGTGTTTATGCACGAGTCATCATGTCATGATGATTTGTTGAGTTGCTATCCCGCAGGTAAAAACTGTAATCAAGTATGTAATGTAATTTAATAAATACCTTGGAGAGTTGATGGTTTCTGATTGGTCGATACTCGATCACGTGGCCGAGCATTAACGGTGATAATGGACCGGCTTCAAAGATCAAGCGAATAAATGGCCCCCGAACCAGCATTGATCCAGCCCCGTTCAGCCCCATGTAAGCCAATGATTGGTCAAAATATAGTAACAGTCCTGCGGTAGCTTGTAACAATAGAGCACTGCACATGCGCTCAACCCCGGCCCCATCGCGTGTGACTGACGCGCGCGTACGCAACACAGTTGCTAGGGACGCTTGCGTGTGCGCGCGTAAGGAAGTTTTGAAACGATATCGTACAGCAGAGCAGCATATACTGAGGATGTTTACGACGAAAGCGTAGATCTACGATTTATTTTCTTTGAACACTTCACCCACCGACATATTTACCTTTTCCTAAACCAAGCATCTTTGTAATTCCGGACACAAGGAATGTGTAAACGAGATTTCAGCTTCCTCCATCAGGTAAAGATATGAAAACATTGTTGTAATTTGTTTCGCTACGGCAGCAGTTTTGTTGAGTTTACGTCGTTATAGCTGTTAAGCTAAAATATGGCCCATGAACATGAACACAAAAAAGTCTGGAAATATCGCCGAAAGAAAGTCGCAAAATTGGAGCATTTTAACTGTTTATTTCGTTAAAAAAAGGTATTTATTAATGGGAATAACAGTGTGAGGATCCGGTCTTCACTGCGTGATAATGACCGGGTGTGGGGGTGACCGCTGTTAATGTTCGTCTCGGTCACCCCCACACCCGGTCATTATCACGCAGTGGAGACCGGCTCCTCACACTGTTATTCCCTTAGTAATGTAATCAAGTGTTGCAGTGCTTCAAAGTTTTGTCTGAGAATATCCCCAGTTTATTTAAAATCATTATGCATCAGTTAGGCAGAGCTCATGTTTACCATGTACATTTTCGTACATGTACAACTATTGGATACCCGTAACAGTCCTGAATCCTCCAATTTTGATACGATTTTGCATATATTTTTACATATAGATGTTCCATGTTTCGTTTGTATGTACTGTAGGTGTCTGAAGCGGAGGTCTTTGACTTTTTAATGTACACAAGCACAATGTACATACATGTATAACAAGGAGTGAATATATATTGAGTACACATCATCACCCAAGCTGCCTGCATTGGATTTTAAGAATTATCCTATCGCAGTAGAATAGTGTCAACTCAGCTTGCGAACTATTGCCCAATTATTACCCAATATACATGGATGCATTTTGTAGTTTGTACATGTAAGACTTACATTACAGGAATTTGTTACCTATCACATTTTTTAACATAAGAGGACATGATAGGAATTGATTGAGAAGTAACTTAAAAACAATAATGACGTACATGTATGGTATAATATGTCCATGATACTTTGCTTAATATGTAATGTATGTACGTACATGTATATGTAATACATACATTCATATTAGGCCAAAAAAATAAGTTCTGCTTCCGGTTTCCCTACCTACCCTCTTCTGACAGCCTCTACCCTAATTTTTTTATGGAAAAATGAAAAAAAAAAAAAAAAAACATCACTTTATACCTTTTACCCTTGACTACACGCAGACGCCTCCGTGTGATCGTACACAAAAAAATGACCTACCTATACCTACCTACCCTATTTTTGAATGCCATGTAATCGGAAGCAAGTTATTTTATTTTTGGTCTTCCACTAAAATCAAAGTGAACAAAGCTGATTTTTTATTTAATTCGAATGATTTCCTTAGCAATTTTGTAATGGACATGAAAACCTATTACCCATCCGTACACCATTAATGCTACAAATTAAAGTCTAGTCAAAATTGTACATAAAGGTACATGTGTTGTGAAGCATTCTTGTGTTTCCATTGAAGGTAGTCTACGGCTGCAGGGCCAATTGGAATTTAAGTAATGCATTTGTTCATGTTATGCAAGGCTGTCTTTATAAGTCAGCCACTGTACTGTACTCGGCGCAGTTGGTCTAGAGGCGCCGTCGACAACGCCCAACATTTGCTGTTAGCTTTACGATGTAATCTTATGTTCAGTTGAGTAGTCAGTAATAAATTATTTGGACCCAGAATTGGTCTCCGTATTTATATTTCCTTGAATGTTGTCCTCGTCGATCCTGGTAGTGTTTAGCAACACAACATATGGTGGAAGATCCGGGTAGTGTTTAGCAACACAACATATGGTGGAAGATCCGGGTATTAGGGTAGGTCTGAAGATTGTGACAGATATTTACCATTTAGACGTGTACGAGTAAGTTGTGTTCCCAATGATCAATTCCAGACAACTTTAAATCAGTCTAATAGCATAACTGCATAGATAGGCAATAAGACGATACAGTATTTAATTGACACCGGTGCAGATATAAATGTTATTGATCATGATTGGTTCCACACCAATTTTCTGTTTTGTCCAAATCGGTAGAAGGAACACCAGTGTCTGATGTAACAGTTGCCAATAGCGGTAATTTACAAATCACTGAATTAGTAACTCTACCGATAGATATAGAAAATATACCCTTTACCGTCCTATTCAGAATAGCTAGGAATCTCAGTACCAACGTCATACTGGGTACACAGTTCCTAAGTTTACATAAAGCAGTTATTGATTGTGGGTCTGGTAAACTACACTTGCAAAAGAAAAGTCAGATAAGAGTGAAAGAAAGACAAGAAATTTCTCCACATTCACAGTCTTTAATCTGTGCAAAGCTTTCTGATCGACATGCAATTGGGTCTCCAGGTCTTTGTCATGGTGGAAGACGCATTTCAGCCTTGGGTGTATTGGTTGCAAACACCTTGTCATCTGTAATAACCGTTGGTAATTGTGTAAACCTGCTGGTCATGAATGTAACCGACGAACCTGTTGTATTGTACTCTCGTACTAAGCTAGGCACATTCTCACCGATAAATTCACACTGTGTTCATCAGTTTGATATAGTTGACAAAAACAACAGTGTCCACCTTAATAGTGTCAAATCGGATCATCCTATTGAAGTGCCTGTCGTAAATGATCCAACCACTGACTGTACGAGAATACAGGAACTGTTTTCTCAAGTTAATCTGAATACAAATCATCTGTCAGTTAAGGAAGTTGATCAAATAACTGATTTACTGTGTGAATATTCAGGTATATTTCAGTTGGAAGGAGACTCCCCAGGTTTTTATACAGGTGTTAAGCACGAGATATACACCGATGACCATGCCCCTACTCGATCCCGACCTTATAGAACTTCTCCCCATATTCAAGCGGAGATACGAAAACAGGTGAGCCATATGCTTGACAACAACATCATTACTGAGTCCACAAGTAGTTGGAGTTTTCCTGTGTGTATCGTGCATCAGGCCGGTAAAAACGAGTATCGATTTGCAATTGATTTTCGTATACTCAATGAAATTAGTTAGAAGCATTGGCAGTAGTTGAAGGTAATAGGAAATATTCCCCATATTTACAACATACTGTGACATTCAAAGTGGTGACTGATCACTGTGCCCTGAAATGGCTGTTTAACAAAAAGCATGAAAATGGTAGACTTGCAAGATGGGCGCTTAAATTACAATGTTATCAGTTTGATGTAATTCATGTTTCGGGGCGTCAGAACTCAAATGCAGATGCACTGAGTAGAGTAAGTTCCGTGAAAGCCTGTACTGATTGTGATCACTGTCATGTTGCATAATCGTGTAACTTTGAGATAAAGATAGATCCTGTGTGGCAGCATTCGGATTTAGATGAAATTGAATCCGATGTTTTTCAGGATCCAAAGAGTTCGGCAAATGAGCCTGCCGTCAATGTGGTCAGAAATTTTCGCTACCAAAAAGGCAGACGACATGTAAATAATGGTGATCCAGTCAAACCAAATATGCCTCCTTTTCCAAATGAACTAAAACTTGATCAGTTTAAAGAAGCATTATTGGTTGATGACTTTGCTGGGCCTATGATTACCTCATGATGCCAAGAGAGCCAGAAATCTATGTTACAAGCTGACCAGTACTTTGTTGATAAAGATCTTTTGTACAGACAGTGGCAAGTCTATGGGAAGAAGACTACTCCTGTACAAGTGGTCACTCAACTGTATATTCCGGTATGTTTTGTTGACATTGTATTGAGTAACTGTCAGGATCACGTTTTAGGTGCACACTTTGGGCTACAGAAAACGTATCATAAAGTACGCCAACGCTACTTCTGGAAGAGCATGTACCGTGACATAGATAACTGGGTACGCTCTTGTCACTCGTGTTCACAAAGAAAGACACACAGACATAAAGTTGTAGCCCCACTTGTGACCATGAAAGTTCCTGACGCATTCGAAAGAGTCAGTGTGGATGTATTGGGCCCTTTGCCAATTACAACTTTTGGTAATCGTTATGTACTTTGTTTTACTGATCATTGTACTAGATGGCCCATTCTAGTGCCATTAGCTACTACTGATGCAGCAACAATAGCCAGAGCATTGTTCAATTATGTGATATGTAAATATGGTTGCCCAGTAACCTTATTAAGTGATAGAGGTGCAAATTTCCTGAGTAACATTGTTCGTGAGGTTTGTCTCATTATGCAGACTCAAAAGCTCAATACCTCTAGCTATCACCCACAGTGTAACGCTGTACAAGAACGTTTCAATTCTGTAATTCTGGACACTGTGTCGCATTATGTGAATGAATTTCACACAAATTGGGACCAGTATATCACAGCTATACAGTTTGCCTACCGTTCAACTCCAGCAGACAACTCGATTGGGTTTAGTCCATTCTTCCTATTGTATGGAAGAGAGGCAAGATTGCCGTTGGACGTGGCACTTATTTCCAGACTTGATTATCAAGATAAGACACTGAGAGATCATATACATAATTTGGTTTCAAAGTTGGAAGTATTTCGAGATGTCTGGAAACGTCAAACAGAAGAAAACCAGGCAAAAATGAAAGAACGGTATGATGAAACCACTAAACAAGTAGAGTATCAGGTTGGAGATTTAGTATGGATTTACTTTCCAGTGTCTCAAAAAGGATTGTCAAAGAAACTAATGAAGCTGTGGGCAGGACCATATCTAATTGTACAACGAACGGGTCTAGTAAACTTTCGAGTAAGGAACCTTGAAAACCATAAGTTGCTGTCATCACCAATACATGTAAATCGTATTAAATTTGTCTATGACCGATTCGTTCGCCCAAACAACGACATTTTCCCTGCAGATCCCGAGCACAGAACTTCAGTAGACGACTTGGTATAGGAAGATTGTCCTAAAGACTCATTCGTGCCACTGAAAGCAAAACAGAAAACTAAGAATCCAATTCAGATTGTCCCCGGTGTGGCACAAAATCTCGCCCCTGAAAATGATGTCGAGTTTGACATTGAACGTATTCTCAGAGGCAGATACAGAAATAACAAGCTACAATATTTGGTAAAGTGGCGAAATTTTCCTAGTAGCCATAATTCTTGGGAACCTGAAGACAATTTGAATTCTACATGCCTTGAGTACTTGAAGACAAACCCGGTTCGTATAACTGGCTGCAAAAAGAAGTAATGTACTTGCATTTTTTAATGCCTACCAAGACAATAATTTCCTTATGAAAATTATTGTGACTGATTGTGCTTACGGACGCATGTTGTGAAGAATATTGATTAAGATGTTATAATGATTAAGAAGAATGATTTGATTAAATGGAGAAGAATCCATATACAGCTTTGTTGTCGACGTCACCACCTAACTGTTTCTTTTGTGAATATATATGTAAAAAAAATAAGGGTCCAAATGATGGAAATTATATTTATTAAGTCCTAAGTTTGGCTCATTAGTCCAGCTTTGATGACAAGCCAGCACCCGGAGAAACGAGGACGGTTGCGTGAAAGTGAGCGAGATGCGAGATGATAATGCGACAGTGAGACGTGGAAACCACCTCGGGAGTTCTGCAGACTCTACCTCCAGAGAAAGGCTCACCGCGCGGGATCCTACTGAGCCTTCATTATCGAAGACTGATGACGGATTGGACGAAGCCAAACGAATAGACCTTTGTTAAACAAGTTAATTTAATTGTTGAAATCTCACATTGCAGAAAATTAAATATACTCACTATCAATTATCGTTCATTGAAATGTAATTGCCAGGCGCCAATTCTGTTAAAGAGGGGGCGTATGTTGTGAAGCATTCTTGTGTTTCCTTTAAATGTGGTCTGCGGCTGCAGGGCCGATTGGAATTTAAGTAATGCATTTGTTAATGTTATGCAAGGCTGTCTTTATAAGTCAGCCACTGTACTGTACTCGGCGCAGTTGGTCTAGAGGCGCCGTCGACAACGCCCAACATTTACTGTTCGCTTCACGATGTAATCTTATGTTCAGTTGAGTAGTCAGTAATAAATTATTTGGACCCAGAATTAATCTCCGTATTCATATTTCCTTGAGTTTTGTCCTCGTCGATCCTGGTAGTGTTTAGCAACACAACACATGTACACACGCGTTTGTTTATGGTGTAAATCAAGGATTTTCTATGGTTTCTTTCCCTTTTCCTTTGTTTACACTTAAACTTTTTCGAAACAGCCGTCGTAGGTGTTGTACATGTTTTCTAATCCAGGTTGTCCTCGATTTGGTTCCTGTCCTCGATTCAACGATGATGTTGCACGTGTGTGTCCTCGACTTACACCACAAACAAACGCACCCGCTTACATAGGCATAGAAGTGAAGTACTTCCTTTGTTCTCGTGTACTAACATTTTGCAACGTCGCACACTTATGTCAAAATGCTCTCATTTTGACCATAGCTAATTTCCTGGGCTGAAATTTGGACTTAATATCCCTCTTCTAAAACTCTTCCTTTTGCGACGGATCAACCCACCTTGGAATTCCTAGTTTTTGAGTAAAATCCATATATCTATATTTCGTGAAAAACTTGTGGGGTACCAAAACGGTACCCCGCAAGTCGATGGGTATTCCAATTGTTCCAGTACCCCACAAGGCAGTGTTTGTACACACACATACATTTGTATGTAACAAACAGAGAAGTATGAAAGTTGTAAATACGTGTGTAATGTATTTTACTGACAAATAAGGCAATTATGAATGTTTGTATGCAGTGTATTGTACAGCAAATAATCAACAGCTGAAACCAAAATGTGTATTGAAGGTCGTCCCAAAGAATCTCACTAAAGATATCATTCTTGCAACTGACTGTAAAAAAAGGAAGGCTTACATACAGTACAATGACGACAACATTTTGGGATTGATACACGTGAAATATACATGTCAGACCTTGTAAGATTGTGTAATCTTGAATTAATAATAGCACTCATTGATGTTTGAAAGATCAATAAATACGATCCATTGTATCCAATTATATTTCGTGCTGTGGTCTTTTGCATATTTGTCCTAACTTTGTCTTTGTTCTCAAAATAATTTGGAAATTGGAGTGTATATTTTTTGACATAGCACCTACTACTGATATGAATTTCTTTATAGTTAATCAATTGTAAATGAATCATTGGAGTATGGTGAGACCAACTGATCAGTGATAACCAAGTCGGTAATTCGTTTCCCATCAGCCAGCCCCATGAAGATATAACCAGAACACGTATCGCATGCTAATGCTTCAGATTGTGCACTAAGCTCAGATAGTCATTTGACACCTTGTATACTTATGAATTACCGGAGCCAAGTTGAGGGCGCTCTCATGTAATACTGTGTGGATTTTCAACCACAATCTAGTCTGCCTTCATAAAAACGCCTTAAAAATGCACGTGTGATTGGGAATGAAACAATTTCAGTAGGCTGCAGTGCACTTGCGAGTAGTTCACTTAAAACCAAATACATGTACATGCGTTTAGTTTAAGAAGATTTATCAGAACAATTTCAGACACTGGTGGCACGACCACTCAACAAAGGCTGTTTTGGCTGGTTGCCCAAACAGCCAAATAATATAATCGTTTTCAAAATTTCCGTTAAATAACTTCCGGTCTTATTTTGTCATAATTTTGAAACCTTGCAACAAGGGGTGATTTGCTTAAATTTGGACGAATGATTTTTAAATAAAAAAGAAAAACCCCATTTGATGTACCGCTAGAGGGCGCCCTTTCAAATAATGACGTCATAATGCTATTTTTGTGTCTTTTATTCCGTTCTAAACACTTCCATAATTTAATTGCTTATAGTAAAGAGCTTTCTTTTTTCGAGTTATATTCAATTTATATTGCACTACCGGTAACAACAGCAGTGAAGGTCAAGCGGTTTGTAACCGGCAATAGGAATTATTGCCAGAGGCATCATACCTCACGCAAAAATGAAAACGATACTTTATCTCTAAAGATATAGCTGAATCTATTTTTACAAATTTTGTCCTTAAATTGCTTGTTATTTGATACTTGATGCCGTCAGATTTTGTTAACATCTTCGGATGGGGCTCAAGTTCATAGCAGGTTTTATAATCCCGAAAATCGAGGCTTCTGTCTGTATTTCAAATTCACCTAACTTTGACCTTCCGGTTGACCCGGAAGTATAGGTCAAGCGAGTTCACGTACACGATAAAAAAAATTGCATCAATTAATGGTCTATCTGATTGCAAGGTTGGAACATGATTGATCGTTTTGTTCAAGAGTTATAGGTAAAAGCCGATAGTCATCTTTTCAACGAAAATCGCTTGTAATTCAACACAAGATGACATCATCATGACGTCAGAGTAATATGCACCACTAGGCATGAGGGTTGATATATCCTGAAAGTAACAGGTTCATACCATATACCGTTTAGGAGTAAACCCACGTAGAAGTATTGTCCGGAAAAAAAAGAATATAAGAAAGAAAATTTATGACAACAGTTCCAGACAGTGGTCGGGTTGTGCCCGACCACTCAATTATAGAGAGTGGTCGGGTTCCGACCCTCTCCGGAGTATAGTAGAAGGCAGGGCAAGACTATATACTCTTGAAATTATAAAGCATGCTATGCTGTTTTAACAACGGAAGATGAAGATGTTTACACAAAAGTTATTATAAGTGCCAGTTATCATGATTATTAGATTTATAGTGTTCTGGTGTGTTTTTTTAGTATGTGAATTGTCTTTGTTTGCTGAAATATCAGTTACCTTTATAAACTTGAGGACACGTCGTTAGATAGTCGTGTTTTGTCCGACGAGTCCCTCAATATTTACTAGCACGGCACTCGCTAGCACACCCACGCTTACATAGGCATAGCAGTGGGGTACTTCCTTTGTTCTCGTGTACTAAAATTTTGAAACGTCGCACACTTTAATATGTCAAAATGCTCTTATTTTAACCATAGTTAATTTCCTGGGCTGAAATTTGGACTTAATATCCCTTTTCTAAAACTCTTCCCTTTGCGACGGATCAACCCACCTTTGAAATTCCTAGTTTTTGAGTAAAATCCATATATCTATTTCGTGAAAAACTTGTTGGGTACCAAAACGGTACCCCGCAAGTCGGTGGGCATTCCTTGTGGGGTACTTCCCATTGTTCCGGTACCCCATAATGCAGTGTTTGTACACGCACTCGGTCGCCCAAAGGCGGGCTCGAGTATGGCTTTTCTAAGTAATTCGGTCCCGCATGAGGGTGGCCAGTTCGTCTAACGACTTGACTAATACAGGGTGAGTAAAAAAAAAAGCGGAACCCAAACCCCACAAATTATACTTCATATTTAAAAAAAATATGTAGCACCAAAAATAATAATGGCTGGAAACCCAATGTCATTTACTTTTAGATGAAAAAAAATACTGAAATTGCTTTTTTCATCTAAAAGTAGCTTATGAAATTGGCTTTCCAGTCATTATTTTCTTTAGTGCAACATGTAATTTTTTTTAATAATATGAAATATATTTTGGGGGGTTGGGTTCCGCTGTTTTTGACTCGCCATGTATGAATTCGGACGGTATGCGCCCAGAAAAATGCACATCCATTACGTTTGCATATAAAGGGCCCACGATAACCCGGCTGTATCGCTCAGGAAGCATCCATTATAAGAGTGGGGTTACAGTTCGCAGCATGCGTGATCAATGCACGCTTCTTGTGTTTCTTAACCCCGCCCCTAATAACCTTGGATCATTCGAAATACGCAGTGGATGGGGCGGGAACCAGTTTAGGTCTGTGGTTTGAGCCCACGCCCGTTTTCATAAAGTATTTGTTTTTGTTGGTTGGGATAGGTTTAATTGAAGGGAACTTACGAGAACCTAAGAGTCTTCCATCTCCACAGCTTGATATATATTTATGCTAGGGTACGTGAAGTGATTGGTTGAAATACGATGTGTGCTGCAGAAAAACAAATACGCCTCCCGAACTCTCTTTTTCTGGCCATTGAAGGGATACTTGTGCACGGAGTGCATAGTCAACTCAGGTGGTACCGTTGAGGTATGCGGCGCGCGGCGGCACAGGCGGACTATAAAACATGATCAATTACCGACTTGATTTTAAGTCTATCACTTTTATTGTGATCCTTTATTGTGATCCAAAATTATGACACGGTATTGTTCTAAAGTCCATAACTGAAAAAGACATGAGCGACTTGAATGATTCTTTTACAAAATGAAATAAAGCTTACTACTTTCATTCACATCCTAGATCTTGAACGCGATATATGTAGAACGTCTTAACAATAATATGGGATGTCATGTTGAATCCTTTTTTTTACTCACCATGTAAAACAACTTTGAAAAAATCCGAAGGACCAAAACTTTAATAAATTGACATGGTTATGAGCGACATGTTTTGCTTCCGTTGCAAGGAGCACCGGTGCTTATGATTATTAGGTTAACAATATTATCAGTATAGTTAGATCACGGTGCAATTGGTAATACAAGCGTCCTTTGGGATACAAAATAATTATATTATATGGTTTTTCTTTGTTTGACCGGACATCATGCATGTGTTGATTATATTTCAGAAACCTCATACATAATTTCTTGAAAAACATAAAGAAGGACGACTTCAAGAACCTCACCGAACTTCGGTACTTGTAAGTATCAAATGAATTTCCCGATGCAGAACCTGATTTTTGGGATTACACCAGTTGGTTTTTTTTTTCAAAATGGGACGCATTCGAGTCCATCACAAATCAGACCCAATCAGCTCACGAACTGTTCACCTTAACAAAGGGTTATAACCAACACAGGTATGCTTACCAGTGTCATTGTTAAAGGTTTATCCACTTTTATATTTTGTCACTGACGTGTGGTTTAGATGTGACTGGACTTTGTAAAAATGAAGACTTGTAGACTACATGTACATCCCTAAAAATGCACCATACATCATTAATATCTTTGGGACCATTAGATTTTTTTGGGACACTTTTTTTTTGGGGGGGGGGGGGAACTGCTGGCACGTACAGCTTTGATAATGGGTTTTGGACGAAATAAGTTTAGCTTACAATTTATTTCACAATTATTGCAACCACAGACTTGATTTCGAGTAGGCAATTCTGGGGCGGATCACACAGATGTTCAAGGGGAATCTGGCTATGGGAGCAGTAAAGGTGATACCTTTTTTCTGAAGGACTTTCCTTTTTTTCTGGCGTAAATCCGGGTTTTTTTGGGGGGGGGGGGGTTGTTGAATCGGTACAACCGGGTTATTCAATGACAAAACTTTAAGGAATACGTGAAATACATGCTTATTGTATCGTAATATCGGTCTATTTTATTATATTTTGGTATGGTTTACCAAACTGAAAAAATGCTGGACTGAAAAATCCGTCGCGGTAGCTAACTCAGTATTTTTTTTTTTTACAAGACAATATTATTATCATCCACACAGTACAAAGTCTGAATAAGCTGCTCACTCCTATTAAATGTTTATGATGACATCAATTAACTTTTAAGGTTATTGCAAAAAATCATGTAGGCCGTTAAGGGTAAAATAGCCTAACCCCTTTAATATTGCTATTCACAAAGCCTATACATGCCCTTGAAAATAACTTCTTCTGTTTGTTTGATAGGCGCTTGGATGACAATCAGATATCTTATATACAAGGTGGATCGTTCCTACCTCTTAACAACCTTCAAGTCTTGTAAGTAGCTATTTTCATTACATTCTGCATTTTATTTCCATTTTTCCTTAAGCATGTCCAATAGAAGTTTTGGCGGATCTTCTCCAAAGTCCGTGCAACTCCCATGTGACCAGCTGTGGGTATGTCGTGGAAATGCCAAAGCACCTTCTTGTGTTTGGAGTTTGGGACTACGCATTTCTTAATTCTACTCGTACCATTTTCGGTACATGACACCTCCAAACACTTGCAGACGATCCCACTGTCTCCACAGTGCTTTCAGACGAACTGATCCAGCAGATATGTCTTGCCACTTGGGTATGTTCCGTCCTTCATTCAAAGCTTTTACAAGTTGAGCTATATCTGGATCATTTTCCTGTGCAGTCCTCAATTGGATTGGATCCCAGCCATCAAGCCATCCCTGAGTTGGTCGAAATTGTTCCATAGCGTCTGTACATTGCCGTCTGGTCATTACCATTCCAATGGACCGATCCAGTAAGCACCGCCCCATGGTGTTCTGACCAATCACAGCCGTGATTTATGTCCGACGTGCGTGCACAAAAGTCCGACGTGCGTGCACGCGCGTATGATGCGCGCGGCAGGAAAATGCAGTGTGGCATTGGAGAGGAGCACGTGTTATTTTGTCAAGTGCGCAGTGGGCGGGGCTTACTGGATCGGTCCATTGATACACCTGATGAATTCTGCTGGAAAGGTGCATTGGTCATGTATCTTACCTCATCGAAAGAGGACTCTTCATCTGGACGACCGCACTGATGGCACGGTGTACGAGATAAGCTGTCAGCATTAGTGTGACGTTTTCCCGGGCGATGGGAGATATGTAGATGAAAGTTACCAAGTTGTTCTAACCATCTAGCCATCTGACCTTCTGGATCCTTGATTTTCCGCATCCAACCAACTCACAGCAGCGTTATCTGTACACACTTCAACTCGCCTCCCGTAGAGATAATGTTTGTACTGTTTCAAGGCGGAGACTAAATCACACATTTCTTTACGGGTCACGCAATATCTCTGTTCTGCCTTTGTTAACGATTTGCTCATGAAAGCAATCACACGTTCCTGATCACCTTGTATCTGGAATAAGACAGCTCCCATCGCCTTGTCACTAGCGTCCGTATCTAAGACATATTGACCTTCTGCACACGGGTACGCCAAGATAGGTGTTGATGTTAGAGCCACTTTCAAAGTCTGAAAAGCCCCTTGGCACTCCCCTGACCAGATAAATTGCACATCTTTCTCAGTAAGCTTATGCAATGGGGAAGCTATTTTGGCAAAGTCTTTGACAAATCGGCGGTAATAGCTACAGAGTCCCAGAAAACTTCTAACTTGCTTGATGTTCACAGGTATAGGGCAATCTCTCACCGTTTCAATGTTTGCTGGATCGGTTTTAACACCGTCTGGTGTTACCACGTGACCTAGGAACAACACTTCTTTCTGGAAGAGTGAACACTTATCGGGTCGAAGTTTCAATCCAGCACGTTTGAGTCTGTCGAAAACGTTGGCTAGCCTTGAGAGACAATCGTCAACGGTGGCACTAAATACAATAATGTCGTCGATGTATACAAGACATTCTTCCCACAGGAGACCATGGAGAACAGTTTGCATCAAACGCTCAAACGTGGCTGGGGCATTGATCACACCAAAAGGCATGGTTCTGAATAAAACTCCCAAGGGGGTAACAAAAGCTGTCTTCTCCTTATCCTTTGAATCAATCTCTATCTGCCAGTAACCTGAACATAATTCCATTGTGCAGAACCATTCAGCACCGGACAAAGAATCCAGAGATTCATCAATGCGCGGTAAAGGGTATGCGTCAGGTATGAATCATGCATTTACTTTACGAAAATCAATGCAGAATCGCCATTCCCCAGACTTCTTCTTAACGAGAACAACTGGCGAGAGCCCATGGTGAGGAAAACGGTTTAATAATTCCTCTGTTCAGCATATTTGTAACTTCCTTACGCTCGATACATCGTCTTTCTATTGGTTGTCGCCTTGGTGCCTGTTTAATGGGTGGAGTGTTTGCCGTGTTGATTGTGTGTTTGACCAGATTTGTGCAACCAAGCTCTTCTTTGGATTTGGCGAATATTCCTTCGTATTTACTGAGTAACACCGCCAATGCCTGACTGATCGTTAATCTGGTCGTATGTTTTCGTTGATATCATCGTCACTGAAGAACCGGTGTCGACTAAGAAGTTGATTGCGATTCCATCTATCCTGCCTGTCACGTACATACCGTTGTGTTTATTCCAAGGACCTTTTCTTTCCCGGTCACCAGACCTAAAATCAAGGATCCCATTGTAGTCAGTCTTCTTAGGCCCATTATTCTCCACCCAGCTCTGGCCTAATAAGCTGGTGGATGCCCGTTTCCCGACCATTTTTGTCAGTTGTTGGCCTGAAAGGTCTCTTCACGTCGTGGTTGTCTTTGTCTGCGATGAGGACAGTTTCGTCTGATATGGACAACATTTCCACACTGAGAACAGACAATGTCTTGAATGTTCCTTTTCATGGGACAGTTCTTCCGTACATGTCCTGGGTTGTTACACTCACAACAAATCTCGTCGCTGAGCGACCGACGTCCAGTTGCCATGGGAGTTGTGTTCTGTCCCGCGTGCGTAATTTTTTTCCGAGGAGGGTAAGGGGCAATGTCATGAATAATTCAGTTTTTCCTTTGAATCATTGCAAGACTTAGGTTCTCGTTCTATTTTCCCCTTAATTTAAAACTATCTCAGTGATAAATTTGGAGAAGAAAAATAGCTGATGAAAATGAGCAGCGACAACGTGGATTCGAACCAGGGATCTTTGTATAGCTCATCTCGCTATCCACTAGGCTACTGTGTGGTAGCTCGACGACAACCGTTCTTTAAAATGCTTTAATGTATTGTAACTACTTGAGTAACTAACAACAATGCTGTTGATGTCATTGTCCGTTCTCATGGATAAACATAATTTTCCCATCAAAAATACTGAATTATTCATGACATTGCCCCTAACCCTCCTAGGAATAAAAATTACGCGTCCCGCGTTTACTTTATTGCTTGGTACTGCGTACCCTCGTGTCCCCAAACCACCATCGGAAGTTCCTGTGTTATTGTGTTCCCGACTATCTAGCTGGAGACAATTTGGCCAACATAATTTTCCTCATTTTGGTCTGCCCTGTCGGTTTCTACACCCCTTAAATGACTTCTACTATCTTTAATCGATTCCCGGACAGCTTCATATTGCTCAATCACCAATACGGCGTCATTTATTATACTGCATCCTCTGTCAAAAAGTTTGAGCTTCAAACCAGGACCGACAGCATTTTTAAAAATGTCAGCAAATCCATCTGTGGATATGCTTTCTGTACCATACACCAAACATCATCTGCTAGTTTCTGTACTGGCTCGCCAGGTCTCCTGCTTCTTCCTACAAATCTAGCCTTCCACTGCTCTTGTTTCTTTCCGCTTCCAAAACGACTAGCCAATGCTGATTCCAAACTGTTGTAGTTCCCTTTAGTGTGTAACGGAAGCCAAGTGTAATATCTGTGGGCGTTACCTTGGAGTCGGAAAGCGAGCGTGTCTGCTTTTGTTTGGTCATCCCAGTTGCACAATTCAGCACACAATTGGAAATGTGTAATGTACTCATCCCAGTCTTCTTCACCAGTAAAAACATCCGGTTGTAGATCTTTAAGGTAATGGGACTTAACTTTGCACGGCAAAGGGGTATGAGGCTCGTGTTTTGAAGTCAAATTATTCTTTTCCTTTTGTTTCGGCAGGGGATTCTCCGAATTTTTGGCTGTCATGTACTCTTAGACGTCTCACACCCTCTGAAAGGTCAATGTCCTTTGCTACAAGAGTCTCAATCGCGTCCTGCTCTCCATCGGAAACACAGTCATCACTTGCATTAAGTTTTTTGTTTGGAGAAAACTCTGATTCTTCCGTTTCCTCTTTGTTTCTTATTTTGAACGTTATGTCCTCATCGACGTCATAGGTATCAGGAGAAGCTAAAGCCGTTTCACTTGCAAAGCTCGCCGTTACCATACAAACAGAGTACTTCCACCGATCCTATACAACTGTCACTGTCACATACAACACTGCTTTTCCACCAGTAAACTCTGGTGGAACTTCGGTGGAATACCCCGTCCACCTACTACCTACATACATGTATGGTGGAAACTGCTTTTCCACCAGTAAACTCAGGTGGAACTGCGGTGAAAAACTCTGTCCGCCGACTACTCGTGTTGGAAACTGCTTTCCCACCAATAAACTCTGGTGGAGCTACGGTGGAACACACCGTCTACCTACTACCTATAGTGGAAACTGCTTTTCCACCAATAAACTCTGGTGGAACTTCGGTGGAAAACCCTGTCCGCCGACTACCCGTGGTGGAAACTGCTTTTCCAACAGTAAACTCTGGTGGAACTGCGGTGGAAAACTCTGTCCGCCGACTACCAGTGGTAGAAACTACTTTTCCACCAGTAAACTCTGATTGGCTACAAGTTTCGTGGAGCGTGGTCACTGCACGGTCGAGTCACGAGATGGCGCACTCATTTTTCAAATACATGCGCAGAAGGAGCTCTCCGCGGCGCTTAGCGTAATTTTTATTCCTAGGAGGGTTAGGGGCAATGTCATGAATAATTCAGTAGTTTCGATGGGAAAATAATGTTTATCCATGAGAACGGACAATGACATCAACAGCATTGTTGTTTGTTACTCAACTAGTTACAATACATTAAAGCATTTTAAAGAACGGTTGTCGTCGAGCTACCACACAGTAGCCTAGTGGATGAGCTTATGGATACAAAGATCCCTGGTTCGAATCCACGTCGTCGCTGCTCATTTTCATCATCTATTTTTCTTCTCCAAATTTTTCACTGAGATAATTTTAAATTAAGAGGAAAATAGAACGAGAACCTAAGTCTTGCAATGATTCAAAAGTAAAACTGAATTATTTATGACATTGCCCCTAACCCTCCTAGGAAAAAAATTACACCGGCGCTTAATGCCAAGACTATTTATAAATAATGACATCATAAACAGAGACGACTGCAGGTCGTCACAATATCGTTGAATGTTTAAAATGTGTTCATGTATTAGCTTCATTTCTTTAATATTTCTGAGATACTTGAATTCGTAAATAATGTTCGTCGTATGTTTCACCATTGTACTTTTACTAAGGCACAGATCCAGATGGGATTCCTCAGCTCTCTCTCTCAATGTTTTTTCTCTCATAGAAATACATTAAAAATGATGTGACCCCCCCCCTGCTCTGATACCAAAAAACTTTTGATAATAATACTGTTTATCCACCTTTTGAGTAGTTAATGCGGTGCCCGCTGCTATGTACATCAGATTCGAACTAGCCAACTAATCCCGGTAGCTCGATGGTTGAGTGGTAAGACATCTGCACTAGAAAGCAGGTGGTCGTGGGCTCGATTCCCACCCGAGTGATTTTTTTTCTCCAACTTTCACTCGGGAGGTAACACACTGAGTATACAGTGTTAATGCGTCGGTATAGGGAAAAACCTAATTCGATTTACATCACCCGACGCAAAATTCCATCTCATGAATACTGTTTATAATATGAACCTGTGCACAGAATTCGGTCAGAGCCTGCTGGGTTATGGGGTTACCCCCACCTCCACTCTACCAATTGATTTTACCAAGTATCCGGAGTAAAAAAAAAAAAAAAATGTACATTTCAGCATTTATTTTCTGATGAACCCCCAATCCCCCTGCAAAAATTCCGGGATCCGCCCCTGTTCCTTATGACTTAAACTTTTCTTCAATCAGTCTTGTCTTGTTACAGGAATTTATCCTACAACATATTGTCTACAATCCCTTCCAAACTCTTCTACGAAGAAGGCACAGAAAAAAAGATATCGCAAATGTAAGTTCGTAATTTTGTTTCTTTAATCATCCACAACAATTCTTTGCAAGTACAATACTTCCATATGTAACCGAGCAGTTGCTTGAATGCTATTAGGTGTACATTTCATTGACATTGACTTAATGATTGACAAAGTTTAAAGATAACTCAAACTGATTATTAATCCCATCTGAACGTGAAATATCACTATTTGTACTCTTTAAACTTGGTGTTGATAAGATTGGATTTTGGTTGGCACTGATAGCCTCCGTTCGGCTCAGCTCGGGTAAGCTTGCTTTGGCTCGGCTCGAATCGACTAGAGTTCGGTCCGGCTCGGTTTGCCTGGGCTTGGAACGGCTTTGCTCGATTTAGCTCAGCTTTGCTCCGCCTAGTTAAACATGAATATCGGTTTAGTATATACATGTATTTAGTTGGACCCCTTAATTAATTCGCATAACCTACTGTATCCCATAGCAATGGTGACAACTTACGGTGTACAAAAAAAAATGCTGAAGGAAATGTGAGCGCCGAAAAGCATAGGGGGTAGGTCGACCGATAATCAATGCACGTTCATTGACTGAGACCTGTATGGGTCACGCGCAAAGGGAAGCACTTGCTTGTGGTGGTTCAGGTATATCCAATGGAGCTAGGACTGAAGAAAATACGATTGCTCCCTTATTACAGATCAGTCTGCCTCGTTTTATTTATCAAAATCTTTCCTCAATTGGGCATCCTCTCTTTTCATGACCGTAGAAGTTTTCATTTGTTTTCATTTAATCAACAGTTACTTCACCAACAATAACATAACAGAAGTATCGGCTGATGCTTTCTTAGGAGTGAGCTTCATTGACTTACTGTAAGTAGCATCTGTTCCGATGTTGTAAGGTCTGTGTTCGGTTACCCGTAAGGGCTAGTAAAGGGATGAGGTAAACGCCATGTCAGGCTTTATACACTCACAATAATTATATACTGTACCTGCGTTGATTTGGAGAAGATTCTCCCACACCTTGGTCCAAACATCCACGAACGTACCAAACGACCAATAAGAAAACGACCCTAAAAGTCAGCTTCTGTTATTAGCATAATGAGAACCACCGCCAAAACATCACGCTAACAGTTGGACCAGCGCGTTTGTCCCAGATCCATTTGATTTGCAAATAAATAGTGGCCGCAAGAGTTAGCTGTATGTTCCCGCTGGAGTTAGCGGGTGGCGAGGAGACATTTTGGCCAGCGGGTACCGTGCGGACGGCTAAATGATGATTTCGGATTCCGCAAACAAATTGCAATGCATGAAACACGCACTCGGCCAAGTACTGTATTGAATGCGATACCGGTACCTGAATTATCTACAAGTAGGCCTACTCCCGTTTCAAAAGTCTGGATTTTCGTTGTGTGATGGACTAGAAAGAGGACCAACGCTGACAGAAAAACAGCTGAAATATGGCAAATCTTGCAATCAACCTATAAATTACCAAAGTCAAAGTATTATTACATTGTTTTCTTCCAGATCTTTGGGAATGAATAACTTACAGTCTCTTTCTGATGATCTATTTGCCAACATGACCATTCAGCGGTTGTAAGTTACACCGAAATATAGTACCAAGTATTAACATAACAAGTAACACAGAAAAAAAAAAACATTGAACACGTCATGAAAAAAAATGTTGACAATATGCCTACTTCTTTGTTGGTATACGATCGGAGACGAGAATTCATACCGCATATTTTTATAAATTTGAAGACATTTGCAGTGAATCTTAAAAAAATAAGATCGCAGAGATATTTCATCTCCAAAAATTAGCGACAAGAAAATATGGAGGAAAAAATTATCATTACAAAGAATCTTTAAAACAAGCCCATCTGCTGACGTTTCCATTCTCAATTCACAGAAAATAAAGTTGTAAAGACCCATATGATGCTTTTGTCTAACGATTTATTTCCCCAGGGACCTGTCCTACAATAGATTCACTTCATTTCCGGAGGATCTTCTACGGTTCCAACACGAACTCCAATATCTCCAGTTAGGATACAACAGCATAACATGTCTTACAAAAGGGATGTTTGACGGACTAAAATCCTTGGTCTTATTGTAAGTTTTTGTTCATTTTTCGTTTTCTGACGATTTAGGGATTGTTAAAGGGAATTAACAACTCACAACCAACACACCAAGCTCTAAGTAAAATAGTATCGTCCAGTGGATCTTTGACAACATTAACATTCAGTGGTTGTAAGTTACAACAAAATCTGATACCAATCATAAAAAATATAATAAAGAAGTTGAATATGACAAATACTACAACAATAATACAAACTGTAAGAACGTCATGCAAATAAGGTCAGTTAGCCTAAACACAGTATATGGCTACTTGTTTGTTGACGTGCTTTTCCAGACGAGAATGCATATTTTCATAACACTTAAGAAATTTGCAGTAAAGCTTACAGAAAAGATAGCAGGGTTGTTTCAACGCAAAAGATAAGACACACAAATAAAGAGGAAAAATATCATTACGAAGAAAAGAAGCCTTTTAGCTCCCATTCCATGCTCCATTGCCGAGAACACCCCCAGAACACCCATTCACACTCAGACAAGTGTGTATTGTCTGCAATCGGCGGGGGACCCCTATTGTCCCTTTTTTTGTTTGAACTTTAACTTTTCAGGAAGACCTGCAATATGTTTTGTACACGATGGTAAATTAGAGACATTCGGGAATTGGGTACCTTATTGTCTTGAATTGTTCAACGTCCCCTATTGAATGTAGAAACAAATTCCAGAACACAAGTTTACGTTACATACCTAGTGTGGACATTCCTTTGTTTTCGTGTAGTTAAGAAAAACCTGTGAACAAAATCACTTTAGTCACACTGTGAAACTCTTTCAACCCAACTTGTTTTATATAATTCCTTTAACGAGGGATAAACCTAACCCAGATTAGAATTGCCTCTAAACACGTTTTCCAAAGACGGGGAAACCTTGTGTGGACGTGGGCAAGTCCACACAACGTATCTGAAACCTGGTTTATGGGGACATATTTTGTTCGGAGGTCCACACAGTGAATGTAATGCTTGTACTTCAGTACACGCCAGAACACCACATCTTTGTAAACACAGGCAACCCCCTAGTGTCCCTAATCGTCATTCCTTTGTTTGTACACGTATTGTACACGAATTTCAATCGTGGTCAATCGTTGACGTATTGTTTGTGCCATAACCCTTGATATGATTATAGATAATGAATGGGAGATTTGCGGTAACACTTTGGGAATGATATGAGTTGTGTGGTTAATTCTAAGAAGAACCCGATGGTTTATCTCGACGTTTCGAATTGATGCTCTGTTCATCAGCAGAACGATGACGAACAGAACATACTGTTCAAAACGTCGAGTTAAATTACCAATTGTTTTTTCACAGAACTACACAACTCACAAAGAGATTCAGATGTCACTGCAAATCTCCCAATCATTGATCACGTCCCCCATGCAAACCTGTCAGTCTCACTTAATTATAAATACAACATATTTCAAGTTTTATATCTTTAATTAACATTTTCGTGCCTCAGAAGTTTATCAGACAACAAATTATCTGCAATCCCTTCTAAACTCTTCTTCGAAGAAGGCAAGAAAAGATTGATAGTGGAAATTTAAGTTCTTTTTCATATTCACAACACCTGCATTGTGGGTGGGTAGGTCGGCCTGTGAATTGGCCATTATTATGTTGTCTTGATATTTTCCCCATTCAATTCGACGTAGCCAAAGCCAGGCTGGAAGGAAAAAATAGTCTGGTTCCTTTTTGAACAAAAACAAATGTCATTCAGTGCTGTTGGATTGGATACAGGAAACATGACTGAAATGGTGGCAGCATGTTAAAGGTGTATTGTCAATGCACGTTCATTGACTGATCAATGTATGGGTCACGCGCAAACGGAACTAGTGGAATGGGATTTATCCTATGTTAATAGCTAAGTTTCATGACTTACAAGTTCTCGTGTATTACTCATTTAATCAACAGAAACGTCAACCACAATAACATAACAGAGGTATCGCCTGATGCCTTCTTAGGAGTGAACTCCATTGAATATCTGTAAGTAGCATTTGTTTAGAGGCTACCAGATGGAGATCTGCCCAATATTCCAAAGGTTCAATCGTTCGAAGATGAATTGATCCGAAGGTTCTCTGGTCAGAATTTAGAATAAGGTTAATTAGTCCGAAGGTGTAAAATTCTGAAACAAAAACAAGGTTCAATAGTCAGAAGGTTCAGTATTCCGAAGGCATGCAATGTTTGATAGTCCAAATTGACAATTAGGTTCGATGGTCCGAATAGACGATAGGGTTCGATAGTCCGAATTGACAATAAGGTCAGACAGTCCGAATCGACAGTATAAGGCCCGATAGTCCGAATTGTCGGACAGACAGACTTTAGCGTCCATTTAGACTATCGAACCTTATTCGATTCGGACTTCGAACCATATTATCTATTCGAACTATCGAGCATTCGGAATAATTAACCTTATTCTATTTTCGGGTTAATGGGCCATTCGGACCATCGGACCTTCAGATTAGCGAACATTTGGCCTATTGAACCTTCGGACTATTGAACCTTCGGACTAACGAACCTTCGGACTAATGACCCTTCGGACTATCGAACCTTCGGACTATCAAACCTTCGGACAATCGGGCTGTCACCGTTAGATCTATGTGTCATCTAGCCTCTAAAGCCTATAAAGTGAATATCAAACGGCTTATCACGTTCAATACAAATAAAATATTTATGTTTATACAACACCTGAATAAATCCCCTCATCTGATTGGGGGATCGTTGATCACATGTCATTGAATTATTCGTCCCAACCGCGGCGTGCGCGTGGTGCGCAGCGCACAGTGCAACGGAAGTTCGATTGCACGGTGAATAGAACGAGGCGAAGCCGAGTGGAATGGAACATTTCATCTGTCACCGAATAAAATTATTCTTACCATTGCACGAACGTGAAACATTCATTATTTGTTTTATATAACACCTGAATAAATCCTCGTCATCTGATTGGTTTACTTTTATAGCCAATTTAATTTATTCAGGTTAAAACCTGTTTGAAAGTTTGACAAGGAAGTTCATCATATTTAATTTATGCAAACTGTTCAACAGGTTGAGAACCATCATATTCAAGTAATCTCGATTTTAAAACAGCACCACCGCCAGCAGCGATGACACCGTGCAATGGAAGTTCTTTTCACCGTGCAATGGAACTTCCATTGCACTGTGCGCTGCGCGCCGCGCGCGCGCCGTGCGTTGGGACGAATAATTCAATAACATGTGATCAATGATCCACCAATCAGATGACGGGGATTTATTCAGGTGTTGTATAAAAAGCAAATAACGAATGTTTCAAGTTCGTGGAATGGAAAGAATAATTTAATTCGGTGGCAGATGAAATGTTCTATTCCACTCGCCTCATGAAATTATTCTTACCATTGCACTCACAAACATTCATTATTTGTATACTGTTTAATGCGTCAATTTGGAGACAATTCTTTACGAAGGCTCGCACAAACATTTCGGTGCATTAAAGGAGAGTTTCGTCAGGACTTTTATAAGGTTTAAACGTTCAATCGAATGTTTAATCCTTTAATCGAATGACAAAGATCTACTGATGTTATATAAAACGAATAATGGATGTTGTGCATTCGAGCAGCGGTGATCATATTTGTATTCGTTAGAAAATGGAATGTTCCATTCAACGAGACGAAGCCGAGTTGAATGGACCATTCAATCTTTCAACTCATGAAGCTCTTCTGCGAAAAAAATAGCGGAAATGTAACTCTATTACATTGTGTTTGTATCCACAGCATTTTTCGTGCAACCATACTTCAAAAAAAGTTATTTATTGTTTTAGTGACGTTCTGCATGTAGCAGAAAAATATGTGTCATAATTATATGTCAGACTTTTCTGATTCTTTAAAAAAGGTTAAGGGATTTAACATCTCATAAGCAACACCCCAAGCCCTCAAGGATCTAGAAACACTCAAGCCTCCAAAATAAAATCCATTTACGATCTATTCATAACTCAAATCCCAACTAATAACCCCACACCCAAAAATGTTATTTTTTAATGTAAGCAGACAAAAACACAAAACCAAGTGGCGACTTCAAATCACTGAAACATTCATCTAAGCTTTTATCTGATCTCTTCTTCCTACAGAGTAAAAACCTGCTCCATCCGACTAAAACAAGCAGAGACAAGACGATTTTGAGACAAATTCATTCAACCGAAAAGACCGAAATTTCAATACATAATGACTGCAAAAAGATGTGCAAACAGAAGTCGTTACATTTCTCACAAAATATAACCGCACATGAGTATTTTATTTTGATGTAGCATATTTATTAAACTCTTGTGTGTAATCCGTGAAAATGTCATGGAAACCCATTCATGCAAACCAAAGCAGTAACATACTGTAAAGGGATTTTTTTTTGTTTTACTAATCCAATGGGAATTACACATTGCATTGGAAATCACACAACCGGCAATCTGCAATGGTTCTTTTCATTAACCTTAGAACTTGTGAAAAATACATTGCTCTTTATAATCTGTTGTGTGTTTGGTTTGCACGAATGGATTGTCATAACATTTTCGCTGTGATTATACCCAATAGCATAAACAATTCTCCATCAACATGAAATGCTATTTTGCATACTGTTTGAGATAATATTATTTAAAGCTGTCTGCTTGCACATTTTTGTGGTCACCCTGTGAAATTCATTTTTCAAATTGTGATGACTGCCATTCTAATATCAGCTGGTCCCTATGGGATCACTTTTGGAAATAACAGAATGTTGCACGAAATCCACAACAAATACCTGTACTTTGTAAATATAATCACAAATGAAAAACCTCTCCAGGTTTAGATCTTCAATCAGTCTTGTCTTGTTACAGGGATTTATCCGACAACATATTGTCTACAATCCCTTCCAACCTCTTCTACGAAGGAGGCACAGAAAAAAAGACGATGTAAGTTCATAATTTTGTTTCTTTACTCATCCACAACAATTCTTTGCAATTCTTTGTACAATACTGCAATATGTAACCAAGCAGTTGCTTGAATGCTATTAGTTTACGGAGCTAGGACTGAAGAAAACACGATTGCTCCCTTATTACAGATCAGTCAGCCCCTTTTATTTATCAAAATCTTTCCTCAATTGGGCATCCTCTCATTTCACGACCGTAACAGTTTTCACTTGTTCTCATTTAATCAACAGTGAATTCAGCAACAATAACATAACAGAAGTATCGGCTGATGCTTTCTTAGGAGTGAGCTCTGTTGAGTTACTGTAAGTAGCATCTGTTCCGATGTTATAAGGTCTGTGTTCGGTTACCCGTAAGGGCTAGTAAAGTGATGAGGTAAACGCCATGTCAGGCTTTATACACGCACAATAATTATATACTGTGCCTGTGTTGATTTTGAGAAGATTCTCCCACACCTTGGTCCAAACATCCACGAACGTACCAAACGACCAATGAGAAAACGACCCTAAAAGTCAGCTTCTGTTATTAGCATAATAAGCACCACCGCCAAAACATCACACTGACGGTTGGACTAACGCGCTTGTCCAGGTCCAGTTAATTTGCAAATAAATAGTGGCCGTGTTACAACTGATAATGTAGTAACAAACGGATAACGTATCACCAACAGATAATGTGTCACAAATTCACTGATATTGTATCACTAACCGATAATGTAGCAAAAAGTGACTGATAGTGTAGTAAAATTGGTATCCGATAATGTATCACGTGTCGACGGATAATGTAATTACCAAAAAAAGGTATCCGATAATGTATCACCTCAAAACGGATACTGTATCATCCGATAACGTATCAAAAATCAACCGATAATGTATCAGTATGGGAAAAGGTGGAATGTTACAGATTTATTGAGTGCACGGTCGGGCACAATTACCCGACAACCGTTTAGAATTGTTCTGATAAATCTTTCTTTCTTTTTCAAACAATATTTTTTTTCTCCTAAACGGTTTATGATAGGAAATTGTAACTTCTACACGTTATCAACCGTCATCCTGAGTGGTGTGTATTACTCTGACAACACGATGGCGTTATCATCAGGTGTCAAGTTCAAGCAATTTAAGCTGAACAATGATTAATTAATAGTCTTTCATATATTACTCTTGAACGAAATAATCAGTGAAGGTTGGGTATTGTACATCGGAGAGGGGTCGTTATCCGTGTCCATCGCAGCTCATTACCAAAAAGGCAAAAACTATTGAGAAAACAGATGCTTGATGCTGCCATTTAATTCGTACATGTCTAACACGCATATGACTGGCATTTTTATGGGTGGATACCTATGTTCCCCGATACCGATGTTCACCAACCCTTACCCTAACGTACCTTAAGGGGTACCTTAAGTTAGTGGGGCCGAACCAACACGTTATCTGAGGTTGCGGTGATCAATAGTTATGGGCCTACTTATTCCACCTCGCTTTCCACGACGACGCAACCGCTTTCGTCTTCCAATCTTAGGGGACATCTGACCTTGACAATGATGAGTCTGGCATGGCTGACGCAGAAGGTTGAGGGAGTCTAGAGTCTGGCAGCTTTCAGCCGACAGAGGACATTTTGAGAAGTTGGTTCTCAATCCGTGCAAAAAGGTGGCTGCATATTTAATATGTGGCAAAGCCGATGTCGATGACGGATGCGTAGTCTTGTTGGGGAGATTATCATGCCTCATGATTGTGAAGCACTTGACCGGCTGATTCACAGTGGGGAGATCCGTGCCTCTCAATAGGATGCCAGATGTCAAGACAAAAGGATGCGCTGACAATAGAGAACTGGTGTCTCTGGCTGATGTGTATGTAGGTATACTCGAGTACTGGTACAAACAGGATACCAAAATCAACCTTACAATTCCTCCAACTGGTAGCCGGTAATCGAATCCAGATGACCTCATAGTGCTCTATGGATCTAATCAGGCACGTTTGTAGAAACTGACCGGTAAAAATACCAACATTGAGGAAAATAAAGAGATTTTCCTAGAGAGTGGTGGTGAAAGCTACCACACGGAGTGCGAATCTTCAGAAACGGTATGGGTGAAAATCAACATCAAGGGCTGTAAGATGCTGTTCGTTGGGGCTTGCTATCGTGCAAAAGTTGATGATACTACTACACTGGAGGCATTAGATTCATCTCTTCATAAAATATCTGGACATGGTAACAATACAGTTATGCTCGGTGGGGACTTCAATCTCCCTGGCTGGGATTGGTCAACTAAATCTCTCAAACACCAATGTTCATTATCCATCAGTTCCCAGAAATGTTGGTGAAATACTAGATGACAACGGCTTGGCTCAGTCTTGTCTTGGAAATATTCTCGACCTAATCATTACAAATCGCTCTAACCAAATCAACAGGACACAGGTTATCCCTGGTATCAGCGATGACAACATAGTCTACACAGAATTAGATGTAAAACCAGCGCACAGAAAACAACTTCCTAGGAGAGTGCCCTTGTACAGCAAGGCCAACTGGGAAAGTTTTCATCATCATGCCTCCCAAATTGCTGATCAAATTTCCAACAGTTGATCAGTTGAGGGATATATCCTCAAGCAAGGCATCCATGAAGGGATTCAATTATTTATTCCTCATAGATCAACCAAGTCCAATGATTCTCACCCTTGGATCCCAGCCCAACGTAGAAGGAAAATTCGCCGCAGGGACAAAGCCTATAGATTAAGCAAAAGATTTGGCCGACCTCATCAGGAAGCTAACATTAAAAAACTCAAGGCAGATGTCCAGCGTGAGCTCCGACAGGCGTACTGGAGTAGCATAGAAAATCTTATCATCCCACAATCAACAGGTGTCAGCAACTTCTGTAGTATGAAGAGGTTTTGGACATGTATCAAACACCAGAGATCTGATTTCGTCGGTGTCTCCCCTCTGAAAGTGGACGGCAAGTTAATCACGGATGCACAGCTCAAAGCCAAAATACTGAACAAACACTTTCAGTCGGTTTTCACACAAGAGACTGATTTCCTCTGTCCTTCACCTGACACAGTCACACCCCCATGCCAGATGTCAATATAAACAAGCCAGGCGTGCTTAAGCTGTTGAAAATTCTGAAACCAGGTAAAGCGGCAGGCCCAGACAACATCAGCCCACGTGTCTTGAAGGAGCTGTCTGATGAACTGGCAGACCCACTCACAAGAATATTTCGCAAATCATTCCAAGAAGGGCAAGTACCGGTCGAATGGAAACATGCCAACATTACTCTCATCTTTAAGAAAGGTCAGAAGTATCTCCCGTCAAACTACCGTCCTATAAGCCTCATGTGTGTAGCATCGAAAGTCATGGAACATATTCTGTTCAGCAACATTATGCATCACGCTAGCACTCATAATATAATATACCCACTCCAGCATGGATTTCATGCAAAAAGGTTGTGTGAAACCCAACTCATTCAGTTTATTGATGATGTCACCAGTAATATGCAGAGCGGCTTACAGACTGATGTGTGTATCCTTGACTTCTCCAAGGCATTTGACAAGGTCGGGCATCGCAGACTTCTGGAAAAACTCAAGTGGTATGGCAATACGGGTACAACACATAACTGGATAGCAAGCTTCCTTAACAACAGATCACAGGCAGTGTTTGTGGATGGTTTCACCTCTGGCACTGTTCCAGTCACCTCCTGGGTACCACAAGGGTTGGTACTTGGGTCATGCCTCTTCCTATTTTACATCAACGACATTGCTAGTTGTCTCACTTCACCAACACATCTCTTTGCTGATGACACGATTCTGTCTCTTGCAGTCTGATCTCAATTTGTTAACTACCTTGGAGAAGACCTGGCAAATGCAATTCATCCCAGAAAAAAGTTAGGTGAGCATAACACCCAAGAAAAAACCTGTTGTCTACAAGTACACTCTTCACGGTCATGAAATCCAACATGTGCAGTCATGCAAATACCTGGGCGTCACCGTCACACATGATTTGAAATGGAACAATCACATCAACAATATTGCATCAAAAGCCACAACCTCCTTAAACTTCCTGAGACGCAACCTCAAAGTCCGCAATTTACACATTTAGCAATTAGGATACAAGTCTCTTGTTAGGTCTCGTATGGAATATAGCTCAGTAGTCTGGGATCCGTACACAAAGAATATTAGTAGCCAACTGGAAATGGTGCAGAGGCGTGCAGCAAGATTTGTTCTGAATCGCTATCATCAGACGTTGTTGAAGCAATGCTGAAATCTCTGCAGTGGCAAACCCTTGAAGATAGGCGTACAATAGCAAGACTCACGATGTTCTACTAAATTCACCGTGGTTTGGCTGCCGTCGACATGCCATTTGAGTCCAAGAATTTAGATGCTCCTACCCGAACAGAAAACTCACAAGCCTACAAAATTCTGTCTTGCTCCAGAGAATATTACCAGATGTCCTTCTTCCCCCGCACTGTAAGTCAATGGAACAAGCTTCCCGAGTCTATTGTAGAGACTGGCAACCCTTCAAAATTTATGCAGATTCTAACTACATGTACTAATGGGACTTCTATGTCAAAATAGTAGTCTACGCATTCCATCCGCAAGTTGCGAACCAAACAATGTGCCCCAGTCTTCAACATTATGAAGTTGACGTAGAGCTTGGAGGAAGAAGATACGGCGCTGCACACATATCTCATCTCCGTAGTCCTCCACCATCCCCAATACAAGAAAACGTCTGGTTGTGCAAAAAAGGTTCATTCATGGCTTTCTTATTTGTCCATCCACTGACTTAAGTTAGATTGTACGCCTAACTTTCTATTTTGTGTGGGTGTTGTGGGGGGGGGGGTCTTTTTCGCATTTTCGATTTTCGCACTGTCGGAGGAATACCTCTCCTTTACAATGCTACCCCTCACACTCCCGCGACAACCGTCCACGTATGGTTATGAATAGGACATAGTTATTTTAATAATTAGCAAATACCGCAGAACGTTAGAAATAATGACTTGACTCATAATTTGCATATAATTTACCCACCATCAAATATCATATCTCATTGTTTCCCCAAAACCCAAGTTAAGTGGGACCTGTACGTATGTTGGTTTTCAGTAATGAGCAAAACAACTGATCACATTGAATAATAATTTTGGGAAATATGATTTGTAAGCATTTCAAAATGTGATTCCACAGTTCGCCAACGTAGCAGCCCCATTTCATCGCTGATCACGAAGTGGCAATAATTAAACTCCTTATCTAGAATAAAGTATAGTTTCAATGGCTGCGCTGTTCAAATCCAACCTTCATTAACACTATGTTACATATTACTACAGTACAAATACCCCCGTAGCCCAGCTGGCTCTGTCCGATTCTTTGCACAGGCGAACATTATTACCAGTATAATTATTTTGGGGTGTCAGAGCAGGGGGGGAGGGGAGTTTCACATTATTTTGTTTGTGTATTTCTAAAGAAAACAAATTAAAAAGGGGAGCGGGTTTTTTTGGGGGGACCCCCCTGTGGATCTGCGCCTGATGGTACTAATAATAATTACCTCTATGCTCGCCTGTTCACAACAATCTGACACAGAGGCGTAGCCAGGGGGAGTAAAGGGGTATTTATACACTATTACGCTATACTGTTCATGATCGTTAGAATTGAACAACGACCCCATTGGAAGAATGGTACCAGCCCCCCCCCCCCCCTCCCCAACACACAGACACACACACGCACGCACACAGGCGCACCCACACACAGGCATAGAAGTGGGGTACTACCTTTGTTCTCGTGTACTAAAATTTTGCAACGTCGCACACTTATGTCAAAATGATATTATTTTTAACCATAGTTAATTTCCTGGGCTAAAATTCGGACTTAATAGCCCTTTTCTAAAACTCTTCCATTTGCGACTAATCAACCCACCTTGGAAATTCCTAGTTTTTGAGTAAAATCCATATATCTATTTTCGTGAAAAACTTGTGGGGTACCAAAATGGTACCCCACAAGTCGGTGGGCATTCCTTGTGGGGTACCTCCCAGTGTTCCGGTACCCCACAAGGCAGTGTTTGTACACGCACATGCTTACATAGGCATAGAAGTGGGGTACTACCTTTGTTCTCGTGTACTAAAATTTTGCAACGTTGCACACTTATGTCAAAGTGCTCTTATTTTTAACCATTAGTTAAATTCCTGGGCTAAAATTCGGACTTAATAGCCCTTTTCTAAAACTCTTCCATTTGCGACAAATCAACCCACCTTGGAAATTTCTAGTTTTTGAGTAAAGTACATATATCTATTACGTGAAAAAACTTGTGGGGTACCAAAACGGTGGGTGGGCATTCCATGTGGGGCACCTCCCATTGTTCCGGTACCCCACAAGGCAGTGGTTGTACACGCACACACACACACACTTTTGGATTTTACGGAGAGGCCAAGTGTCCGGAGAAAAACCTGTCTTCATTTAAAATCGTCCTGGATCCGCCCCTGATAAGAAAGACGGTAAACGATTAACGTACTGTTGTTTTCCATTTGAGATTTGTTTGAATTTTGTGAGCGCAACTTTGATTCAGCCCGTGCAAGCAATAAGACATAACACAAATTTTATATAGGCCTACCTTTTCCCATACTGATACATTATCGGTTGATTTTTAATACGTTATCCGTTGATACTGTATCCGTTTTGTGGTGATACATTATCGGATACTTTTTTGGTAACATTATCCGTCGACACGTGATACATTACCGGATACAAATTGTACTACACTATCAGTCACTTTTTAAGTCAATATCAGTGAATTTGTGTGACATTATCGGTTGGTGATAGCTTATCCGTTGATTACTATATTATCAGTTGTAACAGGCCGCAAGAGTTCGCTGTATGTTCGCGCTCGAGTTAGCAGGTGGCGAGGAGACATTTTGGCCAGCGGGTATTAAATGCAACACAGGTAAATTATCTACAAATAGACCTACTCCCATTTCAAAGGTCTGGATTTTCGTTGAGTGGTGTTTAGAAAGAGGATCGACGCTGACAGGAAAACAGTTGAAATATTGTTATGGCAAATATTGCAATCAACCCAAATAAATTACCCAAGTCAAAGTATTATTACATTGTTTTCTTCAAGATCTTTGGGGATGAATAACATACAGTCTCTTCCTAATGATCTGTTTGCCAACATGACAATTCAGCGGTTGCTGTAAGTTACACCAAAATATAGGATCAAGCATAAACATAAAGAAGTTTATGACAAAAAGTAACACAAAGAAAACAAACTTTGAGAACGTCATGAAAAACAAATGTCAACAAAACACAGTTTATGCCTACTTCTTTGTTGGTATACGATTGGAGACGAGAATTCAAACCGCATGTTTTCATAATGCTTAAGACATTTGCAGTAAAGCTTAAAAAATAAGATCGCAGAGATATTTCAAAATATAGAGGAAAGTTATCATTATAAAGGATATTTAAAACAAGCCCATCTGCTGACGTTTTCGTTCTCCATTCACAATAAATAAAGTTGTAAAGACCCATATGATGCTTTTGTTTAACGATTTATTTCCCCAGAGACCTGTCCTACAATAGATTCACTTCATTTCCGGAGGATCTTCTACGGTTCCAACACGAACTCAAATTTCTCCAGTTAGGATACAACAACATAACATTTCTTACAAAAGAGATGTTTCACGGACTAAAATCATTGATCGCAGTGTAAGTTTTTGTTTATTTTTCGTTTTCTTACGATTCAGGAATGGTTAAAGTGATTTAACATTTAACAACTCACAACTCACAACCAACACTCCAAGCTCTTAGTAAAATAGTCTCTTCCAGTGGATCTTTTTTGACATCAACATTCAGGGGTTGTAAGTTACAACAAAATCTGATACCAAGCATAAACATTATATTAATGAAGAAGTTGAATATGACAAATACTACAAAAAGAAAACAAACTGCAAATAAGGCCTATAAAACACAGTTGCTACTTTTTTTTGGTGTGCTATTTCATACGAGAATGTATATTTTCACAATACTGAAGAAATTGGCAGTAAAGCTAGGCCTACGGAAAAGACCGCAGAGATGTTTCAATTCATAAGATATAGACACAAAAATATAGAGGAAAAAATATCGCTACGGAGAAAAGAAGCCCTTCAGCTCCCGTTCCATTCTCCATAGGCAAGAACACACGAGAACAGCCCATCACACTCAGATTGCCTGCAGTCGGGGACCCCCTATTGTCCCTCTTTTGTTTGTAGTCTTTTTTAGGAAGGCCTTCCATTAGTTTTGTACACGATCGCGAATTGGGGACCCTATTGTCCTCTATTGTTCAACGTCCCTTATTGAACGAAGAAACAAACTCTAGAACACCCACATGTTTATGTTACATAGTATGGACATTCCTTTGTTTTCGGGTAGTTAAGAAAAACCTGTGAAAAAAATCTTTGTAATCACACTGTGAAAACTCTTTCAACCCAATGTTTTTCTATGATTGCCTTAATAAACCTAACCCCAAAATGTCTCTAAACCTGTTTTCCATAGAGGGGGAAACCTTGTGTGGACGTGGGCAAGTCCACACAACGTATCTGAAACCTGCTTTATGGGGACATATTTTGTTCGGAATTCCACACAGTGAATGTAATGCTTGTACCCGAGCACACGCCAGAACAACTATCTTTAATAAACACCGGCAATCATGGACCCCCAATATTGTCCCTAATGCCAAAAAAAAGTCTCCGGTTTCTGGTATGCGCGCGCGTCGCCGTAGCCATGCGCGTCGGCAAAATGAACTTTTTTTTTTTCAATGAAAGATGATGTCTCAAAACCGCCAAACTCACTGGTTTGACTGGAATCCTGCTGCTGCACAATTTTAACGTGTTTTAGATTGGGTTATGGTCCAGAATAAGCTTTATGTGGCCTCTCTGGACTCCCATATATATTTGCACTAAGTTTAGTCGGGCACCATGCATGCAATTTGCAGTCATCAACCGACATTTGAAGCAAAAAAATCAGGTAAAAAAAAAAAAAAAGCCGCGTCGCCGCACCACTTTTTGAGCAAGCTCCATACCAGAAACCGGGGACTTTTTTTATTTGGCCTAAGGCCTCCTTCCTTTGTTTGTAATCAAATTTTTTAGCAGATTTGCAGTAACTCTATGGGAATGATATGAGTTGTGTGGTTAATTCTAAAGAAGAACCCGTTGGGTTAACTCGACGTTTTGAATTGATGCTCTGTTCATCGGCAGAATGATGACGAACAGAGCATGCTGCTCGAATCGTCGAGGTTAAACCAACTGGTTTTTCTCAGAACCGCACAACTCACAAAGAGAATATTCAGATGGTCTTACCGCTAATCTCCCATTCATTGATCACGTCGCCCATACAAACCTGTAAGTGTCATTTAATTATACAAATAAAATATTTCAAGTTTTATATCTTTTAATTAACATTTTCGTGTTACAGAATTTTATCAAACAACAAATTATCTGCAATCCCTTCCAAACTCTTCTTCGAAGAAGGCACGAAAAGATCAATGCAGGAAATGTAAGTTTACTTACTCATTCACAACACCTGCATTATGGGTAGGTCGGCCTATGAATAGACCATTATCATGTTGCGGTCATCTTGTTTTTTTCCCCTCCATTCCATTAATTCAACGTACGATTCGAGGCTGGAAGGAAAAATAGTCTGGTTCTTTTTTGCACACAAAACATTATCATTCAGTACTGTTATTAATAATAGAAATAATAATGACAATGTATATAGCGCGGGTATCCGCCGGAAGCGGCGCTCATGGCGCTGCACTGCATAACAACCAAAATACAATAAGAATAAAGAAGCGCCTTGTTGACCCGACCCTCTACCCGTAAAGCTGCATCGTCGCGCGCTCCATCAATATAAACAAAACAAGACGGCATCGTCAACCAAACAAGTAGAAACCAAATGCTTCCCTATGCAGGTAGGATTTTTAACTGTTCCTGAATGTTTGTATCCATGCTGCAATATTCTGTATCCGATGAAGGCGAGAGAGGTGTATATTGTTAATACCATACAATAGCGAGTTACATGAGTCTGTCTTAGATGTAATAAAAGCACGAACAATGGTTTCAGCAGCTTCCCTTGTCAGATGGTCCCGTATTCTGCCAATATTCCTAATTGACATGGACGCAGCCTTAGATACTGCCGTCACCTGGCAGTCCATTTTCATGGCCGAGTCAAACATCACACCCAAATTACGAACATGTGTGCATCATCAACTCTGACATGATAAATAATCACCTTCTGGATTAGCTGACTGGATCCCAGAAGCATGAATTATGATTTTTTTTTTGCGTTATTTGACCTAAGGAAATTTTGATTCATCCATGCTCCAATATCGTCAATGCATTCTTCGACTCTTCGAAGCGCGGAGTACTGTTAACGTCTGCCTGTACAGGTTTCACTGGTACATAAATCTGAGTGTCGTCTGCGTATAAGTGATAGCTCAGATTAAACCGACGAATGATGTCCCCAAGTGATGAAGTATAGATTGGTAATAGTCCAGGTCCAAGACATGAACCTTGAGGTAGTCCATAATTCAACGCAACTGCATTGGAGCAGCTGCGTAGCCAGGGTTCTCATCCTGGGGGGGGGGGGGGGGGGGGGGGGCGTGGGGGGGGGGGCTTGAGTTTACAATGGACGGGCGCCCAAAATTTGTGCTGAAAGGTAGACAATTTTTTTTCACCGGACACCCGCCCTCGGTAAAAACAAATGGGGGGGGGGGGGAGGGGCTGGACACCATCTTTCAATGGGGGCGCTATTCAAAACGTAATAGCTACATTACTCATTTAATCAACAGAAACTTCAACCACAATAGCATAACAGAGGTATCGCCTGATGCTTTCCTAGGAGTGAGCTCCATTGATTATCTGTAAGTAGCATTTGTTCAGAGGCTACCAGATCGGGGTCCGCCCAATAGTCCGAAGATTCGATCATCCGACGATTTATTGATCAGTCCGAAACGATTTATCGATAGTCCGAAACGAAAACAAGGTTCAATAGTCCGAAGGTTCATTATTATTAAAGCATTCGAGGTTCGATAGTCTAAGTTGACAATAAGGTTTGATAATCCAAAAAGACCATAGAGTTCGATATTATACAAAAAATGAATGTTTACAGGTACAATAGTTAGAATAGTTTCATGAGGTGACAGTTGAAATGTTCCATTTCAGGAGGCGAAGCCAAATGGAATAGAATATTCCATCTGTCACCGAATGAAATTATTCTTACCATTTCACTTATATACATTCATTATGTGCATAACAGGAGAACAAACGGTGTTTCAGTCTCACGTGACGTTCGAATTTTGTATTATAACACCTCACCCACAGATTCTGTGTCTTGATTGGCCGAGAGCGAGTCACATGTTACTTTCTAATTTTGCTATCTTTCTGTACACTGCCAAAAGTACTATACCCGTAGCAACCAAAGTACTACACCATTAGCAACCAAAGTACTATTTCCACGGCGCGGTATTTGTGTGCAAATGGATGCTGGTGTGCGCCTTGCGCGTTGCGCGTAGCGCGTATTGTTCCAAAGAGAGCGCGCCACAGACTTGGGTTCAAACATATCGTGAAGGGGTAGTTTTGAAGAGAGAAATACATTTTCCATCAATTTTGTATTGAAATTGAGGTTTATTTCAACTGTGTTCAGATTTAAATAATTTAAGATATTAAAACCAAGCAGAATCTGTGGGTGAAGTGTTATAAAACAAATATTGAATGCTTTATCTCGCGGTGAAGTAAAACTAGCCTCCCTCGGTGATCCATGGAGCCTTCTATTTTCCCTCGGCTCCGCCTCGGGAATATAGAATGGTCCATGGATCACCTCGGGAGGCTAGTTTTACTACACCACTCGAAGCATTCAATATTTGTATTATATTCGTATTTTGTGCAGCTGAAACCGTGTAATGAAGGTTCTATTTACCGTGCAATAGAACTTCCATTGCACTGGGCGCTGTGCGCCGTGCGTTGGGACGAATAATTCAGTGACATGTGATCAACGATCCACCAATCAGATGATGGGTATTTATTCAGGTGTTGATTATCCGAATTGAAAATAAGGTCAGACAGTCCGAATCGACAGTAAGATCCGATAGTCTGAATTTTCAGACTGACCAACCTTATCGTCCATTCAGACAATCAAACCTTATTCGATTCGGACTATCGAACAATATTATTCTATTCGGACTATTGAACCTTCGGATTAATTAACCTTATTCTATGTTCGGGTTAATGGGTCATTTGGACTATCGAACCATATTGTCTATTCGGACTATCAAACCTTCGGATTAATTAACCGTATTGTTATATTTTCGGGTAAATGGGCCATTCGGACTATTGAACCTTCGGACTTGCGACCCTTCGGACTAATGACTCTTTGGACCAGAAAACATTCGGACTATCGAACCGTCAGACACTCGGGCTGTCACCGTTAGGTCAATGTGTTCAGTTAGCCTCTATAGGGCCTGAAGAGATTAAACGGCTTATCATGTCCAATACAAATAAAATATTTATGTCTGTATAATGCGCCGATTTGGAGACATTTCTCGCTGAAACATTTCGATGCATTAAAGGAGCGTTTTGTCTGGACTTTCATCTTATTTGAAGGTACAGTCTGGCCATCATTTGTCATTTGTGCCTTTTTGTTTGTTTGAAACAACAAAACTAACCCCACAACTAACCTGATGAAGTTTCAGCTCAGCTTTAGCTGATGTATATTCAAAGAAAAACGGCATTCTATGACCTAGATTTCAAATCAAAAGTTGCTGGTTTTGAATTGTGCCGGAATTCAGCGTCCGAAAAACGTTAACTGATGTCGCGCTCCGATCCGACGAATTATAGAGGGTGCACGCGCGTGTGCGTCGTTCCAACGCTTGTGCGGTTCGCCGAATAAAAACAACCCCGTACTACTAACGGACATTTTAGACGCACTGTTTGAAAGGCCTTCTTTCGTTGATTTCTTCAAAATGTTAGCTTGCCAGAAAAAAAATTTCACAGCGAGTTGAGTCCCCTTACTATCTTTCATGTATGTTTTTCAACAATAATTACGTCCGTTACTTTTTTGATAGCTGCAACTAATGGACTGTAAGCTACAATCCTAGCCAAATCTCGCTGGGCCCCAACCCCCGGGTTAGGGTTAGGGCTAGGGTTAGGGTAAGGGATTCGGGGAACATTTGTATTGGGGAACGAAAGTATAGGGGAACATAGGTATGCACCCCTCCATCAGCGGGAGAGAACAACTTGACCGGGGAGCGGGGGCGTGGGTGCAGTCTTGCGTGGGTGACCGTGGCAGGCTCAGGAAGTGTCCCAACCGATTTTGCCGGGATTGTAGAGTCACTGAAGCGTTCATAAATGGGTTGCTTTGCCCCATCTAGAAAAAAATCCTGGCGACGCCCATGTCCATTTGCGGTATTTCCCACTTCATTTAATTATTTGATTTATACCGGTGAGAATATGCTGTTCCACACGTTTGTCTTTTCTTTTTGTGTGACGGGGGAAAACAGAGCATATTTTCTTTATCTTTTATTCTTGTTTACATTTATTCGTAATAAAGAATTCATATTCCCTTACAACGAATTAATACTCCGTAATAATCAAACAATAATCCGTAAGTATGGGAGTTGACAATGCCAACAGACGTACAGCTTAAACATCATTATGGTAAATCTTGCAATCAACGTAATTAATTACCCAAAGTAAGCAATTTGTATCTAAGACTATTTTTAATTGTTTTTTCTTCCAGATTATTAGGAATCAATCGAATATTGTCTCTTCCTGAGGATCTTTTGACAACGTTACCATACTCTATTTTTTGTAAGTTACACCAAAGAATGTTACCAAACATAATGTAATACAAAAAGTTGAATGCCAAATACTGCCATAACGGAAAACGAGAATAGTTAGAACTTCGTGAATAGGCCAATAAACACAGCCTATGCCTACTGGTTTGGTTGTATTTATTGTTTATTTGTAAACAATAGCAGAGTGCATGTTCCTATCTTTTCCGTTAGGTTGATAAAAAGATCGCATTGGTCTAGCGATATTTCAGGGGGCAAGGGGAGGCATTTTCCCACAATTTTCACGGCTGGTGAATTGTCTGTGTTGCCAATATTATAAAATATCCTATTATTGTTAATTTAATAATAATCATAATAATAATGATTATCACTATTACCGAGAATTGGGTATTAGGGAGACATTTCCATAGACCTGAGCACACATACTTTTACTTTTTTTTTGTTTAACTTATTTTATCACGAGTAATCAATCTAGACTATTTTGACATTAAAATGTTGCCTGTAAAGAGGAGCTGAGGCCTGAGGCATTAGGGGACATTGAAATGTCTCCTTATTAAATTCCACAGTCTCCCAAAGGTATAACTTAGTTACGCTAAGGTGTCTCCAACTAACCCTTTAGCGGCCCCCATGATTGTGTGTCTGTGTTTGTAAAGACCCAGGTGATGCTTTTGTCTAACGATTTTCCCCCAGAGACCTGTCTTTCAACAGATTCACTTCCTTTCCGGAGAAACCTCTGCGGTTTCAACACGAACTCCAACAACTCTTTTTACAACACAATGACATATCATGTCTTAGCCAAGGGATGTTTGACGGACTTCGCTCCTTGAAACTATTGTAAGTTGTTTGTTTTTCTGACATGCAGGGACGACTAAAGGGATTTAACATTCATTGCTTTCTCACAACGAAAAGCCTGAGCCCTCGTGAAGCCTGAGCCCTCAAAGCCTAAAACAAGCCGGGCCCTAAAGCTTCCAAACTCTCTAACAAAAACACATTATAAGAATCTATCCAAAACGCCAAACCATAATCGAAACCCTAAACTGTTGATCCCTCAAATCAATGTTAATCCCTCAAATACCAAACCTCAAATCCCCTTCCCTAATCCTCAACCAAATCCTTCTTACTTGGAAACCCCAAGTGCCCAAGCGCCCAAATGCTCAAACGCTCAAACGCTATGATGGCCATTTAACCCCCAAAAACTCAATACAAAAATCTTATACCCCAACACTCTCACCTCGGTACCCTATGGAATTCCATAGGTGCGTGTGCCACTCCAAACGTCGCCCGTCACCCGTTGCCTGTCGCCCATCGCGCGTCGCCCCCATACTCCAATCGTACGTGCGTGTGCTGGCATTTCGCTCGTACCCCCCGCCCTGCAAACAGGACGCTGGGATACTCTGATGAATTCACGCTCTGATTGGTTGAATTTCGCGTGACCAGTGACCTGCGCGTCATAAAGGTCATGACTGTGCAAGGTTTGAAACGGCCGTTGAGACTGATTCATTACTCTTTTATTCCAGTTTAGAATATTTTTTCTCGTTGAAAAGCGTAATAATGAAGGAAATTCTATAAAACCTATCTGTGTAGTAAATTTACAATTCCAGTCACTCGCTCAGGCTCCAGTTCGAATCAGGAATGGACGGATTGCATTATGCCACGCTCAAAATTTTGTCCACATGGTCCGAAATGAAACAGAAATCACATCCGGTATGGAATGCGTGCAATTCCACAGAAAGTTTTCGGATAGCATTTGTGCACATTGTCTAAGTGCGGTCTTGAACAGCTGCAGCCCGATGCTTTGTACATAGGTCATAGGCCACTTCCTTCACAAGATTCTGTGAAGCTCATCAGAGTATCCCAGCGTCCTGTTTGCAGGGCGGGGGTACGAGTGAAGTGCTTGCATACGCCACCACTGTTCCAGAGGCTCACAGGGCGACATGAGGTTTATTCGCATGCGCCAGTTTTTTTCCAGGCTGTGCTGTAAAATGAATATTCATGAGCTCGTTCATAAAAACGATTCACCCAGAAAGGCCTTACAAAAAACTGTTTATAAAATGCACGAAATATGTATTGAAGCCTACAGATTTATCCCAAAGTAGGTTAAAACAATATCCTTAGCATACATCGAAAATTTTAAATGCGATGTCGTTACTTTTTGCGAAATACACAAAACGAAGGCCTCTTTCACTGAACGAAAGCCAGCAACAAGCGAAAAAAGGGTCCAAAAGAAAGCCTTTTATTTCTGCAATCAAGTAATGTCAGCTAGCATAAAGCCTGCCACAAAGACAAGTTTGCTCCATTTCCCCTCGTTTTATTTTTCGTTTCAAAATGGAGGTGCGCGTTGCTAAAAGAATCTCCAAATAAATTTCAATCTTATCTGATAAAATTGTATATATAAAAACAATGTTTTAAACAATAACATTGAAAACGTAGAATGTTTAAAATTAAAATCGGTTCAGAACAATTCGTCACCGTTTTCACGAAGAGCCACATATGTCAAAAATTACAGTTTCTCGATTTTGATTTTTTTTCAATATTTTGCTTTAAAACAATGTACTTAACCATTTTGACATGTTTTTGTAAGCAAAACATCATTAATTTCAAAGTTACATTAATGTTGCAAGGGGCCAAAATCTCGATAAATGAATTTTGCGTTTTCACGAAGAGCCACATACATTTTGGCCCTTTGAACGCGTACAAAACCCATTGCACGGAAAAACGTAAAAGTAGGCGTTTTCACGAAGAGCCACATATCTTTGTTACATTTTCAGCTGCGCGCGCGTACTCACGCGCGCCTATGGAAATACACATTGAACAGAAAGGGCCAATATGTCGGAAACCTGAATTTGCGTTTTCACAAAGAGCCACATATCTTTACTAATTAATTTTCACTAATTAACTGCTGAATTAAGTCTTATTACTGGGTTCATGTAAAAAATCAGCTCACACAGAATAGTGTGATGGTTTCCTTGCTTCACAAAGTTGTTGCAAATTGGTATTTTTTGCAGTTTTAAAATATGAGAAACTTCTTTTGCGATTATCTCGAAAACACTTTTTCTTCAAAATTGACATATGTGGCTCTTCGTGAAAACGGTGACGAATTTACTTGGATTAGATTTGTTATGTATGACTTTTAATGATAATAATATTGCCCATGAAAACTTGAAGATGCATTTTAAGAATAAATTAAATTACACTCCTATAATGTTCCTTCTGAATGCATTGGCGGATTCGAACCTTTTGGGATGATGGGTTGAGCTGAGGGATACGGATGATGGGTGTCGGTGTTTGTTGTGTATATTTCGAAAAAGTATCGAGGATATTCGACCTCAATTCAGCGCTTAGAGCGATGGCGTGACCAGGCTGGGAGGAGGGGGGTTGGTAGATTGCAACATGATGGCGATATTAAAAGCGAAATTGGGAAAGGTGATAGAAGCGAAATCGGGACGGTGAAAAATATATTTTGCAAGTGGCAATTTTTTTTCTTAATCTTATTAACTCCTCAAGGTTTTTTTTACATGTGTTCTACCCATTTTGTTCAACATTGTGAGATTCTTGCGCCTTCTTGAAGATTTTGAGATGCTGGATACGGCACTAGAGGAGAGCACAATAACACAAATGTATTTGACTGTTCTATTTTTTTGGTGAAGGGCTGGGGAGGGGCGTACATCCCCCGGTATCCAACAGTGCAAAAATGTTTCTGATAACAACGGCGTAAATGTCATGTCCTTGGGAGGGACAATGGAGAAAGATGTTCTAAGTGTTGTCCCTTAAAAACCGCCGTGAATTTAAATTTAAGGACAACGCAACAACTATAAAAAAAAAACGTTCCAAATGATCATCATTCTGTGAATTGATGAAGGTTCGGGGGCTATACATGTACTCTGTTTAAATTTGAAGCAAATAAAAATTATGCAACCGGATGAAAGGTGTTTTTTTTTTAGCAGCGCGCACCAGCATTTTAAAACGGAAAATAAATACGAGGAATAACATGGATCAAACTTCCAAAATGAACATGAAGCTTGGTAACCCACTTTGTATTTTTGTTTGGTCAAAGATATTACTTTTACAGACATGAAATATACTTTTCCATACAAGCCCACGGAAATATACACTGTAAAAACGTTGGGCATTAAAAACTTTGGGTAATTTAAAAGCTAAATTGTCCCGAAGTTGGTTATTTTTAGTGAAGTTATGATTTTAGGCTTTGCATGGTGGAGTATCGGTATCGTTTCGGTTTGCGGTAACACCATGTGGTAATAACTACTGCTTAGAAAAAAATAGTTCTGAAAAGAAGTTGTCCTGCTTATTATCAACTTTCGCTATGTAGTTTTTGTTCTTATACGAAAAGTTCTGCTTTAAGTTCTAAATTGTCTTTGGTGTCAACGTTTCGACTAGCCTGCTCTAGTCATCGTCAGTGAAGATGTTTGTCATTTTCCATAATATTTACCCAACACCAGGTGCTCTAATTGGAGTGAAAGGCATCATGCAAAATTGTAGCAACTTTAACCAGATCATCGCTACTACTTTACCCCAACTAAGTTGTGTATTTGTTGTCCTCTAAATATGGTAACATCGGGCAGTAAAGCGTTAGGTAAAGCTAAATTGTCCAGAAGTGAGTATTTGTAGTGAATATGTTGGTCATTTTCAATAATATTTACCCAACACCAGGTGCTCTAATATTATGAAATGCATTAGACAAAATTGTAGAAAATTTGACCGGATCATCGCAACGTGGGCATTGAAACGTTTGGTAATGAAATAATGTCCACAAGTTGGTCATTCAGTAAGTGTAAGTAGTGTCATTTACTATACTACTGGTGATCCGGGGGGGGGGGGTTTCACACCCAGCTTTGTTGTTCATGGAAATTCCTTACAAATAATGCGAACGCCCCCCCCCCCCCTTCTCTGACACCCCCAACAACATGGCCATCAATGGCAACAACATGACCATCAATAAGTGCAAACTTTGCAGCGGATCAGTTAATATTTAACCGTATGGCACAAAGCTCATAAACTGGGCGAACTGTGCTGAATAATAATTTGCTCAATGTATTAATAGTGATGCCCGTTTTGACATAATTATGTGATGTTGATAACTGTTCATTCATAGGCGTTTCTTGACAACTGTATCACTGTAAAAAATGTTTGGTAAAACACTGTTTGGCAATGTAATTTTACTCAACATTGGTGTGAAATTACCTCATTGTGGGTTGATTTGGGTCAACACTTTCCAACTATTGGGGAAAACATGCCCAAGAGTTTAACCTGTTGATCAGTTGACCAACTTCTTCTTCAGTCCGCGTGGCGCAATTTGCGCTGCGGTGGCCATTACTAGTCCACGCCAATAATCTTGATCCACTGCTGATCTTGATGCAGCTGCAAGTCCCTTTCCTGTCCACTGCTTTATGTCGTTCCTCCATGATGTTGTTGGACGACCTCTCTGTCTCTTTCCATCGACTGACCGCTGGATTATTTCTTAGTCGATTCCTCCGCGGCGCATGACGCGGCCAAAGAAACGCATCTTCCGTACAGCCATCTGTTGTCTCCAGTGGCGTCGCCAAGGGGGGGGGGGGGGGGGGGGGGGGGGGGGGGGGCACGTGCCCCCCTGGAAAACCTAGTGCCCCCCCGGGTGCCCCCCCCCCATCAAATGCTGGTGCCCCCCCCCCCTATCCTCTGCAAAATTCTGCGCGTTGTTAAAATCATTACCTCCAAAATAGCAATTTCTGGAGATATCTTCAGATCGAATTTAGCATCAAATGTGGCACCATTTTGCATCTAGCCCATCCTCCGTATGCGAAAATTTTCCAAAGGGGAGGGGGTACCCCCTTAGACCCCTCCCCCAGGACGGCGATCCGTATCCACCTAAGTGCCCCCCCCCCCCCATCAAATGCTGGTGCCCCCCTATCCTCTGCAAAATTCTGCGCGTTGTTAAAATATTACCTCAAAAATAGCAATTTCTGGAGATATCTTCAGATCGAATTTAGCATCAAATGTGGCACCATTTTGCATCTAGCCCATCCTCCGTATGCGAAAATTTTCCAAAGGGGAGGGGGGCACCCCCTCCCCTTAGACCCCTCCCCCAGGACGGCGATCCGTATCCACCTAAGTGCCCGCCCCCCCCCCCCATCAAATGCTGGTGCCCCCCCCCTGTGCCCCCCCAGACTGAAAAGTCTGGTGACGCCACTGGTTGTCTCAGCATCAACTAACTCCCTATATCCAATACCAAACGGTTTGTTCTCCTCTCCACCCACGACACTCGGAGAACGCGTCTGTACGCCCAGATCTCAAAGGCAGCCACTCTACACTGGTCGGCCCTTGTCATGGCCCAGGACTCACAGCCATCGGAAGTTATAGCAAACGCTGTGGCACAGAGAAGTCGGACTTAGAGGCTGGTGCTGATGCTCCTGCTCTTCCATATGGAGACCATCTCCTGTGTGGCCGTTCGTGCTTTGGCCAGGCACCTCCTCTTTGGAGCTGCTGCCTGTGATTGTAATCGTCGATCCTAGATAGACGGACTCGCCCACCTCATCTTTTCTTTTTTGGCCATGAAGTCTTCTTGATATTGATCAATAGGCCCCTCAGAGTGTTGGAGCGTTCCACGCGGCTAAGCAAATCAATCAGATCTTCTCTGGTCGTGGCCATTAGGGTTGTGTCGTCGGCAAAGCGCAGGTTACTCCTCACACCGCCAACTATAACTCTCCCGCCGAACTCGTGCAGGACTTCCCGCATGATGTCTTCAGAATAGATGTTATATAGCTTGGAAGACAAGATGCACCCCTGCCTGACACCTCTTCTGATATTAAACCATGGTGACAATCCGCAGCCTGTGTTCACCGCTGACTCTTGATCCTCATACAGCTTGTCCAACAATTCAGAATTTGCTCAGCGAATCCCATACCATCTCTTATCTGCCACAGCTGAGCGTGGCTGACACAGTCGAATTAACGCTTTTCTATAGTCGATAAAGCATAGGTAGAGAGGTAGTTTATGCTCTCTGCATGATCAGCCTCATGTTGACAATCTGTTCTCGGGTTCCTTACCCTCAACAACACCAGCTTGTTCATCAGATATCTCCTGCTCGCATTTCAACTTGGGTCTGTTGGCCACAATATGCAGCAGAATGTTGGCGTGGCAAATGAGGCTTATTGTGCGGTGGTCGCTGCACTCTTTCCCATTGCCCAGTTGGAGCAGCCGAGTAAACCACCGCTCTGCACCAGTCCAATGACCACTCCTCGCTATCCCGGATCTTCTTACAGAACATCCACATCAATTCCACTCTTGCTTCACCTGTTGCTTTCCATAACTCGATTGGGATCTCATCAAACGCCAGGTGACTTCCCGTTCTGGATGTGGTGAATGGCCCACTCGACTACCTCTCTCAGGAGTTGAGGCTCCTTAACCTCTGTGGGTCTCCTGTCATCCACCAACGTCAGGGTTCATCAGCTTGTACAGCTTTTCACAATACTGAGCCAAGCGAGCCTTGATAGCTTCTCCCTCCGTTAGCGCTTCCCCCTACTGTCATCTAAATAGAGACAATTAGAAAACGATGCAGATACGGGATGCGTGTGCAGCTCGGAAAAACTGTGAATGACGTCATCGGTTTGTGTGGTAAATTTCAACGTACTCGCTATATAGGCGTTTCTGCATCGCACGTCAAAATGGTAAGTTCACGTATGGATTTTCCTCGATAAATCACGGCAAAAATACTTATCTTATGAACTCCCAAATTTTACAAATTTCAGTTATAGTGTGCAGATAACGTTACTTGTGTCATTAAAACAAGATTCATAAATACCTCAGACAGTTTAGCCATTCCCATTGGTCGAGAGTCCGTCACGTGGCCGGTCTTAAACTGATGATAAAGACATGGCTAGCTGGTCTTAAACACTGTGTTAGCTCATGTGACAAAGGCAAAGGGCTTCTGTCACTAAAGTAACATATAGGCCCCTTATTTAAAAAAAATAAATAAATAAATAAATGCGAATGTGTAGTGTAGGGCCCCTGTTTATACTACTCGATCAAACTGTCTGGACATGCTGGAGTCAAACGATTTGGAAAAAATGTTGCAACATGACGTCACTTCCGCGATTTGCAACTTATACACATACATGTATGTAGTAAGTAGTATGTATTAATTATTTGACAAGTGGCTGGGATAACTTATGTCATGTATGTGGAAGTAGGCTAACTCAACTTATTTTCAGTTGGGTCTGTTGACATGGTAGAGGATATGGAAGGAAATTCCAATTTTAGTGGTGGGAGGAAATCCCCGGAATTACATTCTAGGGAAAAACCATGGAATCAAGCAGGGACTAAATACCCTGATCCACATAACGGCCCAGTTGGGATTCAAATCTGGGACACCACCTACGCCAACCTCATTCTCCATGAAGGTAAAATAACTTTATTTGGGTAACGAATATCTCTAATTATTTCTCTATGTACAATTGAATAGTTGTGCTTGTTTAGTATGTCGTCAATCCAGAGGGTGTATGGATGGCCAAAAGAATTAAATAAAAACAAAATCAGTGAATAAATATCCATTTTATTTAATTAATGCTTGTTTAACCATGGAGATAGGATTACCTCCATGGTTTAACAATGTGCATTTTAGCAAGAATCTTAACTGGCTCCTTTATGATGTTGTGTCCTATGCAAAACTCTGTTGCTAGTATTGTTTTAATATACATCATATATTGAATGCTGTGGTCCTCATGGCATTCACCCAAATTATTTTTTTCATTACTTGAAAGGTTGAGGCAAGAAAGAAAAAATGCTGGTGCTTAAACTGCAAGAGTGGCTTGTGGTCCCACAGGCCAGATAATGGACTGAGATACGTCAGGTGCAAGCAACAAATATAACCAATCGAAAATGGCTACAGCTAAAGCTAAGACTTTTGACTCTAAGTCAGTTTACCTCCTAATTCTGTTGTGAACTGCCAAACAATTCTGTGCCAGACTGTAAAAATGTTATATACTGATTCCATGTCTGAATATTACTGCACATACAGAATGCTTTAATGTATTCCTTGGAAATGTATTTAAAAAAAGTAGGACCAGACATGTGTTGGGTTGGAAGGCTGTCTCTCCCAGCATATGGCACTACATGTGGCAATATGTTAAACAATGTAATGAACATAACGCCAGGTTGAATGAATCAGTTCAATTTTTTTTCTCATATGAATAACAGCTCTTGTAGAGAGCCAGAAACAACAATGGGCCACAAATGTACAACTCTATGTATGTTCCCTCACGACTCATAATAATTGCAATATTGCATGGCAAAAAAATGTTTCTCAACCTGCAGTACAAGATCTTGAGCAGATTATATTTGATATTTATATTGCTCTTTTACTGCAACACATGCCCAAAAAGCTGAATTGTTATGGTTATTAATCAGGTTGAAACTAGGAGCAAAACGCTGGTGTAATTAGCCAAGTTGATCACAGTAGCCAGAAGACCACCGACTGGATGGCTGTTAGAAGGAATTTGAATGAGTTGAAGGTCCAGACTCAGTCCAGTTACATGTTAAGCAAGACCTCAAACTAGTTTTCTTCTGCCTGACAATAGACATGAATTTCTAAATTAGGCTTTGATGAAATGTGGTGAAATTCAGTGCCATACGTTTTCATTTCTTTTAGGTTCGTGGCTCTTCCAAGAAGGTTGAAAGCACTTTTCTTTTTGTTGTAATTGTGTTGAACTCTATAAAAAAAAATTGTACGTTTGGTCAACTGTTACTCAATAGAGACTCATGCCTTTCTCAAGAAATCCATCTCATATCCTGTTTTAAACTTTTCTCTTACCAGGAGGATCCATTCCGGCAAAGGAAACATTTGAACTAGTCATGCCTTGGCACTGCAGACAAAGTATGGAGTCTTAGAACAAGAGACAGAGACGGGTCTCTTTTGCAGTTGGTTGGTAACAAAGAAGTTGCATGTAGGCCTATTGACTTATTGGACACCTTGTGCGTTACTTTAATGTACAAGACATTTGTTTTCTCGAGGCTACAAAATAAGAACTTAAAGTGGAGGAGGAGCTGTTGCAAATTGGGAAGTCCAAGTAGCACTAATGAAACCAAATTGGGCTGTTCAGAAAGACATCTTGTAGTGTCTTCCATCTCTGCAAATTAACTTGGTATTTATTTATTTATTTAAATGGATAACTTAAATTGACGAACAAAATCAAAGACATTATATGAAGTTCAAGTAATATTTCAAGTGGCAAGCACGTTTCAAACAATAATTGTGACTGCACATTTGTATATTTAAAGTTAATTTCTTCATTAAAAGTTTGTTCATTTGTAAAAGGGACTTTTCATTTGAAAAGATGTGTGTGGAAGTTGTGTTTACATTGGGCATTATGGGCCTTATTCACGAGTCGGCCATATTGCATTGCAAAGAGAAATTAAAGCAACTTAATATATAATAAATTCCAGTCTGCTTCAATGAATAATTTAAAATTTGTAATTCAACATTCCCTTACATTTAAAGTCATATTTTGTGCCTGCATAATTAGTCTGGCGCCATCCCATTCAACAGTTAACAATTAATGAAATCATTCAGGGAACTCGACAAAAATTGCCAACTCGTGAATAAGGCCCATATTGTATGCAAAACTCAAATTCGGCAACATTTTACCAAAAATCAAATAAGTCTTTATGAAATGTGAAAGTTTATTTTAAAAAAAATGCCTTCTGCATCAGTTAAGTTCAATGAATATTGAAGTGTTTTCTTGTATTTTTAGATGTGTAAATTATGTTCATGTTTAAAGAATAAAATTGCAGAGGTCTCGTCCAAACATGAAGTCAAACGTTCACTGAAAAGTGATGAATTATTTTGGCCCCTGGCAGCGCCCCCATGAAGTGCTCCAGTAGCATCATTTTCACCCTCATTGTCATCCTATGCATCAAAATAGTTCTTCCTGTCCCTAAAGGCTCTCTCCCTATGCAAAGCATAAGGATTCTGCATCAAAAGCAGCAGAAAACCCATGATAAGTCGCAGCGATTTTACTCACTCTGACAAAATGTTAATTTTTAAAACATTTTCCCCACCAAAAATGACAATAAAGATTGATTGTTTCACTACTACAGTTAATTCGGATCAAGTGTAAAGTTACGTTTGATTCAGAGTAAAATTTCTTTATGAAAGGGACATCAGTTTAATTGTTAATTTCAGGGTTTGCTTCGGAGATAAGATTGATTTGGCAGGATAAGATTAATCGGGAAGTTTTATGAAACGCACCACAGCTGTTCGTCATCAACAGAGGAGGACGCCCTCCCTCGTATGTCCATTCGTCACAAAAATCTAATCCTCTCAGCAACGATGCACGTACGCGATACGCAAACGTCGCATGACGTCATAATACGCACACGCATCCCGTATCTGCACGGTTTTCTAATGGTCTCTATTGATCGCATCAGTCCGGAATGAGCGGCCTGCAGTCAGGTCCCTTACCAGATCGAGTACCTTCATTGAGTTGTTGCGATTGCTTTCCATTGCTCTGCACTTTCCCTCGATGAAGCTCTTCTTGTCTTTTCCGGCTCTCTTGGTGAATACGTTATTCAGTCGTACCCATTCCTGATGATCTTCCCGTGTCTTGGCATTCCTCCGTTGTTCTGCCACTTCCCGCGTTTCAGCTGTCAAGCACTGCTGCTTGACCCTATTCCTTCTTGGGATGTGGGTGCTCGCTGCTGTTCGTACTTCCTCTTTCATCCTCTCTCAGAGACCGTTGGTTGCCACTTCTTCGTCGGCTATCTGCAAGAGTGGTATGAAACGATTGCTCACTTCCACACCGAATTGATCCGGGATGTGAGCCACGTCATAACGAACTGGAACCGCGGAGTTCTTTCTCTTTGACTTGAGTCTTATTCTTGACTTGCATATCAACCCATTTTGCCCAGCGTTTTTACAGTGATGCATGAAAAATATGTGTTGTTGCACAATTTGAAAATAAGCCTGACCAATTTTCTTGAATAAACGTTAGTGAAAAGCCATGCAGTGACCACTTTATGAGAACATATGAGACACCAATGTGGTTGAAGTATAGTTGACCATTAATTAATTGAGCAAATATTCCATGTAATGCTCAAAGCCAACATGCCATCTAAACCCCCTGTCACACCTTTGCGTATCCTAATTCCTTATGAGTTCCTTTTCAAAAATTGTCAATACGCAGCCGTACGCTCAATTAACGTCGAAATGTTTTGATCACTTTGACTTATGTGCGACGCACATCTAGCGTACAAGTACCGAATTCAGCGCATCCATTGCGTATGAGATGCGTATGAGTTGCGTATGCAGTGCACAACATTATTTTTCGGGTTGCGAATAGGTCAGTATGCAGTGCGCATGCCAAGCGTATTCCGGACGCACCCTACTTATGCCGACCGCATGCTTGACGCACTTCTGAGCGTATTCCCCCCGCATTTCCGCCGCTCGCCGTTCAGCGTGCGTTGCATCTGCCCTGCAAGTACGCTATGTATACGTCCAATACAGGCGGCTCATATGCTGACGGGGTGCGTCACGAACACATAGCGTACTCGTAACGCACTCGACCGATGCGGGACCGATGCGCTGCGTATTTATAACTTATGACCTGCGCAACAGCGTCCGCAGCGTAGTTTTGTGCATGCCCAAAACTATCCTGCGTACTGGGCCGTACCATGCGTATATCTGCGTACATAAAACCTACACAAAACGATAGAGATGCATATGAGGTGCGTATTGTGCGTACGACTGCGTATGAAAAAAATGTCAATGCGCAACTCATAAGGAATTAGGATACGCAGAAGTGTGACAGGGCCCTTAGCTAATTGTGTAAGATAATTTGACCAATGAAATGGAAATTATTAATTGACCAAGTAATTGGGAAAGGTAGTCTGATCATCAGCTGGTAATCTTTATTTTACCCATCTTCTAGTCAAAATGGCCTGCCAAAGACGATTGGTCATTAAGTGACTAAGAGTTGGGAACTTGATATTTACACCAATTTAGGTCAAGAAGTTGGTCAAAAAAGGTCCAACTTCTTTTACAGTGTAGGTGCGCGTAACGCATATCTTGCCCCACGCGCAAATGGCGCCGTCTGTGGCAGAACGCGCGTCTGTATACGCACTGCCGATCTAGTATAGACTGGCAATGAGGTCACTAGTGCACGTCTATGCGCCCCGAGGGACTGTTAGTGACCAAAAGAGGGTCCTATTTCCCGAGGGCGAATGACCCTATTCTGGTCACTCACAGGCCTGAGGGGGCCAGAGACGTGCACTAGTGACCGAATTATGCTAGTCCATACCCCGAAACCATAACCCCAAACATCAAGCCCGAAACTCCGAACCGACCGTAAACCCGAAACTCTCTCTTCATATTTCTTACTGTTTCTACTGTAATTCCACAAGAATGATTACTTAAATGAAAGACAACTTATCAATCTATTGCATACTTTTACAGAATGCTGGCCTTCAATCCGATCAATAAAATCGATGATAAAGTGTTTTCAAACACGCAGCTGGTGGAATTGTGAGTAAATGAGACATTTATTATTTTTTTTACTTTAGTTTCGGCCTACGTAGAAATTTTCTCCCAAAAATTGTTTGTACTTTTTGTTCCCCATTTTGTAAATTGTATTTATTATTTGTTGTAACAGTTATCTAATTCCATTTCACAATGTATGTGTCACAACTGCTGATCACTTTGTTCACAGATTATTTTTATGCATTACATATTAGGACGCATTCAGTTGTTCATGACCTCCCACCCCCACCAAAATGAAATAAAGCAGAGGTTTCCGTTTGTCTTTTTAACAAACGCAGGGTAATAGGGCGTGGAACAATTTTATTTGATGTTGTTTAACTCAGTTGTTTGTTTGTTTGTTCGTTTGTTTGTTTTAAGCAAAAATTGGGACAGTATGAAATTCCAACTTTCTTTCAGTGTCATTATTTCGGGTTGTGTACCCCCATCACCCATTATCATTTTTCCCGCCCCGACAAAATCGGGTCCTTTAACCTTATCTATAACAAAACTGCTAATATCACAGTTTTTAACTGCTTTACATTCCAACTTAAGTTCGGTGTCACATGTGACCCAGCAGGGGCGGATCAGGATTTTTTGCAGGGGGGGGGGTCGTCAGTGAATGTTTGCTGAAGTTTCACGTCGCACTGGAATGGGTTCGGTTTGTCCCTTCCGAACAAAAGATGTCCACATAAACCAAGCTTCAGATTCGTTATTCCCCTCTCAGCTAAACAGGTTAGAGACATTTTGGGGTTAGGTTAAATGTAAAAAATGTGGGTTGAAGAGAGTAAAACGATTTTTTTTTACTTCACGAAAACAAACTAATGTCCACACAAGGTATGTAACGTAAACATGGATGTACGTATGTCAGACATTCAAACGTTTGTTACTTATTGAATTTCGTTGCAGACTCTTATTCAACAACAATTTGTCATCGCTTGGAGACCACCCATTTACTACACAATCTAAGTCACTTCACACCGTGTAAGTCCGCCTATGCATCTTTCGGATTCCGCTCATAAGTCCGAAGCCTCATAGGTCCGACGCCTCACCAGTCCGAAATTTCGGACTTATGAGGCGTCGGACTTTGAGGCGTCGGATTTTGAGGCGTCGGACTTATTAGGCGTCGGACTTATGAGGCATACAATGTATTCATTCCGCCTCATAGTTCCGACGCCGCAAAAGTCCGACGCCCCATAGCTCCGACGCCTCATAAGTCCGACACAGCGTTTGTCCATTGTCGGACTTATGAGGAACTATGAGGAGGAATTTATGCCTCAAAAGTCCGACGCCTCATAAGTTTCGGACTTATGAGGCGTCGGACTTATGATACGGGCCCTATATCTAACCTAATCTGATTCGATATCCGATCGATCCAATCCGATCCGATCCGATCCAATTCGATCCAATCTGATCCGATCCGATTTGATTCAATCCGATTCAATTCGATCCGATCTAATCTAATCTAATCTATTTATTTATTTAGGTATATAATCTGTTTTATTACTTTTACCCAGCGTATTCCCAAACACTGTTGGGACCTGATGTACATTACAAATGACTACACACATCGTATATATACAATAAAATGAAAGCACATGGATGGGATTAATGCATATAATGTTAAGCAGCTATTATTAAATCTATTACAACTCAGGTTTAGTGTGTACTAAGAAAAATCGCCAAAAGGCTATACTACAAGGCAAATTAAGTACAAAAAAAGATGTGTATAAATATATTTGTAAATAAAAAAAAGACTTGAGAAGGTTGTGACGTTTTTGCTAGTTCATTGATTGATTACACATTTATTTGGCCAGTTTTACAGAAGTAGGCCTATATAGCAAGAATATGGAAACTACTAATAAAATGACCGTTTCGAATGTTTTCTGCCAAATGATTAGATTAAGTTCATTCGCCATAATTCTGTGAGAAACAATAGACCCACTACGTACATTTTGAAAGCAAATTGATTTTACCAGCATAGATTCAACTTTAGGGGAAGGAGACAGATATTTTCCTTCAGAAAGTAAAAAGACGCTTTCAAAAGTGCTTGCGTATATAACATGTATTTTGTGATCGAAGACACCTGGTACTTGTTAAAGCAAATTTAGGTATTTAAAGTTGTAATATACTTTGCTTAACGATTACTTCAATGATACACATTTGTAAAAACATTTTTTTTCTTCAGATTTCTAAACCTCAACGACTTTGATGTCTTCTCCGATTCTGTCTGGCAAGATTTAGGACCAAATTGCACCGTGTAAGTGCATTGACGAGGCCACAAATATTTACAAAGCACTGCGCTATAGCTGGCGCCCTGTACATGTATCGTGCTTTACATCCGACAACGGTGCTTTTATCTCCAACACAAATGGTCAATTGATTATGAATATTCAGCTAGTTTATTCATAAGAAAATAACAATGACGTCACACTATTTGTATCACTGAGTCACGCATGAACATTAAAACATTTCAAAGAACGGCTCTAGTCGAGCCGCCACAGTTGCCTAGTGGATAATGGAATAAACCATCAATCGCACGATCTGTGGTTCGAGCCCATGTCCGTTTTCATCAAATATTTGTTGTGGGCTTGGATAAGTTTAACTGAAGGGAAAACGTAAGTGTCTTCCATCCACACAGCGTGATAAATATTCAAGTTAGGTTGCATAATGTTTGGTTACATTTATCTAACCGTTGGTCACCAAAGGGGCGGATGGGGGGGGGCGTTTGGGCGCGCGCCTCCCTCTTTTCCTCCTAAAGAAAAAGCCAAATATAGAGAGGGAGAGAGAAACAAAATTAAAAGGGTAGTTCACGTCAGAGCGTAGCCTGCTAGGATATGTTGCACGTACGACATAACAATACGACATAACTATAATTATTGATTGGTTCTTTCATACTTGTACTAAAATTAAAAAACGACGGGACCAAGATCTGCGACGAGGCAGCGCGCACGCGCGACGAGACGGGGAGGGCGCGGGGAGACAAAAAGGGCGCGCGCGACGACACAAAAAGGGCAGCGACGAGCGGGACCTATGCTGTAAAATAGGCTGTACATTACATAAAAATGCACCCAGGGTCCCGGACCTCTATAGCAGGGCGGCGGGCCGGACCTAGTGAGGCAGAATAATGCCTCATATAAGTCCGACGCCTCATAAGTCCGAAATATGAGGCGTCGGACCTGTGAGGCGTCAGACTTATGACACGGCCCCTTTTTTTCGTCCCCGAATAAATATTGTAGCCTACAGTTTGAATTTATAGCTCAGGATAGCTGATTTATTGACTCCAAACTCGAAAATGACGTTTAAACGATGATCTTTTGCTCAGAAAAAAAGTGGTTAAAGTGGTCGGATATTGCATGAGATCGCACCACAGAGCGTCTATAGAACTGAAGAATCCAAAAGGACAGTAGAGCTTTCAATTCGACGTTAGATTTACTTTCAATTGCATGATGCCCTCCCCCCCCCCTTGCCCTCGGCGAACGCGCCACAACTTGCCTTCAAATTGTATGCTTGTTACATTTAAAGTCCCCCCCCCCCCACCGTTGTGGAAAATCCTGGATCCGTCCCTGTGCTAGGTGAACAGCCCAACAGTTGTTTAAAAGTTGGTCAAAAGAAATGAACCAATTTTACCCAACCTTGGGTAAAATGTGCCCAACATTGGTCAAAATTGAAGAAAAAAATACACAATGTTGGTTAAAATTGTAACCATTTTTTTTAACACCAGATTTTAACCAGTGTTTTGAGCGTGCAAAGAATGGCTGTCGTTCGTACCAAAACGTCTTCCTATTATCTCCATATACACAGGATATTAGAAAACACACTCAAAAAGGTGCCGTACACAAGATCGGACCTAAATATGTAAGTATTTAGCAAAGCACATTATTCCCCAAGTAAGCGTGAAAATCCGATGCCCATTTTTAAGCTCTGGTAGGAGCTTCCACATATCACTTGATGGTCAGTCGGTCGGTCTGTCTGTCTGTCCCAGAACATTGACCAACAATATTTGACATAAAATAATTGACTAATTTACCAAATATCATACAGTGGTCATAAATATAAATGAACTCTTGGCGACGGTTTTCGGAACACTGGTTTTGTTTCGATCGATGTGCATGCGCGGTTTTTTTTCTTCATAATGTCTGCCCCCCGAGAATTGACCAGAAAAAGCCTCCTAATTTTTCCCATAAAAATATAACTACCATATTAAAATTTTCAAAAACAAGCAATCAAAATAAATTTAATGCTTAACAACAATTGTTTGAAACAATTCGGAAATATGTTCATTAAAAGTTTGTAAATGGAGGCAAAATAATTATGTGCAGTAATGTTATAGTCACGTGTTATATTGCAAAGCGTGATTTTTGCGTGAGACGGCGGCCCAGGCTTGTATGCACAATCTCCGGTCAATGAAATCAGGAAATAACTACTAATCTAAAATCTCGCAGAGGTTGAGCCTGGTGGTGCTTGACTGCCTAATTGACATTTTGTTGGTCCTTTCAGTGAATTAGTTGGAAAAGGATACGTTATATCGATATTGATGACGGCTGGGGGATACGCCAGTCAAGCAATGAATCAATCTGGATTTAACTGCACAGCTCCTGATCTGTTGTCTGAGGAGGTGACATGTTCAGAGTGCCCTCAAGGTACATATGGAGGAGCTTTTGGCGGATGTAAAGCTTGCCCTCGAGGTATGTCTTTCAAAATTGATGTTAATTATACATCTGGTGAGTCTGACTCGATTCTCAATTTTTGGTGACTCGACTCGAGTACCTATGGGTAAATAACTCGACTCGACTCAGTGACTGCGAGCAAATGACTCGACTCGACTCGAGTCCCTAACCAAAAGACTCGACTCGAGCGAAGGCCAATAAGACTCGAGTCCCAAAATAAAAGCAAAACTTTGCGTTCAAATGACTTAGGTGCAAAGTATGTTCACGCCACTTTGTGAATACAACGTGTCACAGACTCCCACCTTGCGATTCTGGAACGCACAAAATACTATCTCGGAACCGGACTGAAACCCTTTCACCGTCGATCTTACGAATTCGTACGATATAAATATGCATTGCAAAACTCGACTTGAACTCGACACGATGATATGTGTTCCTTGTATTTCTTTGCTAAAAATTGAGGATTTTCCCACTTGATGTTTTTAGTAGAAGGTACTTATTTCAAAGGTAGTTGGCTTTCCGTAGCTGATGTGTTTGGGTGAAATATGAATATTTCGGATATTCAGTAGGATTTATTGGACGAAAACGATGAAGAATATGTCTGTCTGGAGCTGATTTTGTCAAGTCGCCCCCTGACCGAGTTGCCCCAGATTGTCTTATTTATTTACCTGTTTTAATATTTTTTTTTTAGAGTGGCTATAAGTGGCCTATGGCCTAATTGGTATATAGTTTTACGCACAATTTTCACAAATCCAAGACACGTATTTAATGTTTGTTTTCATTTTGAGGGTTTAGGCCCCCCCCCCCCCCAATTGATTTCTTTGTGCATACATGCATCGTGGGACCTATTGAATTATTCCAGCTGCTTTTTTTTTGTTGTATTTTTTGGTCTGCTGCTGGCTCCTAAAACCTCAAAATTAAATTAAAAAAAAAATTCTGGATTTCATGATTTGTGGGTCATGACCTTTTATCAAAGGAAAACAATGCTACACCCAAAGCCAAACCAGCCTTTTAGACCGAGGTTTCACTTCTTGTTTACTTTTAGTGATACAAGTTAATTTCTCTCTCGTCTTTATTTGTTATTATAGTGTTCAAATATTCGTAACTCGAATTGACTCATCTAAATATTTGACTCGACTCGACTCGACTCGACCTTCTTAAACTAATGACTCAGCTCGACTCGAGTCACTTCTGTAAGATGACTCGACATATCCGAATAGGGTGTACGCTATGAGGTTTTGGACATTACTTCTCTGAATACATGAGAAAAGAAATGAATTCGAAACAAATGAAATTTCGGACTTTATTTTGTTTTCGCTTTACAAATAAATCCTCCAAATCCGCAGGTTAGGAAAAAAGGGAAAACAAAATCGAAAAATCGTGGTTTCAGACTCACACCTTCCGATGTGAACGCCACGTCGCAACTCTCTCTATAATACGGCTCTGATCCATTCCATGTCGTGTAGCAGGAAAACATAATAAACCATTTGGGAGTTACAATTGAATATAATCTGGAACGCTGACTTAATCCAATGCTTTGCACGTTTTAACTAGGCATTCTCCCGACCAAAATGATAACTGTTACTATTTCACGTGATTCGGGCCAAGCCTTATGTACCTCCAAATACCTCCAAAGAACATCCTCATGGGAGTATAACTGGAGGATTGATGAGGGTGGTACGCTTCCTAGTGGGGTTTATTTGCTCTGCTGATGAAAGATTGGAAATTTGAAGTAGACGTTGCACAAACGGTGGAATGGGGTAATGTGTTCCAAATGTCAACTGACTCAGAAAAGGACTGTAGCATAATTCTTGTATTAACTGGGTTATGTAACATCAGTTGTCTGTTGTGACACCGTCTAGCTCTAGATGGTTTGGGTTTGCAGTATTCATCTTCATTGATGGCCAACTCGTTTCGGAGAATGTTGTACAATGTGATGAGGCGGGCGTGTTGTCTCATTTCCTCGATGGTGGACCACCCGAGATTATTGATCATGCTTGTGACACTTTCCCTTTTCTTCAAGTTAGCTGTGATGAACCTTGTTGCCCGTATCTGGACTTTCTCAAGCTTTTCTTGGTTCTTCAATGAACCAGGGTCCATGCTGCAACAGCATACTGGAGGTGGGGTCTGACAAATGTTTCGTATAAGTTCTCTTTGACATCCTTTGATGTTAAACTGACATTTCTGTTCATGAAATTCAGGATCTTGGTTGCTTTTTCAGCAGCGTATTGTGTTTGCATATCCCATTTCAAATTATTTTGTAGGTGGATGCCTAAATATTGTGTCGAAGCAACCGTCCAAAGACACCCCTGACAAGGTGTATGATGGATGACCATGGTCTCTTTTACTGGAGACTCGCATCACTTTTCATTTTGTTGGATTAAACTTCATACCCCAGGTGTTAGCTCATGACTCCAATTTATTTAAATCTGACAGGAACGCTTATTCGTCTGTTTCAGACTGGATGGTTCTGTACATCATGCAATCATCCGCAAAAAGACGGATTGTAGAGCTGGTGTCGACAGGCAGGTCATTTATGAACATGGTGAGATTTGGGGTCCCATGACTGTTCCTTGTGGGACACCGCTAAGGACAGGTTCCCACTCAGATTTTTGGCCATTCACGACGACGCGCTGATGTCTTGTAGTGAGCATCGCCTTAATCCATTCAGGGTTTATGTTATGAATGCCATAGTAGTTGAGTTTCAGCAAATGATGCCGATGTGGTACCACGTCGAATGCCTTACTAAAGTCCAGAACTGCAATGTCAGTTGCAATACCCATGTTGTGATTTGAAGCCAAGTCATGAATTGTTGTGAAGAGTTGTGTTTCTCAGGAACATCTTTCCTGAAGGCATGCTGACAATCTAGTAGGATGTCATGCTTACTCAGATGAGGCATTATTTGACTGTCGAGTATGCGTTCCAGTAGTTTACAGCTCACGGAGGTTAAGGACACCAGTCTATAATTTGCTGGATCATGTTTTGAACCTTTCTTGAAAATTGGCGAAATGTTGGCACAACGCCAATCCGGTAAATAAATTCAACTTTGTTTACTGGTTGTTGGAAGATGAAAGTGATCATTAGTAATAATAATAATAATAATATCTAATTCTTGTATAGCGCCAAATCCGTCAAAATTGACGCTCAAGGCGCTTCACAGAAATAAAAATGAACAGGTTAAAATTTAAGAAGTGTTAGTGTTAACTCATCCGCAGCCAGTTTGAGTGCCTTATTTGGGATGTTATTTGTTAGTGTTGATATTTTCAGCAGTGTCCAGACCCCGGCTGAGTCAATCACAACATCAGGCAGGTCAGTGTATGGGCTAGGTAGTATTTGAGGTACTTCTCCGTCATCTCTGGTGAAGACACTTTGAAATTGATTACCGAGAGCTGTTACCTTGTCGAGGTCATCTGATATGGTTTTGTTGTCTACTTGACGAGCTGGAATGCCAATGTTATCTTTCCTGTTTGACTTGATATATTTCCAAAAACGCTTTGGGAGACTTGTGCTTGCCGCTTATTTCTTTGGATGGGACATGCTTGTTAATCAGTTCTAAGATACCGTCTCTGAACTTACACCAGTTCTCATCCACAGACCTTGACTCTGGTGATGAATTCAAGAAATCTTGTGTTAGCTGTTCAAAAGCCTTACCCTATGTTGTGTTGACCTTACCCCATTTGTGGATCACTCTGGACTGTTTCTTGGGTAACGACGCTGTAACGGAACAAGTGGCTATAACAATGGCATGATCAGCCATTCTTGGACGTAGTACAACCGAGTTAAATAAGCTTGGCCGGCTTGTTAGGCATAAATCTAAGATGTTTTGTGTTCCATTTTGGTCAATTCTAGTTGGGAACGTGACTAGTTGCTCAAGGTTGAAGTCCGCTGTCAACTGCACGATAGATTCTTGAAGCTCGCCATGCGGTCCTCGGTCTTCTGCCTATGCCATGTTCGGTATAAAGTCCCCACAAAGAATGATATAAGGTTTTTTTGTGTCAGCATATATCATTCTGTAGGCTACAAACAAGGTTTTCAAGATCATTCCTTATTCTATGAGGCCTGTTGTAAAAGCCAATGTAGACCTTTACATCTCCAAGAATGATTTGACACCAGATGAGTTCAGTGTTTCCATCGTGTACTAAGTCAGGTCTCTCAATACAAGGCAAGTTTTCACTTATTCCAATGAGCACTCTCCCACCATGCGTACATGTACGTCTGTCTTTCCTAAATACCTGAAAACGAGCCGGGAATATTCTGAAATCATCATCTAACCATGATTCGTATCCTATCATGATGTCTGGTGATTCAGTTGTATCAATAGCAGCTATATCAGCAGCCTTTCCCTTAGCACTTTGGACATTGACAATGGCTTTCTTCAGCTTTGGCTGTTGGATACTTCGCTTGTGGACCCTTCCCTTCTTCCAATTAGGACTAGATGTAGCTTTGGGTTTCTCCCACAGCGATGTTCTCCCACATCGCGGTGTTCACCCTGCTGAATCCTTGAGTCATTCAGATTGGTTGATGTAGGTGAACTGAACTCGAAGCTGTTTGACAGATTTGAGTTGAAGCAAGATGTTCATAATCTCACAACATGGGCATCCCCCTCCCCTCATCAAGTGCACCCTCACTTGATGCTAGCAACCCTCTAGATCCGGCATGGTCTGGTGTCTTTGTGCCATTCTTACCCATTGTAATCAATGTATTGGTGCTGAGCGTCAATTACGTAACTATGCAAGACCTTGCCCCGAATTATGTGAGTCTTATCTATACTTTCATTTTCACAAAATGCACAGCAAAACCCTTCTTTTGATTCGGCGATAGTATTCAAAGCACAGGAGACACGAGGTCACCGTTTATTGACTGATTGAGGGACTTGCACATCAGTACATTTGAAAAGTTAAATATAACTTGATAATCTGTGCGAATTGCACCTGCAACCTCAACATTGTGCAACAGCAGTTGGTACAATTTGATTACCAAAAACCTCATTTTGAAACATTCCTCTGTAGAACTTGAAACTATGACTGACTACCTTTTATACAAAACATCTGATGCTCTGTAAAAAAAATAATTATGATTACAAGAATGTTCACTTAATATTCCAGTGCGTCATTGATGTAATATTTTTAACAGTTGTACTTAAACGCTTCATCTGAGAAGTCGATGCCCGGGCAAAAAAAAAAAAAACATAGATAAAAGTTTAAAATAGTCTGAAAAACCTCCCTTCAAAAACATTCAGACTTTCCTCGGCGAGGGTGTTGGGCTTCACCCTAAACATATTTAAGATCAAAAATCTTAATTTTCCACAATCTCGAAACGCGGGAAATGTATATTAGCAACAGTGTCTTTGGTCTGGAGGATTCAAAGTATAAATGTTCCAAGCATTCTGAGCAAGTCAGTATAGCAGATGTTTTTCAAATGTAAATTCCAAACGTTATAGGTTACTCGTCAGTGGCTTATTCGCAGCCGGGCTATTTAAGGAATACTTTGACTAGACCGCCGCCGTTTGGACTAGCATTTGGCTAGCAGGCTACCACTAAAATCGAACCCTGTTACGGGTAAATGGTCCTAAGTACCTTTATTTTTATTGACACTTTTTAACTTGTTACCTTGGAATGTCATCAAAATATAAGTATTATAATTAATTTAAAATATAATATTGAAAACAAGATTGAACAAAACCCAACACATTTGAACCGTCACCAAATACTTCTCGAATATGACTTTAATCAAGATACGTTGAGTGAACAAAATGCTTATCAAAAAAAAATATAAACAAAGTGGGGATTCAGGAATAAATTGCAATTCTTTTTTTACCTAATTTTTTTCCCAGGAGGATTTTATCAAAACCAAACCGGAGCAGTCGTGAAGAGAGACGCTGAAATGAATTGCGAGCAATGTAACAACGGTACTTACGTCCCCCTAGAAAATGTACCAGGGAAAACTATCGGTGATTGCGCAGTATGTCCAACAGGCACCAATAAGAGTCTTCATGCAGGATACCGAGCATGTCCCTGTGCGTCCAATCACTACCGTAAACACAGGTTCGGTCAATGTTTTCCGTGTCCCAAAAAAGGAATCAACTGTACGGGAGAATATCAGCATCTTCTGCCAGGGTTCTGGTGGACATGGGACTGGGGTCCAGCTGAAAACTATCAGTCCTACAAGAAATTTGTCAAAAATTTATTCACCTGCAATGATAGCTATGACAGGCACACTGAAAGGTTTGATGGAATGTTACCAAATGTTCATAAATGTCCTACCTCCGAATCGTGTAAGAATCTTGCAGCTGGAATAAACGCATCGTGTGATGATGGTCATGCCGGTTTCCTGTGTACACAATGTCAAGCAGGCAGTTATGCTTGGCTGGATAAATGCTTTGAATGTCCAGGGATTTGGGCGTTGATACTGGAAGTCTTGGCAGCTCTTGTCATCCTTGCAGTTTTGCTCATGATTGTCTTACTAGAACTCAGACGACACAAACGAAGCGGTCGATCACTCATTAGCGTTCTGTTCTCTCGGTTTAAAATCCTACTTGGCTTTTATCAAATCATGGGTGAGATATTCGAAGTGATGAATGAACTTTCCTGGCCGAAGACACTAGTAGAACTTGGTTCCTTCTTGCAATTATTGGAGGCCAATTTGATGCAGGTGATTGTCAGTCCTCGATGTTACTTTCCCGATTTCACCTATCCCAATGTTTACATCGCATTCATTGCTGGTGCGTCGTTCTCGGTTACTGTGATATTGTCAGGATTGGGCATTTATGGTTTTAGGCAATTCCATCTGCGGGTGAAGAGTGCACCGGATGAGGTTCGCAAACATACGCTGGCTAAAACAAATGAAAGAATTCTCTTGGCTGTTGTCATTCTGTTGTTTGTTGCATACCCAAGCTTATCAGCTGTCATCATTAGCTTACTGCCTTCGGGATGTGTCACATTCTCATTGAATGAAAATGAAAATGTTACCGTTACTCTGCTCAGATCCGACTACTCCGTTGACTGTAACAGTAGTCAACATGTTGCATTTAACTACGCTGCCGAGGTTTCCGTGTCTTATGTTGTTGGTTTCCCGACTGTATTACTTATCATGTTATGGTTACATCGTCGTAGACAAGCATCGAAGAAAAACGGTCATCAGCTTGAAACTGCTGATATCCAGGCACTCAGTCACGTTGACCAGCAGTCTTTACTTGATACTGACGACACGGGCTCGTCTTGTAGTTACCATACTGCCAGTCATGCAGATCAGACTCATTCTAGTGATTCACTACATACGGAAGATGAAGAAATTGCACATATCGGTGATTCTCTTGAACGACTTAGCTCCGAATTACCTCTTGAAGAATCAATCGAAGTAAGCTCAGAAAGCATTACCTGGGTGAGTTTCCTGGACGAGAACTACAAGGAGCAATATTGGTATTGGGAGATTGTGGAACTAGCTCGCAAAGTCCTCCAAGTCCTGTTCGTTCTGTTATTCGGTGCGGATGATCAATTCATTCTCTTTGCGACCATTATCGTATCTGTTGCCTTTCTAATCGCCCACGCTTACTTGAAGCCAATGAAGGATGCCGCAGAGCACCGTATTCAGATGTGGTCCTTGACTACCATCTTTTTGAATCTACTGGCGGCATCCTTGCTTGTATTACCCAGCGAAGATGGCCATACCGATGACAGTGATGCAAGGAGGGAATTTCTGGCAGTATTTCTTGTCCTGCTTAACATCAGCATCTTTGTAATCGTGGCAGGTATGTATTTTGATTTTCTATCGCGCGACATAGTTGCGGTTTGCAAAAGTCTTTTGGTCTTTGTCATTTACAATAAGTTAACAACTTTCAAATGAAGCAGCTTTCCTAAACACATTTTTTGGCTAAATTGGTAGGTACTTTCTATAGTAACTTATGACATTTTTGATTTACTCTTCTTTTTTTTCTTCACTAAACTTGCAGCCGTATTATAGTGGCCCACACAAATATTTGTCTTAAAAATCCGACTGTTTGATCAATTTGATCTTCCCCCTCGTGAGCATATCTGTTTATTATTTGGTTTGTGTTCACATATTTATTTATTTTAGTGAGTTCAATCCACGTGTGTCTGAAGGTTCTATCCCAAACGGCGTGTTGTAGCTACACTGCAGCATGTTTCCGTCACATATGTCGTTGTCTTGCACCAAGCCATCGTCGCTCACAGGAGGAACATCGCGACGATACTGAGCCAACGACAACTCTGATAAGTGGAGTACCAATTGAAGATCGGAGAAACAATAACGAGTGCCGTGCTGTCTAGGAATTGCGTTGTATTTTCCCCTCCAACATCGAAAAAATGATGAATTGAGAATAACTAGGATGTGAAGTATGGTCAAGAGTGTTTGATGGCCGTGCTTATAAGTGGATAATAATAATGATGATGATGATGATGATGATGATGATGATGATGATGATGATGATGGGGGGGATGATGGGGATGATGGGGATGATGATGAACAGGTGACGTGCTCCTATCTGCAAACAGGGGGGGGGAGGGCTTTTTTGTTGTTTGGGAAAAGTTCGCTTTGAATTGGACGGATAACGATTATGAGCTTTACTTTTTTTGTTTACGGCAATTTGGTCTGGGCTGAATTCATTAAGTGTATGCAGACAAAATAATTCTGTACAAATGTAGAATAAATTTGTAGCATTGACAAAGGTGGAAACCTTGCATCAGAAGAAATAGTTAAATGACTTACGGAATAACCCTTTATTACTTTATATTACATATGCATGTATTGGTTTAGAAAATATTTGTTTTCAAAATTGTTTGTATAGTACAAACTTCGTGGCTTCTCTGAATGTCTTTATCTATCTAGTTGTAATACTTTAACAGCTAAAATGTTTCTTTGTTTACCAGGCAGCTCTGTTTCTAATTATTATATAAACTTAAAATGTCAAACTTTAATCTTTTACGCAGAATTGTCGACTAGTTTTGTATAACCAGTGGTTTTTGTAGCTCAAATTTCATGGTACTAAATAGTGAATTTTAAGAGCAAAATCGGGACGCTGATAAAAACAAAACTGAGACGGTGAAAATGGGCTCAATCGGGATGAAAAAATATATATTGCGACAGGCAAACAAAAAGCCTGGCTACACGCCTGGTATTCATAACCTTTTTGTCATAATCTAGTTTGAATACTAATAGATAAAAGGGTAAAATGTCAACTAGTAATAGGAGAAGTGTCTAATGTTCCTTTGTGTACAGGGTAGGTCTATTTTTAATTAATTTTTTTTAATTTCAAATACTTAATGGAGAAAACACTAATCTTGTACACACAGTTTTCGATTTGTGTTTTGCAGTGTTTTTTTGTAGCACAAATTAAAGAGTGCTAAATAGTGGGTAAAAACGCACACAAGCTTAAAAAGACCTTCATATTTAAGATCTTACCTTGGGTTAAGTTTATGGATGATTAACGTATTGATGAACAAATGACGCCTCCATAGGAAAGAAAACAAAGAAAGAAAACAAGAACATACGGTTTGGTAACAGTTTTGTATTTACTCAATCAATCAGGTGCCGTCTTCTCGCAGAAGGTTGGCTTGCAATGGATTTCCATCTGTCTCTGTCCTGAGATGCCCTTGCACATTCCATGTAGCTAAGGCCAGTCCAGTCTCTCACATTATCAAACCACGATGTTCTTCTTCTTCCTCTCGGTCTTTCCCCCTCTATTTTGCCTTCCAAAAGAGTCTTCTGCAGCATTTGGTTTCTCATCATGTGTCCAAAGTAGTTTGTCTTCCTGGATTTTACTGTTTTTATGAGAAATTTCTTTGTCAGTGCTATTTGAAGGACTTGTTGGTTGGTCATTTTAACTATCCAGGGGATGCTCAGCATTCTTCTGTATGTCCACATTTCGAATGCTTCGAGTCGGTTGATTGAATCTTTCGTCAATGTCCATGTTTCTGCTCCATATAGTACTGTTGACCAGATGTAGCATTTGATTAGTCTTAGCCGTGTTTTGATGTTGATGTTTCTTGATGTGAAGATGTGTTTCCTTTTATTGAAGACAGATTTGCCAATAGCTATCCTTCGTTTGATTTCATCTTGGCATCGCCCATCTTCCGTTATCATTTGTCCTAAGTAGATGAAGGAGTCGACCTGTTCCAGTTCTTTCCCGTCAACCTGGATGCTGGTTTTAGACTTCCTCTTACTGATGACCATTGTTTTTGTCTTCTTGACGTTCATTTTAAGCCCGTGTTTTTCGCTTTCTTCTTTGATTTTGTCCACAATGTTTTGTAGATCCCTTTCTGTTTTTGCCATGAGGACTGTGTCATCTGCATATCTTAGGTTATTCACATTGAATCCTCCCACATTAAAGGGAATGTACATCATTTGCAGTTGTTGTAATTATCAGAACTGGGTATATTCAGGGATTACCATGTTATACAACATATCATTAAACTGACCTATTGAAATGTTTGCGTTCTCAGATGTCCACAAAAAAGGAGAAAAAACTGTGGTCGGTTTCAACCGTCGCGCAGTCCTTGTCGACTGCATGTATGCTTTTGAAATGCTACTCACTGTATTTGTTATAGCGCCCTCTTGCGAAATAAGCCCGTACCGTTTGTAAATGGGACTGTTGTCAGTTGGCCCACTTGGCCACAGCAGGCCCTGTGTGGCGCGATCTTCATGTAATATGATAAGGCAGTACATGTGTATATTATGCAGCATGCTAGGCCGGCCGGCTGGCACAATCAATGGGCCTCATTATAATAATTTTGAGTGGGCAAGTGCCGCTGTAGCAGTACTGGCTGTAGGCTAGGCTGGGTGGGGGATCCGGCTGGGTGTACATGTATATGCTGTATGTACAATGTACATGTACGTGTACAGCTTTGAGCCGGCGTCTAGTACTATGCCATCTAGTCGGTCGTACGGCGTTATCGCTTTCGCGACATGGCGCGGCCAGCGATTCGGGATGGAGAGCTAAATAAAGGGAAACTGAATAAAAGAAAGTGTATTGAATATAGATGGCTTTCCGTGCTGTAGTCTTATGGGTAATTCGTCTTATGCAGTTCTTTGATGATATCCTGGGTTCCTTCTCGTGCATGCCAGTCACAACACGGCCATTGTAATAATGTTGTTGGGCTTGTTGCTTTTCCGTTCTCCAACTCACATGAAGTACAAATCACGTGATTTATCATACCCAGCACAAAATATAAGTCGACTTGTTGGCTGTAAAGCACGAAAGGCGTGATAAGTGTCAACATAGTAGACCAGCCAAATTGTGTCACTTTTCTGGACATGTTATCACTGTCTGAAGGCTGATTCAAATTTCAAGGGAAAGAATCATGTCATAAATACGGAACTCTTTCCCCCTGTCCAACAATATCTGCTCGTGAGCTACAGTTCGACCTGACAAATTGCCATTTTATTTTTGTACATTGAGAAGTGCAATAGTCAAGGCTTTTTTGTACTTGGAGGGTCGAAGTTACTCATCGGACTACATGTGAGCACAATGTATGGACGATTTGGACTGTAAGACCATCCCTTATGCATGCCAGGTCGCACAATGATGAGCAGATAGCGTCACGCTCAATTCAAGAAATGTTGACAGTCGCCACGATTTTTTTTGCGAAACTTTGCTAGTTTGCTCTATGAAAAAAAAACATGCCGTTGTCGTGTTTTTCAGTAAATGTTCGAAATTTGAGAATGCGCGGAGGTGCGAGTGTCAAGATGTATCGAAGTGCAGTACGTGCATGCCATAACTAAAAAAGAATAATGTCACGAATTTTCATTTTTCTCGAATCACCTAATTGCCAAAACTAACGCATGAATAGGCGAAATAAAAATAAATGTTACCGTCCCGCTTTTGTGAAAAAAAGGAAGCGTGGGTGCACTTTTTAACCTCAAAATGGCCGCCCAACGGTCTATTTTTCAAGACGGCCGTCAGGTTTTTTGTATGGCCGCAATTTCACTCGGGAAAATGAAATACCAGCTTTATACCGGCTAGGATGCAACAGATAAGCCAAAATGATGTCACTGTTGAAAATGTATTATTTATTTCCGGTAAAAAAAAAAGGGAGGCGTACTCCAAAAAAGCTAGGAAGCGGGCGGGGACGCTAAACATTTTTGTCCTTTATAATTTAGCCTTATGTTATATATATACATGTACTTTTGTTTATTACTGAAAAACTACCCTTGGAATACATGCAACAAATAATAATAATTGGGGATGCCGAAGTGTTTGGTGGTCAATTCATGTACACCCAGTGTAATTGTTCTAACGAAAACATTTTTTTTCCTCTCTGAATTGGGAGAAACCATGGAGGAAAATGTGACATGCATGTACAAACAACGAAAGTCCATATGCATTTGAGGTTACATTTTCCAATCCGGCAACCATTCATTATCGTGAAGTGAAATAAACAATGCCCATCCACAGAGGTAATTACATTATCGGCGGTATGGACTGACCATCTGTGTGGCCCCCTAGGGGTCCTTGCTCTATAGTTTATTCTTGGCAAGTATGTTTTAGCAGGATGGATACCCTCAACACAAACCAAACGTGGTCAAGACTGCAAGCGCGATTCATTGAACCTTGGAGCTATAAGATTGAACACGGCATGCAACAGTGAAGAAAGAAATCCTTTTCTCTTTTTGGAATTTCTCTCTTGATGCAAAATGTCAAGTTTATCGGACTCCGACAATCAACCTGTCTCTGATGTCCCCGGACAACAGGTATAATTTAGATTTTTCAATTTAGCGTAAAGTTGCATCCAACTTAGGCATAGCACGTAGGAAGGAAAAGATTAGAACAAACCATTTTACGTTTCCATGCGTAGTTGTGCAAGGAAGGCCACGGGAAACTTCCAATCATTGACACATCTATTTGCATTTGAAACAATGTGAAGTTGTAGTGGCAAATGGGATTTGCGGCTGACTACTACATGTATATGCCTGGGTGCCTAGTACGTGCGGGCTAGTTTGGGTGGACATTTTGTTTATGATCATGAATAGGCCTAGCTAGCTAGCTATGGATAGTTGATAATTTTGACGGCCACATTTCGAACTTTACAATGCAATTGAAAATATAAATGTCTATACATTCGTTTACCCCACTTGCCTCACTGGTCATAGTCATAGCAATAACCAACCCACTCGGCCGTCGCAGCCTCGTAGATGGAACGCAAACACTTTATACATGTACACATTCTTATTAGTCCATGTTACAAGCGCCACCGGGAATACGTCATACATGGACATTTTTTTTCTTATCTAAACCATTACATTTGTAAATGGGTCAATTGATTGTATCTACATGTACATGTATATATACCGAGTTTTATTTAGGGTATACATTGGTAAATCATTCCTTATGTACATGTATATTATTATCAGCCTGAAGATACTCCACCAAGAAGGGGAAGGGGAAGGGGCCGCAGAGGACGGGGCAGAACATCTGCAGGCAACAGAGGAGGAAGAGCAAGAGACAGGGGAACGGGAAGTCGAGGTGTAAGAACTAGAGGAGCTCGGGGGAGAGTCAGACGACGTGGCAGGGGAGCCGCTCTTCAACCTGCTGGGCAAGGCCAACAAGTGGTTGATTTACCGGATCAACGACGACAAAGGTTGAGGGTATGCAAACTTTATAAATTGTGTAAAATATTATACAAAGGTTTTCACAAAATTTGAATTGGATCTATACTCCGCCAATGTAGGCATACATTTATTCATTAGTATCGTACAAAAAAGTGAAAGACAAAGATGTAGCTCCGAGGGCTACATAAGTAAGAAAACCTCACTTGTTATTTTTCAGAAAGCAAATGAAGCCATATCTTTGCTATTCAGCAATAAACCCATTACAAATTACTCACAAATCTGACTATAAACCACTATCGAATGAAACATTTAGTATCTTACAAGACTATTTTTCTGGTCTGTTTTTAAAAAAAATCTCTCTTTTTCTGTCGGTAATTGGCAAGGATGACATTGGACGCCTTAACCTGGAAGAGGCACGGGACCTCCTGTTCCAGGCAGCAGAACGCAATCCAGGAATGCTGCTGGACATCTTGATGGTGCATCCACCCCCGCCGCCTGTACCTGACCAGCCACTGGAGTGGTGCACCTGCACTCACTGCAGGCAAATGCCAACTGATGAGGAATGCGTCTGCTGTGGCATGTCTGCTGAAAATTGCATCGCTAGGCACCCTGTAAGCACTGCTCATACCCATTATACTTAATGTCTAATTTATCATGGAGAAGTAAACAGGCAAAATTAGCAGGCCATTGACTGTTTATATAACATGTTCCCATTATTTTGACTAGCCATATGTCTCTGATGCGAAGACTGGTTAATAATCTTGTTCTTTATTTTTGCTTTTGATTTCAGATGATGGGCCAAATATTGGACCCGATGTCAATTGCGCTGCAAAGGGCCCTTTGGAGGGAAGTGCTAAATCCGGAGCAGCCAGCCAACCAGCAGCCAGGGAGGGAAAACAGAAGTAGCCGGCACACTGCATACCGGTGCTACATCCTGTGGCAATATAACCGCCTAGGGGCCGGTGTGAGGCGTGTCATTCCCAGCTGCGTGGTGCTTCGCATCAGAGCGGCGTACCCAGACCCCCACGGCCAGTACACTGGATTTAGAAGGAATCGTCTAGCCTGAATTTAGTCAAGACACACAGATGGGCAAAATTTGTCCCTAAGGCCAAAAAAAAAATTTCCGGTTTCTGGTATGGAGCTTGCCCAAAAAGTGGTGCAGCGACGCGGCTTTTCTTTTTTTTTACCTGTTTTTTTGTGCTTCAAATGCCGGCTGATGACTGCAAATGGTGCCCGACTAAACTTAGTGCAAATATATGGGAGTCCAGAGAGGCCACATAAAGCTTATTTTGATCATAACCCCATCTAAAAACATGTTAAAATTGTGCTGCAGCAGGATTCCAGTCAAACCAGTGAGTTTGGCGGTTTTGAGACGTCATCATTTATTGGAATTTTTTTTTTTCATTTTGCCGACGCGCATTGCTACAGCGACCCACGCGAATAGCAGAAACCGGAGACTTTTTTGGGGGGCCTAATCCCGACCTGTACAAGTACATGTACTGACATCAGACATCATTGTCAGACATGATCAGCCATGTATGTATCAAACATATATGCATTTTATAAGCAAATTTCGGTGTAGGTAACAGAGAGATTGTACATGTATACATTTAATCACAGAAACAAATCCCTTCATCAATTTTAAGCTTTGTGATGGTCTGTATTTGAGCAAAAAAATAAATTTCTTCGAGAACAACTAGTCCCTTGACCCTCACATTGGGTGTATCATCAGATAAGACGCAAGACATTTACTTTGTTTTTTTTAGGGGGGAGGGCAGGGGTAGGCTTTCACTTTTGAAATCTTTTTGCAAACTTACACGAACCTTTCTCCAAGTTTTATGGAAAGGGCAAGTTGGCAGTTTTTCCTTTGGAACTATTGCGGCAACTTACAATACCTCGGGGATGTAACCTTGTCTATCCGCCCGAAATATACCAAAACATTTTGCATTACTACATCTAATACAAGCTTCCGTTGCAGTACATGCACCTCGTAAGCTTATGCATAATACTTCCAGAGAAAGTTGTCAAACTCGTCAAAAGAATATTGTTCAACCTCACAAAAATTAACCACTTTTGGCAATACAGTAACTCCTAGAGTTTCTACAGCATTGTGGAATTGTTTTTTTTAAGTGGAGGAGATATCTTTAATGTACACGACAGTTGCACGATTGCTTTGTAAAGCGCATGCGTATTTACCATGTTGGTGAATGTGCACATGCTTTGTAAACAGTAAAAACAGCATTTAGGAGGTAAGGGTCATGGACCAGTGAGAGTTCGGCTCTCTTGAATTATGTATGAGGTATGGTAATAGTCCCCACACACACAAAAATATTACTTTATTCAAACTCCCCAAAACTGTCCTTTCCTATTGTACATTATGTATATCCTAGTTACTGTTGTTCGTTTTCTGGGACTCCAAATCTGCTGATGCCGCGTCTCTGCAGAATGGACGCAGTAGTAGGAGGTGCCTTGGGGGCCAGTCTTGGTGCAATGCGGCGTGGATCATCCATCCTCATGACTGGCCGGACGTTCAGGGGTTGATGGTCTTCAAAACGCATCTCCAAGATTGCTGCCATCATACCTGGTATGTAGGCATATGTCTTGTCCACGCGATCCTTCATGGCCACGTAGTCTTTGGAACGTTTGGACCATTTGGCGACATACCTGCATAAAAAAGGAAGTGGATTGGGAATGGGAAAGGGCATCATCATATATGTTGCCCCTACATGTAAAGTTAAATGTAATGGAGTTTGGCCGCCAGAATGCAAGAACCGGTTAAATGCAAGCAAAGTTCCGGGAATAATTTGTTGATACCAATATCTTGTTGGAAAATTACAAAATCACTCCAAGAAAGTTGCCGCTACGAATCACAGTTTATGAAGGGGAAGGAAAGTGGGATTTGTTGTCAGCAACAACACCCCACTCCAAAATGCTCTGCTAACAAAGAGCTTCCAAGACCACACTTTAAGCTGCTAACAAAGGGTTTATATCATGGAGCTGTAAGCTCTAAACACCATTGAACAAGGGCAAACAAATCCAACTGCAGGTTGTTTATAATGGATTAACTCCATGAGTCACAATGTTCACCTTAGTTGGTTTGAACTGTTGCATAGAATGTATGAAACAGAATGTATGTTTATCTTATACCTCCATCTATACAGAGCAAACCCAGTCTGCATTCATATATCCTATATTAAAATTTAAAAACTGTATAATTTTTACATTTTCTTTGAAATGTACCTTAGTGCAAGACTAGATGAACCTTGTGTGGGGGTCGATGTAAGAAGCTGCACTCCTGAGGGTCCTGGCAATTCTGATTGAGTGCTGGAATACAAACAAGAGTATAAAAATGTTGTCGTTCTGCTACTATAGCATGGTTAACAAAAAACACCAGAAATTATGTTTATCTTATAAAATATTCTGACTCCTTGCGTACGTATATATGTTAATGTCATAAAGAAATTTACCTTGTTATTTACCTTGTTCCTTCAAGTTCTTAATAATGACATCATTTTGGCCTATGTATTGCATCTAGCCCATATAAAGCTGGTATGTAATTTTGCGAGTCCAATGGTGGCAAAGAAAAAAGAGGCGGCATCTTGAAAATAACCCAGTCGGCTACTTAAATACGTGAACAAGTGAAATGGTCATCAACCCAGCGTCATAACAACACAGAACACGTCGGCAAATAATTTACAGTTTAAATTATTTCAAAATTAGGTTTTTTTAACGTGAAATGTACGACGACTTTGTCGAGTTTGTGTTTGCCGCCATTTTGTTTAAGAGAGATAGCCATACTACGCATGCATAAGTGTACAGTGGGCCATCAAAACAAGATTGGGGCTAACACAAATCGACAAATTTGTCGTACGTTTCCCGTTCAAAAAACAAATTTTTAAATAATTGTAACTTTATTTTATATGTTGAAGGCAAAGCTTACACAAAATTTGTTGATGACTGTTCACGCTTGTTGACGCCGCGCCAGCTGATGCTTGTTATAAACACGTACTTTAGTAGGACCATGGAGCATATAGCTAGCTCCATGGTAGGACCTATTGAAAAGACTGTTGCATGCAACTTGACGCTACTTCGGTGGTTGTGTACAAAGTCTATGGAAAGTTAACAACATTTTCTAAGTATTTCATATTACTGGAAATGTATATCAGTCCCAGAATCATGTTTTTTTTTTAAACTAGATCAATGCTGTATTTGCAAGAAAAGTCGTTTTGAACTTAAACAACAATTTTTGTCCACAATACAATTATACAATAGGCCTACAAAATGTAAAAAAAATATGAACGCCATCTGACATGTCAGAAGGTGTCCTAAATTCCACAATCCCACCAAAAAACAGTAGGGCCTAGTACTAGTACTGTAGTAGGCATAAGGCGGCATAAGCCTAGTACTATAGGTAGGCCTCGGCCTAGTTAAAAACCTGCGGCATCATCATGGGGGACATGGCATATTTATTTCAAACATTGCAGCAGATGATGGTGGTGGCTATAGTAAAAAACCAAAAAAAAAGCAGATTGAAATTTTACTTACTTTCGTGACTCGTGCGCTTCATAACTGTCCATGAGGAGCGTAGCCAGCGCATTTTTGTCGGCACATTCAAGCCGATCCTGCAGCGCGATCCATCGCCGACTGACCGCGGCCGACAGCTTTACCACCACTTCTGCCCGATGGCGAGACTTGATTGCCGATCGGTTTAGTGCCCGGTACTTCAACCGAGTTGCAATTTCATTCCGTCGCTTCGTTTCAGGGGACAGTATTCTCCGTCCTCCAGAGCCTATCCGACGTTTTCGTGGTGGTTGGCCCTCCTCGTCCATCATGGAGTACGTACGGATAGGTTGTGGTGGGATCGCTCCCCGCTCTCGCAATTGCTGACGTTAAATGTCCGTGCACGTCGCGTGATGAATCGTGCTGGCTTTATTTGATCTGGTTCCGCGATACCCGAGTGAGCAAATTTAGGTGAGTAACGTCCGGAAGCCAGACTAGCTGACTCGCGACCCTGCGCCCGTTCACGGATGCGTGACCCATTCCGAACACAGTGTGAACTAACTAAATTCTGTCGATTGGGGGCAGCATTTAAAAAAAAATAACGTTTTTTTCCAGCGCTGCCCGTCCGATCAGCGCTGGAAAATGATACAAAATTCCAATTTTCAGTAAAACGATAGCACATCTGGAGCAAATATTTTTCTGGATGCTTTGACATATTATGTACTTTCAATCTAGTAATATATTTTGTATTAATTCGTTGTTTTGTTTTTTTACTTTTTGCAAATGATGTATTTTCCCTTTAACCCCTCTGTAATCTTCAATTTCTCTGAAGATCACTTCTGTGTAGATATTGAATAAGCTGGGTGAGAGTACACATCCCTGTCTCACGCCGTTCTTGATTTCAACAGTGGGAGAGAGTGTGTTGCCAATCTGTATTGCTGCTACTTGATCCCAGTACAGGTTTTCAATCAGTCGGACGTCTTTGCCGTCTAAACCGATTGCTTGCAAGCAGTCAATCATTGCTTTATGGTGAACTTTGTCAAATGCTTTTGCATAGTCAATGAAGCATACATGTACCTCAGTGTCTAGTTCTATGTGTCTTTCGCTTATTGATCTCATATTGATCATTGCTTCCCTTGTTCCGCTAGAAGGTCTAAATCCACATTGCTCCTTCCCAACTTCTCTGTTGATCTTGTTTTTAATACGCTCCAAGATGATCCGGAGTAACATTTTGACCACGTGACTCATCAGACTGATGGTTCTGAAGTCTGTGCAATCCATGGCTTTCATTTTCTTCGGGATTGTCACAAAAATTGATTGTCTAAAGTCTTCTGGGATATGGCCCGTATTGTAGATGTTATTACACAGTTCTGTAAGTGTTTCTAGACTTTCTTTCTCAAGTGCTTTTAGCATCTCAGCGGTGATGCTGTCAGGTCCAGGAGCTTTTCCACATCTGAGTTGATTTATGGCATATTTGACCTCCTGTAGGAGGATCGGTGAGCCATCCTCATTATTGATGGTGGGTTTTGGTTCTCTCTCATCACCGAACAGCTCAGTCACATATTCAACCCATCTGCTTGATATTTCTTGTTGGTCAAAGATGATGCTTCCCTCTTTACTTCTTATGCAGCCAGTTCCTTTGTTTGTTGGTTTTGTGTTTGTCAGCTCTTTGATCCTGTCATACATTTCTTTTGTTTGATGCTTTCTATCCAGGGTTTCGATCTCCTTGCATTTCCTTTGCAGCCATGCCTCCTTTCTCTTTCGGCACTCTTTCTGAATCTGTTTGTTAATTGAGTGATATTCCGCTGTGTTTTTCTTCTTTTTCCTTTCGGTCATGAGTTTTAGGATATGATCTGTCATCCATGGTTGCTTGGCCTTTCTTTCCTTTCGGTGAAGAGTTTCCTCGTTGGCATGTTGTATACTTTCTTTTATGTTTTTCCATTGTGCCTCTATCCTGTCTACGTCGCTTTCATGTTGTTCGGTGTCTTCCTTTAGCAGTGTCTCAAATCTGTTCTGCACCTCAACTGCGTATGAATGCCGCATGTCTGGTTGTTGAAGAGTAGATAGATCATATTTCTTTGTGACATAGTTTGGATTTTGTGTTTTCTTCGCTTTCAATGCAATTGTCGCCACTACTGGGTTGTGGTCTGAGTAGATGTCTGCTCCAGGGTATGTCTTTACCTGTTTGAAGCTGTTTTTAAATCTGCCTCTGATCATGATGAAGTCTATCTGGTTCCGGTATTTACTCAGAAAAACGAAATGATGATGTTATATTTTTCTTATTGGGTGTGAGTTGAATTCATTACGTGTTTGCATACAAAATGTGTTCATATGTAGATTTGTGGCGAATAGATTTTTAGCATTGACAAAGGCTGAAACCTTGCATCTAAAGAAAGAGTTGCACGCAGCTGGGCTGGTGTAGTGTGAATTTCGGACAATCAAATACTGATTTACTGGGTAGTATTGCGCATGCGTACGTGAGGAAAGTGAACGTTGAACCAATGAAACGTTAAAAGGCACCGGATTTCATGGGAGTCCAAATTTCATGTGACACTGGAAAAGTGTTTAGGACCAGCTAGCCATGTCTTTATCATCCTTTTAAGACCGACCACGTGACGGGCTCTCGACCAATAGGAATGCGTAAACTGTCTTAGGTATTTATGAATAGTTGATAATAATGATGATGTTGATGAGGGGGGGGGGGGTGGTGGGGATGATGGGAATGATGATGAACAGGTGACGTGCTCCTATCTGCAAACAGGGGGGGGGGGGGAGGACTTTTTTGTAGTTTGAGAAAAGTTCGTTTTGACTTGGACGGATAACGATGATGAGCTTTACATTTTTTGTTTTCCGCAATTTAGTCTTGGCTGAATTCATTAAGTGTATGCAGACAAAATAACCCTGTACATATGTAGAATAAATTTGTAGCATTGACAAATGCTACAACCTTGCATCAGAAGTAATGGTTAAATGACTAACGGAATAACCCTTTACTACTTTATATTACATATGCGTATACTGGTTTAAAAAAAATATTTGTTTTAAAATATTTTATTTGTAAAGTGAGGGTTGTATAGTACAAAGTTCGTGGCCTCTCTGAATGTTTTTATCATAATCTAGTTTTAATACTTTAACAGCTAAAATGCTTCTTTGTTTACCAGGCAGCTCTGTTTCTAATTATTATATAAACTTAAAATGTCAAACTTTAATCTTTTACGCAGAATTGTCGACTAGTTTTGTATAACCAGTGGTTTTTGCAGCTCAAATTGCATGGTACTAAATAGTGAATTTTAAGAGCAATATCGGGACGTTGATGAAAGAAAAACTGAGACGGAGAAAAGAGGCTCAATCGGGATAAAACAAATATATATTGCGACAGGCAAACAAAAAGCCTGGCTACACACCTGGTATTCGTAACTTTTTTTTCATAATCTAGTTTGAATACTAATAGCTAAAAGGGTAAAATTTCAACTAGTAATAAGAGAAGTGTCTGATGTTTCTTTTTATTTTTTTTATTTCAAATACTTAATGGAGAAAACACTAATCTTGTACACACAGTTTTCGATTTGTGTTTTGCAGTGGTTTTTTGTAGAACAAATTAAAGAGTGCTAAATAGTGGGTAAAAGACGCACACAAGCTTAAAAAAAATCTCATATTTAAGATCTTACCTTGGGTTTAGTTCATGAATGATTAACGTATTGATGAACAAATGACGCCTCCATAGGAAAGAAAACGAAAGAAAATAAGAACATACGGTTTGGTATCAGTTTTGTATTTACTTAGAAAAACAAAATGATGACGTTATATTTTTCTTATTGGGAGTTGGTTAAATTCATTAAGTGTTTGCATACAAACTGTGTACAAAATGTACTGTACATTTGTGGTGAAAAGATTTTTAGCATTGACAAAGGCTAAAACCTTGAGTCTGAAGAAAGAGTTACATGACTTATGGAATAACATTTTGCTATGTTATATTGAATATGTATATTTGTTTTACGCAACGTATAGTGATTATATGATGACAATAATTAGAAAGTTGAATTTAGTCGCTGAGAATCTCTTTATCATTAGTACGTTTCAGTACTTTCATAAGGAAAAGTGAGTAGTAATGCATGTAGTGAGAAAGGTGTCTAATGACTCAGTGTACAATGACTCTGCTTTTAGTTATTTCAAGTACTTGTCTTAATGAGGTTTACATTAATGTTTTACTCATTATTGTCAAACGTACTTTTGTAAAGGCAATATTTTTATAGTTCAAATTTAATGGTGCAAAGTAGTGGGTTAGATGAAAACAAAATAGCTTAAAGAAAGACGTATAAGTATGTTGCCTCGTAAATGTCTAGAGGATGTGGTGCTTGTTTTTATTTTTAAAAAAAATACGCTTCAGCTGGATTGCAGGTCGCACGCATAAGGAAGTAATAGTGGGGAATAGTCACGATTGTTAAGTTTGTTAAATTAAACTATGACGATAAATATCCTAGGCCAATTTCCCTAAATTTCGTCATATTTCAAATTTGTGTCACTAATCTTCAGTCATTAAATGGAATAATAGACGAATTGAATTGAACAGAACTCAACGATTTCTTATTGCTCTTCTTGTTAAAGTTATGTGCATTATAATGATACATAATTATTGATTTAAGAAATGTGAAAACCACTTTGTCCGCCTGGTGGCTCAGCTTGCCCAGCCCGCGTGATTCAGCCCGCGAATCGGCCCACTATTTGTTGGATGTTACCCGGAATCACATTTTTATCCTGGACAGTTTCAAAATAGAAAATGACTCAAATGTTTGGACCCCAGTTGTGTATATTTCCAATGGGGCCGCTTACGCTTTCGCCTCACGGCCCTTATTTTCATAAATTATCATTCTCGGTTGAACAGGTCTATTGTGAGATACAAACGTGGACGTACTTACGTTCGTGGTGGGTGAAGCTTAGGGGCGGAGCAAGCAAATCAGAGCTTTTCATTGGCTTGGACCAAACGACTGTTTTCGTGTATGTGCAAAACGCATGAACACTAGTAATGCTCTCGTTTACTCGTTTATCCGACCATCTGAACTGTGAACCCATTTCCTGTTAGAAACAACAACCTATGAAGAAATACATACACCACTCAGTGCATGTGGTTTTGAAAGTAAAAGGATTGAGGATGTACGATACAATGACGTTGTGGTACTTCCCCGCAAGAATTTTTGCGAAACAGAAATTCAGGGGCTAAACGGGAACTGAAATGTGAATAGTAAGTCCATTAATGTGCCTGTCTACACCGTATAGGCGCACATTCAGACGGATTCACCAATATGGCGCAGTTCGTAGTGAGTTTTATGCGGCAGCGTAGAACCTGTTCTGGTTCTCTGGGAATATTTTGGTTAGGCATGGCTCTACTTTGTAGCCTGTCCGTGTGTCTTGCTGCGACAGAAGACGAAAATGCTTGCAAAATCTGCTACTGCTATAAGACACAAGTGAATTGCATTGGGAGAAATCTGTCATCTGTTCCATCAGGGATACCACACGGCACAAAGGGGCTGTAAGTTGAAGTTCGTTTTCTGCGGTTTGGGCTTTGCACAAAGGTTTTCGGGAAAAAAATCCAAACTGGGCCACCACTCATATTCCTTAATATGACATGAGAGGTACCGAAAGTTGTAAATCTGATGAAGAAACACTGTTTAAGGAGTGCAAAAAATATTTGATAATACTTTAAATTGTTCTGTCATGGTCCATAGACTTTGTGCAAGAGCTGTGAGTGGTGGCCCAGTATGGATTTTTTTTCCAGGTTTTCCAATCATTCATGTACTTTTTCAGTTATTTAATTTTTTTAACAAAACGTTTGTCCACGGATCATATTTAAGGTAGGCCTACGTGATACTAGTAAAACCGTGTCGTCGCACAAACACAAAATCAGAATAATCCCATGTCTCCGAAGTAGCCAAGTAGAAGGCAGGGCAAGACTACATACTCTTGAAATTATAAAGCATGCTCTTTTAACATTGGAAGCGGAAGATGTTTAAATAAAAGTTATTGTAAGTGCCAGTTATCATAGTTATTAGATTTATAGTGGTCCGGTGTGTTTTTTTAATATGTGAATTGTCTTCGTTTGCTGAAATATCACTTACCTTTATCAACTTGAGGACACGTCGTTAGAAAGTCATGTTTTGTCCGACGAGTCCCCTACATTTACAAGCGCGGCGCTCGATAGCACACACACACACACTTACTCACTCAGCTAAAAGTAGCTTATGAAATTGGCTTTCCAGTTATTATTATTTTTGGTGCAACATGTAATTTTTTTTATAATATGAAATATCTTTTGGGGTTGGATTCCGCTATTTTTGACTCGCCCTGTATGAATTCGGACGGTATGCGCCCAGCAAATGCACATACATTACGTTTCCATATAGAGGGCCCATGATAACCCGGCTAGCCGGCTGTATCGCTCATGAAGCACAAAATGTTATAAGAGTGGGGGTAGAGTTCGCAGCATGCGTGATCAATGCACACTTCTTGTTTTTCTAATCCCCGCCCCTAATAACCTTGGATCATTCAAAATACGCAGTGGATGGGGCAGGAACCAGTCTAGGTCTCCCGAACGCAGCACATATCGTCAATGGTCATGATTATTCAGCTAGTCGATGTTTATTCATCAGAAAATAACAATGACGTGACCCTATTGGTATCACTCAGTCAGGCATGCCATTAAAGCATTTCAATGAACGGCCCTCTTCGTGCTGCCACAGTGGCCTAGTGGATAGTGGAATGAACTATGTATTGCCAGATCTGTGGTTCGAGCCCACGCCCGTTTAAAGGATTTATTTTTGTTGGTTGGGATAGGTTTATTTTATTTAAAGGGAAAACAAGAACCAAGCGTCTTCCATCCACACAGCGTGTATCTATGCTAGGGCGCGTGTTGTGATTGGTTGAAATACAATGTATGCTACAGAAAAACAAATGCGCCTCCCGAACTCTCCTTTGTTTTCTGGCCATTGAAGGGATACTTGTGCACGGAGCGCATAGTCAACTCGGGTGGTACCGTGAAGGTACGCGGCGCGCGGCGCGGCGGCGCAGGCGGACTATAAAACCTGATCAATTACCGAATTGATTTCAAGTCTATCACTTTGATCCTTTATTGTGATCCTAAATTCTGAAACGGTGTTGTTCTTTAAAAGTTTATAACTAGAAAAGTTAATGAGCGACTTAAATGATTCTTTTACAAAATGAAGTAAAGCTTACTACTCGGGCATTCACATCCTAGATCTTGAACGCGATATATGTAAAACGTCTTAACAACAATATGGGATGTCATGTTGAATACTTTTATTTTAATCACGATGTATAACAACTTTGAAACAATCCGAAGGACCAAAACTTTAATAAATTGACATGTTTATGAGTGACATGTTTTGCTTCCGTTGCGCAGTGCTTATGATTAGCAGGTTCACAATATTTTCAGTATAGTTAGCCAGCGGTGCAATAGGTAATAAGCGACATGTTGAGCTTCCGCTAAAAGGGGTACCGCAGTGCTTTTGATTAACGGTTGACCAACATTAATAAATGTAATTAGCCTACGGTACAATAGGTAATACATGCATCCTTTGGGATATGGTTTTCCTTTGCATGACCGGACATCATGTATGTCTTGATTATATTTCAGAATGCTCGGACAAAATAGATTGACGAACATAAAGAAGGACGACTTCAAGAACCTCACCGAACTTCGGTACTTGTAAGTATCAAATGAATTTCCCGATGCAAAACCTCATTTTCGGGATTACACCAGATTGTTTTATCTCAAAATGGGACGCATTCAAGTCCATCACAAATCAGACCCAATCAGCTCACGAACTGTTCACTTTAGCTTTAACCCTTTCCTTACCATGGGCGATTTTTGTCGACAAGAAGAACCCTCCTGCTGGTTCCCATGGGCGACTTTAGTCGACCAGGAAACCACACACAGAACACCCTCAACACAGATATATTTACTACTTTTCAGAAAGGCGACATGTTGATATGTTTGGCCGCCCATTGTATAATGTTTATGCACTTTGATATTTGTCACTGATGTGTGGTTTAGATGTGACTGGACTTTGTAATAATGAAGACTTGAACTACATCCCTGAAAACGTACATCATTAATATCTAATTGGGACCATTAGTTTTTTAGTGTTCAACTTTGTATTCACTATTGACCCATTCACCATTAATGGGAAACTTTGGGGGGGGTGCAACTGCTGGCACGTACAGCTTTGATAATGGGTTTTGGACAAAATAAGTTAAGCTTACAATTTAATTCACAATTACTGCAACCACAGACTTGATTTCGAGTAGGCAATTCAGGGGCGGATCCCACTGATGTTCAAGGGGAATCGAGCTACGGGAGCAGTAAAGGTGTAACGTTTTTTTCTGAAGGACTTTCCTTTTTTCTGGCCCAAAGGGGTCCCCTCTTGCGTAAATCCGGGGTTGTTTTTTTTAGGGGGGGGGGTGTTGGATCGGCACAACCAGGCTATTCAATAACAAAACTTTCAGAAAAACGTGAAACAAATGCTAATTTTATTATAAAATCAGTGTATTTTAACAAACTGTAATATATTTTGACATGGTTTACCAAACTGAAAAATTCCAGTCTGAAAAAGTCTTTTGCAGTAGCTTACTCAGTATTGTTGTTTTTACAAGACAATTCATCCACACAGTAGATAGTCTGAATAAGTTGCTCAATCAAGTTAAATGTTCAGGATGACATTTAATAACTTTTAAGGTGATTGCAAAACATCCCTTAGGCTGTAGGCCGTCAAAAGTAAAATAGCCTAACCCCTTGAATATTGCTATTCACAAAGCCTATATACATGTCCTTGAAAATAACTTCTTCTGTTTGTTTGATAGGCGCTTGGATGACAATCAGATATCTTATATACAAGGTGCATCGTTCCTTACTCTTAACAACCTTCAAACCTTGTAAGTAGCTGTTCTCATTACATTCTGTATTTTATTTCCATTCTTCCTTAATAAGTAAATCGTAGCTATACCCACTAGACCCATAACAAACACCCCAAAACACATAAAGACCCACAAATAAATCCTACTTTATCATCATGGACATTAATTACTCTGACGAATGACTTTCATCACGTTCATAAATTTGGCCTAGAAAATAGTCATGTTGAACAAAGGGATTTCCTTTAACGACTAGAGAGTAAAGATTAGACACTCGATGATATTCTTATGCAATAAATATGAAATGTTAAAAATCATTGTCATTGAAGGTGCTACTATAACGGTAGGTGCATTAGAGCACATGCACGCGTGCAGGATCCACTGCATGATGGATAAACGCGAATACATATTCTTTTCTGGAATAGGTTTTTCGATACTGATACACTTTCGGTATAGAATGAAAGCTTGAACAATTAAAGTTAAGACTTGAAAGCGGATTTCCCCCCCCCAACATTGTAAACACCCCAATTTTTCGAATGGAAGAGACACACAAACGGCCATTCGCACTTGGCGATGCCCCCCCCCCCTTCGCCCTCCTCTGCAGGCTTGATGTTGTTATAGTTTGATATGCGAAACCCGCCGCAGCGATAACCAGCCGCCGAGAGAGGGCGCTCTGACTACCAACCAAAAGCATCTGACAACGTCTGGGCCAACTCCTAAAGTCCCCCGCCCCCCCCCCCCCCGAATAATGGGGGTAACTACACGACTTCTTTACAGGCGCGGTTCTAGAGCCAATATTTAGGGGGGCTAGCCAGGTGGATCCAGAATTTTTTTCCTGGGTGGTGTGCTGAAATGTAGACCGGTTATTTTCTCCGGACACTAAGGCCTCTGAAAATCAATACGTGGGGGGAGGGGGGGGGGGGCTCGTGCCATATTTTCAATGGGGAGCGTTGATAAAATCCTCCAGTCAGGCACACATATTGACTGCTGCGCCCGAATATACTCGGGATAGCTTTACACCCCGGCAGGTGCTATGCCCGAGTATACTCGGGATAGCAGTAAACGTTGTGCTGCCCTCTGTTGAACAACATCAATTGTTTAGGGGGAGACCGTTCCCATGTACGTCATACTCTTACATTTTTGCTAGTGCATTGGTTTCTTAAAGCCCCCTTAAAGCCCCCCTAGCCCCCCCCCCCCCCCCCCCCCCCGTAGAACCGCCACTGACTTCTTCAGGCAATTACTGGTAATTTACAGTCCCACACATACTGCACACAACAAAAAATCTGACCAGTGAAGTTGCACCAACTTCTTGTTGCATTTTCACATTACTGGAAGAAATTTGAGAGTTTGCTTCGGAACTACTATGATTTTTTTGAATGCGCGCCGAGCTGAAAATATTAGGCCAAAAAGGTCGTGGGGTATATTAAAGACATAGTCCATCATTTGTAATTTGTGCATTTTGTTTGGAGCAACAAAAGTGTTCAAAATCTAATAAAGGATACTGAACAACTTACCTGATGAAGTTTCAGCTCAGCTTCAGCTGTATTTTCCGAGAAAAAACAGCATTCTAGGATCTCAATTTCAAATCAAATGTTGCTAAATCGTGCTTTGAATTGTTTTGAATTGCAGCTTTACGCAATGTCGCGCACTGATCCGACGAATTATAGCAACTGCGCGCGCCTGTGCGTCGTGTCAATGTTGCGCGCGCTGCGCCGAATAACAAAACGAACTACTAATTTAAATTTTCCTACGGTGCTTTTTAAGACGCACCGTTGGAAATGCCTTCTTTCGTTGATTTCTTTAAAATGAGAGCATGCCAGAAAGAATAATTTCACAGGGAGTTTAGTCCCCTTAATATCTTTCAACCAGTATGTTTTTCAACAATAATTACGCCAGTTACTTTTTTGGATAGCTGCAATGATGGACTCGAGCTGTACGTAACTAGAGCGCTAACTCCTCTTTTTTGCACGCATAGACACTTTGAAGCCGTCCTGGGTGCAGACATTTTGAATTCATGTGCGTGTTTGTAGAATATAATGAAATTAAATGGATTGAATTTTGAAAGTGTACTCTAAATGCAACGCGCAAGTAGAACGTACGCAAACAGTGTACGAATGGGTTGCCATAGATACATGTGGGCCTAGTGCACAAGTACCCCTTCATTGTTGAAAATGAGAAGGAGCAATGTACAGATGGTGTAAACATGCAGTGTTCTTCAAACGCTTGTGGTTAATTAAAGCTATATTCCATCATTTTCAGCTATCCAAAAAGTAACTGACAGAATTATTTTTTAAAACACACTTGGTTGAAAGATAGTAAGGGGACTAAACTCCCTGTGAAATTATTCTTTCTGGCAAGCTGTCATTTTGAAGAAATCAACGACAGTTGGAAATATCCGTTAACGTTTTCAGCATCTCGTGTCGTGTTTTGCTCGTGATTTGTTCTCAAAAATGTCTTAAAAGCTTCGTAATAATTATGCGCAGGACCTACTCAAGACGTGCGCGATGTTCGCAAACTCTTCGTAAATCCCCAAACAGACCGTCGGTCCAGGAGCGGCGGAACCGGGGGGGGGGGGGGGCTGGGGGGCGTTTGCCCCCCAGATTTTCCCAAGTGCCCCTTTTGCGGCTATAAATGTGCCCCCTCGAGATAAATAAAAAATGCCCTTAAAGTATCTTAGTATTTCTTAGAAGTAACCATTTCCCAATAATGGTAGAGATATGTTTGATATAAACGAGGAATATGAAAACCAAGTCCCAAAACCCATACAAGACGCCCTGAAAATAGGCACATAATGTATGTTTAGCATATAATCATTGGTTTTGAAGAGCGCCCCCTATGTTGGAAGATGGTACAAGCCCCCCACCCCCCCCCCCCCCCCCCCCCCCGGCACTATTTGATTTTACGGAGGCCAAGTGTCCGGTGAAAAAAACGTGGCGACATTTCAGCACGGGTTTGCAAGTGCCCCTTTTGGTTTGCAAGTGCCCCTTTTTGGTGCTGCCCCCCCCCCCCCCCCCCCCCCCCCAGTTTCAAACCCGTTCCGCCGCCGCTGCGTCGGTCGGATCACCAGTCGCAAGATAATCGCGCGACATATGTACGAATGTCACAGGAATGTCGCACGGCGTTCGTTGTTCGCGAAATATGCGGAAAAGGTTCGCATGTGTCGCTACAAATCCGCAAGAATTTCGCCCGTGATTCTTGGAACATTCGAGTTGTTCGCATTTAGGTCGCGTGTTCTTCGTGTATGTTGACTTGCCGTAGTTCAGTCACGGTACACACGACATCGCACAAACTGCGCAAGAATGGTTTACGACTCCATTGTCGGGAGACATTCGGAGAAAAACCTCTCCGAATGTTGGACTTTGCCATTTTTCGACTTTCGCATCCTTCGCAAATCGTTCGCGTGCCCCGTGAAAACCGACCTTTACTTTAATTCGTCGGATCAGTGGGCGCCATCGCATAGCTGCAATCGGCTAATTAAGTACGTGTCTCGGACGCTGAGTTCAGGCCCAATTCAAAACATGATTCAGCAACCTTTTGATTTGAAATCGAGATCCAAGATGTTGTTTTTCGTGGAATATACAGCTGAAGCTGAGCTGAACCTTTATCAGGTTAGTTGTCCACATAGAGCTATATTAAATTACTAGAGCGCTAACTTCGTGTACAAAGTTATGCCTGATGGGCGCATCTATGTTTGTGCACAAATTTTGTATGGCTTTTGTACGGCTATTTGCATATCTGCGTTTGTATTCCAAACCGGTGCGTTATTGAAGCCGATAAGCCCAAAACCGAAACACACGATCAGCAAATGAGCGTGTCATTTTGCTCTACGCAAACAGCGCAACGCGTGCGGGTATTCGCTGCAGATGCTTTTTGCTGTAAGGTTTTTTTAACCGTCCATGACGCGCTTAAGTTATTTGCGTTTTTTACTTGCGCATTGCATGTAGAGTATACACTTTTGAAATTCAATCCATCTAATTCCATTATGTTCTACAAACACGCACATGAATTCAAAATGTCTGCGCCCAGGACGGCTTCAAAGCGTCTCCGCGCGCAGAATGACGAGTTAGCGCTCTAGTAATTTAATATAGCTCTATGGTTGTCCACCACCCTTCTTTAGAACAAAATGCACAAATTACAAATGATGGACTGTTTACCTTTAAGCGCGTCACGACAGTTTTAAAAGTTACGGTAATCATCTGCAGCGAATACGCGCACTCGTTGCTCTATTTGCACCATAGAGCTACATTAAAGAGCGCTAACTCGATGTACAACTTCTCTCTGGACTACTACCTTATCGTGGTGGAGGAGTTTGTGCACCTCAGTGACCCTGAGAGCTATGCTGGCAGGAGTTCTTTTACTCCTAGCAGGGCCACCCAAGCCAGACAGGTCAAAGGGTAGAGGTCAGACGAAAGGTAGTCCACATCTGTCAGCTCGGCAGCAGGGGCTGGCAGCTACAATCATGGCATATTCAATTGTTTGCTACTGGCATGTTGTAGCCGACTGGCAAGCGGATGAGCTCATCTTGGGTCAACGGCTGTTGGTCAACAGGCATAGTTAGTTTGCTACTGCGGGGCAGCCTCCATTCATCCCTGCTGTCACGCTTTGTTGCGTTCCGCTGGATTCGATGAATGTCAGGCCCAGAGGAGAGCGTCTGTCCTGGGCAAGCATTCGCTCTCTTTTCCCCTCTGCCTCGGCGCTCGGCGTCTACTAATCATGATGGTTTCCAATAATATTCAGCTACCGGCAATGCGGGAGTTACCCTCTTCGGGGGCTTTCGTTGCTCGGCAAGGTTCGCGTTCCAGGCAGGCGCGACCTGGTCGTCATCCTGCTACTGCCTATATAGCCTTCGCTTGTTGGAATGTTCGTTCTCTCGGTGTTCATACAGACAGCCACTCCTCCTCGCCAAGAAAATCAGCAGTGGTTGACCTCGAGCTTACTCGTCTCGGTATAAGTGTTGCAGCTCTCAGCGAAACCTGGCTAACTGGCTGTGGTTCTATTCGAGAGGAAAATTTCACCTTCTTTTGGAGCGGTTACGCAGATGATGCAAGGCCTATGCATGGTACAGGCTTCGCAATTCGGAATTCCCTACTCCCTTGCACTCAGCAACCTGCCGCCATCTCTCCTCGCCTCATGTCCTTGCGCATGTGTCTGAGCACTGGTTACGTCACTTTAATCTCTGCTTATGCACCTACCCTGACGTCTACCCCAGAGTCTAAAGACGACTTCTATCTTCAGCTTAGTGAGTTGTTGCACAATATCCCGGCTGGTGATGGCATCATTCTCCTTGGGGACTTCAATGCCCGCATTGGTTCTGACTGCAGTGCGTGGAAGAATGTAATTGGCCCGCATGGTGTTGGGAGAATGAACGACAATGGTCAACGTCTCCTCGAGCTCTGCGCTTCGTACAACCTATGCATTGCCAACACCTTCTTCGCAGGCTCTGTTCGCTCCAAGGTCACCTGGAAACACCCTCGCTCACAGCACTGGCACCAACTGGACCACATCATTGTCAGACAGAGACAACTGCGCGATACCACCCACTGCCGCAGCTTGCATTCTGCTGATTGCAATACAGACCATGCCCTTGTTCGCTGTAAGCTTCGTTTACTACTCAAGAAGTTCCATCGTGCAACGCATAGACCATTGCCTGCTATTGACACTGTCTCAACTCACGACATCAGTCATGTTACTCAGTTTCAAGAGCTCCTTTCTGGTAACTTCAGCTCAGCACCAATCTCTGCCAACCCTGAAGGTGCTTGGTCTAGGTTCCGTTCAGTAGTCTACAACAGTGCTGTGTCTGCCTTTGGTCGCTGCTCACGAAAGCAACCTGACTGGTTCCGGGACAGCGCGGACATACTGCTCCCTGCACCAGAGAACAAACGGTCAGCCAGAAACAAATGCCGCTTGATCAACACACGCTCCTCAAAAGCTGCCCTTCGGGCTGCCAAGAGCACTGTCCAGCGTCTTACTCGAGCAGCTTTGCAACGCTACTGGTCTCACCTAAGTGATCGCATCCAACGTTGTGCCGACTCTGGTGATCTACGCGGCTTGTACCAAGGCATTAAGGAGGCAATTGGTCCTACCCCAAAGAAATCTGCTCCTTTACTGTCGTCCACTGGTGCCATCCTCACAGACCAAACAGCACAGCTTGACCGGTGGGTAGAGCACTATAGCTCACTTTACAACAGCGATGCTGCAGTCAGTACTTCTGCAATATCTACCTTACTCAGCTTCCCATCCTGAAAGAGGTGGACAATTCCATCACCTTGGAAGAAGTGAAACATGCCATCAACGGCTTAAAGAACAACAAGGCTCCTGGCACTGATAGCATCCCTCCAGAGGTACTTAAGAAGGGTGGTAATATCTTGGCTGCAGAGCTCCACGCTGTTCTCCTGACCTGCTGGAAATCCAGTTAATACCACAGGATCGAAAGGATGCAAACATCATAACCCTCTACAAAAACAAAGGTAACCGACAAGACTGCAATAACTACAGAGGCATCTCACTGCTGTGCTTAGCTGGGAAGGTTTTTGCTCGAGTGCTGTTACCTCGGCTACAGGTCATTGCCAACAGAATCCTTCCCGAAAGCCAGTGTGGCTTCCGCCCATCCCGCTCCACTGTTGACATGGTGTTTTCCTTGAGACAACTCCAGGAGAAGTGTGTTGAACAGCGGCGACCTCTGTACATGGTCTTCATCGACTTGACTAAGGCCTTTGATAACGTGAGTCGTTCAGGCCTGTTTTCCATCCTAAAGCGCTTGGGCTGCCCAGATAGGTATTTGTCTATTCTGATGTGTTTTCATGACGACATGCACGCCACAGTCCAGTTCAATGGCTCAAGATCTGCTAAGTTTGAAGTTCGTCGGGGCGTCAAGCAGGGGTGTGTACTTGCTCCTACCCTGTTTGGGATCTTTTTCTCAGCCCTGCTACACCGTGCATTTCCTGAACCATCTGGTATCCTACTTCACACACGCAGCTCCGGGAATTTCTTCGACCTGTCCCGTCTCCGTGCCAGGACGAAGATTCGGCATGTTCTCATCCGGGAACTCCTGTATGCTGACGATGCTGCCATTGTTGCCCACTCAGCAGATGAGCTTCAACATCTCTGCAACTCATTTGCCAGTGCTTGCTCGGAGTTTGGCATGATCATCAGCCTTGGCAAGACAATGGTGTTATCGCAAGGCCCAGGTCCCCCTCCCATGATCACCATCAATGGCACACCTCTGAGCGTGGTCAACAAATTTCAGTATCTGGGTTCTACAGTTACCAGCACCAACTCCCTGGATACCGAACTTGACTCCCGAATAGGTAGGGCTGCAACCACCTTTGGCCGACTCCGTGCTCGTGTTTGGGACAACCGGGCCCTTTCCATCAAGCTGAAGATCCGCATCTACGTATCCTGTGTGCTTAGTGTGCTTCTCTACTGCAGTGAGTCATGGCCGACCTACCGCCGTCAGGAACGTCGACTGAACGCGTTCCATTTCCGCTGCCTACGTTCAATTCTTGGAATCTCCTGGCAAGACCGAGTCTCAAACCCTGCCATTCTTGAGCTCACAGGAGTCAACGACATGTTCACATTGCTGTCAGCTCGCCGCCTTCGTTGGTCTGGTCATGTCTGCAGACAAGAGGACGGTCGACTGCCGAAGGACATCTTCTTTGGGGAGCTGGCTCATGCTCATCGCCCCCGAGGTCGTCCAAAAATCCGTTACAAGGATGTTCTAAAGCGTGATCTGCGAACCTTCCGAATCCCAGTCACCTCCTGGCAGACCGTGGTGCAGGACCGCACTCGTTGGCGATCCGCTGTCCATCTTGGCCGCTCTGCTTCCTCTGCCGCCTATATTGCTGATTGCGAGAATCGTCGTGCAGCTAGACACCGAGCTACATCGTCGTATTCGACGGGATAGGCCACTACTGCCGTGTCACGCGTAGCTGCTCTATTTTCTCGTCCACACAACTGACAGCAACGCGAGGCCAGCGAAAGATGGCCATAAAAAGGGCTTCAGAAAATTCGCAATTTTCATGGCAAACCACAACCGATCCAAACAAACAAAAGTTGTTCTAGGTAGTTAAAGACCTACTTCAAACATCCATCAAGGTATTTTTTTCCTCAAAAAATGGAATTCGATGCATTTTGACGATATTATTTCACGGACAAGTTTTCCGGGGTTTTTTTTCGACAACGACGAAAGTCTCCCAAATGTTGAGTCAATCAAAGGAAAGAACGAACCTTCATCTACAACAAAATCTTGTGAACGTGATGTCGTTAATATTTTAAGAATTCGATGTACACCTAATGTTTCCAACAACTTCCATTTTTCACAACGCGAAAAGATCGTCTCCATTGTAAATAGTCCGAGAGCCCAGTGAGGTTTAATTAGAATATCGCGCACAAAAGGTTTGATGGTGGCAGTGAGTAGGTTCGGGGTGTCCAACCTTCGAAACCGTCATTCTTAAGTGTCACACCCCGTGCGTTTGGGAGGGGGCACCGCCTAAAGACCCCCAAAATTGACTTTTAATTAGAATATCGCGCACAAGCACGATTCCAACGCGAAAACATACTATTCGATGAACTTATCGAAGACCAATTGTTTAAGAATGAGAAATCCCGTGCATTCCATGATTAAGAATGACTTAATTAGTGCTAATTATTCACCTTTAACTACAATTTTGAGCACAAGAGCGAAACCTTCACTTAAAGCTTATTAACATGACCAAAATGCAAGATCCGAAACTTAAGAATGGATTTTCCCGTGCATTTTGTGCTTAAGAACGAGTTAAAGTTCCATAATTAGCCGCCCGCTAAGGAATTGTGTGATTAATTAGAATTAATCAGTCAGCGTTTGCAGAATTTCAACTTAAGAATAAAAAATCTCGTGCAAAATTTAAGAAACTTAACTTAAAGAACTTAAAAGAACGGCTTTATTACCGCTAATTACGATTGTATGGTACGGAGGCCGATACGGCTTAAAAAGTAAAAAACATACCGCCATAGCGAAACATTTCGCAATGCACATGCTAAAAAGCTTAACGAAATAATCCCCCGGAGCAAAAGCATCGCTACACACGTACTGCTATTATTAAATAACCCCCAGAATTACAAAATGATGCCATATACTTTATTATGCAATAATATTACGCCTGCCTCAATGTTCAAAATAGTAATGCTTTTGCGAATTACGCAATAATGCAACCTTTCACATTATTGAGAAATTCATATGTCCGCGTTATACATGTAGTCCAATTTGTCAAGTTGTCATGGCATTTAGATATTTCTTACGATGTAGAAAAGCCTGCCCAGCACATGAATGGACTGGAAATCATACCCAATCATGACAGATTCTGAATTATTAACGAGAGATAAATTTCGAAGAACCGTATCGAAGGCCTCAAATCAAGCACAAGATTTAGGATGTGACGAACGCTTTAGCGATCCTAAGGGCCATTATTTTTCTCCAAAGATTGATGGTAGTTCTTTTCGGCATAAAAAAAATGAAACAAAATGGCCGGGACTGATGTTTTTCCCCTTTAAAACTCCTATTAAATTGTATACACCAACTTGAGAAGCGCAAACTAATACTAAACGAGCATGTTTCCCACTCATCCGAAAGCATAGATCCCTGCTACCCGAATAAAGTCATGTGCATGTTTTACACATTTTTTAAAGTTTTCCATGGAGAGTGTTAAACTTTTTCAACCAAAGGCGCACAGTTTCTTTTAAAAAAGTGCCAAAAAAACAGTATTTCATATTATTATCAGTTCGATACCTACAAGTTCTTTAATTTTGATCAAAATAAACTTGAATGGGCCGGTTATGAATGTGTACCGGTACTATAGTGGATGGAGGGGAAACCTATCGTGTATAATTATTTGTTTTAAATGGCTTGTTGAACTAAATAATAACTGACGCACAAAGTACTTTTTATGGCCGACACATAAACATCAATCAGAACCGCTACAATGCACTGCGAGATACAATTCTAACTGGTTTCCTTCTTAGTTAGGGCCCTTAAAATCAGGGAGTGGGAGTGTTTCTGGGGTTTTAAAGGACCCCCGCGTGGTGGCGAGTACCGCTAGGAAATTTAAAACTAACACAAAAAGTAATGAAACAATCAAGTTTTGACATGGCCCACTCCATGATGTAGAATCCATTTTTTTCTGAGACCCTTCAGCAGGCCTCTGACTCCACGTCGTATTGGCTTCGCACATGAAAAGTTCCACGTTCGGATTTGAAGACACCCCCCCCCCCCCCCCCCTCTGTGATCAGGAAACGGGACCGACACTGTTGACAAGGCAACAGTAGGGACGGAGGGCGGGGGGAACAGGGAGACACCGGCACTTAAGGAGGGGGCACCGAGGTCGGATCAACATCATTTCCTCTCATTTTCCAGGCCACCACAAATGCTGCCAATTTGAAAAGCAGGGGAATTGGCTGGAACTCTTCGGACGCTTCAAGGCGCACTTTTTTGTTCGTATTAATTTATTCACATTTTATAAAGCTGTGCGGTTAAAGAAAGTCATTAAGGGAGTAGTCGACTGTATTCCTCTTCGTTTTATCAACTCACCAAAAAAATCTTTTAAAAGGAACTTCTTTGGCAACCTGGGGGCACCTGGGGGCACCTTGGGCCCTTCGAGAACCAAAATTTACGATTTGCAATGAGAGCCAAACTGCACTGAGTGAAATTTGTTTTTGAAAAAGCATGCATGCATTATTAAAAAAAAATGCGTTATAATTCCAAAACTATGTAAGGCCAAAAAAAAAAGTCTCCGGTTTCTGGTATGGAGCTTGTCCAAAAAGTGGTTCGGCGACGCGGCTTTTTTTTTTTCTGACTTTTTTGCTTCAAATGTCGACTGATGACTGCAAATGGTGCCCGACTAAACTTAGTGCAAATATATGGCAGTTCAGAGAGGCCACATAAAGCTTATTCTCGATCATAACCCCATCTAAAAACACGTTAAAATTGTGCAGCAGCAGGATTCCAGTCAAACCAGTGAGTTTGGCGGTTTTGAGACATCATCTTTCATTGAAAAAAATGTTTTTCATTTTGCCGACGCGCATGGCTACGGCGACGCGCGCGCATACCAGAAACCGGAGACTTTTTTTTTGGCCTAATACTCTGTTATTTTACAGCTAGCATACTGTGTTGATTTTGAAATTACTGCCACGGAATTTCGCGATCCTGGGATTTATGACGATCTGATACGCTTATCTCAATCCTATTGCGTTACTTCACGAAAGAGTTCATCTATTTACAAGTGTTCCACGTTATTTTGCAATAACAATTACGTTTTCACTATTTAAGCCGAGAAGAAATCGGCCTCCGTACCATACAATCGTAATTAGCGGTAATAAAGCCGTTCTTAAGTAGATTTTGCACGAGATTTTTTATTCTTAAGTTGACTGATACACTATCGTTTGGTGTTGGAATGATCGTTGTGCTCAACATTCTAATTAAACACACACACAAATAATTCCTTAGCGGGCGGCTAATTATGGAACTTTTACTCGTTCTTAAGCAGAGAATGCACAGGAAAATCAATTCTTAAGTTGCGGATCTTGCATTTTGGTAACGTTAATTAGCTTTAAGTGAATGTTTGCTTCACTTAAAGCTTAATCCGCCCAGGCGAAATAATAATTCGCCCGGGCGAAATAATAATTCGCTCGGGCGAATTATTAGTCCGCCCGGGCGAAATAGTAATCCGCCCGGACGAAATAGAGGGCTGGAAATTTGTGTTGGTCATGTCCTAAATACACTTCCGTACAGATGAGTAAATAACAGGTAAATATAAGTATTCATATCATCCTGATTCTTAGCAAATCAGAGTGCTCCGTACAATTTTGGTAGCAAGAACTTGGACTCAATAGCTCTATTGAATGGACGTACACGCTATTGGGGACGTCTCTATAGTCCGAAGTACCATTGGTCCGAAGTACCATTGGTGCGACGTACCATTGGTCCGAAGTCCCATTGGTCCGAAGTCCCATTGGTCCGAAGTTCCATTGGTCCGACAGCCCATTGTTTTATACGTTCCATTGGTATAAACGTCCCATTGGTCTGAAGTACCATTGGTCCGAAGTCCCATTTGATTCTAAGTCTAATATAGGTTTTCCCAGCGAATTTCCGAATTTTGTGTAATCATTTTCATAATCAGCTATTCAATTTCGCGTTAGTTTTGCACACGTGGTCAAATTGGGGTTTCTTTTTCGTTTTGGGTTCGTTCAATTCCATTTCAAACATTTGCTCTGAATGTTCGTTTTCATTTTCGGACATTCTATTTCGTTTTGGTGCATTCAAGACTTAACTTGTAGCAGTCTTAAATTAAGTCTTTGCAACCTTTTGACAGTTGACGCATTCAAATTAGCGAACATCTGTGCGCTTGTAACGTATAACCATTCTTTTCGTTTCTAATTCGTTTATGGGCAATCGCTTTCATCGTTTGGTCATTTAAATTAGTAAAAACTTTCGATACATTTTCCTATTTTTCTCCGAGGTTCATTTCCCCCAAAACCTTGATGACTGTAAAATTTACAATGTTACAAATTAACTGATAGGCCCTAAGAGGGAAATAAGATGTAATTACGAATTAATTAATTGAAGGGACTAAGATAATTTAATTTTCACTGTTTATCTTTTCTACTTGTTCAAACGTTTGAGCAAGGGGCATCTTTACATTGACGATTTCTTGACGTGCAAGACATCGGAACACCTATGCTTGGCAATGGTTGCACCATTCACTTTGAATGAAAGCTTGGTGAAATTGGCCGGGAAAACCTATAGCTTTATTGTGATCTGTGGGGAAAAAAATATAAAATGGTGCTCTTCATAACAGGAAAAGTACACGAGCGATTTGAATGATTCTTTTATTTAAGATCTCAAAGCTTAGAACATCTTAACAAAAATATGGGATGTCATGTGGGATACCCTTTTTTGACTCGCCGTGTACAACAGTTTTGAAACAATCCGAAAGACCAATCCGAAAGACCAATTTAATAAATGGACATGTTTATAAGCGACATGTTGAGCTTCCGCTAAAAGGGGTACTGGTGCTTTTGATTAACGGTTGACCAACATTAATAAAGTGTAATTAGCCTACGGTACAATAGGTAATACATGCGTCCTTTGGGATATGGTTTTCCTTTGTATGACGGGACATCATGTATGTCTTGATTATATTTCAGAAAACTCGGACAAAATAGATTGACAAACATAAAGAAGGACGAGTTCAAGAACCTCACCCAACTTCTGCACTTGTAAGTATCAAAGGAATTTCCCGATGCAAAACCTCATTTTCGGGATTACACCAGATTGTTTTATCTCAAAATGGGACGCATTCAAGTCCATCACAAATCAGACCCAATTAGCTCACAAACTGTTCACTTTAGCAAAACAAAAAGGTTATAACCAACACAGGTATGCCTACCAGTGTCATTGTTAAAGGTTTATCCACTTTTATATTTGTCACTGACGTGTGGTTTACATGTGGCTGGACTTTGTAAAAATGAAGACTTGTAGACTACATCCCTAAAATTAAATGTACCATACATCATTAATATCTTTGGGACCATAGCAGTTTTTAATTTTCAATTTTTGTATTCACCATTGACCCATTCACCGTTATTTGAACATTTTTTTTTGGAGGGGGCAAACTGCCGGCACGTTCAGCTCTGATAATGGGTTTTGGACAAATAAGTTTAGCTTACAATTTATTTAACAATTACTGCAACCACAGACTTGATTTCGAGTAGGCAATAAGCCATTTGCGTGTTAAATTTGAATAAAATCTGGAACGCTGACTTAATACAATGCTTTGCACGTTTTAACCTAGCATTCTCCCGACCAAAGAGACTGTTACTATATCACGTGATTCGGGGCAAGCCTTATGCTAGCAACCCCCAGCTCCGGCATGGTCTGGTGTCTTCGTGCCATTCTCACCCATTGTGAACAATGTATGGGTGCTGAGCGTCTCTTACGTAACTATGCAAGAGCTTGCCCCGAATCATGTGATTAGCAACAGTGTCTTTGGTCTGGAGAATTCACAGTTAAAATGTGCCAAGCATTCTGAGCAAGTCATTGTAATGGCTTATTAAGGGGCGGATCCCATTGATGTTCAAGGGAAATCTAGCTATGAGAGCAGTATAAAGGTCATCCTTTTTTTCTGAAGGACGCTCCGCTTTTTTCTTGCCCAAAGGGGTACCCGCTCGCGCAAATCCGATATTTTGTTTTGGGTTTGTTGGATCGGTACGACCAGAGTTAGCCTACTCTATAACGAAACTTTCAGGAATACGTGAACTAAATGCTAATTATTTTCATAAATTCAGTGTATTTTGACAGACCGTAATATATATTTTGATATGGTGTACCAAACTGCAAAAATGCTGGAACGAAATAAAAATATTTCGCAGTAACTTACTCAGTATTGTTATTTTACAACACAATTCATCCACACAGAAGATGAAGTCTGAAAAACGTTGATCACTCCAATCAAATGTTCATGATGACATCCAATAAGTTTTAAGGTGATTGCATAAAAATCCTGCAGGCCGTTAAGGGTAAAATAGCCTAACCCCTTGAATATTGCTTTTCACAAAGCCTATACATGCCCTTGAAAATAACTTCTTCTGTTTGTTTGATAGGCGCTTGGATGACAATCAGATATCTTATATACAAGGTGGATCGTTCCTACCTCTTAACAACCTTCAAGTCTTGTAAGTAGCTGTTCTCATTACATTCTGTATTTTATTTCCATTCTTCCTTAATAAGTAAATCGTAGCTTTACCCACTAGACCCATAACCAACACCCCCAAAACACATAAAGACCCACAAATAAATCCTACTTTATCATCATGGAAATTACTAATTAGTAAAGATCAGAGGAACAAACGTTTTGCGTTAAAGAAAATGCGTGCTTTTTGGGTGTGGCACCCCGAAAAAGATATTTTCAAATTCAATTGGTAATTGTGTAGCGTAACATTAAAAAGAGTTTCCAATAACACATCGATTGAAAAAAAATCGGTCCACGATAAGTTATTAATTTATTAATATCTACTTTTGAATTAGGAGCGTCCTGCTACTCAATCAGTTCTGAAACCACGCAGGACCTAGTGTACGCATGCGCTTTTACAACTACTGTTTACGAATAAGCCCCCCCCCCAAAAAAAAATAGTCGGTCTCTGGTCAGCGCGCGCGTCGATTTTAATCATGCGCGTCAATCTTCTTCAAAATGTTCCGCGGTAGCTCCAACGCATCAATTCCGGAACTTTGGTCTGACCAGAGACCGAGTATTTTTTTTTTGCCTAATAATCTCAACACCATATCCAGTATACTACTGCATATTCAAGTAGGCCTACACACATCTACTTACAGCATTTCTCTCAAAACTTTGTGAACGCCATCAGCGCCATGTTGACAACAATTTCTTTTTAACTGATTTATAAGCTTAGGTCTGCAAATTCAACCTAGCAAATTAATTTGTTACAGGAAATAAAATCGTTCGGGAGAAAATCTAAATCTTGAAAAAGCGCGTCTATGTTTGATTCATTCATTCACATAGACTTCTGGACAGCAATCATCTGAAGAGTTTTGATTCAAACATGGCTGAGGGTCTAGGTGTTGAATCATCGTCGTAAGTACTCAGTGTTCTTGTTTACGAATTTAATATGAAAGAGGTCTAACCTGACAGAAATTCGGCTCCCATGTCTCTTATCAGTATACAAAAGGTATACGTAAAGTTAGGATCGGGAATGCCACCTGACAATCATGGGCGTCGCGAAGGGGGGGGGGGTGGTTAGGGGGGGGCGCTTGCCCTTCCCCCCGGGACGAGCAAAAAAAAAGGAGGAAAAAAAGAGGCGCGAAATCATATTGTTGTTAACTTAATGGGTGAGGGGGCAAATGTCCCTGCCCACCCTCGAAAAAAGATCAATCAGGAAAATCATGGAAAACATAGGGATTTGGGGGAGGGGGGTGTGCTTTGCCCCCCTCTAGAAAAATCCTGGCGACGCCCATGCTGACAATGTTCTATGGTAATTTCTGCACGAATCAAAAAGTACTTCTAGCAGGTTAAGTAAAAGGGTAGAAATTTTCCGATTTAAGATATGACTGATGACACATAGGCCTTAAGTAAAAGGAAGTCACAGTTATAACGAGGAAGACAGTGTGGAAGTTGCAAGGACAAAATGATGTGGAAATAGAAAGTGTCGATACGAATTTTAATGAGTAGTTTATTTTATTTCTTTCAATTGATTAATTAAGGTTGTATATCAGCTTGCAAGACAATGGATTGACCCGTTTAAGCCCTTATACGTTCAGTCGAGTGGGCAGTCCTGTAAACATGTAAGTATACGTCTATGTATATTTTGCTACGACTGGTTTTGCTGTCAGTAAAGCAAAACTGATGTTTTCGAAACTGAGTCGGGCTTGGAAACTGAAACAGTGCACTCAATGAGGGTTTGTTCTGATGAGGTTTCCTTGACCAAGGCTTCCAGCTATTATTTTTTTGTTACCCCGCTGATTTAATCTATAATAGATAGTAATGAGGTATGTGTGCAGACGCAGTGTTCATAAACACAATAAATAAACGTGATCATTGGAGCCCATATCAGAAGGATAATGATTACGAAAAGCATGAGGGGAATTTCAAACTTCATTTTTAATAACGAAAAATCGATTTACTCTTGTAAACAGACAAAAAACCCGTCGGAACCTTAAATCACTAAGACATTGGATAAAGCTTTTTCCTTAAAGAGTAAATCTTTGCTCCATCCAACTAAAACCATGCGGGGACACGGCTGTTAGTGAAATTTGTTCAGTCCAGCAGGCCCGGTTTTAACTCCAGTTTCCTCAGGAAGGACTCTTTCAACTGTTATGACTTTCAATCCTAGCTCAATGTTGGAAATAACAATGTTATTGTGGTGTCTTAATATTATTTTACAATTAAAAATACGAAGTTTTCTATCTTAAAAAAACTTGTGTTTGTGTTCAGAGAGTTATCCAACAACACACTGTCTACAATCCCTTCCAAACTCTTCTACGAATATGGCAAGAAAAAAGAGATACATGAAATGTAAGTTAATATTTACCTTTATGTGCACATCAGCAAGACCTGTTAAAGGTACAGTCCATCATTTGTGATTTGTGCATTTTGTTTGTTTGTTAAAAGCAACAAACGTGCTCCAAATCGAAAGAAGAGTGGTACACGACTTACCTAATGAAGTTTCAGCTCAGTTTCAGCTGCATGTACATTTCGAGAAAAACAAAGATCTTGATTTCAATTTAAAAGTTGCTGCAGGCGCGGATCCAGAGAGGGGGGGGGTCAAACCCCTCCCCCCAGCTCTGTCAAAAAAAAACAAATACCATACAAATTCCTGAAAAATAAGTCGACCCCCCCCCCCCTGCTGTGACACCCAAAAAAAGTTATACTGGTATTATGTTTGCCTGTTCAAAATACGGTACACCATTCTGTAATCTAGTGTTAATAATCATCGAATTTGAACAGCGCCCCCATTCCCTATTGAAATGAGGTACCAGACGCGACGGTTTACCACGATTCCACAGCATAGACATTCATATGTGGCTTCTTTGACAATAAGGGAATAATAATGCTTGGCAGGTTCGGCTCGAGCCATTATCAGCGTACATTCACCTGATACGGTTTTTAATACTTTTTGAGTCAAAAAGTCGACACAAGTCAAAAATTGCACAAAAATTATACATATCCAACGATTTTGTTGAACAGGTTTACTTCATTTTTTATTTTACACCCCTCTCGCTGTGGTATGGAATATCCTCTCGCGAGGAGTAGTAAACAATCTCGAGACCAGTCTCGAGACCACTTTTTGCTGGTCTCGGTCTCGGTCTCGGTCTCGGGAGCTGTGGTCTCGGTCTTGGTCTCGGTCTCGGTCCCCTTTGGTCTCGTTATTTTGGCCAGTCTCGGGTCGAGACTGGCAATATGTAGCATTTACAGCTTGTCCATTTACTTCGTGTTCACTTCGTTCAGTACCGTTGATAGTTTAAAACATTTGCTAGCCCGTAGATCATTGTTGTCATCCTAAGTTTGTTAACGAATCGTTATATATCGTGGTTGGTTCGCATTGCACGTTGGAAAGTCCCGGATCCCCAAAGTAGTCGTACTGCTGCAATTCAATAGTCTCTAGCTCCAAATTTTATCCCCCTTGCTGTATAAGCCGGAGGGGGTATTGTGATTCTGTGTGTGCACCAAGCATTACATTCACTGTGTGGACTTCCGAACAAGAGATGTCCACACATAAACCAGGTAGCAGCAACGTTGTGTGGACTTGCCCAAGTCCACACAATGTTTCCCCTCTCTGGAAAACAGGTTTAGAGGCATTTTTGGGTTGGGTTTATCAGTGGCGAAATGAAAAGAAACACTAAAGGAAAACATTGTGAAAAAATGGGCTGAAAGAGTTTTCACAGTTTATGTAAAAAGTGATTTTTTTTTCACAGGTTTTTCTTAACTACACGAAAACATAAGAATGTCCACACTACGTATGTAACGTAAACACGCGTGTTCTACATAACCCCAGAGGACGACACACGAAGGGAGAACAAAAGATCCTTTCGGGAATTGGATCTTTTGTTCAAAACGGTCCTCTGTAGTAAGTTTGTGTGCTTATATTCTATGGGAGAGTGTTATATCACAGGGACAAAGGGAAACACAAATCATTGTCCTCAAGAGTATACCGGTAGTTTTGGTTAGGTTAACTCATGTCAGCACGATAACTTGAGAAAAACTTCACTAGGAAATTGAAATTTAGTTTGTAGGTTGTTCTTGGTATAGTCTTAAGATGCCTATTGCTTTTGGGGGTCAAAGGCCAAGGTCACTAGTGTTAAAACAATAGAAATCTTCCATTTTGTTTAGGGGACACTGACAAGTATCCATACTAACTGACTGTGTAAAAATTGCTAGCATGCGAGGGGGATCGCTTAAGTTTCACTAGCAGTATTATTTAAAATCAGGTTTACAAGTCTTGGTAGAAGTTCAGTCCTATTATTATTTTGTTATTGATTATCCGCTGTCTCGGTCTCGGACAATAATCTGTCTAGGTCTCGGTCCGCCTTGAAGTGGCTGGTCTCGGTCTCAGTCTCGGTCTCGAAACGTCAGGTCTCGGTCTTGGTCTCGGTCTCTGACTGTCCGGTCTCGACTACAACACTGCAATGCACTGCGGTAAACATTGCGTGACGTAATTAGTACATAGGGTTATTATTTAGCCAATCAGCACACTACCCTGGTGCTCCGCGCGTTCTGTGCAACATCACGTAGTACGCACCACGCGCGCGTCAATCACCATATAAGGAGATTGTTTACCTACTCGCCAGAGGATATTCCATACCATGAGCTCCGTGCGCTTCCAAAAGAGGGCGCCCTTTTACCTAACAACGACGCTCCGTGGGCGGGACATTTCACTGGTTGACGCGCACCGTTCCTTGTGTGTGACGCACGTACACCAGGGGATTTGTTCTATTTACACGCAGTGGCCGCGCTTCGCGGTAAATAAATAGCAGTCAGGCAAGATGGCGTCAGTCGGTCACCCCCAACTGTACTTCCTTTGCTGGTGAGGGGGTGCTTGTGAACGGAGCGGATAGCTAGAGGGATTGTGCGTTTAGTGCCAAAACACTGACGTACAAAAATAGGCCTAGATTTATTTATAACACCTCACCCACATATTCTGTGTCTTGATTGGCCGAGAGCGAGTCACATGATACTTTTTTTATTTTGCTATCTTTCTGTGCACGGCCAAAAGTACTATACCCGTAGTTTATTTCAACTGTGTTTAGATTAAGAATATTAAAACCAAGCGGAATCTGTAGGTGAGGTGTTATAAAACAAATATTGAATGCTCTACCTCGTTCTGAAGTACAACTAGCCTCCCTCAGTGATCCATGGAGCATTCTATTTTTCCTTGGCTTCGCCTCGGGAAATAGAATGTCCATGGATCACCTTGGGAGGCTAGTTTTACCACAACACTCGAAGCATTCAATATTTGTATAATATGTGTGCCAGAAAAATGGGTATAGGGCGGAGACAATTTATATAACATCCTCGTTTTAAAAGGTCGGTTGGCCGAGTCGACATCGATCGACGCCCATGATGAGTTCTCATGTACTTTTCATAAAAATAACAGAAACTTCAGCAACAACAACATTTCAGAGATAGCGCCCGATGCTTTCTTAGGAGTGAGCTCCATTGCATCAATGTAAGTAGACTTTCATTGATACTCACAAACTGTTAGAGATGTAAAAGTGAGCTTCTATGAGCTCGATACAAATGAAATAAATATCTGTGTCTGTCTTGATCTACATATATTTCTTAACGAATTTTGCACAGAAGATTGTGATAAAGACCTCTCATCTAATTTAAGCTTTGACTATTAGTTAAGTCACAAAAGCTATTTCAATGGTACATGTAATCTGTGAGTTATTTAAGGGGATATTTAGTTCAATAGTATAGGCCTCCTAATAATAATAATAATTTGGGAGGCTAATCATCCTTACTGGCAGCTGGGATGCTGAACTGCGAAGGACGCGGCTACAACGTGGTCGGGCCGCTGGGACGTAAAGGCGCCTATGGCTGCCGGCCACATCGACCCATATATGACCACGGAGCACAGCCTGAGATCGAAAGAGTTTGATTTTTCCGGAGGGGGGAAAACCGGAGGGCCCGGAGAAAAACCCTCGTGGCACAGGAGAGAACCAACGCACAACTCTACTCACATGTGTCCCGCGGCCGGGATTCGAACCGGGGTCACCTTGGTGAGAGGCGAGCGCTTTACGCACAAGCCACCCATGCCACCCAGGAGCACACCTCCAATGGAAAGACGGGCTAAATATAAAAATAAATCTCAAAACTTTGACAATCAAAGCAGTTGTTCGAATTACTCAAGTCACCATTTATTTAAACACTTCTTTTCTCTTGCAGATATTTGGGTATCAATAAGATATCGTCACTTCCCGAGGACTTGTTTGACAACATAACGATACTTCACACGTTGTAAGTGAGAACCAAAGCTGATGGCAGACTAGATATAGCACAATTCGGACGGTGACCCAATTCTTTAAATTCTGCTCAAAGTGTAGCGAACATACAGCAGCATTACGTAGTTAGATATCATGACAACTACTTTCACTTGTTGAATTGAGCTTTCAATAAAAGCTCATAAAAGTTGTGGTCTAAATATTAGAACACAGACCGTCAATGATTTACACAGATTTTTTCAAATCGCACGATGATTAAAGGCCTATAGCCTGTAAGGCATTCTCAGTGAGAACACAGATCGGTATGACAAAGTAGTCCGCTCACTTTTTATTCGTCCCCTTCAAATAACACAAATATCGGTAATTAATACAGATAGCGTGTCTGTTTGTTGTGATCTAAACTCTTATGCTACTCTGTCTAACAAAACTGCTTTCATTTCTTTCAGAGACTTGTCTAAAAATAATCTTTCTTCGTTTCCGGCGGAACTTCTGAAGACTCAACATAAACTTCAACATCTTTATCTTCAACTCAACTACATAAAAGAACTTAGAAAAGGGATGTTTGACGGACTCCATTCTTTGCGAGAATTGTAAGATGTTGTGCCCCTGAATTAAGAACAACTGAACCCAACCCAATATCCAATCACCATATCCAAAAACATTATAATACAGCACCAAACCAAACACCCTGGAAACCTTAAACACCAAACCTATACTTTCGAAAATCTGCAACCCCCTATCTCTGAACTTCCAAAACCCCAAACCCACAGGGCCCGCGCCTTCAACAAGAAACCAAAACAAAGCTAAGGCGAGCCATCAGATAACAGACCGTTCGGGTACCGGGTCCGGTATGCTAATTTCTTTCACCTCAATCGGTACGAAGCCAGAAGCCACCCGGTCACTGAAGCGTGACGACCCAATTGGTCCAAACTGGTGACTCAGGGTTTCACAATAGGCAACGTAAATTGAAGTCTGGCCATTGTTGGAGGATTATTTGGCCCGCTGGGATTACCAGCAGCAACTTCTATGAAGCTCAACACAGTCATTGTTGCCTACTGGAGGATTAGCGCGTCCCAAATTGGTTCCTTTGTGATGAGCCAGAGCCATGGTGCAGAAGCCTGGTGGAGTTAATCCAGGCCGATCGGTTCCATGCAAGGTCCCAATCCCTTCAACATACTGGGTGGGCTCAACCCCGAACGGTCCGGGGAGGGATTCTAATTTGAGGGCTCGCCTAAACATCTACAGAGCCCCACATATATATCTCGAAACAGTAGAAAGCAGAAGGTCGTGGGTGCGAGTCCCACCCGAGTGATTTTTTTCCAACTTTCACTCGGGAGGTAACACATTGAGTATACAGTGTTTGTACGTCGGTGAAGGGCAAAAACCTAATATTGATTTATATCACCTTCACTCCAAAAAAATGAAATCCATCTTATGAATGTAGCTAAAACCTGAACCTCAATTTTACCCCAACCCTATCCCACTTAAATCCCAAGCCCAGAACCTCCAAAGTCCAAACCCTATAGCCCGTTTTTACGACGCTTCAATAAGCACAGAGTTTTCTGCTGATATTGGCTTGACTCATAGTCCTGATATTGGCGAAACTCTCAGGAAGATCTTTCAGGTAATCTAAGTAAGCAAAATTTATATTAGTGTGTTTTGTATGCGTACATTCCGTGGAAGAGCTGTTCAGTTTATATCACAAAACTACTGCCACCGTTTAATTTGACCTTGTAAATCTGCAAACCCCTATTCTAAAATCCCCAAAATCATCACCCCAAGCTACAAATTGCTGTATTTAATTTCTGCTTTTTAGACAATTTATAATTGTTTCCACGATACTCCTAAGGAATGAATGCCTCAAGTTTAATCTGGAAATCTTTTTATTGTTTGAATATACTAACAGAGTGATAGGCGTCAATATGATCCACACGATAGATAACTATGTGTTTTCAGAGACACAGTTGGTGAATCTGTGAGTAATTTATTGAATTGTACTACATTAATAATTTCTGTTTTCCTGCCTAACAATTTGTCGGACAATAATTTTTTTTCGAGAACTTTCCTCGACAGGTTATACGTACCCTTTTTCCCCCCGACCTTATTATACACTTTTGATTTTGTAATGCAATTAAATTTAAAAAAAGGATTACCACCGCGTTGACATATTCCTTTCATACATTGTGTACATTTGTACAGAACTCAGCCATCTGTGATTATTATGTGCAAACCAATATTTCTACATTGTCGAAAAATCGAATTTTTTTGAACTGCTTTTCAAATTTGAAAATATATAGAATACATTTTGGTCTTTCAAGTTACTAATTATGCAGAGCCTGAATGAGACAGGTTTACCTATGACTGACGATCTATCCTTTGGTACTTGTTGACATTTTATGGCAGACATTTATTCCACAACAAGCTGACATCGCATGGACTTGGAGAACACCCATTTGCCACAAGAAACAAGTCACTACAGCTCGTGTAAGTCTTGAGAAGATTCAGACAGGTTAAGCTATCGTTTATTATCTTTGAAGTTTGCCAATCTGCAATATGCATGAAATACGGAGACTACCGGTACTAGTGTTTGTAATAAAATTGTCATTTCGGTTATAATTCATCCCCCCCCCCCCCTTAATGACTCAATTAAATTCCTTCGGCATCTTTCTGCCGGTATCAATCAAACCAACAACCACACACACATTTTGTTGTCAAAACATTAAGACTGAGATGAAATGTTTTATTCTCTGAAAAGGGTGTGAAAAGATGCTTGCAACAATATGATCAACATTACTGTCAATAAACCCATGAAAATAGCAACGAATATATATATTTTCTGAATGTGACTTATTTTGTGCTGAGAGGTTTGCTTTGATGATCCGAATTTCTACATTGTTTTTCAGATCTTTATACCGCAACTACTTCGACAAAATCTGCAATTCTGCTTGGCAAGATTTAGGACAGAATTGCAACGTGTAAGACAATTGAATTCAGGGACTTCAGTTATGAGCAAAATAATAAGCAAATAGGGACACTGGCTTGAAAGGTTCCTGTAAACAATATTTACTGCATAATTTGCACTGTGGATAACTTCGGTAGCGTAACTACCATTACTGCATGGGATGAATGGCTAAAGAGAAAAGAATTCTGAATTGGTCACTGAGTATCGGCTTCATAGGCCTACTTTAACATGCCTCAGGCTGAAACACAGACATATAAACGCATTTATATGTCTGTGGGCTGAAATGACATCGCAGCAACAGCGCCCTCATTTGTTTTCAGCAAAAGCATGAAAGTGTTTTCAAATATAGACGTTTCAATTTTCAATAAGATTATCGCAACAAATGACGTCAAATGGTTTCCATACAGTAGAAACGCAAAAACAATACGATTACTGTTTAATCAAGAGTGTTTCTCTTTACCGTATCTCTTCATCTTCAGATCATTGGATAACACACTCAAAGTGGTACCCTTCACAAGAGTGGACCTCAACATGTATGTATTGTTTGTAAAGACCCGATTTTTACAAAGTAAGCAATAACAATGACCTTTATCAAGTCCAGTAAGTTAAGGGCCGAAGAGGAGAATCTCAAGGCCTGATTTCACCCCCTTGTTCCGTTCGATTGTATTGACAACGTCGATCATTAGATCGTTGCAGTGTTGCAGTGTTGCAATGCAGTGTTTTTAAACTAACGGTAAATGAAACACAATCCATTCCCCGTCAGGGACTATTATATAACCGACATATAGATCCTTGTCATTTGATTGGTGGAACTCACATCACGTGACATTCGTTATTGTTTCCATTCACGCCGCGGCTCAAAAAGTACAATCCGCCCATGGGGAATAGGAAATATACAAATATTGAGAGGATCAGCGTGGAATGGGAGGAATATTATTGCAAGGTAAAATCTGGACTTTTCCATTTCACGTGGCGAAGCCGAGTGAACTGGAAAAGTCCAGATTTTACCAAAACCTGGGTCGTAACACGGCCTGTCAAAGGCCGCCATGTTTGTTTGAACTGTTTGTCTCGCTATGATTTTCAAGATGGCGTACCCTGATAAAGGTCTATTTTTCATAACACCTCACCTACAGATTCTGTGTCTTGATTGGCCGAGAGCGAGTCACATGGCACTTTCTATTTTTGCTATCTTTCTGTGCACGGTTAAAAGTACTATACCCGTAGCAACCAAAGTACTTTTGTTGATGTACCCTAACTCGGCGCGGCCCCAAACGTGGTGCACTTTGATTGTTTCGCCTGTAGCGCCTAGCTAGAGCAAAAGTTTTAACTGAAACTTCACAGAAAATGAAATTTCATCAAGTTCTAAACACTTCTGTTCATAAATTGCGAGTTTATTTACCTGTAACAAAGTTAGAAGAAAAATGTATTAAGTGATTTTCCGATTTTATTTTCATGTGCAAAGTGAACCCTTTGAAAATGCCCCGAAACATAAGAAAATAATTCGCGATAATAATTATTTATCAGAATTTATCAAGTTTACAGAAATTCTTCAATGTTAATTTGGAATTTTCCGAGATTTATTCAAGTGCGCCATTTAGGGAACACTCCGCCAATTTGTGCCCAATTTCCGGACGCCACCGTCGGATTTAATTTTGGATTAAATTATGAAACCGAAATTGTTCACAGAGGTTAAATAGCAAGCATTAATAAGGTAAAAGTATTAGTATTTTACTGCATGAATTTGAGGTTTGTCAACAAAGAGGTTTGGCAACACTACATGAGGAAAGTCGGGTAAGCTTCGAAGTGCGCCACGTTAGGGAACACGACTATGTACCATTAGCAACCAAAGTACTATATCCGTAGACTTGGCCAAGTATGGGTTGCGCTCGGTCTGTGCCTATAGTAAATCCACTCACAGTGCATATCGCATATGGTTGCAGACCAGTAAATAGGCCCCAAATTGCCTACGCCAGCCAAATCACGATTTGCATGCCCTCAAAATCTTCAGTATTTGAGAGTATTGTGGGCCATGAACTTGAGGGTTTGTAAAAAATATGGGTGGAAGCCGTGCACAGGACTGGGAGCTTGCAGTTGTGTGTAATTTGGATGTAATTTGGACCCTAAAAGCGCTCTATATTGCAATGGAGTGTAGCCATCGTTTTTCAAAATGGCGATGGGCTTCAGGACTATTTTTAGGGGTGATCATCTTCGGATGGAAATTTCTCCTAAAAGTCATCAGTTGACCCCCCGAAAATTGAAAAGAAAATGAAATGTGATGAAAAAAGCTTTAATTTGATGTGTGTCTCGAACACCTTGGAGAGTTGTAAGTATTTTTCCCGAATTTCTGAAGTGGGAGCATTTACCATTGGGGTCTATGGAAGTTTATTTACTGGTCTGCTACCATCCTTACAGTACATAACGCGCGCCCTCATGCGTCGAATCTGGACCTTCGTGTTAAAAATGTACAAGTACATGTTATTTTCAAGTGATGCAGAATTGCTAACTTTTGCACCACATGCTCTGCAAGACATGCACACACATGTACGTGTAATGCGCGTGCTGTACAGTGTACATACAGTGTGTGCGCATTGTTATACGGCACTGAAGTGGAACGCGCGCTGAAGTGTACCTTGTCGGGCATCTGGAAAGACGTAAACTAAGTGATTTTGCTACTTTTTTTTAAGATACCGACTTAAAGCAATTCCGACTTGAGTCAAGTCTTCTATATGCGTGACGTGGTATTTTTGTGCACCTTGAGCGTTGCGTGTAGCGCGTATTTTCCAAAGAGAGCGCGCCACAGAGTAGGTTTTCGTGAAGGGATGGTTTGGAAGAGAGAAACACATTTTCCACCAATTTTGTATTGAAAATGAAATTTATTTTAACTGTGTTCAGATTAAAATAATTTAAAATACTAAAACCAAGCAGAATATGTGGGTGAAATGTTATAAAACAAATATTGCATGCTTTATCTCGTGGTGAAGTAAAACTAGCCTCCCTCGGTGATCCATGGAGCATTTTATTTTCCCTCGGCTGCGCCTCGGGAAAAATAGAATGTCGATGGATCATCTCGGGAGGCTAGTTTTACTACACCACTCGAAGCAATCAATATTGTGTATATCATTGTGGTTTTCCACCGTGGTCTAATAGATAAATGTTGCGTAAAAGGCTTGGTGGAAATGTTTGGCCAGGTTATTGGTATATTTTATTGATCTTTTCAGTGATTTAGTTGGACGTTGGTATGCTACGTCAATAATAGTTGGGCGATCCACCAGTAAAGCAATGAATCAATGTGGATTCAGCTGCAAACATCTGGAGAATGTGAAAAATACATTTAATTGTACATCGTGCTCTCAAGGTACCTATGGAGGAGTGTTTGGTGGGTGTAAGCCCTGCCCTCCAGGTATGTCTTCGTATATTGTAGGATAGACCTATGTTTCATATCTCTTCTACATTTGATATCAGATAGTTCTTCAACATGGAGATCATTTCAGTTGACAATTGCTATTATTGCAATTGTCCAATGTCAAGAATTGCCCTGCAATGTACAACCACAGAAGGTTGATAACCGATGAAGCCAGCACCGTTTTTCAATATAACACGCACAAGCTGAAAAAATGAGATAGTAACGGACAGACATTTAAAAAATGACATAATACGGGAACGGTGATAGCCCGATTATCCGAAGGTTCGATAGTCCGAAGGTTCTCTAGGTCGAAGAGTCATTAGTCCGAAGGTTCGTTAGTCCGAAGATTCGATAGTCCGGAGGTTCGATAGTCCGTAGGTTCGGATAGTCCGTAGGGCCCATTATTCCGAAAATAGCATAAAGGTTAATTAATCTGAAGGCTAGGCTCAATAGTCCGATTACACGATAGGATTCTACAGTCTGAATCGACAGTAAGGTTCAGATTCGTCAGTCCGACAATTCGGACTATCGGACCTTCAAAACTAAATGTCATTAAACTATCGAACTATACTTTCGTTATAATGAACCTTTGGAATATTGAACCTTGATTTCATTACGGACTGTTGAACCTTCGGACTAATAAACCTTTCTAAATTCGGACTACCGAACCTTCGGACCAATGAACCTTCGGATTATCGAACCTTCGGACTATCGCGTCAAAATGTTCGGATTAAAGAACCTTATTTCATTGTCGGACTATCGAACCCCCTCTTTTCGAAGAGTTGCGCATTTGGTCTGTCGAACCTTTGGACTATCGGGCAGACCCCGCGGGGAACAAAAGTCTCAAACATTTTTTTAAACGAAGTGAAAATACTGTTGTATTTGAGACATTGTACTGATTTTCTTCCAGGCGGATTTTACCAGGACAGCACCGGATCAGTTGCCAATCGACGCACTGGTATGAATTGCAAGCAATGTAATAAGGGTACTTACGTCCCACAAAATAAACACCCTGGGAAAACTATCGGTGATTGCACAGTATGTCCAACAGGCACCAATAAGAGTTTTCATGCAGGATACCGAGCATGTCCCTGTGCGTCCAATCACTATCGTAAACACAGGTTCGGTCAATGTTTTTCGTGTCCCAAAAAAGGAATCGACTGTACGGGAGAATATCAGCATCTTCTGCCAGGATTCTGGTGGACATGGGACTGGGGTCCAGCTGACAACTATCAGTCCTACAAGAAATTTGTCAAAAATTTACTCACCTGCAATGATAGCTATGACAGGCACACTGAAAGTTTTGATGGAATGTTACCAAAAGTTCATAAATGTCCTACCTCCGAATCGTGTAAGAATCTTGCAGCTGGAATAAACGCAACGTGTGATGATGGTCATGCCGGTTTCCTGTGTACACAATGTCAAGCAGGCAGTTATGCTTGGCTGGATAAATGCTTTGAATGTCCAGGGATTTGGGCGTTGATACTGGAAGTCTTGGCAGTTCTTGTCATCCTTGCAGTTTTGCTCATAATTGTCTTACTAGAACTCAGACGACACAAACGAAGTGGTCGATCACTCATTAGCGTTCTGTTCTCTCGGTTCAAAATCCTACTAGGCTTTTATCAAATCATGGGTGAGATATTCGAAGTGATGAATGAACTTTCCTGGCCAAAGTCACTGGTAAAACTTGGTTCCTTCTTGCAATTATTGGAGGCCAATTTGATGCAGGTGATTGTCAGTCCTCGATGTTACTTTCCCGATTTCACCTATCCCAATGTTTACATCGCATTCATTGCTGGTGCGTCGTTCTCGGTTACTGTGATATTGTCAGGATTGGGCATTTATGGTTTTAGGCAATTCCATCTGCGGGTGAGGAGTACACCGGATGAGGTTCGCAAACATACGCTGGCTAAAACAAATGAGAGAATTCTCTTGGCTGTTGTCATTCTGTTGTTTGTTGCATACCCAAGCTTATCAGCTGTCATCATTAGCTTACTGCCTTCGGGATGTGTCACATTCTCATTGAATGAAAATGAAAATGTTACCGTTACTCGGCTCAGATCCGACTACTCCGTTGACTGTAACAGTAGTCAACATGTTGCATTTAACTACGCTGCCGAGGTTTCCGTGTCTTATGTCGTTGGTTTCCCGACTGTATTACTTATCATGTTGTGGTTACATCGTCGTAGACAAGCATCGAAGAAAAACGGTCATCAGCTTGAAACTGCTGATATCCAGGCACACGGTCTCGTTGACCAGCAGCCTTTACTTGATACTGACGACACGGGCCCGTCTTGCAGTTACCATACTGCCAGTCATGCAGATCAGACTCATCCTAGTGATTCACTACATATGGAAGATGAAGAAATTGCACATATCGGTGATTCTCTTGAACGACTTAGCTCCGAATTACCTCTTAAAGAATTAATCGAAGTAAGCTCAGAAAGCATTACCTGGGTGAGTTTCCTGGACGAGAACTACAAGGAGCAATATTGGTATTGGGAGATAGTAGAACTAGCTCGCAAAGTCCTCCAAGTCCTGTTCGTTCTGTTATTCGGTGCGGATGATCAATTCATTCTCTTTGCGACCATTATCGTATCTGTTGCCTTTCTAATCGCCCACGCTTACTTGAAGCCAATGAAGGATGCCGCAGAGCACCGTATTCAGATGTGGTCCTTGACTACCATCTTTTTGAATCTACTGGCGGCATCCTTGCTTGTATTACCCAGCGAAGATGGCCATACCGATGACAGTGATGCAAGGAAGGAATTTCTGGCAGTATTTCTTGTCCTGCTTAACATCAGCATCTTTGTAATCGTGGCAGGTATGTATTTTGATTTTCTATCGCGCGACATAGTTGCGGTTTGCAAAGTCTTTCGGTCTTTGTCATTTACAATAAGTTAACAACTTTCAAATGAAGCAGCTTTCCTAAACACAATTTTTGGCTAAATTGGTAGGTACTTTCTACAGTTACTTATAACATTTTTGATTTAGTCTTCTTCTTTTTTTCGTCATTTAACTTGCAGCCGTATTATAGTGGCCCACACAAATATTTTGTCTTAAAAATCCGACTGTTTGATCAATTTGATCTTCCCCCTCGTGAGCATATCTGTGTATTATTTGGTTTGTGTTCACATATTTATTTTTTTAGTGAGTTCCATCCACGTGTGTCTGAAGGTTCTATCCCAAACGGCGTGTTGTAGCTACACTGCAGCATGTTTCTGTCACATACGTCGTTGTCTTGCACCAAGCCATCATCGCACACAGGAGAAACATCGCGACGATACTGAGCCAACGACAACTCTGATAAGTGGAGTACCTATTGAAGATCGGAGAAACAATAACGAGTGCCGTACTGTCTAGGAATTGCATTGTATTTTCCCCTCCAACATCGAAAAAATGATGAATTGAGAATAACTAGGCTGTGAAGTTTGGTCAGAGTATTTGATGGCCGTCCTTATTAGTGGATAAAAATATGATGATGATGATGATGATGATGATGATGATGATGATGATGATGGGGATGATGATGATGACGATGATGATCCTGTCTGCAAACATGGGGACTTTTTGTAGTTTGAGAAAAGTTCGTTTTGACTTGGACGGATAATGATTGTAGCATTGACAAAGGTGGAAACCTTGCATCAGAAGAAATAGTTAAATGACTTATGGAATAACCCTTTATTACTTTATATTAGAAATAGTTAAATGCATGTATTGGTTTAGAAAATATCTGTTTTCAATTGTTTGTATAGTACAAACTTCGTGGCCTCTCTGAATGTTTTTATCATAATCTAGTTTTAATACTTTAACAGCTACAATGTTTCTTTGTTTACCAGGCAGCTCTGTTTCTAATTATTATATAAACTTAAAATGTCAAACTTTAATCTTTTACGCAGAATTGTCGACTAGTTTTGTATAACCAGTGGTTTTTGTAGCTCAATTCCTTGGTACTAAATAGTGAATTTTAAGAGCAAAATGGGGACGCTGATAAAAGCAGAAATGAGACAGTAAAAAGAGGCTCAACCGGGATAGACAAAATATGTATTGCGACAGGCAAACAAAAAGCCTGGCTACACGCCTGGTATTCATAACCTTTTTGTCATAATCTAGTTTGAATACTAATAGCTAAAAGGGTAAATTGTCAACCAGTAATAAGAGAAGTGTCTAATGTTTCTTTGTCTACAGGGTAGCTCTATTTTTAATTAATATATTTTTTTTTCAAATACTTAATGGAGAAAACACTAATCTTGTACACACAGTTTTCGACTTGTGTTTTGCAGTGGTTTTTGTAGCACAAATTAAAGAGTGCTAAATAGTGGGTGAAAGACGCACACAAGCTTAAAAAACCCTCATATTTAAGATCTTACCTTGGGTATAGTTAATGAATGATTAACGTATTGATGAACAAATGACGTCTCCATAGGAAAGAAAACAAAGAAAAAAACAAGAACATACCGTTTGGTATCAGTTTTGTATTTACTTAGAAAAACAAAATGATGATGTTATATTTTTCTTATTGGGAGTGGGTTAAATTCATTAAGTGTTTGCATACAAAATGAGTACAAAATGTACTGTAGATTTGTGGCGAAAAGATTTTTAGCATTGACAAAGGCTAAAACCTTGAATCTGAAGAAAGAGTTACATGACTTATGGAATAACATTTTGCTATATTATATTGAATATGTATATTTGTTTTACGCAACGTATGGTGATTATATGATGACAATAATTAGAAAATTGAATTTAGTCGCTGGGAATCTCTTTATCATTAGTAAGTTTCAGTACTTTCATAAGGAAAAGTGAGTAGTAATGCATGTAGTGAGAAAGGTGTCTAATGACTCAGTGTACAATGACTCTGCTTTTAGTTATTTCAAGTACTTGTCTTAATGAGGTGTACATTAATGTTTTACTCATTATTGTCAAACGTAGTTTTGTACAGGCAATATTTTTATAGTTCAAATTTAATAGTGCAAAGTAGTGGTTTAGATGAAAACAAAATAGCTAAGAAAGACGTATAAGTATGTTGCCTCGTATATATTGTGAATATGTCAAGAGGATGTGGTGCTTGTTTTTATTTTTGAAAATAAGTTGGGTTTTTTTCAGCATTTCAAAATGTAGTGTTTTAAATAATAGAGGCCAACAACTAAGGTTTGAAACCTTGATTGGGTTGCTCACTCAAATAGGCCTGCGCTGGCTTGTTCTCCATCCAAAGATGCCAACCGGTATACATTGTGAGAGCATGAGTGGATATCCATGATCCTTAACCCCAAAAAGTTTCATATAGTGGCTACGCATAAGGAAGTAATAGTGGGAAATAGTCACGATTGTTAAGTTTGTTAAATTAAAATATGACGATAAATATCCTAGGCCAATTTCCCAAAATTTCGTCATATTTCAAATTTGTGTCACTAATCTTCAGTCATTAAATGGAATAATAGACGAATTGAATTGAACAGAGCTCCACGATTTCTTATTGCTCTTCTTGTTAAAGTTATGTGCATTATAATGATACATAATTATTGATTTAAGAAATGTGAAAACCACTTTGTCCGCCTGGTGGCTCAGCTTGCCCAGCCCGCGGGATTCAGCCCGCGAATCGGCCCACTATTTGTTGGATGTTACCCGGAATCACATTTTTATCCTGGACAGTTTCAAAATAGAAAATGACTCAAATGTTTGGACCCCAGTTGTGTATATTTCCAATGGGGCCGCTTACGCTTTCGCCTCACGGCCCTTATTTTCATAACTTATCATTCTCGGTTGAACAGGTCTATTGTGAGATACAAACGTGGACGTACTTACGTTCGTGGTGGGTGAAGCTTAGGGGCGGAGCAAGCAAATCAGAGCTTTTCATTGGCTTGGACCAAACGACTGTTTTCGTGTTTGTGCAAAACGCATGAACACTAGTAATGCTCTCGTTTACTCGTTTATCCGACCATCTGAACTGTGAACCCATTTCCTGTTAGAAACAACAACCTATGAAGAAATACATACACCACTCAGTGCATGTGGTTTTGAAAGTAAAAGGATTGAGGAAGTACGATACAATGACGTTGTGGTACTTCCCCGCAAGAATTTTTGCGAAACAGAAATTCAGGGGCTAAACGGGAACTGAAATGTGAATAGTAAGTCCATTAATGTGCCTGTCTAGTAGGTATAAGTGGGGGATACCAGACTTTGCCATAGGTCTGGGGGTAGTACAGGGCCAATGGGGAGAAGGGAGGGTACCAGACTTTACCCCCACCCGCCCCCTCCCAATGATCCCCTCTCCCTCCCCTCCCCCACCCCCGTCTCCACCCCCTCTTGCCCCCTCCCAATGATCTCCCTCCCAATATCTCAGTCTCAGCCCCAAGCCAAAACCGGGGACTAATATCTCTCGTCTTGAAGATCTCTCTCTGTCCAGCTGGTGAGTCTGATTGCTTATAAATCTAAAAGTCTGACCTCTTAAAAAATTTAAAAAAATTATATTGATATATATAAATGATGGATATGATTAAGCCAATCGTTAAGGGATTTTCTAGATGGAATAAAGCCACGCTGCGCGATGACGTCCAGCGATATAATGTACCGTACAATCAAAATGTTGCTCTTACACGTAAAGTCTACATCAACGGGATAAAAAAATACAAAGCTCAATTTAGAAACTTGAGGAAAAAGAAACTACATGAGCTCAAACAGATTGTAGACGATTATGATCTAGAATATAACCCGTCGGGTTATAAAGGTCGATTTTTGAAAAAAGATATACTCTCGGCGATTCAAACTCTAGGCAACCCGAGGATTTTCAAGAGGCTGAGTTCAGAGCGACGAGGAGATTTAGAAACAACTTCAGAAACTGGGAACTGATTCCTAGACTTTTTAACGACGATTTAGTCAAGTTTTTTGATACGCACAAAGATCAAATTGTAAATAAAATCAAGTCAGAATTGAGAGAGCTGAGAGGTTTAAAAATGGAGCTCACAATCAAAATAAAATACGAAAAAACCAAACCGGATGGTACGATAGAAACGATCGAAGCTACACATTTTACCGATCAGAGAGTCGTTTTAAATCAGAGTCAAATAAACCAGGTTTTAAAAGAAGACATCGACCAGATATTTAAAAAGGACGAAAGGTATACGAATCAAGGATCGGGTTGGGTTTTAAAACAGATAATGGCGTTGTATATTAACATCAACAGGTTTAACCCCGTGAGAGGTAGTTCTTATATTGACCTACCAAAATGTATCAAACAGAAAACGGCAATGATTAACATTAAAAACAAAGACGACGAGTGTTTGAGATGGTGTTTGAGAGCTGCTCTTGGCTTGTATACGGATAAAGTAAAAAAAAAACATAAAAAACGATCCTAAATATAAAATTCATAAAGAAGAACCTGTTGTATACACCAAAGACGACGGACTCAAATTTAAAGGCGTAGACTTTCCAACACCGATCGACCAGATACCAAAGATAGAAAGACAAAATAATTTAACGATAAACGTATACGGTTATGAGGGGGAAATATATCCGTTATACGTGTCTAAAAACTACAAAGCAGAGTCACGGCCTATCGATCTGTTTTTGTTTTCTGAGGGCGACAAGCATCACTACTGCTGGATAAATAATTTTTCGAGATTGATTTACAACGTTACAAAACATAAAAGTAAGAAATATTTTTGTCGAAGGTGCCTGTGTCATTATAGAACGCAAGTAAAATTAGATAGACACATGACTGATTGTAACGGTATAGATACACATCCGTCAAAGATTGTATTTCCTACCGCTAAGCGAAAATATGTAAATAACGAGTGGATAGTCGACGAAAACGATGTGCCAATATTAGAATTTAAAAACTACAGGTTTAAACAAAAAGCACCGTTTGTAGTTTACGCCGACTTTGAATCGATATTAGAAAAAAACTCGGACGCTAAAAAGGACAACACGCAAAAGACAAACATTCACAAAGCAAGCGGTTACTCGTTGGTAGTAGTTAGATGCGACGGCACCAATGCGTATCAAGAGACTTATAGAGGTAAAGATGCCGCATCAAAGTTTGTACATAAAATGTTAAAAATACAAAGCGACATAAATTGCATATTTAAAAAAAACCAACCCATGAAATTTAACGCGCGAGCTAAAGAACATCATGATAAAACAAACACGTGTTGGATTTGCGAGAAACCAATTTATCCCAATTACTCGAGCAACTGTCAGTGCCAGAAACCCAAAAAACCAAAAACAGAAAAACAAATAAAAGAACATCAGTACGAAAACAAAAATGGATTTACCGAGTATAAATGCCTCGACTGCAAAAAGAAAATCAACAAATTTAGAAAGGTGAGAGATCACTGCCACGTCACGGGTAGATATAGAGGTGCCGCGCACGCCTACTGCAATCTAAAATTACAAGTTAAACCAGGTTTTACCCCCATACCGGTCGTCTTTCACAATCTGCAAAATTACGACGCTCACTTGATCATGCAGAGTATTTCAGAATACGATGACAAGGAAATACAAGTTATCGCTAGAAATTCGAAAAGTATATTTCGTTTTCGATCGGAAATATGCGATTTATAGACTCGTTTAATTTTATGGCGTCTTCGTTAGATAGATTATCTAAAGCTTGTCCGAGAGAGTCGTTGAAACTACTCAGAGAACATTTTAATCGTCAAAATATCGACTCGTTGTTACAAAAAGGAGTTTATCCGTATGAATACATGGACTCGTTTGACAGATTTCAAGAGACCAGCCTACCTCCCATCGAACAATTTTACAGCAGCCTTAAAGACGAAAATATATCGCGAGAGGACTACGACAGAGCTAAACTGACGTGGAACGAGTTTAAGGTTAAAAACATGGGGGAATATCACGATTTGTACGTCACTACCGATACGTTATTACTGGCATGCGTATTTGAAAACTTTAGGAAAACGTGTATTACAAACTACGCGTTAGATCCTGCTAATTACTACACAGCACCAGGATTGTCGTGGGATGCCTTGTTAAAACACTCTGAAGTTAAACTCGAACTATTGCAAGACGTAGACAAACATTTATTTTTTGAAAAGGCAAAAAGAGGTGGTATCTCGAGCGTGGGTGGTATGAGATACCACAAAGCCAACAACAAATACCTACCCGACCATAACCCAAACGAGCCGTCGAGTTACATCACCTACCTCGATGCAAACAATCTGTACGGCTGGGCCATGAGTCAATACCTGCCGTACAAAGACTTTAAATGGGCGTCTACAAAAACGTTTACTGAGTCCAAGATATTATCTCTCAGGAAAACGTCAAACACCGGTTACTGCTTTGAAGTAGACCTCGATTACCCGAACAATCTCCACGACCTGCACAACGATTACCCCCTAGCGCCAGAAAATATCGTCATACCAAAAGAATGGATGTCTAATTATCAAAACGAGTTATTGGATACCGAACCTAGTAGCAACGTGCAAACTTAACGTGTACCCTTAATCCTAAACAAAAATAAGTTTTGCACTACGTCACGTTGCAGTTGTATCTCAAACTCGGCTTGAAACTTAAAAAGGTACATCGAGTGCTGCAATTTAAACAAGCGCCTTGGATGGCATCTTACATAGACAAAAACACGCAACTCCGAACAAAGGCGACCTCTGATTTTGAGAAAGACTTTTTTAAACTGATGAATAACAGCGTGTTTGGTAAGACGATGGAAAACGTCAGAAACCGGATCGACGGTTACCTACTCAGAGACAGTAACGATGACGATCGAGATAAATACGAAAAAATTATACAGAAACCGAGCTACAAAACGACGACGTCAGTTTCAGAATGCAAATTGTCATTTGTCGAAATGTACAAGACTTAAACCGTGTTAAACAAACCGATCTATTGCGGAGTGAGTATCTTGGATCTTTCAAAGACGCTGATGTACGATTTTTATTACAACCATTTGAAAGACAAGTACAAAGATAAAATCAGGTTGATGTACACAGATACAGACAGTTTGGTACTCGTAGTGCACACTGACGACGTATACAAAGATATGCAGCAAAACGGGCAACAATACGACCTTTCGAATTATCCGACGGATCATCCTTTGTACGATCCAACCAATAAGAAAGTCATCGGTAAATTTAAAGACGAGTTTGGAGGTAAAATAATCAAAGAAGTTGTTTGTATAAGACCTAAAATGTACTCCATTTTAACCGCTGACATCAACTTGAAAAAAGCCAAGGGAGTCACAAAATCGGTCAACTCTAAGAAATTAAAACACCGACACTATTACGACTGCATCTTAAACAAGAAATCTCACTACGAAACCATGACTCACATTAGGTCAGAAAATCATATCCTTTACACCGTATCTCAAAATAAACTATCGTTGAGTCCGTTGGACACAAAGAGGTACATTTTACCGGATGGAGTACACACGCTCGCTTATGGTCACCGCAATCTAGATATTAATTAGGTGGTAAGTGCGTGTCCTCGGGTACGACTTGAAGCTCTTGTCTCACAAAACTCCTTTTTGGGCCGTTTTGAAGGTAATAAAGAGTAGGACCCGTCGTGACTTTTTTACCTTCAATTATTTTAAATTGACTCGTTCTTTTTTCCACGTTGAAGATGTCTACGCTCCAAATGGGATCCGTGGCTCTTCTCGAGGTTCCACCCTCTTGCTCGCCCGGGTAATATAAATATCTAACCATGGCGTCTTGCGGTTAATTCTGCTATTTTGTTTTAACGGGGTAAGCCGGCGATTGTCGGACCTGTTCTAGTTTAACCGCCTCTGACGGCGCTTTAGCTATTAATCTTGTCGTTTCGTCGTTTATAGCCTTGATCACGCTGGGTAATCGCTCGACCCATTGCGTGTTTCTACTCTCGGGACTTAACATTTCTTGAGCGTACTGATGACCAAACAGTCTCTCGGCTAGCGTTCGATTAGATCTATCAAGGGCGAAAGAAAAGAGGTGGTCATTACCCACAATCCTAGTAGTATATCGGCTGGGCAAACGCTGAGAGTTAAGTTTCCTCAATTGGGCGTAGACGACGTGATCGTACCCGGCACTTGTAAATTAGCTTTTAGTTTAGAACTCGACGGTGGAAGCGACGACAATAGAACCATTTTTAGCAATTTAGCCAGTAATTTAGTCAGCGAAATCAGCGTCAGGCTTCAAGGTCACGAAATCGTGAGTTATCGTCACGCCGACGTGTATCACAACTTTAAAGACAATTGGATCAACAGCTCGACAACTCGAAACATGGCGTACTCGGGCATAGAAAAAGAAAACGTGTCTAAACTAAGAATGGGAGCTCAAGATGCTAGCGCGGGTGCCAACAATGGTAAAGATCAGGCTATCGCGGATGCCTATGGTAACAGATATTGTATTCCCCTAGACATTGACATACTGACTTCGCATCACCCTTTTTACCCCAGCGGTTTAAAACAACCTCTGACGTACGAGATAAAGTTTAACGATCACGAAAAAGTAGTCAACAGTTCAGATACGGCGGCGATGTATTCTATCTCAGACTTGTCTCTCGAATACGAAGTGGTGACCAACAGAGACCTAGCTATCACCATCAGAAATAAACACAAGGGGTTAATGCAATATCTGTTTGATAAAATCCACTCGCTAGAAGTTAGATCCGTCAACAAATCGGACACGCTTTGGAACGTCAGCGTCAATCAACCTATCAGGAGTCTCAAGGGTATTTTGTTTTTGTTTCAAGATCCCACGGTCAAAAATCCGCAGCGATTTTATAATCCAAAAATAACCAAAACATCGGTGACTGTAGAAGGTAAACCCAATCAACTCTACAGTCAAGGAATGTTTCAGTATCAACACTGGAATGAAATTAACAAGTTCTTTGGAGACAGCGATACCGAAAGCGGGCGCGGAGTAGCTAAAGACTTAAATTTGACGGGTTTTGACCTCGGAGACTACCTAAAAGACAAGTACGGTCTGTGGCTCGATCTTAGAAGTAACGACGACAATTCCGCTCACGGATCCGGTAGGAAACTCGGAGACGGAGGTGGCATCAACATTCAATTTAACAGAGAAGCCGAAAGTCAAGGTGACCTCACGATGTACGTAGTTTTAGTCATGGATGCTCAATTGAACTTGGAAGACGGAAATTTTAAATCTCTGTTAAGTTAAAATGACACAACCGCATTGCGCTTTAATCGTCGGCAAAACAAATTCGGGTAAAACCAAATGGATTTTGGATCTGTTAGAGTCAGACTATAAAAATACATTTGAAGCGATAGTCATCATTTGCCCTACCATATTTAAAAACAAAACGTACATCGAAAGAAAGTGGATTCACGCAGATCCCGAGGTATACCTCTGCGATCCGGAATTGTACAAGATGACGCTCAACGAAGCGATCGATTTTTACAGGAAAATATTCGAAGGTGTTCCCACGCTGTTTATCGTGGATGATTGCTCTTCGGATCAAGAGATTAAATATCGTAAAAAGACGTGCGCGCTAAGCAAGATGGCGTTTAGCGGAAGACACGTCAATCACAGCTGTTGGTTTTTGACTCAAAAGTACAACAGCGTTTTAAAAGATTATAGAGAAAACACGGATTTGTTGGCTTTATTTTACTGCAAAGATAAAAAGAGATGTGAAATATAGTAAATTGGTCGTATACACCGAACCTCCAGTTAGTTACGAGCTACTTGAGTAGCTAGGTGAGTAACAATTAATAACTAGGTGAGTAACAATTAATAACTAGGTGAGTAACAATTAATAACTAGGTGAGTAACAATTAACAGCTAGTTGAGTAACAATTAATAACTAGGTGAGTAACAATTACTAACTAGGTGAGTAACAATTAATAGCTAGCTGAGTAGCAGCCTATTCAACAAACTACACATGTATTACAATTTGCTGATCAACAAACGTCAACAAAATATATTTTGTTGTTAATAAATGATAGCAATATTCGAGTATTTGCAGTTTTTGGCTATTATCGTCATATCGCTTACCATCTATCGTTTTACACCTACGAATACCTTCGCTTTTGTAACAAAGTGGCAAAAGCTACAACAAAATTAAATTCCTTTCTAATTAAATGGAGGACCTAAAACTGACTTTAACGAACGAACAAGATCACAACGCAGAACATAAAGATCGTTTGGGCGGTGTCGTAGCAGCCGGAAACTCTAGCAAATACTTGGGAAAGGAATACACCGTTAAACATATCGAAGCTCTTGACAGCAAAGAACTCGACAAATTATATCATCTGTACGAAACTAAATTTGGAAATGAAATTGTTCAAACTGTTGGTAAATACACTTTAAGTCTATTTTCGAGAGTGTTAGCTGTTGTTACACCCGTACAAGTTTTAGGATATAACGTCACTATAGATTCTGAAAAAGAACTCACCAACGACTTGAGTTCTGATCCTATTATAAGCGCGAGTATGGCTGGTATGTTGAGCGACGTTTGTTACAAGTACGGAACTCTTATATCACCCCTTGTTGCTACGATTATCACAACAAAACATTTGAAATTTAATAAACCTAATATAATAAATGGAAGATCAGAAAGCAGCGACAGCAACGCCTGCAGCTCAACCAGCAGAGACAGAGACGCCCCAACCGATAAAAACAACGTCGACACCGACGGTAACGAGAGTGACCAAGACTAAAAATCCTAAACGAATACAGCAGGGTAAAGCTTTAGCCGAGCACAATAGACAGATGAAATTAAAATTAGCAAAAATGAACGTAACATCGGACGAAGCTACGAGCTCACCGGACTACAACTCTTGGGTGATGTGGGGGGCTATAGCGTCTATAATAGGAGTGGGGTTGCTGGTACTAACAAGTAAGGCAACTGCGCCGGTAGTACAGCCAGTGCCGGTAGTCACGCAACCCACTACACCCAGCGCCCTCAAAACGCTAGACATGGAATAAACCAGCAATTTAAAAATTGTTATATTAAAAACGATGAGTAACTTTGACACCAACGGAATAGCTAATACGATTTATCACGGAGCCGTCATATCGGGTCTTTCGATGGGATACGCCATGGTAGGAAATAAACTACTCAAAATGAAAGCGCCGGATTTAAGCAAACTAAGCGTAGAAGATGCGGGTAAATTGACGGGTATTATAAGTGGAGCTCTGGCCACGCAAAATTGGTTGGTGGCCCAGGGTATACTACCGGACAGTATAATGAAAACGGTATAATTTAAATAGGTTTATTAAATAAATGGCTGAAGGAGGATTTGACTTTGACCCCGTTGATGATTACGATTACGATGAAGATGATAACGACGATGATGTAGCAGAGACCAATCTGGACAACAACTTTGATACTCCTGCACCACCAATCCTCACTACCGACATAGATAACGTTTTAGATCAAGGAAGAAACATGGTCACTAATGGGCGCGTTGATGAGTTTTACGATACTTATAACATATACGAAAAACCAATATCTCCGAGATACGAAAAATTTATTCTCAAAAAAGACTGTTTATTTTATGACACTGGTAAAGGCTTACTAAGGTTAACGGATCAAAGAAAACCAGACAGATTCTTGACTCTGAGGACTATAGAGTTAAATGTAAGAAAGATGGGTTTAAACGGTAGAGATTTTATTAGAAAGGAATTAGGCTTTACGCATTACGAACGTAAGACACTCAGTGACGATCAAAGTCAACAACTGCGATCGATACAACCTGAGAGTATCCCCATGACAGAACTACCCAGAGTCACCGATGAGGTAATCGAGATTATAGACGATTTAGAACACGACACCGGCGCTCAAACGGAAGGATTGAATTACAGAGAACTCCAGGGTTTAGATAAAACTCTTCAGACGTTGAGAGGTAACCTAGAACTTAATTTATCGCATCTCACAGAACTGGACCGAGAGATTGCAGCCACGAGACAAGAACTCGACGAATCTCACAGCGAAGAGGGTCGACGAGAGTTAAACGATAAATTGAGCGACTTGAACGTTGAAAGATCCGCCAGATTAGAAGCCGCAAAAACCAACGAACGAGGGCTCAAAAGTCAGATTGTTAGAATCAAAGAAACGATTAATAAAATATTAGGCGACGACACGACTCTGGCAGAAAAGATTAGAACTCTGTTTAGAGAACAAGGTGTGACCGTAGTGAGTATTTTAGCCGCTTTGAGTTTAGCCATCAGCACCATAGTGAGTAGCATCGTCGCTAGCGTGAGAGGTGCGGGTGCCCCACCCGCACCATCGCCAACACCAACACCAAAAGGCGGTATCAAAGAGTGGATTTCAAAACAACTCGCTAATTTTGCATCTGCTCTTCAAAAACTCGGAGTGAGCGCGTTGGGTGCTCTGCCGGGTATCATAGGCAGTGTACTAAGTTGGATATTTAACGCGCTGAGTAAGTCCGTATCGTGGTTGGCCGAACACGTGTGGGCTTTGTTTTTGGGTGTGGGAGCCTTGGTGTTTGCGTACCTGCAAAAACGATGGTAGTAATAGTTGTAATCAAGTTTAAACAAAAAAAATAAGCCTTACCAGCACTAAGTTGGTAAGGCTTATTTTTTTTGTGTGTTGTGATTAGAGTGTGACTTATCGCGTTGCCTCGTAAGCTAAAATACCCATGCCAACGATAGCTAATATTCCTACCGTCAACGATAGTTTTTCGTCTTGGTGAGTTTGTAGTTTCGTGGGTTCTTGGGCTAAAACTGTAGGTGTTGGTGCTGGTGCTGGTGTTAGTGTTGGTGTTGGTGCTGGTGTTAGTGTTGGTGCTGGTGCCGGTGTTAGTGTTGGTGTTGGTGCTGGTGTTAGTGTTGGTGCTGGTGCTGGTGTTGGCGATACAATATCGTTCGTCATAGGCTCTGGGGGTGTTGGTGGCGCGACGTCATCGGTGTCATCAAAAGAGTCGTCCGGCTGAGGTTGTGAGTTTAAATCTAACACCAAACCAGTTTTCATACTCTGGGTAGCGATTTGAAGATTGTTGTTATAGCCGTCGTGCGTTCCAACCCTCAAGTTCATATCAGATGGAATTAAATACAACCCCGGTTTCACGACAAAATTTAAAGGCGTTCTGGCATACTGCAAAGAGTCTTGAAATTGATCGATACTCGTTTCCATGTCGTCTACTGCATTGATGATATCTTCAACGATGACGTTAAATTGTCTCTGAGCGTCTAATCCTGTGCCCTGTGTTAATACGCTCGTTTTTGTTTGAGCCTGCGCACCGAGTAAAGCGTACACGTAAGATCTGATCGATTCGTTGATCTTTATGATTCCCGCGGAGGTAAACGAACTCTTGGCGGGTATAAAATCTAACCAAGCCATTTTGACGATGTCGTGTTGTTCGAGATAACCCTTCCAATGCTTAAAAAAAGCATCGTGTTTTTGTGGATCGTCTAAACCCCAATTTTTATCACCCGTGGGGATGATAAAATCGTCGAGTGTGGTCGTGTTTGTATCATAGTCTAATGGCAAGAGTACAAACGATTTTGTTTTTTCGTTCCAAAGAAAAAGCCGACCTAAGCCATAAGTCTTTTGATCTCTCGTCTGTTTAAAAGACTTATTTTGATCAATGGCAAACGTCCGACAGATGTTGGTAAATGCTCCACGATCATAGATGTTGCTGAGAGCGTCAAACGAGTCTTCTCCCGGTATTGCTATGGCCATGTCGTTTAATATCCTTCTAACCGTAAAGTATAGATGAAAATTAAATAAGGCTTCAACGTAACGGTTGTTCGAGTTTAAAATATCGATTCCAACACCACAGCCCGTTGTAGCGCAATAGATCGCAAAGTTTAACTGATTTTGATAAAAAGACATGGGGTCTATTTTCCAACGAAGTAAAGCATCGTTGGTATTGAGGCGAGATATTTTATAGTCCGAGATTAAGTCGGGAAACGAGGTTAAAAACGTGTTAGACGCGTTGACCGTAATCTCGAGTTCGCCAGTGAGATACGGACTGTCTAGTACATGCGCTTGGGTGGTAGCTTGTCGTTTAGCTACATTTTGATTTACTTGTCTCGTTACCTGATTAAGACTTTAAAATAAATGCATTCGTTTCACTTGTTTCAAAATGAGCAGACGTTTAAATTAGAAGACGTTGTAGATAATTTAAACGGTCAAAAATCTGTACGCGTAAAAAGGGTGTTGTTTAACGCCGGATATTTTAATATTTCCAGCGCCACGGAGATTGATTGGTTTACGCAAATAGATGGGAGACCCGCGTTTACCAAAGATAAACCTCCCCTCATACCCCCGGAGTTTCTTTCAGATGTACACATAAAAACGCCGGATAGAGATTTTATCGAGCGATTGTTATCCGATATACCATACCACTTTTTAATTAACGATGGAAATGTTTTACAAAAAACTATAAACGATCTTATAAAAGCGTACGAAGACGATAAACTAGAATCCGTTTTAGAATCAAACAAAAGAAAAAGAGCTATTATAGCTGAACGGCGAGGGGTGATTTTAGCCGCCATGTCTTCAGAAATACCAAAAACTGAATTAGAACTTAATACGCTTCAATCTTTAGTAAGAATATTATTTGTTAGAGAAAGAAAAATCTTTGAAGGTGAGGAATTGGCTTTAAAGTTTATTGAAGGAGAAATGGGTGCGAGCGAGTTGAGCGAGTTGAGAGATAGTAGAGAAGCAGGGTGATTATAAGAGGAAGTCTTATCGTGACGGGTGATGATTTCGATTTTATTCCTCCGAGTCATTTAGCGCCGTTACCACTCGGAAGTATCGGTTCGGTCATCATAGCACCGGGTGGTACGACGTCGATTGGTTCGATTTCATTTTAAATTCTATACCCGGGGTAAGTTTTCGAATATTTAGAGAATCTAAAAAGGTGACATTGGTGATAACCGACGTAAATCTCAAATTGCCCTTGAACAGAGAAGTATCTCGATTACTCAATTTACCCAAAGGAAGACTGGTATGCAAAGTGGTGTATACGGGGTCTTACGACGTTAATCCGTTTAAATTTTTGTTTATTCGCTGCCCGCAATTAAGTACGAGTGAAAACTTTTTTACTGGTCGTCCTTCTGACATCTTAAAAATCGTACCCGTGGCTACGCCCAAACCCGATATTGATAGAGCCGAGGGATTCAAAAATCTTAAAAACGGTATAATCGACAAACTGACATTTTCTATCAGCGGTGAAAAAGGACAGGTATTCAACAATAAGGGTGAGGGTATCATTATCGAGTTGGAGATCTTTTAATTTTAATTTTTTTTAATATTAAAAACATGAGTGTAGATGGTAAGGCGTTATACCCCGATATTTCTGGAGATGTACTCCAATTACATAGTAACGAAGAAACAAAAGTGTACAGACTTAAAAAGATTGAAGAGATTCGATCTTTAATCTTGAAAGAGAGAGACCACCGAGGGCGCACTTATAAAAAAATAAAGAGAATGATCGACACTATTAATTACGTAGAGATAGGATTAGAAGGATTGGGGGCTATAGCGGGGGCTTTCAGTATTCCCGCTCTATTGGGTGTTATATCAGCCCCCGTTGGATTGGTGCTAGAAGGAACGTTTATAGGCGCTTTTGGTGTAGATATTCTGCTTAGAATCGCGTCTAAGCGATTATCCGCCAAGCTAAAAAAGCACGACCAGATTAAGATATTAGCAGACTCCAAACTTAACACGATTGAAGAATACGTGTCTTAAGCCATCAACGACGGAGATATATCGCACGAAGAGTTCTTATTGATTACAAGAGAGCTCGCAAAATTTAACGAGCTTAAGCAAAAAATTAGAGCAAAGACCAGCACAAAGCTTCAAAAAATTAAAAACGATACAGACTTTGAAAAAGAAGTTAAAAAACGGGTAGAGGAACGGCTGGCAAAAGAAAAAAATCTCTCATCGAAAAACTTACAAGTTCGAATTCTCGGTAAATAAACATTATGAAAGCGAACCACCGAGTTATACCTCTATTTCACCTCTTAGGGCTACGCCCTCGACCCCGCCTTTATTGTAGTGGTCTTCGTATCTTTATAGTGCCTTATTAAATTGATTTTGAGTCACTTTAAATAATTTTCTAACTCGTTCTTTGTCTAATCCAATGACGTGATGATAACACGATGCTATTAACGAGCGTTTTACGCATCCGTTTCCCCTCAATGTTTTGTAATTAACGAGCTCGTTATATTTATTGATTGTTTCTTGGACATCTTCTAAGTCTTGCTCTGGACAAACAGACAAAATAAGTTTCTCCACAGTTTTTCTTTTATTTCTTTTTAAAGTTGACCAATTGATACGATCTTCTTGCGCATTTTCTGCCGAAAAATCAAAATAACGTGAAACTATTTCACCACACGTTTCACAAATTAAAAAACCATTCTCGATGATTATATGGTGATCGCACTTATCCCCAAGTTATGACGTCCCAAAGTATTCCATCTATTTAATAAACTTTAAATAAAAATGATTGCATTTTTAAATAAATAAATATCGCACTCTGTTTCTTTATATAATTAAAATAAGATCTCTTAGCGCTTATAAATAGCGCCCTCTGTTTGTTATCGGTACAATAACCCTTATCATAAAATTAAATACCGCCCTCTGTTTATAATCCCTCACCACCAATGAATGGCGCCCTCTGTTGATTTCTTTTATTATAATTGCACCTGGCCTCGATAACTCGATCATTTATTATACCGCCCTCTGTTTATATTATTTTGATATCCATCACCACACAGAAATAGCGCCCTCTATTGATTTTGGACTCGATAAAACTATCATTCATACGTTCTCTTTATTTGATATTCATATATTATAATTTATACAGTAAAAAGCCACTCTGAGTGACTTTTTCTTTGTCATTTAAATTAGCTTATTTAAATAGCTTTTATTACATCATAATATATACAGTAAAAAGCCACTCCGAGTGGCTTTTTTGTTGTCATTCAAATTAGCTCATTTAAATAGCTTTTATTACATCTTAATATATACAGTAAAAAGCCACTCTGAGTGGCTTTTTCGTTGTTATTCAAATTAGCTCATTTAAATAGCTTTTATTACATCTTAATATATACAGTAAAAAGCCACTCCGAGTGGCTTTTTCGTTGTTATTCAAATGAGCTCATTTAAATAGCTTTTCTGGCATCTTAATATATACAGTAAAAAACCACTCCGATTGGCTTTTTCTTTGTTATTCAAAGTAACTCATTTAAATAGCTTTTATGACATCTTAATATATACAGTAAAAAACCACTCCGAGTGGCTTTTTCGTTGTTATTCAAAGTAGCTCATTTAAATAGCTTTTCCTACATCTTAATATATACAGTAAAAAGCCACTCCGAGTGGCTTTTTCGTTGTTATTCAAATTAGCTCATTTAAATAGCTTACTGGCATCTTAATATATACAGTAAAAAACCACTCCGATTGGCTTTTTCTTTGTTATTCAAAGTAACTCATTTAAATAGCTTTTATGACATCTTAATATATACAGTAAAAAACCACTCCGAGTGGCTTTTTCGTTGTTATTCAAAGTAGCTCATTTAAATAGCTTTTCAGACAACTTAATATATACAGTCAAAAGCCACTCCGAGTGGCTTTTTCGTTGTTATTCAAATTAGCTCATTTAAATAGCTTTTATGACATCTTAATATATACAGTAAAAAGCCACTCCGAGTGGCTTTTTCGTTGTTATTCAAATTAGCTCATTTAAATAGCTTTTCTGGCATCTTAATATATACAGTAAAAAAACACTCCGAGTGGCTTTTTCTTTGTTATTCAAATTAGCTCATTTCAATAGCTTTTTGGTTTGTCATATATCAAAAGGTTTTTGCATTCTTTAACTGCTGAGTCAAATCTCCTATTTTGACCACGATCCATTCACCCACCGTGTTGACCATGCTGTTTGCCAATGTGACAAAATCTTGCCCGTATGTAACATCTACAACACTAGATGGACAGTTCATCTGAAAAAAAGGAGAAATAGGCCTTAATAAGTAAATTTTGTTACACACAAACATACAGTAATAATAATTTGGGGCCTAATCGTCCTTTCTCGCATCTGGCATGCTAAATTGCAAAAGACGCAACTACAACGTGTTCGGGGCCGCTGACAAGTAAAGACGCCTATGGTTTACGCCTTTTACACACAAATCACCCTGACATATTGGACACCTGATGTATAAAAATTCACGTTATAAGCGTATTATAATTACCTTTGAAAGTTGGTCTGTTGGTAGTTTAGCTGCTCGTATTTGGAAATGAAGCTACACAGTTGTACAGTGCTGTCGAGTCTTGATATGATTAGATACCACTGAACTCCGCCTTATAAATCCGACTGGCCATCCGCTGTGAGGGTATCTGGCTTATATAGGAACTAAAAATAGCAACCATTGTGTGCTTCTGACGTATGCGATGAGTCATATCCTGGCTGCCCCAACTAACAAAAGCAATTCATCACGGTCCATTGAATTTCAATAGATGTTTACCCCAACTGCAAAAGTGTGTAGACTTGTACGAGTCGTATTTAACACAAGATCAAAAATGAAAAATATAAATATAGAGGGCCTGGCCTTATTTCGAGACTGAGATATTGAGAGAGATATATTTGGGAGGGAGATCATTGGGAGAGAGAGATTATTGGGAGGGGCGGGTGGGGTGGGGGCGTGGTCAGAGGGTGGGGGAAAGGGGGAGGGGTAAAGTCTGGTACCTGCCCCTCTCCCCATTGGCCCTGTACTACCCCCAGACCTATGGCAAAGTCTGGTATCCCCCACTTATACCTACTTGTCTACACCGTATAGGCGCACATTCAGACGGATTCACCAATATGGCGCAGTTCGTAGTGAGTTTTAAGCGGCAGCGTAGAACCTGTTCTGGTTCTCTGGGAATATTTTGGTTAGGCATAGCTCTACTTTGTAGCCTGTCCGTGTGTCTTGCTGCGACAGAAGACGAAAATGCTTGCAAAATCTGCTCCTGCTATAAGACACAAGTGAATTGCATTGGGAAAAATCTGTCATCTGTTCCATCAGGGATACCACAGGGCACAACCGGGCTGTAAGTTGAAGTTCGTTTTCTGCGGTTTGGGCTTTGCACAAAGCGGTTTTCGGGGGAAAAAATCCAAACTGGGCCACCACTCATATTCCTTAATATGACATGAGAGGTACCGAAAGTTGTAAATCTGATGAAGAAACACTGTTTAAGGAGTGCAAAAAATATTTGATAATACTTTAAATTGTTCTGTCATGGTCCATAGACTTTGTGCAAGAGCTCTGAGTGGTGGCCCAGTATGGATTTTTTTTCCAGGTTTTCCAATCATTCATGTACTTTTTCAGTTATTTAATTTTTTTAACAAAACGTTTGTCCACGGATCATATTTAAGGTAGGCCTACGTGATACTAGTAAAACCGTGTCGTCGCACAAACACAAAATCAGAATAATCCCATGTCTCCGAAGTAGCCAAGTAGAAGGCAGGGCAAGACTACATACTCTTGAAATTATAAAGCATGCTCTTTTAACATTGGAAGCGGAAGATGTTTAAATAAAAGTTATTGTAAGTGCCAGTTATCATAGTTATTAGATTTAAAGTGGTCCGGTGTGTTTTTTCAATATGTGAATTGTCTTCGTTTGCTGAAATATCACTTATCTTTATCAACTTGAAGACACGTCGTTAGATAGTCATGTTTTGTCCGACGAGTCCCCCAACATTTACAAGCACGGCGCTCAGCTAAAAGTAGCTTATGAAATTGGCTTTCCAGTTATTATTATTTTTGGTGCAACATGTAATTTTTTTTATAATATGAAAAATCTTTTGGGGTTGGATTCCGCTATTTTTGACTCGCCCTGTATGAATTCGGATGGTATGCGCCCACGAAATGCACATACATTACGTTTCCATATAGAGGGCCCATGATAATCCGGCAAGCCGGCTGTATCGCTCATGAAGCACCAAATGTTATGAGTGGGGGTAGAGTTCGCAGCATGCGTGATCAATGCACACTTCTTGTTTTTCTAATCCCCGCCCCTAATAACCTTGGATCATTCAAAATACGCAGTGGATGGGGCGGGAACCAGTCTAGGTCTCCCGAACGCAGCACATATCGTCAATGGTCATGATTATTCAGCTAGTCGATGTTTATTCATCAGAAAATAACAATGACGTGACCCTATTGGTATCACTCAGTCAGGCATGCCATTAAAGCATTTCAATGAACGGCCCTCTTCGTGCTGCCACAGTGGCCTAGTGGATAGTGGAATGAACTATGTATTGCCAGATCTGTGGTTCGAGCCCACGCCCGTTTAAAGGATTTATTTTTGTTGGTTGGGATAGGTTTATTTTATTTAAAGGGAAAACAAGAACCAAGCGTCTTCCATCCACACAGCGTGTATCTATGCTAGGGCGCGTGTTGTGATTGGTTGAAATACAATGTATGCTACAGAAAAACAAATGCGCCTCCCGAACTCTCCTTTGTTTTCTGGCCATTGAAGGGATACTTGTGCACGGAGCGCATAGTCAACTCGGGTGGTACCGTAAAGGTACGCGGCGCGCGGCGCGGCGGCGCAGGCGGACTATAAAACCTGATCAATTACCGAATTGATTTCAAGTCTATCACTTTTACTGTGATCCTTTATTGTGATCCTAAATTCTGAAACGGTGTTGTTCTTTAAAAGTTTATAACTAGAAAAGTTCATGAGCGACTTAAATGATTCTTTTACAAAATGAAGTAAAGCTTACTACTCGGGCATTCACATCCTAGATCTTGAACGCGATATATGTGAAACGTCTTAACAACAATATGGGATGTCATGTTGAATAGTTTTATTTTAATCACGATGTATAACAACTTTGAAACAATCCGAAGGACCAAAACTTTAATAAATTGACATGTTTATGAGTGACATGTTTTGCTTCCGTTGCGCAGTGCTTATGATTAGCAGGTTCACAATATTTTCAGTATAGTTAGCCAGCAGTGCAATAGGTAATAAGCGACATGTTGAGCTTCCGCTAAAAGGGGTACCGCAGTGCTTTTGATTAACGGTTGACCAACATTAATAAAGTGTAATTAGCCTACGGTACAATAGGTAATACATGCGTCCTTTGGGATATGGTTTTCCTTTGTATGACCGGACATCATGTATGTCTTGATTATATTTCAGAAAACTCGGACAAAATAGATTGACGAACATACAGAAGGACGACTTCAAGAACCTCACCAAACTTCGGTACTTGTAAGTATCAAATGAATTTCCCGATGCAAAACCTCATTTTCGGGATTACACCAGATTGTTTTATCTCAAAATGGGACGCATTCGAGTCCATCACAAATCAGACCCAATCAGCTCACGAACTGTTAACTTTAGCTTTAACCCTTTCCTTACCATGGGCGATTTTTGTCGACAAGAAGAACCCTCCTGCTGGTTCCCATGGGCGACTTTAGTCGACCAGGAAACCACACACAGAACACCCTCAACACAGATATATTTACTACTTTTCAGAAAGGCGACATGTTGATATGTTTGGCCGCCCATTGTATAATGCTTATCCACTTTGATACTTGTCACTGATGTGTGGTTTAGATGTGACTGGACTTTGCAATAATGAAGACTTGAACTACATCCCTGAAAACGTACATCATTAATATCTAATTGGGACCATTAGTTTTTTAGTGTTCAACTTTGTATTCACTATTGACCCATTCACCATTAATGGGAAACTTTTTTTGGGGGGGGCAACTGCTGGCACGTACAGCTTTGATAATGGGTTTTGGACAAAATAAGTTTAGCTTACAATTTACTTCACAATTACTGCAACCACAGACTTGATTTCGAGTAGGCAATTCAGGGGCGGATCCCACTGATGTACAAGGGGAATCGAGCTATGGGAGCAGTAAAGGTGTTACGGTTTTTTTCTGAAGGACTTTCTTTTTTCTGGCCCAAAGGGGTCCCCTCTCGCGTAAATCCGGGGGGGGGGGGTTTGGGGGGGTGTTGGATTGGCACAACCAGGCTATTCAATAACAAAACTTTCAGAAATACGTGAAACAAATGCTAATTTTATTATAAAATCAGTGTATTTTAACAAACTGTAATATATTTTGACATGGTTTACCAAACTGAAAAATTCCAGTCTGAAAAAGTCTTTTGCAGTGGCTTACTCAGTATTGTTGTTTTTACAAGACAATTCATCCACACAGTAGATAGTCTGAATAAGTTGTTCAATCAAGTTAAATGTTCAGGATGACATTTAATAACTTTTAAGGTGATTGCAAAACATCCTGTAGGCTGTAGGCCGTCAAAAGTAAAATAGCCTAACCCCTTGAATATTGCTATTCACAAAGCCTATATACATGCCCTTGAAAATAACTTCTTCTGTTTGTTTGATAGGCACTTGGATGACAATCAGATATCTTATATACAAGGTGCATCGTTCCTAACTCTTAACAACCTTCAAACCTTGTAAGTAGCTGTTCTCAGTACATTCTGTATTCCATTTCCATTCTTCCTTAATAAGTAAATCGTAGCTATACCCACTAGACCCATAACAAACACCCCAAAAACACATAAAGACCCACAAATAAATCCTACTTTATCATCATGGACATTAATTACTCTGACGAAATGACTTTCATCACGTTCATAAATTTGGCCTAGAAAATAGTCATGTTGAACAAAGGCATTTCCTTTAACGACTAGAGAGTAAAGATTAGACACTCGATGATATTCTTATGCAATAAATATGAAATGTTAAAAATCATTGTCATTGAATGTGCTACTATAACGGTAGGTGCATTAGAGCACATGCACGCGTGCAGGATCCACTGCATGATGGATAAACGCGAATACATATTCTTTTCTGGAATGGGTTTTTCGATACTGTACACTTTCGGTATAGAATGAAAGCTTGAACAATTAAAATTAAGACTTGAAAGTGGATTCCCCCCCCAACATTTTAAACATACCAATTTTTCGAATGGAAGAGACACACAAACGGCCATTCGCACTTGGCGATGCCCCCCCCCCCCCCCCCCCCCGCGGTTCTAGAGCCAATATTTAGGGGGGCTAGCCAGGTGGATCCAGAATTTTTTTCCTGGGTGGTGTGCTGAAATGTAGACCGGTTATTTTCTCCGGACACTAAGGCCTCTGAAAATCAATACGTGGGGGGAGGGGGGGGGGGGGGCTCGTGCCATATTTTCAATGGGGAGCGTTGATAAAATCCTACAATCAGACACACATATTGGCTGCTGCGTCCGAATATACTCGGGATAGCTTTACACCCCGGCAGGTGCTATGCCCGAGTATACTCGGGATAGCAGTAAACGTTGTGCTGCCCTCTGTTGAACAACTTCAATTGTTTAGGGGGAGACCGTTCCCATGTACGTCATACTCTTACATTTTTGTTAGTGCATTGGTTTTTTAAAGCCCCCCTAGCCCCCCCCCCCCCCCCCCCGTAGAACCGCCACTGACTTCTTCAGGCAATTACTGGTAATTTACAGTCCCACACATACTGCACACAACCAAAAATCTGACCAGTGAAGTTGCACCAACGTCTTGTTGCATTTTCACATTACTGGAAGAAAATTGAGAGTTTGCTTCGGAACTACTATGATTTTTTTGAATGCGCGCTGAGCTGAAAATATTAGGCCACAAAGGTCGTGGGGTATATTGGTTGGTCGCATAGAGCTACATATATATTAAAGACATAGTCCATCATTTGTAATTTGTGCATTTTGTTTGGAGCAACAAAAGTGTTCAAAATCTAATGAAGGATACTGAACAACTTACCTGATGAAGTTTCAGCTCAGCTTCAGCTGTATTTTCCGAGAAAAAAACAGCATTCTAGGATCTCAATTTTAAATCAAATGTTGCTAAATCGTGCTTTGAATTGTTTTGAATTGCAGCTTTACGCGATGTCGCGCACTGATCCGACGAATTATAGCAACTGCGCGCGCCTGTGCGTCGTGTCAATGTTGCGCGCACTGCGCCGAATAACAAAACGAACTACTAATTTAAATTTTCCTACGGTGCTTTTTAAGACGCACCGTTGGAAATGCCTTCTTTCGTTGATTTCTTTAAAATGAGAGCATGCCAGAAAGAATAATTTCACAGGGAGTTTAGTCCCCTTAATATCTTTCAACCAGTATGTTTTTCTACATAATTACGCCAGTTACTTTTTTGGATAGCTGCAATGATGGACTCGAGCTTGAAGTAACTAGAGCGCTAACTCCTCTTTTTTGCGCGCAGAGACACTTTGAAGCCGTCTTGGGCGCAGACATTTTGAATTCATGTGCGTGTTTGTAGAACATAATAAAATTAAATGGATTGAATTTTGAAAGTGTACTCTAAAAGCAACGCGCATGTAGAACGTACGCAACAGTGTAAGAATGGGTTGCCATAGATACATATGGGCATAGTGCACAAGTACCCCCTTCATTGTTGAAAATGAGGAGCAATGTACAGATAGTGTAAACTTGCAGTGTTCTTCAAACGCTTGTGGTTAATTAAAGCTATATTTCATCATTTTCAGCTATCCAAAAGTAACTGACAGAATTATTGTTTAAAACACACTTGGTTGAAAGATAGTAAGGGGACTAAACTCCCTTTAAAATTATTCTTTCTGGCAAGCTGTCATTTTGAAGAAATCAACGACAGTTGGAAAGATCCGTTATAGTAGTTCGTTTTTTTTATTCGGCGAAGCGCGCAAGCGTTGACACGACGCAGATGCCCTCGGAAAAGGTCGGTTTTCACAGGGCACGCGAACGACTTGCGAAGGATGCGAATGTTGAAAAAATGGCAAAGTCCAACATTCGTATTTTATGCTGCAAAAGATCGCCAAACCATCGCGGGGGTTCGGAAGCATCGTCAATTATTCGCGGGTGTCGTTTTTAGTTCGGCGGGAGTTTCAAAAAAAATTGAAATTTATTGCGAACGTTTCCAGCATCTCGGGTCGTGTTTTGCTCGTGATTTGTTCTCAAAAATGTCTTAAAAGCTTCGTCATAATTATGCGCAGGACCTACTCAAGACGTGCGCGATGTTCGCAAAATCTTCTTAAATCCCCAAACAGACCGTCGGTCCAGGAGCGGCGGAACCTGGAGGGCTGGGGGCGTTTGCCCCCCCCCCCCCGATTTTCCCAAGTGTCTCTTTTGCGGCCATAAATGTGCCCCATCGAGATAAATAAAAAATGCCCTTAAAGTATCTTAGTATTTCTTAGAAGTAACCATTTCCCAATAATGGTAGAGATATTTGTGATATAAACGAGGAATATAAAAACCAAGTCCAAAAACCCATACAAGACGCCCTGAAAATGGGCACATAATGTAGGTTTAGCATATAATCATTGGTTTTGAAGAGCGCCCCCTATGTTGGAAGATGGTACAAGCCCCCCCCCCCCCCCCCCCCCCCCGGCACTATTTGATTTTACGGAGGCCAAGTGTCCGGTGAAAAAAACGTGGCGACATTTCAGCACGGGTTTGCAAGTGCCCCTTTTGGTTTGCAAGTGCCCCTTTTGGGTGCTCCCACCCCCCTCCCCCCAGTTTCAAATCCGTTCCGCCGCCGCTGCGTCGGTCGGATCACCAGTCGCAAGATAATCGCGCGACATATGTACGAATGTCACAGGAATGTCGCACGGTGTTCGTTGTTTGCGAAATATGCGGAAAAGGTTCGCATGTGTCGCTACATATCCGCAAGAATTTCGCCCGTGATTCTTGGAACATTCGCGTTGTTCGCATTTAGGTCGCGTGTTCTTCGTGTATGTTGACTGGCCGTAGTTCAGTCACGGTACACACGACATCGCACAAACTGCGCAAGAATGGTTTACGACTCCATTGTCGGGAGACATTCGGAGAAAAACCTCTCCGAATGTTCGACTTTGCCATTTTTTCGACTTTCGCATCCTTCGCAAATCGTTCGCGTGCCCCGTGAAAACCGACCTTTACTTTAATTCGTCGGATCAGTGGGCGCCATCGCATAGCTGCAATCGGCTAATTAAGTACGTGTCTCGGACGCTGAGTTCAGGCCCAATTCAAAACATGATTCAGCAACCTTTTGATTTGAAATCGAGATCCAAGGTTGTTTTTCGTGGAATATACAGCTGAAGCTGAGCTGAACCTTCATCAGGTTAGTTGTCCACATAGAGCTATATTAAATTACTAGAGCGCTAACTTCGTGTATAAAGTAATGCCTGATGGGCGCATCTATGTTTGTGCACAAACCTATGGAGACCTAGAAATTGTGTATGGCTTTTGTACGGCTATTTGCATATCTGCGTTTGTATTCCATACCGGTGCGTTATCGAAGCCAATACGCCCAAAATCGAAACGCACGATCAGCAAATGAGCGTTTCATTTTGCTCTACGCAAACAGCGCAACGCGTGCGCGTATTCGCTGCAGATGCTTTTTGCCGTAAGGTTTTTTTAACCGTCCATGACGCGCTTAAGTTATTTGCGTTGTTTTACTTGCGCATTGCATGTAGAGTATACACTTTCGAAATTCAATCCATCTAATTCCATTATGTTCTACAAACACGCACATGAATTTAAAATGTCTGCGCCCAGGACGGCTTCAAAGCGTCTCCACGCGCAGAATGACGAGTTAGCGCTCTAGTAATTTAATATAGCTCTATGGTTGTCCACCACCCTTCTTTAGAACAAAATGCACAAATTACAAATGATGGACTGTTTACTATTAAGCGCGTCACGACAGTTTTAAAAGTTACGGTAATCATCTGCAGCGAATACGCGCACTCGTTGCTCTATTTGCACCATAGAGCTACATTAAAGAGCGCTAACTCGATGTACAAAGAGATGCCAGATGGGCGCATCCATGTTTGTGCACAAACCTATGGAAAACTCAAAATTTTGTACGGCTTTTGTACGGCTGTTTGCATATCTGCGTTTGTATTCCATACCGGTGCGTCATCGAAGCCGATACGCCCAAAACCGAAACGCACGACCAGCAAATGAGCGTTTCTTTTTTCTCTACGCAAAACATAGCGCAAACAGCGCAACACGTGCACGTATTCGCTGAAGATGTGTTTTGGTTTTGCCGTGACGTTTTTTGAACTGTCATGACGCGTTTAAGTTGCCTGCGTATGTTCAACTCGCGCGTTGCATGTATCCGCTTCGTTCACAAGCACCCCCTCACCGGCAGAGGAAGTACAGCCATCTTGCCTGACTGCAATTCATTTGCCGCAAAGCGCGGCCACTGCGTGTAAATAGAACAAATCCTCTGGTGTACGTGCGTCACACACAATGAACGGTGTGCGTCGACCAGCGAAATGTCCCGCCCATGGGACGTCGTTGTTAGGTAAAAGGGCGCCCCCTTTTGGTAGCGCACGGAGCTCATAGTACACTTTCAAAATTCAATCCATCTAATTTCATCAGTCAGTTGCTGTGTCACGCGTAGCTGCTCTATTTTCTCGTCCACACAACTGACAGCAACGCGAGGCCAGCGAAAGATGGCCATAAAAAGGGCTTCAGAAAATTCGCAATTTTCAAAGCAAACCACAACCGATCCAAACAAACAAAAGTTGTTCTAGGTAGTTAAAGACCTACTTCAAACATCCATCAAGGTATTTGTTTTCCTAAAAAAATGGAATTTGATGCATTTTGACGATATTATTTCACGGACAAGTTTTCGGGGGTTTTTTTTCGACAACGACGAAAGTCTCCCAAATGTTGAATCAATCAAAGGAAAGAATGAACCTTCATCTACAAAAAAATCTTGTGAACGTGATGTTGTTAATATTTTAAGAATTCGATGTACACCTAATAGTTCCAACAACTTCCATTTTTCACAACGCGAAAAGATCGTCTCCATTGTAAATAGTCCGAGAGCCCAGTGAGGTTTAATTAGAATATCGCGCACAAAAGGTTTGATGGTGACAGCGAGTAGGTTCGGGGTGTCCAACCTTCGAAACCGTCATTCTTAAGTGTCACACCCCGTGCGTTTGGGAGGGGCACCGCATAAAGACCCCCAAAATTGACTTTTAATTAGAATATCGCGCACAAGCACGATTCCAACGCGAAACATACTATTCGATGAACCTATCAAAGACCAATTGTTTAAGAATGAGAAATCCCGTGCATTCCATGCTTAAGAATGACTTAATTAGTGCTAATTATTCACCTTTACTTACAATTTTAAGAACAAGAGCGAAACCTTCACTTAAAGCTTATTAGTCCAATTCGTCAAGTTGTCATGGCATTTAGATATTTCTTACGATGTAGAAAAGCCTGCCCAGCACATGAATGGACTGGAAATCATACCCAATCATGACGGATTCTGAATTATTAACGAGAGATAAATTACGAAGAACCGTATCGAAGGCCTAAAATCAAGCACAAGATTTAGGATGTGACGAACACTTTAGCGATCCTAAGGGCCATTATTTTTCTCCCCAGATTGATGGTAGTTCTTTTCGGCATAAAAAAAATGAAACAAAACGGCCGGAACTGATGTTTTTCCCCTTTAAAACTCCTATTAAATTGGATACACCATCTTCAGAAGCGCAAACTAATACTAAACGAGCATGTTTCCCACTCATCCGAAAGCATAGATCCCTGCTGCCCGAATGAAGTCATGTGCATGTTTTACACATTTTTTTAAGTTTTCCATGGAGAGTGTTAAACTTTTTCAACCAAAGGCGCACAGTTTCTTTTAAAAAAGTGCCAAAAAACAGTATTTCATATTATTATCAGTTCGATACCTACAGGTTCTTTAATTTTGATCAAAATAAACTTGAATGGGCCGGTTATGAATGTGTACCGGTACTATAGTGGATGGAGGGGAAACCTATCGTGTATAATTATTTGTTTTAAATGGCTTGTTGAACTAAATAATAACTGACGCACAAAGTACTTTTTATGGCCGACACATAAACATCAATCAGAACCGCTACAATGCACTGCGAGATACAATTCTAACTGGTTTCCTTCTTAGTTAAGGCCCTTAAAATCAGGGAGTGGGAGTGTTTCTGGGGTTTTAAAGGACCCCCGCGTGGTGGCGAGTACCGCTAGGAAATTTAAAACTAACACAAAAAGTAATGAAACAATCAAGTTTTGATCATGGCCTACTCCATGATCAAAACAGGGGAAAGTGGCCAAATTCCTTGGATTGCACCACTGTACATGTAGAATCCATTTTTTTTTCTGAGACCCTTCAGCAGGCCTCTGACTCCACGTCGTATTGGCTTCGCACATGAAAAGTTCCACGTTCGGATTTGAAGACACCCCCCCCCCCCCCCCTCTGTGATCAGGGAACGGGACCGACACTGCTGACAAGGCAACATTAGGGACGGAGGGCGGGGGAAAAAGGGAGACACCGGCACTTAATGAGGGGGCACCGAGGTCGGGTCAACATCATTTCCTCTCATTTTCCAGGCCACCACAAATGCTGCCAATTTGAAAAGCAGGGGAATTGGCTGGAACTCTTCGGACGCTTCAAGGCGCGCTTTTTTTTTCGTATTAATTTATTCACATTTTATAAGGCTGTGCGGTTAAAGAAAGTCATTAAGGGAGTAGTCGACTGTATTCCTCTTCGTTTTATCAACTCACCAAAAAATCTTTTAAAAGGAACTTCTTTGGCAACCTGGGAGCACCTTGGGCCCTTCGATAACCAAAATTTACGATTTGCAATGAGAGCCAAACTGCACTGAGTGAAATTTGTTTTTGAAAAAGCATGCATGCATTATAAAAAAAAATGCGTTATAATTCCAAAACTATGTAAGGCCAAAAAAAAAAAAGTCTCCGGTTTCTGGTATGGAGCTTGTCCAAAAAATGGTGCGGCGACGCGGCTTTTTTTTTTTTTTATCTGACTTTTTGGCTTCAAATGTCGACTGATGACTGCAAATGGTGCCCGACTAAACTTAGTGCAAATATATGGCAGTTCAGAGAGGCTATTAAAGCTTAGTTCATAAAGCTTATGCTCGATCATAACCCCATCTAAAAACACGTTAAAATTGTGCAGCAGCAGGATTCCAGTCAAACCAGTGAGTTTGGCGGTTTTGAGACATCATCTTTCATTGAAAAAAATGTTTTTCATTTTGCCGACGCGCATGGCTACGGCGACGCGCGCGCATACCAGAAACCGGAGACTTTTTTTTGGCCTAATACTCTGTTATTTTACAGCTAGCATACTGTGTTGATTTTGAAATTACTGCCACGGAATTTCGCGATCCTGGGATTAATGACGATCTGATACGCTTATCTCAATCCTATTGCGTTAGTTCACGAAAGAGTTCATCTATTTACAAGTGTTCCACGTTATTTTGCAATAACAATTACGTTTTCACTATTTAAGCCGAGAAGAAATCGGCCTCCGTACCATACAATCGTAATTAGCGGTAATAAAGCCGTTCTTAAGTAGATTTTGCACAAGATTTTTTATTCTTAAGTTGACTGATACACTATCGTTTGGTGTTGGAATGATCGTTGTGCTCAACATTCTAATTAAACACACACACAAATAATTCCTTAGCGGGCGGCTAATTATGGAACTTTTACTCGTTCTTAAGCAGAGAATGCACAGGAAAATCAATTCTTAAGTTGCGGATCTTGCATTTTGGTCACGTTAATTAGCTTAAAGTGAAGGTTTGCTTCACTTAAAGCTAATCCGCCCAGGCGAAATAATAATTCGCCCGGGCGAAATAATAATTCGCTCGGGCGAATTAGTAGTCCGCCCGGGCGAAATAGTAATCCGCCCGGACGAAATAGAGGGCTGGAAATTTGTGTTGGTCATGTCCTAAATACACTTCCGTACAGATGAGTAAATAACAGGTAAATATAAATATTCATATCATCCTGATTCTTAGCAAATCAGAGTGCTCCGTACAATTTTGGTAGCAAGAACTTGGACTCAATAGCTCTATGGAATGGACGTACACGCTATTGGGGACGTCTGTATAGTCCGAAGTACCATTGGTCCGAAGTACCATTGGTGCGAAGTACCATTGGTCCGAAGTCCCATTGGTCCGAAGTCCCATTGGTCCGAAGTTCCGTTGGTCCGACAGCCCATTGTTTTATACATTCCATTGGTATAAACGTCCCATTGGTCTGAAGTACCATTGGTCCGAAGTCCCATTTGATTCTAAGTCTAATATAGGTTTTCCCAGCGAATTTCCGAATTTTGTGTAATCATTTTCATAATCAGCTATTCAATTTCGCGTTAGTTTTGCACACGTGGTCAAATTGGGGTTTCTTTTTCGTTTTGGGTTCGTTCAATTTCATTTTTAGGCAGCCAAGATTTTGCTCTGAATGTTCGTTTTCATTTTCGGACATTCTATTTGGTTTTGGTGCATTCAAGACTTAACTTGTAGCAGTCTTAAATTAAGTCTTTGCAACCTTTTGACGGTTGACGCATTCAAATTAGCGAACATCTGTGCGCTTGTAACGTATAACCATTCTTTTCGTTTCTTATTCGTTTATGGGCAATCGCTTTCATCGTTTGGTCATTTAAATTAGTAACAACTTTCGATACATTTTCCTATTTTTCTCCGAGGTTCATTTCCCCCAAAACCTTGATGACTGTAAAATTTACAATGTTACAAATTAACTGATAGGCCCTAAGAGGGAAATAAGATGTAATTACGAATTAATTAATTGAAGGGACTAAGATAATTTAATTTTCAATGTTTATCTTTTCTACTTGTTTAAACGTTTGAGCAAGGGGCATCTTTACATTGACGATTTCTTGACGTGCAAGACATCGGAACACCTATGCTTGGCAATGGTTGCACCATTCACTTTGAATGAAAGCTTGGTGAAATTGGCCGGGAAAACCTATAGCTTTATTGTGATCTGTGGGGAAAAATATAAAATGGTGCTCTTCATAACAGGAAAAGTACACGAGCGATTTGAATGATTCTTTTATTTAAGATCTCAAAGCTTAGAACATCTTAACAAAAATATGGGATGTCATGTGGGATACCCTTTTTTGACTCGCCGTGTACAACAGTTTTGAAACAATCCGAAAGACCAATCCGAAAGACCAATTTAATAAATGGACATGTTTATAAGCGACATGTTGAGCTTCCGCTAAAAGGGGTACTGGTGCTTTTGATTAACGGTTGACCAACATTAATAAAGTGTAATTAGCCTACGGTACAATAGGTAATACATGCGTCCTTTGGGATATGGTTTTCCTTTGTATGACGGGACATCATGTATGTCTTGATTATATTTCAGAAAACTCGGACAAAATAGATTGACGAACATAAAGAAGGACGACTTCAAGAACCTCACCCAACTTCTGCACTTGTAAGTATCAAATGAATTTCCCGATGCAGAGCCTCATTTTCGGGATTACATCAGATTTTTTCTTACCTCAAAATGGGACGCATTCAAGTCCATCACAAATCAGACCCAATTAGCTCACAAACTGTTCACTTTAGCAAAACAAAAAGGTTATAACCAACACAGGTATGCCTACCAGTGTCATTGTTGAAGGTTTATCCACTTTTATATTTGTCACTGACGTGTGGTTTACATGTGGCTGGACTTTGTAAAAATGAAGACTTGTAGACTACATCCCTAACATTAAATGTACCATACATCATTAATATCTTTGGGACCATAGCAGTTTTTAATTTTCAACTTTTGTATTCACCATTGACCCATTCACCGTTATTTGAACATTTTTTTTGGAGGGGGCAAACTGCTGGCACGTTCAGCTCTGATAATGGGTTTTGGACAAATAAGTTTAGCTTACAATTTATTTAACAATTACTGCAACCACAGACTTGATTTCGAGTAGGCAATAAGCCATTTGCGTGTTAAATTTGAATAAAATCTGGAACGCTGACTTAATACAATGCTTTGCACGTTTTAACCTAGCATTCTCCCGACCAAAGAGACTGTTACTATATCACGTGATTCGGGGCAAGCCTTATGCTAGCAACCCCCAGCTCCGGCATGGTCTGGTGTCTTCGTGCCATTCTCACCAATTGTGAACAATGTATGGGTGCTGAGCGTCTCTTACGTAACTATGCAAGAGCTTGCCCCGAATCATGTGATTAGCAACAGTGTCTTTGGTCAAGGTCATCCTTTTTTTCTGAAGGACGCTCCGCTTTTTTCTTGCCCAAAGGGGTACCTGCTCGCGCAAATCCGATATTTTGTTGTGGGTTTGTTGGATCGGTACGACCAGAATTAGCCTACTCTATAACGAAACTTTCAGGAATACGTGAAATACATGCTTATTATTTTCATAAATTCAGTGTATTTTGACGGACCGTAATATATATTTTGATATGGTATACCAAACTGCAAAAAGGCTGGAACGAAATAAAAATATTTCGCATTAACTTACTCAGTATTGTTATTTAACAAGACAATTCATCCACACAGTAGATACATGTAGTCTGAAAAACGTTGATCACTCCAATCAAATGTTCATGATGATGACATCCAATAACTTTTAAGGTGATTGCAAAAAATCATGCAGGCCGTCAAGGGTAAAATAGCCTAACCCCTTGAATATTGCTTTTCACAAAGCCTATACATGCCCTTTAAAAATAACTTCTTCTGTTTGTTTGATAGGCACTTGGATGACAATCAGATATCTTATATACAAGGTGGATCATTCCTACCTCTTAACAACCTTCAAGTCTTGTAAGTAGCTGTTCTCATTACATTCTGTATTTTATTTCCATTCTTCCTTAATAAGTAAATCGTAGCTATACCCACTAGACCCATAACAAACACCCCCAAAAAACATAAAGACCCACAAATAAATCCTACTTTATCATGATCATGGAAATTACTAATTAGTAAAGATCAGGGACAAAAATAACGTACAAGGAACAAACGTTTTGCGTTAAAGAAAATGCGTGCTTTTTGGGTGTGGCACCCCCAAAAAGATATTTTCACACATCTACTTATAGAATTTCTCTGAAAACTTTGTGAACGCCATCAGCGCCATGTTGAAAACAATTTCTTTTTAACTGATTTATAAGCTTAGGTCTGCAAATTCAAACTAGCAAATTAATTTGTTACAGGAAATAAAATCGTTCGGGAAAAAATCTTAATCTTGAAAAAAGCGCGGTTTTTTTTATTCATTCATTCACATAGACGTCTGGACAGCAATCGTCTGAAGAGTTTTGATTCAAACATGGCTGAGGGTTTAGGTGTTGAATCATCGTCGTAAGTACTCAGTGTTCTTGTTTACGAATTTAATATGAAAGAGGTTTTAACCTGACAGAAATTCGGCTCCCGTGTCTCTTATCAGTATACAAAAGGTAATACGTAAAGTTAGGATCGGGAATGCCACTTGACAATCATGGGCGTCGCAAAGGGGGGGGGGTGGATAGGGGGGGGGCGTTTGCCCCCCCCCCCCCCCCCGCCCGGACGAGCAAAGAAAAAAGGAGGAAAAAAAGAGGCGCGAAATGATATTGTTGTTAATTTAATGGGTGGGGGGGGGGCAAATGTCTCTGCCCACCCTCGAAAAAAAGATCATCAGGAAAATCATGGAAAACATAGGGATTTAGGGGGGAGGGATGTGCTTTGCCCCCCTCTAGAAAAATCCTGACGACGCCCATGCTGACAATGTTCTATGATAATTTCTGCACGAATCAAAAAGTACTTCTGGCAGGTTAAGTAAAAGGGTAGAAACATTCCGATATAAGATATGACTGATGACACATAGGCCTAAAGTACAAGGAAGTCACAGTTATAACGAGGAAGACAGTGTGGAAGTTGCAAGGACAAAATGATGTTGAAATAGAAAGTGTCGATACGAATTTTAATGAGTAGTTTATTTTATTTCTTTTAATTGATTAATTAAGATTGTATATCAGCTTGCAAGACAATGGATTGACCCGTTTAAGCCCTTATACGTTCGGTCGAGTGGACAGTCCTTTAAACATGTAAGTATACGTCTCTGTATATTTTGCTACGACTGGTTTTGCTGTCAGTAAAGCAAACTGATCTAAGAAAATGTTTTCGAAACTGATTCGGGCTTGGAAACTGAAACATTGCACTCAATAAGGGTTTGTTCAGATGAGGTTTCCTTGACCAAGGCTTCCAGCTATTATTTGTTTGTTACCCCGCTGATTTAATCTATAATAGATAGTCATGAGGTATGTCTGCAGACACAGTGTTCATAAACACAATAATTATACGTGATCATTGGAGCCCATTCAAAACGGATAATGATTACGAGGAGCATGAGGGGAATTTCAAACTTCATTTTTAATAACGAAAAATCGAGTTACTCTTGTAAACAGAAAAAAAACCTGTCGGAACCTTAAATCACTAAGACATTGGATAAAGCTTTTTCCTTAAAGAGTAAATCTTTGCTCCATCCAACTAAAACCATGCGGGGACACGGCTGTTAGTGAAATTCGTTCAGTCCAGCAGGTCCGGTTTTAACTCCAGTTTCCTCAGGAAGGACTCTTTCAACTGTTATGACTTTCAATCCTAGCTCAATGTTGGAAATTACAATGTTATTGTGGTGTCTTAATATTATTTTATAATTAAAAATACGAAGTTTTCTATCTTAAAAAACTTGTGTTTGTGTTCAGAGAGTTATCCAACAACACACTGTCTACAATCCCTTCCAAACTCTTCTACGCATATGGCAAGAAAAAAGAGATACTTGAAATGTAAGTTAAAATTTACCTTTATGTGCACATCAGCAAGACATAGACAATCTGTTAAAGGTACAGTCCATCATTTTTGCTTTGTGCATTTTGTTTGTTTGTTAAAAGCAACAAACGTGCTCCAAATTGAAAGAAGAGTGCTACACGACTAACCTAATGAAGTTTCAGCTCAGTTTTAGCTGCATGTACATTTCGAGAAAAACAAAGATCTTGGTTTCAAATCGAAAGTTGCTGCAGGCGCGGATCCAGGGGGGGGGGGGGGGGGGTTGGGGGTCAAAAAAAAAACCCAGCTCTCTCAAAAAAAAATTCCATACAAATTCCTGCAAAATAAGTCGACCCCCCCCCCCCCCCCCCCCCCCCCCGCTGTGACACCCAAAAAAAGTTATACTGGTATAGTGTTTGCCTGTTCAAAATACGGTACACCATTCTGTAATCTAGTGTTAATAATCATCGAATTTGAACAGCGCCCCCTATTCCCTATTGAAATATGGTACTAGCCCCCCCCACCCCCCCCCCCACCCCCCCCCCCCCCCCCCCCCCCCCACACACACACACACACACAGTTTTTGATTTTACGGAGGCTAAGTATACGGAGAAAAAACCTATGTACATTTTTAGATTGTTTTGCTGATGAAACACCCCCCCCCCTGCGAAAATTCCTGGATCCGCCCCTGTGCTGAATCATGTTTTAAATTTCCAGAGAGGCCACATAAAGCTTATTCTCGATCATAACCCAATCTAAAAACACGTTAAAATTGTGCAGCAGCAGAATTCCAGTCAAACCAGTGAGTTTGGCGGTTTTGAGACATCATCTTTTATTGAAAAAAAAAAAATCATTTTGCCGACGAGCATGGCTACGGCGACGCGCGCGCATACCAGAAACCGGGGACTTTTTTTTTTGGCCTTAAAAGCTGCCGTGAATTTGGATTAAAGGACAGCGAAACAACTGCGGGAATATTCTATTTGTTGATGAAGAAAATAGCACTCAAACAAACTGGATGCAAGGGTTTTTTAAGCAACGCGCACCAGCATTTTAAAGCGGGAAATGAATACGATAAATAAAATGGACCAAACTTCGAAATGAACATGCAGCTTGATAACCCATTTTGAATTTTATTGGGGAAATAACTACTACAGGTCAAAAATATTACTTTTACGGACATAAAAATATATCTTTCCATACAAACTTACAGGAAAAAAAGGTGTGCGTAACGCAACTTTTGCCCCACGCGCTAAAAAATTGCGCCGCCCATGGCAGAACGCACTGCCGATCAAGTCTTTTTATAGACCGCTTGCAGACGCGATTGATTATTGACGCGCAACGGTGCGCGACGCCATGTAATGGGACAAAATGTGCATGGATAGACATACGCCTGTCCCACAACCTACCCCTTCCAAACTACCCCTTCGCGAAATTTTTGAACACAACTCTGTTGCGCGCTGTCTTTGGAACAAAACGCGCTACGCACAACGCGCAACGCGCACACCAGCATGCATCATAGATATAGAATAGACCGCTTGCGGATGCGTATGATAATCGACGCGCAAAGGTGCGCGACGCCATGTTATGGGACAAATGTGCATGGATAGATATACGCCTGTCCCACAACATGGCGTCGCGCGCCTTCGCGCGTAGATTATCGAACGCATCCGCAAGCGGTCTATTCTATATCTATGATGCATGCTGGTGTGCGCGTTGCGCGTTGCGCGTTGTGCGTAGCGCGTTTTGTTCCAAAGACAGCGTGCCACAGAGTAAGGTTCAAACATTTCGCGAAGGGGTAGTTTGGAAGAGAGAAATACATTTTCCACGAATTTGGTATTGAAATTGAAGTTTATTTCAACTGTGTTTAGATTAAGAATATTAAAACCAAGCGGAATCTGTGGGTGAGGTGTTATAAAACAAATATTGAATGCTTTACCTCGTTCTGAAATAAAACTAGCCTCCCTCGGTGATCCATTGGGTATTCTATTTTCCCTTGGCTTCGCCTCGGGAAAATAGAATGTCCATGGACACCTCGGGAGGCTAGTTTTACCACAACACTCGAAGCATTCAATATTTGTATAATATGTGTGCCAGAAAAATGGGTATAGGGCGGAGACATTTATATAACATCCTCGTTTTAAAAGCTCGGTTGGCCATGTCAACATGGCCATCTTCTCGACATAGTACATCTTCTCGTTTCATAACCTCAAAACGTTCTCATGTACTTTTCATAAAAATAACAGAAGCTTCAGCAACAACAACATTTCAGAGATAGCGCCCGATGCTTTCTTAGGAGTGAGCTCCATTGCATCAATGTAAGTAGACTTTCATTGATACTCATAAACTGTTAGAGATGTAAAAGTGAGCTTCTATGAGCTCGATACAAATGAAATAAATATCTGTGTCTGTCTTGATCTACATATATTCCTTAACGAATTTTGCACAGAAGATTGTGATAAAGACCTCTCATCTAATTTAAGCTTTGACTATTAGTTAAGTCACAAAAGCTATTTCATTGGTACATGTAATATGTGAGTTATTTAAGGGGATATTTAGTTCAATAGTATAGGCCTCCTAATAACAATAATAATTTGGGAGGCTAATCATGGCAGCTGGGATGCTGAATTGCGAAGGACGCGGCTACAACGTGGTCAAGCCGCTGGCACGTAAAGGCGCCTATGGCTGCCGGCCACATCGACCCATATATGACTACGGAGCACAGCCTGAGATCGAAAGTGTTTGATTTTTCCGGAGGGGGGGGGAAAACCGGAGGGCCCGGAGAAAAACCCTCGTGGCACAGGAGAGAACCAACGCACAACTCTACTCACATGTGTCCCGCGGCCGGGATTCGAACCGGGGTCACCTTGGTGAGAGGCGAGCGCTTTACGCACAAGCCACCCATGCCACCCAGGAGCACACCTCCAATGGAAAGACGGGCTAAATATAAGAATAAATCTCAAAATTTTGACAATCAAAGCAGTTGTTCGAATTACTCAAGTCACCATTTATTAAAACACTTCTTTTCTCTTGCAGATATTTGGGTATCAATAAGATATCGTCACTTCCCGAGGACTTGTTTGACAACATAACGATACTTCACACGTTGTAAGTGAGAACCAAAGATGATGGCTGACTAGATATAGCACAATTCGGACGGTGACCCAATTCTTTAAATTCTGCTCAAAGTGTAGCGAACATACAGCAGCATTTCGTAGTTAGATGTCATGACAACTACTTTCACTTGTTGAATTGAGCTTTCAATAAAAGCTCATAAAAGTTGTGGTCTAAATATTAGAACACAGACCGTCAATGATTTACACAGATTTTTTTCAAATCGCACGATGATTAAAGGCCTATAGCCTGTAAGGCATTCTCAGTGAGAACACAGATCGGTATGACAAAGTAGTCCGCTCACTTTTTATTCGTCCCCCTCAAATAACACAAATGTCGGTAATTATACTCATACTACAAAAAGGAATCACGCAGGAGATAAGTTTGTTGTGTCTCTCGCCACAGCTTCAATGTTTTAATCAACCTTCTTCAACCGGAATACCAAAGATTAAGGGCAAACCGGATACATAGAGCACATTAACATTAACATTAAACATTAGGAGGTACCCATGACCACCTCACGTAGTTTGATGCTCACAAGAAAACTGATTGTGATACCCAAGACCACAGTGACGATAGTGATACCCAGTGACCACTACCCACCAACAACGGCCGTTGTGAAAGCCTATTAAATCAGGCGATAAAACCAGTTAACAGGTAAGGTGCTATAACTTCAGCACTTAATTAAAAACACATTCCCCACAGCAGGCACATGTAGTGGGGGTATAGCCATTGTGGTAACTCATAGGCTATACATGTACATGTAGATTCGAGATTAACATGTTACTGGATCAGCCCATGAGGCACATCACGGGCCACAATGAATTTAGTTACCAAGTTGAATTTAGTTAAGTACACTGTAGTCAAATGTTCACTCAAAACCAGCATTATGGGGCTCGTTCTCTTCTGGGGCACCAATAAAAATGCCAAACGCGAAAAGCGACCCACATAAGAAACAAGCACCATCACTGCGGGAACTTACATTAGTGACAAAATGCAGGAGCGCAAATTTTCTCGAAAGGCTGCATTACCCTCCGGAGAGAGGTGAACCCCATCTCTCCGGTAGAGGTGAGCGGCAGACCAATGAAATTGGGGGTGATCAAGTACACTGATTCCCAGCCTGCGACATTGTGACCTAGCCCAGCGGTTAGTCGCTCGCCGTATGTGTTCCATGGATTTTTGGGATTGTGCACCATAGTAAAATAGCCGGGGTAATATACATGACCAAACAAGTTTGGTGTTAGGAAATCTCTCCTGACATTCTGCCAGCATGAAGGCTAGAGTATGCCGAATCGCATAGAAGTTGAGCTGCACTAAGTCATTAGTACCAACATGCATTACTATAATGCCTACATCACCAATGCCGTCCAACAAATATGCTAATTGATTCAAGCGTGCTCCACTTCGCCCATTCCATTGCACAGGGATACCCATATCATATGCTGCCCATCGAACCAGTGAATCCCCCACTATCCCAGCACAGCGTTGCTCATGTGGATGAACACCTAAAAATCAAATAAAAATATTTGCTTAAACCCTGTGAAAATTGACTATGGGGAAGGGGCGGAGGTAACTGGCTAGCGCGTCCGACCGCCATCGACCCATACGCTGTATGTCTGTGAAGGGAAGGCCCAATGCATATGCAGTAGATGCTGCCCCCATACGAAATGAGTGGGATCTATAATGTGAATTCGTGATGCCGCAGCCTGACAATGCAGACTGCAAAACTCTATTGAACTGGTAACGAGTAAGCGGTTGACTATCAATGTGACAAAAGAGGGGGCCTTGTGTTCTTGGGCGATTTTGAACAAATTGTTGAAGCGCTGCAACAGGGCAGAGAGTGGCATCAGCCCACCGACCTACAAGAACAATTTGAGGGGGGCCACGCTGATTTGTCTTAGACTGGCGCAGTGCCAACGTTACTGACTCGCAGCCGCTGGAGAAGCGTATGTCTGAAATGTGCAAAACTGCAGGCTGCACATCCCCCGCGAATTTGCCGTGAACTCACTAACTCGTAAGAAACCGAAAAATGCAAGAAGCATAGCAGAGCGAAACAATGTCACTTCATAATGTGATGAACAAACTTCAGGCAAAATTGCCATAATGCGCGAAAGCAGCGCCAGCGATATTGGTGACCTGCGGTCTCTTCGCGAAACCCCACGCCTACAACCTTCGAGTAATTTTGTAACCATATACGAATCAGTTGGGTCTGGTCTGCCCATTAACTTGTACTTACAACTTACCCCCGCGACGTATGTTGCAATTGTTGATGGGGAATATCGCCGGATGGAAAGCCAGGCGATGAACTCACCTATGCACTGCGGATTCACGACCCGACTACTGTATGTGGATTGAAGGAAACCACAAAAAGTATTCCACCCCGAATTGTATGCCTTGTGTGTATTTCGCGCAAAAGCCAACTGTAGCAACCTATGTATTTCCTGATCTACCATACTTGGGGAAGAATTGGAAGCGGAGTCATCACTGGCTCGGCCTGGGGGGCTAAGGCAAAGAAGCGCTGCATCTGAAAACGAGATAATGCATCAGCTTTGTCATTAAATACACCTGGAATGTGAGCTGCCTTGAAGATGATATTGAACTTCAAACACTCTAACACAAGTAAACGAATTAAAGGGAATATACAACATTTGCAAACATCGAAAAAAAAAACTACCAAGTTTTTGCGAAATACCTTAATAGGATGTTGGTAAATGACAGCCTGAAGCATCCTGTAAAATTATGGCACCTGGTATACTGTCATTTTCAAGAAAAGTGGTATTTTTGTATCAATTTCCAACGCTGATCGGCCGATCAGCGTTGGAAACAACTGGCTTTTTTTCAAATACTGGCCCCAATTGACCATTGCACTTGTTTGCAATCGATTACAAACCTATGAACGGGTACGAGCCAGCTAGACTGGTTCCCTGACCTTACAATTCCCCAATGTATGTAAACTGCTCTGTTTCTTCTTATATGGAGTCAGGGAACCAGACTACAGGAAAATGTTCGTTTTTCTTGGTTTTTATAGCATTTTCGAACCCAAAACCTCCAAAAAGTCAGTGCAACTATATTTGCTTTATATTTCCAACCCCCAATTCCATCCATTTCTGAAAATTACAGCAAAAGCAAATGATGTATATTCCCTTTAAGTGCATGCACTTTTCACATTGAGCAGATTGTCCGTTAATCATGTGGACCACTGCCATGTTATCAGAGTGAAACCGAACTCTGTGATTGGCTAAGATAGGCCCCCACACAAGGATGGCTACAACTACAGGATACAATTCCAATAGGGCAATGGAGGGTGTATATGATGTTCCTTGCCGCCAACGGCCTTGCAACCATTTCCCTTGAAAATAAGCCCCGATACCAATTGAAGCCGCTGCATCTGTGAAAAACTCAAGTGTTGCCGAAGATTCCCATTCATGCTTCAGCAGTGGGGTGACACCATTGTAATCTCGCAAAAATGTCAACCACATCAATAAATCAAGTTTTGCGCCATTCGTTATCCGCACCCTATGCCATGGTCGCTTTAACCCTTTGACAAAGCAATAAGCCGCCTAATAAACGCCCGACCCGGCGACACAGCCTTGCACACGAAATTAAGAGAACCGACAAGGGACTGGATTTGCACTAACTCTGCTTTTGGCTTAGCAAGCATAGCCCGCACTTTAGTGGTGAGCATTGCTACTTTGTCGGGCGGGACCCTTACCTGCCACTGATTCACATCAATTTCAAGCCCCAAGTATGTGAGAACCTGCGACGGACCTTCTGTTTTTTCCGTAGCAATGGGAACACAAAGTTCCCCACATAATGCTTGAAAATTGTCTAGGCGTGTCTGACATGACTGTCTTGATGGGCCAACAAACCAAAAATCATCTAGATAATGTGTTACATCACCCTCTTTGGCCATCTTGCGAACACTAAATTCTAGAAAAGAGCTAAACTTCTCAAATAGCGAACACGACATTGCACACCCCATGGGAAGACATTTGTCAAAGTAAAACTGATTTTTAAACTTGAAACCGAGCAAGTCATAATTGAGCGGGGTGATTGGTAACAGGCGGAAAGCCGATTTGATATCTGATTTTGCTAGCCACGCCCCCTTTCCTGCTTGAACAACTAAATCTACAGCCTCGTCAAACAATGCATACCGTACTTTGCACTGTTCTTCATCTATAAAATCATTAATTGAACCCCCGTATGGGAACGAAAGATGATGTATCAACCGAAAAGTGCCCTGTTCCTTCTTGGGTACTAACCCGATGGGTGAACATTGCAAATTTTCAAAGGGGGGGTGCGCGAAAGGCCCGGCAATCCTGCCTGCTTGAATTTCTTTTTCCAATTTCAGTTTGACCATATCCGGGTTCGATGAAGCTGATTGAAGGCAGTCCGAATCCCTACGAATCCTAGGGCCACTGTATCCAATTGAAAAACCCTTGGAAAACCCTTCCAACAAAATTGCTTTGTCTAAAATGTTGTCATAATCGCAAAGCAGCGAGTGCAGCACCGACAATTTAATTGGGGTTGGGAGCACGAAAATTAGCTTTCCCAGTCACCAAAGCATGTGCATTTTTCTTTGTTCCAGCTGAATCTACCTGACTGCCGGCCAAGGCTGTTTGTTGAACAGAGTGTGCATAGCCTTTCCCCGAAAACCCCCTTGCCCCCCCTGTTTGGAGGCGCGTGTGTACGCCAGGAAATCTGCATGTTGGTGAACCGTGTCCGTGACGACCACATGCAGCGCATTTGTGCTGATATTTACAGTTGACGAACTTACAGCCGTTCGGACTGTTGAACGCAAAGCATAAGCGAGTGACCGTGTGCGGTGCAGCCCGCGGTGCCCCTCCGAATGCGGCAGGGGCCGCTTCGTAAGACGCGACCGTCAGCCACAATTCGACATCAAGCTCACCCCAAGATTTGTGGGGCTGGGCTTCAAGCCGGAGACGAAACTGTTCGTCATATAATCGCCAACTGCGGCCAGGGAACTGAACCGATGCCGTGCGGACAATCTCAGTGTATTTCAGTAGTTCGTTAACCCGAGAAGGAAACTTAACCAGGTATATTGCCATAAAAGTATGAAAAGCTGACACCCACTTGTCCCATGTGTCCATTTTCTTTTGACGGCTTGTTTTGACCTGATTTGAACGCAAAAACATCTTGTCATTTTCAATGACTAGCGCGACTTCTTCCGCTTTGTTAGACCGCGCAAGTACCTCCGAAGCACTATCCGCGAACAACAGTGACATGTCTACATACTCATTCCGCCATATTTTGTCTTTTAATGACTGAGAAACATGCCCCCCAATCAATGATGTAGACTGAACGCGAGGGATAGGTTTCGGATTTCCGGAAACCCCATCGATTGCAATCCCCGGTAGGTTATTAACCAAGGGTGCCGACAAACCACTACCTACGTTACTGGTTACATTGTTACCCATGCCCCACGGAACAGTATACAAATGTGTGTCATTTGTAGCAGTGATTGGACAGGGGGGCGACGCAACTGAATATATAGGTATACCACGAGCACTATTATATAAAGGTGCCTCAGCTATTCGTCCCCCACTTGGCTTGGAGGAAAACCCACTGCTTGCCCACTTGAAATGCAAGATGTCATGCTTGGAGGAGATGTAAATATTGGCCTAGGCCTACTTGGAATTTCCCCCATCATGCCCATGGTAGAAATTAAGCTTGCAGCAGATGGGAATGACCTACTATTTCCCATGACCCCACGGAACTCACCCGACCCTTGGCCTTGGGGAGTAGAGGCAAAAACCGCCGGCTGATTCCCGACTAGGCCTAGTGGCTGTACCACCGTAGGCATAGCCGCCGAAGAGCCGGCCGCCATCCCACCAGTTGCTCCATAAGCCGCGGCTAACATCGTGGATGCAACGGGCCTCGCTGCGTCTATCACGGGTGCCGACTGCGCTGCTTGATCCAACGGTGCCGACTGCGCTGCCTGATCCAACGGTGCCCACTGGGTCAAAGGTGAAGGCTGACCATATCCATAATGACTTGGCATACCCATCGATGCCTGGTGCTCTGTTGTAAGCGGGACTGAAGCCGCCGTCTGACGTGGCTCATCAGGCATGGACAGCGCCGATATACCTGTAGCAGGCTGACCTGGTGCCCTGACGACACTTGGCCCACCGTGAATCTCGGCGACATGGACTGCGGCCTGACGTGCCGAGCTTCTCTGTGGCGCTGACGAAGATCTGCAAGCTCTCTTTCGTGGCCCCGGTGCCGGCCGTACGGACTCTGGCCTGCGTTTGGGCCTACCTCTTGGCATGTCCTTGTCTTTGCGGACTCCCCACGCGCCAATTGCTCGTAATTCCAATTCTAATTAAACCCGAAATTCGGGTGTAGAAAAGTTTTCAATCGAGCGTTGATGTTTCTAGATTGAAGCCGTGACTAAAAGTGAATTTGCGCACTCCCGATAGAATACAATGCGCTGATTGGCTGCCGCGCAATCCTAGCGCGGCAAAATAAAGGGAGAGTGCATACAACGTCCGCAATGAAGTTTGCGCACGTCCCGCAAGCGATGTTCTGTTTTTATTGGTTGCCCAGGGGTGTTCAGAATCCCAATTTGCATACAACCTTTCTTAATCAGGATACTCATGCACACTGTATGCTGTACAATTATTGAACACCCATAAGTACGATCAAACTGGATTTTGCGCTGAGTATAATAAATTTTACCAGTTATATGGTAAAATGTGTTAATACAGATAGCGTGTCTGTTTGTTGTAATCTAAACTCTTATGCTACTCTGTCTAACAAAACTGCTTTCATTTCTTTCAGAGACTTGTCTAAAAATAATCTTTCTTCGTTTCCGGCGGAACTTCTGAAGTCTCAACATAAACTTCAATATCTATATCTTCAACTCAACTACATAAAAGAACTTAGAAAGGGGATGCTTGACGGACTCCATTCTTTGCGAGAATTGTAAGATGTTGTGCCCCTGAATTAAGAACAACTGAACCCAACCCAATATCCAATGACCATATCCGAAAACATTACAGCACCAAACCAAACACCCTGGAAACCTTTAACACCCAACCTAGACTTTCGAAAATCTGCAACCCCCTATCTCTGAACTTCCAAAACCCCAAACCCACAGGGCCCGCGCCTTCAACAAGAAACCAAAACAAAGCTAAACATTTACAGAGCCCCACATATATATCTCGAATCAGTAGAAAGCAGGAGGTCGTGGGTGCGAGTCCCACCCGAGTGATTTTTTTCCAACTTTCACTCGGTAGGTAACACACTGAGTATACAGTGTTTGTACGTCGGTGAAGGGCAAAAACCTAATATTGATTTATATCACCTTGACTCCAAAAAAATGAAATCCATCTTATGAATGTAGCTAAAACCTGAACCTCAACTTTACCCCAACCCTATTCCACTTAAATCCCAAACCCAGAACCTCCAAAGTCCAAACCCTATAGCCCGTTTTTACGACGCTTCAATAAGCACAGAGTTTTCTGCTGATATTGGCTTGACTCATAGTCCTGATATTGGCGAAACTCTCAGGAAGATCTTGGTAATCTAAGTAAGCAAAATTTATATTAATGTGTGTTGTATGCGTACATTTTGTGGAAGAGCTGTTCAGTTTATATCACAAAACTACTGCCACCGTTAATTTGACCTTGTAAATCTGCAAACCCCTATTCTAAAATCCCTAAAATCATCACCCCAAGCTACAAATTGCTGTATTTAATTTCTGCTTTTTAGACAATTTAGAATTGTTTCCACGATACTCCTAAGAAATGAATGCCTCAAGTTTAATCTTGAAATCTTTTTGTTGTTTGAATATACTTACAGAGTGATAGGCGTCAATATGATCCACACGATAGATAACTATGTGTTTTCAGAGACACAGTTGGTGAATCTGTGAGTAATTTATTGAATTTTACTACATTAATAATTTCTGTTTTCCAGCCTAACAATTTGTCGGACAATTATTTTTTTTCGAGAACTTTCCTCGACAGGTTATACGTACCCTTTTTTCCCCGACCTTATTATACACTTTTGATTTTGTAATGCAATTAAATTAAAAAAAAAAGGATTACCACCGCTTTGACATATTCCTTTCATACATTGTGTGCATTTGTACAGAACTCAGCCATCTGTGATTATTATGTGCAAACCAATATTTCTACATTGTCGAAAAATCGAATTTTTTTAAACTGCTTTTCAAATTTGAAGTTATTTCAAGTTACTAATTACGCAGAGCCTGAATGAGACAGGTTTACCTATGACTGACGATCTATCCTTTGGTACTTGTTGACATTTTATGGCAGACAATTATTCCACAACAAGCTGACATCGCATGGACTTGGAGAACACCCATTTGCCACAAGAAACAAGTCACTACAGCTCGTGTAAGTCTTGAGAAGATTCAGACAGGTTAAGCTATCGTTGATTATCTTTGAAGTTTGCCAATCTGCAATATGCATGAAATACGGAGACTACCGGTACTAGTGTTTGTAATAAAATTGTCATTTCGGTTATTATTCATCCCCCCCCCCCTTAATGACTCAATTAAATTCCTTCGGCATCTTTCTGCCGGTATCAATCAAACCAACAACCACACACACATTTTGTTGTCAAAACATTAAGACTGAGATGAAATGTTTTATTCTCTGAAAAGGGTGTGAAAAGATGCTTGCAACAATATGATCAACATTACTGTCAATAAACCCATGAAAATAGCAACGAATATATATATTTTCTGAATGTGACTTATTTTATGCTTAGAGGTTTGCTTTGATGATCCGAATTTCTACATTGTTTTTCAGATCTTTATATCGCAACTACTTCGACAAAATCTGCAATTCTGCTTGGCAAGATTTAGGACAGAATTGCAACGTGTAAGACAATTGAATTCTGGGACTTCAGTTATGAGCAAAATAATAAGCAAAAATAATAATAAGGGACACTGGCTTGAAAGGTTCCTGTAAACAATATTTACTGCATAATTTGCACTGTGGATAACTTCGGTAGCGTAACTACCATTACTGAATGGGATGAATGGCTAAAGAGAAAAGAATTCTGAATTGGTCACTGAGTGTCGGCTACATAGGCCTACTTTAAAATGCCTCAGGCTGAAACACAGACATATAAACGCATTTATATGTCTGTGGGCTGAAATGACATCGCAGCAACAGCGCCCTCATTTGTTTTCAGCAAAAGCATGAAAGTGTTTTCAAATATAGACGTTTCAATTTTCAATAAGATTATCGCAACAAATGACGTCAAATGGTTTCCATAAATTTAAGTAGAAACGCAAAAACAATACGATTACTGTTTAATCATGAGTGTTTCTCTTTACCGTATCTCTTCATCTTCAGATCATTGGAAAACACACTCAAAGTGGTACCCTTCACAAGAGTGGACCTCAACATGTAGGTATTGTTTGTAAAGACCCGATTTTTACAGAGTAAGCAATAACAATGACCTTTATCAAGTCCAGTAAGTTAAGGGCCGAAGAGGAGAATCTCAAGGCCTGATTTCACCCCCTTGTTCCGTTCGATTGTATTGACAACGTCGATCATTAGATCGTTGCAGTGTTGCAGTGTTGCAATGCAGTGTTTTTAAACTAACGGTAAATGAAACATAATACATTCCCCGTCATGTACTATTATATAACCGACATACAGATCCTTGTCATTTGATTGGTGGAACTCACATCACGTGACATTCGTTATTGTTCCCATTCACGCCGCGGCTCAAAAAGTACTATCCGCCCATGGGGAATAGGAAATATACAAATATTGAGTGGATCAGCGTGGAATGGAGGAATATTATCGCAAGGTAAAATCTTGACTTTTCCATTTCACGTGGTGAAGCCGAGTGAACTGAAAAAGTCCAGATTTTACCAAAACCTGGGTCGTAACACGGCCTGTCAAAGGCCGCCATGTTTGTTTGAACTGTTTGTCTCGCTATGATTTTCAAGATGGCGTACCCTGATAAAGGTCTATTTTCCATAACACCTCACCTACAGATTCTGTGTCTTGATTGGCCGAGAGCGAGTCACATGGCACTTTCTATTTTTGCTATCTTTCTGTGCACGGATAAAAGTACTATACCCGTATCAACCAAAGTACTTTTGTTGATGCACCCTAACGTGGCGCGGCCCCCAACGTGGTGCACTTTGATTGTTTCGCCTGTAGCGCCAAGCTTGAGCAAAAGTTTTAACTGAAACTTCACATAAAATGAAATTACATCAAGTTCTAAACACTCCTGTTCATAAATTGCGAGTTTATTTACCCGTAACAAAGTTAGAAGAAACATGTATTAAGTGATTTTCCGATTTCATTTTCATGTGCAAAGTGAACCCTTTGAAAATGCCCCGAAACATAAGAAAATAATTCTCCGACAAACATCTAGCTGGGTGTGTAAGTAGCGATAATAATTATTTATCAGAATTTATCAAGTTTACAGAAATTCTTCAATGTTATTTGGAATTTTCCGAGATTTATTCAGGTGCGCCATTTAGGGAACACTCCGCCAATTTGTGCCCAATTTCCGGACGCCACCGTCGGATTTAATTTAGGATTAAATTATGAAACCGAAATTGCTCACAGAGGTTAAATAGCAAGCATTGTCAACAAAGAGGTTTGGCAACACTACACGAGGAAAGTCGGGTAAGCTTTGAAGTGCGCCACGTTAGGGAACACGACTATGTACCATTAGCAACCAAAGTACTATATCCGTAGACTTGGCCAAGTCTGGGTTGCGCTCGGTCTGTGCCTTTAGTAAATCCACTCACAGCGCATATCGCATATGGTTGCAGACCAGTAAATAGGCCCCAAATTGCCTACGCCAGCCAAATCACGATTTGCATGCCCTCAAAATCTTCAGTATTTGAGAGTATTGTGGGCCATGAACTTGAGGGTTTGTAACAAATATGAGTGGAAGCCGTGCACAGGACTGGGAGCTTGCAGTTGTGTGTAATTTGGATATAATTTGGACCCTAAAAGTGCTCTATATTGCAATGGAGTGTAGCCATCGTTTTTCAAAATGGCGATGGGCTTCAGGACTATTTTTAGGGGTGATCATCTTCGGATGGAAATTTCTCCTAAAAGTCATCAGTTGACCCCCCGAAAATTGAAAAGAAAATGAAAGGTGATGAAATAAGCTTTTATTTGATGTGTGTCTCGAACACCTTGGAGAGTTGCAAGTATTTTTCCCGAATTTCTGAAGTGGGAGCATTTACCATTGGGGTCTATGGAAGTTTATTTACTGGTCTGCTACCATATGTCCTTACAATACATAACGCGCGCCCTCATGCGTCGAATCTGGACCTTCGTATTAAAAATGTACAAGTACATGATATTTTCAAGTGATGCAGAATTGCAAACTTTTGCACCACATGCTCTGCAAGACATGCACACACATGTACGTGTAATGCGCATGATGTACAATGTACATACAGTGTGTGCGCATTGTTATACGGCACTGAAGTGGAACGCGCGCTGAAGTGTACCTTGTCGGGCATCTGGAAAGACGTAAACTAAGTGATTTTGCTACTTTTTTTTAAGATACCGACTTAAAGCAATTCCGACTTGAGTCAAGTCTTCTATATGCGTGACGTGGTATTTTTGTGCACCTTGAGCGTTGCGTGTAGCGCGTATTTTCCAAAGAGAGCGCGCCACAGAGTAGGTTTTCGTGAAGGGATGGTTTGGAAGAGAGAAATACATTTTCCACCAATTTTGTATTGGAAATGAAGTTTATTTTAACTGTGTTCAGATTAAAATAATTTAAAATACTAAAACCAAGCAGAATCTGTGGGTGAAATGTTATAAAACAAATATTGAATGCTGTATCTCATGGTGAAGTAAAACTAACCTCCCTCGGTGATCCATGGAGCACTTTATTTTGGATCATCTCGGGATGCTAGTTTTACTACACCACTCAAAGCAATCAATATTTTGTATATCATTGTGATTTTCCACCGTGGTCAAATAGATATATGTTGCGTAAAAGGCTTAGTGGAAATGTTTGGCCAGGTTATTGATATATTTTATTGATCTTTTCAGTGATTTAGTTGGACGTTGGTATGCTACGTCAATAATAGTTGGGAAATCCACCAGTAAAGCAATGAATCAATGTGGATTCAGCTGCAAAGATCTGCAGCATGTGAAAAATACATTTAATTGTACATCGTGCTCTCAAGGTACATATGGAGGAGTGTTTGGTGGGTGTAAGCCCTGCCCTCCAGGTATGTCTTCCTATATTTTAGGATAGGCCTATGTTTCATATCTCTTTTACATTTGACATCAAATAGTTCTTCAACATGAAGATCATTTAAGTTGACAATTGCTATTATTGCAATTGTCCAATGTCAAGAATTGCCCTGCAATGTACAACCACAGAAGGTTGATAACCGATGAAGCCAGCACCGTTTTTCAATATAACACGCACAAGCTGAAAAAATGAGATAGTAAGGCCAAAAAAAAAAGTCTCCGGTTTCTGGTATGGAGCTTGTCCAAAAGTGGTGCGGCGACGCGGCTTTTTTTTTTTTTTACCTGACTTTTTTTTTTTTTACCTGACTTTTTTGCTCCAAATGTCGGCTGGTGACTGCAAATGGTGCCCGACTAAACTTAGTGCAAATATATGGGAGTCCAGAGAGGCCACATAAAGCTTATTCTCGATCATAACCCCATCTAAAAACACGTTGAAATTGCGCTGCAGCAGAATTCCAGTCAAACCAGTGAGTTTGGCGGTTTTGAGACATCATCTTTCATTGAAAAAAAAACTTTTTTCATTTCGCCGACGCGCATGGCTACGGCGACGCGCGCGCATACCAGAAACCGGAGACTTTTTTTTTGGCCGAACGGACAGACATTTAAAAAGTGACATAATACGGGAACGGTAATAGCCCGATTATCCGAAGGTTCGACAGTCCGAAGGTTCTCTAGGCCGAAGAGTCATTAGACCGAAGGTTCGTTAGTCCGAAGATTCGATAGTCCGGAGGTTCGATAGTCCGTAGGTTCGATAGTCCGTAGGTTCAGATAGTCCGTAGGGCCCATTATTCCGAAAATAGCATAAAGGTTATTTAATCTGAAGGCTAGGCTCAATAGTCCGATTACACGATAGGATTCTACAGTCTGAATCGACAATAAGGTTCGATAGTCCGAATAGACGATAGGGTTCAGATTCGTCAGTCCGACAATTCGGACTATCGGACCTTCAAAACTAAATGTCATTAAACTATCGAACTATACTTTCGTAATAATGAACCTTTGGAATATTGAACCTTGTTTTCATTACGGACTGTTGAACCTTCGGACTAATAAACCTTTCTAAATTCGGACTACCGAACCTTCGGACCAATGAACCTTCGGATTATCGAACCTTCGGACTATCGCGTCAAAATGTTCGGATTAAAGAACCTTATTTCATTGTCGGACTATCGAACCCCCTCTTTTCGAAGAGTTGCGCATTTGGTCTGTCAAAATGTTCGGATTAAAGAACCTTATTTCATTGTCGGACTATCGAACCCCCTCTTTTCGAAGAGTTGCGCATTTGGTCTGTCGAACCTTTGGTCTATCGGGCAGACCCCGCGGGGAACAAAAGTCTCAAACAATTTGTTTAAACGAAGTGAAAATACTGTTGTATTTGAGACATTGTACTGATTTTCTTCCAGGCGGATTTTACCAGGACATCACCGGATCAGTCGCCAATCGACGCACTGGTATGAATTGCAAGCAATGTAATAAGGGTACTTACGTCCCACAAAATAAACACCTTGGGAAAACTATCGGTGATTGCGCAGTTTGTCCAACAGGCACCAATAAGAGTGTTCATGCAGGATACCGAGCATGTCCCTGTGCGTCCAATCACTACCGTAAACACAGGTTCGGTCAATGTTTTTCGTGTCCCAAAAAAGGAATCAACTGTACGGGAGAATATCAGCATCTTCTGCCAGGATTCTGGTGGACATGGGACTGGGGTCCAGCTGACAACTATCAGTCCTACAAGAAATTTGTCAAAAATTTACTCACCTGCAATGATAGCTATGACAGGCACACTGAAAGTTTTCATGGAATGTTACCAAAAGTTCATAAATGTCCTACCTCCGAATCGTGTAAGAATCTTGCAGCTGGAATAAACGCAACGTGTGATGATGGTCATGCCGGTTTCCTGTGTACACAATGTCAAGCAGGCAGTTATGCTTGGCTGGATAAATGCTTTGAGTGTCCAGGGATTTGGGCGTTGATATTGGAAGTCTTGGCAGTTCTTGTCATCCTTGCAGTTTTGCTCATAATTGTCTTACTAGAACTCAGACGACACAAACGAAGTGGTCGATCACTCATTAGCTTTCTGTTCTCTCGGTTCAAAATCCTACTAGGCTTTTATCAAATCATGGGTGAGATATTCGAAGTGATGAATGAACTTTGCTGGCCAAAGTCACTGGTAAAACTTGGTTCCTTCTTGCAATTATTGGAGGCCAATTTGATGCAGGTGATTGTCAGTCCTCGATGTTACTTTCCCGATTTCACCTATCCCAATGTTTACATCGCATTCATTGCTGGTGCGTCGTTCTCGGTTACTGTGATATTGTCAGGATTGGGCATTCATGGTTTTAGGCAATTCCATCTGCGGGTGAAGAGTGCACCGGATGAGGTTCGCAAACATACGCTGGCTAAAACAAATGAAAAAATTCTCTTGGCTGTTGTCATTCTGTTGTTTGTTGCATACCCAAGCTTATCAGCTGTCATCATTAGCTTACTGCCTTCGGGATGTGTCACATTCTCATTGAATGAAAATGAAAATGTTACCGTTACTCGGCTCAGATCCGACTACTCCGTTGACTGTAACAGTAGTCAACATGTTGCATTTAACTACGCTGCCGAGGTTTCCGTGTCTTATGTTGTTGGTTTCCCGACTGTATTACTAATCATGTTATGGTTACATCGTCGTAGACAAGCATCGAAGAAAAACGGTCATCAGCTTGAAACTGCTGGTATCCAGGCACACAGTCTCGTTGACCAGCAGTCTTTACTTGATACTGACGACACGGGCCCGTCTTGCAGTTACCATACTGCCAGTCATGCAGATCAAACTCATCCTAGTGATTCACTACATATGGAAGATAAAGAAATTGCACATATCGGTGATTCTCTTCAACGACTTAGCTCCGAATTACCTCTTGAAGAATCAATAGAAGTAAGCTCAGAAAGCATTACCTGGGTGAGTTTCCTGGACGAGAACTACAAGGAGCAATATTGGTATTGGGAGATAGTGGAACTAGCTCGCAAAGTCCTCCAAGTCCTGTTCGTTCTGTTATTCGGTGCGGATGATCAATTCATTCTCTTTGCGACCATTATCGTATCTGTTGCCTTTCTAATCGCCCACGCTTACTTGAAGCCAATGAAGGATGCCGCAGAGCACCGTATTCAGATGTGGTCCTTGACTACCATCTTTTTGAATCTACTGGCGGCATCCTTGCTTGTATTACCCAGCGAAGATGGCCATACCGATGACAGTGATGCAAGGAAGGAATTTCTGGCAGTATTTCTTGTCCTGCTTAACATCAGCATCTTTGTAATCGTGGCGGGTATGTATTTTGATTTTCTATCGCGCGACATAGTTGCGGTTTGCAAAGTCTTTCGGTCTTTGTCATTTACAATAAGTTAACAACTTTCAAATGAAGCAGCTTTCCTAAACACAATTGTTGGCTAAATTGGTAGGTACTTTCTACAGTTACTTATAACATTTTTGATTTACTCTTCTTTTTTTCTTAACTAAACTTGCAGCCGTATTACAGTGGCCCACACAAATATTTTGTCTTAAAAATCCGACTGTTTGATCAATTTGATCTTCCCCCTCGTGAGCATATCTGTGTATTATTTGGTTTGTGTTCACATATTTATTTTTTAGTGAGTTCCATCCACGTGTGTCTGAAGGTTCTATCCCAAACTGCGTGTTGTAGCTACACTGCAGCATGTTTCCGTCACATATGTCGTTGTCTTGCACCAAGCCATCATCGCACACAGGAGAAACATCGCGACGATACTGAGCTAACGACAACTCTGATAAGTGGAGTACCTATTGAAGATCGGAGAAACAATAACAAGTGCCGTACTGTTTAGGAATTGCATTGTATTTTCCCCTCCAACATCGAAAAAATGATGAATTGAGAATAACTAGGCTGTGAAGTATGGTCAGAGTATTTGATGGCCGTCCTTATTAGTGGATAAAAATGATGATGATGATGATGATGATGATGGGGATGATGATGATGACGATGATGATCCTGTCTGCAAACATGGGACTTTTTGTAGTTTGAGAAAAGTTCGTTTTGACTTGGACGGATAATGATTGAAGCATTGACAAAGGTGGAAACCTTGCATCAGAAGAAATAGTTAAATGACTTACGGAATAACCCTTTATTACTTTATATTAGAAATAGTTAAATACATGTATTGGTTTAGAAAATATCTGTTTTCAATTGTTTGTATAGTGCAAACTTCGTGGCTTCCCTGAATGTTTTTATCATAATCTAGTTGTAATACTTTAACAGCTACAATGTTTCTTTTTGTACCAGGCAGCTCTGTTTCTAATTATTATATAAACTTAAAATGTCAAACTTTAATCTTTTACGCAGAAATGTCGACTAGTTTTGTATAACCAGTGGTTTTTGTAGCTCAATTCCTTGGTACTAAATAGTGAATTTTATGAGCAAAATCGGGCACTGATAAAAGCAAAACTGAGACAGTGAAAAGAGGCTCAATCGGGATGAAAAAATATATATTGCGACAGGCAAACAAAAAGCCTGGCTACACGCCTGGTATTCATAACCTTTTTGTCATAATCTAGTTTGAATACTAATAGCTAAAAGGGTAAATTATCAACCAGTAATAAGAGAAGTGTCTAATGTTTCTTTGTCTTTCTTAATTAATTTTTTTTTTTTCAAATACTTAATGGAGAAAACACTAATCTTGTACACACAGTTTTCGACTTGTGCTTTGCAGTGGTTTTTGTAGCACAAATTAAAGAGTGCTAAATAGTGGGTGAAAGACGCACACAAGCTTAAAAGAAACCCTCATATTTAAGATGTTACCTTGGGTTTAGTTCATGAATGATTAACGTATTGATGAACACATGTCGTATCCAAGGAAAAGAAAACAAAGAAAGAAAACAAGAACATACGGTTTGGTACTGCAGTTTTGTATTTACTCAGAAAAACGAAATGATGATGTTATATTTTTCTTAATGGCTGTGGGTTAAATTCATTAGGTGTTTGCATACAAAATGTGTACATGTGTAGATTTGTGGCGAATAGATATGTAGCATTGACAAAGGCTAAAACCTTGCATCTGAAGAAAGAGTTACATGACTTATGGAATAACATTTTACTATGTTATATTGAATATGTATATTTGTTTTACGCAACGTTTATGGTTATATGGTGACAATAATTAGAAAGTTGATTATAGTCTCTGGGAATCTTTTGATCATTAGTAAGTTTCAATACTTTCATAAGGAAAAGTGAGTAGTAGGCCTAATGCATGTAGTGAGAAAGGTGTCTAATGACTCAGTGTACAATGACTCTGCTTTTAGTTATTTCAAGTACTTGTCTTAATGAGGTGTACATTAATGTTTTACTCATTATTGTCAAATGTAGTTTTGTACAGGCAATATTTTTATAGTTCAAATTCAATGGTGCAAAGTAGTGGGTTAGATGAAAGCAAAATAGCTAAGAAAGACGTATAAGTATGTTGCCTCGTATATGAGCTAATTTGTTACAGATTGGGGCATAGCGTTCTGTCTCCTTACGAAGAAAAACACCATATGTTAAATAAAAAAGAAAAACTGCAAACAAATACTCGTATCAGACGCTTACGAAACTACTGACCGGAAAAAAAACTAACAATTTCAAATGCCCCGCGCTGCGATTTTGTCGACCATTTCCCACAATGCACTGTGAAAAATGAACTCTCCGTGGCAAACTCTTGGTGGCGCACAGCATTGTGAATAGCCCGAGGAAAGCCAAAGTTTACATCATTCATGTCACGTGCCTAAATCGATCTTTAATTTCCAATAGTAAATCTGCGTGTGAACATTAGGCCAAAGTCTCCGTTTTCTGGTATGGAGCTTGCCCAAAAAGTGGTGCGGCGACGCGGCTTTTTTTTTTTTTTACCTGTTTTTTTTTTTGCTTCAAATGTGGGCTGATGACTGCAAATGGTGCCCGACTAAACCTAAACTTAGTGCAAATATTATGGGAGACCAGAGAGGCCACATTAAGCTTATTCTCGATCATAACCCCATCTAAAAACACGTTTAAATTGTGCAGCAGCAGGATTCCAGTCAAACCAGTGAGTTTGGCGGTTTTGAGACATCATCTTTCATGGAAAAAAAACTTTTTCATTTTGCCGACGCGCATGGCTACGGCGACGCGCGCGCATACAAGAAACTGGATACTTTTTTTTGGCATTATAGGAGTAACCTTTTCAAATAAATGTTTGACCTAAAACGACCGCGAGATGTACAAAAGTGTATATACAGGGAGATAGTTCTCATCCAAATTTCGAAAGTTCGCACTCCGAAACACTGTTGCTTTGCCCTGCAAATACTGTTAGATAAACTGTTAGTTTTGCACACTGTAATTTAGTTCAGGTTACTAGCTGAGTTTGGCAATCGGCCACCTCTTCCTTACCCGTCTGTACGGATCGGTGACATCTTTAAAATAATAACAGCTGAAGTAGAACTGTACACGAGTTGCTATGGGAGTACATTGTATTATCGTAATTTCTTCTATTTTACTGCTAATATTTCTTTAAAAGTGTGAGTTATGATATTTTTACCGTAGAAAAAAAATGTTATGTCCTCGTTCATGTCTGCATTATTTTGTTTCGAGGGAATAGACTTCCTATGATTAGGGATACTTTCGGGTTTGTTTATTGCGTAGTATAAGTTCTGAGCAATGCTATTGGAAAAAGACAAGGGGAACAATTGAGAGAGGTAAACGGGGCTTTAAAACAAGGCTGGATTGGAGACAGGGTTAGAGAACAATTGAGTTAGCAGTGTTAACGACAAATCTTTCAAGTTTTTGCTTTAAATTCCCTCCCCAAAAATGGATTTTAGAAATACACGGGGAAAAGCACCACACGCGTCAATGAAGCAGTGCATGGCGTTATCCATCTTTTTACGCCGGGCGCAAAATGAAGATGTAACTGTATCGACGTCCGTATATCGTCTTACAGTACGGCGGAGAGGATTCTGCCTTTGATTATACAAGCATGACATTTGGCTCAAAGTCAGAGTATGACTGTGTGCCAAATCTCACTATTAAAACCGTCTTTGTACCAAAAATGCTGACGGAGGCGGGGTCGGGGGACGTTTCCCTGCCCCAATTTCAATCCCTGCGCTGAAAACTCCACTAGAAGCCCCAATAAAATGTTTGTGCCCGCTGCCTTCCTCCTTTATACATTGCCAAACTTATCTGTGTCATTCTTGTGGAAATTGCAAGGAAATCAAATCAAATCATATATCAAAAATTGGCACCCAACAGCTCTCGAGTCAAAATTTTGACCCCGTTCTCGCAAGAATAACACAAAACGCCCAGTTTTTAAAGGATGGTTGTGTGGACGTTTATATCCTACTTTGAAATGCTCTTTCCAATTAACATTATTTCGTTTAAAACGCGCGACTGGCCTAAGGGTAATCCAGGACGTAATGTCCCGTTAACCCGGCTAGCACCTACCCCCAGAACCCAGTAAAAATACATTGCCGATATCTTGTTTCTGCCCACGGCCAAGGTTGTACTTGAGTTTGTTATGACGGGGAACTAAATTAACTCAGCTAAGGAACTTGAAGCCAAAACGCAGATGAAACATATACCCCTCCGCTTACAAAAATCATTAACAGGCTGGCGCATCAACAGCCCGCGGTACGCGTTGTTTTTATTTGCAGCACACATCGTCAATGGATCATGATTATTCAGCTAGTTCGATGTTTATTCATAAGAAAATGACAATGACGTCACACCATTGCTATCACTCACTAATGCATGTACATGTACATTAAAGCACGTCAAAGAACGGCACGTCGTCGAGCTGCCACAGTGGCCAAGTGGATGATGCAGTGCACTATAGATCGAAGATCTGTGGTTCGAACCCTTGCCAGTTTTCATTACATATTTGTGTTGGTTGGGATAGGTTTAATTGATGTTTTAAAATACGACGTATGCTGCACACAAAAATACGCCCACATTACTGTTTGGAGGCGGGGAAATTCAGAGGGCCAGATCAGACAGACACGTGCACCATCGACATATGCATCTAAAGTCTTGTTCCCAGACGCAACTTAATAAGTTTCTTTGGCGTTAGGTCAATTCTTTTGGTGCAAGTCAAGGTGAGTAGATCTTGTTCACTGTAGACCTACCATTAACTATACGTTTAATATAATATTATGCGTGACCTGTATAGTTACGCAAGTTGTTCATTTTGAACTCCTGTGACTCTTCACATCATGTAGGCAAGTGCAGTCATATAGCTTCATTGTATGTGAACAGTAAACAGTACAACAACATTTGACATGCAATTGCAGGAATATTAAATAATTGCATAAGCTACATTATAACAGTTTAGTAAGGATAATTTTACGCAAAATACATTTCTGAACTATCTAATAGCTTAAAGCTGATAATGTAAACAGCTTAAGGTTTAACACAAGCATTTGCAACAACAAATTAAGCTAAAATTCGGAATATGCTTAGATGATACAAGTGTTCAACTACTCGTGAAATAACAAATTGGGAGGATTTTTAGAAATTGAGACAAATATGTATAGATTTTGGGACGTTTTCGAACGATTTCTTCCCAACTTTTAGGTCAGCTTTACCAGTAACCAGAATTGACGATGTTTTCACTGACATGAAGTTTAGAATTTCTCATTACAATTATATTATAATTCTCATTATAATTTACCATTTTAATCATACTGAGCATAGTTTTTGAGAAACACAACGTTCAAAAGGCCATGTTTTTTTGGGGGGGAGGGGTGCATGAATTTCACTGCTCTGTTGTAGCGTCCAAGTACATAAACGGATTTAGTTTAACAACGGCGACGCTTAGGCCTTTGCTCGTTTGAAGCAACATAAGTGCTCAAAATCTAAAGAAGGGTGCTGTACAACTAAAGCTGATGAAGTTTCAGCTCAGCTTCAGCTGTATATTTCGAGAAAAACAACATTCTAGGATCTCGAATTCACATCAAAAGTTGCCAATCATGTTTTGAATTGGGCCTGAATTCAGCGTCCAAGACACGTCCTCACTGAGCCGATTGCAACTACGCGATGTCGCGCACTGATCAGACGAATTATAGCAACAGGGCGCGCGTATACATGTACGTGTGCGTCGTGTCAACGCTTGCGCGCGCTTCGCCAAATAAAAAAAGCCGAACTAATAACGGAAATTTCCAACAGTGCGTCATAAAACGCACCGTTGGAAAGGCCTTCTTTCGTTGATATCTTCAAAATGACAGCTTGCCAGAAAGAATAATTTCACAGGGAGTTTAGTCCCTTACTATCTTTCAACCCAGTATGTGTTTCAACAATAATTACGCTATAGTTACGTTTTGGATAGCTGTAAATGATGAACTCTGGCTTAATTCAAGTTACTATTTACAAAATAACGATTACTACAATAAAACTAACAATTACGTTTCTCAACAGGCATGATGAATGATACAAATATTGTTGTAAGAGGTTCATATGACTACAAAAACACCTAACCATGAAGGCTAAGAGTAAATATGTATATAAAAAATATTGATCTGTATTTGTGCTTTAAATTTATAGTTTGAACTTGAAATTAGTATACAGCAAACATACACGAATAAAATGCGCGATTGTATATCTTTTAGAAGTAGATATATGTAACAAATTGCAGTAATTATCTCACATTATATTAAAAAAAAAAATTTAAATCGCAATAAAGTAGTACTTTCCACTCAACTAATTCAACTAACGCATATTTGTATACAATCCCCTCAAAACTAGAAAGTTAAATATATTGTGTAACTGAAATGTCATATTAGGGATGGGGGAGCGCGAGCGGGCATTCTTCAAACGTGCATCTTCACTTTAAATGTATCCTTAGATGCTAAGTTTGCAGTAGCACCGTGGAGATAAATATGGTTTTGCAACCTCGTGACATTATCTTATCTGTCATCGAGCCCTCTCCGAATGACACTGGAATTCACATAGTGAGACAAGTCCACCGTCATGTATGTCTGTAAATGAAAAACAAAAGAACGTTGGAGTTATCTGTAATGCGTCATAGTTTCAGTCAGCTTATCACAATAGTGATTTTTGAGTTTTGACAGCTTTTGCTTTCGATTTTGTTTTAATCTCTTAGTTAGTCAATTGCTTAATCTGAACATGTTACATTTATATTTAATTTCCTTCATGAGCCGCTCTTAAATGCTTTGTCTCGAAGTTTCTTATTTTGTTAGTCAGTAGACAGTTAAGCATATCAACTTAATCAACGTGGAATATGTTGTAGGATACAAATGCTGCCCAGTATCCCAAATTGAGTGAGTGGGAGTGTCAAATGACATATACCAGGAGAATACAGGCTCACTGCTTTTCATAATGTATTTATTGTCATATTGACATTTCTTTTGAGCGCACCAAGTCTTATCCCTATTGCAACACAGCATATAAAAGGCCCTTGAAATAAACAAACATTGCTCTCTTTTGAGGGGGGGGGGGAATACGCAGTGAAGTATCGCTGGAGGTAACATCCCCAGGATAATGTGTTTTTGCAATGAATGCAATTTCCTCAGCATCAGCAGTAATCTAATACAAAGCTGCATACTCACATGCTGTATCTTATTGTCATCCATTTGTCCCAGTATAGACACCAAGTCGGTGAAGGAGGGTCTGTTGTTGGGATTGTCATCCCAGCATTGAAGCATCACAGAGTATCTGGAAGGGACAAGCATGTAATATACAGTCAAACCTTGTATCAATCTTAACACTGGCATATCACGAAAACATCAAATTCTGAATAGAAATTGCTACTTTCTGGCTTAGATTTGTTTATTCAGACAGCAATATCAAACACATAGTTAAACATTAGTTAAATGTAGTACATTAAAATTTTCGATGTTTAAGCAAATACTATCTGGCGAATTGGGAAATTTAATGGCTGTAAAAACACTAACTCTTTGATGTTTCATAATCAAATGGTTATTAGTAGCAAATGAAAAGATATGTATCTGAGCTTACATTTCCTGGCGACAGTTGCTTGGTTGAGGCATTCGATATCCTCCCTTTAGCCGACCTGCCAACGATGCTGTGTCATTGATAGCTGGATAGGGTGTTCCCCCTGTCAATACAAATACAAATTGGAATGCATTAATTGCAACCGTAGAACTTGGGCTGTGTGTTTATTTAAGCTATTATGGTATACGATTTAACATCTACCACTGGATATTGCAGACCATAATGAGTTTCTTGTGCGATCTATAAAAATCAACTATATGTGTGAAGGTTATTTTGAAAAGTTCAAACTGCAAGTATTCATCTCAATTTAAATTGGAATTAATGTTATGATCAAAGAACATTTATTTCCTCTGTTTAAGCCCCGATCAAAATAATATATCCCAAAGTTTTCCGAAGACAATTTTTTTTTTATGATTTGTTCTTACCTAGAGTTGCTATTTCCCACAGGACAATTCCAAATGACCACCTGAAAAGAAAACAATAACAACGTACTTAATAAAAGGAATACATCATGTATTTAAATACAAAATCGAACGATGAATAATACATCAATATTAGTCATATATGACAAACATAAGGGGAATGGTTAGGATGTATGATCCAGATGAATATGGCCTGCAAACGTTGATTTCTTTCATTTGAAAAAAAAAAACACTACAGTATACTTACACAATGAAAAATATAGGGGTATGGAGTGGTAACCATTTCAAAACTGAAATTCATGATTTAATGACATTAGAATCGATAACGAAGGTTAAAATAATACACTTGTCTAATTGAGAGAGTGACACACTGTATATTTGCTTTGTTTATACTGAACGTAGAACTCCTCAACACGTAGCATAAATGTGGTTGTCAGAGAACCCCAAAACCCGCCCTTTGTCCAAAATTACCAACAAAATTGAAATATTCTGAAGAAACTATCAGGCACATTTCTTTCCTGAAACTGAACTTACACATCACTCTGGGTGGTATAGGTCTGATTCATCAACGATTCAATGGCCAACCAGCGAGTGGGAACACGTCTCTGATAAGTACAGACATTAAAAGAAAAGAAAAACCAGCTTAACTGTTGTTAATGTTGATGTTATTTTTGTCAACAGGTATCAGTAAAGTGCCGAAGAATAACATTTCATGCACTATTATTTTATGGTTCAATTGCCCTCTTGCAACAAGAAGAGTGGTTGTTGAAGTAGCTGGGACAAAGCATGCAACAAGAATTTTATTTCATGAATCAAGAATCAATTACATAAATCCACGACAAATTGACAGGCTGATTTATGATTCAAACAATACAATATCTAAATTACCATTGACATCTGAACGTAAATATCCTCCACCCGGGAAAGTCCGAAATCAGAAACTTTAGCAACTAATCCTTCTCCAAGCAGGATATTTCTTGCAGCCAAATCGCGATGAATCACCTGAAAATAGAAATCGAAGTCAGTTAAAAATGAATGACTTTCTTTCATCAAATATCTTCAGCGGCTTTTCCCTTCATAACAAGTATATTCTTGGCCACCAGTGGGCCTTTTTCATGAGTCGGCCATATTGAATTTAAAGTGAGGTAAAATCTTTATTTTGGAACTTGCGAAGAGAAATGAAAGCAATGACATAAAATAATTGCATAATACCAGTCTACTCTAATGAATAATCTTAAAGTTGTAATTACACATACCCTAATGTTTTAAGCCACCAAAACATGAACGTGAGGCTATAGAATGACAAAATAGTCTGGCACCATCCCATTCAACAGTTCACAATTAATAAAATACATTCAGGGAACCCGATCAAAATGGCTTTAAGGTGAATAAGGTCCATAGGGAAGCCCATGGAGACGTAAATGAAGCATACTGCTATTAAACAGATGTGGGGGCTTGGCAACTTACTCCTGATCGAGAGAGATGTTGCATTCCCATAGAAATATCCAGAGCGAACTTCAACAGATGATCTGAAGTGAGATTACTATCTGACTCTGACAGAGTGGATCTCAGGAAGGTACGAAGGTCACCATGGGGAAGATACTCCATAGCAACATACAGGACATCTTGCCAAATGAAAACAAAATGAAATCACTGAATCGTGGTCAATGGTCACATGTTGATTCCTGTTTCATGCATGTTATGCATGGTGAAAACATAATTCTGGGAAAGAAATGGGTAACTCTCTCTCTTTATAAGTATTCAGGTTGTCCCTGGTCACTATCCATTTAAGGTAAAATTAGTGATGGATTAATTTGCAGGAAAATATCACGTTTGAGTCATATTAAAGGAGTCACCATTTGTTCATAGAAGTATCACCCTGAAAATGAAACGACTGCTTACCAATACCTGCCAGCAATTTAGCTAGGTGTGCAAGTGGTAAGATGTCATCAGTACTAGTAAGAAGAAGATGTAGGTTTAAGTCACAGCCCCAACAGGCTGCTGGTTTTCTTGCAAGCTTTGTACATCGAAGACAGTGCTGGTAAAATTATGCCAAGTAAAGCCAGAACTTCAGACTGATAAGGTATTGAGCTGCTACCAAATGTCGCCTGCTATGCTTACCTTTATGGTAGCATGCTCTTAAGAGAGAGACAACATTGGGATGGTAGCCGATATCTGTCATGGTTCGCAATTCTTTCATAAAATCCTCTTGTTCGCCGGTTGATGCACTGCCTGCAGACACAATGATATAATAATAGTCATCAGAGTAGACATGTGTGCTCATCGGCCGATTAATCAAAAGAGAACGAAAAATGTTTAATTTCAAGGTAGATTCTGTACTACCAAATCAATATTTATTTTTTTAAAAGTGGGACATCAAAATAATATTCTCTGGAAGTGTAGTAGAATACGTAGTTATATCATCCAGTGTCTGACAACTGAAGAAAAAAATCTTCGTAGTTCCTATATAAAAAAAATCTTCGTACTTCCAAGTATCTTAAAAGCAGTCTTAGTCTCCTGTCCAGCAATCTTACAAATATAAGCTTGACTTACTTCGGGGTAATTGTGTCTAAGAAGAAGTCTTAGTCTTCTCTTCATCAATCTAACAAATCAAAGCTTGACTACTGAGCCTCTGAGTATCTTAATAACAGTCTTAGTCTCCTCTCCAGCAATCTTACAAATATAAGCTTGACTTACTTCGGGGTAAATGTGTCTAAGAAGAAGTCTTAGTCTTCTCTTCAGCAATCTAACAAATCAAAGCTTGACTACTGAGCCTCTGAGTATCTTAATAGCAGTCTCAGTCTCCTCTCCAGCAATGTTACAAATCTAAGCTTGAACTACCTCTGAGTATCTTAACAGCAGTCTTAGTCTTCTCTCCAGCAATCTAACAAATCAAAGCTGGACTTACCTCTGAGTATCTTAATAGTAGTCTTAGTCTTCTCCCCAGCAATCTAACAAATCAAAGCTGGACTTACCTCTGAGTATCTTAATAGTAGTCTTAGTCTTTTCTCCAGCAATCTAACAAATCGTAGCTTGACTTACCTCTGAGTATCTTAATAGCAGTCTTAGTCTTCTCCTTAGCAATCTAACAAATCGAAGCTTGACTTACCTCTGAGTATCTAAATAGCAGTCTTATAGTCTTCTCTCCAGCGATCTAACAAATCGAAGCTTGACTTACCTCTGAGTATCTTAATAGCAGTCTTAGTTTTCTCCCCAGCAATCTAACAAATCAAAGTTTGACATACCTCTCAGAATCTTAATAGCAGTCTTAGTCTTCTCTCCAGCAATATTCACAGTTCCAAGTCTGACTTCTCCGAAGTTGCCTTTTCCAAGTACTTGCTCGTCAACAACTAGGTTTCTCCACAGAATTTCCCATCTTGCAGCCCAGGTTGGAAGTCCAATGTCCTCATAATCGATGGATGGTACTATTCCTTCAGCTTCAGCGGTGTCATCGTAGTCGACTAAATCCTGCGAAAGCAAATTACTGGGTTATGTCTTTCAATCTCTGGTTATTAAATGTAAAATAACATGAAATAGTGAAACTTAAGTGGTTATTTTTTAAGTTTCAAATTATATTTAATACTACCTCATTTCAGTCCAAGACAGTAAAGCGCAATATTAGTTTCCAGGCTTAACTCTCGGCCAGTCAACACTGAACAGTAAAATATGTGAATGTTAGATGTGCTGTTGTTGTCCAAAGACGAAACTCCGAGTTCCTTCGATTAGTGAAGGGTATATACACGTGTACGTCTACTATTATATATTGAGGATTAACTTACTTACCAAACCAATAGCTGGCATATTGTTCTGTGGCTTGCGGGATGCATGTTCTGGTACCTATGAGAAATAGTAAGATATAAAAACAAAACCCAGGATTAGTTCAATTATGTTGCAGCGATTAGAGGTATCAAAAAGAGACATAGAAAACAGACAGAATGAGGGGGTAGGTGAAATAGAACAAACGTGATGACATCATCTTTCCTATTCAGCAATAAACTGAGTGATAGGAATGTGATTGAGTCCGCCAGGAATACTGAAGTAAAAGGTGAAAATACGCCACTGTTTAAACCCAGCAAAGTGTAGATATTCACGGGTAAGTCTCTTTGGCAAAATAAGGTAAGCCGAAAATGTGTAGGTGGACTCAGACCCGTGAAGCAAAAATGTGCACATGTTTAAACATACTTGTGTCAAAACATGTGCATATGAGTAATCACAATCTTTGGAAGTTTTATAGCCTTGGTACAAATGAGGTGTGCGTCTTACAAACTTCAATTTTGAAAGGTTCTGACTGAGATTTATTATTATTATTATTATTATTTATTCGACCAGGACAAATCTTACAAACAAATATGACCCAAAACAACATACATGAACATTAAGGAAAACAAAAAAAAAACAATAAAGAAGTAAACAAACAAACTATCGAACAAATCAATAAATAAATAAGTAGACAATACAAAAATTAAAAAAAATAAAAAAATTAAATAAATAAAATAAAATAACAAAACATATTAAATAACAAAAAAAAACAGTAGAAGAGAGCAACTAGGAACCGACTCTGACTGGCTGAAAAAAAGAATGAATTAATTAATGAACGAATGAGGGTGGTGTATGCAGGAGGGGATCTAGGCCATGAAAGGGGAAGTATTAACAAACAAAGGACAAAACTAACGACGAAACATACGGGCCAGGGACAACAAAAGTAAACTGAATTACTGTTGCTCGGAAGCATGCTGCCCCACGTATGATGAACGAAGAAAAGAGGATTAAATCAAACACAAAGAACAGGGACTGGAAGTATAACAGGGCCTATATAATCACGACCTGCATACACCAAAAGTGAACGTCTAGGAAGTTGACGGAGAAATGTTGGCAGAGGACAGATTACAGCAGCATCCCGAGTTTCAGGTGGAACAGTGTCCCACAATCTGGGGAATCGATGGGAAGCCGAGTGAAACAAGGACTCAGTACGAGCATAGAGATGGCGAAATGTGAGCGAGTCAGGATGACGAGGATTTATGGAAATATTCGCAAGAATTGATTCGCAGTGAGCAGTGCCATGCAAAACCTTGAAAACAAAGGCACTGAGGAGGTAGCTGCGCCTGTTTGTTAGAGGATGCCAGATTTGACTGCAATGTACCTCACCTGTGATACCAGGGACTTGGTACTTTTGTACACTTGTACTATGGTCACATCTTCAGTTTAAAATAGCTACTGCAATGATGTTGTCTAAGTAATGATATGTTAAGAAAATCTACAACCGTTCACGAAAAACATCCACGCCCGAAGAATTGCCCACAGTAACAATTTCATCGAGCCAAGGACATTCTTTTCTTTTCTTCTCCATACTTTTCAACCATATACTTTAAACCTTACGGTGGATTTAGAAGACAATTGTTTGGGAGGGTCTGATTACAGGTACCCTCTGGGACACCTGAAACCCATAAGGTTTATTATCAATTTAAACCAAACTTACCATCTCCATAGCTAAGCTAGAGCGATGAGGAGTCCTTTGCTTCATCTTCCTCCAGATAACAATGACGACTATTACAACCAGTAATGTAGCCAACACACTGACTGCAGCCACAAGAATAACAGTGATGTCCTCATGACCAATCTCTAATCATGAAAAAAGTGCATGAAAATAATCATGAAAACTAAAATTCAATACTTTAATTACCTCTATACAATAAAAATCAACACTCTATGATGCAACATGCCTACAAATAGAACTTTATTACAAAATTAACACTGGCATTGAAGCATTTGCTATCATGCACAATTTTTCATTGAGCTTTGACAATACAATATCCTGACAGAAGATGGATTATTGTCAACAAAAAATGACGTCTTATAGGGTCAGATAGTATAGCGTACGATACATGTATCACATGCCATGTGAGTGGGGTCTCAAGGGACAAATTTGGGATTAAATTGAAGTTTTATAAACGGAAATTCATCGACATCAATTCAATAATCTATGCTATTGTTTTGGTGGACTTACTTATTTCACAGTCTTTCCCAGCGTATCCTGCAGCACAAATGCATGTGTAGGCATTAATACCATCCTCACATACACCGTTCACACATGGGTTCGGGTTACAATCATTGGTATCTGGAATTACAGATGAAATGAATTCTCAAAGGACTGCAATGTGGTATGACAGCGGCTAGATTGCAGAAAACAAGGAGGGCACTCTTAATGAAATCACCTCAGAATTTTTGCAAACATTTAGTAGGACGATATAGTTACTTTTGATTTTTTCCGAGACAAATAGTGTTGTAATTGTGTCAATTGGCAATAGCCCCCCACCCAGATTTTCCCTGGCGAACAAAATTGCTCCTCTCGCGGTAATGTGCCTTCTCGAGATGAAAACTAAAGTGCCCCTCAAACGTACACATGAAAGCATAATGACATATACTACAAATACTCAATTGATTATTGTATCAGTGCCCAACTCGCAACATTAAAAGTGTGCCCATTTAAAGAGGTTGTGGAGTGCTCGAAGACATTTCCGTCATTTTTCGGGTATATGTAGCCTAAGGTGTGATGAAATAAAAACGAAATAAATGAATACAAAAGGTACTTTTGAGAGCTGTTTTTCAGGTCCTGTTTCGACCCGAACGTGCAATTTGTGTAAAGGTCGTCGTTGGGGGCAGCAAACAAGACATACTAAATCGTGACGTAATAAACAGGACTCGTTTATACTACGCTGCATAGGGAGTCCTGTTTATTACGTCACGATGCGTCTTCGAGCATTCCACAACCTCTTTAAAAATTATAGTACTTCTCACGGGAATAAAATGGTCACTAAGCTGGCCATAAAAAAAACACTGTCCCTCTCTCGATATAAAATTTGGTCTCTCTACATATTAAACAAGTCAAATTCATGGGCGGACCCAGAGAGGTTTAACTGCGAAGGCCGGGGGCGGAGGGTGTACTGTATGCCGAAAGGCAAGGGCGGATCCAATGGGGGGGGGGGAACGAAACAATTTTTTTTTTTTTTTTTTTTTTTTCGCCACAAAAAAGGCAGCCACATACGTACACCACCATCTTTCACCAAAATTAGTTAAAGTGGACAGAAATTGCCTCATATCGCACCGCAGAGCATCGAAAATCTTTCTTATTTTCGGGGTCCGCTTGAACCCACTTTTTGGGGGACCACATTATTTTGCCCCCCTCCCCCACCCTAAGAAAAAGACAATTATGTTCTCGATCCGCCACTGCGGAGGCCGAAGGGCTCTCAATTTCATGGTGCCCCCATTTCTTGATAAGTGGCCCTTTTGTGTGTCCCCCCAGTTTGAAAAGCGTTCTGCCGCCCCTGGCTGTATAATGTATTCACACTTGAGATTTACCTTCGTTTTAATAGCAATACATCTGTCTGTAGGCCTACAATAAGATTCTCCGCGTTACCTTTGACAGTAATTGCTGGATCTATGTGTAATGTGGTCACTCCATCAGTTAATATTCCCTCGGCTGCTTTAGTTGTTAGCACATCCAGGATTATACTAACAGTTACAGTAGAAATAGCTGCCGCTCTAACTACACCAGTAAACACAACGCTGTCCGACTCAACATGAAGAAGAACACCACGAACACTTTCTATGTCTCTGGTTGCTGTGTTATTTAGAAGCTCAAACTGGATCTGAAATGCAACAAATATGTTGACCTTAATATTCAAGATTTCGTTAGCTCGAATTATAAGACCGAATTAAACACAGATGACTTGCTGTCTGTCCCAATAACTATGCTGGAGTTAACTATCTGCTGATGGACCAAGTTAGAGTAAATCATGGAGGAATATTTCTCCATGAGTAGACTAACCAGACCGAGTATACTGATATTTGAAGTGGACTGACAGATATAATATGTGCATGGATCTACAATTATTAAGGTAATCAACTGTTGGTGGTTGACAGTAATATTACAAGCGCGGATACAATAATATATCCCGACTTGCTACCAAACTACTGTCTTTAACAAAGGAAATCAAATCATCCACCAATTAAAATTATGTGGACGTATCATTTAAGTCAAGTCAGTGCTTCCAAACGGGAGTTGAGAAGCATGTAGCTACGATTCGATTTTCTTGAATTTTCTAATTAGATCCATGTCATTAAACTGTATGATAATCTTTTTCTAATTCCAAAACATGATTCCTTGTGACATAATTTTGCTTGAGGTGCATCATCAACTAAGCTACATAAGCACAATACAGTGGCATACTTTTAATAGTCTGGATTAATTATGGAAGCTGCATATCAACTAATTGGTTTTAACAAAACGAGTAAATATCTCAGGTGTGACTTACCACTCTGGCAATTGTGGCTAAAAATTCCTGAGAGCCTTCAGAGTTCGAATCGCTGAAGTCTATTTGTATTTTAATAGCTGTTCCATTTATACCCCGGACGGTCAGTATGACCACTACAGACTTGAAACCTAGAAACCAATGAGAAAAAGGTGATGGAAAAACAATCAAAACAGTATAACATCAACACTTATATTCAGAAAAATAAGATCTGAATTTGAATATCATTATTCAACATCCATTTATGCCGTGCAACTTGGGTAAAGATAAGAATTGTGTACACATTTAGATTAATTTCAACCTTTTCTTGCTTTTTATCCAATGAAATTAGTCCGTCAGTGGTTATGTACTTGTTGTAGTGTTTAATTATTTTATTGTGAATTTTTAATGCAGATTTTATTGTGTGTTTTTATTGTTAATGTAGTGTATCTTTCTTTATGAATTGTGCTGTTCTATTTACCTGAAAATGTAATAAATGAAATGAAATGAAATGATCTGTTTATTGACCACATTGTAGAAATGGCTGCTAATTTTGTTCAAATTTTCACAGGTTCCTTCCATTTTTAGAGACTGTCCCTAGAGTTACAATGCGCAGATAGTGTAACAAAATAAGCTGCAACTGACCATCTCTTGTGCAGGTGTTTGTATCTGAATTAAGGAAGTACCCATCCAACTCAAGACATTCACATTGATATCCATCAGGGGATTCATAGGGGTCTGGTACACAATATTGACCCGTCATCTCAGAACATGGATCAGGTGTAGCTATACATGGGTCTTTCACTGTAGAATGAAAAAAAAATGACAGATGAATTAAATCAGATGGAATTAAAAAATAAGAAATAAGAGTATATAAGATTTTGTCTTTGAAAGTTACATCCTTTCACTGAGTCAAGATTAGATTTCACATACAAATTTAAGCGATTTGGCTTTAAAAATGGCCAGTTTTGCCCTTCATAACGCACTTCAGGAATATGTGCAATTCCAAAAATGATGCCATTAGCCAAGATCTTTCACACATGCAAGTTTTGTCTGACTAGGTTCTCAGACGATAATAATATACCAACACGTATTTCAAGACAATCTGCATATGTATAACTTGAAGTAGGATGGCACATTATGGATTCAAAACAATAGAAACGAGGTAGAAAACATTTTGCCCTTTCCGCTTTGGTGAAAAGACGGTTAAAGTAAGGATTGTTTTTAAATCAATCAATCCATTATTTGCTTTGCACAGACTTACCCTCACAAGTAACACCTGATGATTCAGCAGGACATATACACTGACAATATTCAGTAGACAGTGATCCACCATTCAAACAGCTATTTTCAGACAACGAACATTCTGTGCCAAAAGAAAATCAATAAGTAAAAGTGCAAGATCTGAACATCCTTGCATTTATCAGTAGATTTGTGAACAACGCGTACCAATGACAGCAACATAAACCATTAGTTGTACAAATATTTACAGGGTATATCACAAAAGGCAACCAATATATTAATGGGTTGTTTGGAAAAGATGATCATTAGCACTGTCAGAATAGATTTCAGAGGATTTTCTTTACACCTTAACTTGAAACCGTGTTCCCATTTGCATAACTCTGACTTATTTCACCAATGACAGATTGTACATGATTAGCATTGTGTCGGATCAATTAAGTGCGTAAGCTTATTATTAATCAATTTGAATATCCTGAAAAAAAATCTACTATGAACCTAGGTTAACATGTCGTATTCGTCATAATAAATTAGAAAGAATGACATTTTTCACGATTAAAGTGAATAATTTAGCCTTTACCCGAGTTAACATATTCCTATTGGTCGACATCCGGTCACGTGGGTGGTTTTGAACTACCGCTTAAACACCAATACCCAGCAAACGTACTTAAAGAGATTTGGTACGCGGGTTCTTATATATTCTTATATAACTTGCTTGCAAGTTTAATCTACACTTTGGTTTAATGGGGCAGTTTTGGGTTAATAGTAGGTTAAACTGTTGGTGGTGAGCAAAACTGAATATCATAGTTATGTCATCCATGGCTAAAAAATCCCTGTGACATCTTAGACCTATTTTTTCACTTACCTGTACAAGAAGGTCCAACCCAACTCAGTGCACATCCGCAACGACATGTCTGTAAGTTCAGGGTTCCTCCATTTAAACATCCCAATGAACAAACTGTAATGATTATGATTAAATGAAAACAAATATTAAAATTGACAGTGAGGCATCCTCTGCTGACTATCACTGTGCCTTGTAACGTTACACCTTGCAATAAGTGACAGGGGATACAAGGCGAGTAAAAAAAACGAAACCCAAATGTCGGGACCATTGATCAGTGCGCGCGTCGATTGTAATCATGAGCGTCAACCTTTTTTTTTCTTCAAATTAACACGGAAGCTACAACAGCGCCCTCTATTGCCGCGCCTCCTCAAACTTTTGTACCAAGGAGCACCAAGGAATGGGGAAATTGCACCAAGGCAAATGATAAAGGGCACCAAGGCAAATGATGGAGGACATCAATGTATAATGAGGACACAAAAAAGCAAAAATAGTACCCACCTTGTCTGTACAATTGAAGTTTGAAAAAAAAAAGCCACCAAAAAAAAGAAAAGGCGTCGCCGCATCAATTCCGGAACTTCGGTCTGACTAGAGACCGATTATTTTTTTTTTTGGCCTTACTCACCCTGTAAATGTCAACCGACTGAAAATTGAATGTTTCGCACAATGAGCCATAATGATGTCAAATCAACAAGAACAATTTCCCGATAATTGAACATCAACATGTTGCATAACAAGTGATGTTGGCTAGGCCAGAAACTAAGGCTACCTAACGATCTGGATTTGGGGAAGTGCGAAAGGTAAAATGACTCATCATGCATCGATTTATCCCCAAGCAAACTTGACTGTTCGAACCTCATTGGGCAAACCACCTCAGCAACAGTGCTGTATTTTCCCTATTCAGTCTTTTGCATTCAGCAGCAATCTTTGTTATTTTTTGTTAAAAAGGAATTGGTTTCCTACCTGTGACATTGAATGTGAAGTTCTCTGATGTAATACATCCGCCATCATTAATCACTGTGCAGTTGATCGTATGAGATCCAACTCCAAACACACCTCCTGTTAGACTGACTTCATCTTCTGATGAGTCTGTACATGTGATGGGTTGATCATCAGATGTAGTCGCAGTGACGGCTGGCCAAGTTACTGATGCATTTGACTGGACCTCATCGGTAAACTGTTCACCAACGGTTGACAGGGTTAGAGACGGTGATACTGTACGGATGACATTATTCATAATGTTGATTATGTATTTTCAAACTCGATCGTCACCTTTTGCTGAGACAGTGTCAGGTGGTTAATGATGCTGGTGTTACTTACTTGTTACATTGAATGTGAGTATTGCAGTCTCCATTCTCCCATCTGAGAATCGAGCAATACAGATGACAGAATGAGATCCAACTCCAAAGATTCCTCCAGTAACGTTCACATCCATTCCATCTTCAGAATCTTGACAAGTTACACTAATGACAGTCGCAGTTTCTTTATCGATGCCAGTAACTTCATTCCACGTCACTGATACAGGTACTTGACCAGCAGTGATACACTGAGTGCTGATGGTTGGCACTAGTATAAAGGATGCTACTGAGACATGAATATCAAATAAAGTAGGTGTATGCGTTTAAGTATATTATACGGAAAAGAGGAAAGGGCATGCCAATGAAGTATTTCGTGGGTCAATGTTATCTTGCTACTGGAAAATGGGTAAGCTTACACGGATACTTACGCGAACAAAAAATACCAAGAGAAGACTAATACTGTCTGCTCAAACATATTGCCAAATAACTTTAGAAACAGTAGGATCATACAACCTGTCATATATTTTTCTGAAATGCTCTAATAATATGAAAATAGCAAATTACGCTGATATTGAGTCAAATGACTCCAGTGCTTTATGTACATCCATGCTTCATTTACCACGAGTATTGAAAACAAATAGTAATTCTGCCTTTCATGAGTTCAAGTAAATAAATAAAACACTGAGAGGTCTTTGACTTGGTGGAAAGTGTTTCAAAGAAGTTTAACATACAATGATGACTTTCCTCTGATTTTTTTAATAGAGCAGCGCATGATGTCAGTCACCTAATGACTTTGAGAGATAACTCACGTTGACTGCAGATGAAGTTGTTTTTCGTATTGCATCCATCGTCGCCCCATGCGTTGTTGATGTCAGTCCTTTCTCCGCTTAATTCATCGGTATAAATGAAGACACAATCCTGTCCTTGCCCTCCATCTGGTTCAGCTGGACTTTTGTTTGTATTCCAGAAGAAAACTTCCTGACAGACAAACGCAAATGATTAAAAAAAATCATAAACGACTGGATCAAGATTTAATGTGCCTATTTGAAAAGTAATTTTATCAGTTATAAACCCAGTAATAAGTGTCCTATGTAAAAAAAAATAATAATAACTTGACAATGATTATATTCAGAGATTTTCTCACTTTCAATGTCTATCTCACAGGTCAACCATTATCCATTACTAAACGAAATAATTCTCCATCTAACGACAGTAAATTAATGATAGCATTCTGAGTCAGTAACAGGTTCTTTAAATAAAGTTGTACTAACAAGTAACAGTAAATGATACAGTGGGCAGCTCTTTATGCTGCTTTGTGCTTTTTCACGATTGTAGTTGTCAAAGTGATATTGCACTCAATTGGGCTGATTGAATCTCCTATTCCTAGAGATAGTGAAGAGAGTAAACCCTTTAATCAAAGCTCTAAATGTACTTCTTATATCTACCTATTGATCTTATAAAAAAAGATTTTAAAAAAAAAATACTGAAAAACAACTGACTATAGCAGTTCCATCAATCCAGGTATAGGTCTCTTCGGAAACTAGGTCATTCAGTCCAATCCAGTACTCACTGTTGTCATCAACAAGGTTTGCTGATTGTAAAATGATTGTAAAATATTAATATTTCATTAATTAATTATTACTTATTAATTATTATTAAACATTAATAAGGTCAACTAGGAGTTTTCGGGGTTAATCGTGGTCATTCAGTCCCGGCCAGTACTCATTGCCTTCAACACGGTTTGCTGATAGCAAAATATATAACTGAAATATAAACAGTGTCAGGAGTGTTTAACACTCCTGACACTTTTGATATTATTTGCCCATTATTATTTTAATATTTATTGATGACATCACGTCGGTGACTGAGAATGGTAAAATTGTCCATTATGCTGAAGACACTTCTATTTTTTATTCAAGTAAAGATATTCATCAGATTAACTTGTATCTAAACCGTGATTTCAGCAGCGTATCCAGCTTTTGTTGTCAGGGGGCAACTGCACATCCGCGCCGAAATGTACACATGTTTTTCTCCGGACACTTGGCCTCCGTAAAATCAAAAAGCGGAGGGGGGGGGGCTGTTACCCATCTTCCAAATGGGGGCGCTCTTCGAAACTGACCATTATTATACATACTTTGCATTGTATTGGTTGTTGAGCGGGATTTCTTTGGTGGGATTAATGGCAAAAAAACTCTCGAAATTTTTTTTTCAATCATTGCTGACAAAAAAAAGTCAGGGGGGGGGGCAAAGTTCCCCCCTGCCCCCCCCCCCCCCCCCCCCTCCTCGCTGGATACGCCACTGCGTGATTTGCAGAAAATATCAAACTGGCTTAATGAGAATAGATTAAAATTTAATACTACCAAGTAAAAAAGCATGTTGTTTGGTTCAGCCCAAAAATTTGCTAGATGTGAATATCCCAATATTGATATTTTTGTAAATGACAATTGCCTGGAACAAGTAACCCCTTATAAATATATTGATGTTCACACTAATTGTAAAATGAAATGGATTGAACATATTGACCATGTAGCATCTTCCGTATCTAAAAGAATAGGCATTTTGAATAGACTTTAAAATGTCTTGCCTACACGCACCCTTAACCTTATTGTGACAAGTCTTTTTTTCCCTCAGTTTGATAATTGTGATCTTATTAAGGAGTAGTGCTTCCAAAACCCTGATGCAAAGGCCTGAGTTATGGCAGGACATATGACATTTTTTGTTAAGGAGAACATGTTGAACGTACTTAAGCAACCATTAAGCCGACAGTCTGCCACCAAGTCAGAAGCCAATTGTTGCCATATGGTAACTTACCCAAACAGACTACTCACCATAGATGTACTGTTGTTGTTGGTGTGTGTGAATGCTGGCAAGATGTCCACCATCAGCAACGCATGCAGCTTCAGCCTGAGCCCAAGACAGCCTGTCTCCTTGTGAGGGAATATAGACAAGTTTGTAGCACATAGTCCCAACACGGTGCCACCCATTTGTGCAGGAATTGCCTGATGTTAAGAAAAATAATAACTTGGTGTCAGGTCGTCAGATACATGAGGAAATAAAAAAGAAAGCAACTTTCTAACTGAACCATAAGAAGAAATAGTAACTCTTTCAAACAAAATAATATTGAAAAATAAATAATGAAATCAACAATATATTAAGTGGTGTATTTACATTACAGGTATATTCAAAAATGGAGCCTCTGGAAAGAGTCTTTCCTTTAATGTCTCAAAAACAATATCATGAGAGTCATGTACATTGTATGTCGGCATACACATGAGTTACAGAACAGGGTGATCTAATATCAATTTTAATGGGCACTTAAGGGGTTAAACAAATTGACTCACTTGATGAGCAAGTATTTCCTGTCCAACTTTGTGTGCAATTACATCGGCAACTTTCCAAATCCAATGTTCCTCCGTTCAAACACATCATGGAACAAACTGGGGGAAAGCAAATTCTTAAAATTAAGGCAGAAAAAGAACAATATTCATGATTTACGCAATTAAGCAAATGCTTCAATTTTATGGGAAAAGGGGATTCACAATTCTTTTGTTTAAATGTGATACAACAGCCACAAACACAAACCAGCTTTTGTTTATCTTTGTTTACTCCCCCCAAAAAACAGCAACAACAACAATAACAACAACAACAAACAATAACTGAACAACAACAAAAACATTTTGATCACTAAACCTTTAATATAGTAGGACGCATCAATAAACGTTTGCATCCTACCTGTGACATTGAATACGAAGCTCTCTGATGTAATGCATTCACCATTATTAATCACTGTACAGGTGACTGTTTGAGATCCAACTCCAAACACACCTCCTGTAAGACCGACAGCAGCATCTCCTGATGAGTCTGTACATGTGATGGGTTGATCATCAGAGTTGGAAGCAGTGACTGCTGGCCAAGGCACTGTAGCATTTGACTGGAATTCATTGATAAACTGTTCACCAATACTTGGCAGAGTCAGAGACGGTGATACTGTACGGATGATATTAAGAATAATGTTACTTGTCTTTTCAAATTCAATCCATGTGTTTAATGTAATCAGCACGTATTGCTAAAAGACAGTGTCAAGTGGTTGTTGATGCTGGAGTTACTTACTTGTAACACTGAATGTGAGTATTGCAGTCTCCAAACTCCCATCTGAGAATCGAGCAATACAGATGACAGAATGAGTTCCAACTGCAAAGATTCCTCCAGTAACGTTCACATCCATTCCATCTTTAGAATCTTGACAAGTTACGCCAATCACAGTTGCAGTTTCTTTATCGATGGCAGTAACTTCATTCCAAGTCACTGATACAGGTGCTTGACCAGCAGTGATACACTGAGTATTGATGGTTGGAACTTGAATATAGGATGCTATAAAACATAAACATTATCGAAATAGATACAGACAGAGTTTGTATTTTAGGGACAAAGGCGAGGGCAGGGATTATTATTGTGTCAATGGTATCGTTATATACATAGACAACAATTGTGGATAAGTACAAGACATACCGGTATAATGTCTACTAAAAAAAAAGGAGGATATTTTGTCAATTACGTTTAAAAACACTACTATTACAAAACCTTTCACATGTATGTCTGAACTGTGCTATTATTATGAATGCTGCAATATCAACCAACATACCAATTTACCGCTGGCATAAACTGTAAACAAGGTTTTTAACATGGGTACAGAAAGTTGGTTTTGGCTCCTGAAGTACTTGGGGGGGGGAATGAAATACTATCGGGCCTAATTCAATCAAAATATACTGCTGGTATATCTCGAATGATTTTCATTATATGACGATATCGCTGTAGTGTGGCATAACTCACGTTGACTGCAGATGTAGTTGTTTTTCGTATTGCATCCATCGTCGCCCCATGCGTTGTTCATGTCAGTCATTTCTCCGCTTAATTCATCGGCATAAATGAAGACACAATCCTGTCCTTGCCCTCCATCTGGTTCAGCTGGAATTCCGTTTGTGTTCCAAAAGAAAACATCCTGAAAGGCAACAAAACATGAAATTATATCTTTCAACTTGGTTTGATATTCTCTATAACTATCCCAATGGATTCATCAGTTTTTAGCCCAATGGTCCTATATAAAATAACTCGATAACGAATATTTTGAGTATTTCACACCGTCTGACTCACGGGTAAATCGTTATCAATGGTACCTTGACAAGTACGCGTACTAATTTCAAAGAAATAATTTTCGAACTGAACAACAAATACTCTAATTTATGTAACTCCGTTACATTATAAGTGAGCAATGGATTATTTTAAGGTGTTATTGCCGTGCTATTTTCGGGTTTCACCTCGACAAATAGATTTGTACGTCCTATAATCCTACAATTTAGTCAGTTTTGAAGACGTCTTACGAAAAAAATTATTTGTTTTCACAAAAATGCGAATATTTGCCATTCGGGAGATACTGAGCATTAGGTAGACATATTTTCTCTTTAATGCTTTAACTATTATTTCTGGAAGGGAAATTTCAGTGTCGAAAGTTCCTTAAAACAAAATACAAAAGTATAATTGAAAGGTTCGGGCATGACATTGGTTTAAATAGGGTGATGGGAGAGTTTTTGTATTGATTTATTTATGCAGAAGTCTATAATTGTCTCCAACAACATGAATAAAACTGCTGCAAACTGTTCACTGGATTAACCTGGAATACAAAATCAACAAACTTAGAGCGGCCTACTATTTCATCCTTAGCAAGGACTTCTTCATAGGCAAAGCAAATGTTGAAACGGCACCTTAGGTGTGTTTTTTGTGCCTCTGAAGAAGTCCTTGTTGAGGATGAAATATTAGGCCGATCAAATGTTTTGAATTGTCTCTAAGGTACCATTCTGGGTTATTATTTCATGTACATCTTATCTACATACGGATCTAGCGAAATACATGATAAGAAACTCACTGTATTAGCTCCATCAATCCAGGTATAAGTGCCTTCTGCACCCCTGTCATTCAGTCCCAGCCAGTAATAGTTGCCTTCAACAAGGTTTGCTGATAGTAACATAATAATGAAACATTAATAGGATCGGCAGTGGTCATTCGGTCCCAGGCAGTTCTCAATACGTTCAACAAGGTTTGCTAACCATTAAAATAACTTGGCTCGGGAGAGTTTAAGGGTAATCATGGTCAGTGCATCGCAGTCAGTGTTCCTTCAACAAAGTTTGCTCGCACTTACAAAGCCATACAGCCCGACCCCGGCAAATACTCAGAGAATTCCCTTCAACAAAATATCTCCCTCATTTTGATTTTTGATGTACAGATTGAGGCTCGTCTGTTGTGATTAGTAATAGGGAAACATGCAGAGCCCCTAAAGGGAAACGTCCAACAATATCATAACATTGTGCGTACGACATATAAATTATGCGCACGAGGATGTAAATTTATTTTGGGCATGTCCCTTTGGCTCCGAAGAAACATGTGTGGACAATGGAACTTAAATTATGGAATTGTTACCCGAACAATTAGGCCATGCGACATTACACATTTTTGGTTTTATTTTGTGAGGGAAATATTATTGAACCTAATGCAACAAGCCGGCTGTCAGCTATTAAGTCAGTGTTTGCGATATGGCGACATTATAGAAGATAGATGTACTCACCATAGATGTAATGCTGCTGTTGTTGGGTATGAAGGCTGGCAAGATGTCCTCCATCAGCAACGCATGCAGCTTCAGCCTGAGCCCACGTCATCCTGTCTCCTTGTGAGGGAAAATAGACAATTTTGTAGCACATGGTCCCAACACGGTGCCAGCCGTTTGTGCAGGAATTGCCTGAAATAAAAAAGGGAATAAATAACTAAATGTCAAGCATCCACATATATCGGAGAAAGGACTGAAGGCAACATTCTAATCTACATACAGTGAATTGGTTATTATTTTTATCCAAACAAGAAATTCAGAATAATGATAGTATGAATTAATAATAACGACTATTTCCTGGCAATAGCACATGTTGTTATCTAAAACCCAGCAATATACCTAAAGCGTTTGTATATGAGAGAGTACCATGATTGATGTTAAATGTAACCATGTTATTGTAGCATAGGCCCTGTGTACACTTATTCATTTCCATTAAAAGTTGCACACACGTATTGTTAATCCCTACCTGAATATGTTTCAGCTTTTTAACACCCTGTTTCGAAAAATCTTCTTTTTTCATCCACTGAAATTGACTGCATATTTTGTACTGACCAGTGGCGTATCCGGGGGGGGGGTGGGGGCAGGGACACCTCAGTAAGTATTTCAATCAATAGTTAGAGATTTCTGACATCAACCCCCAAAAAAGAAAACAGCTCAAAAACCATTACAATGCGTCGTAAAAATCGACATAGGCCTTTATTTTTTCAGTATGCATAATAATGGTGAGTTTTGAAGAGCGTCCCTATTAGGAAGGTCCCAGCCCCAGCTCCCCCCCCCCCCCCCGGCTTTTTGATTTTACGGAGGCCAAGTGTCCTGAGAAGAAAAAAAAACATTTCAGCGCGGATGTGCGGTTAACCCCTCCCCCCCCCCCCACATCAAAAGCAGGATACGCTACTAGTGCTAAGACAAATTCATAAGGTGTTTCCAATAGGACTTGAACCCCAAATCCCAAGCTAGGGTTTCCTAGAGAGCAAGAAGTGTGACTCACGTGATGCTGAGCACGTGTCTCCAGTCCAACTTTGTGTGCAGCCGCATTGGCAACGCTCCAAATCCAATGTTCCTCCATTCAAACACATCAATGAACAAACTGTGGAGGAGAAAATAAGGAACAATAAAAAGATGACGGCAAAAGAACGCTTTCTCAGTTATGTAAACGCTAATGCTCCAAAATCTATTCCAAATTTGAAGGGAAGAGGAAAAAATAATCCTTTCATGTGAAGGCGCTAGCACGATCTTGGGCCAAATACAAACCGGTTTTATCTATACCAAAGTAGTATGACAAGGGCATAATACATTCTGATCAGCAGACCACTGATATGTTGAGACACATTAATACATAAACAAACTTTTGCATCTTACCTGTGACATTGAATGCGAAGCTCCCTGATGTAATACATCCGCCATCATTAATCACTGTGCAGTTGATCGTGTGAGATCCAACTCTAAACACACCTCCTGTAAGACCGACTGCAGCATCTCCTGATGAGTTTGTACATGTGATGGGTCGATCATCAGAGTTGGTTGCAGTGACTGCTGGCCAAGTCACTGTAGAGTTTAACTGGACGTCATTGGTGAAATGTTCACCAACAGTTGGCAGGGTTAGAGATGGTGATACTGTAAAAAATAATATCAAAAGTGTTAATTAGGCCTATATATAAGGCCTCATAATAATTATATAAAGAGCATCCACGGAAACAGGAAAAGTTACAATCATCTCCTTTTTTTGGAAGTAACCTTCAAGTCAGAAGAAAGGAAATATTTCTCAACTTGTATGCAGTGGAGAAAGAAATGGCAGATTGTCCATTTATGTGATTGCCCATAAATACTCCTCAACATTTTTTATTTAAAAAAAAATGCTATATAAATTAGCTATTGCCGATATTTACACCACAAAGGTTATGGAGAGTCATGCGAAGTAGGACCAAAATGAAGCTGCATTTAACACACATGCAATCGGCACGTTTTTCTTTCACGTCACGCTGGAAGCATTCATGTAGCAATGAGTACATGTATATTGTTAGACCACAGCGGGTATAAGCCAAGGCCATGATGACGACCAAAAAAAACGGTTTGGGCTACAATGATGTCATCAACAGCTTCAAACTAAATTTGACACGCACAAAGAAACGGTAATGCAAAAAAAAAACATTTCAAACAATCTTCAAGCATCTGCAAGCTATTTTTATGTGTTATTTTTATATAAAGAGCATCGGTGGGGTTTTTTTTTCGAAACCCCCCCCCCCCCGCCTTGCGTCCTGATTTTATGACATTATTTGTAGCAGTTTTCCATACTTAGTTAAAGCAGAATCTGAGAAAAGTGAAGGGATTTTACGTTATTTTGCATCACACAATGTCAGCCCATGTCAAATTGGCTGACACTGTATCAAATAATGTTTGTGTAATGCAATGCACGTAATGCAATACACGTAAAAGAACCCAGTAACACTTTTCGCTAAGATGGGGTTTGCCCTGGTGTGTCGTGCCTCCTGTTAAAACTCCCATGCGGAGTACTTTGGAGAAGAACCAACAAAGTACCAACAAAGTACCAAGATAGATATTACATGCACAGATTATGTTACTGATGCTATATACTTACATGTGACATTGAATGTGAATCCTGCAGTATACACACTCCCATCTGAGAATCGAGCAATACAGATGACAGAATGAGATCCAGCTCCAAAGATTCCTCCAGTAACACTCACATTTCTACCATCTCCAGAGTCTTGACAAATTACACCAATGGCAGTAGTAGACGTTTTGTTGCCAGAACTTCATTCCATGTCAGTGACACAGGTGCTTGGCCAGCAGTGATACACTGAGTACTAATGGTTGGCACTAGTACATATGACGCTGCTGAAACACAATGTTATGCAAATAATTTTTTTTTTTTAAATAGTTGCAAAGAGCATTAAACAGATAGCAAGATGCTTTTTTTTTTATTGCTTGGAGGTATTTTAGGCTTCAAAATTCAGGTCCTCAAAAATCGATTGCCTTTATTTCAGTCATATATTGTTTTTTTTAAGATTGCCCGAAACACATGCTTTCCTTACTGTTGGGCCTTTTTTATTCAGGCGAATTTGCACTATAAACTCGCCGGTTTATTGTATTTTCAGGTTTTTATATAACACTTTTTTTCGAAATAGTTAATTTTGTCCTTCCTCCATTGAGATTGTTATAAGCACTGCATACTTGGTAATACCAAAGAAAATAACAGACAAATTCATAAGGCTGCTTCAATGAGACTTGAACCCCAAACCCCGACTTCACAAAATGTAGCAGCACGAGTTGCATGTAACATGTATGTTGGCAATGAAGGGGAAAAAACAGAATTGCAGTCAATCATGGAAGGGTGTCCTAGAGAGCAAGAAGTGTGACTCACGTGATGATGAGCACGTGTCTCCAGTCCAACTTTGTGTGCAGCCGCATTGGCAACGTTCCAAATCCAATGTCCCTCCATTCAAACACATCAAGGAACAAACTGGTGGAGGAGAAAATAAAGCACAATAACAAGAAGACGGCAAAAAACAACGCTTTCTCAGTTAAAAGGCCAATGCTCCAAAGTCAATTCCAAATTTGAAGGGAAGAGGAAACAATAATCCTTTCATAGGAAGTCGCTAGCACGATCATGGGCCAAATACAAACCGTTTTATCTATACCAAAGTAGTATGAAAAGGGCATAATACATTCTGATCAGCAGACCACTGACATGTTGAGACACATTAATACATAGACAAACTGTTGCATCCTACCTGTGACATTGAATGTGAAGTTCTCTGATGTAATACATCCGCCATCATTAATCACTGTGCAGTTGATCGTATGAGATCCAACTCTAAACACACCTCCTGTAAGACCGACTGCAGCATCTCCTGATGAGTCTGTACATGTGATGGGTTGATCATCAGAGTTGGTTGCAGTGACTGCTGGCCAAGTCACTGTAGAATTTAACTGGACTTCATTGGTGAACTGTTCACCAACAGTTGGCAGCGTTAGAGATGGTGATACTGTAAAAAATAATATCAAAAGTGTTACATAGGAGGGCCTAATAACACTTATATAAAGAGCATCCACGGAAACAGGAAAAGTTACAATCATCTCCTTTTTTTGGAAGTAACTTTCAAGTCAGAAGAAAGGAAATATTTCTCAAATTGTATGCAGTGGAGAAAGAAATGGCAGATTATTCATTTATGTGATTGCCCATAAATGCTCCTCAACATCTTTTATAAAAAAAAAGCTATATAAAATAGCTATTGTCGGTAGTTACACCACAAAGGCCATGCGAAGCAGGACCAATATGAAGTTGCATTCAACTCACAGTTTTATCAATGCGATCGGTAAGTTTTTCTTTAACTTTATATCGTCACGCTGGAAGCATGCATGCAGCAATGAGTATTGTTACACCGCGGTGGGTATTATTCAAGGACATAATGAGGAAAAACCGGTTTGGGCTACAATGATGTCATCAACAGCCTTCAAACTGAATTTGACAAACAAAAAAACGGTTATGCAAAAATCATTTGAAACAATCTTCAAGCATCTGCAAGCTATTTTTTATGTGCTATTTTTATATAAAGAGCATCGGTGTCTTTTTCTTTGGAGAAGAACCAACCAAGTACCAACAAAGTACCAAGATAGATGTTACATGCACAGATTATGTTACTGATGCTATATACTTACATGTGACATTGAATGTGAATCCTGCAGTATCCACACTCCCATCTGAGAATTGAGCAATACAGATGACAGAATGAGATCCAACTCCAAAGATTCCTCCATTAACACTCACATTTCTACCATCTCCAGAGTCTTGACAAATTACACCAATGGCAGTAGTAGACGTTGTGTTGCCAGTAACTTCATTCCATGTCAGTGACACGGGTGCTTGGCCAGCAGTGATACACTGAGTACTAATGGTTGGCACTAGTACATATGACACTGCGGAAACACAATGTTATGCAAATAATATATTTTTTGTTTAATAGTTGGAAAGAGCATTAAACAGATAGCAAGATGCTTTTTGTTATTGCTTGGAGGTATTTTAGGCTTCAAAAGTCAGGTCCTCAAAAATCGATTGCCTTTATTTCAGTCATAAATTGTTTTTTTTTAAGATTGCCTGAAACACATGCTTTCCTTACTATTGGGCCTTTTTTCAGGCGAATTTGCACTATAAACCTGCCGGTTTATTGTATTTTCAGGTTTTTATATAACACTTTTTTCGAAATAGTTAATTTTGTCTTTCCTCCATTGAGATTGTTACAAGCACTGCATACTTGGTAATACCAAAGAAAATAACAGACAAATTCATAAGGTTGCTTCAATGAGACTTGAACCCAAAACCCCGACCTCACAAAATGTAGCACCAAGAGTTGCATGTAACATGTATGTTGGCAATGAAGGGAAAAAACAGAATTGCAGTCAATCACGGAAGGGTGTCCTAGAGAGCAAGAAGTGTGACTCACGTGATGATGAGCACGTGTCTCCAGTCCAACTTTGTGTGCAGCCGCATTGGCAACGCTTCAAATCCAATGTTCCTCCATTCAAACACATCAATGAACAAACTGTGGAGGAGAAAATAAGGAACAATAAAAAGAAGACGGCAAAAAGAACGCTTTCTCAGTTAAAAGGCCAATGCTTTAAAAGTCAGTTCCAAATTTGAAGGGAAGAGGAAAAAATAATCCGCTCATGTGAAGTCGCTAGCACGATCATGGGCCAAATACAAACCGATTTATCTATACCAAAGTAGTATGACAAGGGCATAATACATTCTGATCAGCAGACCTCTGATATGTTGAGACACATTAATACATAAACAAACTTTTGCATCTTACCTGTGACATTGAATGTGAAGTTCTCTGATGTAATACATCCGCCATCATTAAGCACTGTGCAGTTGATCGTATGAGATCCAACTCCAAACACACCTCCTGTTAGACTGACTGCAGCATCTCCTGATGAGTCTGTACATGTGATGGGTTGATCATCAGAGTTGGTTGCAGTGACTGCTGGCCAAGTCACTGTAGAATTTAACTGGACTTCATTGGTGAACTGTTCACCAACAGTTGGCAGCGTTAGAGACGGTGATACTGTAAAAAAAAAAATAATATCAAAAGTGTTAAATAGGAGGGCCTAATAATACTTATATAAAGAGCATCCACGGAAACAGGAAAAGTTACAATCCTCTCCTTTTTTTTAGAAGTAACTTCAAGTCAGAAAGAAATGAAATATTTCTCAAATTGTATGCAATGGAGAAATGCGATCAATGCGATCGGTAAGTTTTTCTTTAACTTGATATCGTCACGCTGGAAGCATGCATGCAGCAAAGAGTATTGTTAGACCGCAGTGGGTATTATTCAAGGACGTAATGAGGAAATACCGGTTTGGGCTACAATGATGTCATCAACAGCCTTCAAACTGAATTTGACAAACAAAAAAACGGTTATGCAAAAATCATTTGAAACAATCTTCAAGCATCTGCAAGCTATTTTTTATGTGCTATTTTTATATAAAGAGCATCGGTGTCTTTTTCTTTGGAGAAGAACCAACCAAGTACCAACAAAGTACCAAGATAGATGTTACATGCACAGATTATGTTACTGATGCTATATACTTACATGTGACATTGAATGTGAATCCTGCAGTATCCACACTCCCATCTGAGAATTGAGCAATACAGATGACAGAATGAGATCCAACTCCAAAGATTCCTCCAGTAACACTCACATTTCTACCATCTCCAGAGTCTTGACAAATTACACCAATGGCAGTAGTAGACGTTTTGTTACCAGTAACTTCATTCCATGTCAGTGACACAGGTGCTTGGCCAGCAGTGATACACTGAGTACTAATGGTTGGCACTAGTACATATGACACTGCGGAAACACAATGTTATGCAAATATTTTTTTTTTTAATAGTTGGAAAGAGCATTAAACAGATAGCAAGATGCTTTTTGTTATTGCTTGGAGGTATTTTAGGCTTCAAAAGTCAGGTCCTCAAAAATCGATTGCCTTTATTTCAGTCATATATTGGTTTTTTTTAAAGATTGCCTGAAACACATGCTTTCCTTACTGTTTGGCCTTTTTTCAGGCGAATTTACACTATAAACCTGCCGGTTTATTGTATTTTCAGGTTTTTATATAACACTTTTTTTCGAAAAAGTTAATTTTGTCTTTCCTCCATTGAGAATGTTATAAGCACTGCATACTTGGTAATACCAAAGAAAATAACAGACAAATTCATAAGGTTGCTTCAATGAGACTTGAACCCCAAACCCCGACCTCACAAAATGTAGCACCAAGAGTTGCATGTAACATGTATGTTGGCAATGAAGGGAAAAAAACAGAATTGCAGTCAATCATGGAAGGGTGTCCTAGAGAGCAAGAAGTGTGACTCACGTGATGATGAGCACGTGTCTCCAGTCCAACTTTGTGTGCAGCCGCATTGGCAACGCTCCAAATCCAATGTTCCTCCATTCAAACACATCAATGAACAAACTGTGGAGGAGAAAATAAGGAACAATAAAAAGAAGACGGCAAAAGAACGCTTTCTCAGTTATGTAAACGCTAATGCTCCAAAGTCAATTTCAAATTGGAAGGGAAGAGGAAAAAATAATCCTTTCATGTGAAGGCGCTAGCACGATCATGGGGCAAATGCAACCGGTTTTATCTTTAGAGCAAAGAATATACCACAGTAGTATGACAAGGGCATAATACATTCTGATCAGCAGACCTCTGATATGTAGAGACACATTAGAACATAAACAAACTTTTGCATCCTACCTGTGACATTGAATGTGAAGCTCCCTGATGTAATACATCCGCCATCATTAATCACTGTGCAGTTGATCGTGTGAGATCCAACTCCAAACACACCTCCTGTAAGACCGACTGCAGCATCTCCTGATGAGAATGTACATGTGATGGGTTGATCGTCAGAGTTGGTTGCAGTGACTGCTGGCCAAGTCACTGTAGAATTTAACTGGACTTCATTGGTGAACTGTTCACCAACAGATGGCAGCGTTAGAGACGGTGATACTGTAAAAAAAAAATAATATCAAAAGTGTTAAATAGGAGGGCCTAATAATACTTATATAAAGAGCATCCACGGAAACAGGAAAAGTTACAATCCTCTCCTTTTTTTTAGAAGTAACTTCAAGTCAGAAAGAAATGAAATATTTCTCAAATTGTATGCAGTGTAGAAATGCGATCAATGCGATCGGTAAGTTTTTCTTTAACTTTATATCGTCACGCTGGAAGCATGCATGCAGCAATGAGTATTGTTAGACCGCAGTGGGTATTATTCAAGGACATAATGAGGAAAAACCGGTTTGGGCTACAATGATGTCATCAACAGCCTTCAAACTGAATTTGACAAACAAAAAAACGGTTATGCAAGAACCATTTGAAACAATCTTCAAGCATCTGTGCTATTTTTATATAAAGAGCATCGGTGTTTTTTTGCTTTGGAGAAGAACCAACCAAGTACCAACAAAGTACCAAGATAGATGTTACATGCACAGATTATGTTACTATTGCTATATACTTACATGTGACATTGAATGTGAATCCTGCAGTATCCAAACTCCCATCTGAGAATTGAGCAATACAGATGACAGAATGAGATCCAACTCCAAAGATTCCTCCAGTAACACTCACATTTCTACCATCTCCAGAGTCTTGACAAATTACACCAATGGCAGTAGTAGACGTTTTGTTGCCAGTAACTTCATTCCATGTCAGTGACACAGGTGCTTGGCCAGCATTGATACACTGAGTACTAATGGTTGGCACTAGTACATATGACGCTGCGGAAACACAATGTTATGCAAATAATATATTTTTTTAAAATACTTGGAAAGAGCATTAAACAGATAGTAACATGCTTCTTTTTATTGTTTGGAGGTATTTTAGGCTTCAAAATTCAGGTCTATAAAAAATCAATTGCTTTTATTTCAGTCGTATATTGTTTTTTTAAAGCTTGCCTGAAACACATGCTTTCCTTACTGTTGGGCTTTTTTTGTTCAGGCGAAATTTGCACTTGCTCGTTACGTATTATGCTTGCTGCATTTAAAGGTTCGCTATATGACATGTATACGTTGTACTCACAAGACGTATGTCGTATTAAACTACCCTTAAACAACAAACAACCATACGCAGCTCTATAGAAAGGCTTCCCACTTACACTCACAAATGCCTTCTAAAATAGAATTTAGAAATGCGAATGTAGGGTAACTGTAATTCTTTGAATTAAGTTTGCAATCATTAAAGTCAGTTGTGAACAACTGCAAGAACTCAGTGTTGAAAATTTAAACCACGTTCCTATTTGATGATGTAACCAAACTCTGATAAATTTTAATGATCAAATAGACTTGCAGAGTGTGAATAATTCTGTTGTTCAAGTTTCTAACATTTTTTGGGGGGGGAGGGGGAATGTCGCATTGGCTCTAACGGTCTGCTCCAATTTAACAGAAATCGGCATTCCTAAAGAATCGTGAATTCGTGATTCTTCATTTTGTGACAACAAATAATATATTATTAATATGCATGAGATGTTGTTAATAAACTCACGTTCACTGCAAATGTAGTTCAACTTTGTATTGCACGCTCTGTCACCCCATGCGTTGTTCATGTCAGTCATGTTCCCGCCTCCTTCATTTACATAGAAGGAGACGCAATTCTCTCCTGCCCCTCCGTCTGGTTCAGCTGGCGCTTTGTTTGTATTCCAGAAGAAAACATTCTGGGAAAACAAATTCAACACTATCATCACATTTCGCTGGTTAATGTTTCAGCAAAGGAGTGTCTAAAACCAACAAGCTAGATGTCGATGATGATGCTTGGAAACATGCATAAATTAACATCTTGACTACTTTATAGATCTGTACCGGTATCACTGATTTATGGATCAATCTTTAAGTGTATAAGAGTTAAGCAAACTGCATATGCCTTGCTATCAGTAAAGTATTCACAGGTCAAACTGAGATTCAGGGGATCAAGACTAGGGTGCACAAATCTATGGATCAATGTATGGCACAGCTACACATACACTGGAACTAATTTGGATTGGATTAACTGTTTTCCAAGATGTATGACTGTGTATATTGAAAACAATCCTGTAAAATGCATGTATATTGGGTATATATATTTCTTATTTAACAAGAGATTCAGATATACAGGAAAATGAAATAAAGCAATGCAGGCTTTACTGTTAACATAAATGAACGAAATACAATTTTGTGTCCTCTGAGATAACAAATGACAGTTTCATTTCCTTTTAATCGAGAACTGTCTGAAAGCACTAAAACCAAAGAGTTTTTGTACTTCATTTATCTACGATTTCAACAAGTACATTTTGGCAGACTTTGCAATGGTGATCCGTATCTTTACAAGGGACTTTCTACCACTTTGAGGTGGTTTAACATATATTAGAGCAAACTTGAACAAACATTTATTTCGTGATTTCCTTTTAACCAAGAGGAGTAACTTATGCAATATTTATGTTCAATAAATGTGGGGTTTTTTTTAAATACAGACAATAACTGACCGTATCTGTTCCGTCAATCCAAGTATAATTGCCTTCTTCATCCAGGTCATTCAGTCCCAGCCAGTATTCATTGCCATGAACAAGGTTTCCTAATTATTGTGAAATAAATCACAGGGTCAGCAGGAGAGTAACGATTATCAAGGTATTGAATCCCAGGCAGTGATCATCCAACAAGGTTTTCCAACTTTCACAAAGAAGTTCAACCTAACCCCAGCCATTCAACACTCACTTTACCAACATTGCTTCCTCTTTTTGATATCTGGATGTAAACGTGTGCTCGTTTGTCATAACAAGTATTTGTGAAACACGATTAATGAAATCTGATAATGGTGTTAAGAAACCGTTACCAGGCTAATTATATCACACGACATTAAACATTTTGTTTTGTTTTGTTTTGGGATGAAAATATATTGAACTTAATGGAACAACCAATCCATCAAGCCGGCTGTCCGCCATTGAGTCACACTCAGTCTCGAGTCAAGATGCATGTTATTATGGCAACCAAAAGAGAATACTCGCCATAGATATACTGTTGTTGTTCTTGGGTATGAATGCTGGCAATATGTCCACCTGCTGCAACACATGCAGCTTCAGCCTCGTACCAAGACACCCTGTCTCCTTGTGAGGCTAAAAAGACAATATTGTAGCACATAGTTCCCTCACGGTGCCAGCCAGCTGGGCATGAATTGACTGAGGGGGAAAAAAGAGAAATATTTGTCGTTCACTATTCGTCTTTACATTAGGTACCCTATAAAGAAATACACTCAACCAATTATCTTGCATGCTGTCAGCACCTCGTACAGACAGAGAAAGATGTCTTAATTGTACTTGCACAAGTTATGCCTTTGGCGCATGAATCTGGCTTATTTCTCTGACTTACCTATGGCTAAAAATTACCAATAAAAAGTGTTCAAAAGCATGTCTTACCTCCAATGATTGCTATCAACAAAATGATTATCTTGAAGAACATTTTCCGCTGATTGTTGTGAGGACACATTGCTCATCAACAAGTCATAACAACTAGCAATGACTTTATCGAAATATTGTACTATCCTTGATAATGAATCTAATTAACAAAAGCATGAAACATCCTCGCGTACTTGAACTTCAATTGAACTTATCCACATGTAGCAAGGTGCGGTACTGAATCATTGGCATTATTGGGTGTCACGGGTACCCGGATAATATACCGTATACGCACGGCTATACTGTGTGGGTGTCCACAAGCCTTGAAATAATCAACCTTGAATTTCTTCAGTTTTGACTCGGTGATACTTTTCTATAGGCCTACACTTTACAGATTCCACAATAATAGTTCACAAGTTAATTTTACATTACAATGCATTACGAATCTGGTTGGAATGCTTACATTCAGGCGCGTACGCAGGGGGGGTGTTTTGGCTGTTAAACACCCCCCTTTGCCATGTAAAAATATGAGGGGAAAAGAGAGTTATGTGACCGAGCGCGGAACAATTACAAATTATGTGCATGTTCTCAACTTTAAGCTTTGAATACAGAAGACACTTAAGAGCAAGAGTATATAGGCCAATATGTATTTGAAACAAATGAAACAAAATATCCCCTTATAATTTAAAAAACTTCTGCTAAAAAAAACAGGGGAAAGTGGCCAGGAAACGCCTCAGATTGCACCACAGATCATCTACGATCCAAAATTTCCCGGGGCCCTTAAGCGGGCCCCGGACCCCACGCCCTAAGTGCTTCGCGCTCCGCGCTCGCATTGGTCCTCCGGCCAAATTAATCACGGGACATACCGTTATTTCGTTTTACTTTTTTGGATTTCCTCAAAAACAAAAACAGTAAACGAACCATTGACCGTTTTCTCGTTTTACAGTTTTGTAAAACGGTCAAACGGTATTAAGTCACACACACAAAATACTTTTTGTTGTTGTTTTTAATTGTAGAAAGCGATAAACGGTTAGTTGCTTTATTTTTAGAGTGTTGTTTTACAAAATCATGACAATGACAAAACGGTCAATAGTCTTACCGACCATTTTTTGATTTTAGGTTCGGCAATTAAGCAATGCACCGGAATGTTAATTAATGCGCCCTTGGGATCGACTCATTGCCTGGGCCCCGCTCCTTACATTTCGTTCTCACGACAAAATTTGCGAATTGGCTATTGAAGAGCCGCGTCGACTTGAACCCCAGTTTCCTTCAAAATGTCTGCAACTTCATCAAACGTCTTATTACCATCCTGTTTCCATTGTGAAAAGTAATGTCCTCCCTTGAAGTTTTCTAGCGCCATATTGCTTGGAACTCTTTAAGCCCCACCAACTTGACTGAATCGCATGAGAAAGGGGTCAGGGTCCGCGCCAGGAATCACATCACGCATTAATTATGCTGAGGTAACACTTCTTCGTGTAAAACATGTAATGGTCCCCCTCCACCCCCTTGCCCACCGCCACAAAATGCACCACGGACTGTTAACCATGACACTGGAATAAAAAAAACAGTCTGTATTTGTGTAATCTGTAAAACAAAAATCATTGATCGTTATGCTATAATGAATTTTACTAAACTTATAAAACGGAGAAACCGTATTTATCTTAATACCGCTTGTCGTCTTATAACACTATAAAACGACAAAACGGTCGATGATTCGTTTACTGTTTTTGTTTTTGAGGAAATCCAAAACGGTAAAACGAAATAACGGTATGTCCCGGGATTCAAATTCCCTCTATGCTATAATTTCACCCTAGCGGTGCCCCCACCATTTTGTACCTTAAGTGGCATAAATCCCTTTCCAAAATAGAAAATTGTGAAAAAATACGGAGATGGAACATGGTTCTCAACTTTGAGTACGTAACAAACTTTATAAACAACAAAAAAAACATAACAAATTTAAATGGAATTTTCGATGTTTAAAACGTTTTCTAAACGGTGGAAGTGGCCAGGAATCGCCTCAGATTGCACCACAGAGCATCTAAAATCCCATTTTTTCCCGGGGCCCTTAAGCGGGCCCCGGACCCCACGCCGTAAGGGCTTCGCAGGTCCTGGACCCTTCATTACAATAATTCTAGGCCCCCCGGCAAATGGCAGTCTGAATCCGCTCCTGTGACCAGAGCGCATATGTATCCTGTATCTGAAGTTTGGCCTTAGGGGTGGGGGCGGTTTACACAAAGATTCCCAACGGATGAGAATCATGAGATCCAGGGGACGAAGCTGAGTGACTTTAGACAATAACAAGAACAGATCCTAGCACTTCCGCAGCCTGTGTCACTTTTTTTCTTGAATTTCTTCTTTGTTTGGTTTAAATGCTGTTGAGGGAGGGGACTGCCCACATTGACCCCTTTACTCATATGTTCATCATACTCTAAAGACACAGAACTTTTTTTTCCCGATTTACTATGCTTTAGCTCAAAAAGATAACTGATGGTCGTGGGTTCCCGGCCCTTCGAGTTTAACCCGTCCAAATATACCCTCTTTTATTTCTGGCGCCAACACAAACTCCTGACTTTTATTTAAGCGTAAAGTTTAGCCCACTGATACTATTTTTTATTTCTGGCGCCAACACAATTTACCATCTTCATTTCTAGCGTCATAAATGACGACATCCAATTTTGAAACACCCCCCTTGAAAAAATCCTGCGTACGCCACTGCTTACATTCCATCACCTTTTGTGAGAAATGACCTTGAAATGGGTCAGTGAGAGTCTGTAGATGAACGTGCGCCTTTGGGTGTTCCGCGCATAGTTCCGCGTGATTTCATCAATATGTAATGCCTACGTCAATGTATTGTTTGAACAGGATATCGTCTCACAGACCTGCAACAATGCCACGCAAATTGCACGTCAGCAATAATCCTCAATTTGAACTTAGGGAATAGCGCCAATGACTTCATTAACAACAAGATCCGAAAGTTCATTTTGAAAGTATTTTTACAGGCATAATAATTATACATGCACTGTATATACTCATTGCTGTCCAAAGACTTGCGAGAAGAAGGACACAAGTTTGTCTGGATCTGAATTTAGCCAATGGTCAGCGGCGGCGGAACGTGTTTGAAACTGGGAGGGGGGGGGGGCATCACCAAAAAGGGGTATTTGCTCAGCATTTTTGCTGAAAGGTAGACACGGTTTTTTTTTCACTATCAAATAGTGGTGAGGGGGTACCACCTTTCAACATAGGGGCGCTCTTCAAAACCGATGATTATATGATAACTATGCATTATGTGCTCATTTTCAGGGCGTATTGTATGGGTTTTGGGGCATATCATTAGTGGGAAATTGTTAATTTTAAGAAATAGTAACATAATTTTAGATTTTTCTATTATCTCGAGGGGGAACTTTTACGCTCGAGGGGCACATTTATGGCAGCAAACGGGGCACTTCGGAAAATCTGGGGGCAAATGCCCCCCCCCCCACCCCCCCCCCCGGTTCCGAAGCCCATGCCAATGGTTGCTTATTAGCTTAATGTGTAAATATTATCTTAATGAGCAAGTTGCCTATTAAACTGCCTTTGTACATACACCTTTGCCCTACAAGAAAGAGGCTACATTTTGTTCGAGAAATGTTGGTAAATAAAACGACACGTCAAGTATATCCCACACTAAGTCATTGTCGACATTGTTCATGGCGAATGTGATATTGCCTAGGAGGATGTAAACCGTCTCGTCAGGGAGATGATGGCTGCACGGCCTTTTTCTCAGTCAAGATGTTTGGCTTAGCTGGCTTGTGTTTCAGAGGGCTTGGTTGATCTGCAGATGGACTTGTCAAAATGGTGGGATGGGATCGGTGCAGTGCAAGAACTCTTCTACTGGTTCATAAGCAGATGCACCAGATTTTTAACTTGCACCTGTATATATAGCACCGTACGTGAGTACAAATTTCTGTTGTCTTTAGATAATGCATGCGCCCAACGCAGTGCGTTTATCTTCAACCATATGAAGGCGGCACTCATAAGCAAGAAGAAGATGATGATGATGACTTCGGTCTCTTCATAATTCAGGTTCCAGACCAGCAAATAAACTGCCACAGACCTCAGCGATAAATACCCCCATTTTTCAAGAAATACTCACAACCCTCCAAGGTGTTTGAGACACCCATCAAATTAAAGCGTAAAGGGGAAGGGGATAATCCGATGATTTGTGGGAAGAAATTCAATCCAAAGATGATCACCCCTAAAGGTAGTCATGAGGCCCATCGCCATTTTGAAAATAATACCTACACTCCATTGCAAAATAGAACAACTTTAGGGCCAAATTTCAAAGAAATGCAATGTCGCAGTCTTTTCACCTTTATTTTTTTCAAACACACTCAAGTTCATGGGCCCACATAATGCTCTAATAGAAAAAATGAGGGCAAACACATCGTGAATTGGTCCGCGTATACACCCAGGCAATTATTTGGGCCCTATTTACTGGACTGCACTCTTAAGGTGAAAGACTCTTAGGCGGGAAGTTGGGTTTATCAACCAACCTTGAATTTCTTCAGTTTTGACTCAGTGAATCTTGTCAATACACTGTACCTATTTCACATGCACTAATATTTTAAAAGTTAATTTTACAGTGCAATGCGTGACGCGTCCGGGTTTCCACTAACATTCCGTCACAGCCAACATACGTTTGTGAGAACTGTCCTTGGAATGGGTCACCTTTGGAACCCACCAAGATCTGAGAACGGCACTCTACCGACTAGGCCATACCGGCTCGCACTTGAAATGTTTTGAATTCATAATATATATGAGCCTCCAGTTGCAAATGGTGGTGACTTCAAAAGTCACGTGTCGTCAGCAATCACCCTCCCCACCCCCACCACTCTGACGAAAAAATAAATAAATGTCGTAGATGACAACAACAGGCTCGAACCACCAACCCCGCGATTTAAGATCTGAGAACGGCACTCTACCGACTAGGCTATACCGGCTCGCACTTGAAATGTTTTGAATTCATAATATATATGAGCCTCCAGTTGCAAATGGTGGTGACTTCAAAAGTCACGTGTCGTCATCATTCCTCCAACCCGCTTCCTTGCTCTGTCGAAAAAAAAATGTCGGAGATGAGAACGTGGGGCTCGTACCACCAACCCCGCGATGGAAGATCTGAAAACGGCACTCTACCGACTAGGTTACCGGCTCGCACTTGAAATGTTTTGAATTTATAAAATATATAGACCCCCTTTGCAAAGGGTGGTGACGTCAAGAGTCACCTGTCGTAAGCAATCACCCTTCCCGCCCCCTGCGCTCTTACGAAAAAAAGAGGAAATGTCGTAAATGACAACATCGGGCTCGAACCACCAACCCCGCTGAGAACGACACTCTACCTAGCAGGCTACTGACTCGCACTTGAAATGTTTTGAATTTATATCATTTATGAACCTCCGGTTGCAAATGGTGGTGACTTCAAAAATCACGTGTCGTCATCATTCCCCCAAACCGCCCCGTTTGCTCTGGCGGGGAAAAAAATATAGTAGATGACAACCTCGGGCTCGAACCACAAACCCCGCGAATGAAGATCTGGGAACGACACTCTACCAACAAGGCTATCGGCTCGCATTTAAAAAGTTGGGAATTTATAATATATATGAACCTCCGGTTCAAAGGGTGGTGACATCTTAAGACACGTGTCGTCAGCAATCCCCCTCCGACGAAAAAAGAAATAAATGTCGTAGATGACAACCAGGGGCTCGAACCGCCAACCCCGCGATTGAAGTTCTGTAAACGGCACTATATCGAGTAGGCTGCAGGCTGCAGGCTGCAGGCTCGCACTTAAAACGTTTTGAATTTATAATATATATGAACCTCCGGTTGCAAAGGGTGGTGACGTCAAAAGTCTCGTGTTGTCAATAATCACCCTCCCCGCCCCCTCTAACGAAAAAAAAGAAATGTCTTAGATGACAACCTGGGGCTCGAACCACCAACCCCGCGATTGAAGTTCTGTGAACGGCACTATATTGAGTAGGCTACAGACTCACACTTAAAATGTTTTGATTTATAATATATATGAACATTCGGTTGCAAAGGGTGGTGACGTCAAAAGTCACTTGCCAATCACTTTCCCTTCCCCCTCTGCTCTGACAAAAAACAATTCGTAGATGACAACCTGGGGTTCGAACCACCAACCCCGCGATTAAAGATCTGAGTACGGCACACTATCGACTAGGCTACCGGCTCGCACTTGAAATATTTTGAATTTATAATATATATGAATCTACAAAAGTCACGTGTCGTCATCATTTCCCCAGACCGCCCCTTTGCTCGGACGAAAAAAAAAATCGTAGATGACAACCTCATACATAGACAATCTCCGGTTTCGGGTTAGTCTGAGTATCAACCGTAATCCACGGAGAAAGTCTTCGCCGTGGTCTATACATAGACTAGTTTCTGGTATTTGAAGCTTGCACCAAAAGTGGTGCGGCGACGCGTTTTTTGGCTTTTCCGCTTATTTGCGGAAAAGCCTTTGTTTCTGTACTTATTTTTGGCTTTTTCGCAATTTTGCGAAAAAGCCTTTGTTTTTGTTCTCATTTTTTTGGCTTTTCCGCAAAGTTGCGGAAAAGCCTTTGTTTTTGTTCTCATTTTTTTTTTTTAGCTGTTTCGGTGTACACACCGAAACAGCTCTTGTTTCTGTTATTTTTGGCTTTTCCGCAAAAATGCGGAAAAGCCTTTCTTTTTGTTCTGATTTTTTTTCTTTCTTCTTCTTCTTCTTCTTCTTCTTTTTTTCCCAAAACCCCATAGACTTTGTACACGTTTATTCTACACGCCACTTTTGCCCTTAAACTTTGTTGCATATCGTTCAAAGTTTGCATAGACATAGTCCATACAGCATAGATGTGTGCGGACGAGCGACGTCATGATGACGTCATCATGGGTCACGTGACGTCATCATTAATATGCATATTACAAAGTCCTATATCTACAGAACTGTCAGTCCGATTGAGTTGAAACTTGGTATGTAGGTGGATCGGGATGTGTTATAGACGAAAATTGAGGTGATGTCATCATGACGTCATCGTGTGATTTTATATAGATTTTTGAAGTTTTGGACCTTTAAGCCATATCTCACTAACGCAATATGATAAATTCAAAATTCTTTTTGTATTAGGTTCGCTGGGCATTAGATAAATGCACAAAATTTGGAAAAATGTGTGACGTCATAATGACGTCAGCAAAAATGCGATTTTTCGAAAAACATATAAGGGAATGTCCGATCGTCTTCAAACTTGGTGGGTGGGTAGATAATAACACTAGTACACAAAATCTTGAATGACGTCACGATGACGTCATCGGTCGATTTTTAAAGATTTTTTTAATATTGCCAATTTTATTCTGCTTACAAAATTCAACACTTTTATTAATCTGATTTTTTCCAAACTTGGTACAGACTAAAACCACAATAAAATAATGAGCACTGCCAAGTATTGTTACGATGACGTCATCATTAGACATGTGACGTCATTGTTAACTTGTATATTTTAAGCCCCTATATCTCATGAACAGTACATCCGATTGGGTTGAAACTTGGTATGGGGGTAGGCCGGGATGTGTTACAAATAAATATTGAGGTGACGTCATCATGACGTCATCGTGATTTTATATAGATTTTTGAAGTTTTGAACCTTTAAGCCATATATCACGAACCCAATATGTTACATTTAAAATTCTTTTTGTATTAGGTTTGTTAGGCAATAGGTATATGTGCAAAATTTTGAAAAATGTGTGACGTCATGATGACGTCATCAAACATGTGCTTTTTTTAAACACATATAAGAAAATGTCCGATCGTCACGAAACTTGGTGGGTGGGTAGATAATAACACTAGTACACAATATCTTAAATGACGTCAAGATGACGTCATCAGTAGATTAGTTTACGATTTTTTAATATTGCCAATTTATTCTGCTTACAAAATTTAACACTTTCATTAATCCGATTGTTTTCAAACTTTGTACAGACTAAAACCGCAATAAAATAATGAGCACTGCCGAATATTGTTACAATGACGTATTCATTAGACATGTGACGTCATCGTTTGTATATTTTAAGCCCATATATCTCATCAACAGTGATTTAGATTGGGTTGAAACTTGGTATGGGGGCAGGCCGGGATGTGTTACAAATAAATATTGAGCTGACGTCATAATGACGTCATCTTGTGATTATATATATATTTTATATATGACAAATGCAATATGCCAAAATCAAATTTCCATTTGAATGAGGTTTGTTAGACGAAACGTAAATGCACACAGTTTTGCACAAAACAGAAAAAACATGACCTCAAAAAAAAAACATAATGCGGAAAAGCCCTATGTTCTGTTGCAAACAGACATAGACCTCTAGTTTTTTTTCTCTTTTGTTTTTCAGACTTTTTTCTCATAGGATAACACGTGTTTTCGTTCTACAAGTCACTTTTGGCTTTTTTTCAAATCCGATCGACTTCTAACCTGGCACACACATAGACCACCATCTGAAGATGTGCGCCGAAACTTTTCGTCATGCTGACGTCATCACGTGATTTATTATAGATTTTTGAATATTTAATTTTTCCCATAGACTTTGTACACAGAAATTTAAAAAAAAATGTCAATTTTCAGACGGCATTTTCGACACTTTGCCAGTAATTCATTTACACCAATCTTTGTCCAAGCAATGACCCTAATTCAAACAACATTGTGTAACGATGACGTCATGATGACGTCATCCGGTGTTTATTTATGGGCAATTAAATTGTGACACTTTTAATATTTAAAAATGCATAAGAAATCAACCGTACGCGTCCGCAGCATTCTGTTGCCGGCAAGTGGTAGAGTAGGTTGAGGTCTTTATTTCATTCAGTGTGCGTAAAATCACGTGACCCTTGCTTCCGGTCGAAAAAGGCCCAAACCGGAAGTGGCTTATTATTTAAAAGTGGTAATAGATATGATCTTGCTTTTAACGGTGTTAGTCTCTTGGCTGATAGTATTCTTCAAATCATCTACCGATGACGTCATGCAATCTTCGAGCGCCCTCTAGCGACAGGTTGAATATTTTCAAAAATGTATTTTGAATAGATGTCTGTGGCGAAGTTTGTCGGAATCGCCTAAATATTGGTGTATATGATGACCTTGACCCACTTAAGACGTCTGCAAAGTTTAAGGTGTATGACGTCATCAGACCGGAAGTTATAATGAAAAGACCCTTTTTCCTTAAAAAATTCCTGATAAATCAATCATGGCAGTTTTTATATTAGTTTTTACTTTAATTGTCTATTTAAGGGTAGGTCTAAAATATTTCAAAGCTTCAAGGCAATAAGCAAACTCGGACATGCCCTGCGCACGCTTAAAACTTTAGGTTGACAATAACTCTGCTTTAAAACATGCACAGTCCACAATGTACATGTACATGCACGTACGTTGTACATATCGTATGTCAGTCAGCCTGCGCGCAGCGCACGTGTAGCTGAGGTCAATCCTGTCCACAGTGACCGTTTTAGCCGATTTCCAGCTAACTTTGACAGATTTTATGTTCATGCATAGTCAGGGACGTAGGATAGACACTTTTTGTATAGAATACGCATGTACATGTACATGTTCATTCGACCTGGATGAAACTCCTTTACGGCAGTCATTAATAAAACGGTCGAAACAGCTCAGTGTTTGTCCACAAACACATTTCTAGTTTTTTTTTGGCTTCTTCTTTTTGTCGCCTAAATCCCATAAACTTTGTGCACGTTTTTTCTCAACGCCACTTTTGGCATTAATCTTTGTCATACATCATTCAAAGTTAGCATAAGCATAGTCCCTATAGCAAAGATGTGTCCCGAAGATTGACGTCATGGTGACGTCGTCGACTAATTTATTATAGATTTTTGAATATTTAATTTTTCCCATAGACTTTGTACACAGAAATTTTAAAAAAATTGTCGATTTGCAAAGGGCATTTTTGACTCTTTGCCAGTAATTCATTTACACCAATCTTTGTCTAAGCAAAGACCCTAATTTAAACAACATTGTGTAATGATGACGTCATGATGACGTCATCAGGTGTGTATTTATAGGCAATTAAATTGTGACACTTTTAATATTCAAAAATGCATAAGAAATCAACCGTACGCGTCCGCAGCATTTTGTTGCCGGCAAGTGGTAGAATAGGTTGAGGTCTTTATTTCATTCAGTGTGCGTGAAATCACGTGACCCTTGCTTCCGGTCGAAAAAGGCCCAAACCGGAAGTGGCTTATCATTTGAAAGTGGTAATAGATATAAACTTGCTTTTAACGGTGTTAGTCTCTTGGCCAATAGTATTCTTCAAATCATCTACCGATGACGTCATGCAATCTTCGAGCGCCCTCTAGCGACAGGTTGAAAATTAGCAAAAATGTATTTTGAATAGATGTCTGTGGCGAAGTTTGTCGTAATCGCCTAAATATTGGTGTATATAATGACCTTGACCCACTTAAGACGTGTGCGAAGTTTTAGGCAAATGACGTCATCAGACAGGAAGTTACAATAAAAAGACCCTTTTTCATTTGAAAATTCCTGAAAAATCAACCATGGCAGTTTTTATATTTGTTTTTACTGTAATTGTCGATTTAAGGGTAGGTCTAAAACATTTCAAAGTTTCGAGGCGATAAGCAAACTCGAACATACCCTGCGCACGCTTAAAACTTCACGTTGGCAATACCTCTGCTCAAAACATGCACAGGACAGGGCGTCCACAATGTACATGTATGTACATGCACGTACGTTGTACATAGGCACGTACATCGTATGTCAGTCAGCCTGCAGCGCACGTGTTGCTGAGGTCAAATCCTGTCCACAGTGACCGTTTTAGCCGATTTTCGGCTAACTTTGACAGATTTTATGTTCATGCATGCGCATAGACAGGGACGTATTATAGCACTCTTGGCATTAATCTTTTTCAGATATCATTGCAAGTTGCCATAAGCATAGTCCCTATAGCCAAGACGTGTCCCGAAGAGTGACGTCATGGTGACGTCATCAAGTGATTTATTATGGATTTATGAATAATTAATTTTTCTCATAGACTTTGTACACAGCTTTCTCCACAAGTCTTTCCCTATACAACACTGATATATCTTGCTGAGTAGTTCTGAACTTCGGCTGAGAATAACTATGAGAAGGAAAAAGAAATCGTATTTTTTTACGCCTTTCATTTGATTGAAAATATTCCCAAGAGTTAGAATAGCAAGTAATATTTTATAAAAATGTTTCAGTTTAAAGGAAAATCACGCATTTAAAGGTGCAGTTTTTCTGCTGTGTGATTTTTAACCTATTGACTTTGTACACGTTTTCAAGCCACCATTTTCGTATTTTGGCAATCTGGAATCGTCATCAAAGTTACAGACAAGAAAGACCCTCATACAAAAATTATGCCAAGACTATGACGTCACGATGACATCATCACCTAATTCTTTATTGATTTTTGAAAATTTACCTACATATTGTGAAGTCTTATATCTACAGAAATGTAAGTCCGATTGGGTTGAAACTTGGTGTGTGGCTATACCAGGATGTGTTATAGATTAAAAATGAGGTGACGTCATGATGACGTCATCCTGAGATTTTATATGAATATTTATTTGTTTGGACCTTTTAGCCATATCTCCCGAACGCAACATGCAAAATGCAAAATTCTTTTTTTCATTTGGTCTGTTATGTAATAGCTATTTGCACAAAACTTCAAAAAAATGTGTGACGTCATTATGACGTCATCAAAATGCGATTTTGCAAAACTCATAAAAGGAAAGGTCCAATTGTCATGAAACTTGGTGGGTAGGTAGTTAATCATACTAGTATGCAAAGTTCGAAGTGACGTCACGATGACGTCATCAACAAATTAAAAAATATTTGTCGATTTTCAAAGTGCGTTTTCGACTGTTTGCCAGTAATTTTTTTAGATCACTGTTTGTCCAAGCAAAGACCTTGTGCACACGCACATACATCGTATTGCCGAGGTCAAATCCTGTCCACAGTGACCGTTTAAGCCGATTTTCAGCTAACTTTGACAGATTTTATGTTCATACATATTCAGGGCATATTATTGATTAAAAAAAATCATAATGCGGAAAAGCCCTATGTTCTGTTGCAAACAGACATAGACCTCTAGTTTCTCTTTCTTCTTCTTTTTGTCGCCTAAATCCCATAGACTTTGTACACGATATTTCTGCTCACCACTTTTGGCATAAATCTTTGTCATACATCATTCAAAGTTTGCATAAGCATAGTCCCTATAGCAAAGATGTGTCCCGAAGATTGACGTCATGGTGACGTCATCGACTAATTTATTATAGATTTTTGAATATTTAATTTTTCCCATAGACTTTGTACACAGAAATTTTAAAAAAAATTGGCGCTTTTTAAAGGGCATTTTCGACTCTTTGCCAGTAATTAATTTACACCACTCTTTGTCTAAGCAAAGACCCTAATTCAAACAACATTGTGGAATGATGACGTCATGATGACGTCATCCTGTGTTTATTTATAGGCAATTAAATTGTGACACTTTTAATATTTAAAAATGCATAAGAAATCAACCGTACGCGTCTGCAGCATTCTGTTGCCGGCAAGTAGTAGAGTAGGTTGAGGTCTTTATTTCATTCAGTGTGCGTGAAATCACGTGACCCTTGCTTCCGGTCGAAAAAGGCCAAAACCGGAAGTGGCTTATTATTTAAAAGTGGTAATAGATATGAACTTGCTTTCAACAATGTTAGTCTCTTGGCTAATAGTATTCTTCAAATCATCTACCGATGACGTCATGTAATCTTCGAGCGCCCTCTAGCGACAGGTTGAACATTTTCAAAATTGTATTTTGAATAGATGTCTGTGGCGAAGTTTGTCGGAATTGCCTAAATATTGGTGTATATGATGATCTTGACCCACTTAAGACGTGTGCAAAGTCTTAGGCATATGACATCATCAGACTGGAAGTTCCGTTGAAAAGACCTTTCCTTTTTTAAAAATTGCTAACAAATCAATCCGTACAGATATAATCTTAAATTGCCCATTTAATGATAGCGTAAACATTTGCCTCAACAGTGCCAAGTTCCCAGCTTGTCAAATTGTTCACACAGTTGACGCAAGTTGCGGTAGAGAGCTGTAAAACATGCACAGGACTTCCACAATGTGTATAGCACATGCACGTACGTTGTAAATACGCACATACATCATATGTCAGTCAGCCCGCAGCGCACGTGTTGCTGAGGTCAAATCATGTCCACATTGACCGTTTTAGCTGATTTTCGGCTAACTTTGACAGATTTTATGTTCATGCATAGTCAGGGATGTATTATTGATAAAAAAAAAATCATAATGCGGAAAAGCCCTATGTTCTGTTGCAAACAGACATAGATCTCTAGTTTTTTTGTTTTTTTTTCCTCTTGGGACTTCCAACCAAAATGCCATAGACTTTGTGCACGTTTTTTCTCATCGGCACTTTTTGCATAAAGCATACTCATATAACATTGAAACTTTACATAGTCAAAGAACATATAGCAAAGGTCTTTCGCGAAGATAGACGCAATGATGACGTCATCATGGGTCATGTGACGTCATCTTAAAGGTGCATACTTTAGGGCCCTATATCGCGAGAATGGTAAGTCCAATTTGGTTCACACTTGGTATGTAGGTAGACCGGGATGTGTTATAGGTAAAAATTGGAGTGACGTCACGATGACGTCATCGTGTGATTTTATAAGAATTTTTGAAGTTTTGGACCCTCAAACCATATCTTATCAACGGAACATGGTAAATTCAAAATTCTATTTGCAATGGGTTTGTTAGGTAATGTATACTTGGACCAAAAAAGTGAAAAGTGCATGACGTCATGATGACGTCATCAAAAATGCGATTTTTGTATTTCACATATAAGGGTAAGTCTGATCGTCTTGAAACTTGGTGGATATGCAGATACAGTTACTAGTATGCAAAATCCGAAGTGACGTCATGATGACGTCATCGCTTGATTTGTTATAATTTTTTTAAACTTTGACATTTTCTTCTACTTGCAAAATTGTACATGAAATAGGATCATTATTAACTTTAAACTACGCACAGTACAAGGCCCTTCGGTAAAGTTGGTCTTAAACAAGTCACATCATAATGACGTCGTCATTAGTCATGTTTGAAAGTACTCCACAATATAGAGTCATTTGTCCGATTTTTTAAAACAAATATTATCAAACACAAAAATACGGACAACGGAAAAGCCGTGTGCTCTGTTCAAAACAGACGCATACCTCTAGTTTTTCCATCCTTTTTTTTCCTTCAAATGTCAACTTTGAAATCGCAGATGACGCTCTCGATCCTCTTAAAACTCTCAAAAATATCCTTCAAGGTGGCCCTTTTAGTGTTAAACTCAATCTTCCTAAACCAAATAAGAAAAATTATTACTATAAAACAATTCATGCAAAAATCATAACCTAAGAGGTTACATAGAGTTTTAAATGTACACTTCCTAATCAAATAAGAAATATTATTACTAAAAACAATTAGATAACCAAAATTTGAGTCAGTCTTCTTATTGTCATAATTACTAAAAACAATTCGTGAAAAAAATACATTCTTGAAGGTTTCATAGCGTATTAAGCGCAGTCTTCCTTATAAACAAATAAGAAATATTTTTACTAAAAACAATTCATGAAAATCCTTATATTTAAAGAGGTTACGAAGCGCATTAAACCCAGTCTTCCTAAACCAAAAAAGAAACGCTACTACTGAAACAATTCGTAAAAAAAAATTCTAGGAGGTTACATTGAGCATTTAACTCAGTCTTCCGAAACCAAATAAGAAACATTATTACTAAAATATTTAAGGAAACAATAAACATGTACTCTACGAGGTTACATGGATGATTAATCTGTCTTCTGAAACCAAATAAGAAATATTATTACTAAAACAGTCCATTGAAAATAACGATAGTCTGGGATGTTTCATGTAGGATTAATTTCAGTTTTCTCACACCAAATCAATATTTGTGATGCGATCAAGCTACGAGTCGTTTGTCGGGAATTTTCATTTGGAGATTCAGGCCAAAATAAGACCACAATAGGACTTCATCACATCACTTCATCACAATCTTGGTGTTCCGACTTTCATGATTTTTAAACTAAAGATGGGTACCCGCATACGGTTTTCACAGCAGTAATGCTAAGATTGTGCTTGTAGCGTTCACTTTAAGTTACCCTGCACTGCGCCTTTAACGCATCTTGTATATATGTTTAGTTCAGAGGTCAACCTTCACGCATTCAGTTTCGTTTCGTTATCGTTCGTCTATGCTATTTTCTGTCACACACGCAATATTTACAGTGCTTTTCCTATAATTTCGCTTGGAAGTTACAAGCTAGAATCAACGCTATTCTTTACATGATTTATTAAACATCGGCAGAGCTATTCCAGTGAGCAATCCAAGTTTCTCCCGTGGATTTTTGTGAGTGTTTATTTGACCGAACTTTGTGAGCGTTTTCACCACGTGAGTTGAAACCAACTCGCCCCGCATTCACGGCGCGGGCAGTCGCCCCGTTCGCGTTGCGTTGTGCATGGACTCGGCCCAGTTTTGGCTGTTTACATACTGCAACTTGGTGAGTCACTTAACTTGCAATAAACTCGGGAGTTAAAGTAGGACAGTGCAACCAATTCCTACATTGGTGACCCAGACCTGAGCCGAACAACATGGAAACCAAATCTGACTCTGATCATGCTGATTCCAAACCGGGCACGTCCAAAGGTGCTACTGCTAGTTCATCTCCATCTGCACCCACAACATCAGCTGCAGTGACTTTGAAGTTGCCTCCATTTTGGCCCAGTGACCCTGCCCTTTGGTTTGCGCAAGTGGAAGCGCAATTTCTAACCCGTAACATCACTCAGCAACACACCAAATTCGCATACGTGGTTGGTTCCTTGCAGCCAGAGTTTGCAACTGAAGTGAGGGACATCCTCATTTCACCCCCTGAGCATAATGCCTACGACAGCCTGAAGACCGCCCTCATCCGTCGAACCTCCGTATCAGAGCAGAAAAGACTGCACCAGTTGCTAATATCGGAGGAGCTGGGGGACCGCAAGCCTTCACAATTACTACGTCGTATGCGGCAGTTGTTAGGAGACAACACGCTTGAAGAAAACATCCTGAAACAACTGTTTCTTCAGAGATTATCGACCAACGCCCAACTTATCCTGGCATCAACATCTCAAACGACACCCATTGAGCAACTCGCAGAACTTGCAGACAAGATTGTTGAAGTTTCTGTCTCGCCTACTGTACATGTCGGGGCAGTTTCATCCAGCCAGCCTGGCAGTTCGTCGCCTCCAACAACCATGCCAAGTTCAGATATGCTCACACTACAAGCCAAAGTTGACCAGCTAACCCAACAAGTCAGCGCTCTCACATGCCAACTCTCCGGTCAGCCCCGTGGGAGATCGAGGAAGCGTGACACAACCCCACCCAATCGACGCCCATCTCGCAGTCGCAGCCCATCACACTCTGGCACTGACTGCTGGTATCACTGGCGATTCGGCGCTGATGCCAGAAGGTGTGTGTCCCCATGCAGCTTCAAACCCCAACAACAACAGGGAAACTCCGATGCCAGCGACTAAAGGCGACGAGTCTCCCTGGCACCGACACCAATAGTCGCCTATTCTTCATCACTGAACGCAAGACAGGGGCCCGGTTCCTGGTAGATACGGGAGCGGAAGTGAGCGTTTGGCCTCCATCGGCTGCGGATAAACGTCATGCCCAGTCTTCATCTATCAATCTTCAGGCGGTGAACAAATCTCCCATCAACACATATGGTGAGAAGTCACTCACTTTGGATGTCGGGTTGCGTCGAGTCTTCCGTTGGGTGTTCATTATCGCGGACCTGCCAAACCCAATAATTGGAGCAGATTTTCTCCAACACTTCGGACTGCTAGTCGACGTTCAGCGTCGCAAACTCATCGACTCCACTACAAGCCTCACCGTAGGTGGAATCGGTTCAGATGCCATTCCCATTAGTCCAACCGTTGCCAAGCTGAGTGAGTCGCCCTATGAAGTGATCCTTGAACAATTTCCAGAACTGACACGTCCGACTTACACTGCCAAGGACGTTAAGCACTATATAACGCATCACATTGTGACTAAGGGTCCCCCAGTGTCAGCTCGCCCAAGACGCCTGGCTCCCGACAAGTTCATCACGGCGAAAGACGAGTTCAATCATATGCTTGATCTCGGCATCATTGAAGCTTCGGACGGTGCATGGTCGTCGCCTTTACATATGGTGGCCAAGAAGTCAGGTGACTGGAGGCCGTGCGGAGACTACCGTGCCCTCAACCGTGTTACAGTACCCGACCGCTATCCGATTCCCCATCTGCATGACTTTACAGCCAATCTGGAGGGTAAACGCGTGTTCTCAAAGATCGACTTAGTACGCGCTTACCACCAAATTCCGGTCCATACTGACGACATCCACAAGACCGCCATCACAACACCTTTCGGTCTGTTCCACTTCCTTCGCATGCCTTTCGGCCTGCGGAATGCCGCTCAGACTTTCCAACGATCATCGACATGGTTACGCGAGACTTACCTTTCGTGTACGCCTACATCGATGACATCCTGGTCGCGAGTGAGACAGAGGAGGACCATCTTGAGTACTTGCGTCTTCTCTTCAGCAGACTTTCCGAATATGGCATTTTCATCAACCCATCCAAATGCCAGTTCGGGGTTCCCACCCTCGATTTCCTGGGACACAGAATCGACGCTGATGGTATCCGTCCCATGAGAGACAGAGTCAACGCGATTGCAGAGTTCCCTCAGCCTACCTCCACCCGTCAACTGCGCAGATTTTTGGGACTGGTAAACTTTTACCGTCGTTTCGTGCCAAACTGCGCAAGCGTGATCGCCTCGCTGACAGACCAGCTGCGAAAAAGACCCAACCAGTCACGCAAATCAACCAAACTGAATTGGACACCCGAATGCCAGACAGCGTTCCTGCAGATCAAGCAATCACTCGCTGACACCACACTTCTCGCTCACCCTTCTTCGGTACTACCAACTGCCATGATGGTGGACGCCTCGGACACGGCAGTTGGCGGTGTGCTTCAGCAACTTTCCGAAGGAGTATGGCACCCCCTGGCCTTCTTCTCTCAGCGTCTTAAACCTGCAGAGAGTCGCTATAGCACCTTCGGGCGCGAACTACTGGCCATGTACTTGTCAGTCAGACACTTTCGACACTTCATCGAAGGACGAGAATTCTGCATTTACACTGACCACAAACCGTTGGTGTATGCTCTCAACTCCAAACCTGACCGGCATTCACCTAGAGAAGTTCGTCACCTGGACTATGTATCTCAGTTTACATCCGACATTCGTCACATCAAGGGCACAGAGAACGTTGTAGCGGATGCGCTTTCCCGATCTCACATCAGTGCCTTGACAACATCAACCCAGATTGACTTCGAGCAGATGGCCATGGATCAGACACACGACCAGGAACTACACAGAATCCTGGAATCACCCACATCCCTGGACCTCAAGCAAGTTCCGATACCGAACTCAAATACATCCATCTGGTGCGACGTGTCGACAAGTCATGAACGCCCTTTCGTACCCCAAAACCACAGACGGAGTGTGTTCGATTCCTTGCACAATCTGTCTCACCCTGGCATTCGAGCAACACTGAAACTGGTTGGTTCACGCTACGTCTGGCCACGCATGAACTCAGACATCAGAGCATGGGCCAAGGCCTGCGTCAAGTGCCAGAAGTCCAAGGTCCACAGCCACACCAAGACTCCGTTTGGAACCTTCGCATCTCCAGATGCACGTTTCGATCATGTGCACATAGACATCGTGGGACCACTCCCCCCTTCCCAGGGATATTGCTATCTACTCACATGCGTTGACAGGTTTACACGCTGGCCAGAAGCAATACCTATACCCGACTGCACCGCTGAAACAGTCGCCAAGGCCTTTGTGAACAGATGGGTCTCCACCTTTGGTGCTCCGTCTACGATAACCACAGACCGCGGACGACAGTTTGAGTCGGCCCTGTTCCACGCTTTGATGGTTCTCCTAGGTACCAGACGCACGCGAACAACATCGTACCACCCCATAGCAAACGGTATGGTTGAACGCCTGCATAGACAGCTCAAGGCCTCTCTCAAATCGAGTACTAACCCTCAACGTTGGACCGAAGCATTACCACTCATCCTCCTCGGGATCCGCACGGTGGTAAAGCAGGATCTTGGTTGCTCCACCGCCGAATTGGTGTTTGGCACCACCCTGAGACTTCTAGGACAGTTTGTTGCACCCCCCAACGATACTGGTAATCTCGCCGACCCTGCAGACTATGTTCACAGACTGCGACACACGATGCAGCACATCAGACCCACACCGCCTCGGTCGCGAGACAGAACTGCACAAATTCACAAGGATTTGATGTTGTGCAAGCATGTATTTGTCCGTTGCGATCATGTGCAGAAACCCCTCCAAACACCCTACAAAGGTCCATACCGAGTACTCAGCCGGACAGACAAGTACTTCACACTCGACCTGGATGGAAGGCAGGACACAGTCAGCTTAGATCGGTTGAAAGTTGCTTACCTCGATACAGATACCACCCCTTCCCAGCCATCTACCCTAGAGCTTAAGCATGTACAGCCATCTCCTGCCATCCCTACGCACACGGTTGATGACCAACACACAGCAACACCAGCAGCTCAACGGCACTCGCGTTCTGGCCGGCATGTTCATTGGCCATCCAAGTACACAGACTTTGACTGTGGTTGATTTAACCTGAACACTTATCGCTCGCTTCAATACCATTTTGCGATCTAGAGGGGGGCTACTGTAGCGTTCACTTTAAGTTACCCTGCACTGCGCCTTTAACGCATCTTGTATATATGTTTAGTTCAGAGGTCAACCTTCACGCATTCAGTTTCGTTTCGTTATCGTTCGTCTATGCTATTTTCTGTCACACACGCAATATTTACAGTGCTTTTCCTATAATTTCGCTTGGAAGTTACAAGCTAGAATCAACGCTATTCTTTACATGATTTATTAAACATCGGCAGAGCTATTCCAGTGAGCAATCCAAGTTTCTCCCGTGGATTTTTGTGAGTGTTTATTTGACCGAACTTTGTGAGCGTTTTCACCACGTGAGTTGAAACCAACTCGCCCCGCATTCACGGCGCGGGCAGTCGCCCCGTTCGCGTTGCGTTGTGCATGGACTCGGCCCAGTTTTGGCTGTTTACATACTGCAACTTGGTGAGTCACTTAACTTGCAATAAACTCGGGAGTTAAAGTAGGACAGTGCAACCAATTCCTACATGCTCTTTTCAAATCTGTAAAAAAAAATGACCAGGGTCGACAAACGACTCATTTCTCTTGATCGCATCACATTTTTATTTTAAAAAAATCATCAAATGAGAATAATACTCTCGGAGATTAAACTCAGTCTCCTCAACCCTAAAAGGTCTGTGCGGAATCCGTAATGAATTGCATCCCGAGGAGATTTATAATTAAAATTGAATACCATTCATTCGAAAATACATATGTATATATCCATTTTCATATTACCGTACTTATTTAAACTACACAATCAAGCTGAAACACGGGAGCAAGATTACGTTTTCCCAAAATAGGCAAAATTTGTTATCTGCTGGTTGTGAGTGCTTGCTTTATTTTCCTTCCCCTTCACGTCATCATTGGCATCTTTATCTGTGTACGAAGGAAACTTCCATACAATGAGCATGGAGCCAAGACATATGATCGCAACCCCCAATGCCGAGCCGTTGAAGGTGTAGCGGTACCAGACCTTGTCGTACAGAAAACATGCTCCTTGGCCATAACACGTTTGTTGCCATCCCACGCAGGCGGTGTCGATGAGGGCGCCAAACATATAACTAGCCGGGATAGTACCTAAGACAAAAAAAACATGTGGACAAAAATAAAATTCGGGATTGAATCGGCTTTTGAAACATTTTCACATCTAGAACCGAGTAAAATTGTTTGTCAAGGTAAATTAGGTACACAGGTGACACCATTTGCAAAAAAAAAAAATTTTTTTGCCGATTCAATTACAAATTCAACTCAACTCGGATCGCGCGCCCTCAAGGAACATCACAATTAATTGGAAGCAGAATAATAAAACAAGGTATCTTGTGGAAATTTAATTTCGGCTTTAGGTGACATTATACCATTTGAGAAAACTGTGACAATGCATCTTCCTTTTGTTCTCGACGCAAAGCATAGATTTCCATTCAAAGCGTGATGGTTTGCTCATTACCATTGCGAGGAAAATGATGAGAATTCCTTTGTTCTCGAAAATGACAATATAGGTGCAGTGATTTCACAGGATACTTGGTCCTATTATTTCCTTACAATCAAATAGGATATTTCATAATATTTTGAATGTTTGCCTTTAATGTTCCATTACGGGGGACAAAACCGGACATCTACTTTTCTGCTGTCGGGTAAAAAGCGTGTTCAGAGCGATGCTCAAAATTCAGACGAAAGCGCATGACCTTTCTTCAGAAGCGAATGAACATTTTAGGAAAGTGGCCGGGAAAACCTGTATTGTGGGGGTTTTTTTCAGTATAAAAATATCCTCAAATCAAAACAACCTATGTGTTCGTACTCACCGAGTAGACCGGCAAGATATAGGATTGCCAGAGCCACAGGCCTTTCTGCCGATGAAACGCATCTTTTAAAAAAAAAAAAAAATATTTCATTTTTTTTTATTATAAAAAATATCCTCAAAATCCCTCAAATCAAAACAAATTAAATAACACTGCAAGTCGCTTTCTGTATTGGAGTTAGAAATTTATACGAAAGGGGCCTTGCCCGATGAGTTTTCAATACAAAAAAAATACTATACAAATAATGAATGTTTGTGAGTGCAATGGTAAAAATAATTTGATGAGGAGACAGATCAAATGTTCCATTCCACGAAGCAAAGCCGAGTGGAATGGGACATTTCACCTTTCACCGAATGAAATTATTCTTTCCAATGCACGAACGTGAAACATTCATTATTTGCTTTATATAACGCCCGTCTTTGTCATTTGGTTGGTCGACTTTTAATAGCCAATATATTCAGGTTAAAAACTGTTTAAAAGATCGACATGTTCATCATATTTAATTTGTGCAAACTGTTCAACAGGTTGGGAATCATCATATTCAATTTTATCTCGATTTAAAACAGCGCCACCACCGGCAGCAGTGACACCGTGCAATGGAAGTTCTATTCACCGTGCAATAGAACTTCCATTGCACTGTACGCTGCGCGCCGCGCGCGCGCCGTGCGTTGGTACGAATAATTCAATGACATGTGATCAACGACCCACCAATCAGATGACGGGGATTTATTCAGGTGTTGTATAAAAAGTTTTATAACACCTCACCCACAGATTCTGTGTCTTGATTGGCCGAGAGCGAGTCACATGTTACTTTCTAATTTTGCTATCTTTCTGTGCACGGCCAAAAGTACTATGCGCATAGCAACCAAAGTACTATACCATTAGCAACCAAAGTACTATTTCCACGGCGCGGTATTTGTGTGTAAATGCATGCTGGTGTGCGCATTGCGCGTTGTGCGTAGTGCGTATTATTCCAAAGAGAGCGTTCAAACATTTCGTGAAGGGGTAGTTTTTAAGAGAGAAATACACTATCCACCAATTTTGTATTGAAATTGAAGATTATTTCAACTGTGTTCAGATTTAAATAATTTAAAATATTAAAATCAAGCAGAATCTGTGAGTAAAGTGTTATAAAACAAAAATTGAATGCTTTATCTCGTGGTGAAGTAAAACTAGCCTTCCTCGGTGATCCATGGACCATTCTATTTTCCCTCGGCTTCGCCTCGGGAAAATAGAATGGTCCATGGATAACCTCGGGAGGCTAGTTTTACTACACCACTCGAAGCATTCAATACTTGTATAATAGCGAATGGAAAAAAAGTTACCTCATGACGATATTAAAACGCATGAGCTGTGCGAACTGCGCAAACAGCAGTACTGCAGTCAGCAAAACCAGGTACGGTGCATAGGAGATGCAATGACTGTCACAAGCGCCCTCAACCGTCAGAAGTGTACCATTTAGGTTGGTTGGTCCAGTGGCTAAGCATGAACAATCTCCATATTCCTGATTCTGCAGGCGAATGGGCATTAGTTGAATGAGGTATACATGTACAGGTAAACCGTATTTTACCTCTTTATAATATATTTAGCTTGTTGACCAAAAACAATGGCAGAGTCAAATGATTAGTAGCCTATTGGTCAAATTCCCCTTCAGTGTCGGAAGCAGAATCTACCCCCAGACTGGGAACTTAAGTTCTCAAAACGATACAAAAGATCAGGCCAACTTTACTCACTTTTTATCCTGCAAATTTAATTCTCCAAAACTTTCATTGGGCAAAGAAAAGTTCCTCAGTATTTCACCAACCAAGTTTGAGACTCAATTCAATTTTTGAAAGCGACTTTTCTTCAATAGTTGGCAGTGGCTTGCACATGAGAGGGAAGCCAAGTGATTTCAAAATGAGGCTAAAAACTAGACTTGTACATGTCCATCATGGTCCAAGTTTTTTACAGGACTGACGTCGTCATTCAGTGTCATTATTCTGGTGCCTGACTATGGAGAAATGTGTAGAAATAGTGACCTGGTACCCGACATCCTATATATTTCTTTTGGCACAGTCAGCCGACAGTTGATTGATGCAGTACTGAAGAGTTGTTGGACTGGCTGTTTCAGATGTCAGTCTATTGTCTTGTTGTGCATGTTTTCAGTACCTTAAGTTGTGGGACTCTCATACACAGCATTAAGAGTCCCAAATTTTCGGACTATATCTACCCATACCTGCTCAGTGACGAGTTGGCATCCTGCGTGGCAGGCTGATATATAGGTGATCCCATGGCCATCGCATACAGGTGAGTACGCAGACAAAGAACATTCACAGGCTGAGTTGCAGGGCGCCTCTAAATCAAGCTGGCTGAAAAACGAGAATCGTGTACTATTTATTTTCAGAAATGATCACACGTACTAAATCTGTCGGGTGCATACCTATATGTTCCCCAAAACCTATGTTCCCCAACCGTTACCCTAACGCTAAGGATTTTGGAGAACAACATCGGGTAGACTCAAATCTGTCTATCATTCGTCATACATACAACACTCGTCATGACCTAATAAATTATACCAAAATGACTTTGTGTCGGCTACAGTTTACACAATTGTTACTAGCATGCCTTTGTCCCTTGTATGGCGTGAAGACACCGGCAACATTCTCATTTGGGCAACCAATGAACAAATTCGCCGTGAGGCCAGCGACGCCGAGAGCCAGTGCGACGCACGAGAGGGAGACTAGGCCCCGGTATTGAATGTTGAATCGTTTGACGAGGGAACCAGCCACCATGAAGCCGACGGCGTATGCAGGAGCTAGAAGACAACCTGATGAATGATGGATATATAGGACAATAAGTATCACAAGGTCTCGCCGTTTAAATTTGGTAACTGTAATTGATTTCGTAATGTTAAATGTGAGTTGCATAGTCCTTATCTTAGCCGTTCTCAAATGTGTATTTATTGTTCATATTGCCCAATGATTCCTTTTGCTGTTTGAAAGGGAAAAATGTTAATGTGGATAAATTTGCTTTTGTAACAAGGTATTGCTTAAATGGTGCCCAGATGCAATGTATTTTTGGTCACTTTCTAAAGTTCGACATTAATCAAATCTACAGTTACCGGAACATCGTCTTATTAGTCAACTTAGTAATTGAGAAAAGTGTAACTATTCTGAATATGTATGATTGCGTTAAATTGTTTGAAGAAAACAAGAGAGAGAGAGAGAGGGGGATAATTTAACCTGTAATACTTCCTGCACTAGATGAATAGTCAAGTAATTACGTCATTGTGATGTCACATCATGCTTTTACAATGACGCGAATATATTGGTAAGTAAAATGAACACAACCACACCACTAGTGCACTGTGGTGAGTAGGCCGCCTTAACCCCATGTTGTAGTTTCCCCAAATCTACCAATGCCTGATGTAACTATTGCAGCCTTACCTGTCAGGATGTCGGCAAGTCGGGTTTCCACCTCAAACTGAATTTCCAGGTACTTGGGAACGAAGACACCATAGCCATACACAAGGAGGATAGCACCAGCTTGGGACAGGCATGTCAGCATGCAGTCACGGTTTTTCAACACCTTCCACAACGTCGACAAACTACCTGTTTGGGGATATAATCGCGAAAATGAATCCCTCAAACACGTTTAAAATTATACCATGGTATAAACAAACAGTCCCTGTAACTTTTGCCATTGATCATCAGAGAGTTACAGGCCATAATTTATCAGCGCAAACGAACTGTAGAATAATATGTAAACATCATTATTTTCATTACCACTCGAAGTTTCTCCTTTGGGGAACCGTGTCCCACTCTTATTGTCCGTGTCCCCGTCATCTCCACTGACGCTGTCGCTGCCTTTGGCGTTGGTACGGGACTTTCTCATGACCACGGGAAATCCAAAGAAGGGCAACACTGGTAGCACATACAAGACTGAAGCAACAAGGTAGCCCAGCCACCATGCTCCCACCCACACCCTGTCCTCGGGAGTCACGGGCACGGCTGATGATGGGATTCTGTAGAAGTCTACCCACAGACCAAGAAATGCCGCAGTCGCGAAGATGCCTGCTACTGGTGACAGGCCTTCCACAGCTCCCCAGATACCTGATTAAAAAAATGGTTATTGGAGAGAAACTAATAATCTAGGGCGATATTTTCCATTAATCAGTTATTATTTATACCGTGTGTAAAAGTTCATATATGTCAAATGACATGGATCTATTGGCCAAAGTCAGTTATATAAAACAAATATTGAGTGGCTTAAGGGGCGTACAATCAAAAAGCGGGGGGGGGGGGGTCGTACCATACTTTCGATGGGGGTGCTGTTCAAATCCGACGATTATTAACACTTTATCACAGAATAATGTACGTGTACCCCCTAACCAAGCTGGCTCGGTACGTATTTTATGCCAGGCGGACATTAATACTAGCAACAAAAAAAATGGGTGTCGGAGCAGGGGGGGGGGGGTGGTTTCGCATTTTTTGTCCCCAGGACTTTGTATGGAAAAATATGTTTGGGACAGAGCGGGGGGGACACCCCCAAAACCCTCCCTCTGGATCTGCGCCTGGGCTTCAATGGGAGAAATATTATCGCTCGGTAAAATCTGGACTTTTTCAGTTCACTCGGCTTCGCCTCGTGAAATGGAAATGTCCAGATTTTACCTTCCGATAATATTCCTCCCATTTCACTCTGAGCCACTCAATATTTATATACCATCACACTTTTAGATTGTAGCATACTGAAGAAAACATAAGGTAGTTCAATTTAGTAAAAATCAATGGCAGATTTACATCTGATGTGATTAAAACACAGTTACCTGTATAAAAGGCCGTATCTTTTGGAGTTGTATTGTCCGAGATGTATGCGTACACTGTTGTGAACATGATCATGATACTTGCACCTTCAAGCAGTGTGCTTGACAGCAGAATGTAGAAAGCAACCTGATTAGGAGACACAGTCTCAGCCGGCTGGTCTGTGCAATCTGCCCCCGACTTGTCTGCCATGCACAGCATCTCTACCTGCTGAAACGCGCCCTCTGTGTCATTGGTAGCCTCAAGACCTGCAGGAACGTATGGATCTTGAATGAACTGTGGGATGGTTCCAACAACAGTCGCAAGACCACTCAACAGGGAACATATTCCCAGTAGGCGTGGTCGATTGGTATCCGGCTTACTGAAGAATAAGATCACGAGCACGTTGCCAAAGACGCCGCCTACGGAAAAGCCTGATAATAACAGGCCAATCTGACCAAGACTGAACTGATACCGGTGTTCAATTGTGGTTATCGTCCCCTGGATCACCCCGACGATAAAACTATCGGCAAAGAGGAACATGCTGACAACGACAACGAAGATAGCCGGCCGTGCGAAGCGTTGAAGACACGGCGGTCTGACAGAGCAATAGCTGCACTCCGGAGCATCTTCGTCAGCGAGTTTCTGTTTGGGTTCTTCAATGACCATAGTTGACAATATCTGTATAGGGATAAAGGTTTACATTTTTAAGAAACGGTTTATAATGGTGAAAATATAATAAAGACTCATAATACAATGCTAATTGGCTGGGTGGTGAGTGCGTCGCCAAGATTTTTTTTTGAGGGGGAAGGGTTGGGGCGCAGCACAATACCCCCCTCCCAAAAAAATTCTTGTACTTTTCCAGCATATTATTCTCGATTTATCATTTTTTGAGGGTGGGCAATGACATTCGGCCCCATACAATTAACAACAATATGACTTCGTGCCTCTTTTTCTGTGTCACATCCCCTTTTCTTCTTCTCTATTTTTTTCTCTAAGGGGGGGGGAGAGGATCCCCAGCCCCCCCCCCCCCTTCGCAACACCCATATGCACACCGCCAGCCCGGCCGTATCCGCATAAGTCAAATGCCAATACACGTGGCGACTGAGGGTCAGTTGTAGGCCTTCATGAGTAACGCGTAGCACTTGGACAGTGCAATGGCACGCCGAGCAAGGGCGTCACTTCTCACAAGAAGGGGGAGGGGGCATACCTTGATCAGAACCAATGCGAGCGCGAAGCGCCAAGCCTTAATGGTTGGCGTTCGGGGCCGGCTTAAGGGCCCCGACAAATTCGATCTGATTCAATTTCTGACAACTTTAACCAAGTTTGTTAAGAAAAAGATTATCACTTAAACTTCATTTTTGAGTTTGGAATCCTGAATCAGCTATTCTGAGCTATACATATGCTCCAATTTTTAGTCAGGGACGAAAAACAGTTGAAGAAAAACGATATGATAGCACCCCCCCCCTCCCCCCTCCCCCACTTTAGAAAGTGGGGAAACAGTCCAGGGGCCGTGAAACAGTTTATGGCAATTTTTTTCATCTATGTCAGTTCTTCAGTACTGGACTATTAGTACGGCAGTCCAGAGCATTTCGGTCAAACGAACAAGGTACCAATATCCGAGCACAGAAACATTGTGTGACCTAACATATTCAGATATAGATGTCTGCCGGGGACCCCCTAGCTGCTGCATGTGGCCCGTGGGGCCCAAAAGAAGGGGCAAATAATGGCCTGGATCAAATATTGGAGGATATATTTTCCAGAACAGGTAGGCCTAAGTTAACTTTTCCCTTTGATAATATAAACGTATCATGCACATGTGTATTATGAGTGGAGGGGGCGTGGCCGCCACCCCCTCCATGTGCAATTTCGTCCATTTCGTCACAATGTGTTTGTTTTTAATCGTGCCAAGTTTCTCTGACATGTTTACTGATGTATTTCAGTTGTTTTGAAACCCATTTTATGAAAATAGAGCTCCCATTCATAATTGAACAACTTTTCCCATTGATAATGTACACACATGCACATATGCATGGTAGTGCGCATGACAGTAGCAGATTGAATTCAGTTGAAACTTCCCAGATGCATAACAAACGATAAATATAACCAGTTTTTGTTATGCCTTAATAATTGGTAGTTTTAGAAAATTACAATGCACCGGTTTTAGGTTAGACAAATTAACTTAGAAGTGGTGCAAAAAGAGTGGAGGGGCGTGGCCGCCACCCCCTCCATGTGCATTTGTGCACACATTTGTATATTGTCACAATGCATGTTTTGATCGTATCAAGTTTCTCTGTGATGTTTGCTATACATTATAAAAGGTTGAATTGAAACTTACACTACAGATGTCCGGTGGTCCTTTTATTAGGCGAAGTAAAAAAAAAAAAACCTTGTTTCTCGTCCCGCCCGCTTCCTTTTTGGAGGCCGCCTGGATTTTTTAATTGTTTTTTTTTATGTTTGAAAAATGCAGTTAAAAACACCGAAAAAGTCCACAAATTCATTGGAAAATAAATGCTTGCGAAACATGTGACCAATACAACTCTAACTGACAAATATGTTCAGTTTTCTTGTCCAACTTGTCTTTCATTTTAAAAGTGTCTTTGAACAGTGGAAACACCAACGGTTGCAGGAAATTTTAAAATGGCGACCATCTTTCAAAAACCCCGACGAGAAACACGTTTTTTTTGTATTCGGCCTTACACAACTTTAAAAGTAACTAGACTTATGTTTGTGGACAAACATAGGGCTGTTTCGGTATTTTTGGTGACATGTGACATGTAAAGTTTGAAGTACAAGTTCCATCCAGAAAGAATGTGTAGTTCTGTTGATAATAACTGGTGGCATATAATATGTGATTACATTCCCATAGGGCTTTGAATTATTACGTCACATGTGACGTAATGACGTCATGATTACGTCACAACAATTTTCATCTATAGCTATATTTTTGTTTGTAAATTACAACTTAGCCATAGCATACATCGTTGAAAGCAAGTTCACATCTTTCACCAATTTTAAATTACAAGGCCAAGGAAGGGTCACGTGATTTTGCACATAGTATATAAAAATTAAGACCCTGGATTATTCTATCGATTCCTGCAAACGTCAAGTTCAGTTCTCTCACGGTTGAATTTATATTGATTTTCAAAGATCTATTAATCTTTAACGTGACGTCACGTGACCCATGATGACGTAATCGTGACGTCACTTCAATTTTCATCTATAACACTTCCCGGTCTAGGTACATACCAACTTTTAACCCAAATGGACCTGTAGTTCAGGAGATATAGGCCTTCAAAATATGTTCATTTTATATAACGTCATATGTCACGTGATGACGTCATCATGACGTCAAGTTAATTTTCATCTATAAGACATCCCAGTCTAGGTACATACCAACTTTCAACCAAATCGAACCTATAGTTCTGGAGATATAGCCCAATCTGTCAGATCTAGCTGAATTCTGCTAGAAAACGGTCATAATAGAAAAATCGCATATTATGTGACGTCACGTGATTCGTGATGACGTCACGATGACGTCAATGTTTGGGGCAAATCGTCAGATGCTGGTCTAAGTGTGTGCCGAGTATAAAGTCAATCGGATTGATTTAAGTGCCCAAAGTGCCTTCGACTGTAAAAACGTGTACAAATGCTATGGGGAATGGCTGAAAAAGAAGAAAAAAACTAGAGGTCTATGTCTGTTTGCAAAAGAACATAGGGCCTTTCCGCATTATGTTTTTTTCATAAATTGAGGTCATGTTTTTCTGTTTTGTGCAAAACTGTGTGCATTTACCTTTTGTCTAACAAACCTCATTCAAAATGAAATTTGATTTCGGCATATTGCATTTGTGAGATACGGCAAAAGTCTTATATATAAAATATATAAATAATCACAAGATGACGTCACGATGACGTCAGCGCAATATTTATTGGTAACACATCCCGGCCTGCCCCCATACCAAGTTTCAACCCAATCTAAATTACTGTTGATGAGATATAGGGGCTTAAAATATACAAACGATGATGTCACATGTCTAATGATGATGTCATTGTAACAATACTTGGCAGTGCTCATTATGTTATTGTGGTTTTAGTCTGTACCAAGTTGGAAAACAATCGGATTAATGAAAGTGTTAAATTTTGTAAGCAGAATAAAATTGGAAATATTAAAAAAGCTTTAAAAATCGACCGATGACGTCATCGTGACGTCATTCAAGATTTTGTGTACTAGTACTTTGTATCTACCCACCCACCAAGTTTAATGACGATCGGACATTCCGTTATATGTGTTTCAAAAAATCACATTTTTGCTGAAGTCATCATGACGTCACGCATTTTTCCAAATTGTGTGCATATATCTATTGCCCAGCGAACCTAATACAAAAAGAATTTTGAATTTATCATTCTCGTAATTGAATATAAAATAAAATCTTATGTGTAACACTTTCCGGTCTAACCACATGCTGAGTTTCAAGCCAATCAGACGTACCGTTCTGTAGATATAGGGCATTGAAATATGCAACTTTGCGATGACGTCACATGACCCATGATGACGTCATCATGACGTCGCTCGTCCGCATAGGCCTACATCTATGCTGTATGGTCTATGCCTATGCAATCTTTGAACGATATGCAACAAAGTTTAATGGCAAAAGTGGCGTGTAGAATAAACGTGTACAAAGTCTATGGGCTTTTGGGGAAAAAAGAGGAAGAGGAAGAAGAAGAAAAAAGAAAAAAAATCAGAACAAAAATAAAGGCTTTTCCGCCACATGCGGAAAAGCCAAAAATCAGAACAAAAAGAAAGGCTTTTTCGCAAAAAATAAAAATAAAAAGGAAAAAACCATTAACGAAAACAAAAGCTGTTCCCAATTGAAATTGGGAACAGCTAAAAAAACTTTAACGAAAACAAAAGCTCTTCTGAATTGAAATTGGGAACAGCTAAAAATAACATTACTTCCCCGCGCTTACTCGTGCAAGCTCGACAGCGTTCGATTTACCTCTCACGTGACTTCTCGTGCTTACTCAAGCCTGGCCCAACTAACCGACTCGCCGAGCCGGTTACTTGGGTAAGTATCCCAGAAGGCCATGCAACGTCCGGCGGGCGCCTCAGGCCGTGTACGAAACGGGCCTCTACGGAGCATAGCGCTACAAACCCTGTGAAGCTCTATGCACGGAGCTATACGGCTACTTATTATCAGTGCGTCCCCGCGTATTTTCACTGGGCGTGATCTTTGGGGAGTCAAGAAAGTATTTCCTAACAAAATTGGAAATATTTCTCACTCCCAGATTCATATCCTATTATCATTTTTGCAATAAATGACCATCATTGAGATAATAATAAGAAGAAAAAAAGTTATTCAGTGTCATGTCAAAATTCAACTTTCCAGCCATGGGCGTCGCGAGCGGGGGGCAAAGGGGGCACCCCCTCCCCCCCCCCCCCCCCCCTGCAAATAAAAGCAAAAAAAGAGAGGGGAAAAAAAAGATAAAGTGGCGAGAAGTCATATTGGTTTAAATTTAATGGGAGGCAAACTGTCCCGGCCGCCCTCTAAAACTGATAAATCGAGAATATGTTGAGAAATACAGGAAGTTTTGGGGAAAATATTTCCCCCCCCCCCCTCTACAAAAAGTCATGTTTCCAGCTCCTGCATGAAACTTCACCCGCAACCGTTCGTTTATTTAGCTCCACTGCGCATGTCTGTCATCACACGAGGAGCCAGGCGCGAGTAAGCTGGGGGAAGTAGTCGAACGCACTCAAGGTAAATTCCCTTCCTCAAGAAACAAAAATCACCTGATATGGGAAAGGTGTATTCGAATACAAAGCATGGAAACTCTGTCTATGCTTAACATGAGAAAAAATAGTAACTTATAAAAAAAAAAGTGATTCCAGTCAACAGCAAACTATCACGATGGCTGTGAATTCCAAAATTCGTTTTAAACTGTTAAATTAAAAAAGAAATATGTTGGTTTTTTATGGGCAGATGTTGGCCATCCATTTGCACCTTCTGCTGTCATGATAAATTTCAAGTTTTAATATTTACAGGGCTTCTCAGTGACAACTTTTCATATCCATAAAGCTTCTTATTTATTAAAATTGCCAAATAAAACAACAGATAGATAAAATTGAACTCTATCAAAAACGAAAACTAGTGAAATTTAGACGGATCATCGCTTGGTTGACGTCTTCAGTTTCGCTAGACTATAAAACGATAGATAGATAAAATTGAACTCTATCAAAAACGAAAACTAGTGAAATTTAGACGGATCATCGCTTGGTTGACGTCTAAGTAAACATGCAGCTTCGGTTTCATTTTGTCGCATATCTGACGAAGTGACGAATCGGTCATTTTGGTGTTCTTTTTTATTCATTGAGTTTTAGGGTTAAAAATATTCGAATTTTCAGATTTTTAGGTTTTTAATTCATGAAAGCAGTTCATTTTTGTAGTTCCGAAACCCCCTAAGTGACGAATCGGCACATATTTGCGAACTGACGAATACATTATTCGACACTTGGTCATATCAGAACAGCGCGCATCCAGTATCTGACAAAGTGACGAATAACCAGTTATTCATTGGTTACGCACACACTCGCCTTAATAATTGAACGGCGTATGAGGGAACCAGGGATGTTTCGCGCGCTTTCCGTCAGCTTTCAAAACAAACCAACGGCGCTGCAACATTATAATGATGACTAAAAAGAGATAACCGTTACTACTTCACCTTTATGCAATTTTGTGTGTGTGTGTGGGGGGGGTGTACAGGCATTACATTCACTGTGTGGACTTCCGAACAAAAGATGTCCACATAAACCAGGTAGAGGAGACACTGTGCGGACTTGGGCAAGTCCACACAGTGTTTCCCCATTTCTGAAAAACAGGTTTAGAGGCATTTTCGGGTTAGGTTTATCTGTAGCAGAATGAAGAGAAACACTAAAGGGAATCATAGAAAAGAAATTGGGTTGAAAGAGTTTTCACAGTTTGAGAAAAATGAGTTTTTTCACTGGTTTTTCTTAACTACACGAAAGCAATGGAAAGTCCACACTTGGTATGTAACGTAAACTTGGGTGTGTGTGTGTGTGTGTGTAGTTGTAATCTTACAATGAACGGAGTACAAACTGTACTAGGCTAGGACTGCGCGACAGATAGGCATATACAGACTGGGATTCATTTAAAACGTGCGATATACTTTCCTTCAAAACTGGCCTTTTATAGGAATTCCACAAAAGGCCTACTGCATTTCGAGAAAATCTCGAAAACAGTCCCCTTTAAGTGGCTAATAAGAGCTGAAAACCTCATTTTAATCAGCCCATACTGAAATAAAGTGCCCCCTATTAGGGATGAAAATGAGGATATTTTTTTAAAACGTGCGGTACACTTTCTTTCATAAACGGCGTTTTATAGGAAAGCATTATTACTGCATTTCGACGGAGTCCATTTAAGCGGCTACTTAGAGCAGAATACTTTATTGGAATAAACCCATACTGAAATGAGGTGCACCCTAGAAGGTGAAAATAGGATTATTAAATAAAAAAAAAATTATTCAAAACATGTGCGGTACACTTTCTTTAAAAACCGCGTTCTATGGGAGACCCAAAATACTGCATTTCGAGATATTCTCGAAAATGGAACCCCTTTAAATGGCTAATTTCAGCATAAGACCTCATAGGAATAAGCCCATAACGAAAATGAAGAGTGCCCAGGAAGGTGATACTCAGGATGATGACATAAAAATATGTTTTATTTGTAGGTTTTCTTGCTAAGTAGGCGTTTTTTTTAGGAAACCCTAAATACTGCATTTCGAGATATTCTCGAAAACGGAGCCTCTTTAAGAGCAGAAAACCTCATTGGAATGAGCCTATACTGAAATAACGTGGGCCCTAGCTGGTGAGTGATGATTAGGATAATGAAATAAAAATATAAATTTATTTCAACGTGTGCGGTACACTTTCTTCAAAGACGACGTTTTATAGGATACCCAAAATACTGCATTTCGAGATACTGGTTTTGTATTCTCGAAAACGGAGCCTTTTAAGCGGCTAATTAAAGCAGAATGCCTAATGATAACAAGCCTTTACTAAGATTATTGTACCCTGGAAGACAATAATAATGGGATTATGAAACAAAACTGATTGTTTTTAAATCAATTGCTGTCTTACACGAATGAATGAATGAATGAATAAATAGTGTTGTTCGTTGTTAGTTCGCATTCACAGTTTTGTGTTCCTATTATTTTGTTGCGTCCATTCGAGATATTTTCCTTTATAATAACTGTTTTATTAGGCTACTGTATATTAATAAAAATGTATAGCAAGTACTTGGATTTGAACGTGGGGTTTATGTGTTACCATATTTCTTCCTTGAAAAAGAAAAGAAAATGTTTGTAAAACATACACATTTCTTTGAAAATGCGCGTAGTGACGAATATGCAATGGATTTGTAATGCGAAAACGCGCGCACAGTCAAAATGTTATCTTACAAAGTGACGAATAAGACATTTTTACGTGGCGAATAAGCACACTGACGTTTATTGCTATCTCGCGCAGTGACAGATAAGTTTCACTGCAAAAATGAGACAAACCTTTACTCTTACGAGCAAAAAAAAAAATTAATAGAAGTATTTTAACAATCAAATAACTACCTTGCATCAATTAAGAATGTACAAAAGGGGAAAGTAGTATCGAAAAGGACACGTAGAAAGTGTTCAACTTCAAACGCGTTTTTCTCAGAATTGCGTTTCCGCGTATTCACGCGTATTCGTCGGTTCGTCAGATATGCGACGAATTTTGTTTTAAGCCTGCGCAGAGTGACCTGCTACCCTTTGGGCCCAAGGTAACCGAATTAAAAAAAAATTGAGGGCCAATAACGTTCACCTCCTATCTAATCCTCATTCAACCCGTGCCAAATCAGCTGGTTCAATGAACTTTGCAGCCAGTGCTACACCAAGGCCGTGTCAACAAACTTTCGACCAGGCCTCCTGCCAAGTCTCATTGAAAATCAACAAAGACCTGTAACTTGACACAGTCATCTCCGTTCATAACTGCATACCACAGCCGCCAGTCAATTATCTTTCCAGCGCACTGTCAGACAACTGTCTGGACACTGTCTGCCACGTGCCTTTTTGTTGTATTGCTATGAATAGGGTCTTGCGTAGTGTGGGAAAATACCTGCTGCTGACGAGTTGTAAAGTTTGTTTGTAAACGCTGCGCAGGGTTAAAATGCTATATCAATGTAAGTAAATACCTCACATAAGGTCTATGGTGTGGATGACATCCAACCTGTCGAAAGAAAAACATTAACAAATAACTACATCTAACATTATCAACGAAAACAGGAACAAAACTTAACAGGCAGGTAAAACGCGATTTATCTTAATTCATTTTACATGCTCATTTGGAACTTTGACATTATTTTAGGTAGTGAACGTTTGCTTTTCAGGTCCATCATCACCGGTCATACATTCTAACATTTCTGGAAATGGAAATAACAATCAAATAAAAATTAATCAATCAGCATGCACAAATAAATATCAAAGCAATGAAACCAAAATCAAAACACTTCTTCAAATGGCTACATTGGCAACAAGTAAACGTTCGACTAAAGAAGCTGAATATTTAGCCCCTGTCACACCTTTGCGTATCCTAGTTCCTTATGAGTTCCTTATCAAAAATTTTCAATACGCAGCTGTACGTCCAATTAACGTCGAAAAGTTATAATCACTTTGACTTATGTGCAACGCACATCTAGCGTACAAGTAACGAATTCAGCGCATCCATTGCGTATGAGATGCGTATGAGTTGCGTATGCAGTGCACAACATTATTTTTCGGGCTGCGAATAGGTCAGTATGCAGTGCGCATGCCGAGCGTATTCCGGACGCACCCGACTTATGCCGACCGCATGCTTGACGCACTTGTGGGCGTATTCCGCTGCATTTCCACCGCTCGCCGTTCAGCGTGCGTTGCATCTGCGCTGCAAGTACGCTATGCATACGTCCAATACAGGTGGCTCATATGCTGACGGGGTGCGTCACGAACACATAGCGTACTCGTAACGCACTCGACCGATGCGGGACCGATGCGCTACGTATTTATAACTTATGACCTGCGTAACAGCGTACGCAGCGTAGTTTTGTGCATGCCCAAAACTATTCTGCGTACTGGGCCGTACCATGCGTATATCTGCGTACATAAAACCTACACAAAACGATAGAGATGCATATGAGGTTCCTATTGTGCGTACGACTGCGTATGAAAAAAATGTCAATGCGCAACTCATAAGGAATTAGGATACGCAGAAGTGTGACAGGGCCCTAAAGAAGGGTTCTTTAGGTACTACACCTGTGTGAGTCTGTCACAAAATGTTGAGCACGCAAACGAAGCGATTGTCTACTACAAATTTGGGAAGAGCTTTGTTTAGCTAAGAGTGCAATGACAGGTGAGTATATGCTCAGAATTCGGAAGTCAAATTCCAATGTAATTGTTCGATTGAAGAGCAATTGACAATCAATGGACTACACAATCTATTTGCTCATTTAACATACACTTACGGCGTCTTGACCACAGCAGGTATGCGTGTGGAACTGGTGCCGGTAGCTCAATGGTCACTGCTTGAAAATGGCGAAGTTTGTGGACAACGGGATTTACAGTTCGAGTTGACGATCGCGGCGAATACAAAGTTCAGTTTTTGACTCCTTTTTAATGTTCGCGAATAATCAAGAAAACTTGAGCTGAGGAGAGAACTTTTGTGGTCAGGGACAGACGATCAGGCTTGACAGGATAGGCGATGTCCGGGTTTGTTGTTCAACAGCGCAATGACTGCACCAGGGAGCTGGACGAGCACACGATTCTTCGATGCGGATACACGGGCGATCCTCAGTTCGGTCACGGTGCACAGTGCCAGGTAGCTCGATGAAGATCAACGACCTGCAGGCCGAGGCGTCGTGGTCGCACAGCGTCCGGCAACCTGACGGCTCGTCGAAAGCACTGGTAACCCAGCCTGCTGTATCGGCCTCGATGACCGGGTCGGCTTGGTAGCAGCTTTTCGGAACAGGTCTCAGGTCCGCGTCGCAGTGCTGTTGTGACGGAGTGGATAGGAGGATTTTGTCGACGGCCCTTGTCAACTAGTTGTCAGAGATGTGAGTTGCCGATGAAGGTCCTCTACCTGGATCTTCCACCATTTGTGACCCTTGATATTATTAGAGTCAGTAATAAAGGGGAAGTTCTGATGATGTGATGATTTATTCTCACACTCACTGAAAGATGAAATATACGGGAGAGGGAAACTCAGTTTAAGACCAGATGTTCCCTGGGCTCCGGTTAGCATTGGAATGGCGCTAACGCGGGCCGCGCCCCGTATTCCGAATCTCTATTGTGGTAGCGGCGAAAGTGATTGGTCAATGAAAATGAATATTCAAGACGATGCTTTGAATCAGAATAAAGTTTGCGGGGTGAATCTAAAAAAAGAATAAGGGGGGTACTTTTTACGCCTGTGACAATTATTTTGACTGGGAGATACTCAATTTTAAAAAGATTCGTCTACTTTAGAAGGACGCGGTAATACACGGGGCCGGATTGAAGTTTATTTAACTTTATTGTATTTCCTCAAAGTCCCAATCAAGGAGCAAAGCCTACCCCCAGGGGCATAACTACGGGGGAGACGGGGCACATGTACCCAGACCTCCAGTGGAAAATGGTTTTTTTTTTTCTTTGGAATGTGGTTTTTTTTTTGGGGGGGAATGTTTATTTTTTAAATGTTTTTTTTTTGGGGGGGGGGATTTTTTTTTCCTACCTGCCGTCAGCGGCGCCCCTTACCCTGAGCAGTCTGGTTCCCAGACCAAAATATTTTGACTATTCCTGATGAATCTTTAGGGTGCACACCGGTAAATGAGGCCTCAATCCGTCCGCCGAGCTCATAAATAAAAGTTATATCCTCAAACTATTCTATATTAGAGAGTTCTGATAAAATTGGGAAATTGAAGAGATATGGTAATGAACCTCTGGCCCGGGCTTGGGGCTTCCAATTCTGAGCATTGTGTATGCTATTGGGCTCGTAAGTGGCGCTATTTTGCCATGTTGTGGAGGGATCTTTTTTTCAAAATGGCTACTATAGGGGAAAATAGGGGTCGTCTTCTTTCGGGTGAGTTTATCTCGAAAAGTCAATGGTCAACCCACCAAAAAAAATGAAAAGAAAAGGAAAGATGACATGTTGATCATCATTTCTCTGTGCAGCTTGAATTTTGAAGTATGGGCATTTAGCACAAGTGTCTATGGGAATTTATTTGCAGGGTTGCATCCCTAAGATTATGACTACTAAGGGGAAGGGTGACGCTGAGGGCAGGTAGGTAAGAACACAAACAAAAAAATTCCCCCCCCCCAAAAAAAAAAAAAAAAAAAAAACATTCAAAAAAAAAATTCAAAAAAAAAAATCAAACAAATCTCCCCCCCCCAAAAAAAACAATTCCCGTATGGAACCAAATACGCATGCGTGTGTGGTGTATGGGAAGCAGGCAATGCCGAATCCGGTCAATGTATACACGCACAGACTTTACTCTCTCTGCCGCAACTTGCGCAAGGGTATTTTTTGCCAACGCCGTGTCAACTTTGTGAACAATTTGACAAACTGGGACCTTGGCACTGTTGAGGCAAATGTTAACGTTATCATTTAATGGGTAATTTAAGATTATATCGTCGTGTGCCCGGCAGAAGGGCATATGTGCATATGCCCTTATGCAATAGCGCGTAATGACCAAAATGTTCCCAGCAAAAGGGCATATGCAGAAAACTGCCTCCATCTTAATCAAATTTAAACATTTTCGTCATAAGGCGCGAGGGGGAACATTGGAACCTTTCAATGCAATTTTCTTGAAAATGATTTTTGCGTCAGAATGCTCATATGCCCTTCTGCCGGGCACCCGACGATATCTGATTTTATATTTGTTAGCAATTTTTGAAAAAAGGAAAGGTCTTTTCAACGGAACTTCCGGTTTGATTACGTCATACGCCTAAAACTTCGCACACGTCTTAAGTGGGTCAAGGTCATCATATAGGCCTACACCAATATTTAGGCGATTCCGACAAACTTCTCCACAGACATCTATTCAAAATACATTTTTGAAAATGTTCAACCTGTCGCTAGAGGGCGCTCGAAGATTGCATGACGTCATCGGTAGATGATTTGAAGAATACTATCAGCCAAGAGACTAACACCATTGAAAGCAAGTTAATATCTATTACCACTTTTAAAAATAAGCCACTTCCGGTTTTGGCCTTTTTCGACTGGAAGCAATTGTCACGTGATTGCACGCACACTAAATGAAATAAAGACCTCAACCTACTCTACCACTTGCCGGCTACAGAATGCTGCGGACGCGTACGGTTGATTTCTTATGTATTTTTAAATATTAAAAGTGTCACAATGTAATTGCCCATTAATAAACACCGGATGACGTCATCATGACGTCATCATTACGCAATGTTGTTCGAATTAGGGTCTTTGCTTGGACAAAGATTGGTGTAAATGAATTACTGGCAAAGAGTCAAAAATGCCCTTTGAAAATCGACAATTTTTTTTTAATTTCTGTGTACAAAGTCTATGGGAAAAAATTAAATATTCAAAAATCTATAATAAATTAGTCAATGACGTCACCATGACGTAAGTCTTCGGGACACATCTTTGCCATAAGGACAATGCATATGCTTAATTTGAATGATGTACGACAAAGTTCAATGCCAAAAGTGGCGTGTACTAGAATCGTGTACAAAGTCTATGGAATTTTGCATGGAACAAAAAGAAGAAATTACTCGAGCTATGTCTGTTCGATGAACAGAACATAGGGCTTTTCCGTATTTTTTTTTGGGGGGGGGGGGGTGTTTTGTCCATATGCACTTAGATTCCGTAGTAAGAGAACTAAATTCTTCACATACATGTATAGGACTTCAAAATGTACACCATTTAACATGACGTCACATGTCCCGCAATGACGTCATTGTAACAACACAATAAATCCCATGAAAGAAAGTGTAACATTTTTTTAGCGGAATAAAATCTTAAAAATTAAAAAATCATAAAAATATCAACCGATAATGTCATGACGACGTCATTTCAAATGTTGCATACTTGTGACATTATCTACCTATCCACAAAGTTTCATGAGGATGGGAACTTCTGTTATATGTGTTTTGGAAATTCGCGTTTTTGATAACGTCATCGTGACGTCACAACAAAAATGTGTATATATACCTATTACCTAACAAACAAAATACAAAAGGAATTTTGAATTTTTCATGTTGCGTTCGTGAGATACGGCTTAAAGGTCCAAAAATTCAAAAATTCATATAAAATCGCACGATTATGTCATTATGACGTCACCTCATTTTATCTATTACACATCGCAGTCTACCGAAACTACGAGTTTCAACCCAATCGGACTTACTGTTCTGTAGATATAGGACTTCAAAATATGCACGTTTGTGATGACGCCACGTGTCCCATGATGACGTCATCATAACATTACCTGTCAGTTTACATATTTTTTATTGTAGTCTTGATGTGCAGCAAGTTTGACGTTAATCCTTTAAAACAAAGTGTAAAATTTTTAAATGCAACAAAATTTTCAATATTTAAAAAAATCATATAAAATCTACCGATGACGTCATGGTGACGTCATTTCAGATTTTGCATACTTGTGACACCATCTACCTATCCACCAAGTTTCATGACGATTGGGCCTTCTCTTATATGTGTTTTCTAACAAACATAATACAACAAGAATTTTCAATTTAGCATGTTGCGTTCGTGAGATATGGCTTAAAGCTCCAAAAATTCAAAAAATATATTAAATCGCATGATGACGTCATGGTGACATCACCCCAATTTTTTACCTATAACACATCCCGGTTTACCAATATAGGGACAATGGAGGAAGGAAAACAAACAGCCCTACACGCCACATACTCAAAAGCAAAACCAAGAACGGCTGACACGAAATGTGTTTGAGTGAATGAGTTGTTAATTACCTGAAATCACAGAAATCTCAAAATTAAACACATGTACTAAATTTAAATACATCATAATAATTGCAGATTAAATAAACAATTAAATGTGACGTCATTTCATTTTTTTGGCCTTAGTTTAAGATTTTTATTTCGATTTATTAATTTGGTTCCTTCATTTATTGCTCTTGTGAAACGTTTCTGATAATTAATCTATCTTGCATAACACTTTGTGTTTAATTTCCTTGCTTATAACTTCGGGCTGCTATTCGTATGTTTACAACGCCTCTGGTGAAAAATTAAATCTTGAAAAAAAATGCTTCTGCTCTGCCTAAAACCGGGTAGGTCCTATTTATGAATGACCGATTCTGCTAGTTGATATATAAATTGCCCGGTAATAACATTAACAAAATTATAAAAAATAAAAACGCTTCCTAATTAAAACATTTGCAAATGTTTTAATTAGAAAGCGGTTTTTTGCAAGTAGAAAGTAAATTACAAAATTTGCTCTGGTGGATAATTTTAACTTTAGAACATGCATGTAGGCATGCACAATCCCTGCCAAAATGGTTGAGACACTTCCTGAGCCTCCCACGGTCACCCACTCCACAACATTTGAGTGGGGGTCGGGGCAGTGGCGTATCCAGAGGCGGGGGGGGGGGGACATTGCCCCTTTCTATATACACACTATATATCCCCATTTGAAAATGAGTGAAACATTTGAAAATGTGGGCCGTGATGAGAAATTCTAAAAATAGCACCAGAAATTTCTAATTTTGTTGCAACTAAACTACTAATATCCCCATTGCGTCATTAAATAACACACCACTGCCAATGTTCTTTCATACACTGTCAAGAGACTGAGTGAAACATCTAAAAATGTGGGCCGTGATGAGAAATATTAAGAAAAACACTAGAAATGTCTAATTTCGTTGCAACCAAACTACTAATATCCCCATTGCGTCATTAAATAACACACCACTGCCAATGTTCTTTCATACACTGTCAAGACCCCGAGTGAAACATCTGAAAATGTGGGCCGTGATGAGAAATTTTAAGAAAAACACTAGAAATTCCTAATTTCGTTGCAACGAAACTACCAATATCCCCATTTGCGTCATTAAATAAAACACTACCGCCAATGTTTTTTCCATACACTATCAAGATCCTGAATAAACCATTAGAAAATCATTTTGGGCCGTGATAGAAATTCTTTGAAAAACACTAAAAATTCCTAATTTCGTTGCAACGAAACTACTAATATCCCCATTTGCGTCATTAAATAACACACTGCCGCCAATGTTTTTTAAACACATCTTAAAATTTCCTGAGGACAAATTATTATTATTGTCATTATTATAGCTGTACATGTAAAAGGTACTCCAACTAAATTATTCTCCTCCATACAAAAAGAACAATATTGTAACACAAATCTCGCAAGTCCTCCATTCAAACATTTAACATTACCATGAACTATATGTTTATATCTTTAAAATAGTTTTTACCGTCTACGTATTTGTACAATGTAGTATTGCTTATTTTGTTTTGTACTGAGATAAGCACGATACGTTGTATTTATTTTAGCAACGCACACAAGCATTTGTAAACAAAAAAGAGGAGAAAATAAGAGCAAACTTACATGAATATGCAGCTTAACAAAGTATTAAATTTTGCATAATACAATGTTTAAGTATCTGATACTGATTAATCAATGTTACTTTTACGGCCATACAAATACGCAACCTACGGCGTGCGTTCGCGTTTCCCGCACTGACCAAGCGAAACCGAAACCCAGACTTGAGCAAGTCTACTTGGCTGCAGCCAGCTGGCGATATTGTAAATAAAATATTGGCAGGCTGGGTGCGCTGATATATCTGAGCATCGCCGAATTTGTACGTTAACGAAACTAGAAATTGGACGAAAGAGGGCGTTATTACATAGTTTCGGCGGATTCCTAATTTATGCATGTAATGCCCATTATGGGTGCAACATGTTGACGCTGTGTTGATGCTTTTTTTTTTACATGTTTTAGTGCGACTCGTATACTCCTAGAACGACCCGCATGGGTGTATGTCATTATAACTTCATAAGTAAGTGATCAGTAAATTTGTTATTTGTAATATCATTTGAAACTCTTCTTATTCTTATCGGAAAGATTTCCATTATACGAAGTTCACTCAACTCAACCATGGAGGAAGGAATAGCTCAACACCCTGTGTACAAACCCTATGAGATTGGACTGAAAAATTTTAAGTGTTTTCTAAGAAAATGCTTGTATTTTCTCACTGCTCAAATTGACTTTGATGACATGAAATTGCTATCTGGGGGCTCGTTAGTCAATATACAGAGGAAAATTAGTGAACTTCGCATATGGTAATCTTGCCACACCGGTATCACGCACAGACAGGGCCAGATCTTTCTCCAGAGGACCACTGTTTATGTATTATGGTTGTATTCTATGACTTCTCATCTTTTGCCCTCCGAGTAGATTAGGAAATATTTTTTCAAATTTTTCGAGAAATTAAGCATCTTTCTGGAGTCCATATCATTGCATAGTAGGCCTATGTGCCAGTGTTTGGACTAAATTCCTCAGTAGGTTGGGAAACCAGACGTGTGGCCTAAACGTACAGCGCAGCAATACTGAGGCCACACAAGTGGGGTTAAGCTAGGCCCTAGCTACAACAACGCGAACATGCTGTATATACTCTATGTCTACGAAGTCCGAGTAACTTGGACCCAACTTATCGCCTTTTTTAACATTTGGACATGGTCTGGCGATAGCCAGACCATGTCCAAATGTTAAAAAAGGCGATAAGTTTTTCTGAGTAACTTGGACCCAACTTATCGCCTTTTTTAACATTTGGACATGGTCTGGCAATAGCCAGATCACGGTCTACTGAGCACCATACAAATGCCATAGGAAAGCGCACACGTAAACAAAGTATGACATCGTTAGTACAGAGGCCTATTCCTCAATACCATTCAGTGCTGAGCCACCCTCTTCACCTCCATCTAACTCCCTGTCTTCATCCCATCAAGAAACTCTTTCCTTCTCTCTTGTCCCCTCTTCCTCTCTGGTCTTCAATGTAAACCACTACTGGGACACCCTCTCAAAATGTGTTCCATCCATTTCTGCCATCGTCGACTGTTTCTCTGTCCATTTATGGTCATATACTAAATGCTGTCGATTGCCATTGACTGCCTCAACTTCCCTCAACTATTTCAAAACTCACTCTTCAACTAGAAGAGACACAACACCACTTTAGATAGTATCAGCCAGAAAGAGATTCTGGTTTTGAAAATGGGAAATTAAACTTAAAACAGAACAAAAGTGAACCCTGTAAAGTTTTCTTCTTGCTCAAGGTGCTGGGCATCTTTTCTTTAAATACAACATTTGCAAACTTCAGTTAGTGGACTGTTAGTGAATGATAGTCTAAAGTATCCTGTAAAATCATGGCACCTGGTGTACGTGCTGTCATTTTCAAGAAAAGTGGTATTTTTGTATCAATTTCCAACGCTGGTCGGTCAACCAGCGTTGGAAAAAAAAGAGGCTTTTTTCAAATACTGGCCCCAATTTACCATATTTAGTTAGTCCACATTTTGTTTGCAATCGATTGCACACCTACATGTATTAACAGTACAAGCTAGTTAGACTGGTTCCCTGACCTTACAATTCTCCATCGTCTATAAATTGCGCCGTTTCATCTTAAGTGGGATCAGGGAACCAGACCACAGGAACATGATTGTTTTTCTTGGTTTTTCTAGCTTCTACGAACACAAAACTTCAAACAAGCCAGTATAACAATATTTGCTATAATATTCTAGCCCCCCAAATCCATCCACTTCTGAAAATTACAGCAAAATCAATGTTGTATATTCCCTTTAACTTAGTGAGTCGACAAGAATGGATGGGGGATGATGGCAGTTTCTTTTCTTTTTTAGTTGATAAATTTTAACATTCTGCATTTTTTTCAATCGGTATACAGATTTGGATCTAGAGAGATGTCTGTGCATGTACCGGAACACTTAAAGCACAACTGGAGTCAATCCAAGAAAAAGGACAAGGATGAAGGGGAGGGGGCGGAGCAAGAGGATGAAGAGGAAGAGGAGGATGACCCTGTCGATGCAATGCTGAAAAAAGCTGGCTGTCTGAAACTACATCATGATGTCCAGGTGAATACTCATCACAAAGATTCACTCACCCGGGAACGGGGCTGGAAAAATGCACAATTGGTACTGCTGCACTGTGCTGGTAATCCATCCAATGGGTAACCTCGAATCACCTCGTTGTCAACTGACACTCATTCAATGAGGCCATGGTTTGTCGAAAGTAAATTTGAAAAATGGATTCTCCATGGCAAACTCTTGGTGGCGCACTGCATTGTGAATCACCTGAATTGTGGACCAAAGATCTTGCTTCCAAATTCCTAAAACTGTTCACATTAAAATTTGTATTTTTTTTCCCCAGAATTGTATGGCAGAGCACAGAGATTGGAGACAGTGCCAGAAGGAAGTTGCCAAGTTCAGGGAGTGCGTGTCGAGAAACGTGCAAAGGACACAGAAGAAACAAGAACAGTCGTGATACAGAATGGCTCAATCATAGCAAGGCGTGTCGTCCGCATCGTGACAGACCTGCCCACACGGGTCAGACCAATTCGTACAACGCCTGGACAACGTCAGACACCAGAGGGCACTGTTCATATGATGACTGGACAGCAGCTGCCGCTATTCATGGTGGCCTCTTGCAAACAGTTGTACCATTCTGCTGATAAGAATATGGGATGATTCTCACCCACCTCCCCCCCCCCCCCCCCAAAAAAAAAATGCAACTATGTCTAAAAGCAAGTAGGAATATTGTTAATTTAATTACCCGGAAACGACCCTACTGATTTAATGAGAAATCCTTGTTGAAAGTGGAAAAAGGACTGGTACTAAATACATAACCCTGTGAAATTATTCTGTCTGATATGGTATCGACTGACAGAAAACAATTATTGAAGGTGGTTTTTATATTGCGTCCACGGGCACACCTTTTTTCGTGCATTAAGGAAGATACATTTGCAAACATCAAAAAAACAAAATGATCCAATTATCACAAAATACCTTAGGAATGAGTCTAAAACACCCTGTAAAAATGTGGCTCCTGGTCAGTGGTGTGCCGACATTTTCAAGAAAAACTGTATTTTTCAAACGCTGGTTGGCCAACCAGCTTTTGAGAAAACTGGCTTTTTTCAAAAACCGCTCTTAATTGTTCATCTTTTGTTACTCCGCATTTTCTTTGCAGTTGATTTCACACCTGTGAAGGGGTACAAGCCTGCTAGACTGATTCTCCGACCTTACATTTCCCCAAAGTCTAAACATTTCTCCATTTCATTTTAAGATATCAGAGAGAAACTGCATGAATCATGGTACGAGAAAAGTCTGTATGTAAATGGACTTTTCTTTTTGAAACAATACACATCATCCACTTGAAATGAGATTTCACTGTTTGCAGTCATGATTGAATGAATGGAGAACCAAACAAGACGTGAAGATGTGTATAGAAACACTGCACCCAAACCATGAAGCAGTTCATAAATTCTTTCTCCAGATTTTTATGGAGACTTTATTACCCATGTATCATCATTTTCATGATCATTGAAGATAATACATACATGTACCAGTATCTTAATGTTTTATGAAGCAGCAATAATAATCATCAGCTTTGAGTAATACATTTAGAATGAAAGCTTCTCGAGAACATTTCCGTCCCCAATATCAGACTCATCAATGCATGAAAATGGGATGAAAGTGTGAATGTTGTGGGACTTTTTTTACTAAGTAATACAACTCTTTTGGAATAAGATGTCTACTTTTTAATAATTGGATTAAATTAACAATTCATGATCTTAATGGTATTGAATTAAATATCTATTTGAAACAAAATGGTCCCTGCAGTTAGCGCATGACTTTATTTGCCATACTGCTTGACCTTGCAATATTGTGGACAGCGTAGATGGGTTGTGTTTGTTATTTCATCACTTCAATGAATTCATAACACACAAGTTTATATATGTGCCTTTCTCAGCAGAACACGTATTTACCCTCCATGCACAGGTTCTAGCGGAAACAATGCCATTACCAACATTAAATATTTCCTATTTTCCTGCATAAATTTTATTAAATAAATCAGGGATTTGTCAAATTAAAGAATACATATACTGGTATATACTCCTGAAGTAGGCGAAATACCCCTTAATTTTGGTAACACAAAAAAAAAAAAATTAGAAATACAGAACTAGAGCTGCATTCTGATTGGTTGGTCTATATTCTTTGAACACAAAAAATCTCTGGTTAATATAAAAAATATAGCTTGTCCAAATACTGTTTATTGAAAAATATCAAATATAGAGCTTGTGACTCTCTATCAAAAAGTTCAGAGAAGGTTGGTCCACCCCAGTTGATTTTTTTTCAAATTAGTATATAAAATTTACTCTAGTTTCAACAACACATGTACAATCAATCATGAATGAAATAGTTGGACATGATTGGGAATGATTAAATCAGTCACACATTACAGGGTGCATGTATGTTCAAACTTTTCTTCACAAGGCATATAAAAATAGACAAATTCTCACAATTCCACAAAACACATTCACCGTGTTCCTTAAGCTTTTCTGGATATCACTCAATTTCCAACGATTGAAGCAGAATTTAGCTTTTATCACATCTGTTGGGGTTCAATCATGATTCTTTGGCGACATTCAGCCCTTTTATCTTGAGACTGATCGTTGTTCTGGAGCTGCTTGCATAGCTTCTTGACAATCCTCTGCAAGCTTGCGGAAGTCGTTGATGAAGTTATATTGCTGAAGAAATAAAATTGGAGAACAATTACAATTTAAGCTATTTTAATGCTACAGTACAATGGGCTTTGCATGAGCATCAGGCGTGCGCACACATTTTTCAAATTAACTTGCAATGGACTTGTGATGGACTTGTGGACTCAAATAAAACACTGGCAGTTGTAGGTGATGTGCCTGTCAGTATTCTGTGATTCGTAAGATTCTGACCTTGACCGTCTCAATGGCCTTATGACCCCTCAGCTCCCGCACTCTCTGGATGGCAGTCTCTGAATCCATCCCGGGATCCAACTGAAGCAGGAGGCATGAAGCGACGAGGCAAGATCTTCCTAGCCCTCCGTAACACTGCATTAAAACCTGTTGGCAAGACAAACACTTCACAAGTTAATTAGGTTGTACTTTACCATAACATTCGGGGACAAGGTGTTATATTTCTTTTTATTTCTGTAACACCCCACCCCCAGACTAAGCACACAAGCGTACGTGCAAGGACCATTCTTAGCAAAATAACTCCATTTGACGACAAAAATGAATAGGATGTTCTCCTGCTGTCCTCAGACTGTCTATAATTACATGAACATTAAACTTGAATACATGAACATTAAAGTTTTATAGTTGAAAAGTATGCTTAAGAGACTAGGGAGTGATCCCTATGCTAAAATTACCAAATCTTTAGCGTAATTTGCCATGTTGTTTTCTGTTTTCAACTGAAACAGACTGCTTTACATGCATACATGTCTACCCCAATAACAGTAGTACAGGCACATGGTCCACTCTTTCAGTGGTCCACGGTGAGAAACTGTAGATGCATGGCACTGTGGTCTCCTCACAGCTGTAGCGAAGGCCACACCAAGTGTGCACACTATCTCATGCTTGTGTAGTGCATGTGACCAATGTTTACGTGAAATGAGCACACTACAAACCCATAACGTCTCTGTAGGCGACAAACGTACCAGAGTTTTTGTACACACTCACTGCACAGGGTCATTGGTTAAAGTATTTTGCCATGGTCGCTAATCTCCTTTACAGTGGTACCTTAAATCTCACAAATTCCAGATTACAAAATAATGAGATCACGAAAAAATATCCCAATGAATCTTATTTCTGACACTTACATAATCAGGGTTCGAAATTAGCGGTAGCCCGCTAGCCAGATGCTAGTCAAAACAGCGGCAGGCTAGTCAAACTATTCCTTAAGTAGCCCAGCTGGCAAGTGAAAGATTATTGGGCTACGGCAAAGATGAAAGGACGGGAAGAACAAAATTGCCTTAGAATTGAGCCTGAAAATACGGCATTTTGATTTGAGCTAAAAAACAATGCGGGCTAGTGAAAATGCCCCCGGGCTAGTTAAGAGTCTGTTTCAGTAGCCCGGCTGCCTAGTGAACAAAAAAGTTAAGGTCGAACCCTGATAATTACCTTTTTCCCAGCAGTAAGAGCATCTCTGAGAGTTTGCAGTGTTTCTAAGATGTTTGTGATTTCCAGGTTTGCCCCGTCTTCAATGGGGAAGTGGTGGGTGCTGAACTGTGCCATGGCGTACTCCGAGAGTAGCTGTGGCACTCGGTATCTGGTCAGCTCAGCCTCGGTGCACAACAGAAGCGTGTCGGTGATACCAAGCTGTTTCAGATCATCTAAATAAAATAAAACAGCACACGATGGCTTGTGAGAGCAGGCGATCAGAGAGGGTGTCCAGGGCTCCAGAATACCTAATGGACTGCTGTACTGAGTAGAGAGGCCGGGGAGAGTGCTTTCTAGGACTGACTAGACAGGTTGTCTTAGTGCTTTTCAAACATCAGTGCCAAGTGCTCCATTGAGTTTTATTTCACTGTTATATGCAATTATTTCTTTTCTATTTCAAGAATTGGCTTCAACCTTTTCAATCTTTTAAATTCAAACCTTAAAATGTGCCAATTTTCTACTTTTGGCATGAGTCTGGTAATAAATAGGCTCACTCATGGTGCTCAGTCAGCCCACGTATCAAGCAAAAAATGTTAGCTACTGCCAGTAGCGGAAAAAATGTTGCGACCCACGAACCTGACGCCGCTTCAGTGGTTGTGTATAAAGTCTATGGAGAGTCAAGACAATTTTCTAACTATTCCCTGACAAAATTGGAAATGTTTCTCAGTCCCAGATTCATGTCTTATCGTCAGTTTTGCAATGACCGACCTTCATTGAGATGATATATGAATAAAAAAGTGGCATAATTGCAACATTTTTCCGCAGTGGCTCTAGTCTAGATATGTACATGTATGCATATTTATTTGGATTAAATTTGAGAATGGTCTGTGACAAGAATGTATGTTCACCTGTTTGACAATCAAAAGTTTTGTAATACACCCTAAATGCACTTTTTGACAGAAATTAAAATTATCATAATGATAATAACAATGTCTGTCGCTGTATATAACCCTTTCCACTAAATCTAGGTCTCAAAACACTTCGCAGTTACACAAATTACCCCTGTTTTCAGCCCATGAGACCTTTTTTTTTTGCAGCCAAGATCAGGGCAATCTGGTCTCTACACACACAGTTGCCAATTTATACTCCTGGGTGGAGAGAGGAAATTGTGGTAAAGTGTCTTGCCCAAGGACACAAGTACCATGTTCCCCATACCATGGAGAATGGGTCGAATACCGTAACCACTGGACCACAGCACCCCACAAACGGATCTCTTTTTGCTGTCTGTAAACATACATCCAGCCAGAAAGTATTGCTCACCGGCACACTGTCTTACCAATATCAGGTTTGAGCTTTCTCCACACTTCACCAAAACGACATCCTGAAAAAGAAAAGAAAGAAGAAGAAGAGTGAATGCCAACTACGAAAAATGAACATCACAAGTTTTGAATTTTGGGGACCACTTTGAGTGAATTCTTTAGTTTAGAAAGATACAATGGGCCAAAAATATCACCTAAATATTTTCTGTTAAATGGTGTCTCGTCTGTAATTTTAATTTCAAAGTTTACCTGGTACATCACTGATTCCAAGCTGGCCTGGTAAACCATGTGGAGATAGGTCTAACCTATAGTGTGTTTCAAACAAATAAAAAAAACCACCATAAATAAAAGAATTTCCAACAATTTTTCAAACTCATGCACACAAAAATGTAGTGTAGTTTCTGAAGAAAAAACAACAGTGGTCAATTGTCAAGAAGATATATCTTCAATATTCTTGGTGGAGATATGTCAAAGTAAAATTCAACTCCCCGAAATAATGATGCACAATATTTTCGCCATGATCCAGAATTTTCCCAAGTGCAGTACATTGTGCGTGTATACAAAGGATTTAAAAGGCACATTCCTATTAATATCTAACCAATAAAGCAACTAATTTCAGTGTTTCTTGACATTCTGGGATTGCAGAAGAGAAACCTATTCTTGAGCAGTTGTTGCTTATTTTAACATGATTAACCATGCCGCATTCATCGGGCACAGACCCGTCATTTTCTGAAAACACCATGAATTCTGTTGTCAACCTTTGAACATTCAACATGTTCAAACGAGTTGGCTAAATTCTGGAGTTTTCATCTTGCGTCAGTTCCTTACCAATCAATTTTTAAGGGTGAAGTGTTGAATGGCTGATCATCATCCGATGTGTCAAACTCACAGGAACCATCACTGTCAACTTCATCTTTCATCTCAACATCCTCAAGCATCTGCAGCGAAGCACACCAAAACAATTAGTAATCAGTGTCATCAGTACAGGCATGGATCTAAAGGGGGGGGGTCAAACACCCCCCCCCCCCAGCTGTTTAAAAAAAAATTCATGCGACCCCCCCCCCCCCCCCTTGCTCTGACCATCTGACACCCAAAAACAAACTTACTGGGTTAATGTCCACCTGCAGCCTGTTCAAAATACGGACAGAGGCAGCTTTATACTGTGTACACCATTCTGTATAGTGTTCATAATCGTCGAATTTGAACATTCGAACAGCGCCTCCTACTGAAATATGGTACCAGCTTCCCCCCCCCCCCCCCCCCCCCCAAGTTTTCTATTTTACGGAGGCCAAGTGTCTGGAGAAAAAAAACCTGTCTTGAGTTACAAGTAACATTTCAAACAAAATTGCTGATGAACCCCCCCCCCCCCCCCACCGAAATTCCTGGATCCGCCCCTGCTGAGTATCACATGACATGATTAATTCACACTCACATTTTTCTCAACTGGCACACCCATTTCTTCTTCTGACATAGCCAGAACTTTCCGTAACAGTCACAGTATAAGCGAATACTAATGGTCAGTACACAAACATTGTATAATCATGGGCCTCTGGAAGCAAAACTTCGAAGCGTCGTTTGTTGATGTTGTTATGACGTTTCACGTCGTTCTTACTTCATGTACTTTCAAATCTCCCACGCTCTCATGGGCAAGCGCCCTCTCTTGGTACTAATGTCAGGTATGGAAAGCCAACACAAACAAAAATCAAACGTTACAGATACAAAATGCATGTCATCGTTGAGGGCGTTCGAATTACACTTCACAGTGGGCGAAATTGTCTACGCCGAGCAACAGCAGCAACCCACATTTTTTCACTTATTTTACTCTCAGAAACGAGAGTTTTTCGCCACTACACCAGATAGGCCCCCTTGCATGCCCAAAGTAGCTCAATGTTTTTTTTTTTAAAGGAAATGGAGGGGTCGGGGTTAATATGGGCCCTGCAGGACTACTTTTCAAGTCAAGTGATTATCATCTTTTCATGAACTATCACGCAAAGGTCTTTGGAATAGCCCATACAGGAAGCAAAAGTTGGTAAATAAAGGTTTTATTTGTGTCACGTGGAGAGTTGGATTGAGTCAATTGTCCGGCCCGATTTTGAAAGTAGTTGCATCCTGAGTTATGGGCCAGCTCTCTGTGCGCGAACAAAAAAGGGCGCATTTTCACCGCTTTCGAGATACATTGGACATAGACTGTTCCCCCCCCCCCCTAAAAATATGGGGACCGGTAGCTAGCTCCCATTTAAAGCCATTGATTGGGTCACCTCTGGGCGCGCCCATCGTGATTGTTTATTTTTTAATCGCTGCATATCCTTAGCGCTGTGCATGTCGGTGATTGAACACACGATTGTCAACAAATCACAGGTTTGCCTCATACCACAAAAAGTACGCAAAATGATAGTCACTGTCTCCCGGCGGCATAAGGGCAACTTTCAAGCATTTCAACTGCATAGGTTTCAAATACTAAACAGTAATTTCCCTCTTATTTACTGATATTTGCCAGAGACACTTTCGAAGTGAGCAAAAATCAAAGCTCACCACCTCGGAAACTGCACATTATTTTGTAGCGCGGCCTACTCTTCGGCAAAGCGTTCGAATGTCTCTCCAGGTCTCCCCAACCCTCCCTTTCTTACCGTTGAGGGGGTACTTTGCACGGAGCCCATAGTAAATTGGCTTCTTGCAATCCAAAAAAAAATTGCGGACGATGGTAAAAGTCTGTGGTATGCATGATGACCTGGCAGCATTATAAATAAAAGTGTTTTCCTAAAAATGATTATTTGAAAGTCAAGGATCGCCGCGGCGAGCTCTGCAAAACTGTCGAGGGCGCCCTCAACATACTGGCCTTCTCACACAGCATGAGCTATAGATATGAGTGAATAAGTAAATATTTACGCAACCGAAGGACAAATTGACCGTGGTTGCATAATAGTCACCCTACTTCATTTCATCAGTTCAATTAGGCCTTTCTTTGTGTAGAAATTAAACAAAATGTGAAACCGTCAAAAAAGTGTCAAGATGTATCCATAATTTTATGCTTCCTAATTTTTGTCACAAAGGCATGCCATAGTCAAACCGCCGTCTTTTAGACTGGTTCCGTTGTCTAGGGTAATATTAGTTCGCTAAGACTCATTTACAAGTCAAGGTACTTGGTCAAAACAATTTGGTGTTTGTGTACACAGTACACAATAGCAAAGCTCACTGAACCGGCTAGGGTAAGTTTCTGTGGCATAGGCTAGCCTAGGGTACTAGTACAGTCTACATATTCTTTGCATTTGTTGACAAATCGATTTCATAATATGAACAGAAAATGCAAATCTTGAAATCGTAAAAAGTGCATTTACTGATTTGGCCTACTAAATATACTAGGCCTAACTATTGACAAATAATCATAATCCTAGGCCTATATTAATTTTATATAGGCCTATCGAACTTCGAAGTGCCAGTGGCTATCGTTACGGCAGCCGTTGTTTAGCGCCCTCTACGATACTTTTTTGATTCGCACGCAGGTATATAATTATTTGTTTCCCCGCGTTTTAGCGAGCAGTGCGACAGCTCAGTCGATAGAGGGTAGGATTTTGCACCGTGAGGTTGCGGGTTCGCATCTCAGTTTTGCACTCAAATTTTTTTCCTTTTCTAACATGAGGCTTTTGTCTTTTGAGGATTTTTTTTTAAAGGGAAATAAAGTCCGAATTTCATAACGTTCAAATTCACTTTTTTTCCTTCTAATTTTATATTTTCATCTCATGTTTTTATAAAAGTTGCAGTAGGCCTACTAGTACTACCGTAACGATAGAAAATGGGAAATGCGTTACGGCTGCCGTAACGATATCCACTGCAAATATATATAGACCTGTCGAGCTAGCCTAGCGCAATCTGGACGCTGCGCTTGCGCAAGTTGAAATTATTGTCCTCCCTCGTCCTAGTACTTGGCCTGAGTTCATATCCCTATGAGTATGAATGGATTTCATTGAAAGGGAAATGAGCTCAGGAGGGAATACAATAAACTTGCGCAAGATTCCAGATTGCGCTGGACAAGCCTAAAGGCTAAAGCAAATTATCAAAATATTTCTGTCGAGTGTCAACTTTTTAAGTTAATTTACTTTTTAAAGTTAATTTACTTTCATGACATATGACTGTCATCGATACGACAGCAACGATAGCCTATTCTGAATATAGCTCTCAGCCTCTACTGAGTGGAGCGCTGGAACTTCGTACGGAGGGTACCGAAGTTCCAACACTCCACTCAGTGGATAGATGTGGATAGGTACTTCTAGTGTGGGTTGAAATCCCTCAAATGTCAAACAAAAATGTGACATTTACCAGAATTTTGCTCACAGGAATCACAGCACAGGAGTCTTTGATCGGCCGTCTGTCACGGTTGGCTGTCGACTGAGGGTGCTTTTATTCTCTTGACAAACTACAGCGCGGCTTTCATTCATCGAGTGGGTCCGTGCCTCGGGTGATGAATGAAAGCTGCACTGTAGTGAAATACTGGGGCCGAACATTTTGCTGCTCCACACAAGCTAGCCCCAAATGTGGCTGAAATACTGGACTTCCTCCATATTGTGAGCCACACAGCGGTGATGGCTACGTGTGAAGAAAAGTTGTTTTGATGAAAATCAAAATCTCAACTTTTTTTCTCTTGATATTCACTAGTATTGAGGATACTTTGGACAAATGTACATGACGTCTGACCCCAACAAAAATAATAGCTATCATTTTTGGACGAACTCACTAAAACTGTCACCTGAAAATTACAGAATAACTAGACATCTACAGAAACAGAATGCAATTTTTCCTGGTTATTAACCAGGTATGGATCTTCCATAGAGAATGTCAAGTTATTAAACAGTCCTGGTTGCGATTCCAGCATTTGAGCCACATTTATGGGGCAACACACAAGCCCAATGTTCCTCAACATAAATTAAATTGATATGTTTTGTATGAAATCTGCTTTTTCGCAGGCTCGGGGAAAGGACTAGTGTGATGTACCATGGCTGACTTTGATTACTCTGTCACTAATGGAAGACAAGGTACCTTTCAACTTGCACGAAAGGGCTTACGATTTGGTAACTTCGAGGGCGTGAAGACACTTCCAAAAGTTGGCAGCACATCTGTCACCGATGAGCAGCTGGCCAAAACCGGTAGCCACTTCAACAACAAGCAGATCTTCCGAAAAATATGCCAGTGGTTTGAAACATGGATGCCATGGCAGAAACGAATCCTGCTGTGCGGAACCACGGACCGATGCTCCAACAGCCAGCTGGAGTACTTGGCCACAGCCCTCGAGCCGGTCTTCCACCGTGACTTCTCAGCGTCGCTCAACAAGGAGAAGTTTTCAGGCACGCCACTGAGGAGGCAACGCGAGGAAGATCCTCAAGTTGCGCTTCTGAAAGCACTGCAGATGGCCACCAAAGGGACAGAGTATGAAGACGATTACCTTTTAGTGAGATCGGGAAGACTGTCTCGTGGATACAGCGACTTGGAGGGGTTTGCGCAGGAGTATGTAAGGGAGGTGATAGAGGGAGCCCTTGAGATCATGTACGGCAAGGTCACCAAGATGAGACCAACCAACGATCAAAGTAAAACACAAGCATCCCCCAAGCCAGATGAACAACGCAAGAGCACCACCACGCCCCACCTTGCCTTAGACGTGCCCAAATTCAGGAAATTTTCAGAAGAAGAATTCTTGACGTCTGAGAGCACCAGTCAGCTGATACCAACCATAACCACTGACTCCGATCAGCAGACAATGAGAGCCAAACGGGCCACACGCACCTTGACTGCCCCACCATCGCAGAGCTATGGCTCCCTGTCCAAAAGTCCAACCAGATCTGTCCAGGAACGACAAGCTCCACCAGAGCGTCTCAAGCATGGTCGTCACTGGACTTTCCCTGGATGTCAGAATCTGCAGACGCCACTCTTTTCAGATAATCTGGCTGGCCACGTAGCTACAGACAGTGGTACAAATTTCACACCGGGATATGGAACTGGTAGCTATGCTCCACTGCAGACCAATAAAGTAAGAAAGACAAACGATTAGGCCAAAAAAAAATAGTTCTGCTTCCGATTACATGCCTTTCAAAAATAGGGTCGGTCGGTCGGAATTTTTTTTTTTTTTTGCCATTTTTTTTTATGCAGATTTAATGGGGTATTCAATTATATGCGAAGTTTTTAGCCTGAACTATTTCCATTGCACTACGAAAGCTATACACGAAATGGCAACAAAGAGTGAATAAAAACTACCTTTAATTATTGTAAATATATTTACGTTCGATTATTTCGGAAAATAATGGAAAATTCAGGTCGTTCGCACCATATGCACAACGCTAGTCACGACGTGGGGAGCTGGCCAAAACTCCGAGGTGTGTGATGCGTGCGTGTGTGGCAAGCGGCCCACCATGGGCCGACAGACCTGTTTTTAAGGTCAACAATTTCGGGAAACACGCGGCATGTATCACTCCAAATACGAGTAGTGCGATCTCAAAATGAACTCTTGAACACAGAAAATACATACACAGACAAGCTAGATCAATTCTGTAAATTAACTTGCAAAAATGTTCTTTCTCCATCGGTGTTTTCTTGGCATTTTTACGATGTCGAATCCGACCAGTTGACAGTGGCCTGCACTGCTAGCGTACTATCGGTCGCATAGCTATGGACTGGTTACCGCATTTTCATCATGTCTTCGAAATTGGCCCCTGCGCGGCGCGCCGGGAACCAGTCGTCGCCACGTGATTATAGTCGCCGTGACATCGCATTGCGGAGTAGCTATATCGCGAAGCGAATTTGTAAAAATAACGGAGGTTTCTTTTGAAAAAAAGCGAATGTAAGTAAGAAAACAAATAAATACAAGCATTATTTTATGCAAAAGGGTTGTTGAGAGGTATTTTGTGAAGACAGAAAAGACAACAAAATTTTATTTTTATTTATTCAATCTTTTTTTTTTTTTTTTTTTTAATTGCCGATAATTTTTTTAGGGTCGCAGCCTAAAAATAGGGTCGGTCGGGTAACCGGAAGCAGAACTATTCTTTTTTTTGGCCTAATACCAAGAAAACAGAAAGGAAAGAAATTGATGAATTGAACATGTTGAATAGTAATTCACTGTTAGAGCTTTTAAAAATCTCAAGACAGGTCACGAGTAACAGAGGATGCCTCATGACAAGGAATGCTTTTATCACAGTTCATTATTTTAGATAGCTTGATACGTGTACAGGTATAAGACAGCATTTCCAATTTGTTATTGGTTACAAAGTACTCGATTGGAACAATGTAGTCAAGTAAATTGCAAGTCCTTTCACAAGTCCAGTCACACGTAACAGTAACAGGTGATAAACAAGTACAATGAATTCTTTTGTTACTTTTCCTTGGAATAGCTTGTCTCTTGACTTGAGACTGGGGGTGTACATTTACGGATAGCACTGGAACTGGGTACCTGATTGAAACCAACAAGGGTACCTGGTACATGTTACAGAAGTGTAAACCCAAAATTCAAACCTGGGAAGTTGCTGTTCAGATTTTTCATAAAGGTCCGCATGATAATACTGCCACATCGGTGCATCAAAGCTGCAAGATACAAGTGTGTGCAGTGAGTTACAATGTAGCTTTATGGTGAACACTGCATCTTTCGTGAGAGTCATAAATGTGAAGTACATGTATGTTTTGTTTTCCATTTAGCCTGGCTTTCATTTTGAAAGTTACTAAAGTCATTTGTGAAGTTAGTTACGGGTACCTGATCCCATAATCTAGAACCAATTCCTGACATCAACAGTCGGGTTCTGGTGCACAGCCCTTCTTGAGACGGACTTGTGATTGACTTGTGATAAGCTTGACTACAAAACTGTTTAGATCTCTACATACAATGTACAACTGTAGTTTGTTTTTTAACAAAGAAGAAAATTAGTTTTCAATTTCATCGAAGAGTAGTTGAGTGACTAGTCTGCCTTATTATTTATAGAATATAAATATGTGTATTCTTTCATTATGTAAGTTGTGATGTTATTGATAGGTTTCTACGTTGACATGGTGTATGAAACACCAAAGGAGGAACTTGACCCCTACCAGTCAAGCATCATCGCGAGCCAGCAGGCAGGCATCTCACCATCACAATAGCCATGTCAGCTCAGGCACTGCTAGTACCAGAGAATTCTTTGAACCAAAGCGACAATCACAGAAACTGGGTAATTATCATTAAGAAATTAAGACCATGGGCCAATTTCACGGCGCTGCTGAGCACAGATATTTGCTTAGCACAAAAAAAGTTGGGCTTATAAAAGCAGGTTACCGGCCAAAACTCAACGTGATGTATATTGCCCGTGATTAGTATTCAGCTGTTGTTTGCTTAGCCTGAAAATCACATGGAGTTTTGGCTGATAACCTGCTTTTATAAGCCAGACTTTTTTTTGTGCTCAGCAATTTTTTGTGCTTAGCAGCGCTGTGAAATTGGGCCCGCTTTCATGGCATAACAAATACTATGCAAAAAAGTAAATTTCTGTCTCTTTGTGGATCCTTTTTATTGACTGATGTGAATGACAAGATTTATTGTTTATTACATTGTTGTGTGCCAGTCTGATAAATAAAGATCAAGAATTTGCCTTGTCGTACATGGTGTATGTAAATAAGATTTAAAACTTTGCATGGTGGTAGTGTATACTAGTGAGGTTTGCGGTATTACCATGTGCAATAATCTCTATTTAGAAGAAGTTTGGTTCTGAAAAGAACCTGTTGGTTGTGAAACCCGACGTTCCAATCATTGTGCTCTGATCGTCTTCAGGAAAGGTGCATGTAATCATTTTATAAAAAAAGGAAGTTTTTGTCTTCAAACTATCTCGGCATTATTTCATATTTGTTAGGTACGATGTACAGAGCACTGCGCACTGGTCAGATAAAGAAACCAGACAAGCTGACCGATGTGTCGGTTCCACTCCAGAAGACCTTCAAGCATGCCAAATGGTGGGGAAGGGAACCCTCTACTGTCCGACAGCTGGTACCCGCTCACCACAAGGATCTTAAAGAACACTTCAAGAAGCAAATATCGCAGATATGGGTGGTAAGTTACATGGTTACATGAAAATGTACATGGTTGTCATTGCCAAAGGGGCTATGTTATGGACCACTGCGAGTATCACTGTACATTCACGGAAGCCCCCTTCAATAGTAAAAGCATTTTGCAAGCTATTGTTCAGATAATCTGTCATGGGGCAGTTGGTTTGTACAATAGCAGGCCCAATGCTTTTCCCTTTAAGGGAGCCTTCGTGAATGTACAGTGATAGCGTGTTGGGAGTTGTCTATACAGCCTGTCTCAAAAAAAATGGTACAATCAGAAAAAAAATTTGTTAAATATGACATTTCAAAATAAGTCATTCTTACTTGACATAATATTAAAGAACAAAGACTGGGCTTTCCAATAGTGTTTGTTTGATCTTATTTGCTTTTGTCAATTCAGAGATATAATCCATTTAGTGCGATACACCAAAATCGATTTTGTGCCACTTTTATGCATGGGCAGAGTTGTTTCGAGTACTGTGCCATGCTGTCTTGAAGCTCACAAAAGATTGCAACTTGGCAAAAGAAACAAACTCGATTTTGTGTTCCGCAGTAAACTGGAGTTATCTCTGAATTGACAAAAGCAAATGAGATTAAACAAAAAGTATTGGAAAGCCTGGTCTTTTTTCTTTAATGTGATGCTCAAAACGACTTACTTATGTTGAGATTTGATATTGAAAAAAAATCGTTTTCGATTGTACCATTTTTTTTTTTACAGGCTGTACTGTGCCCTTTCGTGAATGTGTAAGGCAACGGTACTGCATGGTGCCTCATAATTAGTGCCCCCTCTCAAAACATCTTGCATCTGGAGCTTGATTGTGAGACAGATATCTGTAATAGGGAAGTGGAGTGTCGTGGCCTTGTGGTCTGGGGCACTGGATTTGCGGTCTGTGGGTAATTCTGCAGGTTGTGGGTTCGAGTCTAGCCTGGGGTTATGTTGCGTGTGCCCTTGGGCAAGGCACTTTGTCACTCATTGCTTCTCTCCAGCCAAGAGTAGATGGGTACCTGTGAGGATAGAGATGGTTCTTGTGGTTGAATTTAGCTGCATCGAGTTGAATACTCCCCAGGGAGCTGAGATTGTTTTGGGAATGTTTTGTTGGCCCAGTGTGCAGGGTAATAATGATGTAGCGCCTTGAGCACCAATACTGGTGGATACGTGTGCTTTATAAATACACACATTATTAGTTATAACACATGATGACTGTTACCAACCGTGGTGACAAACGAGAACATGTTTTAGAATAGGCCTTTGTAATCTAAAGGGAGATCATAAATTTGTGTAAGTTGGCCACAGTGAACATTTGTACAGTGAACATTTGTGCAAGTAGAATGTCATAAAAGCACACAGTCGGATCCATAAAAGATTCTCAAGAAAACTGTTTGGTTCACTTTTTTCCCTGCCAATGCTCGGTATAATTTAACAAAATTTAGGAGCCAATGTACTAGAGCCAATATATGGGGAATGCAGTCAATTCTTTCAACAACTCTTTCTCACAATTGAAGGGTATTGTGTAAGGAGTCAAATTTAAACATTCTTTTCCTAAAGTACACTTGTGACACGGTAATACGGGGCCGTATCATAAGTCCGACGCCTCATAGGTCCGACGCCTCATAAGTCCGAAATTTCGGACTTATGAGGCGTCGGACTTAATGAGGCATAAAATTTATTTATTCTGCCTCATAGGTCCGACGCCTCATAAGTCCGACGCCTAAGTCCGACGTCAGTAAAACAAGGTGTTTAATTTGTCGGAATAATGAGGCGCCACAGCTATGAGGCGTCGAACCTATGGGCCTTTATTTGGTTGGGGGATGCGATTTTGTCGGACTTATGAGGCGTCGGACCTATGAGGCGTCGGACTTATGGGCCTTTATTTGGTTGAGGGATGCGATTTTGTCGGACCTATGAGGCGTCGGACCTATGAGGCGTCGGACTTATGGGCCTTTATTTGGTTGGGGGATGCGATTTTGTCGGACTTATGAGGCGTCGGACCTATGAGGCGTCGGACTTATGGGCCTTTATTTGGTTGGGGGATGTGATTTTGTCGGACTTATGAGGCGTCGGACCTATGAGGCGTCGGACTTATGGGCCTTTATTTGGTTGGGGGATGCGATTTTGTCGGACTTATGAGGCGTCGGACCTATGAGGCGTCAGACTTATGAGCGGACCCCGGTAATATTAGGGCTGTAGTCAAGTCCACCACAAGTCAGGTCAAAATGGAAGTCCTTTCACGAGTCCAGTCACACGTAACAGGAGATGAACACTAACAAAGGAATACTTTTGTCACAGTTCAGGTGAAAACCTTGTGACTTGACTTGGAGACTGCAGAACTTGTGATGGACTTTTGAAATTGTTTGTGAATTTGATGTTTGTGCATTCTTTGCTCCAATCTGTCTACAGTGGATGCAGGAATGGGAGGATTTTGAGAAGGGAGACCTGCTAGTTGAGCTGATCAAGATGTGTGACCAAGATCTCTTGAAGTTTTTGGCACAATGTCTCCAACAGAGGTAAAAAAAAAAACTTGTAGATGAACTGAACAAATTATTTAATGAGAAATAGTTGCTCAAAGTGAAGAAAGGACTGGTACTTAATGCCTTGTGAAAATATTCCTCCTGAAATGGCATCCTTAGGCAGAAAACAGGCACACTTTTTAAATAAAAAATTAAGGATATTCATTACATACTGCAAATGTTTAATACCTATCTAGTGTGACCTACATATAGACTTCACATACACTAACCAGCCGAATGTGAATCCTGAGAGTGTTGGTGCAGGGGTTTTATCATGAGAGGGTGTAATTTAAAATATGAAACCACAACTTTAGAATCAGAAACACTAGCAACGGAATCCAATTACAAAACTGGAAAATTGTGCATCTAGATTTTCTCTGTTTTCTAAAAAAGAAAATATAGTATTCACTTATATGAAACTTCAACAGCTTAGTTGTTCCGCACCCTATGCAAGATTTGAAACAATTTTGTTGCTAAATGAAAAATGCACGAAAACGTGCATGGTGTCTGACATTGAGAGATGTTAATGTGCAACGTGTGAATACTCTGCAGTTACGATTTTGATACTCAGATAAGTTATGCCACATAACTCAACTGCGTCCTAAATACAAATATTGACTGCTTCAAGTAGTGTAGTAAAACTAGCTTCCTGTTTTAAAATGCAATAGTAAAACTAGCTTCCTGTTTTAAAATGCAATAGTAAAACTAGCTTCCTGTTTTAAAATGCAATAGTAAAACTAGCTTCCTGTTTTAAACTGCAGGTGTGTCATAATAGAGATTGGTTTGCTCATATTCACCATGTACATGTTCATGTATTTCTTCCCCATTTCGCATGCTTACTCAGACTGAGACAATTGTACAAATGGTATGTACCTGCAATGTTGTGGCAATGTGTGCTGTGAGCATGGAATGGGTTACTTAACTTGGTACTACTAACAACGGTTTGTATTCAATCAGTGTTCTTGAAACACATTTAACCAGTTCGCGCCGGAGGCCGTGTTCAATGTATACACGCAAAAGTTTTGCGGTATTCGGAACGGATGACAGATAAGCACGCAGGGAGCTAGGCCGGAAATATCTGTCAGCGACCTGCTCGCAATGAGCGAAACTGAAAATATGAGTGTGCTGCCCGAGGGTGATGGCTTCAACCCGCCTGGCATGAGGTCGAGTGAAAATAAGTCCCACACCTCGTTCCGTTCTTGTCAAAGTAATCCCGGCGTGAACTGGTTAAGGCAGTTTCATGGACCCTTATACATGTAGACCTTATGCGTTTAGGCGGAGTTAGAGGGCAAAGGTTTTGCATAGCGTGGATAGGCATGAGTAAACCTTTTGTGCATTTATTGTCACTCAATTAAAATAACAAAGAACACCCTCTGAGATACCTGCATTGCATGAGGTCTATTAAACCCTCCACTGCAAACATATGGATTCAATTCGAAGGATATTGGAGAGTGAGTGTTTTAAATGAATACATGTGTCTATTTCTTATCCCCATTTCTTATCCCCATACCAAGATTATCTTCATTTAACATTTTGGCACATGCATTGTCATCAGCAGTGGTGTGATTACTGCTCTGTATAAATCTCTTAAATGTGTTAATGCACACATATTCATTGGGTTTTGCTACTGTATTGATTCCATGCATGGACAGAAGATGGTGGTTCTTGACAACTTTTGAAAGCGTGACGCATTGCACGCACTGTGTGACCACTTTCCAAAGCCCAGTTGGAGGGGCTCACCACATGGGCATACTGATTTGCGAGCATATTGCACCAAGTACATGTATGCACGACTTATTTTATTCTTATTTTATGTGCACCAACACATAGTGTCTTTGCTTGAGCATCGAGCGTCATGCCCCTCCCAGCATAGAGCAAGGAACACTCCCAGTGGTCTCCCCCAATTCTCTCAATTTGTAACTGTTGAGGGGGTACTTGTGCATGGATTAATTATTGTTATTTTGTTTCTGAATGTGCATAAACATGTAACATCTTTGTATGAGCACCAGGTGTACTGTTGCTATCCGCTCTGTTCACAAGTACCGCCTCGCCGGCAAAGAAAGTACAGTTGGGGGTGACCGAACGAGGCTATCTTGCCTGACTGCAAAATTTTGCCGCGAGGCGCGGCCACTGCGTTTACATAGTAGAAATCCCCTGGTGTACGTGCGTCACACACAAGGAACGGTGCGCGCGCGTCAACCAGCGAAATGTATGTGCCCCGCCCATGGGACGTCGTTGCTAGGTAAAAGGGCGTCCTCTTTTGTTGGCGCACAAAGCCCATACAGTCAAGAATCCTGCCTCTGTTGCCATTTAGGGGCTACTTGTGCAAAGGTTCCTTCAATGGCATTGTCTTTCAAGATTTAAGAATCCCTGTGTGATTGTGTATATGTTCTTCAAACTGTGCCTTTTTGTCTGCTGATGCTCAGCTTTAAACAACCACCGTCTTCAATGTTTTGCTCTCTCCCCTTCCCCTTCTCCGCATGACCATGGTTCTTTTTTATAATGTGCCTTATCAAATGTTTGGGGATTTTGGTCACTCAAATTACATTGTTACCATTGGCGTCTACATGGAAAAGCAATCACTAGTGCGCCCCATGTATGTATGTTGGGGATTGTCACTTAAATTTTTCCCGAGGGATGGGGATTTTGTCACTTCAAAAGTGACAATCCCCACGTCTTGGTTGGGGCAGCCCGGGGGAGGGGGAGGGGGGAATTGATAGGCGAATAAGTTAGTGATAATGAAATCAAGTTTTGTTGAGTGTCCTTGCAATTGTCTGCTGTTAGGAAATGCAGCTTATTTACAACCTGCATTTTCATGTGGTGATGGTGGCTGTAACAGGCTGTTAGTTAATCAATTACATGCATTGTTTAAAAAGAACTGGTTCTTTGTAAGGTAGATTTCAGTTACCGTTTTTGACAGCGCTGTGGAATTTAGCTAATGTTTACAACATGATTAGAATTGGTTTCCTTAAATTTCTCATGTGTGTACTTCAGGGATTCTAATCAAGTTGATTAAATAAGACCCTCTGATTGGAATAACATTTGGAGATCAACCTCACTTCTAGCCACATAACAATCACATCACTCATTTGGGAAGAACAAAGATATGAATGAAACTAACATGCAAAAAACTCACTAATCAGTGTTATGGTTTGACAGATGATTTGTACGTAATCTGCTGCTTGCCATGCACCTCATCTGCCCGCAGTTGAACCGTGATTCCAATCTGACTGTGTGTTGTGATTATGTCAGGTTACAGGATCGCAATGACATCAACTGCCTGCCAGACAAGCTGCTGCTACACATCTTCTCCTTCCTGCCTTCGCATGACATCGTGTCGGCTGAGAGAGTCTGCCGCCGCTGGCGTTACATCGGTGCCCAGGATGCCTTGTGGAGAATCAAATGCCAGGAGTTAGGTGAGGAGTGGTATCTTGGGCTGGGTCCAATATGTTGACTACACCTCATAAATGTTTAAGATCAAATTGGAGCACGTCATGTATTGGCCGATTACGCTGCGCATTTGGGAATTAAAAATGATACGCGCCCAGGTGACGTCATCCCGGTGAGTATCCAGCTCGCTGCTGTGCGGTATTTTTTCTGGTAGCACCAAAAATTCCCTCTGGAACCCGCCTCGTAGACATGTAGTCTGTGGCATGTACTCTTTATGGAACCAATCTGTTGTAGTCCTTGTAACTACTGCAGTAAAGACACATTCAAGAGTGTTGGCACCAGACTATTTCATTGACTGACGAAGAACTTGAATATCTTGTGCTGAATAAAGATGCAAAATCTACGAAGGCCTTTATCGACAAGGCATGCGCGCAGTGAGGCTACTAAAAGGCAGTGAGGCTACTAATTATATATGAGGTGTAGTAAACTAATTCAGCATGGTTCGCGTCGGGAGGTAGTCAAGCTGACCTTCACCTCGGGACCAGTAATTTCCACTACTTCCCCTCAAAGCATGCTGTATTTGTATAATACCAAATGTTTGAATATTTGATCATTCATTGAATATCACTATGTTTCAATTTACATATTTTACAAATCTGAGGGGTCTTGAGGACATGAAGAAAAACTTCATGCTGTTGCTTTAATATCTTAAAGTTGTGTGGTTTTGTGGTTGTCAAATGCTACATTTTGGTCAACAGTTATTTTACACGCCTGACTTCAGAGCTTCTGTGAGGATAATAGCTCTCATTGCATCTTTAAGATCATTTCAAAGATGTCCCTAAAAAAAGTGTGTTGCTTCACAAGTGATGTTCTTATTATTTTAATAAGCTCATTGTCAGTTTACCACTGGCATACGCAAATCCCGATAGCAGACCATGTAACATACTTGTATGACAGGCACATTCAATTTTGTCCAGTGGATACTACATATATACATGTATGTAAAACTTGATTGGGGTGTCACCAATGTATAAATAAATATTCAACTGTTCGATTGAATCCAAATTTGAATAACTGAAAGCTAAGTTATTTGGAATTGCACAGCATGAGCAGTAAGTGGTAACAGAACATTTTTCATACTCCAGTTGTTCATGTGCTCCGGTGATTGTTTTCTGGTTGTTCTACCCCTTGTCACAATACACACTTTCCTGATTGTTGACATTTCAAAGCAAAGTCTAGCATAAAATGAAGAAGGCTTTGTGTAATATGTAAAAGGATTATTCATACTCTCGTTCAAATGTGAATACCAACACAAATTTGTGATAATAATGTAATGGGTTAGATGATGGGATTTTTTTTTTCTTTGAATGATAGGGTATAAAGAAGGCTTGTTGGACCTGCCCGGTATGATTGAGGAGTTCAATCAAGGCTACAGTGTGGACTGGAGGAGTGCGTACATTGAACTGTGTCAGGTTGCTCAGCATGCTAAGAGACCAGCTATCCCGACAACACAAGGTATGTACCTATTAGGATTGGTTCACTTCAAGTGGTCCAAACACTGTCTGAACAAAAGGGATTGATACCTGCCCAGTTTTCTCTTAACCAGTTCAAGACTGGAATATTTAGACAAGAACAGAAGGAGGTGCAGGATTACTTTCCACTGGACCTCAATGCCAGGCAGGTTGAAGCCATCACCCTCAGGCAGCACACTCATATTTGCAGCCTCGCTCGTTGCGAGCGGATCGCTGACAGATATTTCCGTCCTCGCTCCCTGCGTGTTTATTCGTCATCCGTTCCGAATACCGCAAGACCTTTGCGTGTCTACACATCTTCCGGTGCAAACTGGTTAAAATCTAGGGAAAAAAAGGTTTCAAAAAATCAAGTGTATTGTTAAGTTTTTAAGTATTTTTTTTCCAGATTTTAGTGTGGGGGCATTATTGGTAACAATTACCCTTGCCTCTCTACACAGTTATCGAGTGCCTTCGAGAAGCTCATTAGCCACTAGAGCCATGCTAATTGAACGCTCAAAAGTGAACCATCACGATCGTCACGTGACGTCTGTAGCCATTGACAAAATGCCCGTTTCATACTGAATCTTCCTTTGAGATTTACCTTTTTCCCGTCAGTCGCAAAAAGAAACAAAGTTGGGCTGGAAATATGGCCTCTAAAGTCGCAAATTTAACTTTTGTTTAGACTTCAAATAAAGTTGATTTTTGGGGTCCAGTTGAGCTCATCCATATGTCAGCAACCATATTTGTCAGTTTCGTGGAACGAACAGCGGATGCGTTCAACGTATTTCCACCACTGACTCCGCTTCACGAGCAGGGTCAATGGTGGCTGTCCCGGGTGAGCCCTGAGAACGACGTCCGAGCTAATCAAACGGCACGGGGCTCACCTAAGTTGTTCAATTAGGGTGAGCTAATCGAAAGCACATATAGAAGGGAATTCAGCCTCTTGACCTTTTCGGAAAAAAATAAGCTTCCTGTGAGTTTGACTCGTATGGAGGATACAATGTACACACGTACATGTACTGGTGATTGGTATTTATTTATATTCACAAATCTTTAGATAACTGTTTAATAATATGTTATATTTATTTCTCTGATTGTTTCTCTTCTCTTCAAGTTGGCGAGACGGGAAGCAAAAAATGGCTGTCTTTCAGGCTTGACGAACGAATGAAGAAACGAACACAGACTCCGGAATCTGTCAAGCTTAGTTAGTATTTATCTAAGTATATTTCACAAAGTGACAATATCGGCCCATTTTGGGAACAGCAGTTGCTGGAAAGAAAAGTGTAGTGTAATATCCAATCACGTAATAGAGATCATTTTCCAGAGAAATTCCTACTTTTCCACTTTGGTTTGTTCTTGTTTATATACAGCACCAATTGAAAGTGAGAGTTTTTCATCGGAAGACACTTCCATAGAGGATTTTGACAGAAAGCACAGCACAGTAGGTGAGTAACATTTCAAAAAGTTTAGAATAATATTGATGTAGTACCAGTTGCTAATATAGATTCTACCATTGGACCACGAAACTGTTCGTAATTGTAAGGTGGTGTATTTTTTTATTTTTTTATTATTTTGATCCTGCTGTTCTCCTACTTCTCCACCTAGGTCTGCTTGAAAGGCTTGCATTGGTACTGAGAAATGTTATATTCTGTGTATACATGCGTGGGGCGCTGTGGTCCAATGGTTACAGTGCTTGACTCGCATGCTGTGGTACATGGGTTCAAATCCTGAAGGGGAACTTGGTGCTTTTGTTCTTGGGCAAGACACTTTACTGTGATTAACTCTCTCCATCCCGGAGTATAAATGGTACCTGTGAAGTTAGAGACCAAACTGCGATGGTCTCGAGCTACTGCAGAAAAATGGTTTCATTCCTGATGAACAGGAATAATAATTGTAAAGCCGTTTGAAACCTTAGGTAAAAAGCCATTAAAGCACTACATTATTGTGATTCTTCTTCTTCTTATTATTATAGGTGTAAAGGTACCACTAAGGAGACACGTTATCGTAATTTCTTCGCATGATGGGAGACATCGGTCATTAGGGAGACATTTTTATGTCTCCCTAATGTCACAGCCCCCCTTTAGAGGCACAGTTTTATTGTCGCAATTAGGTTATATTTGTTGCTTGTGGTCTAAGTAGTAAACATACCGAAATTCGTGGAAAAAAGACAAGGGCATATTGGGTTAGGGCACATTTAAGTTTAAAATATTATGTGCACAAGTCTACGGGGATGTCTCCCAAATGTCCAGTCCAGGGTAATAATTATTATTATTGTTATTATTGTACAGTTGATGTGCCGATCCAGTGCATGCAGGTGGCAGTGGAAGCTGAAGAGAGTGAGGAGGATGATATCGACGAGTTAACAATGTCTGAGTTTGCAATCCAGGGAATAGCACACGATTTCTAGTAAGAAAAGTTCACCGCTTAAAGGGTCCATCAGATGAATTTTTCTTAGGAACACATTTTGTGCAACTTTCTGTTCCTCTTAAAAATGTGTGAAAACTATTAGACATCCTTTTTGGTTAATTTTTTTTATTGAAAAGTGCACGTTTTTAAACATTTTTTAAAAACAATCCATGCTTTTCCGGACAACTGAGGGCGCTGTTGCTGTGGTGTCATTTCAGGAAGACACTGTTCAGTTTGGGGTTTTTTGGGTTCAAATTGTGAACTGGAAAATTTGTGAGAAAAGTTGCTCATTTGCTTACTGCCATATACTGACACAACAACCAGTCGCCACAGAAAAAAAAAATTTACGACAGCAAAACATCCAAAATTCCGGCAAGTTTTGATGCTGAAATAGCTGTAACATTGAGGTCTCTGCCTGAAATGGCATCACACTTTTGCTCATAGATATGGACATTGGTATCAGCATTAAAACCAAAATGGCGCCAAAATACCCTTAAAAATGACAAAATGATAATTGAAAATAAGGTTAAATGGGACACAAAGGTGCATTTTCAAGGATTGCATTAAAAAAGTTACATTGCATGGACTTTTTTAACAATTAGTGGAATGATTTTTAAAACTGTAGCAGAAAGGTTAGCTTGATCAAAGGTGGCTTTCAGTGCTTGAACATTTAAAGGGAAGATACAACATTTGCAAACATCAAAAAACAAAATGATCAAATTATCACGAAGCACCTTAATGGATTGTTAGGGAATGACAGTCTGAAGCATCCTGTAAAATCGTGGCTCCTGGTGTGCTAACATTGTCAAGAAAAATTGTATTTTTCCAATGCTGGTCGGCCGACAAGTGTTGGAGAAAACTGGCTTTTTTTCAAAAACTTCTCCTAATTTTTCATTAACTTATTCCACATTTTCTTTGCAATTGATTACACACCTGTGAAAAGGGAACAAGCCTGCTAGACTGATTACCTGACCTTAAAATTCCCCAAAGTCTATAAATTGCTTTGTTTCATCTTAAGTGGGGTCAGGGAACCAGGCTACACGAACGTGAAACAAGTCAGTTTAACAATATTTTCCATCACATACTAATCCTCCAAATCCATTTATGTCTGAAAATTTCAGCAAAAGCAAATGTTGTACATTCCCTTTAAGTGCCCACAGAGGTTTTCTATGTTGCATTACAGGTTATTGCTATTTTTACTATTTAGTATTTTTTATTTCTGGTAATGAAACCGGGGATTTCTCAAAAGCACCCTATGCACTGTAGCTCACAAAACCTGAAGAAATCTGTAAAGAGACAGTGAGAAGAAATAACAGTTTTAGAGGTGAGAGGAAAACCCCAGAAGAATATGCTGGGGAAACCCACAGAATCAAGTAGGGAATGAAATCCCAATCCACACAGGGACCAGGGCAGGAATCGAACCCGGGCAAGGTGGAAGGTGAGGACTCCCCGATGTGCCAACCTGAGTACCTAATGCTGATGGTCTCCATATAATGAACAACAACAATTTTGAGAATATTCCGTCCAAGTTTCATTTTCTGAATCCACTGTATTTCATTTTTCTATTTTGCCAGGTTGGGGAAGATTAGGATTTTGCAAACAAATTCCTTAAAATAAAAACTCTGCAAGTTTGAGCTTTTTAAGGGAAAGGGTAAACGTAATCAACCTTGGGCTTACATTTGGTAGGACTGTAAAATGTATCATCCTGCTGCGTAACATAAAATCGTTTCTATTTACAACATGGTCACTCTTCTTTACTATATTTCCTCATTTGCTAGTCTCTTCCCAGAACTGACCAAAACAGCCGAATTGCCTTCGTTTGTCCCACTGGTCAAACCGGCTCAACTAGGCCAAGGGTTACCACGTGCTGAGGGTGACTCCATAGAAGAAAGCAAAGATGCGGAGGCAGAGGGTGCAGCAGATGAGGCGGACAAGACAACCAAGAAGAAGAAAGAGAGGAAAAAGAAGAAAAAGAAGAAAGCGGCCAAGTCTAAAGAAGATGACTTGGCCTTGGATATCAGACCAGAGCTGCAGCAAGCAAAGGACATTCTGGTATGAAAAGTCTGGGTTTGGTATTTGTCTATTTGTAAGAGTCCATAATTTGCCGGCTGGTACATACTTCATGTGAGTCTTGGTACAGAGAGAACTCGTAATGAAACTTCGGTTGTTAAAATTAAACAATGAAACTTTAGTTGTTGAAAGTGAAACGTAACAATGAAACTTCACTTGTCATAAAACTCAATTTGCTTTTGATTACATATACAGGGGTGGAAAAAAAAAAAAAGCAACCTCATAATTCCAATATCCAGGGGCCTAAACCTTTGGTATGTATGGCCAGGAAATTTTGTTAGAAGGAACATGATACCAAGAACTCCCAAATCGGTTCAGTAGTTTTGATTCCAGTGCCATTTTTGTAAACTAAAGTCAGGGGTAAAACAATCCTTTTGTTCACTGTGTGCGATAATACCCGATTAGAGCCCCTGACTTTGGTTCACAAAAATGGCGCTGGCATCAAACCTACTTGACCGAATCGGGAGTTCTTGGTATCATTTTCCTTCCAACAGAATTTCCTAGCCATATACATCAATAGTGTAGGTCTCTGAATAGTGGAAGTATGAGGTTGCATTTTTTTTTTACCACTCTGTATAAGTATGAACTGGCCTTTGTAAAGAAGAATTTTGCAAAGCAGATCTCCTCATATACAAATTTGAGATTGGCATAGTATTAAAAGATCATTAACAATCTTGTGTCATTTTCAGTCCAAAGTGCTTTGTATACTTTTCTGTAAAAGCATCTGCTCTAATTCTCCAATACCTGAATTCTATAAGATTTCACTGAATGTTTGTTGAATCCTACAGTTTCCCATTGACATGAGTAATAACTGATGTGTCTCTCCCCATGTTGTTTTTAATAAAGAGTGATTTGCAAGGAGATGTAGGACCGCCTATGAAATCTCTCAAGCACCCAGGCTGGGTCAAACCCGTCAAGAGAGTGCGTAGACTACAGGTCAGTATTATATCCCTGACTCCCTGAAAACTACAACAACCTGCCTTAATTATCTCCAAATAAAAATTCTCGACAAACGACTCATTTAGCTTGATCGCATCACAAATTTAGGCCTACATTATACTTGAAATCCTCCGCTCTGCTCCAGGATGTCACTGGCTCTGCCTCAACATACTGACAGTGATTTGTTGGAGGATTTTGCAGGATTGAGGCAGTGGTCACCCCTCCAAGGACCACATTCAAGAAATAACAGAGGATTTTGCAGGATTGAGGTTACATCCTAGCAAAAATGCCCAGAGAGTTTGGGTTAATCCTTCATAATTCAACACTATACGGTATTGGCACATTTTGAAATCCTGGAATTTAAAGCTATCATGGAGAGTCATGGAAAGTCATTGAATTGATTATTTACAATGAGTTATGGAAAGTTGATTTTCCAAGGAGGTGCTGATTCTATCATGTCCTGAAAAAAAAAATCAGCCAAATATGGCCGAGGGTGCAAGATGTTCCCCCTCCCCACCCTACTTTTCATCTCGTTGGATAAACCCTTGCTGACCGCAGTGCGTGATATTCCATCCACAGGGCCATACAGATGCTGTGTTCTGTCTGATGTTTGACAAATGTCGCATCCTCACCGGATCCATGGATAGAACCATTCGTGTCTGGGACATTCGCAGTGGAAGAAGTATACGGAAGATCTACGGCCATAAGGTAGCTCAAAAATACATACAAACATGTACATCAAATCTTTTATCTATTTATTTTCTAAGGTAGGATATATACAGTTAAGCTGCAAAAAGGCTATTATAATTTTGCATTATCAGGGATGTGTTATTTATTAATTTAACAAATTTCAAAAGCAAATATAGAAATAAATAGAGTTTTTCTTGGTGATCCCTCCACCCAGTTTCTAAGATTGCAGGGTTGAAATGACTCCAAAACGACGGAGTGACATCATCTTTCGGAATTTCACGTCGTAATGATCGTTTCAAAGTCGGCTTAAAAAATTTCGCCGACCATGTACGACCACTGCCGATCCCGCAAATACTATTGCAACTTTGTTACGACTTTGTTACGACTTTAATACGACACAACCGTTTGAGTACAGACAGAGAACAGACTCTGATCCGTTTTGGATTTTTTGCCAACCATCATGATATGTTTCAACTGTTGAAACTAATCGTGGCTCCACTGCCGACCATGCACGACCTGTAGGATGCCAAAATGGCGCTCAAGAAGTCGCTCCGATAAAGTTCAGATGTCGTTCCGAGCTTCACGATGTCGTTGAGTCTTGCGTCTCAGCACTGTCTTATCTTGATCCAGAGGCTACATCGTGACAGTGTGACAGGAGCTTTAGGGGAACCTTTAGGCAAATTTATACAAACATATACCACAGACCCTACGTTTCTCTGCAGCCCTCAAACACTCGGCAGATTATTTCATGCTCATTCTTTTCCGAATCTCACCCCTGATGATGGACCATTGTTTACTCTGTCATGAACCAGATCTTTCAAATCCAATAGTTGCCAAGTTGGGACATCCACTCAGTTTTAAACCCTAAAAACATACATTCCATTTATTCCTACTGACATTTTTTTTTTCTTGAAAAACTAGTAATTTTGAATTTTAAAAAGCATTGAGTACACTCTACTCTATTTGGTCTTTCAAATCATGGTTTCATCATGCATTATATATGATGTAGGATATGGAAATATCCTACAGATAATCACGAAAAGAAGGTTATGCACATGTACATGTACACCATACGTGATATTGGCATAGTTGGTACATGCCCAGTGTGTTTAGTATGTTACGCACGGTGGATTGCTCCTTGAGATTTTGAAAAGTTGGCAGCTATGCCCATGGGAAACTATTTTAGAAATACTAGAAAATTAGCGATTCTAATTCAGATTCAATTGGAGAAATGCCAAATCTTCAAAGCACTGACAGCTTTAATGTGGAAGAGCAGTCCACCTAAATGCTGATTGTTTCAGCTGAATGAGATGAGAAGACAGCTCGACTGTCCCACTTGAAAATCCCACTTGAAGGTCCCACTTGATGTGATCAAATTACTCACAATACTGTTTTAACATTAATGCATGTTGCCCTTTCTGCCCTTGACTTTTGCCCTTTGCAGGGAGGTATCCGTTGCCTTCAGTTTGATGACACCCGTATTTTGTCGGGTTCCTGGGATATGACCATCATGGTGTGGGATATCATCAAGTTCAACCATCTAGCCACCCTTACTGGACACGTAGATGTGGTGTCGTGTCTGCAGTTTGACAAGACACACTTGTAAGTTTAAAGTTGGTATATACGTGCTATTTCAAAGTTTGATTTTCTTTTCCGAATGAAATTTAAAGGAATGTAATGTCCTGTAACAAATAAATTTGCTTGTTTGTTTTTGCAGGCCTTTGTACAGTTTAAGAAAATTGGTTTTAATTGGCGCGCTCCAGTTCAGAAATTGCGGAAACTATTCAGAACGAATTAGGAGCGTCCCGCTCTTAATTCAAAAGTTGAAATTAATTAATTGATTAGTTGTCATGGGCCGATTTTCTTTTTCATGCGATGCGTCATTGAAAAGCTCATAACTAATGTAATACTAGAAAATTATCACTTCAATTTTGAAAATATATTTTTCAAGGTGCCACACCCAAAAAGCATGTATACACCAACTTTAATGATATTGAGGTATCCCCTGTTTTCTTTATATATTTGTGACCTTTTTGTGAGAGTCTGTTTTGTGAAAATATCTTCTGTTTCTGTATGGCATGCTGTTCTTTTTTATGGACACTGTGCATGTGTAATTCTCGTCATTCATGCACAACAAATATGCAAATACAGTGAAGCATTATACTGATAATAATGTAGCATCTGCTGTTACTGTATTTCAAGTTTAATCCCGAGAAATATATTTGTTTTTATTTAATTGCTATTTTCCTAGAAATGCAAAGTCATTCACTTTTGAATGAGACATCGAACAAAAAGAAATGGCCCATGTTTAGTTACGGAATAATTGCTTTCAAAATTTCGAATAAGTTGTGGCCCAACAATATATAATTCAGTTTGTTGAAAAGCATGGTCAGTAAGTGTACGTATTTGAACAGTCATTTCTTTAGATCACACGTTAAAGGGAATATACAACATTTGCAAATATCAAAACACAAAACTACCAAATTATCATGAAATACCTTACTGGACTGTTAGTGAATGATGGTCTAAAGCATCCTGTAAAATCATGGCACCTGGTGTGCTGACATTGTCAAGAAAAGTGGTATTTTTTTTATAATTTCCAAAGCTGGTCGGCTGACCAGCGTTGGAAAAAGTGGGGTTTTTTTTCTTCAAATACTGCTCCCCATTTATCATATTTAGTAAGTCCACATTTTGTTTGCAATCGATTACACACCTATGAACGGGGACACGCCAACTAGACTGGTTCCCTGACCTTACAATTCCTTGAGGTCTATAAATTGCTCCGTTTCATGTCAGCAAAAATGAGGTATTTTGGCAGGGAAACAGACCACAAGAACATGATTGTTTTTCTTGGTTTGTCCAGCATCTACGAACACAAAACTTCAAATAAGTCAGTGTAACAATATTTGCTATAAAATACGAACTCCCCAAATCCATCCATTTCTGAAAATTACAGCAAAAGCAAATGTTGCATATTCCCTTTAACTAATTGTTACATTTGATTGTTACAACACTGTACACATCTCTGCTCTAGTCTCAGGTTCAAGATTGTGAATGTTTGCCTCCCACAAGCTCTTAAACAACACTTACATAGAGTATACAGTGCTTATAACATTACTGAAGAGGGCAAAACCCTCTTTGACACAGAATTCCATCATGGCAAGTCACTCTGTATTTTGCCGTATTATGTTCTCCAAGGGCTGACTCACCCAGGTGTGCCTAGACACCAATGAAACCGTGGAATGCTTCCGTCTGCCCAATTAAGACATGACAACATTAGAGGAATGTAACAGTACCCAGACCCCTCAGGACCCAATCTCATACTTCCAGAATGCTAAGTAAACACCCTTATGTCACCTGAGCCTTTGATGCGACCCGCCCGTACCTAGTCCGAGACTCACCCCCTACCTGTTTCTGTCATTCTAGGGTGACCGGATCACATGACAACACAATACGGGTGTGGTTGATGGAGGACTACCAGTGTCTGAGGGTCTTGAGACATCATAAGGATAGCGTGACGTGTCTTGTCTTTGACGGCCGGTGTGTCACCAGCGGATCAGCTGACAGGTAATTCTGTCATGAATTTTATGAGATTTTTTTTTACATCATACCTGAACCCCAACCCTGCCCCTCCTCAAGTAGAGATTAAGTTATACATTCCATTGTGTCTCACATACTTCCTCGCTAATTGCACATTTTTGGATGAATTTCAGACTCCAGATGATGCTAATTATACACCTTCTGTTGTCTCAATCGCTAGTGTCTTCTATTGTTACCAGAATGTTCTTTTTATAATACATTCATTAAATTCCGGCGTGCACTGTTTCTGGAATCACACTTTCGTGTCTTCTCTTACAAATTGATCCAAAATCTGAGCCTGAATTGAAAGCTGTGTTCATTTTTATGTAGTGGGCGGGGAACACCAGAGGTTGACTGGTGATAATTTTACCATTTTTGTCCACCCGCTTCCCCAACCCAACCTGGAAATGTGACTTATTAAACCAGTTAAGGGTGACAGTGGGGTAATGGTGTATGTATGTCAGTGAGTGTCTCAGTCAGCCAGGTGTTTAGTGTAACCCTGTGGGTGATCTGTGTGCTGAGTCATGATAGGGCTGGCTGCTGGCAGATTGAGCCATGGATGTTAACCACACAATGGGCATTTTTAACTGGGATAGTTGGTGTCATCTCCTACAAATATTGAAAAGTCCAGCCTGTGTCAAGAGACTATAATGGCCCTATTTCAACATTGGGGTTTGTACCCACCTCTTTCAACCAAAACTTTTTGCATCCACAGGGTGATTGATCCACTTTCCGAGTAGAATCAGAAGTCACCATATTATCATGTTATACTGAGGGAATAAATATGTGACCTGCCATAGCATAATGAGGAATAACCCCCACCTTTGACTTTTCATGTTATGTAGATCATATTAAAGCGCAAATCATTGGCTTTCCAATGATACCAAATGTATTTCTGTAGCTTAATTTATTCCACAGACATGACGCAGGAACTTCAACAGTGTCCTGCCAAGTTAAGCCAACCTCATTTCGAGAAAAACGGCTTTGAAAAAAAAAGACACGCAGCCACCAACGGCAGTGAAAAACGTTCTTCCGTTTTTGCACTTTTGTGGGTATTTTTTTCCCAACAAAAACGCATAATGTGAATCTTGGATACCTTGGCTACTCAAAAATACAAAACAATCAGTATCGATTTTGACACATTTTGCGTATGTTACGTAATCAAGCACGCATTGCGCAGTGTTGAAAATGTTCCAAACAGGCGCGCTTGTTGCTCGAAATGTGTTTGAAATACGACGCAGCCGATGCGCGTTATGCAAGTTGAGGCTCAAAATGCCGATGCACGTGGATGGTCTGTAGGAAATGACGTCATTTGAACGCAACCTATGCAATCCAAAGTTGTAAAGTCACCAGTAACGTATAGGATGAACATGTATGACAAAGTAATGGCTTTGTTGCAGTTCAGTTGAAAAGCTTTTGATTTGATTTGAAATAAAATAACGTTGGTTGGTTGAAAGTGACACAGTATGATAAAAGCAAATTTTGAATTGAACCTAGTCATCACCTATTGAAACTTGCACATGTATGTTGTTGGTCCAGAAAACATGAATGCTGCCCTCTGTTGGTCAGAAAGTGAAAACTGGCTCAGAGCCAGATCTGTGACACTTGAATCCCAGCTTTTATACGTTCCGATTTTCCAGGGATATCAAGGATTTTTGCAAAATGGAGTTTGATCTGCTTAAGAGTAAGAAACTGTTGGCTTTGTGGATTGTTCAAATCTGTATGTTTGATTTGTTTTGGGTTTTTTGTCATAATTAGAGATTCATATGAAAGCTGTCTCTTCCAAACTTTTTGTGGTTAATTTAATGACCAAAAAAAATTGACAAATTCTTATTCAAAGTGCCAAAGGAATTCGTTTCTCAGGATATAATTACAACTTTTGACAAACTTCAAGAAAATGTTTTACATTGTACTGTTGGCGAAACTGTGAAAGAAAGCATTGAACCCTCAGAAAATCAAGACAAAGCTTGAGATCTAACATCCTGCTGTAGGGAAAACAGATCTCTGTCTTTCTGTAGGATCATTCTCATGAAACTATCCTGAGCTGTCCTACCATTTGGCTATTATCATCACTGTCTGGTGTTGCCTATTGTATGAAGGTTCCTGTCTTATGTACATTCCACACAGTACTTTTTGTCAGGTAGACTCTTTGTGGACATTCATCTGTCCTTTCCATGGTCAGCAGATTGTCTTGTGAGATAGGAAGTAATAATAGGGTCAGGTTACTGCTAATGACTGTGAGGAAGTCCTCCTCTTGAGCTGATACTGGGTCAATTGGCTTAGATCATGTCACTGATTGATGCTGTGCAGATAGCCTGACTGAGGTAAATTCTCTCTCAACCCCAGCCGCTTCCCCAAGAAGCCCAAGGACAAAAACATATTGGTGGCTATTAGCGCAATTTATCTTTCAGTAACATTATATGCATTCCTGGCCAGTCTGGGATTTGGCTTTGATGCTGACCGGCTGTGGCCTAGAAATCCTGGGTTAAAAATGGTGAAAACATCTCGGACTGCTCCTGGAGGCTAATCACCTGGGGTGACCTTCCCCCAAAACCCTCCAGCCCTCCAGAATAACAAAGTATTTACCAGAAAATACTCATCTAGTAACGGGGAAAAAACCTGGTTGTGTGTCAACTTAAATCCCTGACACTAGGCAGTACTTTGGGGGAGCAAAACCTCTTAAGACAGAGAAGGATCGGTGGGTATGGTTGATTTATGTGGGTTGTAAATCAAAGTGCGGTTTGGGCTAGGTTACCTCCATACCAGGTGTGAATTTCAGCTGGCCCTGTGCGCTGTGGTAGTGACAAAGTATGAGGCTAATTTGGCTGTGGCATTGATGTGATTGCCACCAACTCATCAACAAGTCCCTGACCCCGCCAGGTAGGTACAGATACTCAGGCCATTGGCATGTAACACATTGTATACAATGGCCAATGGCATTTAATACATTGTAATACAATGTATACAATGTATCTAATTGGTGTCTGTCAAGCAACAAGTCTGCCACCCCATTCCCTAATTCAACTTCAGATCATAACCATGGTATTTGACCAAGAATTAAACTTGCCATGTTGTCTTGAGTGCTCAGTTAAAACAGGTATTTATAAATATCCCTGAGACAGTTTACCCATTCCTATTGGTCAAGAGCCCATCACGTGGCCAGCCTTTAATGGACTTGTTTAAAACCGGACAAGCACACATTTATTCCCTTATTAAAAACCACTCGAATAATATGTACATGTATTTACCATTACTGTCCACTGGAACATGGAGCTATACAAAGCAGATTTGTTCAAACCCACCACAATGTAGAACCCAATTTCACATTTTTTTAAAATCACAATGTACATGAACATTGAGGGAAAACAAAGAAACATAGGAAACAGAATCTAATGCCCTCATCATACGGGTGCATACCTATGTTCCCCAATACCAATGTTTCCCAACCCTAACCCTAACCCTAAGGATTTTAGCGAACATAGGTATTGGGGAACATCGGATAGACCCCTTTCATACAATGCATGGCAATGCATCAAGCCCACTGGAACACATTTTTGCCACAGGGTGCTGGGTGCTGGAATGTGTATTCATGTTTACTAAAAGTAAAGGTTCCGTATAATAATTCCAGCGCCCCCATCCAAAAACTTGGGGGTGCTGCAGCACCCACAACATGCCCTGTTCCTGCGGGCTTGCATGGCATGTTGCAATTTGGCATCGGTGGTGCTGGCATTTCTATGCATGTCTAGCAAATTGAAAATTGAAAAATTGGTCTGTTTCAACACCTTTATATCAGGCATGCAACTTTTCTTTGGAGTTGGATCTGCTGATTTCCTCGCTTTTTACTTCTCATGAATGCCATTGCAAATTGAAAAACACTGTACAAAGTCTTGTGTGGTTTGGAAATTCCTCGTTTTTTTTTTCTAAATTCCCAGTTGCATGTCTGTTATATGGACCACACTCAAAGATATGGCTGGAAAACATATGTACCTTTGTTGAGTTGTAATACTTAAAAGAAAGCAGAAGGCACTATTATTTCAGGATAAGTACACTAGGTGGTATCCGAGTGTGTGGGAAAAAATGGCCAAGTCCAGATTTAACGAGCCCAATTTGTATGACATACCGCTAATCTCATCTCAGGAGTGGTTCAAAAAACGGAGAAAGACCCATCAGATTGAAATGCCCCGTTAGCGTTGTATAATAAACTGTCCCGGCCCTGCAATGCAAGAAATGTGTGATGGAGTGTCTCAATCCATCTTAATCCCGGTGGCGGGCCCACCTTGTAGTTTGGGTATATCCCTCCATCAGTGACAGATGTGGTCGAGCCAAAAAAAAAAATCCAGTAGCTGAGATTGTGGTCTTGTTTGTGGCTGGGTTAAGATAAGGCCAAAAGTCCTGGCTCAAGCCCAGATTTGTTTAAGGGATGATGGTGGGCTTGACGGGATGATCCAAGGCTTGCTGAACACTCGCTGTTGCCATATCAAACTCCTAATAGTTGACTGCTCTCAGACACTTAAAACCTAGCCACATACACAAAATTTATCCAGGGATCAAATTTGCAGGGGAGGGGGCTTGTTTTCTTGAAGGGGTCACAATTACTCTTTAACAATAAAAACCTCATTTTTGCTTTTTACTAATTTGCTGAGAGGGCGGAGGGAAAAAGGCACTGGCCTTGAGGCTCATAATCTTCAAATAGATTTTTCAGGTGCACATGATAAAATGAAAAACAGCAGAAATTCACTAGAATCCCACCCGCATGGTACCTCCACCCCTTAGTTAACCTTAGTTAATGCCAATGAATTTATCATCATTGGTTTACCGTTTGTGGTGTTGGTGGATTTCTCTTGACTTGCTTTGCCATTGCCAAAAACTTACCTAATATGCCCCAAAACTGATCAGTTGAAAAAAAGGATTCATTATGAGAAAATGTTCTCTGGTGTTGCGAAATGAAAACATACAGCAAAGTCTACCACAATCCTCTTTTGAAGTTAATAGAAAATAGTAAATAACAATATGAGAGTATTCTGTTTTTCAGCAGATTATTTCATACTACATGTACATGTATGTAAGAAGCGTTGGCACATGTTTCTTAGAAATGACAAGCACATCAGACTTGGCGCTGTTCCAAAACCTTGATAATTCTCAACACATGCAGATTCTATTTTAGGTGTCAACAGAATTTGTATTTGGGAAGTTTCATAATCTCAGAATTGTGCCTTTTACATAAGCACGCGACTTTTCCTCAGATCAGCTGATTTCCTCGTTTTCCACTTCACACTTACATGTATGCCATTAAAAAAATCAAAAAACACTGTATAAAGTCTTGAATTCCTCTTTGTCTGTTACTTATGCCTGTTTACACTAGATTCAACTGTCTTGGGTTTCATACTTACCGGTACATACCAAGGGCGGATCCAGGGGGGGGGGGCCAAAGGGGGCCATGGCCCCCCCCCCCCCCCCAAACGAAACCAATATTTTTTTTTTGTATGTGACATCGCAATAAAGGCAGGCAATGAGTACACCACCATCTTTTCCTCAAAAAAACATTGGTTAAAGTGGTCAGAAATTGCCTCAGATCGCACCACAGATCATCTAGAATCCAAAAAAATTTTCAGGGCCCTTAAGCGGGCCCCGAACCCCACGCCGTATTTTTTTTTGACCCACTCTTTTGGGGGACCAAAATTTTTTTGGGCCCTCCCCCCCAAAAAATTGTGTTCTGGATCCGCCCTTGGTAGATACATTATGTGAACTGCTTGTGGCTACAGACACTATCTGTGCTCACTGATCTATGTGGTTTAAGATGTGCCGCCATTTAAATGATATTTTCCAGAACACCTCATTACCTGGCATTGATAAATTTTCTTAAAAATCATTTCCTGTTGTTGAATTGCACGGGGCTTCCTCGCTGTTCCTCGCCCAAAATTGATTAATTGACTGATGAATATTGTGCGTGTACAGTATTCATAAAACCGACACCTTTTAGTGTCAACATTCTGAGAAAATCTGGCCACCCACAAATGTGTCATCACCTGTAAATGTTGTTGACCTCTTTTTGAATATCCCGCGTCTTGGCAACATGACAATTTACAGAGGTAACCAAGGGGTAAATTTCTTCAGTCATTTGTAACACCCATTGGATATTGTGTAATATTGCAGAGGATATGTCCAGAAAATTCTGAGAAAGGTTGACCATATTTTTAGAGCCCTGTTTCGTCTGGCTTGCAGGTGTGGGGGCTACCTCCGTTCTTCCCCTTCTTTAGGTAAAATGCACTCATTAATGAGAACCATATGTCACACATCACATAAAAACAAGCCAAGTCTGCAAACAGGCCCTGGATTATATTATAATGGCAAAATATAGAATCCTCCATATTGTTCATATTACGTTAACCCATTTGACAAAACTTTATAACCAGCTTGAGATTTTTTTTTTCAAAGGTCAGTTCAATTTTGTGGTTTCAGTAACTCCTTATTAAGTAGTGAAGAATAAACACTAGATCTTAGTTATGAAGAGCAAGAGTGAGCTGCTCAGGTTCTTACTTGCGTTATTATTTTACAATGATTTCTCTTTGCCCAAAGTTAATGTGCGCCATGTTTGATAGCAATTTCAGCCAGATAAAGGCCGTATGTAATAAAAGTTTGCTATTGGCAAAGAGTGTACATGTACATATACATGTACATGCTTCATATGACATGGCTACTAATAACCATGAGAGAATATACTGGTATCATCTCATTTTCTGATCAGTTGAATATCTTTAACCAGTTCGCGTCGGAGGATGTGATTACACACACTGGCGGTTTTTATACACAGGCACAGCTGACATGTTAAAACGTCAAGATTGCCTGGACTCACCTCCAGGTGACATCTAAACATGCTAATCCCTCATGTCTTTTGTACACGCACACAAAGTCTGTGAAGTCTGTGGAGGTGGACCATGTGTGGATCTTGAATTGGCTGTTGTGCATGGCCTATTGTTCTACAATTTACGCTCCAGTGCACACCCGGAGTATTGAAACATATGAGGTTTTGGCAAGAAATATCATACTTATACTGTTGAAATGACTCTTGTGAATCAGCTTTTGTGGCGTTTGGCTTTTGGCTGGAAAATTTTGCCTTTTGCGTTGGCATTTATTTATAGTGTTTGGTTGATTATAGTTTCATTACACATGCTTGATTATTTGTCATGATTATCATATTTTGTTTCTCGTTTCAGGACTATTCGGATGACAAGAATCTCAACTGGCGAATGCATCCTCAAGCTATCAGACTACTTAGACGTCGTCACTTCTCTTGATGTAAGTCGAAAGCCTTTTTATGCCCCGCGGCGAAGCCGAAGGGGCATACTGTTTCCGCCTTGTCCTTCCGTGGGTGGGTGGGTGTGTGGGTGTGTGTGTGGGTGGGTGGGTGTGTGGGTGTGTGTGTCCGGACAAATCTTGTCAGCGCGATAACTTGAGAAATACTTAACATATGAACTTCAAATTTGGTTTGTGGATTGTTCTTGGTAATCCTAAGAAGCCTTTCGCATTTGGGGCCAAAAGGCCAAAGGTCAAGTTCACAGTGGCTAAAACAATAGAAATCTTGTCAGCGCGATAACTTGAGAAATACTTTACATGTGAACTTCAAATTTGGTTTGTGGATTGTTTTTGGCAATCCTAAGAAGCCTTTCGCATTTGGGGCCAAAAGGCCAAAGGTCAAGTTCACAGTGGCTAAAACAATAGAAATCTTGTCAGCGCGATAACTTGAGAAATACTTTACATGTGAACTTCAAATTTGGTTTGTGGATTGTTTTTGGCAATCCTAAGAAGCCTTTTGCATTTGGGGCCAAAAGGCCAAAGGTCAAGTTCACAGTGGCTAAAACAATAGAAATCTTGTCAGCGCAATAACTTGAGAAATACTTTACATGTGAACTTCAAATTTGGTTTGTGGATTGTTCTTGGCAATCCTAAGAAGCCTATTGCATTTGGGGTCAAAAGGTCAAGTGTCAAGTTCACAGTGGCTAGAACAATAGAAATCTTGTCAGCGCGATAACTTGAGAAATACTTAACATATGAACTTCAAATTTGGTTTGTGGATTGTTCTTGGTAATCCTAAGAAGCCTATTGAATTTGGGGCAAAAAGGTCAAGGGTCAAGTTCACAGTGGCTAAAACAATAGAAATCTTGTATTTATTCTGAGATTATAGGGATTAGGGATTAATTCATATAAAACCTACAGAAGACACTAATGCTGTCAATGAATGTTCCATGTGACCAAGGTACATGTAAGTTGATGTTAAAAGAGTGGTGTTATGTCATGGGAACAGTCACGGTTGCGGGGCATTTGTGTTTGTAAACACACCTGACTTGTTTTCTCCTGCATTCAATATTCTGGGAATTGAATAACATTTGGTAAATTTATTGTGTAGGTATTCTTTCTTTTCTTTTTTTTCAAAAAGATAAAGGTACCGGTAGGAAGGCAAGGGTATGATATTGTAGAGGTGTTAAATATGTCACATTTATTGTACTGTTTTATTTTGTTCAATTCTTCCAAACCATGACATTGATCAAACACAAAAAGGTTACTTACATGTACTTCAGTAACCTGAAATATTGATTGCAGAAGTTTATTCCATTATAAATAATGATTCTTGCAGTGACTTGTTAAATGTCTTACACATTTTTAAACATACTGGAAAATGTTTCTGCTCCTTTCACTCTAAAGGCTGTATTTCAGGGGTCACTTTGTCAGATTATTAACAGTCTGTTCTCCAAAATAGGTTAGACATTGCAAATGTGTCTAAATTATCTATACTATCAAAATTACCCACTTGTTGTGTACTTTTTGACCATTCTAGAATGTATATTAACAAATGGTACCTTAGGGAGACACTTTCTAGTAACTCAGGCCGTGTCCGAAAGTTGTGGCTACGGCTAGAAATAACACGTGCACCTATTGTAGCCACTGGCTTGTGGCTATTCCCATAGACATGTGTGTTACTCCCAGCCGCAGCCAGTTGCTTTAGACACGGCCTTGTTATTATTTGACATTAGGAAGACATTGGTCATTAGGGAGACATTTAGTGTCCGTAGTCCTAAGAATTTAAGTACCATTCTAGAATCATTTTTAATGTTGGAAGTTGCTGAAAAGGATTCTCTAGCTTGAGCATAGTATAATTAAAAAGTTTGAGGAGGTGGAGTTACGGTAAGGTATGGTACCAAACATTATGTGGTTATCATAATTTCTATTCAAATAGGTTCAGGGAGAGCTGATTGTGGGTGGAACCCTGAGCGGTAAGCTCTTCTTCTGGGACAAGCTGTCAGGCCGAGCGGTGGCGGGCGTGCAACCCCACGACACCACGATCACTAAGATAGTCTTCCTGCCTAGAGGCCGCGGTGGAGCCCGATTCATCACTGCTGCTGGGTATGTCACTGTTTGTCATCCAATTCTTTCATTAGGTTATGTGTGATTTTGGGAATTCTGATTCGGTTCAAGAGTCAGGATTTTGTTCTACAATTGACTACAAAAAAATTCCCAGCAAAAAGCAACGGATAGAACCTCCATCAAAGAATTCTTGAGAATAAGACAGTTCGGTATTTGCGCACAATGATATGGGTCACTGGTCATTCGGGATAATCGAACGCTCATCGGAGGCGCACGACGCTCGCGTGTTAATTACTAGCAGAATGGTCGTTCGCGTAATATCGCGTATCACCATGTCAGCGATTTTATTCCGAATGACCTTTGGCCTGGACTACTTCATCGCGATACCGAACTGGCGTATTTCTAGTTGGTCATGAATCCTTAGTCACTGTACTGCCCCTAACCACCCTGCCTGTCGGTCTTGTAGTGCCCCGAAGTGCCTGAGAACCCCGTAGTTTTGTGGGTTCATTGCTTACTAAATGCAATGTAGTACAGTTGCCAATGGTGTGAGAGATTGTCTGTAAAAATGATTGATTTCCCAAATTCAACTTGCGAAAGGAGACTTAATCTCGGGGAGATGGGAATTGGCTAAGAGACTTGATTCCTTGTAGAAGTTGAGTCATATCATTCCGATCCAAATTCTGAATCATTTGTGCTTTATTCCAGCATGCAGTCTTGCATGCCTGTACCATCATACCCTTTCATTAGCTATTAGCTAATAAGATTGCGGCAATTTTGAATGATGTACATAACCTTTAATTTAAAAGATGTTCAAATCAGCCTCCACTATCTGTAATTTGTGGCAAAAGGCCGAACTTGTCTCAGTTTCTGTGTCAACCTTCATATACATGACCCATGTAACCTACATACGTACATTTACATGGGCAATTCCACGGTTACTCACATTTTTGATGTACTTTTGAGTTTCTTTGGGCTGTAATTACCTTACTGAAAAGGTTTAATAACTGTTATCCCCATGGTAGATAGAGTAGACCTAGACCTACCTAAGCACCAAAGATGACATCCAGAAAAATGTGTTATGTATGATAAACAGGAACACAAAAGTGATTACTCACGTTACGAAAATGTAACGTGAGTAATCGATTTTGTACGTCTTGTTTATTGTGGCCCTGCTCACAAGGTGACTTTTTGCCACTTCGTGAGATCATTTTACACTTTTTTACACTTCGTAAAAATGAAAAACACGGATTTCAGGCTTGAGACAACTATAATAAAAAGGCTAGTGAAACTCAAAATCAAACAATTATCGATTTTCGAGGTTTTTGTCACTTCGTGAGCACAGCGACGATATGGGCCCACCATTATTTTCAGTTCTGTGGTTAACAGGGCACTTCAAACAGCTGAAGAGCACCCACAAACATTTGATGAGACACAACCGGGTTACAAGTAAAATGGTAGGCGATGTTCAGCGCTTTAAAAAGTTGCCGTGTAAAGTTCTTTGATCCAACCTCGTGTAATGGCACGCAGATCTGACAACTGTCCTCGTCGTATTTGTAACCAATTTAAAGTTAATGACAGGAAACACGGCATATAGAACTGGAAAAAATTGATTAGCCCTCGTGGTTCTGTGGCGAGTTTTAATCCAATTTGAATTGTTTTGATACGCATTTATATAGGGTGAGGAAAACTAAGGACAGCTAATCCTGAAGTTGTCAGGAATGATAAATGACGAAGACCTTGACAGAAATCCAATTAAACGTTGTTTGGAGATTTCCAAGTCCAAGATGGGGCAAGCAGGATGTTCTGGACAGGAATTCCCAGGAGGGCTGACCAGAAATGAAATCAGATGTTTGTTGGGGGGAAAAAAATGAGTCAGTCTGAAGTCCGAAGAAGAGATAGAGGAGATATTTTTTTAAAGTTGGTGATAACGGAAATGGAGGGAACAGAAACAAAAAATTTCTTTTAGTGCTTTGATCTTAAGTTTAAATGTTTCACAAAATGCTTATTACAATATGATTTCTTTATTATATAAATTCAATACTGCAATAAGGCCCCCAAAAAGTCTCCGTTTTCTGGTATGGAGCTTGCCCCAAAAGTGGTGCGATGACGCGGCTTTTTTTTTTTTTTTTTTTTTTTTACTTTTTTCTTCTTTTCTTCTACGGCGACGCAGAAACCGGAACCTTTTTTTTTTTGGCCGAATAGAACTAGTCTTGCTCCTTCAGTGTCATAGATTTTGAAGTAAAGATTGTCATGGAATGGACCATTCTCAGGCTTTCAAGTATTCCTAGTTTTCGTACTTTTCCCTAGATGTTTTACCTTGCTCCTGCTTTTCCTACTTTTTTCTTGTAATTCCAAATTTGTCATACTTTTTTGTCCCACAACTCCAAAAAATGAAATCTCAGAATATTTTTCATAACGGTGGTACACGCTGTCATATGTAAATCACACAATGAAGGGCTTGGGCGCAGGAGTACTGCAACTGTACTTCCAAGAGCTTAGTTGAGGATGGAGCACAAGTGTTGTGAGTACAGAACATGCCAAATGAGGCTTATGATGCTGTGGACACGGTTGAGTATCAACAAAAACTACTCCTGAAAGCCTGCAAAAATCCTACTTTAATCTTGATTTGGTTCTCCAAAGTCCTACTTTTGTCCTGTTTTTTGTTTTTTGGTTGTTGTTTTTTTATCCCAGTGTTCTCCTACTTTTTCACCTGGGACTAAATGAAAGCCTGCATTCTGGATTTGGCCATACATGTAAGCCCCACCCACAGACCTTATTCATGAGGAAGCCATTCTGGTCGTGTTCCCTGAATATATTTTGTAAATTGTAAACTGTTGAACGGGATGGTGCCAGACTATTTGTGCATTCCAGCCTAACTTTCGATTTTTTTGAAATGTGGCTTTAAACATTCGGGTATGTTTAATCACAAAGTTTAAATTATTTGTCAGAGCAGACTGGTATTAATTTGTAATTTACGTTATGTCATTGTTTTCATTTCTCTTCACAAGTTCCAAAAATGAAGATTTTACCTCGCTTTCAATTTAATATGGCTGACTCGTGAATAAAGCCCATGCACCCTTGGTATGTTAAAACAGTGCTAGTGACCAAGTTTGACAGCAGTACCACGGCCATACAACTGACCAAAAGTCATTGTCTAATAGGTCAATGATTGACAGACAGGAAGGGTCCATTGTCAGTAAGATTTGAAGAAAAGTTCAAGGATTAAAAAAGGAAAGCACTTAAAGTAAGGAACTTGAACCATCAGCTTTAACCCTTGACATTTCAATCAGTATGCTCGGTCAGAATTTCTGACAACAGTCATAAAAGTCTTTCATCACAGAGTTCATCATATTTTTTTTTTATCTCATAGATAGGTAATAGGACATGTATCACATTTCCTATATGCTGCGTGCGTGTGGTTAAAAAGAGATTTTAAGTCAAGGTACATGTAATTTGACAGGTTGTCACCACTTACAACAAGCCCACCCTCAAATAGACCACCGTTTTTTACATCTTTTCGCGAACGTACCTTAAAAAAAAAAATCCCCACCCAGTCACACATGCGCTGAATCTGAAGCTGATGATGACTTTTCCTGATTTGAAGGAAGTACATGTTTCCCGTATCATTTGCATCACGCCGTTGTGACATAACCCACATGAAACAGGTTTCCTCCTTACCCGAAAATAAAGGTATCAATTTGGAGGGCGATAGAAAAGTACACATGCAACTCTTGTGACCTTTATCATCACCTCAGCATCCACTGGTGTCCTTGGCGCACAGTTTCCAAGAAGGAAGTACGTGTGAGAACTCAAATCATTTTGGTTTAGACATCTAAGATTTGGGGATATGCTACTTGCTGAGGCTAAATGAGGAATGTCCCCCAAAACTTTGTTTTGAGTTATCGGCGTCTGAAGTTCCCTATGTGTGAAAAATCATGTTAAACTCAATTTTCGAATTTTCAAATTTTTGAGTAGCCAGGGTATTTAAGATTCACACTGTGTATTTTTGTGGTGAAAAAATTACTTCCAAGAGTGAAAAAAATGACGATTTGTAAAGTGTGCTAGTGTGAAGTTTTTCCAAAATTTTCAGTAATTTTCTTCTGAACAACAAAAAATGACCCAAGTTCACCGTGAAATTTTAAGAGAATCGAGTATTGTGTATACCTTTGTGTTACCATTCGAAAGCGTATTGCCTGCTCTGTTTATTTCTAGCAGCGACATCAGTCTGTAGTGGCCTAGCAACTCATGATCAGCTGTGGAAAATGGTGCACAAAACGCGCTGTTGCATTGCCAATGACAGTGTCTAGTTCGCGGGGCTTCACTACGTAATGAAAATAACACAATCTGATTGAACAATATTGTATGAATAGGCAATAGAGCATGCGCTGTACGTGTTGTTTCTTAGATACGTGACATATTGCAGCGCCGATCCAATCTGTGCCCATAGCGTGTGCGCGCTCAGAAACTGTTTACAAAATTGTCCCACACGCGAATGTATGTACACTTTGCACACAGAGCTTGCAATGCACAACGTGCAACACACAACTTTTTTCCAAAGCTGTTTTTCTCAAAATGAGATCGCGGATGTTAAGCAACGCACTACCAACTTTCCTGCGGCATATCTTTGGAAGTAAATGAGCTACAGAATAAATTTGATATCATTCCAAAGCTAAAGAGTTGTTCTTTAACATGGTATATAAATCTCAAAAAGTCAAGGATGGGGGTTATTCCTCATTATGCCATAGCAGGTCACATAATGTTGGCTTTTATGTAATTCTGTTTGGGTCTGATGAGGAATCCTTGGGGGGTTTTTTTGTAAGTATTTTATCTGTCATTCAAAACCCAATTGTTCTCCAGTTTAAGTGCCTGTAACAACCACTCAGCTCCCAAGAGTTTGAACTCCACTAAATAATGTCAATCATCGCTACAATAGTTTCATGCGAAGGTTTTGTCAGAAACTGACTATTGGTGCCCCCTCCCCCCCTAAAAAAAAACCAGAAAGCCCCACATTTAACTCTACGAATACGTAATTAATTTCATTATAAGTTGCGTCCTCTTGTTCAAATTTTTGATTTGTTTTTCTATTAATAAATGTTTGCATGCTTTATTTTATTAGTGTGTTTTATTCCAACCAGAACACTAGTTTTCCCCTTTTTTATTGACGTCTACAAACCTCTGAAAAGGTTTTTGATTTGGGCACAAACAGATCTGCTTTGCGAACAGACTGGCTCCCGGTCCATCCATTATCAATACTGTTGTGGGGCGGGAAACACACTACCCTGTGAGAACAGATTTATTTCCTGGAAGCCGATGATACAACCTTGTAAAGTAATAATTCAGTGACTAACCATGGGCTGGTTTTTTTTTCTGTGGATGTCTCATTCAAAAGTGAATAACTTTTGTTTTGCTCGAAAAGTAGAAATTTAGAAAAGGAATCTATTTTTTAGGATGAAACTCGAAAATAGTACAGGGAATGCAACTTTAATTACATGTACCCGGTAGATGGAATTTTTAGTAATGCCTTAAATAATAGCTGATATATTGGCTTGTCATCTAATGGATGCCATTTTGTGCCATTAAAAAAAGACCAACACTTGCAAAGAATGTAATACATGTACCGGTAAGTCTAAAACGTAAGGCCAAACATTTGTTTTTGAGATCAGGGGGTGAATGACTTCCTGAAAAACTCTAGCATCTGCAGTAGTCTTCTGGGAAAATTGCAAAATAATTGGCAGAAGGATTGGCAAATTATTTGCATCCATGGATCTCTCCCACTGGCATTTACAATCTGTGAATGTTGTGGTTTTCTTGCCATGTTCAGAGGGAATCGGCACTCATGAGAGTTTAGCAGCTTCCTCCTGCCGTTGTTGCCTCTGGTCTCATGTTGGACTCACTTTGTCTGGTTGCATGTACATGTATGTACAAAGAATGTTGCTCACTTATAGGGTTTTTCTGAACCTAGCCTCCCATCTTCAGAATTGGTTGTGAGAGATTTTATTCTGCAGACTTTTGGTGAACTGAGCTCAGTACAGGTTTATGTTCTACAGGGTTTCCCCCTAAAAGGTAACCCACAAACAAAGGGGTAATTTGAACATATTGATGATTATTATTATGGTTTTATCATAAACTAGGGGCAGTAAGCTTTCCATTGTTATCTTTATTGCATACTGTGATCATGCGTCACTATTAGCTTCATTGTCTTGAAGATGTAACTTAACAAGACACATTTAAGTGATAAAAAATGCTTCTGTCAATTGATGATCTTGTGCTGCAGCTCAAGTTGCATTTTAAAAGTCAAGGAAATTACCTTCCAGCATCTTTGGTGGGCACAGGACAATGTCCCGGCCCACAGACACATTGCTGTCAGGAATCACTTAAAGCTATAGTCCATCATTTGCAGCCATCCGAAAAGTAACTGGCGTATTATTGTTGAAAAAACAAACTTGGTTGAAACATAGTAAGGGAACTAAACTCCCTGTGAAATTATTCTTTCTGGGAAGCTGTCATTTTGAAGAAATCTACGAAAGAAGGCATTTCCAACGGTGATTCTTAAGAAGCACCGTAGAAAAATTTAAATTAGTAGTTCGTTTTGTTATTCAGCGCAGCGCGCACAAGTATTGGAACGACGCACACGCGCGCGCAGTTGTTATAATTCGTCGGATCAGTGCGCGACGTCACGTATTGCTGCAATTCAAAACAATTCAAAACATGATTCAGTAACTTTTGATTTGAAATTGAGATCTTAGAATGCTGTTTTTCTCGGAATGTACAGCTGAAGCTTAGCTGAAACTTCATCAGGTTAGTTGCTCAGTATCCTTCATTAGATTTTGAACTCTTTTGTTGCTTCAAACGAACAAAATGCACAAATTACAAATGATGGACTGTAGCTTTAAAGGAACGCTTTTGGGACAGAGTAATCACACTGAATGTTGTTGTGGAATGGCATCCCAGGTCACCGGATTTGACTGTCAGTTTTTCCCATTTTTGTGGGAGTAGGCCTATTTAGAGAAAACAAATTTCAGTTGTCCAGTCCTAATAACCTTCAGGATTTGCAGGCCCGCAGTCATCACAAGGTGGACAATTTACATGATCAGCCTGCAATGGTAAGACAGGCCATTGAAGATGTGTGTCGCAGTGGATGTTAAAAGGGTAGGTGGACCTGTGGAAGGTGATACACCTGGCTAAGGTGTTGAATCCTGAATCATGATTTAAGATCATTTGAGACAGATCCTGTTTTGTTCATGTTTTCACAAGTTAAATGTCACTTGAACCTACATGTACCTGTCTCATGTCTGGATGTGCTCAGGTTTTACCACAAACTGTCCCAAGACAATGAAGCTTAGTGATGCTTGACCAGAGGAAGGCAATCAATATTTGAATTGAATGCTTCTGGCCCTAATTTATGATAAAACCATAAAAATTGTCATGAAGTTCATAGCTTGGTCATTTTTTTTTGGGGGGGGGGGAGGGGGCACCCTGTACCATGGACTCCGTGCACAAACTTTCATAATCTGTTCTGTTGTTCTGCAGTGCTATGGACCCAAATTTCCCAATTTATCGAAACCTCTTTGTGAAATTGAGGATTAAAATGCAGACAGGGCTTGTTGAAAAAGCTGACCTCATAGCAACATGAATGTTTCTTAAATGTCTACATAATCTCTCTGTTGAGCTAATGCCTGTTTTGTAGGACAGTAAATTCCATTTCCTGTTTTTATCTCCGAAAGTCGTAAATGACATCTGATGGTGAACCCCCCCCCCCCCCCAATTTCTTTTGTGTGTGTTTAACTGGGTCTCTGTATTCCAAAGTGACAAAAAAAAACACCCAAGAATGTGCCTTATCAGCAAGTCACCATAACCTGATATCTCCGGGAAAATTTTGTCAAGGTGGGTTGGGAATAGCCAGTCACTCTGACTAAAGCCGTCACCTAGAATGGATGCCATAAAGGAAGATGACACGCATGACAGAATGCAGACACCTTCGGAGTTGTACAGGAAGTTAGCATTCATCCCTGGTGTCTTGTGACAAAGGGAACCAGCGCTGAACACCTTCCCTCCTGAGCATTTGGTGCTTTACCTGGGCCGGTTTCCTCTGGACCAGTCTAGGGGGATATACCTAATGAATCAAACAATCCTATTACAATGATGTTAGACAGCAGGACTGCGTTAGACATGTAGGTCTTTCCTTATATTCTTGATCAGTGGCTGCAAACATTTCTTAAAATTAAATCAATTTATTTTAATGGCCAGAAAGTTTTAAAGGTGCACTGGACACCATTACAGATATTTGCACAGATTTGTATGCCTGAAGTACATTGTACAAATGTGTATCCCCCTTAAGATGCGACATTTTCACGTTTAAACGTTTAAACAATACAAATTGTAAATCCGTTTACAAATTTGCCAAAACGTTTAAACGAAACCTACTTTATAAAAAGTGACACATCTTTACTCTATCTGCCCTTTGAAGTCCATTATGAACGATCTTTTTGGTAGATTGGGGTCAATGATGCCCTTCGTTTGTTGTGCACCTATACTACACAAGCTGGTTTACCCGATCATAGATCGGGTAGGGCGTAGTGTTGGGGATGAAAATGTGGGGAGTTAAATGTAAATGTGGAATATAGTTGGGGAGACATGCAGTTAAAGAATAGCAATTTCTGTGGTGTGATCTGAGGCAATTTCTGATCACTAAAACCAATTTGAGCAAAAGATCATCTGTGAAAGTTTTGAGTTTTGAGTAATTGAATCAGCTACATGTATTCTGAGCAATAGAATAATTATTGTAGGCTACAATATTTTTATTCGGGGAAGAAAAAGTGTGTGGGGGGGGGAGACTAAACAATGTCCCCCCTCAAAATGTGTGTGTGTGTGGGGGGGGGGGTCCCCCTGTCCCCCGTCGATTTACGCACATGATAATTATGTACCATGGCAACTGTCTGTAAATGTTGCCGTTGGTCTGTTAAATTGGCTTTTTGTGAGGCAGTCGCATTTGGAAAACGTAGTGAAAAGGTTACTGTAGTACACAGGCGAAGGCTGGTTGTACAGTTTGACAATAAATCATAATGCAATAAAACGTGAAGGTGTCATTTAAAATGAAAATGTTGAGTGTTACCATAAAATTACAAACGGTCTGAATCATGGAGGAAGGTCATAATTAAGTTTCAGTATTGGACTCTTCAACAAACGTAAACTTGAACTTCTTATACAATTTGCGAGACCGTCTGCGATTCAACTTTTATTCAAGTTGGTTCAACCATCTATATATAAGAGCAAGTTTTAATCGGCCTCCGAGAAATGTTTGCTTCTGAAAGGATCCGAGACCGCGCTTCACGTCCGTGGAAAAATGTGGGTGTCTTCCGCCAGGTCGGACACTTTTTCGTCGATTTTTTTGTGACTTCGTTTAAGATCGCGATATTTGAAGCAATGCATCGATCCTTCGTTGACCCCAAACAGGCCCCCGAAATTATAGCGCGACACTGAATTATACGTGGCGGGCAGCGAACTCACAACGCTCGCCTTGGTGGTGGAAGCATGGAGCTGTAAACACATTATGGAAGCAACAGCACTCTATCACGCGACGTCACATGCTTGCGCTTCAAATAGCGAGCACCGTAGACCCAACCTCGTTTTCAGGGTGTGGAGCAGGCTGCAGTACGCGTTCCCATCGACAGTTTTGCATAGCCCGGAAATACTATGCAGTGTAGACTTTCGATTGGCCAAACCGCGCAAGGCATACTAATGTGTAGTCCTTCTGAGTATTCGTTGCACTCGGCGCAGGGGCGGCAAGCAAAGCACAGGAAACAATAGGGACACTTGGTGGCCACGCACCATGGAGAAAAAATATTTTGCCAAGGTCACCCCATACTACCATTTGGTGAACACTTTTGCAGAACGGCTGAGTAGAACACGTAAACGAAACCCCTACGTTGACCTCGCTGACCTCGCACAGTCTAGACTCGCAGAAAAGCCAGCACAGGGGGCGGCCAGGCAGTCAACGTGAAAGCCCACACGACGGCAAATTCCCCACCCCCACCCCCACCCCCACCCCCACCCTTCATCCAGTGCCTGTGGCCTCAAGGTAGAAGATTTGATGGTCATCAGTTATGACCGATGATAGGGTTTGTAGTTGTCCTCTGAATTATAAAGGTCATTTACTTAGTTTCAGGGAAGCACACGTTAAAGCCCTGTTAGTTAAAATGCCAACACTTGCTGCAGCAAGCCCTGATATCATGGCCCGATGTGTTAATGGGAAAATACATCATTTGCAAACATCCAAAAACAAAACTCCCACATTATCACAAAATACCTTACTGGACTTTTACTTAGTGAATGACAGTCTAAAGCATCCTGTAAAATTATGGCACCTGGTGTGCTGCCATTTTTAAGAAAAGTGGTGTTTTGGTATCAATTTCCGACATGTCCAACACCGACCAATCGGCCGACCAGCGTTGGAAAAAAACTTCCTTTTTTCAAATACTGCTCACAATTTACCATATTTAGTTAGTCCGCATTTTGTTTGCAATCAATTACACACCTACGAACGGGTTCAAGCATGTTAGACTGGTTCCCTAGCGTTACAATTCCCCCATGGGGGAATTGTAACGCGTGGGGCCCCACGTCTATAAAATGCTCCGTTTCATCTTAAGTGGGCCAGGGAACCAGACTACAGGAACATGTTTGTTTTTCTTGTTTTTTTCCAGCATCTACGAACACAAAACTTCAAACAAGTCAGTGTAACAATATTTGCTATAAAATACTAACCCCCAAAATCCATCCATTTCTGCAAATTACAGCAAAAGTAAAGGTTGTATTATACCTTTAAGGCCGGTTCATACTTCACGCGAAAGTGAAGCAAATGCGTATTGGAAGCTGAATCAGACCGAATCAATACCGAATTGTAGCGATTTTGTCAAGAATAAAATACAAATAACTCCAGAATCATCCAGAATGACCCAGAGTTATGCCGATTTCATTACAAATTTAATAAGAACAAAGACCGAATAAGCCCAATGCAATGCGAACATTCCCGAACAGTTCAGCAGAACAAGCCAGAATCATCCAGAACGAGGCCGAATTCAGGCGGTCCCGGTATATAAACCGATCCAGACAAGCCCTCATTGTCAGTCAGTTCCAGTTTGCTAAGCAGCATAGATCTCCCCGTCTTTTTATTTAAATCGGCGTGCATTTGAGATATTCTTGATTCATTCGGGACTATATCCTGTATCAATTTGTATTAAATTCTGCCTGATTCTTGGTTATTCTTAAGAAATTCTTAGGAAACTCTGGATAAGTCAGCATTATTCGTGATTCATTCTTGCTAAGTTCTTAGATTATTCTTATTTATTCTTAACAAAATCTTAGTGTATTCGTTAGTTAATTCTTTTAATATTCGTACATTTCCTGATACATTCGTAATGATTCGGCATGATTCTGGACTGTTAACACCAAGAATAACTCAACGAAACTTTTAAGAATGCTGTAGGAATATCCAGAATTAGTTAAGAATACGACAAAAATAAACCAAGAATTGAAATTGGTTCCCGAATCACCCCAACAATTTTAAATATGCCCAAAATTGTTGGGGTGCTTCCCGATCTTTAACGATCTTTCACCGAACTAACAGAATCATTCCGAGGCAGCCAAGAACCATTCCCAGATTTTCTAAAGAATTGCTGCACGCGGCGATTCGGCTTAAAAATCAGTTCCAACAGCAGCAAGTTCCTTTGAAAGAGTGTCATTGGCTGTAATTGACCGTAATGGGCTTTTAATGGGCCATAAAGTGAAAGAAAGGAAAAAAGTGATAATTTTTGACGCTGTAGCTGTTGATGAGAAGGTGCAGTCTGTCGTGCAGGTAATGGCAAATTTAGGGGTTTGGGTAAATGGTTTGGACAAAACGGCCCAGGGCGTAAGCTGTTTGCTCTCAAAACTGCACCGCAAACAAATAAAAAAAGAAAGATGAGCATGCCAAAATGAGACAGTGCAGATAAAACCCTGCATTTAATGAATAAATTTATAGTTATTTTGAAGCCATTTAGACAGAATAAGCCATATCGGGGGCTGTTGAAGGGTACGACTGATTCGTCTGCGATTCTTCTGATAATTAGTCTTGTCACTTGCCTCGGACACTGGCCTGAAGTTGATTATTTTTTGGCCATTATTCACGTCTGACTGTCTTGGAGGAGGGGTGGGGACAACATCTCTGTCTGAGGTCTGTGTCTGTTTCTCAGCTGAGAAAAATAATCAGTCAAAGAGTTTGGCAAATTTCGGTAACTGAAGAGTTTACCGTAAGGATTGAATTCTCCCAAAATGGGAACTATTAAAAGATGCTCATATTACAATCAGTATTTTGTATTTGCTCGGCTGAGGATGGGCTCAGCTGGCAACCTCATTGGGAGATTGTAGATTACTAGGTCCACTTTTGGACTTGGTACAGATTAATAAAGACTTTCACTCTTTTCTTTTTGGGCAGACATTCCGTTGTTAATCCTCCAAGTTAGATTGGGCAAGCTATCTGCACTCCAAATTTCCAGACTGCTCCCATAAGGTGTTATAATTTGTGTCATATCCAATTTCCCAAAAAAGCTGGCTAGGAGAGTTCATTGATTAAAACATGGCCTTTTCATACAATCCATCTCTTGAAACATTTTTGTGAGTTTGAATTGGAAATCCAAGAAAAAAAAGAACACTTAAGAAATTCTTAACAACACTTACTTAAAGCCAAAGTTTTTCTTTTCAAGATCCTCTTGGGCAAATAGTTTTTTTTAACTTGTTTTTCGTTTGTATTTGCAAGTAGGACTTATTTTGTGATCTTATTCTTAAATTAAACTTCTTAATCTGCACTTTTGTCTATCGTCGTTTTCATATACACACTTATATTGTTTATGTTAAACCCGTTCATGTTTCTTTTATTTAATGATTATTATTTAACGGTTATAGTTTTATATGATCTTATTTCCTATTTGTTTTGATAATTTTATACACTTTTAATCCTTTAAATTGTTAGTTTTGTTTTATTAATTTTAAATTTTATGCTCAGGGCCCCGTGGAAGACCACATTATTTTGTGAACGGGCTACCCTGGTAAAAGATCAGAAATAAATAAATAAATAAATAAAGTCCAAACATATTTTCACCCCATTCCTCTTAGTCTTATCATGGAGCTATAAAAAGGAGCTCCATGGTCTTATCAAGAGGTCTGTTTTTCCTACCTTCGTGACCTCCAGTGACCCAAAGTTTGACCACCCCAACGCCATGCAACTGACCCCTCTCTCTCCCGCACACTGCCCCCTCTGAAAAAAACAGGCACACACTGCTGGTGTCAACCACCCATTTACACTACCTGCAACAAGCGTGGACAAAATCATTTGTCAACGATGACTGGTTTACTCACAAAGCCCTGGCATGAAAAATGTCCAGTTTACTTGAAAATGGCAAGGCTGAGGATTGCAGGTACTAAATGCTTGTGTCAGGTCGTTAACCTGTAATGACTTTTTTGTTTTTCCAATGGCTGGAGAGTATCCTGTATAGCTCTGCACAGGTTTTCCAAAATATGAGTGAGGCGAAGCCGCTCTCAAATATTTTTCACTCGCTTTTCCACCACTTATTTGAGACTGTAAAACTTATCGTTCTATAGCTGTTAACATGAACGTACAAGATTTCTTTAAATTTGTCCAAAGAAGAAAATGGCTGAAGTGACTTCAAGACTTTTAAGGTTTTTAAAGGCGCTCTTAAAGGCTAGTAGTTCCCACCTCAGTTGTTTGTACTAAACATTTTATCTTATATACATGTACAATGTAGGGAGAATGCAAACAAGAAAGTGTTCATCAAGCTACATGAAGAAGAGTAGTACTTTTCGCATATTTGTAAATGTGTTACATGTAGTCAAAAGTATAAGTCAGCCTACTCAAAATTGAAAATGGAGCATATCAGGGCAAGAATATTTAATAATTGTTGACTGCTGTGATGTGAGATATGACGTTTTTAACACCCAAGGGGCGCATATCACCTGAGGCGAAGCTGAGGTGCGCATAACATCCGAGGGGGTTAAAAACGACATATCCCACATCACAGCAGTCAACAACTGTTTTTGTTATATCGTGCCAATAACTAAAAAAGATACATTGTAAATGGTTGAAACTTACTGTGTGAAAAATAAATCACTGCAATGTAACCTTTGATAACTGAAGGTTTTGATGTCCTGCCGGACATGAGACTGAACGTTTGACATTGCAGTTCCCATTGCGAAAAGGTAGCTAGCATGCTGGCAGGTTCCACACGCGCGCGCAATGCTCGCAATGAACGTAGTGCGATATCACCCTCTGTGTGTGTGACATGCATTTGTATCGTCCAAACACCTGGCCGTTCTAGACCAATGAAATTACAGTATCCAAGCACACAATATAACAATATTGTTTGACCTACATGTACATGTATGTCTGAAGTGTCAGGGAGTGTAACTGATTGATACCTGTATATCACTCAACCCAGGGTTCACAAATCTTGGCTCACCTGTATACACTTTTTATGTCGCACGTTCTTTCTGTCAAACATTTTGTAAATACAGTTGTAAACGCAATTGTAAATTTTACTAGTGTCATTGAGTCATCGAACCACTTTCTCCTGTGGTATCCCATAAGTCACAGAGCGGATGTTTCCTTCTCCGAGTTCCATTCCAAGCCCAAGTTCCCAAGGAAAGAATTTTTGTTTCTTCCTATTCCTCAACCCTCTTTATGACAGCCCACCAGTTTTGAAATCAACTTGAGTATAAAGGTAAGGCGCAGTTTCGGATCGTCTTGCACAAGTAATCTTGTGCACCTAAAGATGAATTTATAGCTTACGATTCTGACCACAGGAGGTGTGGTGTTGATTTTACCTTCACTGGAACCCCAAGAAAAACTGTAACTCGATACAGTTTGATGTTGTGTTGCTGTTTTAGCGGTCGGTGTTGACCAGTGATAAATTAAATTCTCCCCCCTTTTTTTTTGTTTTTTGATTTGTGTAAAGGTTGCTCATTATTAAGGATCGCCATCAATCATGGGTTTTGCCCAGTGCGCCATGTTTGGTATCGCTCCTTCAGATAGAAATGATGCGTGTGCTCAAAACCGATATTTTGCTGTGATTGATATATGACTAACGTACATGTATACTCAACTACCAAAGGAGTTTTCTACAATAACATTTTACTTTTAGGAAACTGTTGTCAAAAGCAAAGTGATAAGTGTACACTGAAGAACTGCTGCTTGAATTTCTAATGGAAAACTTTTTAAAAAAAACAGGTCCAGGAATCCCTTAGGCTAAAAAAAAAAAGGTCTCCGGTTTCTGATGCGGGCGCGTTGCCGTAGCCATGCGCGTCGGCAAAATGAAAAAGTTTTTTTTTTCAATGTAAGATGATGTCTCAAAACTGCCAAACTCACTGGTTTGACTGGAATCCTGCTGCTGCACAATTTTAACGTGTTTTTAGATGGGGTTATGATCAAATATAAGCTTTAAATGTGACCTCTCTGGACTCCCATATACCGGTATTTTGCACTAAATTAAGTCTTGCAACATTTGCAGTCATCAGCCGACATTTGAAGGAAAAAAAAACTCTCGCTGCACCACTTTTTGGGCAAGCTCCATACCAGAAACCAGAGACTTTTTTTTGGCCTTACCTGACTAAAAAATGTTTATGAAAAATTTAATGTTGTTGAGTATTAAGTACTCTGGAAAATTGATCTCAACAACTGCCTCTCATTTTAAGGAGCAGAAAAGGGATGCTAGCTGTAACGAATACAAGTATGGACTATGATGGCTTCCATATTCATTACATACATGACATATGGAAGGCATCATAGTCTATAGTATAATCAATTCGGTTGACATACATGTACAATAATAGACACAATTCCTTGTCTCGGAAATTCAGGGGATATTGTCTAACTGTGCTTTGATATGTGCCTCAATTATGTTCATATTTTTCTGCTCCTGTACTCAATCTAGCAAAAGTAATTTCGGTCTCAAAAAATGTGGACTATTTCCCTTTGAAGGGCCAGTTCTATTTTCTGCTTGCTGAACCTTAAGGCAGATGGCAAACAAACTGCAATATGATACACTTAACTTTCAGGGAAGTCATCGGCTGCTATGAGACCTTTTGATGATTTGCTGTAAATCACAAGCTTTGTTTAGTTCCGTCAGTTTGTAACAAGTGCCGCTGGCCGGCACTGGGCCCAGGGCCCCCCTCTCCCTCTCTCAAGCAAATTGCTCATTTTGAGTGTTGCATGGAAAGCGTTAACGCCATGATGAATAATGGCACTTAATTCTTCATAGTCACTGTCATCTGGTCCCGCAAAGTTTGCACAAGATGTAAACATTTACAATTGTACATTCTCTCTCTCTTCCGCTCGTTTTCGTGCTTTAGTTTATGAGCTTGAGGAGAGAAGGATGTCTTTTCTGTTTTTGCTGGTGGTGTTCCGATCCTGTATCTGACCCCCCAGTATACTTACCCACTCAACGTCAGATGTCACTAACCCTTAGCCTTCTTGGTACAAGTGCCAACTAACCCTTATCAAGTGGCCTCTGAGTGGCCATACCATTACAAGAACCATGCCAGGTTTTTTTCACAGAATATCTTCCAATGAGAAACAAAACTTTCAAAGTTTTCTAATAACTTTTCATGAAAAGTACTAAAACGTGTGGGAACGTACATTGTTTCAATATTTTCTGGCATTCGGTTTTTTAGGTATTTTTCTTTTCTTGAAAAACAAGACATGATAATTTTCCAGTAACTGGTGAATTTCATCACGTTGTTCTTAATTTCAAGTCAAGACTAGGTTTCACGGATCATTTTCTGTTGTAAGGCTAGTTTAGATGTGAAGACAAGGCAAGAATTCGCTACAAAATTCGCCGGAGTGGCAGTAGGTTTGACTTATGTGAATTCACAGCGTAAAAACTTGATGCGACGTTACTATTTTGCAGCTTTGTTCATTTTTGCACTGAGTGTCAACCAGCCTTTACACAGGTCTCTGACTTGGTTGGGATGAAGTTTGCCTTTATTTTTTCAAATATTTTATTTTGTAGTCTACAAAAAAAAAGCTGAGGAAGTTTGTTGATGTTTATAAATTTAAATTTATAAATGACTTGAGCAGAGTTGCCCAAAAATATGTTTGAAACCTTTTTGTACAAATTTGCCCAAGTTTCTTTTAAACTTTGAAGAGAATTTCCAATCACACTATTCACCATGGAAAAGTGCCTATTTTTTAGGATCCTGTGGTGTTGTCAGAAATGTAAGCTTACTTTAGCCTTCTTACTGTATGTTGATTTAAGATTTATCTTATTTTAAGATACATCTTGCAGTTAGTTTATTTATCAATTCAATTTCAATTTAACATGGATCATATAATTAGCCTTGCATTGTTCTTTTCCATTCTCTACAGTGATGGTGTCATCAAGGAGTGGGACCTGTACAGCATGACATGTGTGAGGGCGCTACACGGCCATAAAGGGTCTGTCCGAGATGTTAGGGTAAGTTGCTTTACTGACAGTGTCATTTGGGTTCTGTGGTTCTTGATGATGCACTGGTAAAATTGTGATATTCTCTGATGGATTTGAGATTATTGTGTGTGATATTGTGATTGTAATCGAAGGTGTGAAAGATGGGGCTCAACTTGGTTGGATGCTAACCATTTACCGGGTAGTTTATTTGAGCAAGTTATGTGCAGTAAAGATTGTAGCATTTGGTGAGAATTTTAACTGCAGAATTTTAACATATTTGTGTTTCAAGAAACACGTTGTACCTGGTTTCTTTACAAAACGTTTTCTTCAATTTCCACCTGATGTGTTCATGAACAGCTAGAGAGGTACCAACGATGTTTCTTGTATTCATCAGGAAATGTTCTTTGGGAAAAATCGAAACCTGCCGGAGCTTAAATGTGGTCGGTTTTTGTGAACTTGCAGCGCGAGTATTTTCCATGACACCACAAATTGGCATTTACGTTCACTGTTGTGAACCAGGTTTGAACCGGCCTCATGTGTTGTCGCCCATCAGCTCTGACATTAATACATGTAGTGGCACCATACTGCTACCCAGACTCTAGTCTTCAACAAGTGGACAATCATTGTATAACAGTCAGTGAGTTTTCTGTTGAACAGACGAACACATCGTCTCACAAATTTCCAGTTCTGTCATGAAAATGAGGTGTGGACTGTAGTGGGACATCAAATTTTCAGGCCCATATTTACATATTTATTGTCGAGTTTATTTTTTTAATGGGTTGATTTCATAGAGCTGTTTTAAGGCCTTTTCACAATAGACAAATCTTGGGGTTGACGTGGGGTTGACACAGGTTTGAAAACCTGCAGCATTTCACATTTGAAATTTGCAACCCTGCGCCAACCCTGAGAATGATTTCGTCCGGAGTTGAACTCAACCCTGCTCCAGACCAGGGTTGAGATTTTCAACCTGGGTTGAAACTCTCGCCAGGGCTCAAACAGTAGAAACCGAATAAAATGAGCTCATTTTGAACGAAACAAGTGTGAAACGATGCGGGGTTGAACGCAGGGTTGAAAAATCAAAATCTCAGCCCGGGACGGCACTGGGTTCGCCCAGGGTTGAGTTCAACCCGGATTATTAGCAAAACTTGCTGGGCGTGAAATATTTTGCTCCGTGTTATAATTCTTTGTAGAAAAGAAAATATATTGTTGATGGTCAGTTTTCAGCTCAGCAATTCTCTGTGTGTTACATGTACATGAAACAGCCTCAAAGGGTAGACTGATCTGTTAAGACCCACCCAATATGCACCTCTTCAGTGCCAAACTGCATGCTCTAGCCACACCCATCATACGCACGTGCATGCATGTCGGACTTCTGTGTACACATGTCGGACATTAATAACGGCTGTGATTGATCGAAACACAATGGGCGGAGCTTAATAGATCAGTCCATTGGCACAACACTGGCCTCATTTTAATTTGGCTGAGGGAGGAGGCGATGAAAGGATTTCTGCGCACAACAACTAAGAAAGATTAAAAGTAAGCAAGGTTGGAACTAGAAACTTCCAACAACCTGATGCTTCTATAGTGATTGGCTGAAGAATCAAGGCAGTCGATTGTACCCTTGTGCAGGTTACTGACACTAAATACCACATCTCTAGAGACATGTCCCCCTCTCCCCTGACTCAGACCCCTTATCTGTGGCTTGCCGAATGCTTACTGTAATATATCTTGCTTCATCAACTCTAATTAAGATAGAAGACATGGATTGGGAGGGGCACCACGGATTCAGACTCCAAGGATTTGTCATACTCGTTATCAGATGCCGAAATAGTTTCTAGTTTTGGAGCACGCGCTGAAAGGCTCGTCGCATACAAAGACGATTGGCAGATTCACTCACAGATTTGCTCAAGATGATTTTTTTGTGGGGGGGGGGGGGGGGGGGGGGAAGGAGGGAATTGTAAAATCCCTGACGGATGTATATAATTGATATTGATAACTGCGAAAGACACCTTCAAGAACCATTATGAAGGAACTCTGTCATTTAAACCCTTAACTGTTTTTGACTTTGCCAAAAACAACATGAATTAGACATAATTGGTTCCATTCAAAAGTGTCATTTTCCTTAGCTCATGTGCAGTTGGTAATCCAGGGCCAGTTTTAGTGGCACAGTATGCTTTGGGTTTTTTTTCTTCAAATGAATAGTTAATTCCTCAGCCAAAAAAAAATGGTTACCAGCAAAAAAAACTTGTATCAGTGTGCACTACTTGGTTGTTGCTTATCATTATAATTAGCTTAGCAGGAGTTTATAATTGGCGGTTTCATAAAGTTGTGTTTCTGATGGCCCAAAATGCCCCAGTCACCGCAGATAGCCTTCTTAAATGTCATGTACAACCCTTGGGGACCACAGTTTTTAGATGGCAAATTACGATTTTGAACTTTTTCATGGGAGCACTATCAAATATGTGGGGTTCAGGGTAGGAGTTCAGAGTACTTCCATAAACCCCTGTCATGTTTGTGACATTTAGATTTCATTTTTCGTTTTAGAATTTTATTGAGAAGGAGGTAGATAATGACAAAATCTTATGAATTGATGGAACAGCTGTTGACAGATTCATGTTATCTTCTGAAGGGTGTGACTCTTTCAAACTTGGATCCGTCTGTCTTCTAATTATCCAATAGATGAGTTCTATGCTGTCATCACTGGATGACACATTTAATTACATTTAGCTGCAATCACTAAAAAAGTGCAATTTGTATAGGTTGCGTAGCCCTCCCAAGCCGGCAGAAATGACATATGGAGCGGAAAGATACACTTCCACACAAAATCCGTCATCATTTTAACTCAGAAAAGGAACTTTGGGTCAATTCCCTGATGAGTTATCCGGCATTTCCTTGGCTAGTTCAGTGACGGTGCCCACTTTAAGAAAAACTAACTTGCGGGGGTGGTGTCATTTAATTTGGACTGCATTCATCAAAGTGTACATTCGCAAATTGCATGTTCTAGCCAACACATTGCAGGGTGGAGCTGGAGGGTAGTTACATTGTGCATGCAGATCTATGCTCAATGCTTGTAGAAGCAGTGTGATGGTCTTATATATTGATATTAAAAAATAGTAACAACAGTAAACACTTTGAAAATCTAATACATGTACGTTTTGCAGTAAATGGAGATCTGTGAACACAACCTTGCTTTTGATGAGACTTCATTGTTGCATTAGTATTTAGTGAAGTTTGTAATTTGAAACTAGTACATTTTACTGAAATTTCTGTCGTAACGTTTCCTTCTTTATATAGAAGCATGCAATGTTGTATAAAATTCCTAAAGACCTGGTTGATGTACATGTACCACAGATAAGTTCAACCCCTATTTGGATGGAACAGATAGACAAGTTCTAGACAAACTAGCACTCGTTGATGCCCTTACTAGATGTGGAGTTTACCTGTAGTGTCCCTTAAACAGTTAAATGTGTTGAGACCTTGAACAACGTTGGAGGTATTTTGATAATTTTCAGTCCTTCCATGCCAGCCCTCTCCTGCCCCTCCCCCCCCCCCCCTTAATTAACTGTACAAATGTATAGGAGGGAGGGAGTTGCATATTCATGCATACGGTATATCCATCATGACCATGGTAGTTGTCACAGCCTAATATCAACTGGTAATCAAATCACAGAAGTGATGTTAATGAAGTTAGACTTTCCGGCGGTAAACACCTGAATTTGAGGCCAACCAGTAATCCATTTCTCACACCTTTTTTGATAACCCTGTTTGGTTTCCTTCTATGTAATTATTTCTACTTCTGCTGGATTGCTATCGAATCCCAATGCCAGTTTTATATTATCAACAATTTTTTTCAAACTGTCGAAATCAATTTTGAGTATTTTTATAAGAAATGCTATGATTTATCATGACCCTGTGTCCCAGTTCTGGTACCTTTTTAATGTTACATATTTGAACAACCTATTTTGTTCTCAACAGTAACAGAACAGAACTCCTAACGGAAATTTCCAAAAATGTGTCATTAGATCCATCGTTGGAAAAGGCCTTTTTTTATTGTTTTCTTCAAAAAGACAGCATGCCAGAAAGAATAATTTGACACGCAGTTTAGTACCATTACCATCTTTAAACCAAGTATGCTTTTCAACCACAATTTCGTTACTTTTTGGATAGCTGCAAATGATGTACTCTACCTTTAAAGAATGTTGTGGCCCTATGAAACAACCCAATTCCCGGGGGGTATGAAACAACCCAATTCCCGGGGGGTATCAGTGATGTTGTGATGTTCTTAAATCTTTTCACACATCGTGATAGATAAACTTCAGGTCTTACATTGAACTTAACTGAAGTAGAATTTGGACTGATCTCAGAAACAGTACTGACACTCTGCCAATTGAGCTTGTGTATTTCTTCCTTCAAAGGGTGCCAGTCAAAAGTCATAATCCTGTATCATGCCAATTGGTGAGGGACCCATGATCAGTCGCAATGGTAGCAACAAACTGCAAAAAGGCAATCTGAGATCTCAGAAACAGTACTGACACTCTAGCATGTGTATTTATCTTCCTTCAAAGGGTGCCAGTCAGCAGCCTTTGTTATTAAAATCTTCAAACGTTATGTCAAAGCTTAAGCTACCAGAATTTTAAGAGAAACTAATTGGGTTCATTTTTTGGAATGTTGATAATTTGATACTGTTGTCTTGTCAGGTTTCTGGTGACCGTATTGTGAGCTGTAGTGACGATGGTAACGTCAGGATCTGGGACTTGTTGACTCCGCCCCTCCGACTGGGAGACAAAGGGGAGGATGACACCATTGAAACAAAGACCATTGACCAACGGAAGGACAGATAATAGCATCCAAAAGTTTAGACAGGAAAGCTTCAATCGGGGTCATTGATTTAAAGTTGCAGACACTCGGTTCATTCAGAGTCTCTTAAAAAGGACTTATTACATGTACATCAGATTTTCGTCTTCCACATTTATTCGTGTAAATGTATTCATTTGTTGAAGGATCAGTTGAAAATGAATCAGATAAGCATGGAAAGGTTTCGCTTGCACTGGAGATCTTTCATACCTAGGGTCATCAGTTTTAAGTTGAAGACTCCGAGTCCATTCTGGACACTTGAAAAAGGAATTATTACACCAGATTTTTGTCTTCCTCATTGTACACTTGCTCCTTTTTGGTGTAGAATGGGTGGGAACTTCAGCTAGTTATGATCCTAGGCATGTGTTATGAGGGTAAATCAAGATGGAGTATTTAACACTGAACCACTTCTGTGTATCTACAGGGTGAGTCAAAAAGAAAGTGACCGAGTTAGCAAAAAAATATAACATAGGAATTGAGTACATGTTATTGACTAGTAACTGTGAAAATTTTATGTACCGGTACATGTAACTTGCATACTCTATTCACAAGTAATTTCTATTGTAATAGAAATACCACACAGCTGTCCACCACAGATCATTTATAGACACGCATAGATGAATACCCTTTAAATACAGTGAACCATGGGGGTTTCCCCTCCCCACGAACGAAGGAAAACTTTCAAAGGAAAACAGACGAAAATCACCATCATCATTTCAGAAAAAAAGACTTGATTTGTTCCTCATACAAAACAAAAACCACCTGACAGTAAAAAGAACGTTAGGCCTAAGTCTTGACTTAATTTAGGACAATACATTTGCATTTAGATGCCTGTGTGTAATTTCTGGTTCTCACTAAACGTACTGAGTAGCTTCAACGATTTTCGTTGTTCATTTCGCATTCCACGAATAGCTGTTAGTGTTAAAATGGGTTCTTTCAGTAAAACGTGCATAACTTCTGATAGCATGGATCAATTTCAGTATTTTTTTCAGATGAGTGGAAGAACATGCCTTTTAATACATGATTCATTATTGTATCACATTTGATTGCTGTTTAAGGAAAACATCCAGGTCACTTTCTGTTTGACTCTCTCTGTAAAGTAGTCCTCAACTTGGGCGAGTAGAATCATTTCCCTTAATGTACTTAATTAAAACCAAAAACTATCAGGGCATCATTAAGTGATTTGTCAAACAGAAAATATTGTTAGCTATACATGATGAATTGATAAGCATTTTGCTATTAAGCGCTGAGCATGTCACAAGCAAGCACGAAGATACCTATTATAATTAGATCTCAGACAATATGTAGATGCAATTGAAGCCTAGATAGGCATGGTCGTCGCGAGGGGGGGGGGCAAGAGAAAGCGTTTGCCCCCCCCCCCCCGGAAATGCAAAACAAAAACAAGACAACCCAAAGGGGGGGGGGGCAAATGTCCCTGCCCACCCTCGAAAAAAAATGATAAATGGAGAATATGCTAAAAAAAAGTACAGGGATTTGGGGGGGGGGAATGTGCTTTGCTTTGGCGACGCCCATGTAGATAGGATCATATTTATATTTTATATCATCAGGTCTGTGGTGTTTTAAAATTGATTGTTTGTTTTAACCAAAGAGCAGTTTATTGATGGTGTTTTGTTTTTGAACTGTCTTGCCAATGTAGACTTTGTGCTTCCATTCACTTGTTGCCCTAAGACCAAAGATTTTGTTATTTCACAAAATAACTTCCGCCGTACGGGTCCCTGGCCTAAAAGAACAAGGTGTTTTATTGATGTGCTATTTTTAAAGACTTAATTTTGTACACAATTTTTTTGGTGTGGTGTTCGAACTTCCAAGTTCGTTTTTTGTAAAATTTACATACTGACTGTTGCTTTTGGAGAAAAAGAAAAAGAAGAATTTGAAACGTTCCAAGTTTGCTTGTTGTTCAAACAGCAAATCTTTAATCTGCATTAATTTAGTTGTACACGTGAGCCTTATAATGAGTTATTTTTTTTTACTATTTATATTAAAATGCCAATGCAAAACGTTGAATGTGTTGTTGTCCCAGAAAGTCTACTCCGTGACAATTTCACCGAAAGTAGACAAATTGGTGGTCAACATAGTTGGGGAAGTACTTGTTATGGATAACATAGTATTTCCAGACTTTTTGCGTGTGGATTAGTAAAAAAAAAAAAAAATTAATACCAATATCCGTTCAATTTATACCATTATTAGGTTTTATACTTCCATGTAAGTGTAGTTTATTCCAGTTAAATTTTATGTTATTTATGTGTTCCCATTAGTTCACATTCATATGTTCTTGAGAATGTTATGAAAGTTGCCTTGATTTTTTTTAATTGATATATACATTTTATATCGTAAACATTTATTTATATTAATCACTTTCACTCCAAGAGTGACAGTTTCTTTACTATGCCGTCCATAAAGTTCACTTTCACATGTTTTAATGAAATATATGACTGGTTATAATTTGAATTCCTAAAGTTGTTTCTGATCAAATTTTCATACATAATAAATTGAAAAAAGAAAGTCACTGTATGCATGAAAATGAATGTCGGGGATGATATTGTTGTGAGTATTGTCAAAAGAAAATAGTCCAGTACTTTATGGTGCTACCGTACCAGATCCTACGTTCAGGGGCGTAAATCCCGAGGGGTGTGGTTGTATATCCCCCACTTCTTTTACCATGGGGGGTGGGCTATATTGGATCATCAATCCCCCCCCCCCATAACATTTTTTCGTGGTGAGAAACAAAAGCAGGCGTATTTTGAGGTATTTTTTGCAAACTTCCGAAGTAGATTCAATAGCACTGGAAAAGGAAGGAACATGTATAAAAGCTTTAAATGCGCCATTTTGATGTAAGATTAAGGCGCGCAAGTATACATAAGATGTACGTCAGTATCATGAACAGCGCCCCCTAATAATGTGGTGTCCGGCAAGCCAAGACCCCCCCCCCCCCCCCAAGCCCACCCCACCCCTCATTTTTGGACTTTGGTCATCCCTCATCCCCGGCACAAATTTACGCCACTGCCTACGTTCGTTCGTCACACCCGACTTTAGCCGGGGTCGAGCAGCGAAGAGCTCGCTAAACTCATCATCTCGGCTAACAACATCCAACCTTAGCGTTCGGCTTATATTTGAGGGAAACACTTTTGTCTTGCTGGGCATGGGACAGGCTAGCGTACACCTCTTGTGAATGCATTATTTTATTGGAAAAAATGTTTCATTTAGGAGCCAAATTTGTGATAACCGAAACCGTGTTAACTGCGAGTACGCGTCGATGCAGCATGTACATGTAAGTTGCCGCGCGTAGACATTTGAAGTGTCATTGTCTGCACTATTCAACGGAAAAATGATTGCCAACAGACTTCGCGCCTTTATTTGAATAACGCCGTGTGAGCTTCGGTTGCAGTTTCCCTTGCAGTTTGTAGGGCTTGAGTGTGATACATCTAGATGTCGGCTATTTTTCCCCAACCGGGACTGTTTTCGCATCTATATAGCAGTATCCCTAAAGGTAATCTGTACACCCGTTGACTGTTTACCAACGAACCGTGTACCGTGCTTGTGTCTTGACAGAAACCGACCGTGGCTCGGAGGGCTTTGGGCCCCTGTCCAAACATGCGCCGCTCCGGTCTGACTGTTCTTGCCCTGTAGGCCTCGGTCCTCGAGAAAACCAGCAGTCTCGGAAAATTCAAACCGGCATGTGTTTTTGTCAATTTCCTTCGTGGTAAATAAATGTGACTACTGGAGATGTCTTGTTTGGGAATGTGGTTCCCATGTGAAACCTTAGGCTTCTTGAAAAGTGCATTGTCTAGTTCAAAAGTGAAAGTGCAAAAGTGCATATTTAATAGATTGGTAGCAAAACTCATTAGAGGACAAACGGAACGCAAAAGTCACACCGATATTCCAGGGTGAAACCCACGGAATCAGCCAGGGACAGAAATTCAAACCGGGTCTGTTTGACACTAGGTGGCGCTGTTTATTATATCATCTACGGCATGTGTACGGTATGTACGTGTGTACGTATTCGCATGTGTACGTATGCGCACTGCGCAGTCCCATTCGACCAAGTATGTGATATGTTTTCGGAAGCTTGAGTGCAGTACACGTTTAGGGATGTACTATGTTCAATTATGATTACGTTCGTTTATGAAAGTGAACATTATGATTCCCAACTCTGAATAATATTAAATTGTAATTAGCTCTTTGAAATCGGTCGTAACGTTCATTGACTCCTTATGCTCCTTGTTTCTGCTTGTGAGATACCCAGTATAAACATTTGCTTTTATGACTGCAAAGTTTAGGCCTATAGTCTTGCCAAAAGTCGTTATCGTAGTGTGCAATTCTGTCACGCGAAGAATACCACTAATAATGTTTGCAGTTGTTACCATGTTAGTCCTAGGCCTATATCGATTTAGGCGAGCGTGGTTGAGTTATATGCTGGCCAACCATAAACGTAGGCCCTAGCCAATGATGTTGGTCAATAGCTGTGTCGTTGGTCATGTAGGGCTTCCTGTTTGTAACACCCCCCCCCCCCCCGTTTCCCTCTTGTTGGTTTGCGGCTCACCATAGGAACCCAGGGGATCCCGTGGGTGCGGGCACAACCCAAAGGAAACGACTAGCGCCCGTACTTGTCCCTGACGCGCCTAGAAGCGCGGCCCACCCGACTGTCATAGCGTGGTCTGAGCATCCCTGGCGACTTTAACCTTGCACAGGTACACAAAAACAAAACGTGCTTTCTTAATGGTTTCCCCTAAATACTGGAAGATATGTTTGCCCTTGTGGTGTACTTTCCCACGATGTCACAATGTCAGGACAACTGCACCGGGGGCCCTGTGCCCGTCTTAGATTTCAACTCTATTGTAACAATAATGCACACGATTTTTTACCTTATTAGTTTGCGCTGCGCTTTTGAAACCTAAATGCAATTCGGTGAAGCACCGCAAATTTTCTGTGGTCATCTTTTCTTCCGTGAAAGAAAAATTGGAAAGGATTTTTGATATTTAAACAAAATACAGAAATAAGATAGAATATCATCATAACAGAACGGGGCAAGCGTAGTCAATTAATTGATTCAGTGGTCGTGTATTTCATGGCTCTTTACAGAACGAAATAACAAATAAAAGCAAACATTTTTTAAAATTTATTTCAATTAATGGATATTGCTTTTATTTGGTCAATTATTTCTCCATCAAGTTTCGCAATAAGAGCCTCGTCCTGATAGATAGTACGTGTACTAAACATCGTGATCGATTAACAGATGAGAACAGAAAAGAAAGAAGCATGGTGACCGGTGAATTCAAGATCACAGCACTATTTCTTTGTTATTCGAAGGGACGAGGAATTCAAACATCCACCGATTCTACAAATTCAAAAGTTCACAATAATTCATTTACCTCTGTGCCGTACCGATCGTTAATCACGCCCTGGAATTTACCGTGAGTGTCTGTATTTAGCACCCCTCGGCACTTCGTTTGGAGTACATGTCATGTTCTGCACAGGTATACACTGTGTTTGTTTAACACGTGAATATGAGCATCAAAGATATACGGCCGTATGTAAATAAACTCCCTGACCATCATAAATATCAAGTGTAAAACCCGGCCCAGGAATGTGTCGCTGCTCATCAGTGACTGTGTTTATAAACCGTCAAATATTTCTGAAGGAAAATAGCGTCCGAGATCAGAAGGCGAAACATTACTTTTTGGTGTGTTTAACTTTACTCTCTGTTTCTATTTATTTACTAATATTTCTATTTTGGTTCTGCTCGGCCAAGAGTTCCTTCCTTTAAAGACAGCCTCGCTGATGTTTGTCGTCACGCGGTTTAAAGTTTGATGCAAAATACCTACCGGCAAGAAATGAATTATGAAAGCCAGTATACAGATGCGGGCCATATTTCTTGCTGCCGGCCAGGTGTGTGCATTGTGGTCGACTGCGGACTGGACTTCACGCAGTGCTGGTAATCACGCGACATTGAGGCAGGCAGCTGGCCGCAGGTACAACTTCGCAATGTAGTTCCGTCCACGATTTAAATACAGGCCCACTTCTTGAACAAAAAGGGACAATGCTTGTACACCGATTTTTAGTGCTAAATGCTACCTGTTTGGCAACTCCGACTGGTACTTAGACCAATTCGTGCAGCTATTACTGTACATTCACGGGGCCCCCTTCAATGACGTTGAAAGCATTAAACCCCGGCCCGTGACACATTATCTGGACAATAATTGGCACAATGCTTTCGCCGTCGAAGGGGCGCATAAATGTACAGTGAGCGTGCTCGCATTGATTTATCCGAATTAAGAAACTTTTTTTTTGTTATATGGCTACCGATGTGGTGCTGCACTGCTGCAGCGTGTCTGTCAAAAACTGAAGCCTCATCATAGCCTCCAAGTAACCGGCGCGCTTTTGGCTGTTTTCCTGGTCGTGCATTGATTCATATTCTTCCAAAACAACCATTTTGTTTCCGAACCTGAATGATAATCGGACTTGTAGTCAAATGCCAAATCAATTGATCCCATTTCCTTTCATTCAGCAAATTGCTGGCTATAAAGCCGATGCTGAAGCGCTTATTTCAAGTGAGTGCAAGTCATGTTAATTAAGAAGAACAGGTGTAATCTGATGCATCCCGCCTTCATAGGGAGAATGGTAGCCTAAGTATACGTGAAAGACAAACAGACCAACTCCACCCACCCGGTAATATGCGATCGCAATCGCATGTCGAAGAGAAACAGCCAAAAAATTAACTTGATGGACAGTCTCCTTAGTGAAACTCCGATATTGCCCCGTTTTCGACTCAAAACTCAGAGGAAGTTTATGAATACATCATCCTGATCATCACATTGATTTCGTTTTTTACTTTCTCATTTAAGCAACTTTAATTGAACTTCAGGTCTAGCTGCCCATCGTGGCAGTTTTCCATGAGGCAGGGACTCGGTGCGCTCGGTCGAAAATTACAGCACGTTTGATAAGACTGTACTGGACCGACGTCAGTATGTACAATACTTGGACCTGATCGCTGGCAACAACTTGAACAAGTGCACCACTTGCACGAAGTTCGTCTGTGAAATATGAGGCCCGCGTGTTTCTCATCAACTCTATTGACTTGAGCATTGGTTTACATTGGCCATCAACGAACCTAGAAGACGCTAAAATGAGTGAATTTACAACCACCGTGCCTAAAGACCGTGTAAAACTTACATCCAACCAAGTGCCCCACATTCAACACTGATAAGCACCTATTTTTCTGTCTTCATTGTTTGCAGTTGTGACATTAACGCGTGTCCTAAACTCACCCAAATCTTGGTGTTTCTCTCTGAACAGTTAATGGTGCATTAGTATCGTAAGCTTCCGATTCTAAATAAACCCAAACGATGCAATAAAAACTGAAAATGGGCACTGAAACTTTGGCAGTCGGTAAATCAGAGTTCAGGTTCGTGTTAGTGTGCCGTTTGCATCCGTTAATCGTTGCAATTTGAGATGACTCCTGCCTCTTGGTTGGAATCTAGGGCTGACATGATTATATTGCCGGCCGGGAAAAGTTATAGGTCTACTCCTCAACCTGCTGGGGAAAAAAAGTATTTCAGGTAGCATTAGAACATTAATTAAAGGTTCTGAAGTAAAAGTATAGTCATCGCATAAGCAGTATAGGCGTAAACAACTCGCCAAATACACTCTTATTCCAAAGATCCATCCCAAAGACAACACGGAAGTCACACTTTACCCCTTTGAGATATGTGAGATATCAATACAAAAAGACGCATCCACAGCTCTACATATCCCCACATAACATCAATCGAAACAAAGACTGGAAATTGGATATTGTGCGGTAGGTACAGTTTCAGTTTGAAATGCCGAGAAACTTATTTTCGGGACTATGTTGTATGCTGTTGGAGTATAGGAAGAAGGCGACCGTTGACTGTTGAGAATTAAGAAAAAGAACGGCGAGCATAAACTGTGTGGGTTATACACGTCTTGGCTAGAAGACAGCAAGTCCGAGAATGTTCCTACTGAGTATATTGTCCACGATGATGTGTGCTTTATAATAAATCTGCAGCCAGTCTGCGTATACGTATATCAAAAAAAGTCGTTGATTTCATACCTTTTCCTATGTGCAATAAACGAGTTAAATATAAAAAAAAAAAAAATTTCGTCTGACGTCCTTTTAAATCGTAGGACAGGACTTGAGCGAGTTCAAGGGCAACTTCCAACTATTGGTAGAAATAATCTAAGGAAAACCTTTTTTTAAATGTGTACAAAATTGTGGCCGGAAATGTCCTGAAAATACCGCAATTCCTACGCCATTATCTTGATTCTGTAACCTTCACCGTATTGTCCGCTCTTTCTCTCAAGCTGTGCGTGTGGTAAACCATAAAGTAAATGGCAACATTTAAGAAAATTACCCAAGGTAATGTTAACCACATGTAAGGAAGTCGGCTAACCATCGTCATTCGCACGGTTAGCACTTCGAGACAAGCTGTCTTATAGTTTTAGCATCATACATGCGATTTGTTAACGGGATAGACATCGAAAAAACGCAGTTTCGACACACCGCCATCGCCCTACATGCATCGTTAATTGAAGGACGCAGCTTCAGAATTGCGCGCGTGGCGGGGTCTAGGGTCTTGTCAGAACTCTTTTTCTCACAGGAATCATTCATAAATCAAGAGCGGAATGACATTATGGATAGTTTATGACTATTTTATTGGTGACGAATGATGAAAAGTCACGTTGGTTTCACAATAAAAAAGGAAACTTCCAAGACATTTGATATTTTGACTGAGGTCATGCATTTTATAGAGAATACAGGCGGTATTTGTAAAACGTAGCTGCCATCTTCAAGTCAAGCGGCTATACCTGAGAGAAATTATCTCAGACTGCTTTCCCACTTGTCATGACAAAGTTGCTCTTTAACTCCCCTGAAACCAAAAATTCACAATCCCCGTTGACCGCCGAAACATTTTGATGGCGCATTATAATTGTATCCGACTTGCGGTCGGTTGGTTCTACAGACACAGAGAGGCTGGATTATTAATCAGAAGTCTCAAGTCATCAAGCCGATTTCTTTAGATGTTTGCGCTATTAACCCCGTAAGGACACCAAAAGTGACACTTGTGGTGATAGCCAACTCACGGCAGATAACCTCGCCTAATGTGATCAATTACCACCAAGCCACTGGCGTTTAAACACTGATGTCTTTCACATCTGGCGACAACTCGTTTCGAAACAGATATTTTAGGTCGGTATCTCTGAAGGTGTATACGTCACCCAAGGAAAATGTATAGCTATATATTATAATTTCATAAAGTTTTGGAAAAGTATGTTTTAGGTCAGTGTACTATAGGGTGTATTGCAGAATGAAACGTTGATGTACCAAACGAGTTAACTGCACTTTACATGATTTGAATATCAAACTTTCATCTTGATGTGGAGCTGTCGTACACTCATTTCAACCACTAATGACGGGAATCGAGTAATGATTTTTTTTTTTTTGATTTTTTTTTTTTTTGGAGCAGGAATCTCTCGTGGTTGAGAGGGGAAGCGACAATATCCAGTAGCTCCCCCCGGGCAACTTCAGTCATAACGTATTAATGGATTGCGTGCAGAATGCTAAATCCCGTGGGTGTAGCCTCCCAACATGCTCAATGCTTTAGGGTCTTTGTAGCCTGTCGGATACAGGATACAGGTTAAATAATCACAAATATCATCTTAATGACCCTATCACGTGTGAACCACATACAGAACAACTCCCCTCTCCCCCGTAATAATATTTGTCAAGTGATCCCATTTCTGGATTGGTTTTGTGTGTGTGTGCGCACTATTTCCGACTAAACAGGTCGAGCTCCGAGGTTTGAAACACACTTTACCACCTGCCAGTGATCAAACATCATGCACCGACTGGTTTGTGTCGGCTGCGGATGCAATTGAGGTTTGCGGCGCGACTTTTTCCTCTTCAAGGACTTCACATTTCCAGAAATCTTGAGGCACATTTCCGAAAATCCGAGGTCCGTGTTTACTGGGAGAGAAAATTCACAATTTGTATGTTCCCTGTTATGCGAAACACGCGTTAATAAAAACTAGAAAGCACTCAGAGAGCGCAAACCTCCGCCAAGGCTAAACAATTCCCCGCCATATTGTCAGTACACCCAAAAGAAATACTCGCATAAATGGTGCAGAGTTCTCAAAATCCTGTATCCAGACCCAGACTGGATCACTTCCAAAATCTTATCGATTTGTACTTGTACCAAGGACCACCCCTAAACAAATTTTTTTCATGCAAAATCCATCCATAACTTTTTGAGTTATCTTGTTAACAGACAAACCAACCAACCAACAAACTAACCACTTCCGATGAAAACATAACCTCCTGGCAAATTTAATAAATCAATAATCCAAGTTTCTTCGCTTCACTTTAAACTGTGCCCTTGTTCTTTATCAGAACAAATGAAGTGTATAGTTGTAAGGAGCAACAGTTGAAGCGTTTGTTTTATAGTCTTTGTAACAAGCACACGTTTCCAAACCTCTTGTCACACACAAAAATAAAAATTGTTGACAAGCGAGCGGTGTTTACAAATGGATGATGTTGGCGTTACTACATCGTCCGTGGAGGTATTGCAATGTATACTTCACACGAAGCGAGCGGTATTTGGCGAATGTCGTTAGCGACTTTTAAGCGCCCACTTTATGACAGTTCATGGCCCGCCATACATGTCATACCGCATCAACAGTGAAACATTCACTAGAAACATTCAAAAGATTTATGAAGGAATCGCCTCTTATTGCTGTTAAAAATAGTTTTAGAGATCATGTGGTGTCGATATCAGCAAACTTGTTCTGCAACCCATGTAGGCCTATTATTCGTCACCGTTTTCACGAAGAGCCACGTATGTGGATTTTGAAGAAAAGGCGTTTTCGAGATAATCGCAAAGAAGTTTCTCCTATTTTAAAACTGCAAAAAAATACTACTTTGCAACAACTTTGTGCAGTAAGGAAACCTTCGCATGATTCTATGAGAGGTAAATTTTACGTGAACCCAGTAATTAGAATTAACACAGTTAATTAGCGAAAATTAAAAAGTAAAGATATGTGTCTCTTCGTGAAAACGAAAATTCAAGTTTCCTACATTTAGGCCCTTTCTGTAGTGTGTTTCCATAATTAAGGCGCGCGTATGCACGCGCGGACAGCTGAGAATGTAACAAAGATGTGTGCTCTTCGTGAAAACGAAAATCTCAGTTGACCTACTTTTACGCCGCCCTTTGCCTGCAATACGTTTTGTACGTGTTCAAAAGGCAGCAATGTTTGTGGCTCTTCGTGAAAACGCAAAATGCAATTGTCGAGATATCTGCCCCTTGCATCATTCATGTAATTTGGAAATTAATGATGTGTTGCTTACAGAAACATGTCAAAATGCTTAAGTACAATGTTTTAAAGCAAAATAGTGAGAAAAAAAATCGAAATTGAAAAAAATGACAATTTTTGACATAATAAGTGTCTCTTCGTGAAAACGGTGACGATATATGTGGGTGGTTTACAAATCACAAGTTTTGGCATTTACTTTCAAATGAGAAAAACGCAAGGCTTGCTGTTTTGCCCGTCGGCAACCGTAGGTCTGATGACACAGTAGGTCTACAGGTGAGATAGTTTGTAGACCAAACTATATGCAATAAGCCAACAAAATGACGAAACAAAGCCGTCAATATTATTCCTCTCGTCCAAAACCTACCTGTTCATAATGAATACAATATGTGGTGATGCTCATCAACCAAAACAAAATAATAATTAGCCTGTCTTGTCCCCCATTTATAAGAGGTCTTCACCTCTCGCCCATTTATAGGTCAGGTAACCTCCTTCTTCGTCAACCGCGTTTACTCGGACCAATCCAATCCCTTTGACGACAAAAATACCGATAACTTCTCCCCGATAGGCAAGAATGACGGGAAATGCAGATTTATGTAGAAAAATTTGGAACAGTTTGTCAACAGTTTTAAATGAGATAAAGCATCGGCTAAGCCCCCAAGAGTGCAGTGAGAATCGATGGATAACCTTGGTAACTAGCCGTGAACACTTAAGAGCCGAATCCCGAGGGGAGCTGGCTTGGACCGGATGCTTTTGAATCATCGTAGCCAACGGGATGAAGTTGATTTACTCCCTACTTGAATAATTTTTCAGGCATTATGAAAAGAAAAAAATCCTTGGTATAGTTTACGTTTTCCTGTCCTTTCATATGTATCTTCAAAGCCAATATCTGTATGTGGATTACTGTATTTCTATAAAATTTTACTTCAATCTCCACAATGATTCGTTGCAATTCTTTAACAACTTGTAACCCCTAACTTTCAGAATGAAGGGTGTATAGGAATTCCTTAAGTCTTAATCATATCACTCTCGTAGGCAGCAGGGTCTGATCTTAAAAGAGAACTCTCGAAAATGCCGCTTTTCTATTTACCATGCGATGCCTCTCCATGTTCCCAGCTTTGCATGCTGCAGAGACGGACTTTGACAACGGAGTCATTTGAAACACAGGTGGCGCCCTAACAAACCACCACTTCTGAGAGTTTAAGCATTCCTTTCACAAGCGTATAAATGTGACGCCCACATGATCTGCCCAACGTTGGTTTGGACGGTCCCAACCAGAAGTTAGAACCGTCCAACTAAAGTGTCCCAGCTATAGATCAATTTTGGGATGGTCCCAGCTAGTGTTGGGACCGATAGTTGGGCGTTAGGTTCAGCACCCTTTCAAGTCACCACTGCGCCGTCTGATATCCAGGTGAACGTGCAACTATAGGACGCGAGGAGAAATATCCCCTCAACAAAAATGCTGCGTGGCCGAGGCAGTCCGGGCAGTCGGACTAGCTGTTGTCTGGCCATTGGTCGGTGGACAGGCTATTAATATCGAATTCATGCTCGGGTTTTTGTTTTCTTTTCAAGTAATCTATAACTGAAATCATAACTAATGTGTGTCCATTAACTTTCATCTACGGTACGGATGCCGAGTATTGATACCTTTTTTGTTGACGGTTTTACATGTATGCAAAACTGAATTATGCATAAGCCAATAAAATGTTATTTCCTAGTACGACGTTAGGTTTGTTCAGTTATGTTTACCTGACGAACTTACAGTGATGTCGCTTCAATGTCACGTTTCCGCCATTTTTCTATTCCTACCCGCATTATACACACTATCCATTATACACACGTATACGGGGGCATAATGTTCGGATCTCGAAGTGTGTCGTTATACGCGACTGATACATGTTGATTGCTGACCATGATGCAACCATAGGCTAATGACTCATCGTGGGGACACTGAGAACTTTGAATTGTCCCTGAAGTTACTTTCGAACCGGGCAGAAACCGAACCAACAGCTAAGTTAAAAGGTCTTTTCCAATAAAACATAGAGTCACCGCGCTGAAAATTGACCACTTTGTATTCGCATGGGCATGGTTAGGAAATGAGTTATCAAATCAGGTCGTTCATGCGAGAATCAATGACTTTATTTACAATATCCGGATCGGGTTTATTTCGTCGAGATTGAGTGTCAGAACCAGGATCCGAATGTACTTTGATTGTTTGGAGATTTCAACAGCGTGCACGCAAATTACCTTGAAACATCAATAAGTGACGAACAACCTAACAACAATCTTTCTAATTTTCCAGTACAATTCTCCGATTCTGATCACATTCCACCTGAGCACTTACCGACAAAGATGGCATTTAGATGGGGAGTTTCGTTCCGTGAAAACGGAGCCGTCCCGCAGGTCCCCGACAAGGTCGACAGGTAAGACAATGCCAGCGGCCGTCGCCATCATCAACCACACCCGGGAAAAGAGACCACTTGCCCCGCCGAGGTGAACCTCTGAGCCCTGGTGGCAATGTGACACCGCACTCTTAGTTGAATGCTTCACTGGGACTCTCCAAAATTAAGACATAGCTATGACACCCGGTACTGAGGGTTAACAAAATCAACACATTGCAGGAAAAAGGCGGATCTAAAGAGGTCCGTTTGTCTAATGTGATAATTTGCGAAGGTGAAAGTGAGAAAGTCTTTTATCGGATTGCGCTGAGCGCAAAGTGCATATGGGTTTTTTTTGTAATGTGTGACAAAATAATGTGTGAGTTATTTTCAGTCAGGGAAGCAAGAGCACATGGCTCATGATCCCGGGGCCAGAGTAGTTGGTTACAGACTAGAGTGACTCTACTGAGATCCGCTGCAGTGAATGCAGTCTTTAGAATGGCAGAGGCGAGTTGGTGGCCCAACGTTCACAGTATTCTATTCATTATAGGGTTATATGAATTTCAACAGATGAACAACTGAGAAAGGAGGACAAAGGCCGAAAATAATCAAACGGCTGTCATCACAACACAGGTAACGTTTTACGCCACTCCGAAGTCATTCTGAAAGTGACTGGCAACCACCCATGACCGTACAGAGCAATCTGGTCTTTCTCCGTACTTCGCCCACCTCCATGGCTCCAATGGTTTCTCAACGACAGCGCACGGCGGTATGATAACGCACACCTTAAACCATTAGCCTCAAAATCTGTACCATCGGTTTGACATCACAAAAAGCGGTCGGTCGTAAAAACAAACCGGTTTTGTTTTCAGCACGTCGAGCTTGAAACAATCAGATCGCAACATTTGCTCGAGCTGTCTCAATCGTTTAACTCTACGGTCCATTGGAAACCCGCCAGCCACAGCCGACCCCCGATAAACATACCGGGGAAAATGTTTAGAGGGAAAATAGGGTGAAAACAACATGACAAACACAGCTGTCCAAAGTTGTTTTTTGGGGGGCAGCAAGTAACTCTACCTCGATGCTAAATCATTTTCCCCCAAATTAAAAGACAATCCTTATGTGTGGGTGGGAGGGGGTTTCTTGGAACATTTCCTGTTTAAGTCGGTGTATAAAAAGAACCGGACCCAGACCAGTGTTAATAAATCTTTCCACGGGTATCTGATGCAAAACGTGGACCATAATGGACTCCCCTTCAGAGTGTCCGAGAACACGCGTGATCTGCAATCCTGTAGCAGCTCTGAAAACAAAATGGAAAATTCTTGGCCTCATTTTAAGATTCAAACTTGATCTGTGTTACACAGTAATTATGGGCTTATAGTTCACGAGACGGTGGTTCTTGTATTGTGTTACGTGAATCTAAAAGCACTCACATGCCTTCACGCATGCGCCAAATCGCCAGACTATCCTGTAATGTTTGCAATGGCTGCTTTTACCAAACCAAGACTTTTAGTAATATTAGCCATCATGGCACATTGCACAATAACGATAATCTACATATTTTTAAAGCAGTTATTGCTGTCTTCTTCTTCATCGCTTTAACTTAAGTGTGAGTAACACCTTAAATCGGTATCTTTTATTCTGTTATGAATAAGGCAAATATTAGTATATAATTCGATGGGGTTAAAGATTTTACCTCCTGTCTGACCAGGATAACATCAGAACACTGTCATTAGGCTGTCACCAGGTTGACCTCGAGTAAAACGAAACCTTTGTGTGCCCCGAAATCGAGGGATTTCCTAGAAAATGACAAATCAACAAAAATAAACAGAAAGCTATAAGACTAAAACACTTACGGAAGCATCAACGCAGTGTTTGTTTTAGTGTTACATTTGATACAAAATCAGCGGACACTGATCAAAGGTGACAGTATATGTGCCCTTAAATATAAGCCAAACCGCAAGTGCGACGTTACAGGCAGTGCCGTGACGTCAGACTTTTAACAATGCGTAAGTATTGTGCCCACAACAAGTTTGTGTTAAACTAGTGTTAGATTGCAACTTTAGTTACTGAAATCCTGCCCGCGATTCAGGACTAGGGTTCAAAGTCGAGGTCAATGCCATGTATAGGAGGTCATCAAGAGGCCAAGACAAAAGGCACAGAACAAAGCAAAGACTGTATCAGACAGTACACTGCTCGATTTCGTTTTTATTTCTTGTGATTCCATTTCACTTATCCATATTCAGTCTGCCCTCAGAAATCTATCGCCAATAAGTGCCTCTATCACTGGGTTCAATTTCGTATGAACATGCTCAGGCTACACTGCTTGAAAGACAGGCAGACAGTCCGACGGACAAACATCATAAAGGAATTCACCAACGTGCCGGATCGGAATTGGTTTGTCTGTGACTCTCTGTTATGGTAGCCGTCCAAGGAGGAGTCGACGTTCAAATTTTAACATATCGCGATGGAAAATTTGGCAAAAATCTTTCTTTTTTAAGAGAGCCTTTCCCTTTGAGACGCCGTCAACTATAGGATCAATTAACCTGGCCTTCCTTTGAAGATTCGAAACGGCTATAAACGGGTGGGCGAGGTCCACTTTCCTTAAAAGTTCTAAAAGTAAAAGAAAAGAAGTTTTTATTGCGTTGTAAGATCGTCACTTGCTTTTGTTTGAAACGCCTCTGACCAGCAATAAACCGTCTAAAACTTATACCCTTCTTTTTCCAATCACTCATTGCACATAGGAAATATTACTATAATTCGTTGGCAAGCCTAGTAAACTTGTTGATTTTTTTAACTTCAAAGACACACAATACAGACTGAAGATGAACACAGTATGGCAATAGCTGAGACTGTTCGTCCTTCAGGGATATTAATGACCGGATATTGTGTGTGTCCGATCTATCACGCCTAATATTCTCCGACGAAATCTGGTCTTCATCTGACATCTTCAGGAGACAATGACCCAAAAGGGGCGTGGTCTGTCATTTCCTTTTACACTCCTTATAAACCATGACTGGAGAAACAAAGGGACATCCCTTCATTATCAAAAATGCCTTCATGTGTTCTTCAGGAAAGAATATCGACTTAATTTTGTAAAATGGTAGTTATGAAGACGATGACCTGGTCGCTAGAGGGCGCTGTATATCGTATCAGTCTGTGCTTGGGTTCTGTATCCACACTCTCGATCGTTCTGTTTGCCGATTCTACTCACATGATAAGTAAACCTTCCTCCATGATAAAATATGGCTTGAATGAAACGAATCCAGGGAACAGACTGATCATTTTTAATTGTTCGTTTGTGTGACTTATTTGCTTGTTAGTTGATAATTCTACCAAAATTGTGTTGAGTTGCAGACACATGTGGCGAACCGTGCATAATGCCATTCACCATTAGTATTTTCACCGATACAATTAGGCCTACAACCAATACAACTCAAACTTAAACATACACATGAGTCAAAGAGAAAGGGTCGGGAGCTTCTTCGGCTGTAGTGTAGACAACTAGTATCACAGAAAACAAACGTCGCCAATTTCAGGGACAACTTGGAAAAAAAACACTCAAGAATGGTGAAACTTACACTTACTTAGGTTGATTACTCGTTGGTTGTGATTCGGTTGTAAGTGGGATTTATTGACCTATACCGCTCGCTGCATGGTGGGGGTACTTCCGTCTTTTACAAGCTTATAGATAGATAATGCATAGACTACCATGTTTGGATTGCAGACTCAATAGCCCGAAATCTTGGATGGATACTGAAACTAATAACAAGGAATATTTGGTGGAGCCCGGATGCACCTTTAATTTCGCAAAGAAAAATAATTAGCCCTCCATTCAGCTGGTAAATTACCAAATCCAAACATACACTACATTTAGCCAAGGGCGCAAGGTGCCTTGAATTACCGAGGCCGCAGTGGGGAGCTTGCGTGGCAAGATGCTGCGGGCAATGATACGCCAGATGGGGCTGTAAAATATAGCAAGGTGTACATTACGGGAACGCCCACCAAATCAGCAGCGGGCTGAGTGCAATCACTCGACGTGTTTGTTCTGAGATAGAGATTAGTGACACGTCAAGAGAGAGTGTGGTCCACGAATGCAGTATTTGGAAAAAGAGCCTTAATACTTCAGGCTATTGTGTTATTGTTCTTGCAGTTGCAGATTGCAAGGTATTTAAGGTGGTCCTGAAGAGTTTACGGCAAGTGTTAAGCGATTTACAAGCGGTAGTTTCTTCTGAGCATGGAGGTAGTTCTGAGACACAAACATGGAACATGTCGCCACAGTTTGCTCATGGTTTGCTGAAGTCACATTGAATCACCAGGGAAGACGTGTGAGATATCTACAGACGAATGTCAGAATGATGTAATGTTTGGGGTTTTTGTTTTGCTTTTTGTCAGATGAATTCGATATTCTGCCTGAATATCAACAAGTCACAATAATTTGCTGCGCTTCCGCTGCCTAAGACATTCTGTAGCTTATTGTAGTTCAAAATGGATCAAGGGGACAAACGGACCTAATAGAAATGGACTGCGATAAATGAGCTTTGATTATCACACGTGCGAAATATTTCTGTAGACTTTCTTGAAGGAAATGTATTAGCCAAGAAATTCGAGGGTCGGGTATGAAAATTGCAAGGGTAAATCTGAAGACACTACGTTACACGTGCGTAAACAAGCCACGTGGCGACGGTTGTTCGTTTTTTTAACCGTACGGTCCCTGAATTTGAAATTGAAATAATTCAAATGAGTTCATTTGCGGTTATCGAATAAAAAGTTTATTGAAAGTCTTCCAAACGTGACAAAAAAGGGAAAGAAGGAATTTAACTTTATAGGCCTTAATATACCTATTAAATCACAATCCCGATGAAAGATGAACTATATATTTACACAATGTAGTACAGGGGACCTTTTTGCAAATTTAAAACACGTAGCTCAACTTAATTGACATATTTTACGGGCACAGAAAGCCTTTGAAATATTAAGGCACTTCTCGTAAATTCAGCAAAAGACGTTCATATCGCACGCATTGGAATGTTTCCTACCCCCGCCATTCGGCATACGCTATATCACTGGCTTGGCTGACCCGAGCCGCGGCCTCTTATCAATTCCCCGCCTAAAGGCACCCGAGGTAAAACCATGAGGTCTTGGTATGGTTTTTGCATTCGGGAGAACCATGACGGACCACCAGGCTAAAACGGACAAATGTTGAGGTTATTTTCGGTTCTTTTGAAGTCGACTTAAAACCGCAATCCAACCTTCAAACCATCTTGCAGGGCCCACACAGGGAATAACGCGTTTGATCGGAATTTTGGTTTTATATTTGCAGATTCTTTTGTTGCCTGTTGTCTAAGAGAAATTATTTGATAAGGAAATTTGTTCGAACGGAATCATCTTTATCAAAAATAAAAGATTGCAACTATTAATTCCGATAGAGGCTTGTATATGATTTGTAAGAAAGGTAAGTATCATGATTCGTACAAAAAGCTAAAATACCGTCCAAGGGAACAAACTGGGAATCCGATTGACAAATTCACCAGTATACGGTGCTGATATATGGCAACCCGTTTTACGTTTTCCTTAACTTTTATTTTAACCCGACCCTAAATAATGTGACCCAGCATTGCTTCTGTATCATAGGCTATTCAAAAGCTGACAACAAAACCGAGAAACCACTTTTTAGGTCTGAGCAGATTCACATCAAGTCAACTGTTTCAGATCATACATAACTTGGGTTGCAATGAACTCTTGACTGAGACGCTCATTATGTTCACCATGCTTAATGTAACCCAAAATTTAAAACACAATTTCAACAAACTAGCGCAGATAAAGGTATTATCCTGATACATGGACGCGGCTTGAACAGGACACAAATTTACGACCCCTACTCTTCTATTCGAATAAAAACACGCGCAACCCGGATTTGTTTGAATAGTTTGGCCAAGTCGCTGCTAGAGTTTGCGGAAAGATTGATGGTCCTATCGGCTACACTCTGACGCGCACTTTCGCTCTTTTGTTTACAAATGCCGCATGTTCAGAGAGCGGCCCGCTGCAGTCGTTATAAGGAGGAGTGTACTTCGTAAAGCGATCCCTTCTCGAGGCATCCTACCCCAGATTGACGTCCACGTCATGATTCGCGTCATTACACGGGATAAAATGAAAGCTTGTTTATGAAATGCCAGATAGTTTGGTGACGCCAAGTAAGCGGGAGCAAACATGCAAACTCCGTAATTTTTTTGTCGGTGTCTTTCGGAAGTACTGATGATAAATTAAGTATGTTGTGAATGCAATCACCAATTAGTGTTGCGGTTAAGACGCGGGGACGAAGACGGAACATTTCTGGGTTTTTTCCTCGATGAAGGAATAGTTTCAACATTCTGACACAGGAAGTTCACAAGGTTCACTGACGTCGGAAGAATCGTGCTCATTATTCAACGCCTGTGAGGTCTTTATATTTGGGTTATGTGTGGTAGTAGACCGATCAGTGATCTCCCGTTCCAGAAAGTGTCACTAAAACTAGAAAGAAAAGAAGACGGGAATTTTCAGGATTTAAAGGTAATGGATGCACCATCTGTTTTTGCCGACTCAAAAAACAGTACAATAAATTTGAAGTAGCCTATTAAAAAACTAATCTGTCGAAATTTCAGCTCAGTTGATATACCTTTGAAAAAAATGTGAAAATACATCATCAGTTTCCTCGACGCCAAGCATACAGGTTTCCGTTGAAAGCGTGATGGTTTTCTCCTCGCGAGGAAATGATGGGGATTCTTCTTTTCTCGAAAATTACAGCATAATAGGCGCAATCATTTCACATGATAAATGATCCCAGCACACTCTAAAACGACCCAAGTCAAATTTGACCTGGAATCCTGGTCATATTTGACCTGATCCTTTTCCGGGTCAAAATGACACTTTTGCTGGTCATAATGATACTTCTCCTGGTAATTTTGACCCGGTTATCATGGCACAAAAATTAGTAATTTTGATCCAGAAAAGTGTCATTTTGACTCAGAAGAGTATCAGGTCAAATATGACCCTGATTGCGGGTCATACTTGACCTGATCCTTTTCCGGGTCAAAATGAAACTTTTACGGGTCAAAATGACGCTTCTCCGGGTCATTTTGACCCAGTTATCTTGGCCCAAAAAAATGTCATTTTGATCAAGAAAAGTGTCATTTTGACCCAGAAGTGTATAAGGTCAAATATGACCCGGATTTCGGGTCAACTGTGACCCGGGACTTTTTATATCCACTTACACAGTCAAGTAGAATGTTTCATGATATTTTGACGGTTTCATTTCTGAATGTTTCGAACGCCCGACATACATTGCCTCTTATAATCGAACCTGGGCTGCGGAGAAGAAAGAGCTACCGTAGGCCAGCACTATTCAGAGGAAGTTAGATATAAGTGGAATGCTAACTATAACTGCTAACTATCACGGGCATAACCATAGCTTTAACTCTGTTATTAGTGCATAAGTTGATAGAATTAAAGTCAAACCTGTCCCTGTGCAGTGCATATACAATGCAGGCGTCACCTATCGACATTTTGACATTCTTATAACAATGAATGAAATGTGTCGCTCTCAGATGAAGGGCTGCCGAAGCCACAATGTGGCGCCAATCGGTCAAGACATTTTGAACCGAATTTTTTTTTGATTGATGGACGGTAATTCAGTGTGTCCGGTAAGTTTAGATACTCCAATAATCATAAGGAACGGTTATCTAAGTCAGTTGTGCCGGTGTGGCGTCATTGCATAATCGTCAAAGTGCGTTGTCCCAATTGTGGCATGGTAACGTTGAATATCATGCGATCAAGAACCAGGAGGTCAAACACAAGTGCACTAATATTTCAAACCACTTTGCTTCGTTCGAGTGCCTTTTTATTACATTTCTGTACACTTCTAATCGACAACCCACCTGCAACGTGCACGTGTACATGTACCGTGTGCGTACTGCCAATTAAAATTCAAAAGGAAACCCTCAATAGCTGGGGTCGATGTCGCGGCGAGACTTCATCCCACTATTCTGAGCACAGTTTTGTACAAAGAGAAGAAAACTTGCCGAAATCTACTTTTTGTAAAACGGTTAATAACGATTTTCGGTCTTCTCTTGTGCAAAGGTAGGCCTATGCCATCGTAATACGAAAACAGGCAGTTTACTCTTTCATTTTCATAATACAAATGCGGTAATTACCAACTGGTTAATACAACATTTTCAGCGTATCTTACTTTGAGTTTGAAGACCCATTTCTCAAAATTCACTGAAAACGTAAATTTACTGAACAGCAAAAGTGATAGACCTGCACCTGAAAAAAATGCTGAAGTCCTTGATGTTTTTTTTTTTCACAGCAATTAACTGGACAGTTTCAGGTCTACCGTAAGAGGAAATAACCCATTGCGACAATTCTAACAATTTGACTCATCTTAGATCTCAAAGTTAATTGCATGCCAAAATTACGGTCCATAAACATGACTCATTTTGTCGAGCAACTTTTAAATTAATATGGTTACCCTAGCGATGGAAGTTATTTATTTTTGTTTATTGGAAGCAAAATGCTAACTTTTAAAGGTCAACCGGGTCACTTATTATAGATGTTCTGCCAGTGTCTGCTGAAAGTAAATAGATGTTTTTTTGGAAGTAGACTTAAAAAAATCAAAATCCTGGTGGGTAAAAAATGACATGGATGAAATGTCAGACGAGTTTCCAATCTCGTCTAGACGTTGGATGGCAATTATCGATTATGCTGTCGATATCAGTGTTTGCCAGAACCGATGCTAACTCAGAGAGGGAAGCTGTGATTTGCAGCACTAAATAGCCCAGGAACAAGGCCGAGGTTTGGAGGTGGCAAGATACCCGAGCTTCAAGCCTAGGCTGCCCGTGCCGTCCCACATGCGCGCATATGCGCCGCGCCGCACACCGGTCCCGGATGAACCGTTCGATGCTGGCACATCAGGGCTTAGTCACGGGCAAGGGCCCGACTGCAAACCACCAAGATGCCAGAGCTTGACACTGTCCAGACACTGTTACGGAAAGGGCCAATCATAGATTATATATCCACGGAGATCTCCAGTTAAAGCTTCTCAAAACTACTGCCACAGATCTCGAGAACGCCACCCCCCATTTTTTCCCGCTTCTGTCAAGCCGGCAGTTGTCGTTTACATTTTAAAATAATCCCTACCGCATACTCATGGGCAAAATAAGTCAGTGCTAACTGGACCGATGCAGACTTACGTAAAATAAACCATGGCAAGACCAAATTCGGATTTGTACTTTGAGGGGAAAAATACAACTGACAACAGGCCCTTGTAGGGTTAATTAAATAAACCTACCTTGGATTTGGGTAGTTAGCCGCTTAATTTATCACGGAAATGAAAGAGGGCTCTGCGTTTTTTGAATGCCCTCAAAATGCCGCCGCCATTTATGAATTGTATGATTTATGTGTCTGCCTTTTCTTCCGCCATTCGTTGGTGGATTTGTGAGGCCTCGAGGCAATGGGCCGCGGGGCCCGGCGTTTGCAGGTGATAACGGGGGGCCGGGCCGGGCCGCGACAGGCTAGACGGAAAGTCCACGGACACACCTAGACCTAAGCAGCGTGGATCCTGTCCCCAGTGCCGAGGTTACGACCAAAAAAAGGACGGTCTCCTTGTGTCAGGGTTTCGAGAACTTAGTTTTGAACAACGGTCAACGTGTTCAGAAGGAATGCTGTAATTATTTGTCTGTAATTTGTATTCAAAGTTCACATCACTTATATGCAATTTCAAGGATTCATCCGCAGTGGCGGATGCACGAGGGGGCTTAGGGGGTGTAACCCCCCCCCCCCCTCCTCCCAGGCTGCCAAAAAAAGGAAAATCACGCAGAAAAAAATAATTCAGCACATGCCTGCTAACCCCTCCGGCGGGGCGGGCCGCGACAGGATAGACGGAAAGTCCACGGACAGTGTTGATCCTGTCCCCAGTGCCGGGGTAACGACGAAAAAGGGGACACATAATACAGTTTCATTGTGTCGGGGTTTTAAGAACTTAGTTTGAACAACGGTCAACATGTTCAGAAGGAATGCTGTAGTTATTTGTCTCAAATTTGTATTCAAAGTTCACATCACTTACACGCAATAGACCATTATCATGTTGCAGCCATTTGATTTTTTTCCCAGTCAAATCAAAGCGAGGCTGGAAGGAAAAATAGTCTGGCTCCTTTTTGCATATGAACATTATCATTAAGTACTGTTATTGGATACAGTGAACATGACTGAAATGGTGGCAGCATGATAAAGGCCTATTGCAAGGATTCATCCGCAGTGGCGGATCCACGAGGGGGCTTAGGGGGTGTAACCCCCCCCCCCTCCTCCCAGGCTGCAAAAAAGGAAAAACACGGAAAAATAATAATTCAGCACATGCCTGCTAACCCCTCCCATTGAAAGTGACCCCCAGCCACCACCCTCCCCCCCCCCCCAAAAAAAAACCTCGAACATACAGGCAGGCCATTATATGCTTATGTGGGTGAAAATTTCTGTCTTTGAAATGATTAAATAAAACCAGTTGAAAGCAGAAGAAACAGGGGAAAAGAGAAGACATTCCATGGTTCCTCCTGGAGGCAAAAAAAAATATGAAAAATAGGGGGTGGGCGCCAGCTGCGTCCCCCTCTGGATCCGCTACTCTGGGTGTCATCCTTTTGCATGTTTTGGTATAGGCTAAGAACATCCAATACTCTGTTTAAAGGTGAAAATGATCATATACTTCTGCCCTTTTTTTTAAATGTGAAGCATCTGAATTGCACAAAGTCTTAAGAAGGATGCATAACGACAAACTTGTTGAAGTTTCAGCTCAGTGGCTACCATGAATTTAGATAAAACAGTGAAAACGTACGCACAATAATTGTTAGGGTCTGGTAACTGGATACCGTTGCAAACGCACGTAAAAAAAAAGTGCGCCCGAGGCCATATTTCCTTAAAGGGGCAATGAGATGATTTTTTTCTCAGGAACACATTTTGTGCAAATTTCTACTCTTCTTTAATGTATGAAAACTATGTAACATCCCGTTTTGATTCATTTTACTGAGAAAATGATGCACTTTTAAAACAATTAAACTTTTCCATGCTTTTCTGAAAAACCGAGGGCGCTGTTGCTGTGATGTCATTTCAGGAAGACACTTTGCAGTTTAGAGTGTGAACCCAAAAAATTTGCTCATTGAAAAAAATCGTGAATTATTGCCGTTTATTACATATCCTGAATCTAATCACATTTTGAGGAGTTGGAATGCCTTTTGGATGTTTTCCGATGATGTTAAAAGTGATCAACATGAGTCATGTCGGTGGACATAATTTGCCTAATTGCAAAATTACCCCAGCATGATAAGTAAATACTCACATGATTTTGTTTCCAGCATGCACTCATGGCCAGCAGACTATAGATACATGAAGGGAAAGTGCTGATTCACTAGGGATGCCCTTCTAGTAACGATACAAACTGATCGCTCTTATAAGTTCATTGTCCCATACTATAACGCAGAATAAATGAGACACCCCAAACTCTCACTGTGTACATTCAGAAATTTCTATTATATCTGAATGGGGTTTAAAAAAAACATTCACGGTTCCCCAGTGTCATGGGTGTCGCTTGACCGGTATGCACTTTCCATGGGTTTTCACAGTTTACACAGAGCCGATTTTTACTTCCAGATACCGAAACCAATTTCATTGAACCTATAGGCCTACAGAAGGGTTAGCAGCGACTGATCAAAGTATTCGTGCAGAAAATGAAAGGGTATGTGAAGAGTAAAAAAGAAAGATGCAAGTTGTATGAAGGATTTCATAACGATCATCTACGAAACTTTTGTTTTTTTCTTTCTTTCCTTCCGTTTTTTTTTTTTTTGGCCAAGTTTATACACAGCGACATTTTTTAAGTGAGTGGTTCACTGTAAAAAATATCTCAATATTTCAGGCCGTGGAAAATCAGAAAAGTGTGACATTGGGGGCGCTATTCAGGAAACAAACCTGTAGGTGCGTAAGATTTGCACTGTAGTCACTTTTAGATCCCTTTCCGTTGGTGTACCGAAGTATCGCGGTGTTTCCAGAATGCAATTAAAAAGGAAGATGTGAAGCCCACACAGCTTGCCTACCGACGATACCAAACATCGTCATTTTTGGTAACTGGCCCTCAATTCCTGCTCCTACTGCGCAGCACACTGCGTCTCCATGACGACACAACTGTCCGTACTTAGTTCACGTCTTGCGCGCACCGTGGTCCAGCGGTGGCCGCGGTGTGAGGCACTGCGTACACGGCCGGCACGACAGTAACATTTTCAGACTTGCCAGCAGTTTAGATGCAGCGATTCTTGGCATCATTTGTCTGCTCATTGGTGTCCATTACTCACGAATTACCGGCCCGGCTCGCGACCGCACATCTGTATACTTGGCATTTAGGAATACCATTGCTTTCTCCGACTCCTGACGACGTCATCGGTTGACATTTTCAATATTTCAGTGATGTGTATTATTTATACAGCCGAGTGAAGGTTTTTTTTTTTGGTCGCTACTGCGGTGTTTACTTCCACGGCTTTTGGTTACAAGTGAACCTCTTCGTTTTGGTAATTTCATCAGAGAAATGCGCAAGATAAATGGAATAATAAACAGCTCTGTGTAATCTGACATATTGTGCAATATTCTCACTCAATTGACTTGACTGTTTTGCATTCAGGGACTTCTAAAAAGATCAACTTTGAACCCGTAAAAGTTGATGAAGACCAAAATATGTCGTATTGAACACGGACTAGTATCTGCTACCAAAAAAATATGCTGCTCTTGGGGTCCGTGATACGGCAAGGACCGGATGCATGTCAAAAAGCCGCAAACTCGCTACCGTTGACTCGGGCCAGCAGGGTTAAGTACTTGAAAAAGACGCCAAAAAACAACCGTTATAAATGATCTTGCAAATTGCGCAGGATAAAAAAAAAACCACACTGTGTACTTTTTTCAATCCGTTACGGTGTCAGGTGACCTTTGGGAAGAACAGCCATGAACCTTAGGTCTACTTTTTTTCCGGGTTTTTGCTTTATTTTCAATTTATTTGAATGAATGGCATTGGTAATGTTGAAAACAAAGAGGGGGGTTTGTAGGAAACAGTTGAACATGATAAACGAGCCAAGCCAATCAATGTTGAGTGATCAGGGACGGATACATCCGTCGAAGCCGGTCGGATCTGGCTGGTTTTAATACATTCAGCTGAACTGGGAAAATTGCATTGAATGCACTCAATCAGTTGCAATTCCTTTTATCCTATAACGCGGATATTACAGCTGATCGGACGCCCCGGCTAACACTGATACGGCAGCTCATGCCATCATCGGGCAAGCGACAAGCCTGCCACCATCGATTTCCCATCCACGGGTAACCGAGCCAAAATGCGCACTTTATTTGTCTGGTGAATTCAGTTGGAATCTGTTAGATTCTGATAAAATGTGTAAAAGAAAAAGGTCAGACACTGTTATGGATTTGGGTCGATGGGAAGTATGTTCATTATCATCTGTCGTGATGACAATTTTTGTAGACCACGATGATGATGGGACATGTCGTTTCCAAGGCACAATAATCAGAAAGAAGGAATATTGTAAACATTATTGATTAGTATACATTGATCGATTGATTGATGGATTGATTGATTGAAGCGATCCCGCCGTCTCCCTACGTCTCAAGCCTCAATAATGACTTGATCTTTATTGTCATCGCTGCATTGGATGTTTATTTAGAGCGATGCCAAGCTTTATAGACAATTTTGTCAGAAAGAAGATCAGCAATCGATGTTCTTTTAATGAAATGAGGATTTGCAGAGAATTTTTTTCTTCTAAATACCGACAAATCGCTTGATCGGCTTAACCTCCTACAGCGGGCATACAGTGGAATGCCAGCCTACGCGTGTTTTGACAGTTCGCCTGCATTCTCGCGAGCCTCGGAGTTCCTGTACGATTTTCCACTTGGATGGACCCGTTCCTAGCCGACCATTTTCTAATAATCTGAATGGCATCAACTTTGCAAAGGAATTGCCAGTAATGAGTTCTACGGCCCAGTAACGGAAATCGCATTGCTCACTTCAAGCCCAGCAATCATTGTAATTGTTCAATCTTCCTTCAGAACCATTGTTGAGTGGGAATCGGTCTGTATTGGCCTGATTGGCGTTGTTTAACGTGTTTATGATCTCCCGCTGCTTGGCAGTCCTTTCTCTATGTCATCCCCTGATGTGTTCTAATAATGGTCTTGCATTTCTCTAAGTAAACTGCAATACCGAAAAGAGGCGATCTGCCTTTTGGAAAAGAAACCCCCAGCTAATTTACCTTGTCGCTTTTGCAACAACTTTTATGGGCATGTCTCACGTTTCAAACGCAGGAGAAAGAGCCAACAATCGACGTTAATCTCCCTGCACAATGGGAGTGCATCTCTCCAGATTATTAATGAGAAAGAAGGCCTTCGGGATGTTGGAGGAAGCTGAACATCTTCAGTTGGTTCCCACATCCTGTCAAGGTGATCGGATACAATTCACGTCCTCATCAACTGAGATATTCTTGCTGAAGGTTAACAAGGATGAAGACAGTTTTCTGAATAAATTCTAGCTCCAACCTATTGTCGAGTGATGCTTGTTTGTGTCATCAGGCGCGCGTGGGGATGTTTGGCGGTGGATTACAGGCCTCACATTTCGTTACACACACGCTTACTCAACTCTCACAATAACAGAAAGTGGTCTTAACTGTTCAAAGTAGAGTACTTCTTAGCGGATAACTCATGCCAGATTTATCCATCGTTTTAGTTCCTCTCCATTACACCGATGCACCTCGACCCAACAATGGCTCGACTATTATCATGATTATAAGGAGGACATTCGCCCCTCCATCCAAAAGACAAAAACTCCTGGACTTTGATATCTTCAATTTTGAGACTGCAAAGCGCGCCCTCTTTGACTAAAATGGAGTTCCACTTAAACTGCAATCTTCATTTCTGAAAGCTTAATTTTATCCATTGCGATTCCTTTCCATTAGTGAGATTGTCAGTGTTGAAGAGAAGACACTTTTTTATAATAGTAACTTTGCAGAAACATTTATACACACAAGGACACACATATTATTTGAGTTGAGTGCTCGAATATTTATCGTCTAGAGTTTCGTGATATATATACTATTCATCAACCCTGTAGTAGGTAGGCCCTACTACAGGCTTGTTTGATTTCAGGTGTTGAACAACAGGTAGGGCTGAGCACCTCCAGGTTCGTGCATGGGAGGCCCTCTAGAAGAGAGGATGCGCATTTTCCTGTCTGTTTTTTTGTGTGCACGTTTCACACCACAAACAAACCCGAAGATCTTCGAACAATGGTAGTCAGAGGTTCTGTGCATGCAGGTCATATTATGATCAGCAATTCAGGCGCAGTTTGCTCTCGAAACTTGATATTGGTGTACGCGTTACTGTATGGTGCGAAGGTGAGATTTTAACGTGATCCCCTTCAACCTCATCCCCAGGACGTTCAAGTTGTAACATGATAGCTCAATTACATGATCGAGGTACAGGCAACAAAACCTGCATGGACACAAGGTCGCTCTTCCTTTGCTCTTGTAAGTAAAGCACAAGGTGCCTTTAACAAAATGTCTTGCGGGGAGCCTCAAAGAATATTCATTAAATGGAGGGCGGTAACTGCGGAAACAAATGGTAACTGACATAAGCAATAAGAACCGGTCTCTGTCAGCCACTTTTAAAAATATTATTGATGAACCAAGCGGGAACCATTGCGGAATCCCAATTAACTTACTTGCACTGTATGTGAGGAAGTTTAACCCTCAACCTTGCACTTTTGGGCCCTCTATCTCTCCGTGGCCTATGTGATCTGGTACAATGTCTGGTGTAAATAGGAGCATGTTGCGAGAAACAGCAACCATTCATAGATTCATATACACCTATAATGACAGCGTGGTGAAAGACCTGCCATGGGCAAACATCACACAGCCATGCCGGGCCACATCTAGAGCGGATGCTTTCTCTGTAAACGATTTGGCGTGAATGATTTTAATGAGGCGGCGAAGAGTACGAGCACACCGGATCCACGACCGCCAAGCGTCTGGCCAGCACTGCCGTGACGCGACGGGGCCGCGCGATGCGCTTCACGCTTGGTAGAAATCGTGTCGTCAATGGATAAACTGATACTTGAAATGCATATACGGTATGGAACTACTGACTGGTTTACAGTAGCGCCTCTGTACTGTGTATTCAAACCCCATTTTTGAAAACAAAAATTGTACTCGAACAACGTGAATTAGAGTCTCAGTACATGAACGCCAAGAGGGAGAGGGTATACACTTCAATATTAACCCCTAAAATGATTTCAAATCATTAGCATTGAGCACGAAATGTAAATACAGAGAAGAAGCAACATAATTCAGAAATTACGTGCGTAGCTCAAATTAAATTTCCACTAATTTATGACATCCTATTGATACATAGGAGAGCCAGGTTTGCTTTCATTTTTCCCAAGAATTGTTGGATTTCACGCAGAGTTGACCGACTCACTTCCGATTGGTGACTCCCCAAGCCCCCGCAACCGGCGCAACCTGGGCCCCGCTGGAGCTAGCTGGGGACACTATTTATAGCCCTACGCGGATCCCACTGCGGTAAAATGCCTCAAACTAATTAGAAAAGTATGGATTTCATAAAGGAGGTTCTTGACCAGCGAGCCAGGTCTGTCGTTCTTTGCTTTTTTTCTCCAACGTCTGAGTTGCACGAAAGGAAATGAGAGATTCGCAGATTCGATTAAGCAATTACGGGGGCAATATGGAGAGTTGGTTTGTTGAGGGCGGTCTGCCGAGCATGGGAAGCTGGGCCGGCCCCCCATAGGCGCTTCCGTGAAGCATTAATCAATAATAGTTATGATACACACTTGGAGGTCCGCCTATTATCGGTTCGTTTGAAGGAGAGAAGTTCCGCATTTTTGTCATCTGGGTGGAGAGTCAGTCCGTGGAGCAAAGAAAAGTGGAAATCATCCCATATGAAATCAGATGGACAGGATTTCGCAATATATTGTCGACAGTTGCCAACTTCGACTCTTAAAAGTTGTAACTCATTCACAAAAAAATTCGCTCTGACCTGAACAAAATTACTTGGTGGCATTTTGCATTTTCACAAAAACGTCTACGTCAAGTTCATTGTTGACATCAACCTTCACTGCACCGCAAAGGCACGACCCTTTTTGATGACTGAGGTTTCCCCACCGATTTCAAGGGAATCAAACAAGACATTCTTAACAAGATACACATGATTTTATACACGTGTTATATATTCTTGTGACAGATGTAGCTGTCCTGACATAATGAGCTGAATACGTGTGGAGCAGGGCTCGACATGGAGAAACAAGAGCTACAATATAGCTACTAGCATTGACTTTGATATCAATACGCCCCTCTCCTGTGGGTATAGAGACAGACTAAAGTTCAGTCTTATTAAATATTTAAAACTAAAAAAAGCAACGATATTCAGGAACATTCAAAGGTAAGTATAAATATAAAACAATGAGGTGATAGCAATATTAGGTTTAAGAGTAAGGTTTGGTATCGCACTTCCTTAATTCAAAGAAAAGGATATGAAATTACGCCTGATGGAATTACTTATCTGTGTTTCAATTTCTTGTATTTCTGTGTTTTAGCTGTAAGTTGTGGATAATTTATGTTGCGGTACTTTTATGATTCTTGGCTTCCTGGCAGCTCGGGTATTTTCACTGAAAGGAAAAGAAATAGAAACGAAATTAACTGCCCATCATTCACTACCCCTACTTTATTATGAACAACGTCCGATGAAAATTAACTTTTACCATTCCACCGCCTCCCCCCCCCCCCCCCCCACTCTGAATATCAGCCAAGAATAGTCTTCAAAACAGTGCAGGTGATTCAAACAACCAAACTAATGGCAAGGCAGGCCTCCCAGCTTGTCTATAAGTTTAAGTGCAATGGCTCTTGCAGCGCACGCGTCTTGTCTGCAAATGAAAAAGTATGCTCGAAGCAGGGAAACTGCAACAGCTATACACCTGAACCGCAATGTCCCTTTTTAACTTGAACAAAACAGGAAAGTGGCGTCACGTTTAATTGCGTATTTGGGTTTATGCGATATCCCCTCACACATCACAGACGAAAAGCGTGACAGGCTATACAGTACCAGAATAGTACAAAGGGCAAATCGAAGCATATCACGGTCGAGCTTCCTCGAACCCAGACTAGGCAAATCAGAGATTGTATAGTGAAAATGGCATATCGAAATCGATGCACACGAAAATTTTTTATGCTTTTCGTTAACATTTTTTTATCGAAACGGTGAGGATGCTTTTCGCAACTTCATGTTCATCTCTAGATGTTCACAGAAAGCATGACATGATAGGCCTACGTTTCATAATGGTATTCATGATATGAAAACCGCACTAGATAGGCCAAGGTTCTCGTCGAATGTTTGATAACAATATGGGGTTTATTCAAGGGTCGTGTCGCCACCTGGCCACTAGGCCTACACATAATTGAGAACAAAAAAGGGTGGTACTATACTCTCTACGGCATGGCCCCATGGATAATAAATAAATATTTACAGACAAAATGTGACACGTCGCGTGTCACTTTTGTGATCGTGTTAAATCTGAGACTCGGGTAAGTGATTGAAGTTGACGTGAGACAGACCAGTCTATGAGGCAATTTCCTCTCCATTGGGTTACGTGTTATCCAGCTCCAGACAGGATACCTGCTGTCGTCCGATAGACATAGATTGTAAGGATGCCAATTGTAGTTTGTAATACTAGTCTGTGGCCCGCTGTATAGCTAATATCATGAATGTGGTATATTGCTCGACAGAACGCACTCCGCAGACTGAATGTTGTTCTCGCGGTTGCGCGAGAATTGACGAGAACTTAGGCCTAATTCCTGGAAGGCCTTATGCCTAGATGGTTTTAGCGCGTATGATGCCAGCAGTGGTACAGAACAGCGCATAATAAGGACATACTGTACGAGAGTTCTTAGGAATGGTTCTCATGAATTGTTGCTTTACCAAACTTCCTTCTAGGCCTATAATGCGAACATACATGTACATGCATGTACATGTATATCCTACGTGGACTTGCGCATTGGAAACCCTTTCATGAAGTTGGAACTCAAGTCCCCTTTTGGTTTGATTGCATTGCCTGAGCCTCCAATTATGTTCCTCCCCTAGTGTAAACCATCTCCCTGCCCTCTTCCACTACCGTGACATGGGTCATGTGGTGTGACTTCTAGCCATCTTATTAGGTTTATCCTGCCACAGGTGTCGTACAGCCACTCAGGCCCCTGTATTATGTTATTCCCTTGGGTTTGCAGGTACATTTTGTAATGTGCTCAGGTCAAAGATTTGACCTCGTAGGCCAAGATATGTTTCACATACAGGTGTCTTGTATTAAGCACTTTAGTGATAATTATTATTAATATTAATGACAAAAGGAAACAGGCTTTGATTTTTTTTATCCGATGTGGCCAACAGAGACATAGCAGACACGGTGCTTGCCATAATCTGGGTCGCGAAGGAAGGGGAGAGAGGAAGAGAGCCTGGGGCCCATCACGGCTCTGAAGCCATTAGGAAGACCGTGTCGGGTGCTGAACACGAAGGAGGCAAAGGGGTGGTGACATCATGGCAGCAATGAACTACGTCAAAAGAAACAAGTTAATTATGAACTCATTACAGAATACATTGGACAGAGCCGTTTATCCTCGCGTGCTCGGTGATACAGAGCGGACGGACTTTCGGAGCCACAGTGAAATTGCGTGATGTTCACGCTGCCGCCAGCAAATGCAAGTGAAACGACCCGTTTTGGTACATCAAAGATATCATTTCGGTTGACTCACTGACTGACTGACGGTCACTTGTGAATTAAATTGGTTACCTATCTCATTCGCTTTACTAGGCTTGCTAGTCTTGTTGTTTAAATTGTGTGCATGACACTGTCATTGTTCAAGGAAGATTATTCACAGCAACGTTCAAAACCAGCAAATAATGACCATGCTTGCGTCTCTGGTTGAGAAATGGGGAAAGTCGCAACAAGATTAAGTTTCGAAGGTTTGATTTTGATTCAGCCGTGCAGCGTATTTGTAAAATGGTACGGGTAGACCTATCAACTTTTCTCGCATTATATTAACTTATCTATATAGCGTCTCCCATTCAAGCAATGACGAATAACCTTTATGTTTTTCACTTTATCCAGTACCATTATACATTTACATATTATAGGCCTGCATGCACGACAGTCTATCACATTCCACGGATGTAGGCCTAAATTCCAACCTATTGTCGGAGATATTAAGTTGTCTTCTTTTCCCCCATACACCGTTTCATCAACGGGATTTTCCTCACCATCAAAGACCGGCCTTGTCGATGTGACAAATCAAATCCCGCTAAATTTGTTTAGGTCTGTGCTATTTTGTTTTCCGATTACAGAAGAAGATTTCCCGTTAAGCACGTATCCATGAGCGATTGTGCCGGTTTTTTTCCCCGACTATCGATATATAATAAATAAGAACCCTCTAAATTAGCGGGGCAATTAGGCCAGGGATCCTTCAATAGCCCGAGGGGGATCTCTCTTATGTCACGGGGATGAACAAAAAAAGCTCGCGGTGTCTTTTTAGGTGTGCTGCAAAAGAGCAACACAACAGCGACTGTGGGCGTGTATTCAGCGTGCGTGTGTAAGTCTCTTGAGAAATAAAAGAACCGGGGCCATCTGCACAACTTCAACTTAAAATCCCGCCCTTTTTGCATATTTCGGACGTAAGTCAACTCCGTGTTACGGAGGAAGTGAGGCGGCAAAGACCACACACTGGGCGGGAATACAGACAGCACACCGGTATGGATTTGCCGACGGAACAAAAGTAATTCGGTGACGATTTCACTTCGAGCCAAAAGAATAACCGTTTAGGCTGAACAGTGAGGACCGTTGTCTACACGGTCATCGTGAGTTGGTAACAATCGTATTTATCATAAAAGATATTTCCTTCAGATGACTGATCCATGACATTCTCATTCAGATTGCCACTTGATCCGTTACATTCCTGATCTATCATCTTAGCAGACCCCCGTGGGGGACAGATACCACATCAAAAATCTGGGGATGAACCAAGCCGATCCAGACAAAAGCTCCCCGGCGTAGTTTTGTTGTCAGCTTCTGCCATTTCGCTGGGGTTAGTCACTTTGGTGGTGTCTGTTTTTACCCACTAAGGTTGGCCCGGTGAAAAGGGCCTGTCACTGGGACAAAGAACACCAGTAGTAGTGTTGGTCCGATTAAGAGCTTAATGTTCGATTTACAGAGCCAGTAACCATGCGGACAAAGGTCCGAGCCCAATCCTGGCTTTCCTGGTTTCCTGAGCTGAATAGCCCCGTAATTACGGCTCCAATAACTGGCAAGTATCGCCCCGACGAAACAGCCAGTATTTCGTTGAGACTTAATTGGGGGAACGGACCCAGAGGGTATATGGTTTGGGGAGGGCTAGGGTGATTTCAACCAATACTCGGGTCTTTAGGAGGAAATGCCCCTAACTTATTTGAGTTAGGGGTGATTCATAAATACACCCCCTATCTAAAAAATACTTCACGAAGCGTTGATGACGTACCCACAATTGCGTTTTCCCCAAAACCTATTTCATCCCTCCTTGATCACGTTTTTCTTTAAATAGGCCTAAATCTTGGTTCTGTTTCTTCGAACTGCATCATTTGTGTCATATGTAATGTGGACTTTCTTTTGATTTGCAGAAAGGTAGCACTGCACGCTATATCATTTCTAAAATAAAAATGAAGTGCGGCAGATGTAGACAACACGATGCTTCTACTAACCATGTAATTTTGTAGTACATGTACGTACATTGAGCAATATTCCAAACAAAATCATTACACGAGGTGAATTGAACACCAACGCAAGAGCTATAAGACGTCTCAGGTTGCCAGACACTGCCAAGGTTGAACAGCGACCTGGTCCTGATGATAGTAAATTTGGCTTGGAATGTGACAGGTATTTGGAGGCAGTGTGGGTCCTCCTTTATACACCTTATTGTAGCCTGCCAGTTGTTACCAATTAGCCCATGCGGAGTATACAGCATGGTATGATATTCGCACCTACTTTCATACACGTATAGGCATGTACCTTATGTCGTTATATGGGAAAACTAGTTTTCAGGGAGTTTGTTGGGGGGATGCGTTTTAACGGATGAAAACCACAAGAGTTAAATATTATACACTCACAACATCTATTCCCATAAAGGTTGCTGTACAGACAAAGAAAACGTATTCTTTATTTCGTCAGGGATGACAGAATTTGACTTCAGAATTCATGTAACAAATGAGCAGAAAAAAAATAAAATTTAAACACGTTTTATGTTGGTCCAGATGCAACATCCTATCACGTAATCTTTATATGCTGCTCAGTTTTTTAAACAGCAATCCGATTGATTATACTGAGACCTATCAGTAAAGTTTCCTCCAGAAGATCATGAAGCTACTCTTTTGCGGTCCGCACTCTTTACAAAGCCACAATTATTCCATTTTAACATGCTGCTGTGGGGTTTTTAAGGGAAAAAATGCAAGAAGAAAGTTATTTTAATTGCAAGATGTGTTTGTTGATAATAATCATGTCTACATCACATTGTAGGCCTATACGTAAAGATGGGAAGCGACTGAAAATTTCTAAAAGATAAATGTACGCTATAAAATTATACTGGTATGGATTGGCCCTTACATGTATTTAACTTGTTTGGAATAGGCACATTGTATTTTATATTCTTCATCAAAAATATTTGGGGCCCATAATGATTGGTATTATTGTATGGTGACCGTAAGCGTTGGTATACATTAAGTACCTGTTGTACCAAAGTGTAACATAATTGGATCTTTGGGGGATAGGCCTATAATTGTTAGAATCCTGTGCCCGGAAAAAGCCTCTCTAAAACAAAAATGAGCATCGTTTGTGGAATTGTTATGTTGTTCGTTAAATTAAAATCTTTTTGTCCAACCTCGTCGCTGTGCATCCCTTCCAGGAAGACCTATGCGTTGAGTGACCCATACACAGACGTCTAATAACGGGATGAAGTAAAGTGTGGGTTTATTTTAGCAGAAATTTCACAACAAAATCGGTCACTGCCGTTCTGAGCGATGAAAAATCATTGTGGACCAATTTGTAAAGTATTTTTCCATATGTAAAGTGCACAAAGTGTCGGCTGTTGTTGTTGCCGAACTAATCTGTGCCCGCACACACTGCGATCAAATTAGCATCAGTTTGCCCTAATCAATCAAAAAATCATACACCGGTGACACCACGCAAACAGGTTTACGACTTATTGTGGGTCCCATGTGATACGGGGTTACTCCGAGACGGGCAAATGCTGGCTAGCCCCTTGGGGTCATATTGGTGGGGTAGTGGGCCCCCATAGGTTGGGTCACCCTGGCTTGTTTCACATGGTCCTTGACAAGAAAAATAGTTGAACTCTAAGTAGGGTATCATTCAGTTGGGTGTGGACAAGCTTTCCATTTGCAGTTGTTATTTGGAGGTCCTTATTTAGTTCGTGGCTTGTAACTATCTCTCATGAAAATCAGGTACAAAATGAAAGGACCCTGTGGAGTAAGCAAACATTATTTCAACAAAAGCGGTTCATGGTCTCAAACGAATCCCGATTGTTTTACTCACCTAGAGCAGAGAGCCTATAGAGCAGGAAATTGGTCATTGTGAAAATGGATGGTTTCACAGAGTCTCGGAGCGTTTGCCCATTTCCATGATGTACTCAGCCTCCACAGCTTCAGTAAAAGACGTCGTTTTACACGACGGCCGACCGGATGCTGGTCTTCAAACATTGATGCTTGATTTCTGAGGACATACTTTGGCGCGAGTATCCAACTGACGCGGGAGGATTAAAAAAAAATCGAGTGCAACTCGGAGCGGAGGGGAACCTTTGCCGAGAGTAGGAAATAAATCACGCGGGGATCTCTCCTCGCATGCCAAGTAGGGCAAGGCGACATGACTCCGGCGGCTCAGTCCGTGGATGCTTCCCTCCTGACCCGGGTCATTGACCCCTCCCCACCCATCCAAAAAGACATATGCCATGGTATTTGTTATGCTGGATTCGCATATTTTAAAGGGTAATTGGAGTGGAAAACCTGGGGTGAGTGGTCTCACTCTCAGGGGGCAGGATTTACCTCCGCGTGGCTGCCTCACCCCCATCCCCCCAAACTCGTCTCTCGCATCTTACTTGAAATTCGATGCAATGTTGAAACAGTTGCATTGCTTGAAAAGTAAGTCTAAAATATTGAAGTAGCTCGATCCCTTAGGCAAAAATACGAGTGCTTTTGTTACTGGAAATTAGTTACGATTCAATTCGTTTAATTGAAGAGAATTGAAAATCAAAATCAAAATTCTTTGTGAGTTTGGAGATTGATGGAAGAAGGTGCACGAAGTTATAAACTTATAGCCTTAAATTACACTTTTTCTTATACATGTATTGCACCTGTATTGGCTATGGAGGATAATTAATTGAATGACCACGCAAAATGGGTATCCGTTCTTTATTGCATTATCTGATCGATCCGGAATTTAAGTGAGGCAACCCCTCACCCCTCCCCCAAAGTCCCCCAAACTAAAGGGGGAGGGGGGGATCAATTATACCAAACAGATTGATCTTGTTCAGTTTTTAAGGAGTTTGTAATCACATTGAACGAGATACCACTGCATTGATTACAACAGACACATTCCAATGTGTTGTTTTATTCTCAAAGCCTCTGATGATTCATCCGAAAATACATGGTTCTCTACAATACATGAATAATACCAAAGTTGTGCCAGGCCTAGGCCTATTGTGTTACATTGCCCTGCTTCAGGATTGTTTAGAAAAATACATTAACTTTAAAGGCACTCCCTTATTAGGAAGACAAATGTGTTTTAAAAAGGTTCATTACACAATTTTGACTCCTCCGCTATATGGATAACTTGTTACAAATGCTAATATATATCGATAACAATATACCAGCTTATACAGGTTTTCTTTATGGTACATAAAAAGCACAGGTGACTATGTACAAAGCATGCCCTAACTTTAAAATACGGGCGAAATCTATTCCGTAATTTTACATTTTAAATAATATAAATTAAAAAATACTGTATTCAAATGCATTAAACGTAAACGTCATCAAAACAGGATACATACTAAAACAAAACAAAAAATAAATAAAAAACAAGTGGTGAGGAATATCATCGTCGCAAACATGTAATAAATATATCTAATACTTCGTGTTGATATACTTGTGAAGTGAAAAGAACGAATTTTCCAGCAGCAAACCCGCAAATACTTGCAAATTAAGAGGAAAAAAGTCCTCTATGAACAATACTGTTATAGATGTCTATCTGCCAACCTATTTTTTTTTTTGCAAAAAGGCATGCGTGTTTAGGAAAGAATTTTTTGTTGAACAAAATAAGCCACGCGTGATAAGGTTTCTTTCAAATTATGGACAAGTCCGTCCTTTGACCACGTGTCTCGACACCTAATTACACTGTATTCCCAAATCTTATCCGTATTTTCAGCCTCGGTTTTTATAAGAATGACAAAAAGTATTCCCTTACTTTTCAGAAATCTTGGACGGTATACCATTGAAAGAATACACCATGTGCCAGGCACTTGTTTTATAAAAGAAAAATCGAACTTGTTTGACTTTGAGCACGTTGGACAAAAGAGCGCCAAAACATTCCAAAGTACTGAATACTCTGATGCATGCAAAGTCTGTTATAAAATACCAGTGCAGAAATACTATAGTCCATTATTGCTACATGTACAGAAATATGCAGAATCGGGTATTTTAACAACAATCCAAATAAATCCATGATATATGAACGAGAAAGCACAAACTTTAGAAAGGTCACATGATTATGTCCTTTGTGAACATGTCTTCAAAAATGAGATCTAAAAAAAGACTTTTAAGCAACAAAATGCACTGTTTGAAACCTAATTAAACTCAAACATGTTCACAAGATGTTCCGCTAAAAAAAAGTATCATGTCAGGACCCATATTTCGGTTCATTTCTTACTACAATAAAATTAACATTTGTCAATATATATCATACATTTGTGCTAATACAAATAAGCCTCAGACTTTTCAAGCACCGCGTTGTCGTTAATCTGTGTGACCTTGGAAGACCAATTGATGAAGACTACATTGTAAAAAAAAGTTGCATAATTTGTCCAATTATGGGCAACATATTAGAAATGAAACCTTTTTCGACACGCCTACCCTACACCCCAAAAGTCTTATTTCAAGGTTTCGCATACTAATGTTAACAGTAATGGTTCCTAAAATGTGTTTTGTAAATGTTCCGAGTCGCGCGTGTAGTGTATTGTTCAATTATATTAAGGTGTATTGCTAATAATTATCATCAGTGCCCTATCTAGTACATGTATCTAAATATTTCAATGCGTGCAAACCTTAGGTACCATTCCCGGCATATTTTGACCACAAAAGTTCTTCGAGATCAGCCCAAGACTTCACATCTTTTAATAAAGAATTCTAAAATTTAAGAATTTGTTTTTGCCCTCCCCCCCCCAAGAAAAAAACCCGATTTCTAAAGGAAGTGAGATTAACAGTCCACAACTTCAGAGCAACTGGATACTTCTATTTTTTGTTTAATGCCACAAACCATTTTGACCACCTAATTATGGTCAAGCATGCAGCTTCGTTGTGTTATGTACAAATGTATTTTTTCTGGTGTTCTGTTAAAATTATTTTTTTATACAGAATTACTGTACGTAGCTCTCGGAAATACCAAGAACCTGCACTTAAAATATATAAGGCATATGAATTGTGAAATATAAATAACTTTATACATCATGTTAGATATTAAACATATTGACAAGTATATTACACTTCTAACTATACACCTGGGGATATCTCAACTTCTGCTTATCAAACAATAAAAATATGAGATTTCCTCAGGTTAATATATAAAATTCTCTGTTCGTTCGTTTATCGGCAACCGCAGCCTTCCACTACCATGTCCTGATAATTCCTTAGAATGACTGAATCTGAGTCATCAAGGTAAAGCATGCTTATTGCACTCAGATCCGTGGGTACACAGCACGCCTTGGGAGCTAGCTGGGGACTGGCTGAGTTTACTAATGTCTGCACTATTGCGTGGTTTGTCGCATTGAGATGATCCACTAGAGGAAAGGGGCATTCGCCTTGGCAGTAATATGCCTGGTAGCCGGCTGGAGCTACAATCCAGCTATTCCAGCCTACATCAGTGAAGTCCACGTACAGAGGATGTCTGCGACAGTTGGGTTTCAGCTTCCGTTTCCTCTTGCCGCTTCGTTGCCGACTGGTGCGCCTGATAGCAGATCGTTTTTGCCTGCCATCATCCGTGTAGGTGACAATATGAGGGCGCTCTTGAAACCACCTTGTCTCGTCCTCAGAAGAGTCTACTTGCTCGCTGACAGACCGAGCTATTCTAAGGTTTCTGTGCACGCTAATCGGCCGACCCCTGTGGTCGAGGACTTCAACCTCGATCCCGTGATTGGGACGATGCGGCCTCCTCCAGTCTTTGATCGCTGGCCGAACGTCGAAAGACTGCCAGCTCGTGTTGCGAATATCCACCACTTTGGTGTCAATGAGTCGCTTTATGACGTCATTGCTCTTGACCAGCCTTTTAAGAATTTGGTACACATTGACCCTGTGTTTATAACTCTGTTCTGAAGATTTGGTTGAATTTGTCTGGTCTCTATCTGTGAGGTCTCTCTTTGAAACTGAATGATGATTCTTCCAAAATATGCGCAATTCGGCATCGGTGAGAACCTCGTTGTCTGCTATTGCAGAAACGTTGAATGTGAGTCTGTGCGTGTGTCCATGTTGTCTAGAATCATCCTGCGAACTAGTGTAATCGCCTTCGTGTTCTGAAAAGAAGAAAGACGCAGTATATTGCAACACCATCAAGCCAGAGGATTAGCGGTTGTATACGGGCAGAGGGAACAATGAACTTGAATAGCCGAGTGTGTCAATGGTGAGCTCTCTGTATATGAAACCGGCTATTGCCCGAGGCGTGCATGGGCGTTAATGTCATAATGGCCTCACCTACTGCTTTAACTGCGCCTGAACAGTGGCGTTCCATGGAAAAGGTATTACCTGCAGGTCTTAAGCTTTGGATACAAAACAACATAACCCGGTTGAACTATCTACCACGACACACTCAGCAGCTAAGCTTTCTCTGTCCACGTTAATGGACCAATATTGTTGTTGGAATCAAGAGTGAAGCCATGTTTTTTGCCTTACCTTGATGGTGGAAACTCCGCACGATGTTGGTGGATCTGCTTGTTTTGCCTTTGACGTCGATGTCGAGGTTGGAGATTGGGGAGTCGGTCTGCGCATTGTAAAGATCCAGCATGTACTGTGGCACGTGTATTTTCCTGCTGGGTTTAGGTTTCTCCTTCAATCCAAACATGTTCAGTAGGTTCTTTTCAAATGCCCTGATGACTGCCTCGCGGCTCCTGTGCGGGGTGCTCTGTCCTTGTGTGTCCGTGGAGGAGTCCTGGTCTGTACCTCCTTGAACCTGTCCCCCATATGTACATCCCAGTAGTAGTAGTAGGTAGCACACAACCAACATCAGCGGCCTGCTCATCGTAGGGACACCTACCATAATGGATCTGTGAAACCAAACGAGAAATTAACACCCATGTCATGACTGAATGTCCGGCCCCAAAGATTGTAAGCCTGACTTTACACGAGATGAGCCCGTCCGATAACTGACAATCCTCCCCGCTCAATTAGTGCGGCTCAGGGCCTTTTCTGTTTCATTATCAGACAGGGGGCATTTACGTGAGCGGCTAGTGCGAGGTGCATTGTGGTTAGCCTGTAAGTCATTTGCATGTTATCATGAATAGAAAGGGATTGAACCGCGGATAAAGGAGGATTGGTTAGTGGCTTCACATCTCCCGCACAGTGAGAACATGTCCATAGTCACTGTCTTGCGGATTATGCTATCAGTATCAGCTACATACATCAGGTAATGATGTTTGGTAGTCAGGCCCACACATTTTCACAGGCCTGTGATAACGCATACGGAAATGACCACCTTGGTACGACTTTTTCGTTAAATAAAGCAACTCTATTTGTGCAGGTAATCCAGTTTCCCAAAATCAACTTGTATTTGAAATGATAACACCAGGCCAATCGAGGAATGGGGGAATAATTGTTGGTAATGGGATGGTTCGTTGGAAGTCGATTCATTGTTGGCGTCGCCGTTCACTATGCGACGGTGGCGTATGGGCTGTCTTCATCCAATCTCACGCCGCGGCCATACGATTTTACCTTTTGCTTATTTCAACAAATTGGAAAAGCGTCTGTTCCCTGAAATTAAAATACTTCCAAAAAGCATCAAAGGAAGTATCATATACGTATTATAGTTTGCCGGGGTGCAAGGGATTATAAAAAGACAAACTTAACTCAGTTGAGTGACCTAATTGGTCTTGTTACCCATTTTACTGCGACGTGTGAGCAACACCAAGCCTATTCGCGGTTACCGCTTTCACACTCGGAACACTAAATATGAGACGGCAAAATCACCGGCCGGCATGGACAATATTATAGACAATCAGTCAAAGATACAAGGGAATTTGATACTATTTTATCCGTCTGGCACAACCGAAAACACTGGCGAATGAATGCAAGCGTACATGACTGGTACATGTACACGATTCAATGACGCATGCACTGATGCACAATACGTGCCCCACTGGAGTGAAGTGGGCCAGGATTGGATAACTGGTCAACTCGACTTCCAAAAAATGACACATCTAGTTATCGTAAATCTCTAATAATCATTGTAACCAGCCCCAGCAGATTTTCACTTGAAAACAACAGAGCTTTTTTACACTTCACACCTTGTGATTCACCAACTAGCAACTTCCGATCAGATCATCATAAATCATTTCTAGGGATGTCATCAAATTGATCTACTTTCATTATTTTGTTCCCTGTAATTTCTGGAGTCAACCAACGGAACTTGGATAGTGGCAAAGTGCCAAATACTGCAAGGGATGTGTGTATAAGTAATGTTGGAAAACCATGGTACGGAAATGATTTATGAAGATATTTAAAATGTCTTTAAAAAAGGTCAAATTCCAGTATAACCTTCAACCGCATTTCTGTGTCAAATCTAGAAGATTTGATTGCCGTTTAAAAAATTAGAAGCTTTGGCAATATATAAAAAAGTGCATTTTAAATATATGCTTATCCCAATCGTTTACAATACAATGTATACTGCAGGTCTTATCAATAATAATTCACTAATGTCAGCATGAACAAGAAATACGGCAACCTCCTCAGTGTGTTGTTTGTTTGAAGACAAATACATCATCAAGGCAAAGAGAGCTGGTGTGTCAAACGGAAAAGATGGAATATTCTTTGCGAAACAAACTTTGGGAAAAGTGACTCCTCGTTTCTGAGACCTGTTCCTTGCGGTGTGGATTAACAAACACAATAAGTTTCATATCAAAATTTTGTGCAATGTCAGTCTGCTGTCAGTTCACATGAGGCGCACCGACACTGTACACCGACCATGGCTGCCGCTCGGTGTCAACCATGTCATCCATGGGAGATACAAGGTTGAACACAGTTCAGTGCTGGCCAAGTTTGAAATGGGTTAGCAAAACAGTCGAAATCATCCATAAATTATCCGAGCAATGGATCTTAATTGACGGGCAGCTAAACCAGCTACCCATAGGCAACCAGATCGGGGCCAACGGTAGACACTGTGGCAACGGAAATTCCGTAACTTATTAAGAGCGGTCAGTCGGTAAAATTGCAATTGATAATTCATTTCGATCAAATTCAAAGGCGTTAAAGTGATATGAGCGCAAAACGACAGGCCTTATATTAAAGACTTTTTTCAGACAATTGCAAATTACCGTATGGTAAAACATGCAGACGCAGAGACAGACAAACAGACCGCAGAGTGTAAAATTACAGCAAATGAGTTTCGTGACCCCTCCCCAGTGATCACTAGTTGACGGGTTTTATAGCTTATTTATACTTTGAGGAAAACAACAATCGGTGAGCAACTTCATAAGCATTTTCTTTGTGGTGCGGACTGCGTGATGAGTATGCAGATAAGGACACATCTCCTATTATACTCACCAAGTCCATACCTGTTCGTATAGTATAGTACCGCGCATCTTGACAAAACTATAATAACGTATGTGATGCTATGATTCCCCTGACAGCTCGGTTCAATATTGGGGGCCAGGGGGCACCACATACCTCCACTGGTACCAATTTTCTGGGTCAGCCTTACTGTATAAATATAGGCAGGAAAGTAAACGACAAGTCAGTCACCCGAAGTAAAAGATGAACTTAAAGGGGTAGTGGGCTCCCCTAATCCGATATTTGGGGTTTTTTTGTTCAGTGTAAAACGTTGCTCATCCACGTCTGGTAAAATGCAATGACAAACGAGGACACTGATGTGAAATGATCTGAATTCCATCTGACAAGATTTCACAAATTTAAATGCGGTGATGGAAACATGTATTAATGTAAAATTCGCTCTGTGAGGCCCTTCATGCGCTTGAATGTGTCATGTCAGTCGTGATATTATTGAATCGACTGTCATATCTCAATCTTTCATTTGGCGGATCATCTTATGAAGAAAGGATAAGTCCGCATGTGACCACATCTTCAATGAAATGTTATGAGTTGACTACACACGATGGGAAAACACTGCGTGATTTCATTACGTGACTTTTTCGTATGGTTAGGTCTCGAATGATTTGGGATTTCGACGATTCATTTCAAATTGACTAAGACCATAGAGCTAGGACTGATATGGCATTGCTGAAGATAAAAAGTAAGCTGGGTCGTGCAAGCTTACCACAGGCACGATTATCTTTAATCATGGAGATAGAATTAGATAGCCCAAATCAGCTCACCAATAATGATGGGTTATACGGTATGTTGTATTCAATTGCTGATCTTTTAGCTTACGATATTGTGTTTCTGGCCTCCTGTTAAAACTCCCCTGGGGAGTATTTAGGAAAAGAACCTACCAAGTACCTAGTACCAAGATGCACAGAGTTCCAGTATAATTATGGTATTGCACGCAAAGTACGATCTTTACCGGACTCGTCTCCGTTTTCACCGTTTCAGTGGATCTTTCGTAGCATAAAGATAAAAACAATAGTAGCAGTTGATTTATAATGACAGTGAGTTAAAGGTGTTCAAAATATATGGTCTGCATCTTCACAATGCCAAAGGAGCGGAATACATTTGTAATTATTCGCTCTGACTAGGTGTTATTTTACGTTACAAAGTATAATCGCATCTCACTTTACCATTCTCAAATCGTATAATCGTGAGAGATGGGCTTTTATTCAGGATGCCTCAATTAGCTGGCCATGGACATTTTCTCCTATCACTTGGTTTTCAGGTTTGGGTGTTTATTGGCTGGTAAATTGAGCGAGAAACCGGCACGTGAATATTCGGAGAAACGGGCTGTCTTCTAGCATCCGTTGCTCCAGGGTAACAAGACCGAAATGTTTCAACCTAGCGCAGCTTCACAAACAACCTGGCCGTGATATGGAGTGACATGACCCGTCATGGACTAGGCACAGCATGCATGACAAACCTGCTCCCTATGCCGTACAATCGGCGCTTTGGGCTGAATGCATTTCACTTTCTTGATTTACGCACGTATTTTGCTTCTGAGGAAATGCATAGAGCAAGGGGAAGTGGCATATACTTTGTAGGTAATTTTCCTTTCAAGACTCTTCCATTTGATTAAGTCGCTACTTAGATCCATAGACTGAAACCTTTTAGTTATCATTTAAACTTGAACTATTGTTTTGTCCATTACGATGCCATATCTACAAATAATTCATCAGAAGACGGTAAGAAGACATGTCTCCATAACAAAAAAAAAGATCCATCAATTCGGAACGCACGACATACTGAAGCCTAGTCTAAAATGTATTGGGGAAACTACTTACTTAAAGGCAAGAAACAAAGGCCCTTTCCAACAACTTGACAAGGCACTTGTGAACAAAAGAATGTAACTTCTTTTGGGTCGTTCCAAATCCAAACCAGTACAGATTTTAAAAGGACAACCGTAATATACTTCGCCTACGAAACTGTTCAGACATTGCTGCTTGAATGATCATGGACAAGTATGTCAACATGGCCGATTTGACAACAGCTTGTTTTTGCTGGTTCATGGACTATTACAGTCGTCAAATTGTAAACCAGTATGTCACTTTGCGCTATTTGATGGTTTGCTCTCCAGTGTAGTATCGTAGGACATGAAATTTGGATTTCTACGCAAACGAGATGTCTCTCTCCTCTCTGCGCAGTATATAATCAGCGTGTCGATTGAGCAAATTAACAGCTTACGGGGCTGCCATGTCTATTTTATCACTTGTTGATACACTTGATAATTCGATAATTGGTTTAACGGTTACTTAACAAGGGACATGTGTATGGAATAGGAAAGTGCTGGCAGATGGGTGCCTATAATGGTAATACTGGTTTTATCCATGGAGCCATAAAACCATGACTCTTTCTCCAATAACTTTTGCCGTGGAGGGCAGCCTGCAGCAGCTCACGGTAAACATCGACAGGAGCCTCGATTTCGGACGAATCTTGTTTGGAGTTTGGACTTGTGACGTCACGGTTCCGCTGGTGTGTTTTGCTAAGCGATTATGGTCTTTCTTAGGGATCACGTTCTAGCATGTGGGTCGTCTAGACGAGGGTAGGACTGAACGAGTGGACAATGACTTCTCGCCCCAGAAATAAAATGTTCACGCGCTTCAAGGAAGGAATTTTACAGATGGCATGAGGGAAAAAAGGTGATAAGAAAAGATCGTTGGAACTTGCATCATGATGGGTGAAGCGTGCACCACACAACTTGTCCTGGCATAAATGCATAAGGCTTCGGTTAAGCAGCATATATTTCATATTCATCTACTTGATATTACAAGAGCATTGTGTGAAAACTCTGTTTCATTTGTCCTTTTCAGGACCTCACAAACTCACAAAAGACATTTACCAGTTGCTACCCGTAAAGCTTTATCTTATTGTTTTATTTTTATTTTGGTAGACCAAAGTTATTGTACGTAATAGGCTTTAGAATAGAATTGGCATGCAGTTTAGGCGGTGAGTGAGCCATTGACGTGATTACAAATTTGGTCACACTGGGTGCAAGATCACGAATATTGAGGTTTTATGAGGCCACCTTTCCAATAAGGTCTTATGAATGAGCATTTGCCGCTCCACGCCAAATCAATTCCTTGCATACATTATGTTAAAGGGACAATTGCGCCCTTTTGGGACGCTAAAACAGGTTTCTTGCGATATGACCGTCCATGGTTAGAACGATAGTTCAAATCACAACGTTTTACGCAAATACGTTTAAACAAAATTACTGTTTCCGTGGAGTAATTGCACGAATAAATTTCGGGATACACAATTTTGTCCTCAAAAATAGAGCAGTGGAAAGGCTGCGTCGGATTTAAATGAATGGAATTTTCCAACATTCGGTTTTCAAGACATAATGTGGATTTTCTGTATCCGGACATTTGATATATGCCTAGTAAAAAAAATATTGGAATACTAAATTTTCGCAATCTCCGGACGGAAGTACACCTTTTCAGTTTTAACAATACCTGGCCAATAAACAGAGGCTTCCACCAATTGGTCATCAAGCACGTACCCTCTAAAGACTAGTGCATTCCCCGTGCTGTTTTCGAGTTTCAGTCCGAAAAAGATTCCTTTTCTAAATTGCTATTTTATTTTCCAGCAATACAAAAAGTTATTCACTTTTGAACGAGACACCGACAAACAAAATCGGCCCACGTTTAGTTATTGAATTTTTACTTTACAATTTTGTATTATTGACTGCCAGACAATACTTCCCGGATTCTCGAGGGGTAGGCTGGTTCCCGCCCCACAATCAGTATCGATAATGTACGGACAGGGAGCCAGTCTGCCCGAAAAGCATTTCTGTTTGTGCCCAAAACAAAAACCCTTTTTTTACAGAGGCTGCAGACGCCCAGAAAGGAAGAACAGGTTTTTTGGGTTGGAATAAAACATACAAGTTGAAATGTATTAATAGAAAAGAAAATCGAACATGTTGTAGAGCACGGGAACGCACTTAAAATCACCGTTACGTAAATAATCAAAGTGTCCTGTTTAAATCAAATATATTTCTTTATCTTGCAGATGTCTTATCATTTTGTTTCTTCATGACATTTGAAATATGGCTAGTAAACAATATGAATTACTACGTGTTGGCGCTCTCAGTCTCAGTGACTAATGTAAATGCTAAGAATTGTGTATCCTGTGGTACCCCCAAAAAAACCAGAAAGAAGCATTTTCCTGACATACTTTCAATTTTTGCGTCGCTTTTTACACGTCTCCACTTCCTTTATAAATTACAACTCTTTGTCGCGAACCATTCAGTAGAGAGCTTCAGAGCGTCTACCTTGCATGAAAGTATGGCTTTACTGAAGAAGAAAATAAGATTTAATATCATTGGTTTTATCACCTGGTTCCCACAGCCATATTTCATCCATTACTTTGAGTCCTTGGAAGTCAAGTTAGCATTTTGATTGGCTACTGTCACAAACGTGCCTCTGAAATTTATCACCGTTCGGCCGATCCCGTCCTTAAAACGGCAACTTTCAATAACCGGACCAGTTGTGTGCAACGACTGCTAACAGTCTTAATACCGACCAACTATCGAGGTCTATATTTTTTCCTTCCGCTGCGAGGTGGATTTTTTGCTCCCGGGAGACGAGTCGGCAATGTACACAAGGCATTCTTGTAAGACTTCCCCAAGCTGTCGTTAGCAGCGTTTGGTTGCTATCACACGACGGAGGGCCCGGGCAGACCGCTGATTGAGCGACCAATGAAAGGGAAAATGAAATGTCAACGGATCACCTGCGGGACTTGTGTTACCAATTAAAGTCCGCTACGGCAATCTTTCCACCGTGTGCCGAGAGTAGAACCGCAGCCTGTCGGATAAGACCAACAAGACGAGTGAAAAGAAAAGGAGAGAGGAAAACTCCTCAACGAGCTTCCCTTCTCGAATCAAACGAAGTGTTGAGAGCACTGTTGGCGTTGGTGTGGACCAAAATAATTATGAAGAAGAAAAAAACTGGTCACAGTTGAGGCAGGTGGTGGCGATTGCTGCTCCCTTGAAGAGCGAGTGATTTACCGCGACCTTCTACCGCCGTTCGCCCGGTTCTCGTCTCGCTCGAAACCTAGGCTATTCCAATTGCATTAATAGGTATCAAATCATCCAAAATATGGAACTCCCGTGGTCTACCTGTATGTGTCATTAAATACACAGGTAAGACGATACGACCTGGGTACACTGTCGGACTGGCTTGTTTCTGACGATGGTAGGGTACCAACAGGGCTTATATTAGGCTGGGTAATTCCTTGACAATCAGCAGCAACCGAATGGCATTTAGGGTATGCTGCGCTTGGTATTCCCCAATGTTCTTAGACAGTCTTGAAATTGCTTCGGCATATATAAAACCTAATGTTTGAGTCGGCCCGGGCCATTTATATACAATTCAATCCCCGATATACAACACTAGGCAGCGATTTTCACGCAGGGACACCTTCTGCAGGCCGTAGACTTTAGAGTATAAAATCTAGCTTGCCGGTAATACCCATAGAAAACAAAGTGCCGGTAATGGCGGCCTTGCTTGCCTTGTCAAGAAGACTCAGAGTGACTTTAGGGTTGGCGTGAGCGTAATGAAAAGAGGCGCATCTGCTACGAAGGAAATGATCTAAACGGCAATGGATCATGTCGTTCTGGGTTGGCCAAGTTGACCTAAAGAATTTGTAGATCAGTCTCAGTGTCAGGATAAGTGCACGCGTCAGAGATGAGTGCAAAGGACAAGTGTTGTAAGGTTAAATCACGCAGTAATGATAATATGAGTAAATCTACGCGAGGTTGCATGCGAGTAGAACACATCGTGTACAACAGGCGAAAGACAAGGTCGCGGTGAAATGTATTTTTTTTAATTACAAAAATTCTACCGACTGACAAAAATATATGTATTCTTTCTGCTTATTTTTAATATTGGATTAAGGATGGCAAATTAAAAAGTTTGTACAAGATTTAACGGTTAGACGTTCAATTAAAAAGAGTGATAAAAGTGGAAATTCTCCCTTTAAAAACATTTTTGTTTGGTAAAACGATTAGGTAATGTGTCAAAAGCGATGAAGTACAATCCGGATATCGTTGGCAAATTGTGCTCAGAATACTAGAAATAGACAAAGGTACCCCGTGCAGTTAAACAAAGAAGTTCATTTGTTTGGTTTTTACTTACGTTTTAAGGCACGATTGTGCCCAGCCAGGTCCGGGGCAACACAGTTATGTTCCAAGGGGCCCGCCCGATGGAGCGGGCCGGCACAGCACTCGCTATCCGATGAGGGCACTGACTCACGGGCACAGCTAGGAAGACGTTCACTTGCTTGGCTATGCAATCAGCGAGCCTATCACAGTAATCTCCCAAGTTAACTCCCGTCAGAGGAAGACAGGTGCAACCACTACCTGATACGTGTGAGATATTTCCATTTAATGTTACAACATCACAACACTCGGCTGCAAAGTCGTTAGAAGGAGAGTTGCAGGTGTGAGGGTTAGACATGTGCAAAAGACATCTTATATAGGCAGACCGTGATGGTGTGTGAGTGCGGGTATGTGAGCCAAGTTGTTCGGTTGATCGTGTGCTTCCACTACCCCGATGTCAATCAGCTTCGCCTCAGCAGGCTAGCTCGCTTTGAAGTCCACTTATTACTACTATCACCTATTAACCAACTTGCAATCTCCATGTGTGTGCAAGGTGCATAAACGGCAAGTTACGCTGCAGAGGTCCCGGACCCGAAGTGTGACTGCTCGATCAAATGACACGCATATCCGCGCTCGACTCGACTGTACAACACATGGCTGCCGTGTCAGCTCTGATTCGGCCGACCATGGTCAGAGAATCAAAGTACTATTTTTTTTTTTTAAACTGATTGAAGCCTGTCCAGTAATTCCGACCCCGGGTGTGTGGTTGTGGCAATATGGATCATCGGCAAGTTTACTTCCTTGAGACTCACGTCGCGGTTGGCTTTATAGCGAAACCCGCAGCGCAAATCCGTCCGATTTGGAAGCCAAGTAGTAGCATGTTGGTTTACACCCACTGAGCACTACGGAAGCGATTTTCCGACTGTTTTTAGACTCGAGATTGTTTCACCTGCAGGTGCCTCACCGGGGATGTTACATGTGCCGATCTATAGGCGGACACTTCAGTGAAAGTCACTGGCGTCGATGTGTGACCCTCACGCAACTTTACCTGAACTGCCTTACCTGGTGCGCCATAAAGAAAAAAATCTCGACGGCTGGACTTGCGAGCACCTATCTCCCAATAGAAAGCTGAGTGACCGTACTTGGGCTGTGATTGGCTACCGGGCAATTTGTCCCTCCTCCCCCACTAGCCGACAGACCTGCCAGTCATCAAAGCTCCCCATGCGATCTCCCCGCTACCCTCAGTACACTGCCTGGCTCGAGATAACCATCTCTGTGTACTTTTCTAATGGTAAATCCAAACAGTGAAAGTGTTACACGGTCATGCGATGACAAACGGATCGTAACAAAGCTTTCAGGAAATGACGACCCCTTCTCCCCTTCCAACTCCCATGGGCCTCGCGCGCTGTAACGAAGTTGCGCTCTGACTAAACCAAACGAGCACCATGGGGGCGCTCTTCAACATTTACGACCACACGGCTTTGTAAAAACGACTCCGGAGGGCCTGGACTGAATTCAACTGCTTTTACACAGAAAAAGAAAAATATCCCAATTGTTTTTCAAAAAACAAGTGTTGCTGATCAGTGCTAACGTAGTTTTCGCTCTTGAAAACCCGAATGGTAAGCATGTGCAAATACTTGGTTGAATAACAATTATTCGAAATCTGTGCGACAAATGTAAAGCGTTCGCCTGTCCAAAGAAAAAACCCACAGATGGTGTCACAGCGGTGGGCCCTCCGCGGTAGTAATTACGAATCAATGTCACGGCTGGATTTCTTTGAAGTTGACCGTTCTGAGCACGCCCATATGAGCATCTGAAACCAAAATACCCGTTAAATAAATACTCAGTTGTACACAATGGCACAACCGCCTATGGGGTATTGCCAATCTGTGCTGGTGAACACCATGTTGTGGTCACCTGGGGCAATCGTTTTATGCAGCTGCTAAGCTTGGATTGTGTGGCTCGACCAAAAAAGCTAGTTACCAGGAAAAAATGCCATTTTTTTTAAACTGCTATTGACTCGGCACTGAAAACTGCTAAGCAAAGTTTAACATCTTCTTAGCAGCTCCTTGGGCTCTGGTTTGGCAGAGCTTGAAGACGTGTAGACATATCTGGGTATGCTATCAATTCTATAACGAAGGCCCCCTTCAATGGCGAAAGCATTGTGCTAGGTATTGTTCAGATAATCCAGCATGGACGAGTAACTTCACACAATAGACCTTTCTTCGCTTGGTTGGCAAACTGCACATTTTGCCAACCAAGGGTTGCCAACTATGGAAGGTCTAACATTGCAAAAATGAAGAAGAGTTATTACATATGCAGATAACCAAAATATTATTTGATTGTTGGAAATACATTATTGTCAACAAAGCTACAGCATAATAACATGCCTTTTTACTATGTATTGAGGGCGTTATGGGGACTTTTTTGGAAAAATATGTTGCCAACCACGGTTTCAAGTTATGCGCTTGCGGCTGCCAGAAAATGGCGCCAATGTTTACAAACAAAATGAAGGTATATAGCTTGCACAATGCGTTCGTCATTGAAAGAGGGCCTTGTGCGTTTACTGTGTTCACGTACCCAGATTCGTCTATAGCATGCGCCTCCAAACCCTCTTGGTCTGACGATTCGACTTTATAAACTTACCGAAAGGCGAGACGACCTAAGGAAAATACCTATCGAGTGTGTGTAGACTAGGCGATCCATTCCATACGACGTCTCTTGAATGCCTGGCATATTCATCAGCATGGGCGTCGCGAGGGGAGGGGGGGGGGGGGGGGGGGCACTGCCCCCCCCCCCCCCCGGAAAAGCCAACAAAAAAAAGAAGAAGAAGAAGAAAAAAAAAAGAGAAAAAAGAAAAGAAAAAGAGGCGCGAAGACAAAGTGGTGTAAATTTAATGAGTTGGGGGCAAAATGTCCCTTCCCCCCTCTAAAACTGATAAATCGAGAATATGTTGAGAAATGGCAAAAAAAATTTTGCCCCCCTCTAGAAAAAATCCTGGCGACGCCCATGTTCATCAGTACTTACCTGATGGAAAAATTGGCCTAAAAAATACACGATTCTTTTGCGATCAAATATAGTAAAAGTTGCAATTATTAATTCTCCTTGGCCCAATCTACAACATGGACACCCACAGCGTACTGCATTTCAGACTCATTCGGCCGAAGGTGTGTGATTGTGACTTACGGAGCCCGATCTTTAAACAATTCGAAGTTAAGGCGAATGCGATCACTGAATTTCATTTCATGCCTGTTTAGGTTCCCCCTTCCTGAAAGTCAGTATTAATGTGTATTCCACCCACGCTTGCACAACATTCATAGCGGTTTTCGGTTAAACGTAATAGACACCATGTGCAAACATTCAATAATGACACTGCCAAAATATATATCGTGAATCATCGTACTTGAATGAATCCTGTGAAGCCAATGCGCCTGGTAATGCTGTCCTTTTCGAGAAAAGAGGAATGGCCATCATTTCCTCGCAATGGTGAGAACCTGGCCATCGCGCTTTTAACGGAAACCTTTGCTTTGCACCGAGAAAAATGAAGATGCATTTTTACAGTTTTCTCAAAAAGGTTAATCTACAGAGCTGAAACTTTGACAGATATACGTTTTTTTAACAACCTGCTTCAGATTTAGTGTGTTGTTCCTTGAATCAGTAAAACAGATTTGGAAATGGGAATATACACTCAACCAAAAAAGAAAGCCCCCGTCCCCCCCCCCCCCTTCCAAAACTTTTTTGTCTAACTCAAAACCTACTGGGCACCTCTCGCTCAAGATGTGCCCAGTAGTTTTTGAGTTAGACAAAAAGTATTAAGGGGGACTTTCTTTTTTGGTTGAGTGTAGTACCAACCAATGCAATGTTCATCTAGCTATCTAGCACACCTACATTTTTCTCCCGTCATTGTCAAGCTTCAGCAAAGAACGAACCCAGAAAAATGTGAATTAATTGGGATCAGGGCGGCGCGCCATACATCACGAAAATAAGGGATGGTGGCAGCATGAATTCTTAGAAATTATAAACCGTAACAACGTAAGCTATCGCTGTAATTATAATGGTGTCCATTAAAGGGAATATACATCATTTGCTTTTGCTGTAATTTTCAGATATGGATGGAATTGTTGGAAATATAAAGCAAATATAGTTACACTGACTTTTTGGAGGTTTTGGTTTGAAAATGCTACTAAAACCAAGAAAACGATCATTTTCCTGTAGTCTGGTTCCCTGACTCCATATAAGAAGAAACAGAGCAGTTAACATACATTGGGGAATTGTAAGGTCAGGGAACCAGTCTAGCTGGCTCGTACCCGTTCATGGGTTTGTAATCGATTGCAAACAAGTGCAATGGTCAATTGGGGCCAGTATTTGAAAAAAAGCCAGTTGTTTCCAACGCTGATCGGCCGATCAGCGTTGGAAATTGATACAAAAATACCACTTTTCTTGAAAATGACAGTATACCAGGTGCCATAATTTTACAGGATGCTTTAGACTGTCATTTACCAACATCCTATTAAGGTATTTCGCAAAACTTGGTAGTTTTATTTTTCGATGTTTGCAAATGTTGTATATTCCCTTTAAAGGGAAGATACAACATTTGCAAACATCAAAAAACGAAATGATCAAATTATCACGAAATATCTTACTGTCATGGATTGTTATGGAGTGACAGTCTAAAGCATCATGTTAAGTTGTGGCTCCTGGTGAGCTGACATTTTCAAGAATAACTGGTTTTTTTCCAACGCTGGTCGGCCGACCAGCGTTGGAGAAAACAGGCTATTTTTTTCCAAAAAGTGCTCCTAATTTTTCATATTTAGTTCGTCTGCATTTTCTTTGCAATTGATAACACACTTGTGAAGACTACAAGCCTGCTAGACTGATTCTCTGATCTTACAATTCCCCAAAATCTATAAATTGCTCCATTTCATCTTAAGTGGGGGTCAGGGAACCAGACTACAAGAATATGATTGGTTTTTCCAGCATCTACGAACCCAAAACGTGGGACAAGTCAGTGTAACAATATTTGCTATAACATACTAATCCTCTAATTTATCTATTTCTGAAAATTGCAGCAAAGGCAGATGTTGTACATTCCCTTTAAAGGGAATTAACAACATTTGCAAACATCGAAAATTAAAACTACCGAGTTTTTACGAAATATCTTACTAGGATGTTGGTAAATGACAGTCTAAAGCATCCTGTAAACTTATGGCACCTGGTGTGAAGTCATTTTGAAGAAAATGGTATTTTTGTATACATTTCCAACGGTGGTCGGCCGACCACCGTTGGAATAACCTAACTATTTTCAACTTCTGCTCCAAATTTACCATATTGTTTCAGTTCAAATTTTGTTTGCTATTGGTTACATGTTTATGAACGGGTGCAGGCCAGCTAGACTGGTTCCCTTACCTTACAATTTTCCGGCATCTATAAATTGATCCATTTCATTTTTAGTGGAGTCAGGGAACCAGACTACTTGAACATTATTGTTTTTCTTGGTTTTTTCAGCATTTTCGAACACAAAACTTCAAACATGTCAGTGTAACAATATTTGATCGATTATACTAACCCCTCAAATACTTAATTGCTGAAAATTACAGCAAAAGCCAATGATGCACATTCCCTTTAAGAAGATTGTAACCCAATGTACATCTTAGTTCACCTTCAATTTCATATTCAATCATACTGCACTCTGTCACCTCCAGTCTTCTTAAGCTTCGTTTGTTGACGCTTCGTCGTTCTACTTCTGTAAATGTGAATTAACCCCTAAAATTTGGGGTGTTTCTTTTCAATGTCACTCCTAATGTGCAGCCCCTTTTCAGCATTTTTCAGGGAAAACCCGCCGCGTGCGTCATGTGTATTAGGACACATCTGAATAAGTCATCATCACATTATCAGGCATATGGTATTCTCTGATCACCGCTAGAGACCAATATCAAAACCTTGATCTCGAACCGTTACCATCTGTTCAGAGCGATGACAAACGTCATCATTACTTGTCGACTTGGAGTGAACGGGCCGATATGTTGCATCTCAACACTTCATTTTGCTCGCATGAACTTGTACGTAAACGTCGTGGAAATGTGGATGCAAGTTGCGATAGCTGTCAGCTTGAATTTTCGTCCCTCATGTTTTTAAGTAAGTTCTCAACTGCTTTTAGATGTGTTAGTCCACCAACAGCTAGTTCTGCCTCGAACGACGACGGGTCTAGTATTACGATGTCGTTGTATGGCCTGCAAACGACCAATTCACCGACCAATAAAATAAATTTGGAGTTAAGAATTAAAAGTCAGCGTCTCTGACTAAATCCAACTTGTTTGGTAGCAACTCGTCCAAGAAACCATTACTGCGTTTAGGTGTGTGATAATGGACAATAACACGACTATTAAAGTCAACTTATATCAACACACTTCAGATTGCTTCCACGTGTATAGACTCGCCGCACTAGAATGTATCCACTTTGTGTAGCCCCTAAAACAGGCCAAATTCCCTTTACAATAATGTCGTGGTGACCCATAATATTTAATAATGGCTGAAAAGTTGCTTTGTTTTTCATTACATGTTACATTTCAGGGACACCGTGTTGACAGTTACGGCTACGATTACCTGTCAACAATCATTTTCTCTCTTTCTCTACGCGGTTACTCAAAGGGCGCCCTCTATTTACATTTGCACAATCTTGCGTGTGAATACCCAGCAGCAGCGACCAGCGGCGGCGGAACAGTTTTGAAAGTGGCCCGGGGGCCAAAGCAGAGCCGGTGCCGGCTGGACGTTGCAAATTCGAAAAGCGGGAGGGGGAGGGCGCCCTGCTATGTTTGTCGTTTCGGTGACTGTTACACCCCCCCCCCCCCCCCCCCCCCCCCCCCAGTTTCGTCGCCTATACCATGGCAACTACAGTGTATGTAGGCCTTCCCGGTGATCGCAAGCGATCATTCAATCCTGTAATTTCCAGAAATGGTAGACTAGAGAACTTATATGTTTTATGTTTAATGTTTATCCCCAGTGGAAAACAGTGGGGAGGCCAATGGTCCCCCTGTCCCCCTCCCGGTTCCGCCTGTCCCCCTCCCCCCCCCCCCCCCCCCCCCCCGGTTCCGCCGCCAGTGGCAGCGGCAATTTCTTGTCAACCTTGGGGGACCAGCAGCTTGGAAAATTTTAAAAAGCGAGGGGAGGGGTCCGGACGCCACCCGAATCTAGGAGGCCTGTACACGATAGAAATAATAGTTACATGATTTACCTATAAACATCTGTGCACGAGGATAACGGGAGGTCATCGCCATAGCATCATGTCTCTCCCTCTCTCACCATACCGGTAACCATTAAATCAAAAGGAGCAACATTAATTTTGTGTGCTGATTTTAGTATCAGTGAAGGGTGTAGTAGAACTGGATTTCCAATATACATAGCAGTGGATGCGAGTAACAGGGTTACGGTGATCGTATGTTATGGCATTCGGGGTTAAAAAAAAACTCATGCTGGAATTGTTTTAAGTACTGCCAATACTTTATTTGTTTGGGACTACATTGTGTGTATAAAAACCTGTTATATGTGTATCTAGGAACCCACAAGGTGACATTTTGGGGCAAGCAGAAGTACCATGTGCCCCCAAAAACTGATCACAGCGCGGCCCCAAGATCTGTCCACGGCCGCGCTGACAGTGACGGCTATCATCGCCTAGCCACCAAAAACACGCTCGTCACAGCTAATTGCACTTTAATCACGTCCAAGTACACGAATTTGTCGATCCCAACCGAAGACCAATAAACACACCTTCACAGTGTCAAAGCCGACCGCTGAAGCCGGAGGCCCGTACCGTGGGTTGGCCGCTCCGGCAGGTAGGTATAAGGCATGTGCCTCCCCGCAATGATTGGCAAGTTGTCCGGAACAGGTCTCAGTATGCAAGAAAATAGCACAGGCCCAAGTGCCTTTTCAAGTTACTGCTTGTTGTTCTTTTTACATACCGTAACGTGCTTATTTCAAACAAAGGTGTGCCCCTTATAAGTTTCCATCAGTTTTTTCTCTCCTGATCACCTCCCAATTTTCCTCCTCAATTAATCTTCATCTTTGTCATACCCTACCTAAATACCCACTTCGTCATATCCTAATTCCCGTCGTGTTCACCTCGTCCATTACTAGCTAGGAGGATTGACACTAACCCCAATCCCAACCCACACCCCACCCCCCACCCCAAAAAAATGTTACATAAACGAAAAAGACATTCAAGCTGCATTTGATAGCAAATTTACTCGCCTTTAAATCACTGATGAAAACGACATTGCCTCGATCGGATAAAGAGGCTATACCCACATCTTTGGATGCTTGAATATAGATTCCCATACCAAACGACTCTCCGAAGAGTCTTTGAATCACAAAATATTGGTAACCTCGCTTTCATTAATTCCAATATGGCGAATCAAAGCAAAGAGCGGAAACCAAAAACCAAACTCTGTGTTCTGTGACTGGGATGTGACTGAGAGACGAGGCAATTATAAAGGAGTGCAGCACTTGGTGGTCATGGAGGGGGAGTGGAGGGGGCCAGGTCAGGGCGGATACCAACTTTGACAGGCCTGTCTCCCTTGGTCCAACCTCGGTCCTAATGATTGAACTTCCTCCGAGATTCCATGCTGGGTATGCACTTTTGCTGTTGCGTGACGGCCAACATGTGGAAAACATATTCAGAGGCAGGAATAAGAAACGGGTATTTGGCATTGCCCAATAAATATATCGTCTTTGAAAGGGCAGGGGGAAATAGGATAAAATAAGTAATTCGGTGAATTAAGATATTATTATTATTATTTTTATTATTATTATTTTATAAAGGAAGCAAATGGGGGGTTCATTTTTGGAGGCCCTATTTCACATTTTTCCCAGCTTCTCTTAAAAAACATTTTGTCCAATTCATTTAATTATTGTCACCTTAAACTAAAATAGTATTAAACTTAATAAAGTTTAGCTTTAGATTAGAATTCCATTTTCATAAATGCCTGGGCCAGTTTACCCATTCCTATTGGACGAGAGCCCTGTCACGCGGTGGCTTTAAACCATCGTTTAGACACGCTGAAGACATGAATAAAAGTGGACCCTGAGTCAGGACCCCAAATCTGCGACATTGCCCCCCCCCCCCATATTTTTTTAATAAACCAGAGAACGAGTGAAGACGCCTTTTTTTAAACTTACTGCTTCTACTCATCCCCTTTTCTCTCCATGGAATCCTGAAATCTTACTCAGAAAAAAAAAAGAATAAGGACAAAGGGAAAAACGAGCGCCCTGGCGTCAAATAAGATCTCCACTGGCTTTTCAAATTTTCAATGACTAGCCGTTTGGTCGGTCAGCCCCTTCTTACTCTGTCCCACGCCTTAAATGTTGTTCTGGATTCCCCTGGAGTACGATACGATTAATATGAGTCAATATGTCTTTACGGTAAGTAGCGTTTAACGCCCCCCACCCCACCCCAATTAATGGAATAATATCATTGATTACATCACCTCACACATACAAAAAAAAATAGACACTATCATGCACACCTGACACTTTTTTTCCCTGGTTTCCTAAATAGTCCTCATGTGCCTGCAAATAAGGGGTTTACTTCATGTTAAATTATGTCCCCCGCACTCAACGCAACCCACCCCTCCCCCATACCCGGCCAAAAGTTTCCAGTTGTTATGTATTATTTGTTAATGGATTTTACCGGTTTTCATGTACATTGAAGTTTGAAGCGTTTAATAAACAGAATTGTGGTGTAGGATTATAAAAGGAAAGTGTATAAAAAAAAAAGGCTTGCCAGGCGCGGTGCTAGAGCCTATATTTTAGGGGGGCTAGCAGGGGTGGATCCTTAATGTTTGCAGCGAGGCGTGGTTAAATGTAGACCTTTTTTTTCTCCGGACACTTAGGCCTCCGAAAATCAATAAGTGTGTGGGGGGGGGGGGGGGGGAAGGCTCGTACCATATTCGAGGGCTGATAAAACCTACAATCCTATATTACCTAATCGTGTACAAATGCCCCCGTCTCACGACAATTTTTTTTTAAGGTGGGAGACTGCACGCATGTGACGTCACCTAAAGGCTACACCAAGAGACTTGCACCAAGAGACTTGGATGCTATTGAAGTTCGTCAGTTATGTTATACCAGTAGTATGTTACCATGCATGTTACCCAACAACATTCGAAAAATAGAACGAACAAACAAACATCATCGAAAAACAATAGGGGGCAAAAAAAAGGAACATCCACGGGCAGAAAAGTAAAATGCAAAGTCGGCGTGCTCCAGGTTAGCTCAGTGAATTTAAACGGGGAAAAAGGAATTTGGCGCGTCGATTACAAGGAAAGGCTCAACGAACCAACTGTTTCCGAGTTTTTTTTGCACATATTCAATACATTTTATTTACACTCATTTATTCACTTGAAAAACGAAAAGCACCCGCTTACACGGAGGCATATTCACAGCAAACAAAAAATGCAACCTTCGATCAAAGACGGATTAGGGCCTAAATTATTCTCTCAATTTTCTTAACTTAAAAAGGATGCACGACATCCCAGTTTAGCCCAAATTGGGTTGCAGTGGGATTACTCTACCAAGCACCAAGTTATGTTCTTACAGTGTCGAGGCCAGCATTGGTTTTGTCTGTTCATTTAAATTGTGAAAATTGTCATATTTTTTGGGAAAAAAATATGAGAGACTGTGACCAAAAAGGGTAATACTAATATATTTAACTGTAGGCGTGGAGCTCTTACTGCATCAGGGATTAACATTAAGGCACTGCTGACAATGGATTCATTTCTTCGTAATTAAGGTGAGCAAGGACATGGTTAGTGTCTTCTTCTTTTTTAAATATTAATTTATGAAAGATGTTGCTCACGCTGGCGTTTAATATTTGTTCATATTTACACTTTAACACATTAAATAGTTGATTTGATCATTTACATGCATATGAGCATATCTGTACAGTACAGGAGTATAAGAAATAGTGTATAAAAACATATCTAGAGAATCGCTTAGCGTGTCTAGTAACAATCATATAATAATAAACAGAGTTCAGAATGTGTGCCACCAAAATACTGATTACTGATTCGTTTCGTAGGCTACCTATCGCCATTTTGGGAGGGTTTTTTTTTTAACTTACACACTGCGAGATTTAGTTTTAGAAACTTTCCTCTCAAAATAATTTTTAGCAAAATGTGTTCAACAACGGAATAGGATTCCACACATTTCTGAACTTTGTTTTCATCTTCGTTTATGTAATCATTAACATTGTTATGATAGTACACGTCAGTGACATCCGCAAGATTCAACGACCATGTCTTCGTACTGTCTTAAGACCACATTGTCTTCGTTGTCAAAGTACAACATTGAGATGGCCGAGAGTTTGGTAGGCGCACAGCAGACTTTGGGGGCCGCGGCCGGACTGTCCGAGTTGACCATGGACTGAATGATGGCGTGGTTCGTGCCGTTCAGCCGACTGTCCAGCGGGAACGGGCAATCCCCACCGCAGAAGTAAGACTGGTAACCCATGGGTGCGATGATCCAATCCTGCCAGCCCACATCTCGGAAGCTGACGTACAGGCGACGCCTCTGGCACAGATTCGGGTGTGGCTCGGGGGCAGTCACCTCCGGTTCCTCGGCGCTCCGTCTGAATCGGTTACGGCACTTGTCACCGTCAACCGACACCACCACCAGCGTCGCCGTCCGGTGTCTCAGCTTACCCAGCTTCTTGGCCAAGATGGCGTTGGCCTTCCTCTTGGGTAGACCCACCGTCTTGTGGATGTCCATGGCCACGTAGAGACCGGTGTCCTGGCTCATGCCGGCCCTCCACTCCTGAACTATGGGCAGCATGTCGATGGTCTCCGATCCAGACTCCGTCAGGTCCATAGACAACGATGTCAGCAACCGAAAGGAGCTTCTGGTGTCCTCCATCCGGGCTGATCTCATCTCAGATACAGTCTGGGCGATCTCGTACAGCTTGAGGTGAACTGTTGCTGTGGGCCTGACTTTCCTGATGGTGTCCAGGAACTGAAGCCTAAGGTGAGCTCCAGTGATGGTCTCCGAAGCAGGAATGGATGACAGGTTGAAATGGAGGATTTGACGAAAACGTCGGTCGGATTTCGTCAATGCCTTCAGTTTTGTACCTAAAAAGAAACCAATAAGATTTGTTATTAAATAATGTGAAAATACTGATGTCTTTTATTATAAGCCATGAACATTTTGGCAAATGCACACATAAATGTGGACACAACCTCTATCCTTACAACAAACAAAGTTGAAATCGTTTCCCGGGCGAGCATATAACACCCGTTTCTAAATTAGCCAAATATTCTTGGACAGATTGCTTGCCCAAGCAAATGAATTTGCTTGATCGCTTAATCGAATTGTTTGGCCCTTTCAAGATTAGCCGCACGTAGCCAAACATGATTTCACCACTGTGTAAACAGGAATTACTCAAGGTGATAAAACCATTAACAAGGTGATCAAGAGGTGTTAAAAGCCAAAGTGTGCTACCGCCTTGAATAGATTCGCACCTGTTACTTGCATAAAATTCCGAAAGATCATCAAGATGCGAGCAATGTGAGGGAGGATTTTACGCGTGCACCGAGTGCCGCAGCCGTTTGTGCTACAGCATTCCTATGCCGGTTAAGTACCCCGGGTTAGAGTTAAGAAAGCATAAGCAAATCTTCTAAAAAGCCCGCTGGATTTACAAGATCTGTCAAAATCACGTGTGCAACTGCAAGGTTAATCTTTTTCGTGAGGTGTGATAAAGTAGGCAATGCAACACAACTAAAACTTTATAAAAAGGAAGTGCCATGAAGCATCACCGGTATAACCATCAGAGATGATCAAAATTAACCGAAGGGGAAACCAAAATTCTATAGGAAATCAAATAAAAGTTGCAACATGCAGGATCCAAGGGGCGCAATTAGAAGTCACGTGATCAAACCGGAAACCAGATTTTGCTAATTTCTCGGGGGTTAAAAGTCGAGGATCGCGCGCCACAAAACGATAACATTGACTCAGTCACAGCGCTGTACTGGCTGCCCTCCCGGACAGATATTTCAACATGCTTGTTAGTGCGCGGGGTTTTTCTTGATAGATCTCTGAGCAGTGTTTTGTTTTTGTCTGCCGGCAGCTCATTACTCATCCTACATCGCAAAGTGCAGTCTAAATAAACGACAGCGGCATGAGGGTTAGTGTTCGCCTTGACATTGTGGGTCATCTGCCCTTGCGGACTGTCAGTCAATTGAGCGCTGAGTTTGCTCAATATCTGGGTATTGCATCACAGTAGAATGTCAAGGTTTTTAAGCTTAACTACCAAATGTTTGTACATCTGCAACAATATCAGAGTAACACAACCGCATCGACGAAAACATTTAATAATTCAATATTTCAATGTTATTTTTAATGTGGAAAGTCTCATAATAAAAAATTCTAGTTGGTGTTTAGTCTTGCCAAATAGGCCTATGGCAGCACTCCACTTTCTATTTTAAAATTGTGAAAATTTGAAGAAAAAAACAGTGGATCAAACTGTGAAATCGTTTGTGAAATGATTGCTTTGGGGAGAAACAAAGATGAATATTTACCTGAATTTGTGAGACTGCGCACAATGTTACCGGGGAAGGCTGGGTCAGGAAATGAACACCGCCCCGTGGTATGATCCGAGTCGGATCCATTCTGCAGTTTGTCGTACAGGTCTAGCATGAACTGTGGTGCTGTGGCGTTGGGCCTGGGTCTGGGTCTTTCGCTCAAGCCAAGCATACTCAGGATCTTGCTCTCCATCCGTGAACTCAGGGGAGTAGACTGGCTGCTGCTGGTATCAGCCCCCAGGATGAGTTGGGTGGTTGCTAAATGGGCAAGAACGAGGACTAGTACCGTCACGGTTGCCATGATTAGTTGTGATCGGAAAGCTGGGTTTGCTGTGAGGGGTTGTATCTTCAGTTGTTAGCCCACCGGCTACGATCAGTCTGTCATTAAGCAGGTGCGAATGTCTATGCTAAGCGGGTCTCTGTTAACACCACCGAACCGGTTGCGATTGCATTTAGCTCGGGGTGAGAAAAAAAACCGAAAGAGATGTTTGAAGTCGCGAATTGACCACGAATCACGTCTTCCTCCGCAACTTGGCAGTTGAACGAGAGAAGTTCGTCGATGCGGTTCACTCAAGGACAAGCCACCAGCGGCGTTTGAAGGTCTGCGTCAGGAAATACCCGGTGTGAGGATTGCCGAATCAAGTCAGGTTTCGCTGAGGGCTGCGGAAGGTCCAATGGGTTCAGTGTTTGCTTTGGAAATGACAGATCGTGGAGTGAGCCGACGGTGGGCAGAGGGCCAGCAATTATAACACGACTCGTCTAGTCGGGCTAATTGGTAGGGTGGAGCGCGGGTTGGGTGTAGCGCTCCTGCATCTAGACACGTTTAATTAATGACACAATTACCTTCACTCAAAGGGAGTTAGTACGCTGATATCCGGGCCCACTCGGCCGTGCTACGCAAACAGGTCCGAGCATGTACATTGGTAGAATGAAGCGGGACCCATCCATGCGTGTATAGTCTTCTCCCAACCACCAATGTGGGCAGTAGTTGGACATTGTTATGCTAAATATGCGTGCGTAACATCTTGTTTGAGTACACCTTACTATATTCAAGTTCATTCGCACGTAAAGCCGTCCGACCTAAGACCAACACACACACACGACATTCATAGTATAACTTTGGTAATGGTATGGAATATTCTGCATGTTTGTCGTCTTGCAATGAAATTAAAGTAGGATCATAAGAAAGACCCATATACTGGGATTCACACAGAGGGGGGGAAATCGTTTTGGTTCTGCGGACGTATAGGCCCCTAATAAGATGGGAAACAGTCCAATTACGTCGTCTGCTCATCCACTGTCTGTGCTTGTACCGATTACATTGATTCCTTTGATGAAGCATTTATTCCTGGTCCGTTAACCGTCGGCAGGCTTATGCAGCCCTACATGTGCAGACTAATACCCCCACGTTCAAATCGACAAAGAGACATTGGCGGAATTCTGGAGACCTGACCATGTAAAACTAGACCTTCCATTGGCTTTCTCCACCGGCTTCTTGCAATTCAGGATGATTTGAAACTGAAATGTAAACCGAATTTCCATGTAGTTTGAATTATATTTATATTTATTTCAAAATTACATTTTGAAATAAAAAACACAAGCAACTCTAATTGATATGAACACAAACTAAACTGCAGACCATTTTCAGTAAAAATACTTTGACACAAAAATTTATGAATAATTCTTCTACCCAAAAAAAAAAGAACCACCAAAAAATTAAACAAATAAAGGGATTAACACGTTAACCGAAGAGGCAATCGTAAATATTCTCACAAAGGCTCATAGTCATATAAACTCAATTTAACTAAAATTAAAACGTGTGTAAAAAGGGTCGAAAAGTTTGTCTTCGAAAAGTTTGTTCAATGCTTTCACAATCAATTGCCAAATAAAAACAAAACGATGCCTTTAAGATCGAAATACAAATTATCTCCCAACTCTCCTGTAACAATGTTGTTCCTCCTCCATCCCGCGCTTGCTGCGAATGAGGTGAAGACTGCAAGTGGATTGGGAAAAACCTTTTCATTTTTTTGACAAATCTACTAATTGTAAATGCGTTTTGATCACGTTCAACGAATGTCACTGTAGGCAGGTGCCTACTGGTGAACTGATCAAGTTGTCCCACTTTCACCAAAACTGAAAATGAAATCCTTCTGATGGAATCACCGTTAACAGCCTCCGCCCATTGCTGAATGAGCATCCATTCCAGACTGATAGGCCAACGTAAACACGCTAATTAGAGGTGTTGACCGCGGTAAGTGTCTCAATGACCAAGTTGGACGCTTGTTTCTAAACACTTGGCTATATATCTTATTTTCAAGAGGGAGGGGGGGGGGTGTCGGAGCTGTGCTCGCGCAAGGCTGAGTGAGCAGCATCAAACACATGTATACAAACCGAACCCAAACAGCATAGACGTAATGATATAGGGACAACCCGCCTGGCACTGTAGCAGACGCACCAATTTGACCAGTGCCTCAACACAATGGTGTTTGTTGCGCTGCAAATTGGGCGCATGTCTGGAGGGAGGGGCGAGCCGGGGGGGGGGGGGGGACCGACCCAGGGACACAGCCGACAGAAACTTCAGACAGGATTCAACAAGTCAGTAAACAATGATATAAACACACAGTCACGCCCTGAACTGCGAAATCGGAATGCAAAATTCTGTCTTGAAAATGTTTACATGTAGTTCAAAGTGGCTTCGTAGAGATAATGTAATGATGTGATAAAGTCATCATAAGGGCAAATTTGCTCCCCTACAAAGACCGTGCATTCTTCTTCTTCATTCATTCATGTTCATGATGACTTGAAGAGTTGGGCCCAACTGTCCCTGTCGAGCATAGTGTTGGAAAGAGATGGACCACTCAGACCAGTTTCTAGCTCGATGGATGTTTTCAGGGTCATGTTGGGACGACCTTTTCGTCGAGGGGCTTCAGGATTCCAGAGGAGAACTTGACTAGCTGGCTCATTATGCATGTGATCCCATAATGTGATGGAAAGAGAATTGCCCTTTTTTCAATCGGGGGGAGGGGGGGTTAGCAGGCGTGTACTTTTTTAAGCTCTGGCAGGAGCTTCTACAAGTCACTTGGGTGTCGGTCGGTCGGTCCCCGAAAATTGACCACAAATATTTTACCAAAATTCAACAAGTGCAATGCCGTCGTCAGTCACTATCAAAATTATTTGTAACAATTCGTAAAGTTGTTTATGAAAATGTTGTTCACGGAGGCAAGATATGCGCAGTACGTTATAGTCACGTGGTATTTTGTGTAGTGGTTGGACGGTATCCAGAAGGAGCAAATGAAAAACGAACATGGTGTTCCGCTGCAGCGGACCAGGCTTAGGCCTATACGTACACACAATCATTTCATGCAAGACTTTCATGCAAGACGGACAGAGCTTATTGTGCACTGGTACTTGTTCTTTCTTCTTCATGATTTTCCAGGAAATGAACATGATTTTTTTTTAGTTTGGACCACCAAACCCCTGTAGATCCGCCACTATATTATCTTCGTGGACTTCATAGTACATCTGTAGTATTTATATAGCAATGAGGCCATTACTTTTATCTAATATATATGTAAAGTGTCTCTGATACACTGCTGAAATCCCATAAAATATGGTGCTGTTGTTCAGGTTCATGAACACTTCAGTTTTAAGTTCTCAAGTTTTAGCCAGGGCCACTGGAGATGTAGGAATGTAGTTCGGAAATCTTACGGTAATTCTTCAAAGGGATTTTGAGAGTTATACGGATTAACTCCTTACTATAACATTATAGCCAATTAGCTGATTTGATTTGCAGATTTGTGTGGGTTCAGTAAACAGCATTACCCCACGAGCTTAATACTGTTAACGGGAGTTGTGTACACTGCCAAGTGAGCTAATTGTAGGATTACGAGGTCCATATGTCAACAACTTTGTACACCTAGAATTGTTTGATTATTTATGAAATACATTAGCACTTAAGGCTGGTATATACAAAGTACATATCGAGGGCTTATTTAGTGGCTTGAGTAAGGGGAAAGTTTCCATCCCCTTCACTACTGGTACTTATAATACCCCTCGCTTCATCAGCGGCGAACGGATTGGTATATCGGGGAAACTTACGTTCGCATTTCTGCTTGGATATAGGATAGGCCTAAACTTCAAAATGAGGCTATAGAATGGGCCATTTTGGTTTTTCAAGGGGAAGACTCAACAATATGTTGGAAACGTTCTCCATTTGCTCGAACCATCAACCTATCAGGGAACACTGGTGATGTCTAATCTATTATCGCAGAATCTTGCGAAGGAAAGGCGAAGTATTATAGGTACCTCACCGTTCACACGCGTTGCTTTGACCCCAGGTCACCAGTTAAAACGAAAAAGTCCAATGAAACCTCAAAAAATAAAACTTGCCGTCACCCGAGGGCTCCAAGACAGGGCAGTATAAGGTGCGAGCACCATCAGGTTCCCCAGGCTGACTTTTCCTTTGTCGTTCTCACGGATGCATCCTGAGAAGGTGTGGGTAAATTATGCAGCTGATGGACGATGATTTTGCTTGGAGATGATTGAGCAGTTTTCCTCATGCCGTGCATCCAGTGCCTGTTTCCATCCAGCGCATGGCACACGCTTTGCTCGCTATTCCATGGAGGCATTTTATGTAGCTCCCTGTGGTTGTACATTACAGAAACGGCAGAGGCAAAAGGTATATGGATTCCAGAAACTAGGAATTTTAAAATAAAAACTGATAGGAAGCTGTTTTTCTTTTTCACTTTCTTTATGTGTGTGTGCGTGTTTATGGTGTAAATCGAGGACACACACGATGAACTGAGGACAGGAACCAAATCGAGGACAACTTCGATTAGAAAACGTGTACAAAAGCAATGAGAGCTCTTGCAAAAAAGTTATGTCATAAACACAGGAAAAGGGAAGAGGAAAATTAGAAAATCCTCCACTTACACCATAAACAAACATGGGTATGTGTGTGGGGAGGGGGAGGGGCGGCAAAGCATCACTAAGCTGGGAAAGTGTAGTGCATGGTAACCGTCAGTGGCGTAAAGAAAAGCTGAAACTGTCATTTGACCCCTGTCACATGTAAATCACCGCGGTGACCAATTAACATCAGCAGAATCTTTTCAGAAAAAAAACACTTTTCAAATTGTTGGTTGACGGTTGACCAAACTTTGCCAAGTGGTTGTAAGTGTATTAAGTGGTGGTATAAGCAGCTACTATCGGCCTAGTGTATATTAACTCAGTCATAAATCAAACGTGAAGGGCAGGCTTGGGGATATTTACAGTGCAAACAAAGTAACATGTCCGAGGCCGAAAGTTGGAGTTTGATTTCTGGTTGCCATAGAATGACAAACCATGATAAACTATGGGGGAATTGGAAGTAGAGCATGTAGGCCAATCAATATTACGCACTGATACAGATAATATCGAACAGTAGGGCCTAGGCCTACATGATGCAGACCAGTAAATCGACTCCCATAGACCTGTGGTAATTACGCGCACTTATTTTTTACAAATACTCACAACTCTCCAAGGTGTTTGAGAAACCCATCAAATTAAAGCTTATTTCATCAACTTTCATTTTCTGTTTAATTTTCTGATTGTAATCCCATGACTTTTGGGAGAAAATTCCATCCAAAGATGACCACCCCTAAAAGTAGTCCTGTGCACATCGCCATTTTGAAAAAAATGATGCCTGCGCTCCATTGCAAAATAGAGCAATTTTAGGGCCCCAAAGCTCGCAGTCCTGTGCACGGTTTCCACCCATATGTTGAACCAACCTTCAAGTTCATGGCCCACAAAATGCTCTAAAAGAAAACAAAACAAAAAAACCCCAGAAACTGAGGGCATAGTACAAATTGTGATTTGGTCCGCGTAGGCAATCTTGGGCCTATTTACTGGTCTGCACCTATACAGGTATATGAAACATTCCCTTGCTCAACAAGGGTCTATGATTATGCGAGCAGATTCGGCGATTAGTTATGCAAAACAAGACTGCGTCTTGACCTCGAGATTCTGACCATTCAGCGGGCACCTTCTATCGGGTCTTCCGTAACCCGTTGTTGTATAACAAAAACATGGCATCCAAATTGACCAATCAACATAGTCCACATTTCTGATCGAAATGACGTCCCAATCTCTAAAGACCTATCCGATTGGCTAGCGTGCGGGGTCGCATAAAAAGTACATGCTAAGATAATTATATCAGATGTTCAACCTTGGCTCTCTGCCCACGTGAATGTCTGATGCTCAGAGTACCCTACAGGTAAGACATCAGCTCACTTTTTCGACCGAGAACAGCCTCCATCAGTGACACATTTTGTACAGTGCAGCTCCAAATATACCCCAGGGAAGGGGGCACAGTACGTACACACCTTTCCAAAATTCCAAAAGATCAGCCTTTTATACATCCTTTCCATCAAAGTAAGTCGGCTTATAGACGAATCCCAAATTAGTATTGAAACCGAGGCTCTTAGTGCTAAGCCATATGCAAAAGACATCACTGGGGCCCTGGGTTTCAGTGCCAATTTGAACCATTCCAATAGATTACCATTATATATCGGACTCTTAAAAGATGACGTACGTTTCTCCCTCTTAACAAAAACAAACAAAAGTTTAGAAATTGAAAAGTGCAATTAATAATTGTTATACAATAAAGTATGAGCTGTGTGTAGTGCAGGCCTACGTGTTGTTCGATTTTCACGAGTTGATCAGGGCCCAATTTCACGGCGCAGCTTAACAGTTAGCAGAAAAGTTGTGCTTAGCATAGCAGAATTGATGTGCTAACGGTCGCATGGAGATTTCTGTTGTTATACACTCAGTTAAGATTTTTTTTCCTCTGAAGTAAGCGTGCTTTTGCTGTGCATATGCTTACAGTCTTCATGAAATTGACGGAGGCTCTGTTAGCAAAAAATCGTATGCTTAGCAGCGCCATGAAATTGGGCCCAGATGTCTGAATCATCATACGCATGCGTTGCCCTATACTTGAAATCCTGCCTACGGGCCTCAGCCCCCTCCCCAGTTTTAGAGTTCAATGTCCGGGACATTCCCCCCCCCCCCAAAAAAAATCACTTTATCCCGAAAATCGTCGACACCCATCTAGGCCTGCGCCTTGTCATTATATAGATAGACTTTTCGTGATAGGCATACCATATTGTACCCTCTCTGTGTGAAAACTGTATGGCATGCCACATTTTGGTTTCCTGGTTATTGGTTTTTTTTCAAGACACGGATTCGTGTGATGAAACACTCTGACTGGTTTTTAAAACACTGCAATTCATGAATTAGGTTTCTTCGTATGAAGCCTGTTTTGTGCCAATTTCACATACATCACGTATAAACTATAAAGCATTATGCAATACAAATAAGTCAAGTAACCAAAACGCGTGATGATGATAGTAATAAGTAACTAATAAATTCACATTTTTTTCGCAAATCAACGCCCCCCCCCCCAAAAAAAAAGGGCATGGAAAAACCTAGATCGTAATGAACATGATTGATGGCTGAGCAAGGGCGTCAATCGCTTCTCCAAAGTGGGGGGGGGGGGGGGGGGGGGGGGACGACATACCTTGGTCAGAACTAATGCAAGCGCGAGGCGCAAAGCGCGAAGCCCTAACGGCGTGGGGTTCGGGGCCCGCTTATAAAGAGGGCCCCGGAAAATGTTGGATTCTAGACGCTCTGTGGTGCGATCTGAGGTAATTTCTGACCAATTTAACTAATTTGTGTTAGCAAGAGATTACCATTTTTAAACATCACTTTCGAGTTTTGGAGTCATTGAATCAGCTATTCTGAGCTATACAATCATAATATAGGCTACCGTTTTTATTCGGGGAGAAAAAAGGGGGGAGACTTGTTCCCGTCCCCCACCAATTGACGCCAATGTGGCTGAGGATAGGCAGTCTATATTATGAAGGATCGTGTTGAGTGCATTAAAATGATCAATTTCGATACTTATGAAAGATTTAACACTAGAGATACAGGTGGGTAAAACTTAGGGCCTACATCATATTCCTGGTGAACCACGTTGTCCTTTTCTGAAACAAATACCCGTCAAACTAATTAATAGCATCAAGAAGACGTCACATACCTTTCTTTAAATCATTTTCAATCACGCTACGTATGGCAAAACAAGTAAAGAATAATAGGCCAAACCAGTTTTGATTCGGCCCAGACTACCAACCGCTATTACTTTTCTTATCATTTATCTTGTTTGCTTTTCCTTTCTTGTCTTCAACCTTTTTAACCACACACAAAAATATTTTCTTCAGTAGGAATGCCAGCTTGCTCGGAAACTTCGCAGAAAAAAAGAGGGTCGGGGTACGAGTGTGTGTTTTCCCTCCGTGAATCAAATTGTATCAATCCCCCTGCGATTACTGCATTTGGGTACCGTTGCAGGGAAGGTCAGGCAAACAGGTCAGCGGTGTTTGCGCAGTGATTTGCGACAGGACGGGGTGCAAATTGGCTGACACCGGGCGGGTTGCTCTAAGAGGCATCGTTCCAGGGTGTTAAATGCTCGCTCCGAGCGTTTAACACATTAATTACCTGTGGGCCGAGGTTGCCACTCAAACTTATATACGCTATGGGCGCTTCCCACACACGTACGTAAAACAGACCGCGAAGGGGTGGGATTGGGTAGGTCTGTGACGACAGAGGGCAGCACTATAGTCAAATGGCCGTAAGATTTTCTGAGGTTTCGAAGTGGACTAAAAAAAAAATACTGAAACGATCAGTTCGAGAAACCTCTCAGATAAACTGTTAAGCTCGAAAAAAAGAAAACTCCTCTGCAAACTTCGGGGCTAACACATGAGTTGTAAGCACCTCAACCTGTTGTAAGGTCGTTAGCAATGATCCCTATCATTATCAAGACATTATTAGTAGATGGCCGAGTACCGGTAATGGTATACATCGCGAAGTCCTTGCACGTTGATTTGGTTAATTGATAACTGAATTAATGATTTATGAGTACAACGTTATAAACTCCGCCACTTCTTATGTCAAGTACAATCTAAGCACGGACTTGAACCAAACGTAAAAGTTTCGCTTCCTCTTCGTTGGAAACATATTTCTATGCATCTACTTTTGTTTCTTTCATCGACCCACCCATTCGGGTTATCCTCATTTTCAGTTCTATTGGAATGGTCTGTTTTGGGGTTTATTGGGTGGTATATGATTCTGGATTGCCGGAGGGACAAATTGTCTGTCCAGCTGGTAAGATTTTCATATTGTGGTCCTTCCCCCTGCCACCACCGTAGTCTACACCCTGGCCCTGGCGAAGCCGACCGGGCTGCGTGGAGAACGGATGATACTCAGACTACCACCACCGATACGCACTAAACAACTCAATGCTACTCTATTCTCTTCTCTTTTTTTAGACAAAAACGTGTGTTCGCGTAATTTATCTTTAATATCCGCTGCTGCTAGTACTCTGACGTATTTACGATCGGGAAAAAAATGTGCGCCGTGTCACATAAAAATTAGCTCATATTTGTCCTCCAACTGCAAACGCGTATATTTGACATTTGGGAGTTGTAGACATACCACCGTACCGTAGTGGAATTGTGTGTCATGGTCAACAACTCAATCAAAAACCGATGAGCGCAGACAGACTAGGGAACGATAAAAACATTGAGCAGGCACGGCCAGGTAGGTTCAGCCAAGGAAATGTCACGACGTCACGGCTTCAAACTCTCTTTGTGCTGGTCTCAGGGGGCCAGGCTAAAGCATCATCTAACCTATCTCACTAACTGACTGACTGACTGACTATCACTCGTGAGACGGGCAAAGCTATCGTTTGGATTGCCCAACTAATCAAACCCACTGTGTAGACCATGCAGATGCACTGAAAAGACGTCTCATGAAAAGCCGTTCTCAATAAATTGAATTTTGTGCAGTCTGGGGCCAGTGGGGCCAGCATTACTAGGCTTCCCTCGTCTTGTTTCTGCATTACTTATATGCAGATTCAGTCACTCAGATACAAATGCAGTCAATCTGGGTTTGTTTGGAATTATTTGCATTATCGCATAGTAGGATGATGAACGGCAGAAAAATGTAGAAACAGCCCAATCGTCTTTTTAACATAATTGCGTGCGCGATTTGTAAACGTAGGCCTATACCTGTTTAGAAAAGAGGGTCTCTCATAAACCTGGCAACAAAATACGCCAGGAGTTAAAGTCATGGCTCGTTAATAATCCACATTCCTGCTTCTCCTGAAGTTTGCAAAATAATCACCGGAGCTCGCAGGAGAAGTGGAGCGATGACAAGCCACCACAGGTGTGACACTTCAAGTCCAAAAGCAGAGGGGGAAGCGAGAGTGATTGGAGGGGGGAAAGGGGGAATATACCCCTGGCCAAACAAAGGAACGTCACGCGCACCGAGTATGGCAGGTCCTTCCGAGATACTGCCATAAACACGTCGGCAACTACTTGCAGGGGAAAAGATTTACCGAATCCTCCGGCGGAGCGGTAAAGAACAAACGTGGCCGGGGGAGACAGCTAAGAACCTGGGTGGGGCGATAGAGCTGATGATTGTATAACATTGACTAGCTGGAACGGTATTGCAATCGCGATAGAGACTATTCACAGGGTCCCGTTTAACAGCTCCCCACACTCGGATCATAGCAAATAAAGGGGTATTAATACCAGTTCAATAAACGAATAGATCGAATACGATTAGATACGCACCTGTGTGTTACAAGGTATAACTTAAAAGTTACGAAACACGCGAACAGACAAGGACTTCTCCGTCTATTATGAAAAAGTGGAGCCAATGCAGAATTAACACCGATCGACAAATGTTCGTTTTCAATAACTTAACTAGTGACATCGATTAGCTTAAAGAAAAGAAGAAAATAATTTGACAACTTTTATCGTGTAAAATGCAAACAGCAATTCACCGATTCAGAACAGTCCGAGAAATAAAAATTGGTATACGAGCGATGTGATGTCGTCCGGCCCGACTGCGGATACTCTCGTTGAAGGAGAGTCTCGGGGTCAAAGGTCGAAAGGTTGGTATCTTGGGGATAAGATATCCTGACTATAGCGTGACCCTGGCAGGGAACCAGCTGGTTACAATAAGAGGGAGTTGGTTCGGAGGGGATGCGGTCTGACATCAAAGCAACTCGGATGCCTGCCAGGGATCAACCCCAAGGTACGTTTGGAGGCGAGTGTCGTGAGAAATATTTCAATTTAGATGTGTTTTTGTCCTCCTTGTTAGGCCTGCTTGGTTAGTGTGGGAGATTTGGATTCAGCCTCTGTCAATTACAGCGTGTAACTGGATAGGAAACATGAACGGTGTTGAGAGAAGTTTCAATCGTCAACAGTCGATACAATCCGCTTTTTGACACTACATTATTCCGGGCCTACATCTATTTGCTTTACGCTACGACAAGGCTAGCTTGTCCTGACGTTCATTTACCCGCACCAAATCAACTGAATCAATCATTTTTGTTCAAGTTGGTGTAAAGAAATATTAGAAAACTTTTCCAAATTTTGCTCCGCACAAAAACATGAGACTGCCACCACAAAATAAATGACTTTTGAAGAATGTAAGAAAGCACGCAAAATTCAAGAGGAGACTCGATTCTGTATCTTTGTTTTATTTGCTAACACTTAGCTTCTATGCTAACTCAGAAACGAGTATCATACCACTTCTCAAACCAGTTATAAACTGTCAACACTTAACCTCCAAAACCGAAAGACATTTCGTCAAGACGGATATTCTCTGGAGGTTTTTTCCGTTACTACAATAGCCGGAAGTGTGTGTGTGTCTGGCAGTTCACTTTCAAGTGCATGTAGAGCCTGGGTGGGCAACAATAAACACCAGCAGGTAATGATGATGAGGCAAGCAAGGTAAGGTTTCGACGGGTCCCTATCGGGCCAGGTTTCTTGATCTTGTTGCCAGTGTGTTTTGTTGTCGACCGATAATACTACTCTGTCGTCACTTTGTGAGGCGGCCGGTCCGGCGGAATTGGACGACTGTTTTGTGTCCGAAAATTCTCCCGAAGATGATATTTCCTGATAATTATCGCCATTATGTAAACGTCATAAACGTATATGGAATTATTTTGTCTCACACAAATCTTGGAAAGTTGAGTCTTTCATATAGATCTCACACAAAAGGTTTGTAACCAACTTTTGTGAAGGAAACGAAGACTTCGCAAAGCATTGTGGACACTTTTTGGGATATAAAATTCAATCGAGCTAACAGAATTTAGAGGTTATCATGCCTGTGCAGCGCTCTATCTCGGAACAAGTGCGATTGCACAATAAGCTCTGGCCGTCTTGCATGAAAGTATTGTATGAAATGATTCAAGAATGAACATTTACTTACTTGGTCGTGATTGTCAATTGACAGCCCCTATAACACACACAAAAAAATCACAAAAAAGAAAGAAATCCCCACCTACCAACCCTATTTTCTAATGCCATGTAATCGGAAGCAGAACTATTTGTTTGGCATGGAGACTCGTAAACCTGACACAGGGCCAGAGGCAGGGGTAGTGTATAGTTGATGTACAGGTGTGTAGAAGCCCCTAAGTTCCTAGCGCATTACATACCACGTGTCGTTTACATTTACCACATTTTTTTTCCTCCATTAAAACACAATTTTCATAAAAAAAACTCCACGAATTGTTACAAACAATTTTTGTTTGCTATTTTTGGACAGTTACAATTTGGTACTTTCAGTTTTATGGGTGAGTTAGGGTTTTTTTTCGTAACCGACACCAAAGTGACTTGTAGAAGCTCTGTTGCCAGAGCTCAAAGCGGCGCGCCGTGGCACCGACCGCGTAATTGTTATTCCTAGGAGGGTTAGGGGCAATGTCATGAATAATTCATGTTTATCCATGAGAACGGACAATGACATCAACAGCATTGTTGTTAGTTACTCAACTAGTTACAATACATTAAAGCATTTTAAAGAACGGTTGTCGTCGAGCTACCACACAGTAGCCTAGTGGATAGCGAGATGAGCTATGGATACAAAGATCCCTGGTTCGAATCCACGTTGTCGCTGCTCATTTTCATCAGCTATTTTTCTTCTCCAAATTTATCACTGAGATAATTTTAAATTAAGGGGAAAATAGAACGAGAACCTAAGTCTTGCAATGATTCAAAGGAAAAACTGAATTATTCATGACATTGCCCCTAACCCTCCTAGGAAAAAAAAATTACGCGCACCGACCGACGCGTGATGGCGGTCCCGCCGTAAATGACAACGCCCTCTTTCGGTTGATGATTGGGTAGAGCCTTGATAATGATACGTACTATCTGTCACAAAATTAATGCAAAAGGGAGACCACAATTTACCTTGAATTCCAAAGAATGAAACTAGTGACTAGACGATCACAATAGACCTTTCTTTAGTTTGTAAATGCGTTGGGACCATTTTATATGGGCTGCCGCAAGCGCATAAATTGAAGCATATTTTCCCCAAAAAAGTATTTTTTGGTTATCTGTAATAACCCTTCTTCATTTTTGCAGTGTTTTGGGACCCTCCATTTACCGAAACCAAATATAGCACCCTCCTCATTTTCAAGTGTGTCCACCAAAACTAATGGAAGAAAGAAAATACTTTCAGAGTTAAATAACAGTTCTGTATCCCCTACTTTGGTAACATTTACTAACAAGGTTTACTTTTTTTTTACTCCTCTGTGGATTTACTAGAGCTCATGGATTCCCCTAGAGCTAGCTATGCACAGCCTGCAGGTGAGACTAGGGCATAGTCTACTACATGTCCGACCGTGTACCGCTTACTGATCAAGTGGATTCAGTAATTGCACACACCTGTAAGCCCCCGAGGGTCACGGGGCTAGGGTCAGGCTCTGCTCCGAGTGTTTTGACGGCCTGGTAATGATGAAGAATTGCTCTGGCAACTTCAAAGGTCGTTTTCATCTGCCAAGTCCAGGAAATAAACAACTCGTACCCGGGCTGGTAATTGGATGCAGTGTGTGGAAGAAGGAGAGCCAAGGAGCAAGAAATGTCTAGAAATCCATAGCTCACCCGGAACTGAAATCATGTGTGACCTCCACTGTCGTGTGCAATGGAAATATCACAATTACTACACGAGTAACAATCTAAATACAGACAACAAAGTCAAGTGCTCAACTTTACTGAGAAGAGACCATAATATTTGACCAGAGCTATACTTTTTTTCGGTGCTAAAGGTTCACGAACAACCTGTGAAATTTTCGAGTCCTATTTGCGAGATGTAACAGATGGAATGGGTACGCAAGGGGTTCCAAGCTATAGTTCTCACTCAGTCTACGGGAGAGACCAGTACAACGGCGGTATACATCAACGCAGGTTTTCTTTCATCACATCAAAATATTCTTACTTTGTTCGAAATTCAAATTGTCGTGTGAGGTGGGGGGGGGGGGCGGAGAAAACACCTTCCATCCTCATCAAGCTTGTTAACAACCGGGTTCATGATTAAAAAATCCTCAAACGAAACAGCTCTCTCAAGAACAAGCTCCAGAAACTGACACTTCTCCAATTTTCCAAATTTCCCAAGAGGTACTCTCATGCTTACCGTGCGCCTCAACCTCCCGAAGTCTCGGAGGCGCCCCCCCCCTTCCCCTCCAGTAACATCCTTTCCCTTCCTCCTGCAGTCCTAGCAACCTAGATCCCCGACAAGTGTACGTCTCATTCCCCTTCACTGCTACTAATCACAAACGACATGTTTAGCTCTCGATGGGATAAGCGGAAATTCCGTAATGACTCTGTTCGCACCTAATTCGAACCTAATTCGCACTTGCCTGTCGTGAGTCATGAAACTTTGAAAGCCACGGTTTCGATGCGACTTTTTTCTGTACTTGATGAACCGACGAGGAAATTCAAAGAGACTTCTCGAGTTCTCAGTCTGTATGTTTATCTGTTTATATCCCCGTTTACGTTGCTCGTCATTTTGCAGACATAATTACAAACGTCAGGGCGTTAATCTTAAAATTAGACCGACCTTGAACATTTCACCACACAATTATAAAGTCGGCTTCGTGGTTTGGGCGCCTCTATCTGCAGTAAAATCATTAGTAATCTTCACACGGCGCACATTAACATGTGCCTGTATTTCTAGCGTGGCAGATAGGCAACAAGGGGTCTTTGATGACAGCTTTCTAGGGCACACTGGACGGTCAAAATGCCCCGCATTTTGGAGGATGGGGTGGCCGCGTTCACAGTCATTTTTGGTTCCTTCCGGAGCGAAACACTCTGAAAAAGCTTCATCTTTTGTGCACGGTGGCTTGTTTAGAGGACAACTAAACATTTTTGGGTAAATTAAAGGTGAAAAAGAAAATGGACATTGCCTGTGCTTCCCTCGTATGCAAGGGATACGCAAGTTTCAACACTTTTTACGGTCGTGTTTCACCTTCCAAATACAAATGGCAATATGGAAGCAATATGGAGTGTATGGGAATTGAAGTGCTTGCATTTTGTTTTCGTTCAAATTACTTTAAAACGGGCTTCATTATGGATTAACACGGACTATGGAATTTCGGTGTATGTCCACTCCCCGTCTTTTCTGCGAAAATCGTCTTCATTCTAAACTTGTGATTGGCGGAGGCGGGGCACATGGACGCAAGCCTGGGGGGGGGGGGGGTTACAGGTTAGGTGTTGCCCCCAACTAGCCCAGTCTCTCCTTTATTCCTGCATGGTTTCAGGATGACTGATTGGTCCATTAGTTCAGTGCCCTTACCAGGTATGATGGGTATGCATTGCAAGCAAGGAGAATGACGGGGGACCGAGGTTGGAAAAGACGGATGATTTCATCTATTTATAATAAGGGTGTGTGGGGAAAGTACATGATTTGGATTATTTTGCGCATTCCAATTGCTACATGTCTAATTATAAATGTCGAGGTATTTCAGTCATTTCATCTGATTGAAAAAAGTACCCACCCGCTCTACTTTTGTGCTGACGCTCCCGTTTCTAAGAACCTCTATATCAATCAACACCACAACGGCAGGATGAAACACGTCTGATACATCAGAGGGCTAGATTTTTGCAATTAACAGTCGTCGGGGACGCCGAGATGCCATCATCTTGCGATTCCGACTTTTGAAACCGATCCTTGTGATTGATTATCTATGGACTTTTTGACCATAGTTTTTCGAGAGCCATTCCCAAGAAGTAGGCCTATGCTCCCTTGAAATGAAAGTGTTTCATGCAAATTTAAAAGCCTCAGGAGAGGAGGTGTAGCCGAATGATTGATAGGCGAACTGATGATCACCTGCTACCACCTGCAACCAGGTGCCTTTAGACCACGCCCACATCGTCCTGCTAGTCTCATTCCAGTCATTTTGCATTTGGTAGGGACAAAGTCACAGTCATCATACAGACAAAAATGTCAATAATTATTAGACACAATAAATATTTATATTCATAAATACATTACAATTTATACAGTTATAATTACAAAAGTTATACTGATCTCACAAACTAGTACTTTAATAATGTTATCTATAATACCTCCATTTGATTTACTGGGCCTTTACACAACCAAACATGCATTAATTTTATTGTAATTGTTATGACCAGCACAACAGAATAAAATCACAATGGTCTTGTTAAAAATAAATTCCGGAATGATTTCCGCGTAACGTGAAATTTACAATAAGCGGCTTATTATAAAGCGGCAAATTATAGTAACTTTTTAAAAAAATACTTATTTACATCTTTATATTTCGGAAATGTGAAATTGTTAAAGAAGATGTTAAAAGCGTCTCTATCTCAGGTTCGATTCTGATTAGAAAATTTTGCGATGGCTAATTATTTCAGGAAAGTAAATTTGCGGATTTTCTTTCCTTTGAGGAATCAGGAAAACAGTTAGGCAAATTCTCGGAAATTATTCACCAGCCGCAGGCTATACGCCTTTTAAGGGGGTGGGTAAATAATAATTCCCTGGTAGAAGAGGTCTAATCATTGCCAAAAACACCAAAATTAAATCAGGTTCCGTTTTGAAGAAATATTACTAGAAATACTGAATATTCAATTTACAAAATATAAGTATAATACTTATAATAAATCATTGATCTCTATTTAAAATCACTTACTGATCTACTTCAGCTGACAGATTGCATTATGATGACAGATTTATGGGTTATTTAAAAATAAAATTGAACATTTCCCATATAGGCTTGTGGCTCAAGGTGTGAATAAACAAACACAAGAATAGTCCCCCTCTTTCCCCAAAGATCGAATTTATTCAAAACATCCTGTGTTTGCACAGTTGTGACTCATTAAATCTACGGCAACTGTCTCCATAATATCGTGCATGTACTAATGAAGACGGACGGCACCTTACTGCAGTAGGATTAACTTGCCTAATCTTATTAAAAACCGAACGGGGATGCGTTTCAGACCATAAGAAAAGTTATCTATCACACGTACGTGTAGCAATGACGTGGTTAATTGGACGGACGCCAGTCCACGAGAAGAATAAGACTTTGGGTGTATCAACGAGTTACAGACCAGTGCAGTACAGGTTGGACGGAAGGTGCAATTTTTTTTAAGGAGTCTCTCTTCTCTTAAAGAAGGAGACGTTTCCATGAACCGCAGTCGAGGAACTGAGCTCTAAATCCCATTGGAAATTAAAAAGGGAAAGACGGCTTAGTACTGCTGTCGTGGTGTGGTTCTGGTACAGTTTTAGCGTCTGGCCTGGCAATATTAACCACTTTTCCCACAAGTTGGTTTCGATCGCGGACCGTTTGATCAGTGACTCGAATCCAGATAATGTCGTGTTGCATGTGTCCTTAAGCAACATATTTTACTGCAATCATAATGCAAAGAGAACAGTTTCAAGTATTCAACTAAAAAAAATCACACAAGTTCAGTCACTAACCATATCTTAAATGTGTGAGATGAGTTCAGGAATTGGTTTATACTTTCTTAAAAAATATCCTTTGCTATTAGCTAATAAGAAAAGATAAAATCTACAAAAAGGGGGGGGGGGGGTAGTGTCAAATACAGGTTAATTAGAGGCTTACATCACATCTTGTAACATATGCCTCCAATCGCGTGATCCGTTTTCACACCTGCATGCTTCTCATCAGTGACCGAATAAACCGTTGGCAACATTTGCCAGGAGGATAAGTAAGATCCTGTATATGCCACTTCTTTCACCGTTTTTTGATCATAGTGGGTGGATGCTTGGACAAATATTTGCACATAAGAATTCGGGTTCAACTCTTTCTGGATCATGGTAACAACTTAATTTCCATTCATTTACACAATTTGCTTTACTTTCAAATAAATGTGTCAAACTAGAGGTATCAAAGCATTCCGATTTGAGCCTCTTGGGGAATCGGGAAACCAGACTCAGAGGCGGACCAATCTATATCAATTTCCCAGCTCGCATATAAATTTACAACTAAAGTGGCGCCACAGAACATGTAGGACTAACAAGTTCTGGATAAACGGGAAATTTGGGGAGAGGGGATTTGGCAGGATTGGTAGTGGAACCAATTTAAGGTGTCAAATTGTCAGTTTCAGCATAATTGGTATTAATTGCACTGGCTGACTTAACGGTGAGATTATACCAGCTAAAAGTGGTCTGCGTACTAGCTGCAAGAAGGCAGACGGGAAAATGCCCAAGGGTACAATTTTTGGGTAAAATTGGGACAAAACGGGGAATGAAAAAGAAAGTCATCAGAATAACAAGATGGTATAACCAAACTGGAGGAGATTAGGTACAGATTTATCAGCATGTTACAAATATCTGCAATAGGATGATACTGGCAGTGATGAACACTTTTAGTGGTAAACAGCATTAAAAATCATCCATCTAAAACATATCCATCTTACATATCGATCGATCTTGGACTAGCTCGTATGTTGTGCAGCTAATGTGCACATTAATGTTGCAGACTATGTGGCGTCCTGAAAGATTAATGTGTAGTCTTGGAGACAAATAACACTGTGCAAGTTACCTTTGGACTACTTTTAACTTTTAACACAAAAAGCGTGAACGGCTTTTAAATCAAGACTCACAACTTGGACTCTGCTTTAAATTGATACAAGTCTCACAATAAATGACCTCTTTTTTTTCGCTTTTAATTCTGCGATTTGTAGAAGAGGTCAAAACTCACAGAAAGCAGGTCACAAGAGGAAATAAGTCATCACAGACGAAAAACATTATAATGTCACATATACTATTAAAGCGATGTTAAGTGGTTTAACCATAATTGCAATTTTCAACTGCCATTTTTTCATTATACAATTTAAATTCACAAATTACCATTAACTGGCATATATGTCGCATTTTGGGCTATGCTATCTCTACATGAGAGGGACGTCCTCCATGTTAGTATGTCGATTGACATACTGGTAATCACTTCCTAGGCCAGAATCTCTCTTCTGCAACTCCAGCCTGGAGTCTTTGACTTCTCCCCATGAACTCCTCGTCTGGTCTCTCTTGTCAACATCCAGCATGGGATGATGGCACTCTAGCTCAATAAACACGTCCTCTGTAGACAGACTTCCGACCAGCATCCCTCTGTCATCATCGCTGCCTTCTATACTCACCATGGGGATATCGTCGGGTCTGGTTTCGGACTCTTTCACCCTGTCTCCACCTTCAGCGTCTTCTTCCTCATCAGACTCCAAATCCTCCGATATCTCAAAGAACGGGAAGTGGCTGTAGTTCTGGCAGAAGTCCAAGTAAGGGGTGTCTTCCTCCAGTAGGGCTTCCAGCTTGTTGCGTAGATGGGTGAAGGTAGGGCGTTCCTCTGGGCACGGATGCCAGCAAGCGATCATGATGGCATAGCTGGTGGGTCAATACAACACAAAACGTGTTCTACTTGAAACTAGTATCATTGCCATGGTACTTGTGTGGAACAAGAAGTGTGAAGGACACTTGGCTGGTTTATCATTGTTATAACCTCTGTACACCAGTGAACACAAGCCAAGATGGCCAACGATGGAACTTCAATTTGGCATGCTTAGTCACTTTCACCACTGGGGAGGTACTAGTACGCAGTGTCCATAGACCTGCTGAAGTGAATTTCTCAAACTGAGTGCAAAGGTATTCAAACTATTTAAAGCTCATTTTAAAGTGCAAAACTAAACTAGATGTTCAAGCCAAGACTGAACTTGAGTCCTCGCTCATATGTAAACCTGGCTCTGGATTCCAAAGTATTTTTTGCATTTACATAACATAATGTTCCTAGACTTATAAATGCCAAAACTCACAATTCTGGAATTAAGTGATTCCAGATGTGAATCTCAAACCATTCAAACATTAAAAGTATTCTCGTTACGACTTTTCTCGTAAAAACGATTCTGAATCCATTGATGGACTTGAGCCCATTTGTCAATTTTGGTCTTTAAGTCTACTTTGTTGCTTGTTTTCCTTTCTGGCAGTTGAATAGAGTACCAAACTATTACGGGCACTCCTGATCACACATGGGATATGAGAGTGTTGATGATAGGAAACTCATTTGCACCCAAAGTGTACTTGGAACATTCTTAACAAGGCTTATAAAATCTTGATCATGTGAGTGTCCACATGGGTGAAGGAAATCCCATCGCAAATGAGATCTTCATTGCAAGTTGAATAACAAGTCATTCACAAGTATGGTCACAATTAACGTACATGGGATGAACAGTGACAAAAGTACGCCTTTGTCACCCTTTACTTTATAGTTTGTGACTTGACTTGAGGATTTGTGGTGGACTTGCAATTGGCCTTGTGACTGACTTGTGAGAACTTGACAGTATTCCTGAGTGTGGATGATACTCACAGAACTTCGGAGCAGTTTTCCGGTCTCTGCATGCGATCCCCTCTCTTCAGCATGGTCGGGATGTCTTTGTTGTGAATGCCGGGGTAAGGGGAGGCACCAAGGGTCACCAGCTCAAACAGCAGCACACCAAAGGACCACCTGAAATGAAACGATTGCCTGATAAAAACTACATACAGTCAGAGATGTAGTCAAGTCACTATGCATCATCCTGAGCCAATCACAAGTCAATCACAAGCCAATCACAAGTCAATCACAAGCCAATCACAATTCATTCACAGGCCAATCACAAGTCAATCACAAGTCAATCACAAGCCAATCACAGGTCAATCACAAGTCACACAAGCCAATCACAAGCCAATCACAAGTCAATCACAAGCCAATCACAAGTCAACCACATGTCAATCACAAGTCAATCACAAGTCAACCACAAGTCACACAAGCCAATCACATGTCAATCACAAGTCAATCACAAGTCAATCACAAGTCAATCACAAGTCACACAAGCCAATCACATGTCAATCACAAGTCAATCACAAGCCAATCACAAGCCAATCACAAGCCAATTACAAGTCAACCATTTGTCCATCACAAGTCCTTCACAAGTCAATCGCAAATCATCTTGTCTCAAGTCACAATGACAAGCTATATTCTAATCCCCTGTTTATAGATGTCTTGGGGCACGTGATCACTGGGCACTCGAGAGGCCCCCTTCAATGGAGAAACCATTGTGACGGGTTATCTGAACAATAGCTAGCACAATGCTTTCACCATTGAATGAGGCCCTCGTGATAGAATTGATGCCTGGATTGGTCTACACTTGGACCTGACTTCTACCTGAATTGTGATTTGATTTGTGATTACAACACTGCAAATAGTAGATGGTCAACAATGGTCCATTATTTCCACCAATAGATGGTCAAGGTGCAATACAATGCATAACACATATAGTCCAAGCAAAACTATAAACTAGCAGGAGGAAAATGCACATCAACCTTATTAAAGGATTACAATATCAAAAGAACTGATTTAATTCCACTTCAAACCTTTGTAGGAGCATAACACGAAGAGTTAAACAGGAAGGGGAAACTACTCAATACAACAGCCACAAAGAACCTTACAAATTGAACTGCCACTGAGCTGTTGAGTGAAAACTCACGTCCCAGACAATGCACTATTTTCTTTAAAATTTACTGCAGTTACACCTTGTCACAGTGTAAGCAAATTGACATATAGGCTAGTCAACACTTCTACAAAATCAAAATCTTTTAAACTCCTTAAGATGTTTGACACAACTTTCTGATGAACTTCTAAAATGACTACACTTCTAAAATCACTTACACGTCATTGCATGTGGTGAAGACTTGGTCATAGAGGGCCTCGACTGACATCCATTTGATGGGTAGCTTGCCCCCTCTCCGGTGCACATAGATGTTATCATCGTAGACATATCTGGTCAGCCCAAAGTCACCGATCTTGACCGTCTTGTCTTCGGCCACCATGACATTCCTTGCTGCCAGGTCACGGTGCACAAAACCTTTCTGGGAAAGGTACTCCTAAATAGAAATACAGACAGAAATATAGACATGGTTTAACCAGTTCGCGCCGCATGACGTGTATACCTGCAAAGGTTTTGCGGTATTCGGAACAGATGACGGATAAGCACGCAGGGAGCGAGGCCGGAAATATCTGTCAGCGACCCGCTCACAGCGAGCGAGGCCGGAAATATGAGTGTGCTGCATGAGGGTGATGGCTTCAACCCGCCTGGCTTGAGGTCGAGTGAAATTAAACCCGCGCCTCGTTCCGTTCTTGTCAAAATAATCCCGACGCGAACTGGTTAATAGCTTCAGCAGAAAAAAATCTGGAGAATGAGTGCGTTTTACAAGTGGGAAGAGTTGTACAGGTCCATCACCTTGTCCGGTCACAAGTAAATCACGAGTCCATTCACAAGTCCAGACACAAGCACCAGGGGATGCACAATAACAAAGGAATGCCTTTGTCAAAGCTCATTTGAATAGCTTGTGATCTTCCGTTGGACTGGAGGACATGTGATGGACTTGCAGGGATTTGTGATGGACTCGACTACAACACTGGTGTACATAGATCTGTTTCTTGCCAATCCCAAAGACTAGTAATTCTTGAACTACTTTTTTTTCCATTCTAGGTATGATTTGCACACATGCTACATTTTGGCAGCTACGTGTAAATGACCGAAGTTAATTGGTTTGTTACCAAGTATTAATTTCTAATGAAGAATAGCAGTAATTTTTCCCCCCTAATTCGCTCTTTTCACAATTCCGCCATGGGTATACAGAGCCTCGATCTGGGAGCTTTACACAATGAAAATAGCCGATTCAGTGATTCCCATGTCGAGGTCCAGATCACTGTACCGGCTATTTTTATTGTGTACAGTTGCCTGATCGAGGCTCTGCATGCCCAATGGCGGAGTGTGAAAAGAGCGAATCTTCATTGCAGTGAGAAGAAGTTCATTTTTGCATCAAGATGAACAAAACAAAACATTAATAATATTGAACTAATGTAAAAAGAAAAAAAAATGTTATCTGTCATATGACTTACCATGCCTCGTGCAATCTGGCGTGCAAAGGATAACAGATCATTGGGCATCAAGGAATCAGACTCAGTTCCATCCGGTTTCTCGCTTTTTTCATTCCGTATCTCAAGACACGAATACAAAATGACAAGTATAGATCTGTAATTGGGCGGCAATATATTTTTTGTTCCAGTTTTTTAGTCTGCAAACTGTGTGTCCTTTGTAAATTGCACACACTAAATCGTTTACTCGCTGTTCAAATTCTCTTGTCTTGGGTACCATAATGTGATTGGTCCAGACCAGTCACATGTCAAATTTTCTACGAATGGCTGTTCCCAACAAAACAACGTTTGTGTTGCATTGCGCAATAACGTCAACCGTATTCTAGCTTTGATGATGTCAGCCGTTCTACTGTGAGAATTTCTGGTGTCACTGGTGCCCAAGCTATGTCCGCCACTGCTTTGACCAGAGGAAGTTATGAGAGTACATGTAATTAACTGGCAAACTATAAATGGTACTGGATCAGTAGAACCATACAGAATTTAAAGGTATAGTCCATCATTTGTAATTTGTGCATTTTGTTCGTTTGAAGAAACAAAAGTGCTCAAAATCTATAGAAGGGTGCTGAACAACCAACCTGATGAAGTTTCAGCTCAGCTTTAGCTGTATATTATGAGAAAAACGACATTCTAGGATCTCGATTTCAAATCAAAAGTTGCTGAATCATGTTTTGAATTGGGCCTGCATTCAGCGTCCGATACACGTTCTCACTGAGCCGATTGCAGCTACGCAAATTATGTCGCGCACTGATCCGACGAATTATAGCAACCGCACACGCTTGTGTGTTGTGCCAATGCTTGCGCGCGCTTCGCCGAATAACAAACCGAACTACTAATTTGAATTTCCTACGGTGCTTCTTAAGAAGCACCGTTGAAAAGGCCTTCTTGAGTTGATTTCTTCAAAATGACAGCTTGCCAGAAAGAATAATTTCACAGGGAGTTTAGTCCCCTTACTATCTTTCAACCAAGTATGCTTTTCACCAATGAATACGGCAGTTACTTTTTGGATAGCTGCAAATGATGGACTCTGGCTTTAACACTGTTAACCCTTTAGTCACTGTAGCACCCGAAGCCGCTCTGCCCATTACTCACTGTTGGGCCCGAAACAGCCCGAGCACTCTATGGTTTTAAACACAATGTAATACAATGTAGTACTAGTGCTAATGGGTTGTAAGATCATAATTTTGTTGCTTTTGATACTGCTTTTTGTGCCAGGCTGTGGAAAAAAAACAAACGTTATAACAAAACAAACACTGACTGCTGCGCAGGCATCCCTAAGGTAGAAAGGTCTTAGTAACATCATGGCAATCAATAACGATACACGGTGCTACTATAAAGCGTTCTGTCCAGACTCAACTAACGCCAAAGTGTCTTTATCCAGAGCTGAAGAGAAAAAGTCTCACCATAACTCCCCGGTTGGCTCTCAGGTACCGGAGCAGGTCGCCATGGCAACAGTGCTCCACAATGAGACAGAGGGGCGCAGCATCGGTGCTGCAGCAGCCCAGCAGACTGACCAGATTGCTGTGACGGCCTATGTCCTTCATCAGTTTCATCTCACGACGGAATTCCTGCCTTTGTATCTCCTCGGCATCCCCTGCAATCAACAAGGGGATGAAACAAAGTGAATCTAATACTGTTCTTGTTTCTTTTGCCTTTCACCATACTTTGTGAGTAAAAATTCACGAACTGCTTGGGTGGGAGTTGAACCCACCACCTCAGGTTTATAAGTGCAGACATCTTAATCTACTTAACCATTGAGGTTGCCGGGGTAGGCTAAAGAAGTAAAGTCTGTCACGAGCCAACCTGGCCCATCAGGCTGGCGTTTATCTCCAGTTTCCTTGGCAAGAATTGACTGGGAATATTTCTATTCCCCCTGGATGGGACGGTATAAGTCCATCACAGATTACTCCCCAGCTAATGCCGGTACTAATCAATACTCCTGGGTGGAGAGAGGCAAGTGGGGGTAAGGTAGCTTGCTCAAGGACACAACATATGGATTGGAACCCTTGGATTCAAATCCCTGACTCTGCACTCTGATTATGATGAACCCTATAACCACTTGGCCACACTCCCCCTTCGGGGAGGGGGGGGGGGGAAGGTAGGCTAGCCAGTTGAAATCTGGCAGAGCAGTCAGTCCCTAATGAAGGAATATAGCTTTCAGGTGAAAGTTAAAAATTGAGGTTTTTTCTTATTGGGACAGTCACTCATGTCATTAAAAGGTGACAGAATTATACAGAATTGAAAAGTTCGATTGTAATTGGATGACCATACAATGAGCTAAATCCGGCCCATTGTGTACACCAGATGCATTAAATGACTTTCTGTGAATAGCCATTGTGAATTAATTGAATAAACCTGTGTGCGCTCTTGGACTAACCTTGTCTTGTCAAGGGCTGGTAGTTTGGTCAATGGTTAAAAAAGGAAAGAAGTAAATTCTTACCATGCAGCATCTTGACAGCGACGTGAACGTCATATCTTTTGATGGAGTCTCTGAAGAGACTGGAACCCGACGTGTAGTGTGTGGACAGCTTGCCAGCTATGAAGGCCTTCATCACGACACCAAACTGGCCTTTGCCAAGTACCTCCCCCATCTCAAGTCGCTCAAACGGCATCTCCCAACGGTCTGGTATGGGAGTGTCTGGGCTGATGGCAAAATCCAATTGGAAAACATTACTTTATAAAGTCATTTTTGCAGGCTTTCAAGCAGACCCAAGTGACAAAGTAGGAGAACAGCAGGATCAATATTTTCAAAAACACAGAACAAAAGTAGGACTTTTTGGGGAGACAAAATCAGGATAAAAGTAGGACTTATGTGGAGTAGTTTTCGTGGATACTGGCCCATGTCCACAGGATCATAAGCCTCATTTGGCATGTTCTGTACTCACAACACTTGAGCTCCATCCTCAACTAAGCTCTTGGAAGTACAGTTGCAGTACTCCTGCACCCTTCATTGTGGGATTAACATATGACAGTGTGTAACACTGTTACTCCACCCCCCCCCCCACCCCCACCCCCAGATCCGCCCCTGGGTACCATCCCCATCTTCACTTTGGGAAAGGTTATTCTTATTAAGTCGGTACGTCTATTTCACGCACAGGGTAAATACCCATGCGCAGTATACTATCACGTCGGTTTTATACCCGGGCGATAGTCCACTAGGCATGCGGATTACTAAGCAATCATGGAAATATTTCCAGAAGGGAAGCTGAGGGAACTCACAATAACATATTGGTGTCAAGATTGCATTATCAAATCTCACCGATGGTTGAGGCAAATTTGCCCTCTTGACTCACCTGTCAGCGGCCGGCGTTATGGAGTACACGTTGTGCATGCTCTCCTCGTCTCTACGGAGCCTCCTCTTGGACAAACGGGACTCCATTAGCCGACGGCGATACACGCATAGGGTCCAGACAAACACGACCGCGGCGACGACAAGGAGAACTGGCACAAGGACCAGGAAGGTCATGATTGGAAACACCTTGGGTAGCTGGGTGCTGCGCAGTGGTAAGGCACTCTGGGGGCCAGAAGCGGTCGACTCGACAGCTGCAATTGCAGGCAACAAGAAAGATTGTTAAAGCCAGAGTCCATCATTTGCAGCTATTCAAAAAGTAACTGGCGTAATTATTGTTGAAAAACATACTAGGTTGAAAGATAGTAAGAGGACTAAACTCCCTGTGAAATTATTCTTTCTGGCAAGCTGTCATTTTGAAGAAATCAATGAAAGAAGGCCTTTCAAACGGTGCGTCTTAAGAAGCACCGTTGGAAATTTCCGTTAGTAGTTCGTGTTTTTTTATTCGGCGAAGCGCGCGCAAGCGTTGACACGATGCACGCGCGCGCGTAGTTGCTATAATTCGTCGGATCGGTGCGGGACATCGCGTAACTGCAGTCGGCTAGTGAGAACGTCTCACGCTGAATTCAGGCCCAATTCAAAACATGATTCAGCAACTTTTGATTTGAAATCGAGATCCAAGAATGTTGTTTTTCTCAAAATATATAGCTGAAGCTGAGCTGAAACTTCATTAGGTTAGTTGTTCAGCACCTTTCTTTAGATTTTGAGCACTTTTGTTGCTTCAAACGAACAAATGCACAAATTACAACTGATGGACTATACCTTTATAGGTAATATACAACATTTACTTTTCCTGTAATTTTCAGAAATGGAGGGATGAGGGTGGGGCCTGTTTAAAGTGTTGTGTTTATAGATGCTGGAAAAACCAAGACAAAAATGCTGTTTTTGTAGTCTGGTTCCCCGACACTACTTCAGACGAAAAGAAGCAAGTTATAGACTTCGGGAAATTGTCAGGTCAGGGAACCAGACTAGCTGGTTTGCACCCGCCACGAATGTATATAAACCGATTGCAAACAAAACGTGCACTAACAACATTTGGTAAGTTGGGGCAGTATTTGCAAAAAGTAAGTTTTTTTTCCAACGATGGTCGGCCGACGGAAAAAGTTCATGCATGACAACCTTGTGGACTCCACAGAGTACATTTTACAATTGTTGTCTGCTGTAATGTAGTTCATGGCGTTTTGTACGCAAAGCCGAGGATGGCATTGTTCCCAAGGGCATACAAATAATCATGGACTATATCAAAACAGACAACAATTGTTTTGTTATACCATGGTCTTAGTTTTTAGAGTTTTTAAAAGTAATAATATGAAAATTAAAATGTTATTTTCATAATGACAGCATTTGTTTCCGGTTTGACACCCTATGCATTATAATTGAACAGTCCAGTGCTTCGTTTTTTTAATGAAAATTCTGTGTTGACTCGGACACACACACAGGTCGGCACTGACAAGCGGCCGTGCCGGGTAACTCTATCCGGAATTGTGACCAGGGTCTATTTGAGCTGTGTTGTACAAAGCAGCAGCGACGAAAACTGTTCAAAAGTCTTTGAGAACGATGAAAGGTGATTAACCCTGGTAACATAAGGTAATGTACTCCGTGGAAACAATCATACATGAACTTGTGCAGCACGCAACATGAACAATTCTCAACAAATGAAATTTCATAATCTGATACCATGATAGAACAACACCCAGGAACATCATCTTTTATCGTACTCACAGATCTTTGAATGTTTTGTTTTTCGTCCCCACTGCTTTGTAAAGAATTAGACGTGAAGATTTTGTAACATGTCTGCTCATGTTCAGAATCGATTTCATATCATTACCTGTGAATTCAAACGGTTTGATGGGCACCATGTTTAAGTTGGTACTGGGTCCACTCCTATTCACTGCAACCTGAAGCATTTAATGAAACAAGAATGAACGTAAAAAAGAAAAAGCAATCCACTATACAATGGAACTACATGTAGCATTCGCTCATGTTCATGCATGTGACTACTCATTGGAATGTGCATTGAAAACTTCCTAAGTCAAGCAAAACTCAACAGAATGTAGTACTGACAGCACTTTTTGAGCAAATTCTGGATACCATGTGTCAAGTGGAATCCATCCTTCCCTATGGTTGAGAGTCCTGGACCCTTGACCAACAAATCTCTACATCCATTGATGGCATCTATACAAGGATGTTGTGTGCTGTACAGAATGTATTTTTGGCAACAACATCTCCCAAACTCCATTCTATACGTTGCCCTTCCCCCTATCTCCACCATCATCAGACAGCTTCGCCTTTGGCTAGCCATAATGAGCCAGCTAGTCGTGTTCTTCTCTGGAAGCCTGATGCCCCTTGTCGTAGAGGTTGTCCCAACATGACCCTGAAAACACCCATCGAGTTGGAAACTGGTCTGAGCTGTCCATCTCCTTCCAACACTATGCTTGACAGGGACATCATCAAGTCCACTCTCGTCGGACTGCAACAAAAGCACGCCACGCATCACGGTCTCCCATGGCCGTCCTGATCTCGGCTGCGGAGGCTAGCCCAGTATCAAGACGCAGCTGGTCCACGTAGGTTAGCGTCTGCCCACCTCGAGAGGCTACTCCATGAGTGGGTCCCATAAGATGAGTTGGCTTGCAGCTATCTCTGGATGTCGAACGCAGTGACCAGCCAATCGCAGACGCCTAAGTCTGATAGTTGTAGAGATCCTTGGCAGGTTGCCATGGAGCACATCATTCCTGACTTTGTCTCTCCAACTCACGTCTAGAGCCATCCTCGGCATGCGAGTGTAGCAGCCATCAAGTCGAGCCTCTTGCTTTGTAGTAAGGGTCCATGCCTCAGAGCTGTAGAGTAGGATGGACTCCATGGATGCACGGAATAGAGCTCGTTTGAGTTTATCCGGCACCATAGACCTCCAGATCTTCTTGAGGTTTTAGCAGGGACAGGCACAGATGGGCCCAACTCATCAAGTCATCACGAAAGTGAATGAACAAATGAGTGAATGAATGAGTCAAGTGAATTAATGAAAGGGCTCTCCACTACTGTGGATTATGACGGATTTGTATAGTAAGGTTATCATGTCTTACCTTAACTCCATATGTAATGTCTGTCTCATTAAAGCCCGTCAGCCAGGCATAACTGTTCTCCTATAGAACAAGAAAGGCCGAAAAACTCCAGTCGGTTTGAGGCTCTAAATGTGAAAAGTACCCGATGTACACCCTCCACATGTACTATTTTGCTTATACTTTCAAATTCTACATCAATAATTTGGATCAATTGTAGTATTTTGCTTCGAACAACTGATCTAGGGATACGGATTAAGGAGCGTTTTTTTTAATGCGACCATTATCAGAAATGGTTTTATTTACTAGCTGAGAATTTTTTTTGTAATTTGATGGTTTGATCAAAACCCTCCTATGCAAACATACATTCTGTGCAAAGTTGTCCTTTCAGTCACAATCAATCATTTTGAACAGTTAAGAGTTCCCAGCCTACAGATTTTTTCACCACGTTTGGTTGAAGAGCTATACTTCACGACATTATAAAAAATACCAGTTCAAATAAGTTAAATAAGTAGCTTACAATTCTTGTCATAAGTGGGTTCCCTTCTTTTTTAACCACCCTGTAACTAAGTTGGTAGAGCACCGCACCAGTCAAATTCTTTGTCCAACTAATAAGAATTCAAAAATCATTAGAATGCACTTCATCAGTTTCCCTTTGTGGTTGATTTGAAAATTTGTATAAAAACGGTACAAAAAAAAGAAGCTAGAGTTGTCTTTACCACTCCAGGAATGTTGATTTCTTGGATGGTGCCAGACTCCAGGTTCGGCAAAAGATCGGCTGGCACAAACTTGCCCCACTGGACAATGTAGCCATACACGCCTGGGAGAGATTCCACAGGTGGCCACTGGATGTAAGCAGACATGTTCTGACGATAGTCGGTCACGTTGATGGTCTTCACATCAACCGTGCACATTTTAGGAGCTATCAACGACATAAAAGAATCATTCCAATCACTTCATCAATTTCAGAAAAATACACACAAAATTCTTTCTCAAGAAAAGCCCATAAAAATGTTTTCAGGTTAACCAGTTCGCGCCGGAGGCCGTGTATACACGCAAACATTTTGCGGTATTCGGAATGGATGACAGATAAACACGCAGGGAGCGAGGCCAGAAATATCTGTCAGCTACCTGCCAGCGAGGCCGGAAATATGAGTGTGCTGCCCGAGGGTGATGGCTTCAACCTGCCTGGCTTGAGGTCGAGTGAAAAGTAATCCCGCTCATTCCGTTCTTGTCAAAATAATCCCGGCGTCAACTGGTTAATTAAAATGGACAAATAAATCATTCAGTGCCACACATTACATACAGTGTGTAAATTGCACATGGGCAATTCCAGTAATACCCGTGACAGAGCTTTTAAGAGCTCAAGGAATAAACCTGAAAATCTATTTTTCAAATCTTATACATCCATCATCTAGTAATGGGTCAAGGAGATTGCAGACTAGGACTTTTAGGTCATTTATCTAAAACATTAATTAGATATCACAGTTAATCAGGTCTGCCACAAGACATTACACTTTCATAACGCTGGATTTGCCAAGATACAGTACATTTTGCATGTACATGTAAAAAAGCAACACAAGCCAAATACATCATTTCTAGGTTCTGGGTTGAAATGAATGATAAAATGACATGTGAAAAGCTTTGTCAAATCTCAGTTAGCTGTGAAGCTGTAGTTTGTATAAATAATGAGATCTACCCACTACTGCACATTACAAACATCTAGGTAACTCTAATTGTGTGCCACTGTCCTTCCACAGAGCTAAATCTAGAGCAGTTTTTGCGAAGAGGAATTGATTCTTCACATTTCTTTAATTCACTAATACATTTATGTTCCATTAAATATGTTAAAGGGAATATACAACATTTGCAAACATCGAAAAACAAAACTACCAAATTTTTACGAAATACCTTACTAGGATGTTGGTAAATGACAGTCTAAAGCATCCTGTAAAATTATGGCACCTGGTGTGAAGTCATTTTCAAGAAAAGTGGTATTTTTGTAAAAATTTCCAACGGTGGTCGGCCGACCACCGTTGGAAAAACCTAACTATTTTTCAACTACTGCTCCAAATTTACCATTTTGTTTCAGTCCAAATTTTGTTTGCTATTGGTTACATGTTCATGAACGAGTGCAGACCAGCTAGACTGGTTCCCTTACCTTACAATTTTCCGGCATCTATAAATTGATCCATTTCATCTTTAGTGGAGTCAGGGAACCAGACTTCTTGAACATTTTTGGTTTTTCTTGTTTTTGCAGCATTTTCGAACACAAAACTTCAAACATGTCAGTGTAACAATATTTGATATATAATACTCACCCCTCAAATAGTTCATTTCTGACAATTACAGCAAAAGCCAATGATGAACATTCCCTTTAAAGCTATAGTCCATCATTTGCAGCCATCCAAAAAGTAACTGGCGTAATTATTGCCGAAAAACAACCTTGGTTGAAAGATAGTACGGGAACTAAACTCCCTGTGAAATTATTCTTTCTGGGAAGTTGTCATTTTGAAGTAATCAACGAATGAAGGCATTTCCAACGGTGATTCTTAAGAAGCACCGTAGGAAAATTTGAATTAGTAGTTCATTTTGTTATTCAGCACAGCGCGCACAAGTATTGGAACGACGCACACGCGCACGCGCACGCGCACGCGCACGCGGTTGTTATAATTCATCGGATCAGTGCGCGACGTCGCGTATAGCTGCAATTCAAAACAATTCAAAACATGATTTAGTAACTTTTGATTTGAAATTGAGATCTTAGAATGCTGTTTTTCTCGGAATGTACAGCTACAGTTTAGCTGAAACTTCATCAGGTTAGTTGCTCAGTATCCTTCATTAGATTTTGAACTCTCTTGTTGCTTCAAACGAACAAAATGCACAAATTACAAATGATGGACTGTAGCTTTAAGGCACATTACTAAGCTTGATTAACCCTCCTATGCAAACATCCATTCTGTCCTTTCAGTCAAAATAAAGTGACTGTTTTTGACAGTTAAGAGCTCCCAGCTTACACAAAGCAGGATTGACTGGCTGTGACTGTTTATGTAACTTGATACAGCTGTGCTTTGAATGTAGGTGATTTCCTGCTATTGTATGCTGACTGAATTTGACTAGTCAAAGTGCTTGCTTCAAATATGACCCGTTTGTGACTAGCCTGTGTAAAAGGCATGGCAGGGGAAGTGGATGAAATTTTTGACTGTCTGTGACTGTTTAAGCAGTAGGTGGGTTACACAGATAAAACAAGTATTTTCCTACTTGTCAAACAAATGAATAATTCAAAATAACTTCAAATTTGCAAATACAATGATTGGCATACTACTTACACGGAGCTGCGCAGTACTGTGCCATATTTCGAAGAATGTAATCGCAAACTAAAGAATAAATATGTAAAAAATAAAAGCAGTGATTATTAAGTTGTATTAGTACGGTAGACAAAGGAGATTTGGTGAACTCTTATGTCCAATAAAATTTGCATCTCGCATTCCATCAAGCCTTCTGAGAAAGACCAAAGAACACTCCCCCCCCCCACCAAAAAAGGGGGGGGGCCTAAGGGGCCTGTCAACTGTTCACTGTTCCAATATCTACTTTCCTTCCCACCCATGTGCAGCCAATGGCGGATACGGGGGGAGGGGGGCAGTGCAACGGGGCCATGCGCCCCCCCCCCCTCCCCCAAAAAAGAACCCAATTTTTTTTTCAGTGGCATCGTACACCACTATCTTTTCCTCTTAAAAAATTGATTAAAGTGGTCAGAAATTGCCTCAGATTGCACCTCAAATTGCCTCACATCTAGAATCTAAAAACATTTTGGGGACCAAAATCCCCCCCCCCCTCACCCCCCAAACAAATTGTGTCCTGGATCCACCCTTGTGTGCAGCACCTTCCATCGCTGTGACCCGCCTGGGCCAACGTGTGGAATAGGTTATCAGACCCTGTCTGCTCCTGTGGGTTTTCCTCAAATTTTCTTGAATTATTCGGTTACAGTTTTCTATTTGAATAATCAAAAACCCCTTTGGCCAAATAAAAGCTTCCTTTCAGAAGGCATAAGGGAATGACCAAAAATGTATTAAACCAAAAATCTCAAACATTTCCTGTAGCACTGGACGATATTGGCTATAAAATATTGCCAAGAATATGACGATTGTCTGAACAAATCAGAATCGCCTAAGCTCAAACATCGAGATATAGGGAAAATCATTTTTAAATCATTGCTTTTTTTCTCAACTGCATCCCCCCCCCCAAAAAAAAATTGGCCATTCGATTAATCAAAACCAAAAATGAAAAGGGAACGATTAATTTTAAAGTTGCAGTCCTATTCTATTCTATCATCTTCCATGAAGTGTCACAATGGAAATAAGTCACAAGACCAGTGTGCTACTCTTGCTTAACACCAAATAATAAAAAAAATTAACTATATACTACTCCAACCTACCAAATGCATACTTGAAAGTCACTGGTTTAATATCATAGCAGGCTCCAAAAGTTCCTTGAACCTGTGTAAGAAAAGGAAATCAAAAGGGATCCAATAAACAAACCAGAAAAAAAAAGTTGAAGTTCGAAAGGTGTGGCCTCATAAATTCTCAGAAAAAAACTCACAAGTAGTTGTCTGTTGGGAATGAAGGGTCAGTATACATGTACATCTTCCATGCACAACACAGGGTCACAGGTAAACAGAAGCCAGATTTCAATAGGTCAAGACAAATCAATGCCTGAAGTTGTTCATGCAGAGTATTTATCACAGAGGGAGCCTGTAGCCTGGTTTTCCTTTTGAAATATCCCAACAAATTGCATTACAGACATTTCTTTTTCATTGTCTGAGAAATTTACTTAGTAAGTTGTAAACATGGTTAGGGGCACCTGATCCCATAATCTAGAACCGGTTCCTGACATAAGTGGTCGGGTACTCGAGTACCGGAACTGGTACCTGGTTCAGAAGCACACCCCTAGTATTTGCTAGAACTGGAGGCGGAAATGCACCGTAGGCCTACTAGAAGACACAATATCCAACAACTTGTGGACAATGAACTGTGGGCTTTAACTGGAAGGAGACTAATCAAAAGAACAGTGGACTAGATGTTTGATCAACGTACCTCATATGTAACGTCACAGTTGCCTCGGGCCAGCTCGTTACCCATGATCGTCACTTGTCTATTTGTAATCTGTACAAAATAAGACAAAATTGTATATTATCATAAACAATGTCGAGATTAAAGTAAAAACAGATTTAGTGGAATTTAGTGGATTAGTGGAATCACCTTGTAATAATATTGTATGGGATTTGTACACAAAAACTATACAAGGGTTTTCACTGGGAGGACTTATAGTGTAGGAGGCTATGGTGAAGGAGGCTGGACATGGTTAGAAACCAGAGGATGCTATTCGTGTTATCTTCAAGCAACCTTGTATCCTCCATCCTAATTGGTCGATCCATCATGTCCCTGGCAACAAACCGTGGTACATTATCTCATATACCATGGTCCATACCGCACTCTGTGTATCGCGCTATTCCAAGATACGTGCGCCATTCCTGTTGCACGCACGCATAATAGGATAACCACTGAAAAGTTCATGTACAGCGTGCTCCAACATACATGTAACTGTACGTCAAGTTTGCTTGAAGATGAATTCGCTATCCCACTCTCACTCGTATAAAACACGGAAAATGTAGTGCGTTCCACATACCACTTAGCCTTCGGCCTCGTGGCATGCGGGACCCAGACGCAGTACATTATTCCGAGTTCCACTCGCGCGCGTGGGATAACAAATATAAAGAAGGAAATATTACATGTATATATATGTACTGCACACAGCTGCTTTTAAGTCCAATCCTAGCAGTTTGTACTGCTATATAATAAATCATTAAATAAGTCATTTTGGCTAAAGACCTCTTCTTTACCCTTTTTTTGCACTGGTCCTTTTTTTGACATCCAAGAGAGAAGGAACCCGCTAACCAGCCCCCCCCCTCCCACCTAGCTACGTCACTAGTAAATACACTGAAATTATGAATTGTGCCTACATTTTGACGATGTACTGGGTGTTCGAGATTAGGATCAAATGCTGGTACTTTGCACTGTGGGGCACTCAGTGGGTCCAAGTAGTAATTAATACTGGGTATCCACCCTGTCAAACAGATAAAAAAAAATGCAAGATTATATTTAATTCCATCATTTTAAAAAATCTTCTCTTCAGCACACATGTGCACATGTCTAAAAAAACAAACCCACAGAACTTCTAAAAAAACATTTGAATTAAATTTTGAAAAAACCCACATGCTTAAATAAGTTGATTCAATAATTAGTTTTGTAGACCTACATTTGTGAGCATTTTCAGGGAATATCTTGAATTTGAAGTATGAACCTTCAGAAAATACAAAATCTTTCTGATTAAATGAAATCTGCATAAATGTTGTCACGACAATTTGCACTTTATGAATTTAAATTTTTTGTAAAAACTTTACAGAAAGATTGCAGTTCCCCCCATTTTTTTGGTGACTTTTTTGGGGGGTTATTCTACGCATCTAACCCGTCTCATACTCTGCCCATGAAAATGACGAGTACTCCTCTACCTGAAACAACCTCCCAAGACAACTTGAGGGTAAGAGAGTTCTGGACGGACGTAAGTGGATCAACCCTCGCTGTGACATTGTTGCCCTTGATGACTTGGATAGGATCTGCAATGAAAAAGATTTGTCACCACGGGGAATGTCACAAAACACAATGTAACATAAGGTGACGTCAGCAATAAACAGGAAGTTTGCTGTAGTACATGTGACGGTCAATCTCTTTTCTGAGGAGACCGGGTTGGGGGGGGGGGGGGGGGAAACGGGGTGGTGCCACCAACGTTAGGACGTATCTCATTCCCTTCGTGGACAAAAGCATGCACACATCGCAGGCACGCAAACCCAATGTATTGCGCACAATGCTGTCTGTGTACACAATACACACACAGAGCTAGCTAGCTACGGGGTGATGATTGCTCAAGAGTTGACCACACGCAGACACTGTCATCAGGCCGCGTGTATGATATGCACAGACAACGTACAACAGCACCGATTTCAGGGTGGTTTCGAGTGCAAAAGGATCGCAGTAGGGGGACAACTTCTCATGATAATCAATCGCTACATCCAGCAACTCTATGTGTCCTATGAACCGCCAAAGCAGGGTAACCACCTAGTTTTTAATTAACCCTAACCAAACTCAACCCAACAAAGCCCAACGACAGGTTTTGTTGAAATCCGTTGGGATGGGTATAGTACCCCTAAACTGATGGACTTTTACATTGGGTTTGGCATATACCTCCAGAATCTAAGTACAACAGTGTGTGTGTACGATTTCTCACGTGGGTGTTGGAATTTTCCAGGATGGGTTACGTACGGTTCCTTGTAAATTATGCTAGGGAGTTAGGGTTAATACTGATCCCTTGGATCTATATGTGTCGGCGTGTCATTTCAATTATGCCTATGACGTAGGGGGTCATGGGGTATGTCTTACATAAAGTGCAAATCTTCTCTTTCAGTATTGAGAAAAATGTACCCTTCCATGGCACAAAAACTTACCAAGGGTTTTCATTTCGCTAGAAGGACTTGCTCCAAACTGGTTGACAAACACAACCTGGAAGAATTTGGCACACACCCTTTCCAGATCCATTGATAATGTCTGATTCTGTATAAACACAATCAAACATTGAAATTCGAATTATAGTCTGGCTTGTCTTGCATACATGTTTGGGCACTGGCACCGGGGTGCTAGATTCATCAAACTGCAGATTCACTTCACCAACCTGACCTGTCTACCTTTCGTTTCTGCAGTCTCTGATTTGGAATCTGATTTTGAACACTGATGCGAAGTTCATTATATCCTTCCAAGCTTTCGCTCATATTCAAAACAAATGAGGAAAGTGTGACAATACAGTGAAATCTCAATAAGTCAAACTCTGATAACTCAAAACATCTGTTAAGTCAAACAAAGAATCCATTCCCTTCAGTAGTATAATGATATACAACCCTGCATTTATACTCAAAACTCTGCTCAAGTCAAATTTTGAACATGTTCCCTTGAAGTTTGACTATCAAGATTTCACTGTATGATGTCACTGTAGAAACATGAGCTAGAGTGACAAACCTGAAGGCTGTTATTGGGCCTGTGCACATCACATTCAGGTGAACTTTGATAGCTAGGTCATGCGTATTGCAAGCCACATGATCAAGGAACAGTGGTTGCATGCTATACAGGGCAAGTTTGCGCAACAACCATTAGTCAACCAATGGTTGGTTGGTGTCAAACAGTGGGCATACGCTGTAACATCAAAGTGCGAATGACTCTAGTGGAACCATTGTCAACATATGGCAGTCATTATTTTGTTTGGATTGTTTACGTTCTCTGACCTGCTGAAGGAACCGGAAGATATCTCCGAGGCACACCGGTGGGTAGTATAACTCGCGCTACATTTATTTCGACATCTGGACGTCACGAAACAAGGCTATTGATAACCAGCGATCCTGGCGACCAGGCCCAGTAGGCTGGTGCCAAATCCAACCATCGTCGACTAGTTGAACTATGGTTAACAAATCTTGCGCGAACTTGCCCCAAGTTGTCAGGCACCTTGGAGCTCTTGTGAATGATCATACAGTGCCATTCACAGTTGCGGCACAGATTCCATGATCCTGTAGGCTCTGTGCATGAACAGTAGAGGGCGCTTTGTGACCAATGTCAAGACCCCCTGAGGGAGGGACACACCATGTGCACTAGTGGTGTGCATTTACGGGTAGTTTAGGAACCGGGTACCCTATTGAAGTGAGGTACCCGGGTACCCGTGAAAGAAACCCAACGCCAAAATTCATATTCCGGAAGCTGTTGCTCAAACTGTTCATAAAAGTGCCCACAATAACACTACTACATTGGCGCATCAATGCTGCAAGATACAAGTTAGTACAGTGCCGGTTAAAAGGATTTGCATTTTTCAAATGCCCATAAACATGAAATCTGTTTTGGTTTTCCATGCATGAAGTCTGGTTTTCATATTGAAAATTCCACACAAATGCCATTCAAACCTTTCTTTTTTATTGTCTGAGAAGTTACTAAAGGCCTTTTCACTGGTTGATGAGGGGTTATGAGGCAGGGTTCAAAGCATGCAGCGTTTCACACTTGAAAACTTTTAACCCTGCTCCAACCCTGCATCAACCCTGAGATTGATTTTGCCCTTGGTTGAAGTCAACCCTGCTCCAGACCAGGGTTGAGATTTTCAACCTGGGTTAAAACTCTCCTGGGTTGAAAATAGAAGTAACCGAGCGAAAGTAGTTTAGTTTGCATGAAATAAGTGTGAAATGACACGAGGTTGAACAGGGGGTTGAAAAATAAAAAACTCAACCCCGGGCGGCACTGGGTTCGCCCAGGGATGAGTTCAACCAGAATTGAGAGGCTCCAGTGTGAAAAGGCCATACGTAATTTGTAAAACTTGCAACGGGTACCCGATCCCTTAATCTGGAACCAGTTTCTGACATCAGCGGCATCAGTGGAAATACACGCAACTTATTTTAATCCGAATGAGCACAAGCTGGTATCGTTTTGCATGAGCGCCAGGCATACAGAAATTCATTCAAGATTCCCTTCCAATTGTCTCCCCCAACTCTCTCCATTTGTAACCGTTGAGGGGGCACTAGTGCACAGAGTCTATATCACAATACTTACAACCGTCTGTATTGCATAACTCCACTCCTCCAAGCCGTCACTGTAGCGTACAACGCTCACAAAGCCGTGACGCTGACGGTGACAATCATTTATACAAGGGGCCGGCCACCATCTCAGCACCAGGTTATTGTCGGCTAGCATTACATCATCAAGTAATGGTTTCTCCATCGGCAAACCTTCGTCTTCATGAAACAAAGGCAGAGAGGAGAAAAATGATACTAAATATCGATGCAAATTGACTAAAGGGCAATCATGACATGTTCTTGCAAGACAGATTGCACCAGGCTGGAGGATGGATCAAAATACGTTATTGGTTGATTTTGAGGAAAGAGGAAAGATTTTGAGTTCTCTTCACAAGGCAGCTTGTTTTACTGCAACTGGACATTTCATCACAAAGTTATGAAAATTAAAAATGAAGTTGGGAGCATTGTAATGATTAAAATAACCTTATAGACTGAACAAAAAAGACTTTCAAGTTTGAGGAATATTTAATTGTTCAATACTTACATCCTGTTCATATATATGTAAGTAGTGTAAAAAAAGAAGAAGAATAAAACATATAAATCCGGCCTGATCCCTAACCTGGGACTGTGTGGTTCGTCAGCACCCCCCCCCCCCCAAAAAAAATAAAACAAACACAACATTTGAACATTTCGTCTGAATGCACACAACAAAAACAAAACACATATCTCATGGACAAATGGGGAGGGGGAGAAGGGCTGAAAATCCATAAATATATGACAAAAAAAAGAATTAATGCGAGGTTTGCATTTTAAACACAGACAGCCCAATGCTAAGTTCCTTCCGATATCACAAAAACAAACACAGCTGCAAGCGTTAAGCCATCACGGAATTTCTCACTGAATCGGTGCGTAAGGACCTCATTGATATTTTTCAAGAATCTAGGACAGACAACAAAGCAACAAACATCAACTGATTACTACTCCAGACAAAGTAAAACAAGCTGCCCTCTTTGACTCCTAATGTGTTGCATATTGATTTTTCTTATCTTCAGATGTGCCTCAGATTTCCAAAATAGCACGTTCCAGGAATCACCTCGGGGCAACCTATATATTTTCACATAGGTCACCTATGTTTTCCTGCTCTTGAAACAGTCAATATTTGTTTGAAATATGCAGATTCATATATGGAATCACTTAGAAGAAATTTTTGTTTTTAATTTTTATAGCCCGTTGAGCATTGGTTTATATATGTGCAACTTATCATCACTGTTTTCACGAACCGACACGCACGCGCTGTGTGCGCGCACTTCGTGAAATTGCACATACATGTATGATTATTTTGGTTTTTAGGAACTGACACGCAAGCACTGTGGCAGAAATACAATCCAGAGAAAACTTTTCGAAAATGTTGACATGATTTTACTCCATCAATGCACTTGTGGGGCTATAAAGTCATTTATTGTACAACCTGTTAACTGGTGAAACGCAATCTCGACTTATGCTTAGCTAATTAGAAATTCAATAATTTGAGACGGGTTTCAGTTCGTGAAAACAAAAAGAACGACTCTAGACTTGCTTGTCAGTTCGTGAAAACTAAAATTACGCATTACTAAAGAAACTCAGGGACCATCAGGTGTCAGTTCGTGGTGTCAGTGACTATATGTACATGTCCATGTTTTAGGGAAGTATAACCTTCCTGCCAAATAGTTTAAACTTCAACTGCTCTCCAAAAAACGTAAAAGCTTTCATCAAATTTCCTATACTTTATGCAAAGCGATGAATATGTATGGAAAAACCCAGAACTTATGTAAGTTGCAAGTTGTATGATGTTCAAGAGCTGCCCCCCCCCCCCAAAAAAAAAGAAAAGAAATAATGACAGTAATGTAATTTTGGAAAGCAAATAGATCTATTGCCAAATTACACGTAGGTGTTGAACTCATCTCATTCTGGCTGCCCAGGTGTTAGATTCAATTCAGTCTTGCATGTGTATGCATTGAACCAGATGACAGTACAATGATGCATTATTTATTGTGAAGTTATTTGCATTGCATAGAGAATCTATAAACTATTTAGTGCTTGGCCCCATTTGCCTACTTTTGCCAGTAGTGGTTCAGCATTACAAACACAAATCTATAATGTTGACAAACCAATATTGGCATCATCATTCTTATTACCCTCTCTCTTAAGCACTTTGTCTACTGGGTGAATTTATTCAGCATAGATTTGTTTTTTTTTTTATAGTAAAACGAAAACAATAGCAATGAAATAATTTGTTTGCCACCATGACTAATAGATCTCGCAGTTAAAGGGGCACTAGGTCCTGGAATCCCCGAAAATGTCATGTTTTGGATTGTTTACTTATCCTATTTCAAACATCTGGTTCAAAGGAAACCAACCTAATGTCTTAATACCGTTCCTTTTTGGGGTGGCAAAAGTGGACCCCGATTTTGTTCTCACACGAATTATACAAGAGTAACTCAAAAGCGGCTTGTTTTGAAAGGATAGTTGAGTGGAACAAATTGAAGAGAGAGAGTGAATCATCGTTTCTGTGGACACTTTTTTGGCCAATGAAAGCATTATAAACATTAGTACTTTGATATACAAAACACGCCACACATACATTTATACAGTCGTAGAAAGTGTGCAGCCAACGTTTCTGTACATTTTTTATACATTTGTTATACACCATTCTGCGATTTGATACATTTCTCATTCATAAAAAGGACTACACTTCTAAGTTGCTCTAGTGGCTTATTGCCAGCCAATTGACAATGGGCACGTGCAGGTGTACACAGGCTTTTAGTTGTCATTTAGTTATTGGGCTCTTCCTTACTTTCCCCTTAGATTTTGGATATCGTCAGATTTTATTTTGACTGCTCCCAAACAATATTTCCTTGCCCCCCCCCCCAAAAAAAACCGACCAATTTTTTAGAGTCTGGCGCCGCCACTGCCTACAGGCACCGTATTTTGAAACCACCATCAATTTTAGTTTTCTTCCAATCAATATTATCTCAGGTGGAACAATTTCATAGGATATTTGATACGTGTACTAGTCCTATCTTCCCGGTGAGAAAGCTTTTCTGTCATAAAATCAGTACTTTTCCGGGTATTTGCAAATGATCCTAAGTGGCTGATAAATATGTTTACCATACCTGTGAAGAAGTGGGAATTTGAATATTTAATACAAAAGCAGTTGAAAAATTTTAATGTTAATCACCCAAAAATTAACATTTTACACATTTATAAATTTTTCTTTCTTCTTTTTTAATTTTTTTTTATTGTTTTACCTGTCCCTTGTGTTAAGTTGTCACATGACGCTCGGCAGGCTGCTGTCGTCTGTAGTTCAAAACAAAAACAGTTGATCAGAATCAAGTTACAGAATGTGGCTGATGCAGTGGCACACCCAGGATTTGGTGTTTTTTTTGGGGGGGGCTCACAATTTTGTTTTCAAATTTTCAATTTTTTTTTTTTTTTTGGGGGGGGGCTATTTTGACGTTGGTGGCACCACTTGCCCCCCTTTTAATAAACTACTCGAAAATAGGCCACATACATATCATCAAGGTCAAATTGTGGGACCAAAAAAAAATACCCCCAAAAAAATTTAATAATAACCGGGGGGGGGGGGGGGGGGGGGGGCTCAAGTCATATATTTATTATGCATTTTCTTTGTAATCCATTACACACATGTGAACAGGTACAAGACAGCTAGACTGGTTCCCTGACCTTACAATTCCCCGACGTCTATAAATTGCTCCGTTTCATCTTAAGTAGGGTGAGGGAACCAGACTACAAGAACATGATTGCTATTCTTGGTTTTTCCAGCATCTATAAGCCTAAAACTTCAAATAAGTCAGTTTAACAATACATGTATTTGCTATCAAATACAAACCCCCAAATCCATCCATTTCTGAAAATTACAGCAAAAGCAAATGTTGTATATTCCCTTTTTAATAAGTCATACAAATACACACTTACACATATTTCTGTCAGCCACGTTCTGTTGAAATAGTTGCACATATGATCACAACCTCTGGTTGCCATCTACATGTATGAGAATAAGAAATGATATCAGTTGATCAACTTGACAACTCTTAAAGATCAGTCACATTAATGTGGCAAACTCTAATTTTGAAGACTATATATATTTGAAACAATCTACAACATGGAAAACTAAATAAGGGAAGTTTCACTCATAAAAAAAAGCAAAAATACAAAAAATCTGCTAAAAACCAGAAGAAAACAAAAGGCGTCGAGAGTATCTGTTACAAGCCCATTTTGATGACGTCAAGGTATGGCTCTACAATCAAACGACAGTTTCGTGCCATACCTCTAGATGCGCATAGTGCATGCATTTCACACATTTTGATTTATGAATGGCTCGGAAATTGAAACAATTTAGGACTTTTGTCTGACGGCGCATCTAGTTTCGAAGATTTAACAAAGGAGGAGAGATGCACAGTTATTACAAATATCTTCTCCCTGGCAGAATTGATAAATTGTTGGGAAGCTTGAGGATGCAACGCAGGCACGTCAATCGCTTCTCAAAAGTGGAACGGGGTGACATGCCTTGATCAGAACTGATGTGAGCGCGAAGCCCTTGGCATAGGGTTCGGGGCCCGCTTAAGGGCCCTGAAAAAAAAATTTGGATGCTAAATGCTCTGTAGTGCGATCTGAGGCAATTTCTGACCTCTTTAACCAATATTTTCTAGCAAAAGATATGTTGTAGTACATAAAAGGGCCCTGTAAATGAGACACGAGTTCAAAAATCTGGGAGGGACATTTGATATTGTGTCCCCCATCCTTCAAAAAGTGTGGGGGGGGGGAAGGCATCGCCCCCTGTCCCCCCCCCCAGGATTGACACCCATGATACAATGACAAAAGAATCATCCAAGCATCGTGTACATGTATATTTAATGCTGTGGGAAGCCAATACAGACCAAGCAGCTTTGATTATTGTGGGAGTGCTAGAGTCGTACTATGACGTCAGCAAACGGGTCTTTTCTGTTTGCTGATAGTCACTGATGCAATTTTACACTCTAGCTTTTAGCAGAGAGAGTAGGACAGCTTTGAACATTTCTTTTTACAGCTGAAATCCCCTTGTTTTATTTTTTGCCGTGGTAGATTGTTTCAAATGTATAATCTTCAAAATTAGTCAATGTTTGCCACATTAATGTGACTTTAAGCAGTAGATATTATCTATGAGAAGACGACGACGAAACAAACTCGTTAATTATTCTCAGGCTCATGAATCATGTTACTACTGCATTGAGAAAACCTGTAAAAAGCAATTTTATGTAGCACAAGTTAACAAGCAACAGCAAGTTTCAGAGGTGTTACATGAGACGATTCATGTAATTGCATCGTAAGTCCTCACTGTATTAATTGAAAGCTCATGAGTAACAGATTCTTAGAAAATACAAGCCTGTAATTATACGGTTCCCAAGAATTTGGTCAAAGAAATCAAATAAGACTTTTTCTAAGGAACGCCTTTTAATTGTTCTGGCACCTTCTCCAGCATCCTGAACAGACTCAGGTCTGCGAATATCCAATCTGTAGGTCTTCCAACAGGTGTTACAAAAGTGCAGCACGTGCAGGTATATGTCCCACAATGCACATACTCACTTCCTCGCGTTATGGATTACGTACTCGATAGATCTACATGTACGTAAATGTTCACAAACCGCACGTACGCAGCAAGCAATAAGCAGGCATGTCATCAAAAACATTAGCTTCAACATTATCCATCACTTAATCAAGTGCACGTTCCTAAGAACCAAGTGCTGTATTATTCTCATTGACAATGACTTTGTCCCAGTTTCACATACCAATAGAAGGTTGAATCAAGCCTTCAGTTAATAATTCTTTCTATTTAATGAAACCTATGTGAACCTTTATTTGCGTGTTTATTCTCACTGTGTGAGCTAATCACTTGGAGGCACTTGCAAATCTCTCAGTGTGTTATCCTGGTGGCTCCATACCGGGTATGTGCATGGTTTTATTCTCCAAAGGAAAAAACCTCTTACTTTCTGTGAATCTTTGAAATAAAGTCCATGCAAGGCACGGACGGCTATTACCCTTAAAAAGATTGGAGTGATCGGTTCTAGTTGCACAAAATTTAATATGGAAGTGGCTTACAGAACATAATACACAACGGGCCCTTACACCGGGGAGGGGGTTCGGGGGTTTAAACAAACCCTCCCCCCCCCTCCTTTGGAGATCAGGGAATGGCCTGCACTTGTTATTAAAAGGCACATTCTTTTTAGAATCACTTCACCAAATCACGGATGAGATTGTCAATTTAAAAAAAAAGTCTGAAAATTGGATGAAAGGTTCGAAAGATGCATGTCTTTCTATACCAATAATGTCTTTCTCTCAGATTCAAAAAGTCTGATTTCAGACAAAAGTCTGAAAATCTCATGCCTGCCAAATACCAATAAAATTCCGTTTTACATAAATGAAGTTATCAAAAAACAGTAGTTTTCAGAAAATGTGGCCATAGATTGAAGGCAAAATTTCTAATTTGGTAAACTGATTCAACACTACCTGGGAATTAGTGTAAAATGACTGATGAAATGAGCCATAGTAAACGTTACTTTAAAATCTCAGTTTCTCATCTACGCGTCGCCCTTCAGAACCATTTTGCAAAAAGGGCATGCATTGCTTTTTGCCAATCACTGTCGATGGCATGTTCTTGTACAATGTAGTACAAAATCCTTTTGCATCCAGTTAAACACGCACTCACACCCTGTAATCCCTGCTGTTTCCCCCCTAGGCTAGACGGCGCCAATTACAGTCATATATTTATTATCATCGTAACATTCATTTCTAAACCCTGAATCAATTCTTTGAAAGCATCAGTGAATTCACTTACTTGTGGTTTGTTATACATGTCTCGACAGGAGCTCAATTCAAGTCTTAGAAACATTCTGTGCATGATTTCGCATCCAATTTCGGTCCCTTATGATCTGGCCGACTCGCCTATAGGCCTATATAAATCACGAAGGCAATCACTTTGCTCTGGAGGTGAATGAATCAAAACGAAAAGTCGGACAAGTATACCGGGACTGGAACACTCTGGCGGGGTTTTGACCTGGATTTGAAAACAAATTGGCGGCTAATTTGGCGGCCAAAAATGGATAACACTGCCAGGGTCCAACTGAAATATTAATGACAAATATGAAAGGGCCGTGCAATATTGTCCAAACTGAATAAGGTGTTCAGCAGACTCGCATGTAGTTCTATCGCTAAAAACTAAACTGTCTGGTTAATCTGCCGTTCAAAGCCCTTTTAAGTACCCCAAACAGTCGAGTCGTGTGGATAATTCATTTAAATTTTTTCAAATATGATTTCAAAATATTTATTCATTTCTTCTTCTCGTCATTCCTTCAATTCATACTTTTTTGGTTTGGGCTTCTATTTTAGTAGTAAGGTGCATACAATAATGAATGTATAAGACAGAGAATAATGGGGATCCGATATTCCCATTTTAAAAAGGCTAACAAAACACAGAAGTCATCTAGTTGTAACCTAGCAGACAATTATGAGGATTTTTCCCTTAAAAAATAGGCCAAGTACACACACAAGTCATCCAGATGGATGCTTATTCCCTCCCTGATAATCGACCAATCAGTCACGTTTATTGACTGTGTGGAATGTGTTTATAATCGCCCTGGCCCGATACTTGTCATTACTATCTTTAAAGCTTTTATGAACCTTTTACAACGCTGTGCCTCATACGTTTGTCAGAGAAGTCATTCAAAAGTCATTAGTCTGCCAGCGCACGCTGCCAGTGCAGACAGGCAAAGAAAACGCAGAAAAACAATTCTCATCAGATACGCCAAAAATGTGCGATTAATTTTCTGTCACTTGAATACAGTCTGTACATGTTTAATATTCAGATCTTTGGACTCATATGAGACTGGCCCGATAAAAGAAAATGATGAATGATGAATATAACACAAAAGGAGCCGCTCATCAAGACAACACTCAAAAGAAAGTTCGGGAGGTAAACACAGACTAGAGAAAAACACGTATCGCAATATCCAGCCTAATTGAAAGTCGAGCCAGTGTGGAAACACACTGATTCTCTTTCACAAACAGCGGTTTCCTTGAACAGGAAAACCACTATCAGCCGAAGACTCGAGGCTTGGCCAGACTGGAGTTAATTATTGGCCTTTCTCATAACGATCGCGATCAACGTGCGCCGAGGCATCAATGTCCCGTGAAAAGGACCGCGGCGACTCTCCTTCCTGCCCCTTTATGATACTGATCTTGGAATTTGGATCAACAAGCTGATGAGTGAAGATCTGATTCTGATGATTTTTTTTTTTCTCCCTCTTACTGCCGGAGGCTAGCAACAGGCTCCGAGGCACGTTCTGTTATCGCTATGTTTGGTTTTCTGGCTGGTGAATCTGCCAGTTATGAATAATCAATTATGGCTAAAATCCTGGAAGTTTGTAGTGTGCCTTATGGCAACTGAGCCTTAGCCAGACATTAGGACAAGAACTTGTTGGGGTAATGTTTGTGCTTGTGTATTTTGTTTTCAAATGACCAATAAAGCATGGCTAAAGTGATACTTGATAAGAAACATTATCCCACAGAGAACAATTAAGGCAAAATTGGTGATTTGATTCAGCATCAAATGATTCCACCATACTGTCCGTTATGACAGTAAGTCAGAAAACTGACTATTCCTAACAATATTTTCAGTTCAGAAATGGACATGCACGTAATTTATCCGATGGGTTATTTGGGGGAAAAAATAGCAAGCTTGTCAATGGAGGATACTACTGCCATTTTATTTTCTCAAGTGCAAACCATTTCATAATAAAAACAGCTAATGAAACTAATTAGCAAAAGAATTTAAACACAACAACCAAAAGAAGGCTTATTGCACTGTACAGATACCATTTTTCTCTTAGAAATCTCCCCAAACTTACAACTTGCAATATTGACAGCCACAAACAGATATGCACATTTTAATCAATAATGAACAAATGAACAGCTAACTTTCTACATTTTGACAAGCCCCGCGAGATCTTTCTAGGTTGTCTGCTTGTCACTTTTCCCGATTCTGGTGGCAGTGGTACATGTAACTTGAAACTCTTGTTATTTCAGAAGTGCTTTAAATACCCCCCCCCCCCAAAAAAAAAAAAACACATGACAGGTTCCCGAACAATAGCCTTAAAAGAAATGAGAGAAGTGATTTCCGACTCATAGCCCTTGGCAATGTGCGGAAGCTCCGCTTTCATTTTTGGAATTTATGACAACTTCGAAGGAAATCCATCTCATCATCCAAGCTTAACAAAAAGCCCTTGGGTTAATATGGAGAAAGGGTCAGCACAATAAGTCCTCATAAATATGAAACCTTCCTATTTGGAAACGGATCCTAACTTGAATACCCTTTGACAGATTCAACCAGTTTCACCAACCACAATTAAGTTTGTCCGTTTTGTTACTGATGTAGAAACTACTTGTAGTGACACCATGGAAAAGAAAATGAATAATGAAAACTGCTTTATCGATCTGAACATTTGTGCAAGCTTGCCTGTCACAAGATTCTTCAAAGGAATCTGCATCATTTTTATAATTTTAAATGTTGTTTCTTTAACAACATGATTGTGGATTTTGTGAATTATTTGTGTACATTAATTGAGAAACGACTTACTCTTTGCCAAATTTGTTTATTTTCAAAACAGTTGTAAATATATGATCCCTCAAAAATGTCATATTTTCCTTTATCAAAATGTTTCCATTCTTCACTGAACAGCCTAGAAAGATTCAAACGAAGTTTCTTCCCTTTAAATTTACCCAAATTTATCTCAAAAATCTTAAGGATTGGGTCCTAAAAATAGATTAAGGCTCCCAACTCCCTCCCCCAAATAACAAAAAAAAAGGTGAAGGAAAAATGTGAGTTTTTGCAAGCATTATTGATTGAATTTGTTTTCACTGTAGAATTCCATTCAATTTGACCTTATGGGCCAACATATGACTACCTGAACACGTAGCCACGTTGACCCTATTTTATGACACGTATACCCTCAATCATATCAAGGTGTGACTGACCTCAAGAGATTTAAGTCAGTGCATTTTAAGAAATCCATTTTTGAAAGCAATCTCAGGGAACCACGTCTCAAACAAAGGAAGTACAAAACCAGTTCCCTGGTGAGAAATGCATTGAAAAGAGGAAGAAATTAAGAGAGGCTCGCACTCTTACAAAATATGAAAAAAGAAGAAGATGGTCCTAGCGATGTATTGGATGGACGCGATCTAAAATTAAAGATTCGACAGATCTCATGGGAGGTACATGCATATGGTTCCAGTGCGAGATCTGTTCATGCAGCGCCTTTAAGAGCAAATACTGAAACCAGAGCCATTCTGAGGGCTGTTGAAGAGGTTTGGTCGGATTTCAAAAGGATGTCTAACATTCCCTCATCCAAAGGGCATCCTTTTCCCCCTAAAACAACATCATGTGCCACACTGGCAAGCTAAAAAGAAAAACCCCTCTGGCCAATCAGCACATAAGCTATTCAGCTTTGGCACCAGACATAACAGGTGTAACAGGAGATGCCGCAAGTCTTCATGTCGGATTAAGCCCTGTCTCCCTTGGGTTATGGCGGTATCACCTTTGCAATGAGCAGTCGACGTTTTTCATGTTCCAGCTATTTAAGCAGGAGATGTTTCTTGACTAAAACAGAAAATTCCATTCTATGGAAACTTATAAGCAAGATCACTTATTTTAGGTTAGACAAAATGTTCCTGTAGAGAATCAAATGCCACGTCACCCTCAGCATACACTGTTTTGAACTAGGGCTTTGCGTCGGAACTGGGTACCCGAATACCCGACTGCTGCATGATGTCAGGAAAGTTCTGGTTCCAGATTAAGGAATCAAGTACCCGTAACCAACTTTACAAACTACCTATAGCAATTTCTCAGACAATGAAAAACGAATGTTTTGAATATCATTTTGGGGAAATTTTCAAAGTGAAAACCAGGCTACATGGAAAAACAAAACAAAACAAATGTCATGTTTATGACGCTCGCGAAAGTTGCAGTTTTCACCATACATGTAAAGCTATAAGCTCACTGGACACACATGAATTGCTGCACTGACGCACTGATGTGGTAGTGTTATCGGGAAGATCATTAGGAACAATCTGGACGGAACATCCAAGTTTTGAATTTTGGATTTGGGTTTACCTGTGATTTTTTTAATTGGGTACCCGGTTCCCGTACTACCCGTAAATACACCCCTACTCGCAGTTTGAAACGCACTTTAACCATTGGCGTCGGCAGGATTTTTTCTAGAGTGGGCAAAGCACATTTCTCTCCCAAAATCCCTATTTTTTCATTGATCATTTTCGGAGGATGGGCAGGGATATTTGTCCCCCCAACCCATTAAATTAGCAAAAATGTGATTTCGCCCTTCTTTTTCTGTTTTTGTCCTTTTATTTCTTCTTTTTTTTTTTTTCTTTTTTGGCTCGTGGGAGGGGGGCTGCCCCCCCCCCTTGCTTGCCCCCCCCCCCCCCCGCGCTTGCCCCCCCCCCCCGGCGACGCCCATGAGCCTTTAAGCCTACAACCTATAAGCCTTTTCACACTATTGTCTTCCCTGCCTGGGTTGAAATCAACAGGGGTCCACCGCACATGGGTAGGCAAGGCGTACATGTAACCACGATGGTCCGTGATGTAACATTCACAGTTACAACAATGTACATGGGTCGGCTCTTGATTTTGGATTTTCCACCCGTAGAAGCTGTGTTGGATTTTTGCTTGAGTGAAAGGGGTTCCTGAAATGTCAGTGTGAAACTGGCCCTCATTTTATTCGTCACTCAGTCTACTTTGTAAATGTCACAAGCTCTTGACGCACTTCCAATACAGGAGAAGAAAAGGAAAAAACGGTAGTCGGTGTCAAATGGACTAGCTCCCCAATCTGACAACTCAGAAGAGAGCGCTACAATTGAACGGCCAAAGCACATCAAATTTCACAGACTAGTGGTACTTCAATTAAACACGCACCAAAATGCATCCATTGGATGCAGTATGCCCAAATGCCATGAAACAATCGCTGACAATTTTCAGCGAATGATCGTGGATAGAGTGTCGGCCTAGTTCTTCTGCAAATCAATCACTCGGCATGATGTGCACGATGGCAGTTGAAAAAAAGGGATGAAAGTAATCTGTGCAAGCTCATGTTATCATAACAAATTGAGGCCTAAACAGGAAAAATCACGTAGGGTACCTCATTTCTGGCAGTTTTGTCCGTTTTTTTTTATAGTAAAAGCCAGAGAAAGATAGACTTTGTACATTACATGCAACTCTGAAAGTCAGGACAACAGTACTAGCATTATGGCCATAGGAAATCCACAGACTGAACTCAAATGAAGCCCCTTATTAACAAGTACCAAGTGGTACAACTCACAGTAGCTCCGCAAACCCTGAATTTTGCAATGCAATGGGGCGTGATCTAATATGTAAATTAGACGCGCGTGCAAAACTGTAGGTATTCCATAGAAACTCACTGGCAAAGCCGTGATACAAGCGTGGCATGGAAACAGTACATCACCCGGATAGAACGGGCCGAGTATATATAAAATGTCCACCAACCAACCCACCCACCCACCCACCAACCAACATGTATAAGCAGCTAAAGCCCACGGTGTGTTTCACAACCGCCATGGAGAATAACCAAACTATTAGGGCGGAAACCATTTGTCATGATTCTCCAAGACAATGACTTTGATTGCGTCAATACACAAAAATGCAAAACATGCATGTGAGTTGCCGTTAGATTGTCATGATCGTTGTGTTTACTGCTGTTTGTTTTTGTGACTTTTACATCAAAATCCAAAAAATTCAAGACATATAGGTATAACAAAACAATTGTTGACTGGTGTGATATGGCATATATGACGCTTCGCCTTGGGTGCTATGTGCCCCTAGGGTGTTCAAAACGTCATATCCCACATCACACCAGTCAACAATTGTTAACTATTTCACCAATTACACTCCTTTCCAATTTCACATTGTGCCCTCTAAAAACAAGATACTACAAATGGAGATACTATTGCAAGGTGCGTACCGGTACAACAACTTGTACTGGAGGCTTTTCATGCCTGTTCATGTACGTGGAAAAAATATTTCATATTAGAATGCATTTTCATGAGCATTTTTTAAAATGCCAAATACTAAATGTTTAATGAGATAAAGTTCTCACATCTGTACTATGACAGTATACAAGTGGGAACACTAAAACCACTCGAACGCCAAACCAGATACGTGTTGCCAGTGCACATGTTTGTGACGTTCACGTGCGTATCAATGACGCACCATGGGTCCTAGCCGCACACCTGCTTACGATAAAAAATCACAACCTCACCTATGATATTTTGCCACACAATATATGTACTTTTGGCAGAAACCGTACCCCCGCACTATAATCTTAAATTGTAAAAGCGCTTTAACTAGATTGTTGATACGATGGAAAATGCTATACAACCATTACAATTGATTTAAATCCTCCACACCTACAATTTCTATTACTGTGAAAACCACACAGAAGTACAGGGACCAGTCAACTGCGCTGACAATTGGCAAATAGTCCCTTGTTACTCGAAGAACTCATTTCCCAGGAAGACGCGCTGGAGGCAAGAAGATATTAGGGATATGACGTCTATTTGATCCCCAGATGACACAAAAAAGTGCAACAGTATGCCCTCGAGAAATTCACAGCTTTTGGTGGGATTACCCTTTTTTCACTAGCTTCAGAAAAACGTCAAACTTTCACATTATTTCACGTTACTGGTTGGTGCAAAGAGTCATATTTCAATCAACATTACTGTATCCGCTCAAGGGAACCTGCGTACATGATATTTTATCAACTTTTCCCAAAGTGGGGCAAATTCTTTACTCTCTCAAAACTCTGTTGTTCCTCTTTTATGGGGAGGAAATAAGAATTTCGAATTTGTAAGAATGCTTTCCAGTACATTAAAATCAAAACTTACATGTCATCAAAATTCTTTTTGAGCAATTATGGGAATAAAAAAACACTGAAGCAATCTCTTTTAAATTGTGAAATATGTTAAAATGAAGATTTTGGAAAATTAAAGTCTCTTTTTTTTGAAAATGAAAAATCCACAGAGGGTCACCAAGGCCCCCCCCCCCAACCTCCATACATGTTTGTATTTGAATAAAGGCACGCCTTACAATACCCATTCTTTTGTTCAACATGTATCTTTCATTGGTAATAACACCTTTAAGGTAAAACCTCAGGGATTCAAGATGTAAAAGGGGGATTCCAGATTTCAAAAGGGATTCTTTAAAAATCCCCCAAAACAGGAAAAATCCTCACAAAAAAATCCAGACCAATCTCACCCCTGCAGTGTTTTCAGTGCCTTTGAAATACTGTCTGTAAGTTCATCTTGATTGTTGAAGCCGTTCAACATGACAAACATTATTCCTGGTACTTTTTTTAGCCAATATTTTATCTTCTTATTAAAATGGATTACAGATTCCACCTCCACTCCCCAGGCAAGTAAAAGAAGACAAGAACGTTATCATTTGTAACAAGAGACATGATGGTGATGCATATACTGAAACGAGAGCCGTTCTGAGGGCTGTTGAAGAGGTTTGGTCGGATTTCAAAAGGATGTCTAACATTCCCTCATCCAAAGGGCATCCTTTTTTCCCCCCTAAAACAACATCCTGTGCCACACTGGCAAGCTAAAAGAAAAAAAACCCTCTGGCCAATCAGCACATAAGCTTTTCAGCTTTGGCACCAGACATAACAGGTGTAATGGGAGATGCCGCAAGTCTTCATGTCGGATTAAGCCCTGTCTCCCTTGGGTTATGGCGGTATCACCTTTGCAATGAGCAGTTGACGTTTTTCATGTTCCAGCTATTTAAGCAGGAGATGTTTCTTGAGGAAGCAGAAATTTCCATTCCATGGAAACTGTAAGGAAGATCGCTTTTTTTTTATAGGTCAACTTGTGGTTGATTTGTGACAAAAAGAAACTTTCATCAAGAACTTTCTCCATCATGGCTTCCTTCTGTACATGTACATTATGATGTTTTTCTATATGGTAAATAATATGGTAAATTATATAACCATAATTCTTGATACTCCATATTATCAGCATAATAATAATCATCAAACCATCTCTTACAAACCAATAGTAAATACCTACGACAGTTAAACCCACTAAGTGCCAGTGGCCTGTGAAAAATTACCATAGCATACCGACAAACACTAGATTGTAACTGTTTCCATTATGTCCATCAGCGGCGTGTAAAATATTCATGAATATCATGGACTGCTGATCGATTGCTGTCCACGCCAGTCTTAAGGCCAATTTACACATACGCGACGTCATTGACGCGTGACAATGTTGCGCTTCCTTCAAAGTAGGTACCTTTCCATTTATAAGCGTGTTCATGTGACTATAAGTCGTGCATCTTATCTCTCATTTTTGTGTGCGTATTTATAAAAAAAAAAAGGCATGACATTGTCGCGCAAAATTGGCCTTGTTTGATTGGCCTTACTCCATAATTGTTGGAGCAAGTTGTCTTGCCCAAGGACACAATCACCCATTAACAAGACTGAAACTCACTACAGTGGAACGCCGCTATAAAAAGTATAAGGAACATTACGGGATCCACAGAAATTGTTTGTAATAGCGATCTTTCAGTACATGTATAGTGATGTTAAGCTGCTGGTGCTCCAGTACACACTTTTAGCAGTCCCTCCAGGACATCATCCTGCACACCCTAGTACCGGGTAGTTACTGAAAGAGGACTTGGAACATGTGCCGACAATTGAATTATGTAATACACAGCTTTTTAGCTTACTACCTATAGAAATGGGTGACTTTTTCCCTTTTATTCCTTGGGGAAATAATAGCCACATGTTACTCTCCTGTTTTTCAACAACTATTTTTCAACAACAATGTTCGGTACGTTTTGTACACAAATATCGGGAGCCAAGCAAGATGTTCGGTATATAGCCAAATGTTCGGCATAGCGTTGCTCGGTATAGACCGTTATCATGTTGCAGCCATCTTGATTTTTCCCATTCAAATCAACGCAACCAAAGCAAGGCTGGAAGGAAAAATAGTCTGGTTCCTTTTTGCTCAAAACCATTATCATTCAAGTACTGTTATTGGATACAAGTAACATGACTGAAATGGTGGCAGCATGATAAAGGTCTACAGCAATGTTCCACTGTATCTGTTTGACCTTGTGTTCAATAAACCCATCCATTAGGCCCCGCCCATTATGTTTGTGGGCAACAACACATACGCCTCTCCAGTGCCTCACTGAATGTTCAAGCTGCGAACGTCATTCACGGGTGCACACAATGTCGGACTTTTGTGCACGCATGTTGGACAGTAATCACAGATGCAATTGGTCAAAATACCACTGGGCGGGGCTGAATTGATCGGTGTATTGATGAGACATCTAACTGATCACTGCGTTCCAGTGAACGTTAATACAGCTGTGGAACTTATCATGCCGGTTGTGACGAGATCTCATACTCTGACTTACACATACAGCTGCAATCTGGCATATTTGGATAAATCACAAGCCTTACATACATCATGTACATGTACTACGTTGACGAAAATCATCAGCAAATTAATTTTGCTCTCAGGGTTAATGATAAAAGTTCAATTCCCTAAATTTGCAATACTATATCTGTCAGCTTGGATAGTATTACATTTGATGAGTGGGCCACCGCATCTGAGTTACTTTCTTACGGCTTGCAATAGGTGAGCGCGGACATGTGAGCATGGATTTGTTTCGTTTGAAGCAACAAAAGTGCTCAAAATCTATATATATGGGTTCTTAACAAATAACCTGATGACGTTTTAGCTCCGTGAATGTTGTATTCCAAGAAAACATTATTCTAGGATCTTGATTTCAATTCAAAGGTTGCTGAAACCTGTTTTGAATTGCACCCAAATTCAGTGTCTGGGACACGTTCTCATTCAGCCGATTGCAGCCACGCAATGTCAAGCACTGAATTGATCAGTAGTAGTAACCGCACGCGTGTGCGCCCTATCAACGCTTCTGCGCACCCATTCACAGATTCGCCCAATTACAAACCAACTACTAAAGGAAATTTTTTTAAAATGTGCCACTTGACTCATCATTGGAAATTACAAATGTACCTTCTTTCCTTGTTTTCTTTAAACTGACAGCATGCCAGAAGGAATATCACAGGGAGTTTAGTGCCATTATTATCTTTAAAACATGTAAGCTTTTAAATGATAATTTGGTCATTTTTTAGATACATGTAGATGCAATGATCTACTCCAGCAGTCCAGCTACCACTACAACTCAATGAGTCCGGAGTGTTGAATGGCAACTCATTGCAACCAGTTAGCCGGTGAAAAGTTGTGTTTAAATGAATAACTGTTTTTACCATTATAATCCTGCCCACATCTATACACATGCATTTGTGGAAGTAGCTACAAAGCAACTTCCCATAGACCAGCCTTATGATACTCTGAGTATCACCAGTTATCCACGGAGCCAAGTCTCCTGTATAACGTCTGATACCATGTCTAAACATGCAAATATGCAAGCCGCGCGCCAGCCAATCAGAGACTTTACTAAATCGTGACATCATTTCATTCCCAAATCAGGACTAATGCTTTAATTGGTCAATTCAAATGCAGTGTTTTGTAATATAACAACAGCCGGGCACATATCGTGCAACATGATACAGAGCGCATGACACAGGTTTTTCTGGAATCCCAGAATATACTTAAATGATATTAGTTTTCAACTACCGGTACTTGTGAAATAACAACTTGTAAGGATTCCTAGAAATTGAGATAAGTAAATAGATTTGAGGAACTTTTCAAACGATTTTTCCATGACCTTTAGGTCAGCTTTACCAGTGATCAGTATTAACGTTTCTGCATCATTAAGGATGATTTTTTTTCACTGACATGAAGTTAAGGATTTCTTCTACCGTTAGGCCTATAACTTATTACTTTGCTTATCAACGCATGACGCAAAGCCTTCACAACCATAAGGTTGTAGACAATGTGTGTTATTACTGCCGACCCTAACCTGAGTAATTTGAACCGGCCTGTCTAATGATCACATCCTGAGGTGAAGCCTCCATGTTTCAAGTCCAGTATTTTTGTTTTTGAGAGAGAGTGGATATGGCTGAGGAGTTAAAGTCAACACACTAACAGACCAAAGGCCTTAAGTTAATCAATGAACAGTGACTTGCTGAATTGTATGACATTATTTAAGCAATAGTGTGTTTTAGTAACATGTTATAATTGATATTAATCAAACGGAAGGGTTGGTGTGGTCAGCCCCCCCCCCCCTCTACCCTGTCTCAAAGCACATGCAGGCTCTGACTGTAGGTTTCTAGATCCTCTTGCTTGCAGGGCTCTGTCAGTAAAGGGTATGGATAAGGAGATATTCCATTGTCGTAGGGGCCTGTCTAAAGAATCTAGGTACATACCGTTATTTCGTTTTACCGTTTTGGATTTCCTCAAAACAAAAAAGTAAACGAACAATTGACCGTTTTGTTGTTTTACAGTTTTGTAAAACGGTCAAACGGTGTTAAATCACACACACACACACACACACACACAAATTACCTTTTTGTTGTTGCTTTTTATTGTAAAAAGCGATAAACGGTTAGTTGCTTTATTTTTAGAGTGCCGTTTTACAAAAACATGACAATGACAAAACGATCAATAGTCTTGTCGACCATTTTTGGATTAATTAAGCAATGCACCTTGGAATGTTAATGTGTCCTTGGGATCGAGTTACTGCCGGGGAAATTGCCCTCCTTACATTAAGTTTATGTTGTTCTCATGACGGAATTAGCGAATATTGGCTATTGAAGACCCGCGCCGAACTCCACTCCTTTAACATATCTGCAACTTCTTCATACGTCTTACCATCCTGTATCCATTGTGAAATGTCCTCCTTCAAATTTTCCAGCGCCATTTTTGCTGGCTAGCGTCTTTAAACCCCACCATTCAACTGAATCGCAATAGGTGGGGCAGTCAGGTCACGCCAAGAATCACACCACGCATTAATTATGCCAATAACCACGCAGTAACACTTCCTCGTGCACGGTCCCCCTAGCTCCACCCCCTTGCCCACCGCCACAAAAATGCACCACGGACTGTTAAGTTAACTAAGACACTGAAATATAAAAAAAACAGTCTGTATTCAATACTGAATTTTGCTGGGTTTTTTTTAAGTTATTTGTGTAAAACTGTAAAACAAAATCATTGATTGTTATGCTGTAATGAATTTTACTAAAATGATCAAACGGAAAAACTGTATTTATCTTAATACCGTTTGACCGTTTTACAAATTTGTAAAACGATAAAACGGTCAACGGTTCGTTTACTGTTTTTTGTTTTAGAGGAAATACAAAACGGTAAAACGAAATAACGGTATGTACCGGGATTCTAAGGGGCCTCTCTACAGTCACAAAGGTCTTTGCTATCATTGTTGTATCCCCACTTCTACTTTAAGACTTTGCATCTGCCAACTCCAACCTATAGTCGATTGAGACGAAGCCAGCCGTAGCTCCAGGTGGCAGGGATGCCTTAGGGTGGGGTGACAGCCTGTGGGGTTGTGTTTCAAGTTAATACAACCTCTACTCTAGGATGTGAAGATTTCTAGACAGGGGTGGACTCCATGGAGGAAACTTTTCCTTCACAATAGTCTCTTTTCTGCGGATTCATGTTGGAAGGGAAGGTGCCTGGAGTGTGAGTGCTTCTTAACTCTTTCCATGCATGAGGTGATGTCAAAATCAGTCCTTGTGGTCTGCTACGGATTTGCTGTCAAAAGGGTAAGTGTCACTTTCAGCACTGAGTAAGAGGAGCGTAACTGCGGCATCACTGCACCGGCGCCAAATTACCCCTGCACCAGCCACATAACTCGGAAGAAGTGAACAGTTGTTGCGTCAAACGGGCAGTAGCCTACAACGTCTAATGATGAAAGTTATTCCACAAAATAGATCCATAGATCAACTCTTACGTCAAGTACTAGTGTGGCATTGTTAGGACAGAGAACAGATTGCCAGAGGCTCATCTTAGCACAGTGTCCCATTTCCCGAGAAACAGAAACGCTTCAGGCTCACACGTCAAACACTTGAAGCACCTTGCACGACAAGACCTGACATTCATTCTTAAGTCCTGACCCTTTTACGTTTCCTCGCTCACTGCGTTACATTAACCACTCCATGCCTTCCGGTTCAGAATCAGTGCAGACATTCGAATCACTCTTAAATTACTGTCCCGATAAATACTGATGAGAATTTAAGCCCCGAAAACGACAGGTTATGAGGAGTGTCTAAGTTGTTTTCTCTGTATTACATTCACCAGATTTAAAACCTCTTTATAACATGTACCGGTATCTCATGGAGATCTTATCCCATTCCATTTTCATACACAGACTTACCTATTTCACAGTCATTTACCACAATAAAATCCTTCTTTTGTTGAAACTGTGATTACGTTACTTTGACAGCGGCCACACTGCTTAACTGGATCAGATCTTTCATTGAATGTGTACTTTCAATTGCATAAAAATAAGACATCCTTGTTTTGTCAGGACTGTGTCCCTGCTAAGGTTCTCCTGCAAATTGGCTGAAATCTCAGACACGTCCTGAATACAGCTGGTTTTCTGCCTGTAGGGCAGGAATCAACCTTAAAGTTGCTACATGTCTGCACTCTGACTAAATTCCATTTTATGGAAGAAGCTGACTTCTAAAAAAAAAAAGGTTCATTTTCTGCTCCATGCGGAGATTGAGATACGTGTATGTTGATACTTTTGAAATCAGAATTGGAAAACTCTTCGTTCAAAATTCAAGATTGTATTCATTTTTTTTTGGGGGGGCGAGATGTAGGCCTATCCCTCAAAAGATGAATGTATTTTATACCCCAGAAAATTCCAAATCCAGTTAAAAAAACTTATTTTGGTGTGCCACACCCAAAAGGAATGGAAAAACAAACTATTGTAACACTACAATGCTTCATCCTCCCACTGCCTGCATCAATTACTCATTAGGCATCATGATGCAAACATATACGTCTCAACTAATCCTTTCCATTTCTTAGCTGATGGAGCAATACTCCTAGGTTACGAAAGTTATTATGACACGCTGATTAGTTGAGACAAGGCAGAGCGAGACTAGTAGGTGGATAAATCCAACAGATTTACATACAAAGTAACTGATCACTTAAAAGTATGTCACAGATCGGGGTACAATATTAGCTTTTTCTGTGAAAATCAATTTAGAAGGGAAATCCTTCTAAAATGGAAGTTCATTTACATGCAAATAACCCCAATGAAATCAGGCAAAAGAACCTGATGCGGAAGTATAGAATTGATACTTCATACCGGTAGCACAAACAGTTCACTACCGGTAGTTACCAAAGATTTCGCTGAAAACCATTGCTTCACCAGGCCTAAACACCAGATGGTCTTTAACGGATGGCGCCATATAATGAATAAAGATGATGGGAAACTTCTTTCACCAATTCTTAAAGGCCCGTAGGTACCGTACATTGGTAATTTGTCCTGGAGACGAGCCTATCAATTTAATGGAGAAAAACCTTGCTCGGTGTGAAGAGAGCACTTGCATTTGGAAGAAAACAATCATTGAAGACAGTTTTTAAAAAGTGTGTCCTGCTGATAACTTGACATTTGATGCATTTATTAGCCTCGCTGAACCAAACTTTGTCTAGAACAACTGGTCTGAGGTAGAATGGCTGTGAATTAACATCCACAGTAAAACATGGACAGATTGAAGAATGTGACAAGATCAGAAGAGACAGAACAAACCTTTTAGTTTAAAACATTGTAACCCTCAAGCATTTCTCTGAAATTAGAGCGCCACTGTGGTGTGCAATGGTGGTTTGAAACTGTCAAATGTTTGTTTTGGCTTCTCATGCATCAGGAAACTCTTTAAACTGACCATTCAATCTTGTGCAATTTACATTGAATCGGATGTCTAGACACCTGGGCAGATGTGCTGCCGAGGAATGAAACTATTAAGTTACTAAAGTGACGCGAGAAAGAATGTTAAAGGTAGGGTAGATCGTTTGTCATTTGTGCATTTTTTTTCGTTTGAAGCAACAAAAGTGCTCAATATCTAAAGAAGGGTGTTTAAAAACTATAAAATTTCAATCAGTGAATGCTGCATATTCCGGGTTAGGCCTATTCTAGGATCTCGATTTCAAATCAAAAGTTGCCCAGTTATGTTTTGAAATGTGCCCGAAATCAGTATGCGGGACATGTTCTCATTCAGCCGATTGCAGCTACGTCATGTCACGCACTGAACCGACGAATAATAGCAACCATGTGCGCATGTGTGTCATGTCAACGCTTGTGTGCACCCATTCACGAATTTGTCCCATAACAAACCAACTACTAACAGAAATTTCCAAAAATGCGCCACTTGACGCATCTTTGGAAATGGCCTTTGTTTTATTGTTTCTTTAAAATTACGGCAAGCCAGAAAGAACAATTTCACAGGGAGTCATTTGCCATTACTTTCTTTAAACCACGTAAGCTTTTCAACAATAATTTTGTCAGTTACTTTTTGGATAGCTGCAAACGATCTACTCTACCTCTAATACATAACAAGATACATTGTATTAGAGATGCAGATGCTTTAGTATTTATAAAAGAAAAATTCACATGTTAATGTGACCACAACATTCAAATTGGGTTACAGCGTCAGTACAAAAAAAATTCATTACAAATCCAGATAGTACAGTATAACAAATTATGACTCCCTAGCATGATTTACTAGGAACCACACCCATCCTGGCAATTTCCAACACCATATGGGAAACTGCACACACATATTTCTGACTTTGATTCTGGAGGTGTGCAAACCCAAAGTAAAAGACTGTCAGTTTAGGGGTACTGTACCTATCCTGACAGATTCCAACAAAACATGCCATTAGGGTTTGATGGGTTTAGTTCCGTTAGGGTTTATAAAGCGGCAACTTTTATTGGGGGAGGGGCTCCCCCAATAAAGGGTGGAGCAGAGGAGATCGTTTCTCCTTCCACAATTTTCATTGTCAAGTCAAATTTGGGAAACACAAAACATTACCCACGTTTAGACAGGAATAAAATATGAGATGTACCGGTGCATGTAGTGAAAGACAAACAAATTTGTTTTAAACCTGTGGATCTCAACAACAAGTACAGCCAATTCTTTAAAACCTTCATGAATAGATAATGTCATAATGCATCATTGATTCAGAAAATAAATTATGAACGGCTTACAAATAGACCTGTGCCAGCCTACGTAAAAAGTTAATGGAGTGTGTCGAGATCGCTTCGGGGAGCAGCTCCATCATACATGATTCTTAAATAAAAACATGATGAGAACTGATCTCACCGCCGAGTCACCTACGTACATGTACGTAGGACTCGCAGGATGCTGCACTTGTGCACGTTTTACTCATTAACCCAAGCCTTGGGCTACAAATGCATCCATAAATCTTAAGTTCAGGAAGTTAAAACACTTGCTCCTCACTAGCAATATGGTCAAGATGTTTATGTTTTGTACTGCAATAGTTTATTTCTTAACACACATAAACCTGTCAATATACTTCTCGTAAGCCACTTAAAAGAAAATCCCAAAATAATAACCATAGTTAAATGTAGCAATTATATGACTTTTTGAACATTCATAATCTAATAACCACAATGCAGTTCTTTTCATTAGAGGTTTACGGAAATGAAATTCTCAAGTGGTGTCATGAAGAACTTTTTGGATTTAGGTATCCAAACGTAACGACGTAGAGAGATCTATCGTCCTTCCTGTCAGTTTCATATTGCAAGTTCAATCAATTTGTAGCAGTTCTCCGGAAGTCTCCTGAAGAATGCATGAAGTTAGCACGAACCCCTGGCTTTTCTTTTTAAAACTAGGAATCTTTTATTTTGAATTCCCTGAAATCCACACTGCGCAGTAACCCAAAGGCACATTTCCCTTTCTCAGAACAAAAATTAGAACATGGGATTTTCATAAATATTTATGCCCTAGCTGCTAGATTTCAAGTACAATGCCCGCAGCCGTTAATGATTCATACCCTAATGATTGATTTTGCTATCGCTGCACCCTCCCATCCAGCAAATGAAGCAGTGTAACACAATACGCTTATGATGTATCTATCTTCCCTCCAACCCAACCTTGGCATCTAGTTAAGATTTCACTTGTACTCAAGGCGGTTGACCCCACTGGTCAAGGATTAGACTAAAACGTACAATACAAGCCCATGTTTGTCATGAACACAACTGTTCTAATGAGTAACGTGTCACCGAAAGCAATCTACATGTATTTGTCAACAAATCTTCTGACGTCAAAGGGACCACGTATCTCTTCCAACAGCAAACCTTGCCCAGATGAAAATCCATCTTCCCTTGGCATGATTAATTGCTGTTTATATGCCGCGACTCCTGGCCCTCTCTTCATTTTTTTGACCTTATTTTTCCCTCTGGCTTGGATCTGTATGACAAAATTTACCGCGACTACCGCCTTACAGAATAATACATGTACCTGGGATTTTGAGTCAGTCCTGTAAATCGCACAATTTGTGAATGTATACTTTTTTAATAAGGAAGCCTTTTGATTTGCTGGAACTACCGGTAAGTCTGTTAGAGGCCATAAAACACACAGAATAATAATACAATCACCCTTTGAAAAGTTTCGTGGCTGTTTAAGGGATAAATATCCAAGAATAAAAAAATTAAGTAATTTCTACCTCTCCAATTCTAAAACTGATGAAAATTGCTTTTGACAGCAATTTTCATCTACTTGTTGAGCATACTTCAAAAATTCAATTAAATGGCATTAAAATATTGACCTTTAAATATAACTGACGAAAAAATGATTGCAAATATTTTGTCTATGAGATATGGTACATGTAGTTTTACCTTTTCATGTGCCAATTTACCTGTTTGTCCATGGACAGCTTTATTCCATCCGCTTGACTGAGCTCCGGAGCTTGATTTGAATACATAAAAAACACTACACAAGACTTACACGTGGACAACAGTGATTTTGGCGGTTTGTATTCAAATTAGCATAATAACATTATTCTTGCGATTTAAAAAAAATTCTTTCATACACATTATGGGTGACAAGCTATACTTCATATATTATAAAAAGAAAACAGTCCAAATGTGTACGTTAAGTGAGTTGGTTAAAATTCCTGTCAAAAGTGGGTTTCCTTCTTTTTGCACCACCCTGTAAAAAAAGAAACAAAGTAACCTCATCTTTAATAGTTTCCCCCTTTCAATACCGGAATTTCAATAAAACTACCCCCAAAAATCAGAATGAAAAACTCAATTTGTGCCGGTAAAAGTGCTTAAACTTTGAAGATATCAACTTGAAGCATGTTAATGATGGGTCCACTGCTGCAGACCGTTTACTAAAATGGCTGGCAGGTAATGTAGTCTCAGTGCATGGCTCAGGAACTTGGACACCTACACTTCCGATCAATATCTGCCCGAAGCATGCATACCTAACACCTTTGGGCAAGTAGAATTAGATTTTATGGTTAAGCAAACCTAATCATGACTTACCGGCGAGCAAATCGAAAGCAACTTAAAGAAGATGTGCACTGCTGCAGTCTTCAAGATTGTATATATTTAATTAAAACCGAGCGAGAAAAAGACTGCCATTACAGCCGAGTTGAAAACAAAAAAAGATCTATAAATTATTGAATTAAGAAGAAATCAGAGAAAGTGAGTCACTAGCCGGAGTTTCCTACACAGGTTGTAATTACAACTGATTCAAGTTCCTTGAAAAAAGCTTTCAATACAAACACGGTTAACTGGTTCTGAGAGTATCTGTGAATTAGCACATCCAGGAGAAGGCCCCCCCCCAAAAAAAAAACCTGCTGTAAATCAATCGAGACTCCCTTCGGCAGCTCTTTCAAGAAGAGGCGCAAGTTTATCCAAGGAATGCTTAAAGCACTTATCAGGATAGAAAAATCCAGTGCATTAATCCTGCCACCTGTAAGACCAGTAAATGGACGAATAAAGAGGCACTCTCGATATTGTTGGAAGCAGTTTCTGCCTCGTCACAATTGAATTTATTGAAAGCGCCTAATGGACGAATAACGGGATGCTCTACATATGGATGGATGCATCCCTGTGCTTTCTTTTTCCGCAACTGAATTCACTAAAACTACTGAGGCAAGGTAACACAATACGTGCACAATACGTGCAGAAAAATAGCTTATCCTTTAAGAAACTTATCCATTACCGCACTTGGGAACACAATCGGTAAGCTTCTTACACAATCACTCAATATCTTCCCCAAATATTCATACAGGAAATTGGGTAAGCTGCTTGAGGTCGGATTGGCAGGCCATAAAGAAACGGATGCTCGTTGAAAGCCAAGGAAAGCCAAGTTTGATACTAATTCAACTGCATGTCGATTTCAGTTTCTGCCAGAGCTCCTCTCCAAAAGTTTCAAAGAAGCTTATTGCTTTTTGTATAATCTACGTTGTCAACTAAAATCAAAACTTTTTAACGCTAGTATTTCAGAGTGCTTTAGTTCTGAAAAGATGTAAAAATGACTCCTCAAAAGAGGAAAAAATTAAAGCATGCCAATTCAAGCATCGTTTCATGATTCATTTTCAGTCACATTTGAATTAATCATTTGTTTCTCTTTAAAGAAAAATAAGGCAACTCAAACTACGCCAGAATTCAACTTTGAAACTCATGAAAAAAACCACATTCAGTTTGCGTATGATTTTTAAATTCAGTACAATGAACAGAAAGCAGAGGGAATCTATCCCCAGACTTTTTTTTTTAATTTGAGCTTTGCCTGCCCTTACCTTTTGGATCCCATTACAGCGACATACGGAAGTGCTGTGCCCCTCCCCCCCCCCCCTCCCTCCCCAACACTTTGACATATTTTGCCGCCACTGAAAAAGGGAATATGATGTGAATTGACGAGCACAAGTTTAGCAGAACACAGGGTGCAATTTTGCCTCAATTTCCTCATTGAAAATTATACAGAGGGCATAGCAACCGATTTGTGTTTGGTCCTTGAAAGAAAAGAAAATTGCAACCCATGGAAAAACAATGTTTTTCCACGTTCTTATGCTTGTCAGGAATGCTCAAAACAGTTATTTCCTACATAACAGAAATACAATTGTGTACATGTGAGTCAAAAACAGCAAAACCCAAAGGACGGGACTATTGTTTTAGCAAAGTTCTTCATGTTGCACTTTCAAAATCTAGGATATGAAAGCCCAATTCGTAAGCTTTCTTTTAGTACATGTACAAGAATCATTCAAATCACTCATGTTCCGGTACTTTTCAACTTACGGAATATTTTAAATACAACCATCGTTTAAAGTTCTGTCCACGGATCACAAAAAAGGTGTGCGTTCTTTCAGCAAAACGAAAACAATTCACACAACCCCCTATGTATTTTTGTTTTCCTTTTGCTGAAAGAACACTTACCTTCTTGTGATCTGTGGACAGAACTTTCAACGGTGATTGTGTTTAAATTCTGTAACTTGAAAAGTACATGAGTGATTTGAATGATTCTTGTACTAAAAAAAAGCTTATGAATTGGCTTTCATATCCTAGATTTTGAAACTGCTACATGCAGAACTTCACTAAAACAATGGTCCCGATATTTGGGTTTCGGTTTTTTTTACTCACCCTCAGAGATGAAACTGGCCTTGGCAAAAAAAATTCTGAAATTGGACCCTGGGTCCGAGCTGCCACAGCGTTTCGCGGTGCAGTGCAGCGCATCAACGTGGGACCCAGTGAATTTGTCCATGTCATAGGTCAGTATTTAACAATTTCTCCAGCTGGAAAGGATCTGATCAGCGATGGTCTAGATGTTCCTACCGTAGAATCACTCCATTCACAACCGGTAAACGAGATTAAAACTACTTTACGTGCCTTTTTTTTGGTGAGATCGTTAAAAAATCTGAAATTTCATTGGAAAAGTTTTAAAATCTGGTTTCAGATTAAAATCTGAAAAGTTTCATCTGTGCACCCTGTAAAGGGTTGTCCATTTTTTAATAATTTAGTATTCGCGTACATGTTCCGGTTCATGTTCGCAAAACTGCCTTTGACCTAATATTCGGATATCCGAAACTGCAAGCTGCAACTGCGTACTGCACCGGTCGAAAGTTGCACGCAGACTGCATCATTTAGTTCAAATTTGCGTGCAGCGATCAATATGGGCCGTGTTTTGCAGTAAGTATTACATGTATCACTGTCAAGGGCTTTAACCTGCTGAAAGGATGGAAACAATGAACGGCCATCAACAAAAAAAGTTACCATCAACAAAAACAAGTGGCACCTGGCATTTCACAGCACTGCAACTTTACAATAAAATAACATTACATTTGTGTAAGTACGTGCACATTTTTATTTGAATATTCCAAACGGCAAAAACTATTCGAATATTTTGATGATTGATGATCGAATATTTGGTACATAGTAGGTGTAGGTGTACTACCTTGGCTTGAAAATTGATGTATTAAAATTGATGTATTCTTATTGCATTGAAAAGTTTTAAAAAGAATGAGCAACTTCAATATTTGGTCACCTTCTTTCTTTAAAGTCAAGCCCAGAATCCAACGAGTTCAAGCAAAATGAAAAAAAAGTATAACGAAAGAGGGTCAAGTAAAATAGCTTAGTTACAAAACAGTTGACAAAACAGTTGACATGTTTTAATCATTCTTTATTACAGCAGCCAGTTACGTGGGAGTGCATGATTATTGAATTCGGATGGAAGTGGCTCAAATGTCTGCAGGGCCAATCATTATCATCATCATCACCAGATTGTTCATGAGATGCACGTGTGCATGACGTGTTAAGACACCTACACGCGGGGAGGGAGGGGGGGCTGACGTACTCTACCAAATGTAAATTGGTTTTCCATTACCAGCATTCACAGGATCATATTTACGAAGAAAATAAAAGCCCAGAAGCGCCAAGAACATTAATGTAAGCACTAATAAATTGTCGGAGCAGTTTAATCAATCGGTTCTGGGCCGTAGCCAGTCACGTGGAAGTGTATTGACATTTAATTCGGCCAAAGTTGTTTAATCACGTCTATGGTGGGCGATGGTTGTCAACAGATCTCTGTGGAAAGCAAATGCCGTTCCTGATTCATGCATGGGTGTGTGCGTGAGGGGCATACATGTGGACAAAAGATGCCTCCACTTAATCCCTGTCCACATAAATACATGTGCAGACCTCAATGCACAACAGCTGGACAGAACTAGGGTACAAAGTCACTCACCAACAAACTTCAATATTTGCCAGAAGTCCTGTTCATACTTCATGTGAAAGCAAATGCAAAGCAACTTTAATGTCAAGAAGCAATCACCACAAAATTTGACAGAGTGAAAATGCGCTCGGACAACTCTTGTGAATTCACCGAGCTGACACTAACCATGGTGTGCTAAGTTTGTATTGACATTCATTTTCCCATGGAATACAAAACCGACCTTTCTTAAAATGCAAATTTGTTTTGCTTGTTTGCTGTTTGGACATCGCTCCAAGGAATTCCAAGCGATTGAATCCTCATATAAGCAAATGAGCACCCTCAAAATCACTCTGTTTTGGACAAGTCTCTGCGGGTTGGGGTTTGCATTCTCGAGTGCACTCCACGTGGAGGGTATAAACGGGTATCTGGCTGACCGGAAACAAACACTCAAAGATCAAAGCTATTTGATGGGAATTAAAATGTAATGACCTGATGATACTTTTTTTGACCAAAACAAGCTTGATAGGGATATTGTTAATTTGAAACAACCCTCACAAGTCATTAACGAAATTGTGAAAAAGGATTTTCTTTTTTTACTTTTTTCAAAATGGCTTGCAACAACCTTTCACTGAGACACACAAGACTTCATCAATGGCATTAGAAAGTTTCTAGGAAACTCAAATCTGTGCCTTTTTCCCAGCAAAACCTCATTTCAAATTCGACCTCTGGATTAGTTTTAACTCCTGATGATCGATGTACAAATATTGACAGTGGGATGGAAAGGGAGTTTCATCTAATCACGGTCAACTCTGATCTTTGAATCTACCATTTCCTGGTGTACCGGTTCAATTACATCTCAGGGCTGTCTGTAGACTGAAGAGATCAATCATACTCATATTGTACAAGTACCGGTACGGTACCTGTTGTACAATTCTATGAAATATGTCTCACAACTTAGCTTTCCTTAGTTCTTTTTTTAACCGAAAAATATAAAGGTTAAAGGCCAATTTACACATACGCGACAATGTCGCAAGACAACGTCATGCATTTTTATAAATACGCACAAATCGGTGAGTGTGTCTACATTTACGCGAATAAGTCATGCGTCTTATCACTCGTTCGTTTGTGCTTATTTATACAAACGTCCGACATTGTCGTGTGACAGTGTCGCTTACATATGTAAATCTGCCTTTAATCTCAAATAATTTTGCATCCAGTATCATGTCGCTAGTACTGCATGTCAGAGTCAAGTGTTTTTTCCCTATCTGCCCTTCAAACCACCCAGCTTACCATATCATGCACATAGCAACAAATGGCCGAAACTTCATTACATAATCTTTTTTAATGTCCATTAATTAAATACATGTATCCATACTTAATTAATCCATAAATTACACAAATGCAAAAACAAGCAAACACTTGCTGGGCTGCAGTCGCTTCAGTCACAAGTCCATCAAAGTCCGGTCTTATGTACATCACTAGGGATGTGCACTTATGGGTTGTACGGGAATCAGGTAACCGTTAAAAAACCCAACCCCAAAATTACAATCTCGGAAGTTGCTATTCAGATTGTTCATAAAGGTCCACACTTTAATACCACCATATAGGTGCATCAAAGTAGCAATAGACAAGTGTGTGTAAACAGTGATCTCTATAGCTTTACAGTATTAACTGCATTTTGGCAAGCGTAATAAACGTACATATCTGTCTTGTTTTTCCATGTACCCGATAGCCTGGTTTTCATTTTGAAAATTCCCCATAATTGACACTCAAAACCAATCTTTTCCATTGTCTGAGAAATTACTAAGTAATATAATTTGGTTACGGGTACTCGATTCCATAATCTGGAACCGGTTCCTGACATTAGTGGTTGGGTACTCGGGTACCCGATCGGATGCACAGCCCTGTAAATCACACGTCAATTCACAACTTTGGTAACAAGTAACCAGATGGACAGTAACAAAAGGAACACCTCTGTTACAGTTTACCTGAGTTAGCTAGCGACCAGACTTGGGACTGGATAACTTGTGATGGAATTGTGATGGAATTGTGAGGACATGTGAGGACTTGTGAGGACTTGTGAGGACTTGTGATGGACTTGTGAGGACTTGTGAGGACTTGTGAGGACTTGTGATGGACTTGTGAGGACTTGCGAGGACTTGCGAGGACTTGCGAGGACTTGCGAGGACTTGCGAGGACTTGCGAGGACTTGCGAGGACTTGCGAGGACTTGCGAGGAATTGTGATGGAATTGTGATGGAATTGTGATGGAATTGTGATGTAATTGTGAGGACTTATGAGGACTTATGAGGACTTGTGAAAACTTGTGATGGACTCGACTACAAAACTGAAAAATTATACACTTTTTCAAATGAACCACAAAGGGAAACTGACTACATGTAGGTGAAATGGAAACAATTTTTTGAAAAGTTCAACAAAGTAATTGACTGGGGAGGGGCTTGAACCAGCGACCTCCAGATTAACGTTCCGCTGCTCCATCAACTGAGCTATCCAGCCCTATGTTGGCAGTTTACTGCTATTTCTCAGGTCTGTATCGTGACTTTGGGCATGATCCTTGACCGCATGGCATATTCGGTTTATGTGCTTCTTACTAGCTCCCCTTGAACAAAGATATTGACAAATTGAAGTTCTGCCAACATAGGGCTGGATAGCTCAGTTGGTAGAGCACCGGAACGGTAATCCCGAGGTGGCTGAGGTTCAAGCCCCGTTCCACAATTTCTTTGTTCACCTTTTCTATACAAAATTGTACACCTGGGCGTCATCATCAGGGTGTTGGTCATGTACATGTATTACAGGGTTCGAAATTAGCTGTAGCCCGCTAGCCAAATGCTAGTCAAAACAGCGGCGGGCTAGTCAAGCTATTCCTTAACTAGCCCGGCTGGCGAGTGAAAATTATTGGGATACGGCAAAGATGAACGCACAGGAAGAAATAAATCATTAAATTCAGAAAGAAAACCCCATCAATTTGTTTCTAATTTTATCAACTGTTTTAAAGGCTTAAATTTTTAGATCTGTTAATCAAAAACACTGACAAAACTGCCTCAGAATTGAGCCTGAAAATTCGCCATTGTGTATTTGAGATAAGAAAAAAAATGCGGGCTAGTGAAAATGCCCGCGGGCTAGTTAAGAGTCCGTTTCAGTAGCACGCGGGCTAGTGAACAAATAAGTTAAGGTCGAACCCTGTGTACATGTGTGTGTCACCCATGAAATTCAAAAATCCTCTTCTCTGTGTTTTTTTTTTGGGGGGGGGGCTTTCTCCGTTTTATTTGTTTTGCGAGATTGAAAGCTGCTGTCTGCATGATTTCTTGAAGTACGATTGGTAAAGTACTCACCATGCTGTTATTGTGACATTCAGCCATGCATCTAGCCTGGCACAGGATGTCGGCCCTCACTGGGTCCTGCGGGGACACCTCTCTCTCAGCCAGAGGGCGATCAGTCAGATCATCAACGCGAGGCTCCCCTGATCCATGACTTGCTCCAAAGTACAGAGGAAAAGCAATCGTAAGGACCAATAACCCACGGAGTAGCATCACTGCTCTCCTCTGGGAGTGCGCAGAATTTCAAACAGCTCTTCAACACTTGACTGGCCTTTTTTTTCTGTTGGCAAATAAAACAAAATGGCATGAGCTGAGTTGAAATACATGTCACGGACAGCTTTAAGAGTATTAACACCCAGAAAGGGTTTACGGCCGGCACTGCAACAGTTTGTGACCATAAGTTACATTAAAAGCTGTCACAAAAGCTTAACAAAAAGAGCTACCTAGTTTGCCTGTCTTTCTAATAAGATGGGAATACATTTATTCTTGGGGGAGAAAGAGATCAAAGCGTTACGCCACTAGGCCTATGCCAAAGGTGATTTTTACTCAAGGGTTGATCTTAGTAGGAAGGGGTTTAAATGCATTAAGCAGTGAAACTGAAGCCTGGAGGACTAACACTTTGGGAAGGGAAGGTGTCAATGGAAACGGAAGTATCAAATTCTCAAAAAGAAATAAAAAAATTGCGTTCTGTTATACATACGAGACTTCACCTCGCCACTTCAAGGGGAGGCAGCTTCATTGCTTGTCTCTCACTTTGCGGGCGAGTCACCCGCTTTGCGGCCGATCATCTCGAGAACAACTCATGAATACACACGTGCCCGCATGCTTGTTCCATATAGCTGTGGGGACATACATGTACACTCGTCTGTACGAGGTATTTGTGGGGACCGAAAATGCTGTGGGGACAGCAGAAAGTCCCAATAACTCGGTCCTAATTTACCTAACAATAAAAAACTTCCCCATAACACGGTGTAGGCCTGCACACACAGACATGTACAACCCCCTTTGCGTTTTATAGTATAGCAGTGACATAATCTGCCTAAGGATAGACCAGCACAATATAAAAGGAAATAAGGTAAATTATGAAGGAGCTCAAAGTCTTCATTAATTATGTTTTAAGCAGCCCTGAACACTGGTGCTGCGTAGAATCCTGTGTTAAAATGTCACAAGAACGTGAGTCAAACAATGCCAAGTCTTTTAATCCAAATTGTACAATGTATACAGATCATCTACTTTTGGCGTTTGCTTTTTACTATGGCAACAAAATACAAAGCAACACAATGTTTTGACATCATACACAAATCTATTGTGCATACAATGATTTTGTTTCACAAGATACTTGCATGTTAAGAATTTCTAAAAAGTCAAAAGGACAGGCTTCGCTTTACTGCCACAACAGAGGAATCACAAACATCATACTTGGGCTTAAACTCATGCATTTATTTCAAATGAAAAAAAAAAAATCCCAAATTGGATTACGCTTTAAATACTAGAAACAAAATTTTGTAATCAGTTAATTATGAAGTGAGTCTGATAATTAAGGTTTATCACAAATATCACATTTTTAATCTAAAAATCTAAAACAAAGGCAAAACAATGAAAAAAAATAAAGATTTCATGTTGTATTGATATCCCGAATTGAATTAAACACAAAACAGGTCACTCACATGAAACATAAACACAGAAACACCCCCCAAATAAAAAAAAAATATTACAACATAAACTGAAAAACAAGATCCACAAAATTCATCAAAACAAAATCTCAATATTTATAACTATCATCCAAGACACACCAACTTGTGTTAATACAAATCGTATGCATTGCCAAAAAACAAGGAAATTCTATGATTAAAGCTCCAGACTGTAACATGTAAAAGGTACTCACACTGAAAAATCCAGTTGTAGTGATCACATGGGTATCAGTTAGTCATAAGACACACCGCAGATGCCTCAACACTGGCGCTGTGGAAATAAGCATCCAATACAAAAAGCCAATCAGTGCGGCACGAGATTTATGATCCGGAGACAGCACAGCAGATGGTTTATAATCCCCACTGCATCGGCAGAGAAACCTGTTGAAGACTACCGGTACATAGCCGGCGGACACTGTCACCATCTCCGTAACTGGATGCGGATTGGCTGAAGATGATCCAAGGTAAATGCTCTGTGTTGATTGGTTGGCAACAAAATTTATGACAATATTCTTTTTTAGCCCAAGCGTTGGGAAATAATTTTAGAGTTCCGTTTGCACTAGCATTTATTTCATTGTCAACATTTTGAAGATGTTTTTGGCATCTAACATTTTGTGTAAGCAAAATATCAGGGAGGTGACTAAGTGTAATTATTCATGGTGTATACAATCAGTGAGAAAAGGTAGCATGCACAATACTCTGCAGTGGGTGGGGCTTAAGGGATGACTGTTAATGTATGCGAAGGTGCTCATTGCCATTGGTCAGTTGCCTCTGGTGCTGCTGCAGGCTGGGCCTGTGCCTGTCAATAAAGGAATCCCCATTACATCATTAGTCACAAGTTTGGGCAGGCGTTGGCTGAGTGACAGCAAGCATGTACATTGTATAGATCAACAGCACAGAAAGGGCGATTCATCTACAACAACAAAATACATGTAGCTGCTAATAAGGCAAATATACTCTCAGTATTCTTATTTATTAAAAGGTTGAAACTACAGTACATGTACATGTACACGTATGTAAAACACTTTACATTTTCAGTATCTAATATACCGGTATCTACATTTAATATGAAAAGGCGGGAAGTGTTTAAGAAAATAGGAATACATCTTGGGTTAGGGTTAGCATACCTACCGGTAGTTCCCCATGGGTACGATCTTACTGCGCTATGTTGGTTCCCATCATGCCTTGCGCGATCTTAACCACTGGAATTGGGGCATTCCACCGGGTTGGGACACAGTGCCTGTTACATCCAAATATTTGGTTATAAATATTATTAAAAGTATCAATGCATTCTAAACAATTGCTCAACATAATATTTGTCTTCGGATGTTTCAATACTTGAGAAAGTTTGAAATCATTTGAATGTACTTTGACAAAAATATGAGCACAAATGTATTAATTCAGGCGTAACATTGACACCGTGACAATATTGTATCCAAATGTTGCCATTTTTTACACATGTAAAATATTACCCAAACTGACATTGCATAACTGGACACCTAATGCACCAAGAAAAGCTTTTGTTTTGGTATAGTCAGGGTTCAAACATAGCAGAAACATATATATCTAAATGTGGATATAACGGTGTCAAAATCACTCAATGGAAGTGTGACTTTTGGGGTTGACACGGTGTCAATGTTACGTCCGCAACCAAGCTATCATTTCTGCTCCATTTGATACCTGACTACCATAACAAAAGCTTTTCTTAGTGTGTTGCATGTATAATAAGAAGTACATAAAGTGAATTTGGGTAATGTTTTACAGAAATTAAAAAATAAGGCACAAATATAATATTTGGATGTAACAATGACACAGTGTCAATGATACTGAATGACATTTTTGCTCATATTTTTGGCAAAACAGATTCAAATGATTTAAAACTTCCTGCAGTAGTGAAACACCCAATAACAAATATTATGTAGAGCAACTGCAAGCAAGGCATTCATACTTTTCATAACATGGTCATATGTCACACATTGTGTCCCAACCCAGTGGAATGACCCATATATTTTAAATATCCCATTATTTTGGGAGATTTAAATTAGGACTAATGTGTTTGTAACGTGGATGCAGTGCTTTAAATTTTAAACTTTTTTTTTTGTGGAATCAATCCTTTCACACATGAGATTTTGATGTTGCATTATAGAGGAAGGATTTATATTAAATGTACATGCCCGTATCTCTGTCATCCCTTTACAACACAAGACACAGGTTTTTTTGGGGTGAAAAACTGGGCTTCCAGAATTCCTGGTATCGCGCAGTCTTGGGAAAAAATGTAAAATCCTTATAAAAACACACAAAATATTGGTTTTATAAATACATTGTACAAGTGTCTCTTGAAGTGCTCTTCAATAACATCCTGCTGCCCACCTCTTCACACTAACATTATTTACACAACCATATAAAAATAAAAACTGCTTACTGTTGGGATGTTTCTTCTCCCTCTTTTTAAATTCACAGTGATCGACTACTTCCACTTCACTTACGGTTATCCGAGTTCATCAAAGCACTTATAGTGGCCACTAGCGAGACTGCACGCAAGGACACTTCCCTCCAAAATGTAATTGAAACAAATGGTCTGTATGCTGTTGCATAAACTCAGCCGTGCGACTGTCCTGTAAATGCAACGTATGGTCCATTTTCATGTTATTTTTATTCACGTGATTTTCGATGCACCATGACAATTGCGGGAGGATTCTCTGAAAAATTTGTTTGACTACGGCACTATAACCTTTGTCGGAGCGGAAAGGTACGTGTAGACCATAAATCAATTATGCAACTGGTTTGACTAGACAGGATTAAAGAAACTTGTATTTCACTCAGAGCCCAAGTTGTTTCTTACATGGGGGGGGGGGGGGGGGGGCGGGGTTTAAGGAAATACTTTACTATGTATTTGAGTTATATGTTATTATTTTAGTTCCACGTGCCAGGGAAAAATTAATTAGTAAGGAGCTGAATAGTTTTATCTGGGCACCCAATTCAACTGCAGCTTCTTGGTAAAATACTTGCAAAAAAAATACTGCCCGTGTAGTCAGTTTTGACTTGCTCTAGATCAGAGTTGATCTGCTTTCCAGTATCAATGTTTGGTTGTTCAAAGAAAATTGGCAAGGCAGGGATTCGAACCTCTGACCTGTGGCATAAAAACACATCAGTACCGGTACTTCTCCAAAGCTACCTGTACTACATTCATGAAGAGTTTGTTTCGAAAATGCAATGAATGCCATCTGGTTACATTTTATAACCCCGCCCTCTCCAGTGGTTGCCCAAGTCTGTTACATACATGTAATTACCGTACACACAATTTAAGCATGCAGTAAGGTGAAGCAAGTACATGTAGTTAACAAACAGCCATTATACAAAGTACTTTAAATGTTCTATTAGTTTTTATAACCGTGGAAATTGTGTCACTTTTTTCAAATGGATATATATTTTTGGAAATATACTCTTCATATATGCTTGTCTCCCATTTGTCCAAGTCCTTGCAGAATATCGAGTAAATTTAAAGGCTACTGGAAGGCTGTTGGCAGACATGTACATAGTTGTCCACATGAAAAGACAGACAGCCCATTCCTATAAAGTTACGTACGTATACTTGTACATGTACATGTAGCAATCAAGTCAAATGCATGGTTTGACCAAAATTAATTGAAAGCCAGCAGCCGAAAAATTGTGGAGCACAAACATTTTCAGTTTATTTTATTTCATTTTTGGATTGAGCAGAAATGTCCCACCTAACTGTTTTGAAATGTGGGGATATAATTTTATTTATATGTAGGGAAATTACAGCAGCAACGTATGAATGAAAATAATTATATTATTTTGTATTATTAACCGTCCTAATTTAACTGCAAAGCCTTTTACGCTTTAAATGCAAGTACACATGTATGTATCCTCCTTAATGCCTCATTCTTGAGGGATTATTTTTCCTAAATCTCTCTATCTTTATTTTTCCTTTGGTAGAGGTCAGTTACATCTTTGATTTGTCATTCAGCGATGACAAGCTTGTATCGGTTTCCGTTTGAATCCTGTCTCGGGTCAGTGTCAAGAGGAATTGGTGATAGGATGTCGCAGGGTTCTATAACCTCAAGCCAACTCTGATTTAAATTTGTATCAAATTGCTTCTGTTTTGAGGATTTGAAGTGCAAATACCCGTTCAGCAGGTTATATCAATTTCATGATTTTTTTCAAATGAGAAAAAAAAAGCAAATGAATTGAACAGCAATTCTTTTAACAAAAAGAAACATGCATTTTTAACATTAATCCTCCTATGTAAACATGTACATATTCTTTGCCAAGTTGTCCTTTTAGTCAAAATCAAACAAGTGACTGTTTTCAACAGTTATGAATTCCCAGCCTACATAAAGCAGGATTGACTGGCTGTGACTGTTTATGTAACTTGATACAGCTTTGCTTTGACTGTGGGTGATTGATTAGCCAGCTGTGCCCACAACTTGCCTGCTTTGTGTGTTCATGGTCCGTTGGCTGAATTAGACTAGTCACAGAGCTAGACAATATGATCCGACTGTTGGTGACTAGCCTGTGTTAAAAGTATAGCAGGGGAAGTTGATGACAATTTTGACTGTCTGTGACTGTTTAAATAGTAAGAGGGTTCTATTCAAAATGCTTTAAGTTGAGCCGAGAAAAACTAAACAGTATTGCAAACATTTAATGAGTGCAAAACGCTGCACAAGCAGACAATTTAAAATTTTGCACTAGAGCACCAAGACAGCAACCTCTGTATATTTTTCCTCATTGAAAGGTTCTTTTTTTAACAATCTTGAAACTTTTGCTTAAGTGAATTGCAATCGCAATTTACCTCAGGGCAATTTCACCGAAGCTCTCAAAATGTCCTGATCGATTCTAAATCTATTATACGATGTGTACAGAAATACAAAGAGAGAAATTCAGGAATACCTAATATGTGACCGGCTCCACCAAAAGGGTATTATGTCGCAAAAAAGTGAAATTGGGTTACCGGTATACATGATTTCACCGAAGCTCTCAAAATGTCCGGATCGATTCTAAATCTACTATACCACATGTACAGAAATACAAAGAGAGAAATTCAGGAATACCTAATATGTGACCGGCTCCACCAAAAGAGTATTTTGTCACAAAAAGTGAAATTGAGTTACCGGTACATGTGTATACATGATTGGAAAGCCCACAATATAATATTTCATTTGGTACCGGTATAGAGCTCCATAGCCCCTCCTGTTCTGGAAAGATGATGTATTTGTATTAATTACTTCCTTGGAGTTCAAATTACACAACTGAGAAAACAGGCTTTGAAATATAGCTGGCTTTGTTGAATAACAACAGAATGATGCACCAAAAATGGTTGGTTTTCCAACTTTGTTCATAAAATCAACATTTCTGTGCAAGAAACCTGAAACTGTATTGGTACGTACGGGTATGTACATTGTATTAAAGATGTCATTCATGAAAAAAAAAATGAAATCACATTTTGATGAAATTTTCACCCTCTCAATGTTGAGCGGGCCATTACACAGTAATGCACAGTGCAACTTAATACCCTTTTTTGTGGAGCCAGTCACATAGTAACGTCCATCATCGTGGGGCAAGCAGCATGGCACATTGTGTAAAAGCAAAATATTGAAAGACAATACAATACATCTATCTTTCCCGAAATACAATAAGGTCACTGGAAACACACAATTCTATTACGTTCTTCAGACTTCACTTCCTGATAGTATACCAATATTTAAAATCAGGAATTGTGAAAAGAAAAGGGGAAAAAAAGGAAAATGGAAGTGAATTGAAAGGCACACATGGGGAAAAAACGTGTCAAAAAATTATCAAAGAAACCTCCAAATAGGCCAAGGCTGAATTTCTCAATCAATCGTAACATCAATTTGACATTTATTAGGATCATCTGCAAATATCCCCAAAATAAAGACCTGCTGAAATATTAAATGTAATATACAACACTTGCAAACCTAAAAAAAAAAAATACTTAACAGGGGCGGATCCAGACATTTTTGCAGTGGGGGGGGTGGGGGGGGGGTGGTTTTCATCAGCAAATCAATGCTGAAATGTAGACAGGTTTTTAAGTCCGGACACTTGGCTCCGCAAAATCAATAGGGGGGGGGGGGGGGGGGAGGGGGGCTCGTACCATACTTTCAATGGGGGCGATTATTAACACTATATTATAATCTGACGATTATTAACACTATATGTGACCGGCTCCACAAAAAAGGGTATTATAAATCTGTGCCACTTAAAATCTCACCTTGAAAAGAAGAGGTGTACTGCTGTCAACTACGGCCAGCTAATACAGACTGCGGCGCAGTATTGAGTCCAGTATGCCATGGTAATTTGGACTTTGGCAAAAACGTGAGGCAAAATCTGGAGGTGCCTCCTTGATTAAACTCTGTGTTGGATCTGGTGTTTTCTTGACACTATGGGAAAATGTTACCAAATAATACCTTAAAACAACTGTGATTTCACTCATTGAGGCCAAAAAAAAAAAATTGGGTCATTACAGTGTTTTCCCTGGCTAATGAACTGGGCGAGGTGGTAACAATTCAAGTTGATGATTGAAACGAAATTTATGCAGTCTGCAAACTGAAAAGAATGCAGCGCTCACAAAAATGCGCGATGATTCCAAAAACACATCGAAATTGTGAGTTCTTGATTCATGGAGGTAAAGGAAAACGCTCATATATTACACAAAATGAAAATGTTTCAATTGATATTTCCTTTTTTGCCAATCTTCACAGCGAGGTGGTGATATTGGCAAAATTGAGCGAGGTGGTCACTGAAAGTAGCGAGGGGGGCCACCTCACGTTTGAATGGGCAGGGGAAACACTGGGTCATTATAATACCGTGCTGATGTGGCACCATGATTCAGCTTAGGTCAGTTCACTTATGATTACCATGGCAATAAAGTCTCCCACTTAATTACATCGTAATGACAGAAGATGGCTTTACCTCACCACACATTTATTAAGTACTGTAGTCCTTTTTTTTTTACCCTCAACTAACCACGCAGTTAAAAGGATTAGGAAACTCTCCTTTCCATTTTTTTTTTGAAAAAGTTAAATCGTTCATTGGTTAATACAGGAAGGAAGAAGATAATAATACTATATTGGATGGATTTGAGGGGGATGCAAGAATGTCGTATGAGCTCTTCAATATTGCACGTTTCGAAGAAGAGGGCAATAGTGTTATAGCGAGAGCAATATATTCTTGTATTCCCCGAAAAAAAGCCATCCACTTTTATTATTATTTCTTGTTATCACTTATCAGGCTGACTTGATCTGCAAGAAATAAATTTCAGGACACTGTCTTTATTTCTCAAATTTTGTTCAATATTCTTTGCTTACGTATTACGGAAGCAAATTTTGTGCCGCTCTGAGCTGCCATTTTGGTTGTTGACAACAGTTGTTGACAACAGCTATAAAGTGCAGATATTATTGCATTTTTCAAACGGCAACCATACAATATAATAAGAAGATACGGCAAAAGAAAAATGCTCGGAAAAAAAACAACATAAAAAGATGAAACCATCGGCTCTGAAAGAATCACCTAATAGAAACAACGATACTGTGCGGGGCTTATCTGACTGAATGGCTTTGGGGTGAGTGTACAAAAAAAAAATGTTTATGACCAAATTTAAATTCATACAAATGGCCTGATATAATAATCCTAGAAGCCCTAGGATCTTTCTCAAAGAAATATACTGCTGTGTGAAGGATCAGCTAGCGTGTAGGCCCTCGTACTATTTCAATTTGCATATTTCAGGTCAAGCCAGTCAGTCAGCAGTTTGCAGCAGTTTTCTCATTTCAGGCTTTCAAGCAGACCCAGGTGAAAAGAAGGAGGAACAGTAGGATCAAAATTTTAAACCCAAAAAAGGACAATACATGTAGTACTTTCGAAGAAAAAATCCGGATAAAAGTAGGACTTGTGCGGGCTTTCAGGAGTACTTTTCGTTGATGCTCACCCATGTCCACAGCATCATAAGCCTCATTTGGCATGTTCTGTACTCACAACACTTGTGCTCCACCTCAATTAAGCTCTTGGAAGTACTGTTGCAGTTACAGCCCAAGCCCTTCATTGTGTGATTTACATGACATTTAAAAATATTCAATGAGATTTCATTTTTCGGAGTTGTGGGACCAAATTAGTAGGAAAAAGTAGGAATTTCAAGAAAAAAATGTTGGAAAAGTAGAAGCAAGGTACAACAAAACTAGGAAAAGTAGGAACATTTGAAAGCCTGTCATTTCTCAAAATTATCAAATTAATATTTTGTGCGTTGTTCACACATGGATCTTGACTTTCGTAAGTTACGCTCTTTAAGTGAACAATCTACAGCAGTGCTGGTAATTGCAAATCTGACTCTTCTTTGTTACTCATAGCATGAGAGAAGTTTTTACCTTTTCAGCACCAGTCCACCCCCTCTGTCTGCGGCTGCTCTTCCGTGCTTGTCCATCTTCATGTAAATATGCTTTCTTCACTCCCCTGGACCCCTGTGGCTACTCACTCGTGTACAACTGGAAGGGAATCAAAGAAGACGACCAGAGCAGAAAATATAATCCATAGCCAGCAGAAAATATAATCCAGCTAAGCCCATCATTCTGCTGCGAGACTTGACAAGGGGCTTAAATCTTGTTGGCTGATAAGGATATATCCCCTACTTCTTTGGGGATGGGCCAAACATGTAGGATTATGATCCTCCACCCACCCTATCTACCTCTTAAAATTTTTTTTCATCACCATTGGTCATTTGCAAAGGGATTTAGGCTGGATGAGCTTCACCTGGGCTTAACCTGTCAGGTATAGCGCTTGAAATTGTGTACTGGACAAATACAAAAGAATATGAAAGTCGTCATGGCCACACGAAGAAGTAAATATTTTTGTCACAAAATGGATTAAAGCACCATCTAAAATACACTTCTAAAATACACAATTCAACTTTAACATGTACAATTCAAAGAAGCTAGTTTTAATTACAATTTACTTTTCATCATGTAAAAACAAATTGTTGAAACTACATTGCATGGTTGAGGCTGATAGTTGACAAGTAACTGATGTAATCTTAAAGGGAATATACATCATTTGCTTTTGCTGTAATTTTCAGAAATGGATGGAATTGGGGGTTGGAAATATATAGCAAATATACATGTAGTTACACTGACTTTTTTGAGGTTTTGGGTTCGAAAATGCTATAAAAACCAAGAAAAACAATCATTTTCCTGTAGTCTGGTTCCCTGACTACATTTAAGAAGAAACAGAGCAGTTTAAATATATTGGGGAATTGTAAGGTCAGAGAACCAGTCTAGCTGGCTTGTACCCGTTCATAGGTGTGTAATCGATTGCAAACAAGTGCGATGGTCAACTGGGGCCAGTATTTGGAAAAAAGCCAGTTTTTTCCAACGCTGATCGGCCGATCAGTGTTGGAAATTGATACAAAAACACCACTTTTCTTGAAAATGACAGTATACCAGGTGCCATGATTTTACAGGATGCTTTACACTGTCATTCACTAACAGTCCAGCAAGGTATTTCAAAATGATTTGGTAGTTTTATTTTTTGATGTTTGCAAATGTTGTATTTTCCCTTTAAAACTGAATTTCACCTTTTTAAGATCTACATTGAAAGACAGATCGAGAAATACAAACTGTTCAAACATAGTGTTACATATACATGTACGGGGGTACGTATCATTTAACTGACATTTTAAAGACCCTGAAGAAGAACATGTCACGGAACTAGACTAATGAGTCCTCAGTTACTCATCAGTCTGACTGAATTAGGTCCGATTACAACACATTAATGTAGCATGTAGGGCGGTCACATTCTTCAGTTACTTTAAATGTATACATGAACATAATACTGTACATGTGTCATCACAGGGATTCTTTCAAATCATGCATGCATTACACAGTAAGTGCCTGGTGACTGTTACTGACGAAAAGTGAAGACTGAAAACAGACACATTGATTACATCAAGTACCGGGATGTCATTGAAATTGAAATGCAATAAATATGTCTCTCTGGAGCAGTACGTAAAAATGTTTCGAACCCCCCCCCCCCCCCCCCCCCCCCCGGTCCAGTCATACAAATTAAAACAAGAATGTTAAGATACAATTCGATGTACAATGGTACAAGGTCTTTGGAACGAAGCCAGCAAAACCAAGCTTCACCCCCACTTCGTACTCTCCCACCCCCTCAAAAGAAGTAAGTGCAAAATCTGCTGATGGCAACAAAATTTGCTTTCTGCTCAGACTCCGAGCGATATATATGTCTCTTGTAGGATCTGATATGATTCATCAGGTTTGTATAATGTAGTATCCATTGTTGACTCTACACAATCTCGGTGCAGAAACATATCTTCAGGCCAAATACTTTCCAACATCCTATAGTTTCTGTCAATCAAACTTTCACTAGAGCAGCCACCAACCCATTCTAAGGTTCCAACGGGTATTTTAATGGAGCTTTTTTAGAAAAAAAATACTTGGGAGGTGCATGTGCAGGGGAAAGATAGGGTTCCTAATAAAAATATACGTAATATAATCTGGGACAGCCTGTCAACGTTATGGGAAAATTGGGTCAAAGTGAAACACATCAAAAGGAAGGGAATTAAAAGATCAACAATCTAATTGTTATTACATTCATGTTATTTAGTTATATTTCCAATATTCCTTTGATCAGGCAATTTCTATCCACGTGTATGACTATGAGCATATTTCCATGAGTATTGAGCACCGGTACCTTGCCAACTCCATGGTACGTACTTTTTTATTGTCAAAGTACTTTTCATTGTCAAAGTACAGTAGTTACAAAATCTTGAATGTAACATGATGACCCTCCACATATTAAGGATCGCGTAAACCGATGAGAGTTGACCAAGTACTATTCAAATCCACATGTATGCATGACACCATTGCTGTCAATAACTCAGAACAAACGAAATCAACCGGCCAAACCAACAAAGTCAAGATGTAGTCTTGGTTCTGCGAACGTGGACGTTTATTTAAATGTAATCATTGGTATCAATTTCCTTGGACTTGTACTCAATTCTTGACTTCCACGAAATTACTACATCCGTCATCAGATACACATGTACACTGTAGCACTATCGTCCTGTAAATTGCGCCCTCTGTTGATGGAATAGACTAGTCAAGATGGCACAAGGTGTCGCCACTTGTAAGTATATGGGTCATTCCACCGGGTTGGGGAACAATGTGTGACATATGACCATATTATGAAAAGCCTGAATGCCTTGCTAGCAGTTGCTCTACATAATATTTGTTGTTGGGTGTTTCACGACTGCAGAAAGTTTGAAATGATTTCAATGTATTTTGCCAAAAATATGAGCAAAAAATATCATTTTGGACGTAACACTGACACCGTGTCAGTGTTACGTCCAAATGTGACATTTGTACCTTTTTTTTTAAATTTCTGCGAAACATCACCCAAATTCACTTTGCGTACTTCTTACTACACATGCAACACATTAAGAAAAGCTTTTGTTACGGTAGTCAGGTATCAAATGGAGCAGAAATGATAGCTCGGTTGTGTGGATGTAACATTGACACGGTGTAAAACCCAATGTCACACTTCCATTGAGTGATTTTTACACCGTTACATCCACACTTGAGGTATTGGTTCTGCTATATTTGAACCCTGACTACACAAAACAAAAGAAGCTTTTCTTGGTGCTTAGGTGTCCAGTTGTAAATATGCAATGTCAGTTTGGGTAATATTTTACATACGTGTAAAAAATGGCAAAAAAGGAGTATTTGGATGTAACATTGACACAGTGTCAATGTTACGTCCGAATTAATACATTTTTGCTTATATTTTTGTCAAAGTACTTTCAAATGATTTCAAACTTTCTCAAGTATTGAAACACCTTAAGACAAATATTATGTCGAGCAATTGTTTAGAATGCATTGATACTTTTAAAAGTATAACCAAATATATGGATGTAACATGCACTGCTTCCCAACCCGGTGGAATGACCCATATGCAGAAGGTTGCAGTTCAAATCTCACCATTGAAGGAACTCTTAAAGATCTTTTTCTTAAAGGCTCTTTATAAACAATAACTTTTCAATATTAAAAAAAAAAAAAAATAAGTCCAAAACCCTTAATAACAACTCCTGGCAGAACATGTTTTTCTTATATTGGTCAGGGCAAGACATGCAGGGGACCATGATGATGTAACATATGCTCCATTTGACATAGTAAACCTTGTCAACACTTGAATGCTGACAGAGTCCACTTTGGATGCGACACCTGCAACCTAAAACTCCTCAGGTTGATGAATGTGCAATTCTGGCTCAGCTAGACCACTCATTTCAATTGCAAGAATCTGCTACAAATGGGTGTAAAGCAGGAGACGTTTGACATGCATCACTTAAAATGCATGAACTTCGTCATGAAAATGCCCTGCATTTGGCACGTACAATACGGTTGAAAAGGGTGGTAAGGTTTCCATTAATAGGTTAAGGATATTCCAATTTTGGTGAATTTTTTTCATCTAATTAAAGGAAACAAGTATTTTTTTTTCACAAACAAAGCTACATCATTATGTTCATAATGAGAAACTTAAATTCCAAAATACATGTATAATCCCACAAATGTCCAAAAATTCCCATGAAATTCCCACAAATTCTTGCTACTTTGTATCTTGTCGCTGCAAGACGCCACAGCGACTTTATATCTCACAGCAGCAAGTTAGCCACAATGTACTATCTTACCATGGCAAGTTAATATCTTACCATGGCGAGTTACTATCCAACGCGGTATGTTACTTTAACATGGCGAGTTACTAATGCAATACGTGCAACGGACGTTCTAGCCAGACGGAATTGTGGGGTGATAGCATTGTGTTCCCATTATCCCTTTTTCTAAAGATTCCCTTCTGGGGTGATGTTTTTCTATTGTGAAAATAGTGGGGTGATGTGTCCTGAAAGGAACATCACCCCACGAGGGTGGTATGGTCAGAACGTGCACACCTATGCATGTGCATAAACTCAACATACTTCTATTTCCAAATGATTTCAGTTGAATAATCTACTTTCCCTTTTCCAAACTACCTCTTCATGAAATGTTTGAACCCAATTCCACAGCATGTAGGAACAATACGTGCAATGCGCACAAAAATATGCATGTGTGCACACCCCAAAAAACCTACATAATAACATGTACATTCTACGTTGGTTTCTACAGTACATATAAGTACAAAATACTTTTTCTGACCGAGGCAGCCGTTGTATAGTTGTTATGGCTGTGCACAGCAAAATAGTAGTAAAAATAGCGAATGTCATGTGACTCGCTCTCGGTCAATCAAGATGCAGAATCTGTGGTGACTGGTGAGGTACGTGTAATCATCTTTGCAGTCATCACTGATCTAGCCCCATAAATGTGGCCAATTTACTGGACTAACTCCGTAAAGGCCACACATCCACCATGTACAAAAACATGTCGAACTTTGTCAAATTTTGATTTGCACATTTAGGCTTGGTTTGTAGTTTATTCTTGCTTTGGAAGCATACCCACCCTCTGTATAGGCTAATCAGAAAGTGCTGCCTATTTCAGATGTCTAATTTTCGTGAAATTTCATGTTGAAATTTTGATACGCAAACGTGTGCAAACAAATCTGGAAATTTCACAAAAAATAGACATCTGAAAAAGGCAGCACTTTCTGATTAGCCTATAAAGAGGGTGAGTATGCTTCTGAAGCAAAAATAAACTACAAACTAAGCCTAAATGTGAATATATCCAAATTTGACAAAGTTCGACATGTTTTTGTACATGGTGGAAGTGTGGCCTTTATTTACGGAGGTAGTCCAGTAAATTGGCCTCATTTATGGGGGCTAGTCTGCATCAGGCTTTAAGACACTAGACTAGAGGAAAGATTTTGACTGGTGCCATGTTCATGTTGGAGGTGTGAGCTTGAAATTTTGATTCTGATTAGCCAAATTTGACAATTGATTAAAAATCAGTGCGTACACATTCGAAATTTGCGTGATGTCAAAATAGTCCCACTCAAATACTTCCTGAAAAGATATGTTTCCTGAATTTAAAACCTAAACCGTTTTTTTTTTTTCATGCCCCAGGGTAAGGATTTGGGTCACCCAAAAACATTGTAGTGCGCCCCACATATGTACATGTATGTCAGGGATCGTCACTTAAATTTTGCCCGAGGGGTAGGGATTTTTTCACTTCAAAAGTGACAATCCCCACGTCTTGGGTGGGGCAGCCAGGGGGGATGGGGGGATAGGGGGGAGGAAACAACTGATAGGCGCATATCAGCTAAAACGTTAAACAGGTAATAAAGGCACATATTTTCTTCAAAAGTAGCCTACATATCAAAATTACCACAAAAATTAATCTAAAGAAAACAGACTGCTTGGGGCTGCAAAAGTCATTTTGGAATTGACTGTCATTTGCCCAAACGCAGTGGCTATCGTTACGGCAGCCGTAACGCATTTCCCATTTTCTATCGTTACGGTAGTACTGCAACTTTTATAAAAACATGAGAAGAACAAATAAAATTAGAAGGAAAAAAGTGAATTTGATTGTTACGAAATTCGGACTTTATTTCCCTTTAAAAAAAAATCCTCCAAAGCCTCAGGTTAGAAAAGGAAAAAAATTCGAGTGCAAAACTGAGATGCGAACCCGCAACCTCGCGGTGCAAAATCCTACCCTCTATCGACTGAGCTGTCGCACTGCTCGCTAAAATGTGGGGAAACAAATAATTATATACCTGCGTGCGTATCAAAAAAGTATTGTAGAGGGCGCTAAACAACGGCTGCCGTAACGATAGCCACTTCGTTGCCCAAAAACTCATTTTGAACAGCACTTGGGAAAGAATGTTTCCCCCTGACGCCACTTTTTTCATCATAATCATCTCAATGGACAATAGTGGTCAGTCATTGCAAAAATGTTGAACATGTGGAAAAAATGTTGCAACCTAGCTGGAGTTACCCAGCCCTAAATTTTATCATTGGGTTGTCATCTAGGGCTGGAGATAAATTTTCACGTAACCCAGCAGCGTAGGCAGGTCCCAAAATTTTTTTTGTCCCCGTTACACACTAATTGCAACTGCAACTCACCCCAAACTTGCCTGGAATAACCATTACACAGGTCCTTGAAGTAAAAAACGATCCACGATGAAGATTCAGCCTACAATTGCAGTGAAAAAAGGAGGAAAATCCCGGGACATACCGTTATTTCGTTTTACCGTTTTGCATTTCCTCAAAACAAAAACAGTAAACAAACCATTGACCGTTCTGTCGTTTTACAGTTTTGTAAAACGGTCAAACGGTATTAAGATAAATACGGTTTCTCTGTTTTATAAGTTTAATAAAATTAATAACAGCATAACGATCAATGATTTTTGTTTTACAGTTTTACACAAATAACTTTGAAAAACAGCAAAACGGTCAGTATTGAATACAGACTGTTTTTTTTATTTCAGTGTCATAGTGAACAGTCCGTGGTGCATTTTGTGGTGCTGGGCAAGGGGAATGGAGGGGGACCATGCTTTACATGAAAAAGTGTTACCACGGCATAATGCGTGGTGTGATGATTCCTGGCGTGACCCTGACCCCCTTCTCACGCGATTCAGTTGGTGGGGCTTAAGAGTTGCAAGCAAAAATTGCGCTGGAAAACTTCAAGGGAGGACATTACTTTTTACAATAGATACAGGATGGTAATACGTTTGAAGAAGTTGCAGATATTTGAAGGAAACTGGAGTTCGGCGCGGCTCTTCAATAGCCAGTTCGAAAACTATGTCGTGAGAACGAAATGTGAGGAGGGTAATTTGGGTCCCAGGCAATGACTCGATCCCATGAGGATGCATTAACATTCCTAGGTGCATTGCTTAATTGCCGAACCTAAATCAAAAAGTGGTCGACAGGACTATTGACCGTTTTTCATTGTCATTTTCTTTTAAAACAACACTCTGAAATGAAGCAACTAACTGTTTATCGCTTTCAACAATTAAGAAAAACAACAAAAAGGTCATTGTTTTTTGTGACCTAATACCGTTTGACCGTTTTACAAAACTGTAAAACGAAAAAACGGTCAACAGTGCGTTTACTGTTTTTGTTTTTGAGGAAATCCAAAACGGTAAAACGAAATAACGGTATGTCCCGGGATTGAGGAATAACCGCTAACCTGACAACCTTGCAGGCATTGCCAGGACTGCAATTGGTTTGTGCCCAAAACAAATTGTGTACAATGAATGGCGGTCGATTACCATGCACAGCGCGCTGGTACTAGTCGTTTTTGCCGGCTGCGCGCATGACGTCACGCAGAAGCGTAACACCCGATGACTGTTTCATGCACTATCGGTTGCTGTTCCAGTACCACAGCTGTGATGGTAAACCTCATAATTAGTGCATGAAACAGTCATCGGGTGTTACGCTTCCGCAATTTTTTTTGGGACCTGCCTACGCTGCTGGGTTACGTGAAAAATTATCTCCAGCCCTAGATGACAACCCAATGATAAAATTTAGGGCTGGGTAACTCCAGCTAGTTGCAACCGGACACTACTCCTAGAACTATGACTATATGAGGCTCCACGCAGTGCGGGCGCGTGGAGCCTCATAGTCATAGTTCTAGGATAGAGTAACCGGACACCACTTTTTTTTTTATTTCATTGCAAAAATTATGATAAGGTTAAGACATGAATCCGGGACTGAGAAATATTTCCAATTTTGTTAGGAACTACAGTACAAATTCCATACTGGGCCACCACTCAGAGCTCCTGCACAAAGTCTATGGGCTATGACAGAACATTTTATTATCAAAGAATTTTTGCAAACATGTTATTGTTATATTATAAACAGTCAGCAGGTTAAGTGTTTCTTCATCAGACTTCCAATGTTTGGTACTTTTCATATTAAGGAATATGAGTGGTGGCCCAGTATGTAATTTTTTTTCCCACAATTTGTTTAATTATACCCGATACCTACTTACTCACAAAAGGACTCTATATTTATCGACGATTTTCATCACGGGTGCAGCAGCAAAGTAGTCAAACGATACACCGTGCACTCGTGGTCAACAAACTACCGTAAACATTGAATAGCGCCACCACGAGGCTGAGGCAAACATTTCCACTGCTGCACGTGACATATCATATGACCTTTATTTACATTTTACTTCTCGTTTAATGTCACGTTGTTCGAGTAATAGTTGTGTCATGGATGTGGCCGTGGACGAGACAATCCAAGCAATCTTCAGCCTGTTCGAGCGCTATGGCTCCTCAGACTACCAAGGAGAACATGTCACCCAGACTGAGCACATGGTGCAGTGTGCAATGCTTGCGGAACAAGAAGGCGGCCCAGTCCCGGTAGGAGGCGGGGCAGCGCAGTTAAACCACACACACACGGAGCGATCGAGCCCGGCCGTAGGGTTGTTCGCTGTTACTATTTGTTAGCCTTGAAATTAACGTCAAGGGCAAGATTAGCCCCATAAATGTGGCCAATTTACTGGACTACCTCCGTAAATAAAGGCCACACTTCCACCTACTCCTAGAACTATGAGGCTCCACGTAGAGTAACTTCCACCATGTACAAAAACATGTCGAACTTCGTTTGCACTACCTCCATGGTTTGCACACGTTTGCGTATCAAAATTTCAACATGAAAATTTCACGAAAATTAGACATCTGAAAAAGGCAGCACTTTCTGATTAGCCTGATTAGTATACAGAAATAGTGTTGAACTACATGCCTAATTCGCCAATTTGCAAGGGGTATTCTGAATGCTGTCAGTGTCAATGTCTTAATTTGCAAATTCTCAGAACATAGATAAATTTTTAAAAAAAATTCAAGCTTCTTGTCCTTGCCTTATTCCTTTTTCCCACCCACCTCTTTTTTGGGGGGGGTATTACGTTTGCAATTTATTTGATCTTTTTTGTTTCCCATAAAATTGTAGCTATGTATGCAAGTTCAAAATCAAGCACGACACAGAACTTTCAGACGCGGCTTCTCCATCAGTGACATTTGGCGCCCCATTCTCACCTCTCAGTCCAATGGGTCTCCAAGGTCAACTTAGTTCCCCTACCTTAGTCAGCCTCATGGGTCCCCTATACCCTTGGCAACCTTCCCCTCCACTCCCTTCCTCCACACTGATACGCCTCACTGATCTTTCATGCATCCCCAGCTTCAGCATGGACTCCATCAGACATGCCCCACTGATCAGCCAGCATCCCCTGCTCAACATCGCATCCTTCGTGTGTTTCATTGCTTCCAGTCACACCATATAACCTCCCTTCACCGTTGGAAATCCCTGCAGTCTCCTGGTGACGGGCAGAGCATGCCCTCTTGTTTTACTATATTCTCGAGGACAATGCTTTGTGTTTCCCTTTGTCCCTGTAATATAACACTCTCCCATAGACTATAAAGCACACAAACTTACTACAGAGGACCGTTTCCAACGAAAGAGCCAACTCCCGAGGACTATAAGGATCTGTTGTTCTCCCTTTGTGTGTCAGTCCTCAGGGGTTATGTAGAACACGTTCATACTGTTTGACTTGTTGAGTACTTGAGTTTCCCCGGTTCTTTTCAGGACCTCACAAAAGAGATTTGTCACATGGTGCTACTGTAAACCTTTATCTTATCTTACTAAGTTAAAAATCTGGTAGAGTGGAGAAAATAGATAAAAACATGGAAAATCCGGCATCTTGGGGGGGGGGGGAAGGGCCTCCTCCTTTCTTTGTTCAAAAAGCCCGAACTAGAAATCATATTTTTTACTTGACCTTATAAACATATTAATTTGTGTTTAGGTTGTTCTTGGAGCACTCTTCCATGACATTGGGCACTTGGTTGGTAGGCAGCAGGAGGCTAGGCGCATGGAGACAGATGGGGTAAATCTAGGAGTAACAGGACATGAAATCATCGGCCAGGAATTCTTAGAGAACCTTGGCATCCCACGCTCCGTCAGTGTGTTCTCCAAGGGGCACGTGGATGCCAAACGCTACCTCGTGTACAAAGAGAAAGGATACTATGACAGTAAGTACAGGTGGTGAGAAGCATACGGGTTGACATTTTTGTGCAGCGTGGATAAGCTTGGGTAATCCTTTCGTGCATTGCAACTAGATTGAAATTAACACCTTCCGTGGGATGGCCACTTCTCAGGTGGATGTGTCAATGTCATTGATCTCTGTTCCATCTCAATTTGTATGTCATGGGGAGGGATGTAGTTGCAAGCCATCACAAGTCCAGTCACAAGTAACAGTGGATGAACAACAACAAAGGAATGCCTCTGTCAAAGCTCATTTGAATAGCTTGTGATTTGAATTGGGACTGGAGGACTTGTGATGGACTTGCAGGGACTTGTGATGGACTAGACTACATCCGTCAAAATCAGCCGAAAGGCCAATTATTTTGTACAATTCCAGCTATATGTTATTTATATAATACAGTGAAATCTCAATAAGTCAATCTCTGATAACCCAAAACAACTGTTAAGTCAAACAAAGATTCCATTCCCTTTAGAAGTATAACAATGATATACAACCCTGCTTAACTCAAAACTCTGCTTATAAGTCAAATTTGGAACCTGTTCCCTTGAGGTTTGACTTACCGAGATTTCACTGTACATAAAATATAACAAAAGAACAGCTTAAAACTCAACTGACAGAACAAAGATGTACACATTTCTTTGCACTGTCACCTTCAGTAAGATTGACCAATGAAGCAAAACAGAATGGCCGATTTCACAAAACTCATTGTAACTTACGATGCATCGCAGCACTGCGACGCATCGTATCCCTACGACGCGTCGCAGCTGCGACGCGTCGTAGGGATACGATGCGTCGCAGTGTCCTGGGGTCCATTTCACAAAACACGTCGTAAGTGCGACACGTCGTATGTGTATATATAGCACAATTTGGTGACTGTTTTATGTATTAAGTCAGCATACAGTAAATAGTCGTCTGGTATTCAACAAAAACGTAGGACGAAATGGCGGCCATGCGATGCAATTTTAAAGGAAAACGAGCTCTCAGTGGACTGTGCAGCTACTTTGAAATTTCAACTGCAATATTCCAGGCTAATTCATAATTATTTAATGAATTTTCTATTTACAACTTTACACACATTGCCTCGGTATTATCTCTTTTATGTGATGTTTATGGCACAAAACTGGCTAAAACGGACTCTTCTTATTTTGCGAAGACCACTAGACACGTCGTAGCTTGCGACGTGTTTTAAGCCATTGTCAAGGAACTTACGAAGCGTTCAACACATCGCAACTTTCGTGAAATGGATTATACGACGCGTCTGCGACGCATCGCAGCGCTTCCTGAAATCGGGTGCCACTGTCATACTGTATTTTCAATTGACACATCACTGTCTGTGATTTGTTGTCTTCTTTCCATTGATCCTTTGCTCTCAGTACATCCTGTTTGACCTTGATTTGCTCTCAGGACTCTCCGATGCCAGCAAGAAGACCCTGGTACATCAGGGAGGACCGATGACCGCACAGGAGGCGGAGTTATTTGAAGCTGAGCCGCAGCTAGCTGCCATACTCAAGATGCGACAATGGGATGAGCAAGCCAAGGACCCTACCGTCCAGATTGAGCCGCTGCAGAGGTATCGGGAAATGTGTAGGCAGTTCCTCCTAACGAATGCAGCATAATGAACCATATCATACCTCACCCATAGATTCTGTCTCTTGATTGGCTGGGGTGTGTCACATGGTATTCCCTAATCTTACCTTGCATTAAAAAAAGAACACTTTTGGCAGTCGCATTCTGAATAGTATTTTACCATAAGCAACCAGAGGTCTGCAAGTGTGTACTTGTAGATTGAAAGTTGTGTGCAAACTTTCATCAAAAACTTTCATCCTGAAGACGGTCAGAGCATACTGACCAGAACATCGAGTTTATACCTCTGGCTCTTTTCAAAACCATTCTCTTAGTTTGAGAAATTATTCTGAAATGGTGTTTCCGCAAACCTTTCATTCGTCAGTATCTTCACCATGCAAAGCCTCAAATCTTACTCATCAAGAGGAAGTTTGGAAAAAGAACAAGTGAATATTCCATTTCTTTGGAAAATGAAACATAAGTCTGTATTAGTTTCAACTTCAAGTTCGATCAGATCTCTTTAAAACCGTGCAGAATCTTTGAATGAGGTGTTATGAATTTGTTAAATATAGAACAAATATTGACTGTCGTTCACTAATAGCCTTGTTGCCTTCTTCATGTTATCAGGAAGCAAGTTTACCGCTCAAAAACAGTCAATACTGAATATCATCTCCTTAAGCTGATTGGCTGGTCCCATAGCAACATCAGTGGGATATTGTCTAACGAACTTGAAACTTCAATGCTGATTGGTCAATTCATAACACGAACAGGACATTAACCCATACAAATTCAAGATTCAAATTCCAGATCCAATCTTTTCAAAAGCGGGTAGCGTATACGGGTAACTTCTTTATTTACCAGTGATGATTGTGAATGATCGTGTGAATTCTGTTGAGCTTGTCAAGTTAAAACCCATGAATTCGTTTAAAATTCAGTAAAATTGTAAGTAGAATAATTATTTTTATACATGTAATTCAATATGAGGCTTAGAAAAATGTAAAGATAAACATATACAGTAAGACACACAATACATTTAAATGAATTTAGGTGAATTATAAAACTGCCAAATCTTGGAATGTTACTATTTTTTAAAACTTCACCCATCAGGTGCAGATTTTATTTATAAAAATGAAATAACACTGAATATAGTACCAGTACCATTAAACTGGGTTTTTTTATTAATTCTTTTTAAAAAACCTGAAATTGTCACATTATTTATGAAAATTAATTATTCTTATGTCTTATCCCACAATAGTGAATACATACATATGCAGAGCATCTTTAATTTTGTTAGAGTAATTGTCGCTTTGAATGCAGACACACTAGCTGCGAATTTGTCAGAATATTTATAATAAACATGGTCACTGAGTTTCAAAAAAGAAACTAGAACAATAAGTAGTGTTATTTGTAGTATTTATCCGCTTGGGCTTTTTTGTCACATGACTTTTCCCTGTAGACAAACACAACAGCCTCGACACGACGGCCAAATTTATAAAATCGTAACTCAAAAACGACACAGGTTACAAAAATGAAATTTACCTGTCATAAATCCTGATATCTTGGGAATATACTAACCAAAAATCTAATAAATTTGACAGTCAGTTCTGAAGATATCGCTAAAAATGCAAAGAGGGGCTCCGTTCACAGTGCGTATACCTGTTTGTGTGTGAACCCACGGTCATCGGGGTCATCTGCACTTTGGTCATTCCGTGTCAATTCAACACGACTTTGGACCCGACCCTCACAGATTGAAACAATATTTGGTGCGATGATTTTTGAGCCTCATTTCAGAAAGGTTCATGATATTCTGATGTCTACCAGCCAACGGAAATATATAGTTTCGGATCAATGTTTCGAGTACTGAAAAGATTGTGGAAATCCAGCGTGACTCAATCAAGTGCGGAACAGATCGCGCCGCACTGTGTCAGTGTAGATGACGTCATGTGGCATTCACTTATTGGTTAGTTGAACATGGACAGTGTGCCACAGCTACATAAAGAATATAATAAGATTATGTACTGCATTTTTACCCATAAAATATCTCCACTTTTGGCCATCCGATTTAAAACATTTAAAACGTTTTCACTTTCTGAAAGCCGGCCTACATATTGAAAGAAAATCCAAGTTCAATAAGAGCCACACAAAAATCACCTAAAGAGCCTAGTCCTGTATTTCAAGTTTTCTTGGTGACTAGTCGTTAGTGGTGCCATAAAAAAGGGTAGTTTTTACATTTCCTAAAAAACTTCAGCGGCTTTGAACAAATTCCTATTCACTTTGTTTACAGCACACTTTTTAGCCAAAGATTTTGTAAATTTAGATTCAGTACATATTCTTTCACAGATTTGAATCAATGAAATATAAAAAAATTATTATGCGCAATGCTCTTGCCAGCAACTTGTCAAATTTTATTGCTGCATCACTGATAAATTTTTGTATTATTTTTTTGGGGGGCGACAAGATTCAAAGAATTACAATTGTTAACAAAGCGCAAAATTCCATCTTATAAAAGCGATTAATAAATACCTTGGAGAGTTGATGGTTTCTGATTGGTCGAGACTCGATCACGTGGCCGGGCATTAACGGTGATAATGGACCGGCTTTAAAGAACAAGCGAAAAAAATGGCCCCTGAACCAGCATTGATCCAGCCCCATGGAAGGCAATGATTGGCCAAATTTACAACATTCATACGGTAGCTTGTAACAATACGCACTGCACATGCGCTCAACCACTACTGACGCGCGCGTACGCAACACAGTTGCTATGGGTGTGCGCACGCGTAAGGAAGTTTTAAAACGGCTGGACATCGTACATGTACATACAGCATAGCTTGAGTAACTCCAGCTGACATGCTCCATATTCATTCACATGTGAATGAATATGGAGCATGTCAGCTGGAGTTACTCAAGCTACATACAGCAGTGCAGTATCTGATATACTGAGGATGTTTATGACGAAAGCGTAGATCTACGATTTATTTTGTTTAAACACTTCGCCCAACGACATATTTACCTTTCCTAAACCAAGCATCTTTGTAATTCTGGACACGAGGAGTGTGTAAACGAAATTTCAGCTTCCTCCATCAGGTAAAAATATGAAAACATTGTTGTAAATATTTTGTTTCGCTACGGCACTAGTAGAAGTCCAAACCCTGGACGTCGTACGCGTACGCAATGAAGATGTTGTCCAGCAATGTCCAGCACAGCCTGGGCCCGGCTGTTGGTGTATATAACAACGCTTATCGAAGAGACAGGGTGCCACGCATAAGTTAAAATATGGCCAATGAACATGAACACAAAAAAATCTGGAAATATGGCCGAAAAAAGTCACAAAATTGGAGCATTTTAACTGTTTATTTCGTTAAAAAGGTATTTATTAATGGGATTAACAGTGAGAGGATTCGGTCTTCACTGCGTGATAATGACCGCTGTTAATGGACCTCGACTGCGTCTCGGTCCATTAACAGCGGTCACCCCCAAACCCGGTCATTATCACGCAGTGAAGACCGGCTCCTCGCACTGTTATTCCCTTAATATATGCACATATTATCCACATCTATACTACAATCACGAAAATGATTGGAGGGCGCTGCCATTTTCCCGACCGGTCTCCCGTCCCGCCCGCGCCCGTTGGCCGCGGGGGATGCGGAACGGGGCCCGGCTATTTCCACCCTATTTCCCATAATTCCCTTCCCCATTGGGCCGCGCCGGCCATCTTGCGTATGGGGCCGGATAATTGACGTGCCCCATCGTACACGTATACGTTCGTTACGAGAGCATGCAGCGTATGGGCCGGATGAATATTGACGTGCCACGTATACGTTCGTATGAGCGCTGAGCATGCAGCGCATGCAACTTGCATGCCCCACATTTCTTCAGCACAGCGTTGTTGACATGGTTGATGTATCTGTTCCTTGCTCCAGTTTTCTCTTTGAACGGTAAGTCTCATTTATGATATGTATTGTTGTTTGTGAAAAGTGGTATTCTTTCGAACGCCACTGGCAATGAGAAGCATTGTTGTTTGTGAAAAGTGTGACTGTGAGTTTGTGAGTACGGGGAGGGTTGTACGGGGAGGGTTGTGGTTGTACGGGGAGGGTTGTACTTACGGGGGGAGGCCTCGGACATCGAGAGTTTGGCCGTGGGTTAACTTACTAGGCTTAATGTGGCCAATTTACTGCATGACCTCCATAAATACAGGCCTCACTTGGAACATGTACCCGAACATGTTTGTAGAACTTTGCCAACTCTTGATTTCACAATTGGGCTTTGTTTGTAAATTGTAGTTTATTTTTGGATTTTGCTTTAGTTTGTTTTAGGCCTAGGCTATCTTTGTGGTAATCTTAGAACACGGCAAATCATACGTAAAACTTCCTTTAAAGAAATGACTTTCATACTCATAAGTCATAGGCAAAACAAAATTAATTTACTGCGAATCAAAGACCAATAACCAACTTAATAAAGAAACCCTCAAATCAAAATTAAAGACGTGATCAAGTTCAAACCTCAGGCCAAATACCAAAAAATACAGGCAAAGACTAAAACCTGAAACCAACACAGTTAGAATAGTGGATCTTAGAGAATACACTCTGGCAGAAAATCAAATGACTTGACAACAGACATGAACCCAAGCAGGATAAAGAGCTATTGTTAGCCGATGTATTTTTTTTACAAGTTTTCTTCACCTTAATTAGTCGTTATTCTTTTCTTTCTAACTCATTTACACAGGACTCTCGATGACCCCCCCATCACATGACCAGCTCCAACCATGCTCCAAGCATGCTCCAGTGCATGCTTCACAGTTTTGTAATAAATACATTTAACATGTGGTGCTTGACATAATTATGAAGTGCTCCAATATGTCCTTTCTTTTAGTTTTACTCTCTTCTGCAAATAAAAGTGTTACAATACTTTGCTGTACAACCCCATCACCATAATAAAAACACCAACTGCTATAATGACATTAACTTCTACTTTAATAAGAAACACCCCCTTCACCATAACAAATATAAATTGTTGCCCACTTCCCCGGAAATATAATATGTGACCATTCACAGGTGTAACATAAATAGGCATGGGTGTTGCAAAAAAAAAAAAAAAAAAAAAAGAGGCGCGAAGTCATAGTGGTGTGAATTTAATGGGTTGGGGGGGGGGGGCAAAATGTCCCTGCCCCCCTTCTAAAACTGATAAATCGAGAATGTGTTGATAAAAACAGGATTTTTTTGGGCCAAAATATGTTTTGCCCCCTCTAGAAAAAATCCTGGCGACGCCCACACAATATCCAACCCCCACCCCCACTGGCTGCCCCCTCCTCTCCTCTGTAGTGAGAACGATGGATACGATGTTGTATAGGCCAAGATCAAACCGCGTTTCATCTAAATAACCTATTTGTACAGTTGGTGTATACGTCCTTAATGGTTTGGCACCTTGACAAATCAATGTTCAAATTGACTGGACAATATTCTAGCACAACATTATTTATGAGCTTTATATAATGAGACATCGCATGAGACAATCGGTCGGCAATAAATACTTAATTTCATTCAACTGTTGACAGCAAGACCTTCCTAATCGGCGCGCAATTTAAAACAACATTTAAACGGTATGAATCCCAGCACAAACATAAACCTCCGCAATATCAGTGATTTCAATATCACCATCTCCCCTCTATAACAAAAACCATTTCTCCCCGTCCCTGGAAATATTTCTCCCCATCCCCGGAAATATTGGTGACATGGTTGACGGGTTTTACGGAAATTGGGCGTTTCGACTAGCACCCTTCACCCTAGCTAGCCCCTTCCCCTATATTGACAATATGTCCTGGACCCTCGCACAATCTCCGCAGGAAACATTATGTGCGCGCACGTTGCTAAACGCAAATACAACTTAGGCGAGACTGATGGCGAGTCCAAATAGGCTCGCGTGCAGCAGAGGGTCTGATTCTTTATTTGACTTAACAGTTGCTTGGAGTTATTAGAGTTTAAATTATCGAGATTTCATTGTATACAGTAATTATTACGAAACAGTCAACTCCACCCATCTAGCGGGTGCCGCGCAAAGCGCGGCATCCCGCTAGTCTGAATTACTTGGCCACGGCTGATAATGGCACACCGCTATGGGGAGTGGCCTCAGCCACTTCCATAGCTGCATGTAAACTGCAAGCCGGCGGCCTTATAGCCTCCATTGTGTTCTTGATCTACCTGAGTAAAAACCCACATCCAACTGGGTCGTCGTCCTCCACAGTAAAGGTTGCCTCCCCAGTGTAGTTTGCTCTTCCTGCGACTTCCACAATGACTGCGTCTACGGAGCCACATTTGTCGTCTTGATGGCCTTACCGGTGAACCGGGTACCGGTGACGCCGCTTTCAAAACTACGGCTCTGCTGAAGGGCTATCAGGCCTCTGGCATGCTGCAGGGCAATGCGGGCTGTCACACCAGACCCACAGGGGCTGCGATCCACCTGCGAGAGGCGTTACAGAGCAGGGAGTAAATCTTGTGTGACAATTCCAAATATAGTTCCACAAACTGTATCAATAACTGAAGAGTACTATTTTGATATTGGACTTGATGCCTCAAACTTGGCTGCTGAAATAGGAATTCATCTTTTCCTTGATGAAATTTCTGAGAATGTTGTTGGCATATGGGCAATTCTGTAAAATCCAACATACATTCGACCAAATGATGTACGAAATTACCAGTTTGTTAAGGAGGCGATGTACCTCAGTTTGGTGTGTAATTGTTTTCTACTCTTTAGACGTCACATATTAGTGAAGTATCACACTTATTTGCGTGAGGGGAGGGCAGAGTTGTAATGACTCGAGTCAATGACTCGACTCAAGTCCGACTCGAGTCACATTTTTTGGCGACTCGACTCGACTCGACTCGAGTCCCGACGGGTAAATGACTCGACTCGAGTCACTGCGAGCAAATGACTCGACTCGACTCCAGTCCCTCATCAGAATGACTCGACTCGACTCGAGGAAGGCTAATAAGACTCGAGTCCCAAAAATAAAAGCAAAACTTATTTGCGAAAAATATTTGCAAGACAGTAAGTAATAAGCCAACTTGTGCATTGTCCAAGAACATGAATTAAGGGCTTGGTCCAAACGTTTCATACTTTAGCATAAAAAAAGTTGTAACTTGAATACTTGATATAGGCCTATTTTTTTCTCAGAAAGTAGAACTGCATAGGATCTGGGATACGGTCATGACGGTCAATGTCAAATGTGGTGTCACCACATGTAGTAGCCCGAATTTCAAATAAAAAAACAAAAGAAAATGACTTTCTCTCTTGTGTTTGTTGCTTGTTATTGTATTTATTGTATAGTGTTCAAATATTTGTGAATCAAATTGACTCGAGCTAAATAGTTGACTCGACTCAACTCGACTCGACCACACACTGCGACTCGACTCGACTCGACTCGACCTTGTTGACCTAATGACTCGACTCGACTTGAGTCACTTCTTTAAAATGACTCGACTCGAGTCACAAAAATCAGTGACTCGTTACAACTCTGGGGGAGGGGGGCTTGAGGTTACAATGGGGGGGGGGGGGGCGCCCAACAAATTTCATCCGTCCTGAAAGGTAGACAGGGTTTTTTCACCGGACAACTGCCCTCCGTAAAATCAACTAGTGAGGGGGGAGGGGCCGGGGGCTGGACACCATCTTCCCATAGGGGCGCTGTTCAAAATGTATCTCATGGCAACATTACACAATAACTACAGCTATTCGCTTTCCAAGGGACGTTACAATAAACATCCATTTGCAAAAAGTTTGGGTAAAAAATATGCACAAAATCGCAGAAAAAAAGGACTTTATGTTCTTCCAGCTAATCATGGTAACTCATATAGCAGTGCTTTCTCAGGATGACAAATTTTCAGTGGGGGGCGACTGGGGGGCGCGAACTTTTTATGGGGGGCTGCTTCAGATGCACTAATTTGTGTTCCTCTGTAGCTCAAACCATGCAGGATGGATCATTAAGACACTTTACAACGGATGTCAAGTGCAAATTTGAAAAGTGGAATATTTCAGGCAAACGCTTTGTGGCTCAATGAAAAGCATGTATTATTACCGCTGCATCAGCAAAGACGCATATATTAGCAGTAGGCTGGTCACTCCATGCATCCTGCCCGTCAGTCACAATGACACCATACAAGAAGTCCAGGTCATTCCCGTCGCTGTCAGGATGCTTGATGGGAACCTGGGCCTTGACAGCATTGCTGACGGCAGTAGCAGCCTTCACGATATCCTGGACACCACTCTTCCTGACATCTAGACCAAACTCTTGCGCCGAGATGAAGGCGTAGAAGGCACCGCCATAACCGATGTCAACTTTGAGTTTGCCGTATCCCTCCACATTCACTTCAGTATCTAAGAAAAATTAAGTGTCAAAAGGATGTTGGATTAGCTCAGAGCAGTGAATTTATGAAGGCAGGCCTTCCAACTCTCACAGTGTGAGACTCCCGCATTTCAGGTTATTCTTACGCTCTTATGCCCACACAGGATTTCTCACACTAAAAAAAAAAAATTAATAATTGATTTCAAACTCAAAAATGACGTTAAGGCCTAAATGATGATCTTTTGTTCAAACAATTGGTAAATGTGGTCAGATATTGCCTCAGATGGCACAAAGCGTCTAGAATCCAAAATTTTCCAGGGCCCTTGAGTGGGACCTGAACCCTAGGCCGCTAGGATTTCGCGCCACCGCTCGCAATAGTTCTGATCAAGCTCCATCGAATTCTCACTCTCAGCTCTCACTCAAGTTTGCAGCCCTGTGAAGGAGTATTCTGAAACAGGTGCAGGAGGTGCTTCAAGTCAATCGATGCTCTATCATTTGCATGCAACTCTTAATTTCAGCACTCCCGAGTCCAGACACAAGAAACATCTGGTTTCAAGAAAATCATTCGAAGAACAAGATAGGGATATTTTAGAAGTGTCTGGATGTCCATGCCCACCTATTGTGCTTACCTTTCAGTACAATTGGATGGTGGAGGTACAAAGGGTCAGCACAATTGCAGAACACCTGGCATACCGGCACCTCAACTATCCACCTCATACTAGTCACGGTTGATTGCCAGTGCGCACGCGTCATGCTCCATTGCACTCCCACTCTGCAGGCTTGTATGCAGGGGTGGGGTGGTGGAGTCCTGGCATGGTGGGGGGGTGGGGTGGTGGGGTGGGGGGGGGGGGGGGGGGGGGGGGGGGGGGCGGGGGTTGGCGTTGGGGGGGGGGGTCAGGGTGGGGGGGGGATCGGACGATTTTTTATTTGATTGGGTTTTTTTTGGGGGAGGGGTATTAGTTTTCATGTTGCACTTGCAGGATGTTCTGCAAAACTACCAGGGGTCAGAAGGAATTAAGAACATGCCGAACAAAGACACCAAGTGCATTAAAACATTTCGCAAATAATGCTAAATCTGACAGATTATCAGAAATATGTAATACCCCCTGCCTCCACCTCACCCCCCCCCCCCCCCCCACCACCTACCCTTGCAAAGATTAGAATGCAACATGCAAGTTTATTTATTTTCAAGAAATCAACAGAATTTAGGCATAGGCCCATAGGCCTACTTCATCATTTACCAAGTGCAAACGCAAATGCAGGCACGCTGTGGAATCTCACTTGACCGGTCTTCTTCCTCTCCTCGTCGTACTCCACGAATGCCTTGACCAGACCACAAGGACACTGCACGCCTACCTCGGTCTCTGGATGCTTTGGCACAACCACCCCATGATCTACAGCATATCTGCCCAGGGCAATGACTCCGTGACCACACATTGTGCTGTAGCCCTCATTGTGGGTAAACAGTACGGCGAGATCGGCGCCCGGTACGTCAGGTTCTACCAGGATCGCCCCGTACATATCGTAGTGGCCTCGCGGTTCAAACATCAACATTTTGCGAAGGTGGTCCAACTTTTCTCGCGCAAACCGACGCTTTTCTAAGATAGTTTTCCCCTCGAATTCTGGGTAGCCCGATACTACGACTCGAAGAGGCTCACCAGCGGTGTGCATTTCGATAGTTCTCAATTTAATTTCGTTGGAAAGTGATTTTACCTCCGGAGCTGAAGACATCTTGCTTGGACGATCGTAGTACATAAAACTACGCGCGTGGCGGATATGGGTATGGCGCGCTCAAGGTACATGGCCGTGGCGGCACGTGGCCGACTGGTGTGCTCAAATGTGTATCCTTGTGACGTGGAGACACGCACACAATAGGGAACAAAACATTGTCGGTCTCCACAAGGCAATTTCTATGGATGAATAGGTCTCCACAAGGCTTTCACGAAATAGATATATGGATTTTACTCAAAAACAAGGAATTTCCAAGGTGGGTTGATCCGTCGCAAATGGAAGAGTTTTAGAAAAGGGATTATATAAGTCCGAATTTCAGCCAAGGAAATTAATAAGGGAATAAATGTGTGCTCTGGAGGTTTTTATCACTCTGTTTAATACCACTTAGAGTCTGGGTGCTGATAATTACCCGAGCCGGAGGCGAGGGTAATTATCAGCACCCAGACTCTAAGTGGTATTAAACAGAGTGATAAATACCGACGGAGTACATATTTATTCCCATTCATAAATACCTTTTCGGTAAAAAAAAATCATATAATTCGTTCAAAACATCCCGATTTTGTTCAACAAATTCACTTTATGCTTTTTGAATCATCCCTCCTGCAAAATAATGGAGTGTTCAGCTGGCGAGTAAGATGAAAACAACCCTTTTATGGAGATTGACGCGCGCGTATCATGTTCTATGCGATGTCGCGCAGAACGCACCTGGCGCGTTGCGTTTTGAATTTAGAACTATAAAATTCTAACTCCCTGGTAGTGTTGCGCATGCCTACGTGAGGATTGTGAACGTTCAACCAATGAAACGATAAGAGGCACTGGATTTTTAGGAGTCCACATTTTATTGTGACACTGGAAAAGTGTTTAAGACCAGCTAGCCATGTCTTTATCATCCGTTTAATACCGGCCATGTGACAGGCTCTCGACCAATAGGAATGGCTAAACTGTCTGAGGTATTTATGAATTCTGGTTAAAATAAGAGCATTTTGAAACTTCACTTTCAAAATTGAAAACTTTACTACACGAAAACAAAGAAATGTCTCCACAATGTTACACATTATTTTGAGAGTGTGGTCGTGGCTGGTGGGCGTGGCAACCGCGAGGCCATCTTATCTCCCATTCTCGCATCATTTCTAATGGTCACTATTTTTCTTATTTTTTTTTTACAACATTGAAGCACGCACTCGTACGTAAAGGATGTCAAAAATACATTCCTCAATCCTCCGCCAAGGAGCGGAGGCAACATCTCTTGCAACCCCTGTTTTGGGTGTGCCCCCCCCCCCCTTAAACAAATTCCTGGATCCTCGCCTGATTGGTCTCCCAGATCAAGCGAATGGCTCATTGCCTCAAAAATAAATATTGATTTAATCGGTAGGGACCCCTACTTATCCAAACGAACAATTCTGTTGAATCTGTACTCAAAAGAATTAATTATATTGGCTTGTACATCTTACAGGTGTAAAAACTATGAGTTTATTTGTTCATACCAATTCCGTTTATTCATTATACCTTGCACAAGCGTACCCCCCCCCCCCCCAATTATTTGTAAAGAGTGGCCTTTTTGTTTAAGAATGCCCTTTTTTCGGAACAAGTGCCCTTATTTAAAAAGAAGTGGTGCCCTTTTAGTGGCATGTGCTGTTTTGGGTGCCTTTTACTGAATTTCACACACATATCGCCCTTAAAAGCACTATTTATTGGCCGTTTGTGTGCATAATTGTCATTTTTGAACAGCGCCCCCATCGACAGATGGTACCAGCCCCCCCCCCCCCTTGATTTTACGGAGGCCATGTGTCTGGAGAAAAAAACCTGTGTACATTTCACCACGAGTGCCCTTTTCAAAAATTTGTTACCCCCCCCCAATAAAAATGACCGTTCTACGCCAATGCCTTGTGTATACCCTTGATGTTTACTTCCAATGGAAAATGTCAGTGCCAAAGACAAAGAATCAAAGGTGGGGGGGGGGGGAAGAATCTGTATCCACAGCAGAGGTGATTCTGGACTGCAAGTGTTGGGAAGCGGGCTTCAAGTTAAGATATTCCAATGGACCTTTTAGCTTTTCTTAGCTTTTCCAAATCCTTATAATTTTGTGTTTAATGATACACATCTGCCACATAGTAAAAATGCACACAGGCAATTGCAGTCCCAAAATCCCATTCCATTTTGTAACTACAACCCCAATTCTGATACAGATCCATACCAAACTTTAAGTAAAATACCCTACAAAACCTCTCTCACATTCTTACTTTCAGTTCCATAATGCTATAGGTACAACTCGGTACAAAGAAAGAACGAATGGCTTTTTCCACCAATGCAGCTAACATCAAAGCCGCTGTCACAACTTAGAAGCCAACAAATGTAACAATGGGAAGTGAAAGTTCTTGTGTACATCTTTCTGCACAGACCATAGGTGAATCCAGGAGAGGAAGACGAATGAACACCGCCCCCCCCCCCCCCTCCGCCCCCACCCCCAAACCGGGGCATATAGAAAATGACACATTGAAAAAGCCGCCAAGCCCCCAGTTAAGGCAGCCAACCCCCCCCCCCCCACACCCGGTACCCCCACCCCCCAACCCGCTCCCCCCACCAAATGGTACTCAGGATCCAAAAGTATTATGCACTTCCGTCTGTCATTTCAAATGTTTTTGATCCAAGTTGAGAGCATTTAGTTTATCTTCTTTCCAGCATCATTCCTTAGTCTATCTGAGATGTTCATCTTCTTCATCTTCTGATGAGGAGGAAGAGGAAGAGGATGATGCAGATGTTGATGAGGATGACTCGTTACCTTCCTCTGGGGGAGACTTGAGATGATCAGGCATCTTTCCCAGAGCACTCTGAAATTGTACACAAAGTAGCAGGGATGTAGTCGAGTCTATCATAAGTCCATCACAAGTTCATCACAAGTCCAATCAGATATAAATCACAAGTCCAGTCACAAGAAACAATGGAGGAACAATAACAAAGGAATGCCTTTGTGCAAGCTCATGGGCTTGCAGGGACTTGCAGGGACTTGTGATGGACTCAACTTCATCCCTGCAAAGCAGCAGATAATTAACTCCAGGAAAAAGATAAACCAAATACTAGTTTGCCAGACGAAGCAATAAATTACACAAATTTTACAATACAATGCTTCAAGAAACAACCAAGTCAATTTAGAAAACTGTTGCAATGCATCTCTAGTATACCCAAAAAAAATTGGAAACTCAGTTCTTCAGAAGCTGCCAAGTACATAATGGTCGTTGCTTAATTTCTATGAAAGACACTACAGTTATGATGGACAATAGAAAATAATGAAATTTTAAGAAAATGAGGACACAATGAAATGGTTGTTCTATCCACATTGCATCTACTATTGCCCATATTCACAGGAACTTTCAGTGTAAATAATAAATCCATCTTGTTTTTCCCAAAACTGTTTCCTTAAATTGGTGAAAATGACATTTGATAAACATGTAGTACCTTTGTTACTTTCAGAGCAACTCCTTCTGGGAGATGTCTCTCTACATATTCCAAGAAAACATCCGCCGAGCTCCCAGTTACGTGCTTCAACTAGACAAATGAAGAAAATAAAAGTAATATGTCACAATAAGACTAAACATCTACAGACATGACTCTGAACCTTGAAAGTTAAAAAGTTAGCCTAAAAGAAATCTTGTACCCTTGTTAATTTTCAAATGTACATATGATTTTGGTATTTCATCTGGGTGCATATTTTATTCATTCATAAAAAAAAACTTTGAAAGAAAATAATTGACAACTTAGCATGTTTTTTTAGGTTAAAGGGAATGTACATCATTGGCGCTTTTGCTGTAATTTTCAGAAATGAACTATTTTGAGGGGTTAGTATAATAGATCAAATATTGTTACACTGACATGTTTAAAGTTTTGTGTTCGAAAATGAAGGAAAAACCAAGAAAAACAAAAATGTTCAAGTAGTCTGGTTCCCTGACTCCACTAAAGATGAAATGGATCAATTTATAGATGCCGGAAATTGTAAGGTAATGGAACCAGTCTATAGCCTGCACCCATTCATGAACATGTAACCAATAGCAAACAAAATTTGGACTGAAAAAAATTGGTAAATTTGGAGCAGTAGTTGAAAAATAGTTAGGTTTTTCCAACGGTGGTCGGCCGACCATGGTTGGAAATTTATACAAAATACCACTTTTCTTGAAAATGACTTCACACCTGGTGCCATAATTTTACAGGATGCTTTAGACTGTCATTTTAACATCCTAGTAAGGGATTTCGTTAAAAAAATGGTGGTTTTGTTTTTCGATGTTTGCAAATGTTGTATATTCCCTTTAAGAATCAAGTGAATGTTTACCTCAATAATTCTAAAGTGTGTTCTCATCTCATACTGTACTCTGTGCTTCTTGTAGATGTGTCTGGATTTCAATAAAGTTAACCGTTGGATCTTCCTCAGTGGTTTGGATCTGGGCAAAAAAAACATTAAAAGAAAAAGCGTGTCTTTATTAATATTACAATTTCATACAAATGGATCAAGGATTTTAGTAGAGCTTTGTCCATAAAATGTGATACTTCAGAAATATTTTAATTTGCATCAGCATTATGTAATTTTTTTTTATTTATTTATTTATTGTTTTTGGGGGGGTGCAGTACCCAAACCATACCATGCATGATTATGTTGGTGTTATTATTAAGAAGGGACAAGCAATTCGGGCAATTCACAATGCAGTGCGCCACCAATAGTTTGCCATGGAGAGTCAACTTTTCAATTTTACCGTCGACAAAATATGGCCCATTTGAATGAGTGTCAGTAGACAACTTGAGCTATTATGTTATAGATAGGGGCATAGCGTTCTGCCGCCTTACAAAAATCACCATATTGATACAAAGAATATAAAAGGGCAAACATATACTCTAATCATACGCTTACAAAACTACTGACCGGAAAAAACGAACAATTTCAAATGTCCCGTGCTGCGAATTTGTCGACCATCTCCCACAATGCACTGGGCAAAAAGAACTCTCCGTGGCAAACTATGGTGGTGCTCTGCATTGTGAATCGCCCGAATTCTTAGAATTCCTCAAAAATATCACATTTCAAGAAATTACCAAACCCACCACATTTGCAGATATAAAACTTGCAGGTTTTTCTATGTCCATAAGTGAAGACGCCAATAGGTAGTGTATGGAAACCACCACTTCAGTATTATTTAAAAGAACTCCCAACCTTGGCAAGTAACATAAAATACTAAGGGGCTTCTTTTTGAAAAGTATGAGACTGCTCTCTTGATTGCACATACAGTTTTGCAGAAAACTTCTTTTTTTTCCAAACATTTTTCTTTTAATTGCAATAAATTATAAACAAAAAATACAAGCAAAGAGTGGGAATCGTCCACACCTAAGGCTGATCACTTTTTCAAAGAAAGTTCAAACGATGCTTACATGCTCTGCACTGTAACCCCTAGCTCCTTGGCTGCCATGGAAACAAACGCCTCATAGCTGTCCAGTACGGCCTCGTCGTGACCTTTGACATTTAACTCAATGGATTTGTACAACGTGTCCAATTCTTCTTCTTCTTTGTCCTTCATTAAACAAACAGAAAAGGTGGGTCATGTAACAGCACCACAGGCAAGTTGGATAACAAGTAAGACTTGCACAACTGTAGTCTTTTACTAACAAATTTGTTTCACTCTTAGCAAAGCAACTTGTCTTCATAAAAATTTAAATCCAATGTTTGTTTTTTTAAACGGACCAAACCTCAATGAGCTCATTAGCAACCAGAAATCAGTCACAAGCAGTTAACATTATGTGACGTTATTAGAAAAAAACTTGATTTTAGCACAACATACCTCACTAATGGTGCTTTCTGATGCCTTCTGGTGTGTTGGTGTACTTAAGGCTCGATGGAAAGTCTGACAATAGCTTCCAGGCAAAGGCAGATTGTTTACTGTGTTAAAAATAAGAACAAAATGCATTTTCACTGTTTGTATGTAATGTGAACTTCTAAAAAAAAACTAGCGAGAGATTACACTTGAATGGATGTCCGTTAAGTATCGTTAATGATTAACCGCATATCCTAACATTAGGCAAGATAATTTTAATCAAACTATATGCACAAATGTATGTCAAGGATAGCCACAGACAACTGTACAAATGCACACTTTCTCAGAATAGCTGGAAGGGACCAAATCCAAATATTAACACATGGTTCCAGAAAGATAAATATTTACCAATCATTAACCCAAACTCCCTAGGATAATTTACTAGGAACCGTACCCATCCAGGCAAATTCCAACACCCACATGGGAAATCGTACACACACAATGTTGAACTTAGTTTCTGGAGGTATGCCAAACCCAATGTAAAAGACCATCAGTTTAGGGGTACTGTACCCATTCTGACAGATTTCAACAACACCTGCCGTTGGACTTTGATGGGTTGAGTTCGGTTAGGGTTAAGTTTGTAAACAATTTTACATTTCTGTGGTACCATATGGCATGTAAATATCCAGAAAATAATTATCAACCTACAAAGGCTTGTTGCTCAAGAAGTATTGGGTAGCTTATAGCACGTTACTGATTTAACAAACTCTGTATCAGGGTTTAGTTAAATAAATGTATAAAATCATAACATTTAACACAAGATTCCACTTACAGTGAGACTTTTGTCCTGTACAGTACAGTCTGCTGTGCAGTGTTGAGCTACATGATAAATGAACAAAGATAAGACAAAATTGTGAAATGTGTCCATGCTCATTATTTTATAGATGAGGCAAAATTGTATTAACATTGTATCATTTTAAAACAAATATGTATTCTTTTACCTTTAATTTATCACTTGAAATGTTACTTAACATAAACAGATTTTAAAAATATGGAAAGATTTCCATATACGAAGTTCACTAATTTTCCTCTGTATTGACTAACAAGCCCCCAGATAGCAATTTCATGTCATCAAAGTCAATTTGAGCAGTGAGAAAATACAAGCATTTTCTTAGAAAACACTTAGAATTTTTCAGTCCACTCTCATAGGGTTTTACACAGGGTGTTGAGTGAACTTCGTATATGGAAATCTTTCCAAAAATATATTTGATTTTAAACATTAAATGTTGAAGCTGTAGCATCCTGCATGCTCTTCATTCCAAAATTGTACGCAAGGTTTTGCCCTTCGCTGACATGATAAAAAACATTGCATACTCAGTATTGTCTGAGGGCTTGTGAGATTAAATCACATGCTTACTTGGGTAGGACTTGAACCCACGAGCATCAATGTATACAAACTTTTATAGGTCTCTCTCAAATGACGTCACTTCTTACAGATTGCCACGTGCATTGACATTTAGGGCGTCAAATTTTCGTGATGTGCATAGGCTGACCTGTACTTCGATGAAATTTCATGCAACATGCGCACGTGTTTAAAACATTTCGCACACTACCAACACACGCACCTGATGATGTTGAATACGCAGTTGTAATTTTAAATATGGCATACTATGTGAGAGATCTATACCTATCACAATGTAATAATTTTTTTTTCATAACAAAATGTAGATTCCTTCTGTAAGTTGTTTTCTGGGGAAATTCATCACATGCACATTTTTGGGTTGTACCTTAGGTTATTTTGGAAGAAGTTGCACCATGTGGAAAGTCCCAGTACCAATGCTGGATGACAGCTCTTGGTAAATTGGAGAAGTCCCACCTACATGTGTAGGAAGGAAAACAAAGCAATCAAGTTATCAACAGAATGGTTCTTGGACTTAAATTTTAAAAAAGGGGAGTGGGCAATTGATAGGTGTGTAAAAAATAATCATAGAAAGATCACTTTTAGTTGCACAAGTGTGCACTGTTTCTGCAAAATCAAACACCCAATACTCATTGTGCGTCAATTTTTTATTTCATTTATGCATCGGTAAGGCCAAAAAAAATAATAGTTCTGCTTCCGGTTTCCCTACCTACCCTATTCTGACAGCCCCTTCCCTAATTTTTTTTATTGGAAAAATGAGAAAAAAACACCCAAAACCATCACTTTATACCTTTTACCCTTGACGCCTCCATATCATCGTACACAAAAAAAAAATTAGTAAAAAAAATTTCCTACCTACCTACCCTATTTTCGAAATTCATGTAATCGGAAGCAGAACTATTTTTGGGGTTTTTTTTGGCCTAATGAATTAAAACGCAGATATTCAAAAAAAAATTCACAAGTATGGATAAGCCTTACTTCCAATTCTGCTTGAGTGAACTTGCACAATGGATAGTGGGAAGAAAAATAGACACATGTAAAAATGGTTACACCTCTATGTTCTGACACCCCTATGTTCCGACTGCACATATTCCTATTCCTAACCCTAACCGGGAGTAACACAATCTAGGTTGTCGGAACATAGGGGTGTCGGAACACAGAGCAGTCACCGTAAAAATGATACATTGCCCCTTCTTTTCCTTAAAAGTGCTTTGTAGCTAGGCCTACTCTGTAAAATCACCAACATTAAAGAACTTACTGATGCTGATAGGCCGCAATTTACGATAAAGTCCATGTGCCCAGCAGGCTACATTGTGTATGCGAGTTAGTAATTTAAAGGTCTGATGACGTGAATGTTTCTTAGGAATATATATTTTGCAACTTTCTACTCCCCTTAAGTTAAAATATATGAACATTATTTGACATCCCTTTTTGGTTAATTTCATTGAAAAGTGTGTTTCCTTTTTAAAATGTAATTTCGTGTTGGAATTTAGAACGTGTGAAAAAGAACCTGGAAATTACTCGAAATATAGACATCTGAAAAGGGGAGACAAATTTTCTATCGCTTTAAAGAGGGTGAGTGTGCTTCTAAAGCGTAAATACACTACAAACAAAGTCTAAATGTGAACATTTGGACATGGTCGCCCGACCATGTCCAAATGTTAAAAAAGCGATCCGTAGAGGCCTAGTTACTCGGACTACGTAAATAAAGGCCACACTTGCAACATGTCCAAATGTTAAAAAAGCAATCCGTAGAGACCTAGTTACTCGGACTATTATTTACGGAGGTAGTCCAATAAATTGGCCATATTTATGAGGCTAATTTAGGCCCAACGGAGAAATATCCAAAATTTTGGCAACTGTTTGTGATGCTGAAACTGCAACTTTGAGATCTTTGCCTGAAATAACATCACACTTTGCTCATGAATATGGAAATTCACATTAGCATAAAACAGGGGTGTGAGTGACCACTGATAAAAATAGCTGAAACAGCTGAAAAAAGGTGTAAAAAAAGTTGAACTTTGGAAATCTCCTATACTTTTGTACGCAGCCAGCCAGTGAGGAAAAAAAGCTGAAATCCAAAACAAAAAAAGCTGAAAATAAATCAGCTTTAAAGCTGAGATTTCACACCCCTGATTAAAGTGTTAAAAAAATAAAACTATTACTGCATAAACCAAAAAGGCACCCAAATTTCCTTGGCTTGAATTTGAAATTATGAAAAATCAAAAGAGGAATGAATGGTAAACAAGGGGGTCAGACAAGTCGACCGTTGAGACAACTCGACTCGGGACAAGTCGACCGTTGAGACAACTCGACCGTTGAGACAACTCGACCGTATGTGCGATAAATGGAAAGACAAGTCGACCGTTGAGACAAGTCGCCTCGCATGTTTTTGGGCCTAGTTTTGGGGATAGTACCGGGGATTTTGACGGCGGCTGATCGCCGTTTGGGAGTTATGACACGTAACAGAGCAGAGCCGATATAGCGCAGCGTGATTGTCCGTGCACATCGTTCGTTTTTGCCGGGCCTGTGCGCGCATCTCCGGTCAACCGCGTGGCCGTACCGTGCACGTGCCGTGCACGTTAGCTGTCTCAACGGTCGAGTTGTCCCGAGTCGAGTTGTCTCAACGGTCGACTTGTCTCAACGGTCGAGTTGTCTCAACGGTCGACTTGTCCCGAGTCGAGTTGTCTCAACGGTCGACTTGTCTGACATTCAGTAAACAAACACTGTCAGTGGTCACTGACAACGGTGAATTTTCAAGTATTGCATTACAAAAAATACATTGCATGAGCCCTTTAATTAATAATTACCCGGTATTGTCTATGACAAGTCTAACAACATAATTACACGGGGCGCAGCGCCAGGCAATGTGTGGAACTTGAAGTGGGGCGAAATGGATAGAATGGGGCAAACAAATACCGACAACATGTCTTAGACTCTTAACAAACTATACAAATTGTAAATGGTAATGACACTATTCAGTGAAAAACTAACACATTTTACTCATAAAC